>NW_026991713.1:36390000-37640000 GCF_029215605.1 Mirounga angustirostris
AAAAAAAAAAATCTTAAAAAAAAAAAAGAAATGCAGACAATCAAACAGTACAAAATCCCATTCTTAATACCAATAACGAGAGAGGGAGAACGTAATCTCAACAGGAAATATATATAACTTAATTATATAAGGCTTATGGAGTGTTGAAGACTTGAATAGTTGTGCAATCTATGATCTATCAACTAAACAGAATTTTTTTTAAGGTTTTATTTATTTATTTGACAGAGAGAGACACGGTGAGAGAGGGAACACAAGCAGGGTGAGTGGGAGAGGGAGAAGCAGGCTTCCCACCGAGCGGGAAGCCCAATGCGGGGCTCGATCCCAGAACCCTGAGATCATGACCTGAGCCGAAGGCAGACACTTAATGGACTGAGCCACCCAGGCGCCCCTCAACTAAATAGGATTATTATTCAACCATTTAAAAAGTAATGAAAAGGGTGCCTGGGTGACTCAGTTGGTTAAGTGTCAGACTCTTGACCTCAGCTCAGGTCTTGTTCTCAGGGTATGAGTTCAAGCCCCTCATTGGGCTCCACACTGGGCATGGAGCCTACTTAAAAATAAATAAATAGGGCACCTGGGTGGCTCAGTTGGTTAAGCAACTGCCTTCGGCTCAGTTCATGATCCTGGAGTCCTGGGATCGAGTCCCACATCGGGCTCCCTGCTTGGCGAGGAGCCTGCTTCTCCCTCTGATCCTCCCCCCTCTCATGTACTCTCTCTCATTCTCGCTCTCTCAAATGAATAAATAAATCTTTAAAATAAATAAATAAATAAATAAATAAATAAATAAATAGTGATGAAAGGCATAAATAATGTGAAAAATGCTTATAATATTATAGAAAATTAAAAAACAAGATGTAACATAAAGTACAATATTTAGTAAAAATATTGAATATAAAGGCAAAGAAAATTAATCAAAATATTAATTTTGGTTGTCCTTAGGTTGGTAGGGCTATGAACATCCTTCTTTCTCTCTTTTTCTTCCTGTTGTTATGTATTTCCAGATTTTCTTTTATGAAAACAAAATATCATAAAAAAGAAAAATATGTATGATCTATTAGATAATGTCCAAATTTGGCTATATATTTTGAGCACATACCATTGCATGTTCCTTTTGAATTGTTGTTACTGATATTTGTAAATATCAGTTTTATATTCTAGCTTCGGGTTTCCTCTAGCCTTTGAACCCGAGTATACATAACCTATCTTTTTATTGCTTGTACACTTGTATGTCAATGAATTGTCATCTCATAATTATTACCTAATAGGAAAGAGAGCCACAGATCAGAAGAGGTTATGACATTGTGGTGCAGCAAACTTTGCTTTATCTGGTGCTACCCTATCTTATTTTGAAATTATAATTTTAAAAAAGATTACCAAAGAGTCCAACATAAATACCTGCAGTGGTTTTGGGTTTCTAGAATTAGTCAGTATCCATGTGTGTTAATGTGTGAGTTTCATGACATGAATATGTGGAAACATGGTTTCTGATAAATATTTGAGAAATTTGACATCACAATGTAAGTTGAAGATAACCATATTTGGCTCAAGATCCCACTGACTCTCAATCCTTCATTTACTATTCTATGCACTAATTTTAACATATTAAATCAGTGAAAACTCATTTACTCTTTCCAAGTTGAGAATTGTGGTCATTAAGACAATGATTTTAGTTACCTATCAATAAAAATGCTTTGTAAATGGCAGAAAGATGTTTTTTCATAAATTTTTTTTAAAGATTTTATTTATTCATTTGAGATAGAGCACAAGCAGCAGGAGAGGCAGAGGGAGAGGGAGAAGCAGACTCACCACTGAGCTAGGAGCCTGATGCAGGACTCGATCCCAGGACCTGGAGATCATGACTTAAGCCGAAGGCAGACGCTTAACCATCTGAGCCACCCAGGCACTGCCCCCCTTCTTTTCCCCATAAATTTAATAGAATAATACATTTCAAATATTTGAGAAATGGTCATTTGTATATATTTTAGGGACTCTATTTTTCTCCCCCACCATGGCTGAGACCTGGTAAAAGATCTTTAAGGTAGGCTTAAACTAATTTACACTGCCTTAATCTTAATTAGTTCAAATAAGCAGGGTTTTATTAACATAGCAACATAAAAGAAAAATTGTCAGGATAAAGGTATTTATACTCTATTGTATGGCAGAGATGGGTGGGTGTATGAGTGGGACTATGTATTTGAGAATGTGTATGCACCTTGCCTTGATGTAGGACAGAGCATCAATGGTACCAAGGGGGACTTCAGAGAACTTCACTTCCCTTCCCTATTTCCATCAAACTCATTGCTATATCTTTTATATACATGATAGATGCTTCCTAATCTTCTGAGAAAAGCTATGCAAATGCAGCTTCAAGATTCATCTCACCTCTTTCTCTAACTAGATGGTCAACCCTAAGATTCCTAAATATCATGTAAATAAAAATTCTGGAACTGGCCTCCCAGGGAGGTCAAGGGGCTCTGGGGACTCTCCCTGCACAGAGAGCCCTTGCATCTCTTACTTCTCCTGGACACCAGGTAAAATTGAGTATCCCACAGATACATTTTTGCATGGGTATGCATACCACTTCAAAATTGTAGCTGTCAAAGAAATCAAATTAAATCTGACTTAACCTCTGTCTTGCCAGGATGACAGGAAATGCAATATGTCACTATTAATTTTTTTTTGAGGGAGAATAGGTCTTGTCATCCCTAGAATCCCACAAAAATTCAAGAAACTTACAGAGTGCCTCAAAAATGAAAAAGACCACTGCAGTTCATAATGTTCTTCACTGACTTCATTCATTCATTCATTCATTCATTCATTCAACAAATAGTGAGAATGTTCTAGGCACTAGGGATACCTCAATGAGCTAGACATCAACATCTCGGCCCACTTGGACCCTTGCAGGCAGGCAGCTCTGTGGCTCCAATGCTAAGTTTGAACACTGGTGGGTTTGCTGATGCTGAGTGGCCCAAGCCCAAGGTCCAGCTTGTCTAAGTCTGCTCCTAAACACTTCCCCAAAGGGGTCTTGCCTCTTCCAGATATCTCTGCCATTTTGCCTCTTGTTCTCTCTGCCCATCTTGACTCTCTTCCTTCTTCCCACTCAATACAAAACACACTCTCCACATCTCCTTTCCTCCAATATGTTTCCCTTCAGAGAACTGAAGCCCAGAAAGCAAGTTATCTATAAGCAACTTTGGCTTTTTATGGTCTAACACACACCTGGTCTCTGGTGAGCTGGCACAAAGGTCTGACTTAGAAGAAAGAGCACTGGGGAAAGGTTACAGAAGAATGAAATATAAGTTTGTGAGAAGAAAAAAACCTTGAGGGAAGTGTGGTGAGGTCCTGGAGAGCCTTTGCTTTCCCCAAGCCAGTTCACCTTTGGCTTCCCAGGGATTTTTTAACAAGCTCAGTCTGACCCGTCATGAAATTGAATTTAAGTTGATTTTTTACAATAAGTCAAAGAACTTAAGGTCAAATCTCATAAATTTTATCTTGGTCCTAACATTTGTATGATTTTAGGTCTTACTTCCGTAATCTTATCCAAAATAAAAATAGATGAACCAGAAATATTCTAGGCTTTCAAGAGTCTATTTTTCCTATTGAAGCATCCCTACATCCTTTATTCTTTGCTAATTCTCTATAATCTGGACACATTTAGTACAATTATCTAGGGATCAAAGCAATTGAATGTAAAAAATAACATGTATAGTTACTCCTGCCAAAGAAAAATCATATCTACTTCATTTATATCTCAGGTAGGAAAAGAATATTCAGTCGCTGAGCTAAAGAAAAATCAAACAAATCATAGGGAATTTTAAGAATGCATGACACTCAAGGCATTCTGTGATAGTTTAGCTCTTTTAGAATCAAAAGCTAAACTTTGGGGTTTTGAGGTCAGCCCTTATTTGAGAGTTTAGACATCAAGGAGCTGATGTGTGAAGGAATATAATTTGGTCTTGGAATGGAATATAAATCTTAGTGTGGATAAATAAGGGGTACAAACTCTGTAATTTGCCCAATTTTCCAAATCATCTTCACAGCTAATTTTATAGAACATAGCATTTAACTGAGTTTGGACAGCTTTGGCATTTCTGTACTTGAGGGTGACTATGAATTACTCGAATCTTAAACCATACATACTTTTTTCTATTTCTCTTTTTTCCTGTTACTGGCTCAGAAAAAAAAAAAAAAAAAAGCCAGGGATGGGGTAGAGGCCTCTTTCTGGTAAACAATATATTCTTTCCCTTTATCCAGTCCCTGCCATCCTTACCCCATATACTTCCTTGTCTTGTTACCTGTATGTGCCCCATACAATCCCCTCCCTACAATCCTTGGTAGGAATCCAGTTTTCATTTCAAGTCCTAGACATTTCAAGAGTTATATGTGAAAACAAAAATGCTTTCAATGCATGCTGGCGAAGACCTTTGGTAAGCTTGAAAATTTATTACCCTCAAAGGCAAATGTTTGAGAGGTTTCTTTTAAAATAGAGTTTCTATGGAAATCTTATATTTGCTTTGGAATTATTTGTATATTAATCATTTGCTACCAGCTGGGTGTGTGCATTAGAAAAAAATCCACAACTCCATCTCTGCCATGGTGGCAGTAGGAAAAGGTGGGGTGGAATCACAGATTTGGTTGTCTAGAAATACAAGAGTAAGTATTCCAAATCAGTAGTGGTAATCTTCCTATCAGGGAAGTATTTTCAAGAGTCAATTTTTGCTGGAATCAGTCCTGCAGAGTGTTTCTTATGTTTTAGTAATACTACTTGAAATGTATTATATTTCTTTTTTTTTTTAAGATTTTATTTATTTATTTGACAGAAAGAGACACAGCGAGAGAGGGAACACAAGCAGGGAGAGTGGGAGAGGGAAAGCAGGCTTCCTGCAGAGCAGGGAGCCCAATGTGGGGCTTGATCCCAGGACCCTGGGATCATGACCTGAGCTGAAGGCAGACGCCTAATGACTGAGCCACCCAGGCACCCCGAAATGTATTATATTTCTAAACAATTTAATATTTACTGTACCTTATTATGTGCCGAACTGCTTCCTCAGATCCTTTGTAGAAAGGAAGAATGAAGGAAGTAGGAGATGAGAAGGGAGAAAGAGAGGAATAAATGTGATTAAATGTACATAGTACAATGAACTTTTCTAGTTACTTTCATCAGGCACCAATGCATAGATCTATATAATTGAGAGTTAGATTTATGATACTACTTACATTTTTGGAAACTTATTTTGCATCTGAGAGCCTAAAGTTTCACACAAGAGCCTGAAATATTAATTTACATGCATAAGCACATTAGTCAGTCTCAATGTCAAAATGACCTAGAGTTAGTAGATACAATGAAGCTGAAATGGATCAGGCTTTCCTTTTCAAATCATTCTTAATAATTAAAAAACCCAATCCTTACAAAACTTTAAATGCAGGCCATAAGCTTTTTACATCTAAAATATAAAGAAGAAAGGTTTTCTCTTCTTATTAAAAACAAATAAAGCTATGTTTGGAGTTCTTTCTATATTCTAAAGATTATGCTAAGGTCTGTAGTACTCTTGCCTTCACTGTTATATCCAGAGATACAGTTCCCTTCACTTGACCAGAAGTCTAAGTATCTAAGGTCTTATGAGTATTATGTGGTAGTTCATGATTCCAGCCTTGGGTTACTTAAGTCCAAAGTGCACACTCTCACTTTAGGTATTTTATAGCTTTGATATGAATACAGATTGAAACCAGAAATGAAAGACTAATGTTTGAAAGAGAAGCATCTAGAGCCTGTGTCGATAAGATTAAACAAATCACAGATCAAGTGCAAGCAAAGGGAGGATTTAGGAGCCAGTCAGCTCACTAAGCCCACACAAGACCACTGAAATCAAATAAATGGTGAAGTGAAGGCAGCGAGGGAAAGTCACTTGAGGTGATGGGATGTGTATATCTGACTGCTAAGCCAGCAAATACCATAAGAAGGTTAAAATCAACTTATTGCAGAAACATTTATTGGGGCGCCTGGGTGGCTCAGTCGTTAAACGTCTGCCTTCGGCTCAGGTCACGATCCTGGGGTCCTGGGATCGAGCCCTGCATCGGGCTCCCTGCTCAGCGGGAAGCCTGCTTCTCCCTCTCCCACTCCCCCTGCTTGTGTTCCCTCTCTCACTATGTCTCTCTCTGTCAAATAAATAAATAAAATCTTAAAAAAAAAAAATTTAAAAAAAAAAAAGAAAAAGAAACATTGATTGAGTGTATCCCATGTGCTGGGGAGAGACACACATGCCGGGGATACAGAGACAAGTCTTACAGGGAAAAGCAAACAGTAGGTCAGTTAGGATTCCTTTAGTTCAAATGATGGAATACCTGACCCAAACCGGTTCAGGCAACAAGAGATGATATTGAGATCTTAACTGAGATCATGGAGATGTTCAAGGGGCCATCTGGTTTCAGGCATTGCTTGATTTGGGGCTCAAGTAATGTTACCAGATGTGCCCCCACACTCAGCCCTCAACAATTTCAGGCTTACATTTGCCTTTACTTTGTCTTACCGGTGAAAGATTGAGAGAAATCAAATAACCTCATAGACAGGATGCCTGGGTGGCTCAGTCAGTTAAGCATCTGCCTTTGGCTCAGGCCATGATCCCAGGGTCGTGGGACTGAGTCCCCATTGGGCTCCTTGCTCAGCGGGGAGCCTGCTTCTCCCTCTGCCTGCTGCTCCCCCTGCTCTCCTCTCTCCTCTCTCTCTGACAAATAAATAAAGTCTTTAAAAAATAACCTCATAGAAGGACAAAAGTCCTAGAATTGAATCTCATTGGCTCTGATTTGCCTTGCTTGGGTGTATTCATCCATGAAACAATTGCTATGGCTAAGGGGATGAGATACATCTGCTGGCTTCGCCTAAAGGCTCTGGAGCCTGCAGATGGTGGAATTAGCAAAGGAGGCAAGGCAGTAAAGACTAGACAAACCAAAACTGTGACCTTAACATCACAAGAAGGAATGGACCTTAGGTGACCAAAATAAATGGTTGCCACCTATATGCAAATAAGGATTTCAATATGATGAGTCATTTAATAGAATTATAAGGAAGTGAAATCAGAGAGTGGGAAGTTTCTAACTTGGTTAAACATGACATTTATGTTGAGTATTGAGGATAAATGGAAGTAGGTCAGGCAAACTGAGGGGGGAAAGGGAAAGTTATAGCAATGGAGAAGACAGGGTAGTTTTGGGAAATAGTAAGAAGTATCTACCTGGAGAACTGGATGTTGAGACTGTGAGAGACAGAGGGAAGGAGAAGGTGGGGGTGAATAAGTAGGCTTATGGTCATGTCATGGGAAAGATCATAACTTTCGACTTTATTTACTGAGTGATTCACTGAAGTTTTTCACTGAATCACAGTGCCCTAAGACAAGAGTTGGCAAAATTTTTCAGTAGAGGGCCAGTTGGTAAATATGAGGTTTTGAAGGCCATATGGTGTCTACTAATCACCCTGCCCCTGTAGTGTGAAAGCAGCCACTAACAATACATAAATGAATGGGCATGGTTGTAGTCCAATAAAACTCTATTTATGGGCACTGAAATTTGAATTTCATATAATTTTTACATCTCAAAACACATGATTCTTAATTTTTTTCAACCATTGAAAAAGTGTAAAAAACATTCTTAGCTGAAGGATGGTAAAAAAAAAATTTTTTTTTTTTTTTTTAATTAAAAAGAAGAGGTAGGACAGGTTTGGCCTGTGTGCCTGGTCATAGTTTGCTGACGCCTATTCTAAAATGACCAGCTTTATGTTTTTGGATTGCCTCGAGCAAATATGAAAGGAGCAATAGAATACAAAGAGAGAAAGCAAGAAGAGATCTTAGGCGATCATAGCACTGATCCAGGTTGAAGTTGGTTTATTGTAGACAAGAAATTGAAAGTCTTAAAACCGTGAACCAGGTGTTACAGAGTTGGACCTATCAGAGAATTAACACGGAGTGATTAGAAAGAGGGCATGATAGAAGTTGGTGGTTCAGGTGGCAAAGAAGGAATTAATGTAGTCCTCAGAGGTAGACTGTATTTCCTGAGACTTGAGATACGCAGCAGGAGGGCTAGGTCAGTTTTGTGGTGGAAATACAAAAGGAGATGCTAGGACCTCAGGGTGGGGAGAGGTTGTGGACAGCTCCAGAGATGCCTAGGGTCAGTGGTTGAGATTAGTACCCAAGGAATGAGTGCTGTTAAGGGAGGAGATGGTTTTCAACCGCTCTTCGGTGGATTGGAAAAGAATCTCAGTGGTGACCATTACAGACTAAATATCAAAACTCTTCCCTCTTTTGGGTTTATAAGCCCTTGTGTTCTTTAATGATTCTAAGAGAAGAAGAAGTATCTTTTGGAAACAGACTGAGTTGGACTTTGCATTATGTAGGTGGCTAGATCCTGAGCCAGATTAAATTTCAGGAATGTGATTATTTTCTGAACTCTCTCACACTGTGGGCAAATTCACACCAATGACCAATGGAAAATTTGAATTTTTGCTACAAGTATTTTAGCTGAGAGTTTGCACTGCATATTGGTCTACTGATTCTGGTGAGTTGGGATATAATGTGGAACAAGCAGATTTCATCCTTCATCAAGTCAAACATTCCAACTACATAACAGCAAAAAAGCATTCCTGCCATTCTGAAAATTCAGTCACTGCATATAAAGTGAGAAAATGAAGATACCTGATGTAAATATGACCCATCCTGGAGAAAGCAACTCTAAGCACGGGTCCTTCACCCTTTGAATCAAAACAAATCCACCCATGTGAAGGACACTCTGTAACTGAAGCATTTATATACGAAGCCCAGCAGAGTGCTCCACATGCAGTTTCTCTGTAAGATAATTTATCAGGTAGAAAGGAATTTATGGACCTAATGTAAGAGAACACTTGCTGCAGTACATTTGGAACTTTTATTCAATTTGTCGTATTCATTATATTAAAGTTAAATTCAATAGGCTTTATATGAATAAATTCTTTCTGAGATTTTTTTTCAAAAGGCCTATTCAATGAAGTATTACTAATGGCCACTTAATCATCCAACTAAGGCACAGATATGTACTGTGGAAAGTAAATGGTTTGCTCAAGGCCACTCTATTCACGTAAGCGCTGGAAAGCAAATGGAAATCTTAAGATTCCTAACTTAGCTCTCATCTCTACCATTACTATTGTCTCTCTTTGTTTTTGCTTCCACAGTTTATACTAGTGCATGCACCTTTATCATTTTGAGTAATGTTTGATGAAGACAAGAGACAAAATCATTCTGCTTACTATATTTGTCTCCTCTGTACTTGGCATTTTTCATTCCTCCATTCTTTTATTTGAAAATAGTTAATGATTGTCTATTCAGTAACAGACATTGAACTAGATGTTTGAGAAACAAAGATAAATAATAAGAAAGCAAGCCCAAATTTTAGTCTAAAACAGTGGTGTTCATAGTACAGCCAAACATAAGCATCGTTAGCTTCGGCCCAGAACTTGCTAGAAGAGCAAAATCAGGCCCACAACTTCACCTGACAGTTTGTGTTTTAACAACCCCTCCAAGTGATTCTGATCTACATACAGGCCAGTGGTCTAAGGAAAGTAAGACAAGCAAATAGAGTTACAAAACATTTCAATAAAGTAAATACAGTTATGTATAAATATCTCTTGGAGCAGAGAGGAAGAAGTTTCTGATCTCTTCTATATTTAGTGTAGAAAATACATGCTCTATCTAAAAACGCATGTATGTCCCTGGCATCCTCCCTTGCATAAAACATTTCAGTGTTCCCTATTGTTTTTCAGGATACAGTCCAAGATTCCTAACATGCCAATTAAGGGGCCCTAGGATTTGGTCCATCTTCTTTCCAGTCTCATCTCTTGCTACTCCATCATTGTACATGTAGTACAAAGACATGCCATATTATTTTCACCTCCCCAGTGCCCTGAATGTCTTTCTCTCATGCTTCCCTCCAACACTAGACATCATTAGGACTCCCTAAGTAGAAATTCCCTAGGGGAAATCTTTCCTAACTTCCCTACAGCTATCCCAGCTCCAGCTGTGTATAACTCTATCACTGGGTAGAGTTATCACATTGTATTGTTTCTTAGTTTTTCTGTCCATCTCTGTCACATAACTGTTAGTTCCTGCAAACAAGAAAGTTTAGTATTCATTTTTGTGTTCTTAATGCTGATGCATTTTGTGTTCTTAATGCCTGGCACCAAATGGAAGTACAAAAAAGTGTATAATGAATGCATTTTAAGAAAGGGATGTATTTCTTTTATAACAAGTTTCTGTATTATATGGTGAGCCTTTCAGATAGGTTTATTCTTGTTCTTCAGCTCTGGAATTATTAAGGCAGTACATGGGTTGGAAAGTTCCTATGGTTTCAAACTTTTTGAATCATAGATGTTGTTGGAACGTTAATGGAAAACCTTTAAAATAAGAATGTTAAATATTCTCATTGATATAAATGGCAAGAATGCTTATAACTTCCTTTGGAAATTTTTCTGTGGGTATCTGATAAAATGACAACGCCCAGACTGGAGAGGATCATCCTTATCTGAAAAGGACACTGTTAATTGACTTCCTCCCCGTCTTGTCATGTTATACCGATTTTAGGGTTCTGTGCAAGTCAAGATTTTGTCATATTTTCTTAATATTTATCCAGAGATTTAATGGATACCATTATGTGTTAGTGCTAGAGGTAGAAAACAGAGAGCTACAATTAAACCCCATGTATTAGGAATATATGTGAAAGGCATTGAGAATACTATATATATACTACAGATGTTAATGCTACCCATAATCCATGAGGCAGGGACTATAATATCCTTGTTAATAGAGAGATTAAATAATTTGCTTAAGGTCATATGCCTAGTAAGTTACAGAGGCCCAGACGTAAGCTCAGGTTGCTCTGATAGGATTATGCTCTAATAACTGTATATTGTTCTTCTTGGCCCCCTTCTAGGTTTCATGCTGTTAGTTAGATATGTTTAATTCCATTTTCATAGATGCCTCTGTCATCATCTACAAATTTTGGAATGCCTAGCAATTAGATTTCACTTTAGTGTATAAACCTTTAAAGGTAGACACCATTCATTCCTAAGTTCCTTGTACAAAGAAGCTCCATTATTCTGCTCTGTCAGGTATTAACAGTGACTTTAAAGAATTGTTTAGATGATTGGACACTATAAATTGCTTCAACTCAATTTTCATGCCGTTAATTCATTCCACAAACATTGATTAAAGCATGGATGGACAGGATATGTCTAGGACCCGGATCTACGTAGAGAACAAGATAGTGTTTCTCAGAGAGATTGTATCTGATGGACAAAGACAGATAAAGAGGTAATTACTACAGAGAGTGTCTCGGGAACAATAAGCACAGAGAGCTTTAAATACAATAACAGAAAGACACATGACTTACAGTTGGGGCTGGAGGAAGAGTTGCAAATGTATTCCCAGAGAAACAAAACAGTTGATATCTTCCACTGAAGGGCCAGTGGAAGTTGTGCTAAGAGAGGAGAAGATTATTTCTGTGTAGATGGAATTACTCTGACAAAAATCTGGAGGCCAAAATTCACATTCATAGTGCATGTGAGCTCTCTCAGCCCAAACAGCTGCCCTGGGATCTAAGAGATGTGTGAATTGTCCCTTAGGCTATGTTTAGTAGATCACGCAGATTAGCATATATTACCTTTCCCATAAATCCTCTCAGTTTCAGTAAGACCCCTTGTCACACATCATGTGCTTGAGAAACAGTGATAAGGATTTGTGATTATCCTGAAGGACCAATAAAAGTGGGAGCAAAGAAGAGCAAAAGGTCTTTGTCTCTGAGCGTTGACCCCCTTGCCTTCCCCTCTCTTTCACGGCAAAAAAAAAAAAAAAAAAAAAAAGAAGAAGAAGAAGAAGAGGCAAGGTAGAAGGGTATGCTGAAGATCTTTTATTTTACAAAGAGTTTAGACCCTGTTCTAAGAAAAATGGGAAATCAAGAATGGGAACTCAGAGGATGAACACTTTTTAGAGAGGAAGATGATAAGTCCTGCTTTTGAAAGGTTGAGTCTGTGAAGTTGGTAAAATATCTTACTGTGGATTTGGATTGTGCTGGTCACAAAGAAAGACTTAAAGGACAGAAGTATTAGGAAGTGTCTATAGAGTGTCAAATGCTTCCTCTTCTTTTTTCTTTCTTTCTTTCTTTCTTTCTTTCTTTCTTTCTTTCTTTCTTTCTTTCCTTTCTTTCTTTTTCTTTCTTTCTTTCTTCCTTCCTTCCTTCCTTCCTTCTCTTTTTTCTCCCTTCCTTTCTTTCTTTCTTTCTTTCTTTCTTTCTTTCTTTCTTTCTTTCTTTCTTTCTTTCTTCCTTCCTTCCTTCCTTCCTTCCTTTCTTTCTTTCTTTCTTTTCTTTTCCTTTCTTTTCTTTTCTTTTCTTTTCTTTTCAGCAGGTTCCACACCCAGCATGGAGCCCAACACAGGGCTTGAACTCACAACCTTGAGATCAAGACTTGAGCTGAAATCAAGAGTCAGATGCTTAACCAACTGAGCCACCCAGGTGCCCCATGTCAAATGCTTTCTTAAAGCATAAATTATTATCTTTTTGAGTTTAGGGTAAGTCTGAAGTCCAAAATTTCCTTATAACCCTTAAAAATACTGATGCTTAGTACCCACTTAAACTTAGTTTTTTATTTTGGGGGGGGGTTGAGAGAGAGAGAGCATTGGGGGGGTGGGGAGGCAGAGGCAGAGAGAATCCTAAGCAGGCTCCATGCTCAGTGTGGAGCCTGACATGGGGTTTGATCCCGTAACCCTGAGATCATGACCTGAGCAAAATCAAGTCATATGCCCAACCAATTGAGTCACCCAGGTGCCCCCCCACTGAAACTTAGTTTTGATGGGCATGATTCCAGCAACTAAAATTATATAATTAAAAATAGATACCCCCACGTCTTCAACAAATCAGCCATCCTACAGGTACCACTGAACAGATATTTTCTTAATGTTTCAGAATTCCTGAGTTCAAATTTTAATTTTCATTGGAAATCAGATTACTGAAATTAATTCTAGAATAGCCTAAATTTAAGAATTTTTTTTAGTATTTTCATTAATTGAAACATAATTTATTGTGGAAAGAATGATATATATGTGCTCACAATATTTCAGAAGAGAGGTGTTTCTTTTTGGCTTTTTTTTTTTTTTTTTTTTTGCTTACCCTCATAAATATGCCTTGATCTCAATGGGATCCATCTTCTTTATTAATCTTAATAAAACTAGTGAAGCAATAGCTGTTCACCAGTTAGAGGGAAAATGTCACCGAATCATCATTCTCTAGCAAGTTATATTGTAATTTACTTTAGTCAGCTCTATGTATTAGGTATTTTATTCTGTTATCTCATTGATGATAAATACTGCTTTTAAATGTGGAAGTTGATTCTTCATTTTTTACCATTTTGAATACATGAGTGCTGTCCTATGGATGTGAAGAGCCCCTCGCCGGCTCACATGGTTAATCAGCACACCCAACCGCACACCCAGACTCATCTATTGTTAGTGCTGACTGAGGTTTCTCTGGTCAAATAATAGTCCTGCTGGAGAATACATCAGCATGCATCATATCAAATATTGAAACATGAACAGACTCGAATAATCTCGGTCATAAATACAATTGGTCTGATGAAAATGACTCGACTCAAATCCCTGAACAAAGAGTGTGCATATGCTTTGCAAGTCTCAAATAAAATTTCATTCACTCCACAGTAAAAAAAAAAAATAACACTTGAGGGACTTTTATGTTCATTGGGCAGTCATTTAGATGGAAGCAACCGAAAGTGAAAAGCACAGCCCTAGAAAATGCCATTGAATTTGAAATCTCTCCAGGTTTGATCGGAACCTTTTAAAGCCCTTTTTCAGGGCTATATCAACCTGATACTCAAAAATGTAGCAAAGAAACAAAGTAACATAATCAGAGAGGGTATTAGAAGGTCTGTTAACAAAGTAGCTCAGACACATCCATTGAGGGGAAACAGCTGTGGATGCTGAAACCCTTAATAAATTAACCCTCCTGTTGCTATTTACAAGAACTCTCTGTCATCGTGACTGTTGTGTCTGTCATTTGCACCTGGTATGAGAGTCTTTTGGAGGAACCCCATATCATTTACATGCAGTCAAGAGCCATTGCATTGTAGAAGCATTATTTCTAAATGCTGACTCCTTTGAATTATAAAAAAGACAACGTTTGGGTACATATTGAAATAAATAACACATTACATTGAAATTTATTAACTGGGAGATATGCATAATCTTATTTCTTTTTAGTTCCTATGTTTTCTGACTGGTGATGCTTAATTAGTCCTAGTCATTGTCATATCTGTGATTTAGGATGTCACTCAAATGTTGCTCTGAATGAATGCTGTTAATCATATATATACATATAACATTATATGCATATAACGTTTTCTTTTCTTTTTCTGCTTTTCTCCATGATGGACTTAGTTTACTAAGAAGAAGTAAGCTTCCTCTGTTCTTTTTTCAAAGGCTCTCCTTTAGCAAGGCAGTTACCTGGTCAATCAGTTACAAAGCCCCTGGGGTGCCTGGGTGGCTCAGTCAGTTAAGCATCTGCCTCCTGCTCAGGTCATGACCCCAGGGTTCTGGAATCCAGTCCCGTGGCAGGCTCCCTGCTCAGGGAGGAATCTATTTCTCCCTCTCCCTCTGCCCCTCCCCCCTGCTCATGCTCTCTCCCTCTCCCTCTCTCTCTCTCTCAAATGAATAAGGTCTTTTAAAAAAAGCTAAAAGCCCTTTGGACAACAAGGAACCTTTCAACTCAACCTCAGATAATTATTAGGAATAGACTGATTGGACGTACACCTTTTGCACCTAATTATTCAAATTTCTGGAGCAGGAAGAAGATGATAAAGAAGGATGCTGGGAGAAAAAGAAAATGATGACAGCGAGGGAGGCAGGCAAATACCTAACATATGCCAATAGTACCTTCCGTGTTCATGGTTCACTTAGATATGTCGTCCTTTTTGACTGGCCTCCCAAGGACACTTATTGTTTTCCAGTTATCCTCCAACTCAGGCCCTGCTTGGCAGCCTTGGAGCTGCATCCACAAAGGCCCCTTCACTTCGTATTATACTCCTTTAGTCTACAAATAAAAAAAACATGGCCCATCACAAAGCTTCTGACTTCTGAATGAGATTTCTGCTCTTGGCAACAAGCCTCTAGGGAACCTCTGCCTCTGGAAGCATAATCCCCTAAAGATCTGTTGCTACATCCTTGAAACATAAATTTCTCTTTAATTTGAAATCCTTCTAGAGAATAATTTTTGCTCAGGAGCGCAGCATGCCTGTACGTTGTAGATAAGGCCACTTCCGTTGGTGAAAGTGGCCAAGATATTCATGCCAAGGAAAGCCAGATAAATGGTTTTCAGGGACCTGCTTTACATTCTCTTTTCTTGAGTTTTTATTTACCATTGGCAAATGTCTGTGGTTACTGGGGAATGTAGGATTGCTTCCCAGGAGACCCGGAGTACTACCCTGCTCCTAATTTTGGATCTGACATGCCCAAAGCTCAACCAAATCCTGAGGGAGGAAGACCCTCACAGGAGGAAAATTTCACCTCCCAGTGTTTCCCACAACTCATGAGCACATACTAACCGGCCCAACGCAAACAATTTATCTTCGCATGTTCTCAAAGTAAGAAGCTCTAACCTTTTTGTCCGAGGTAAACGAGGACGGTCAGTCACCCTCTTTGTGTTTTCCCTTCTCAGTCGGCTCTCTGTTCCTCCCTTCCCTCCCTAACAGCTTTGATGTACTGGAAATCCACAGCAGCTGAGTTTTTCTATAGCTACAAGACTTTTCACAGAGCAAACACCTGTCACCTTTGTCTCCTAATGAGGCTGGTTCCCCTGGGCAGTGATCTGTTCCTCTCTTCTTTTCCCGGAGGACCAAACAGCCCAGCCCAGCCTTGACTGCCTGGTTCTTCCTTGAGGCACAAATGGCACAAAATACCCACCCCAAAGCAGAAATAAGTGGAGACCGACATAAAGCTTACTTTTGGTAACATGGCAGCTGCTGCTGGCTGCTTTTGAAGTTGATTGTTAGTGTGAACGTTGTTTTGCATAAAGTTACATATTAACTGGGCTAGAAAATTCCAGCCCCCTGTAAGTCTTGCTTTCTTACAGATGATTTTCCTCCTTAGAAACGTTTATGACCCAAAAGAGATCTGGAGATACCACACAAACGGTAGGAAATACCTGCAAATGCCCTTCCAAATGGTTGACGGTGTCCCTGAATCCTCAGCCCAAATTACTTTAGGTTATTTCTTATTCCTTTGACTACTAAGTTATAGAGGACAAAGCTGTACTCAATATTCTTTTCCTCCAATTCAAGATAATAGTTTACTCTCCATATCATTCAGTCAGGTATATGCATCACAGTGACAACTGAAAATCACTGGGGGACATTGTTTGGTGATTACCCACCCGCTCTCAACCCCAACAAAGAAAAAATAACTGGTCTTAATAATTTGTAATCCACCCTTAATTTACTTACACGGTTTTATTGCCAACTACCTGCTAATCCCTTTTACATTTTAACCGGGCACTCTCACTGATCTAGAAAGAAACTCATTTCCTAATCTTTACCCATGCTGTTGCTACTGTTAGACTATTCTGTTCTCTTTCCTGATACCCACACCTCAGCTCAGGTAATTACTGCTACTATGACACTGTACTGCTAATCCTACTCCTACTAATACTGCTGCTCCTAATAAAACTGGGACTACACCAACAACTACTACTTCTGCTAGTAAATCAACATCATTAGTAAGTCCCTTTGATGAGCCTGAACCTATATTGAGCACTTCGCAATAACTGTCTCATTTGAATCTTCACCATAACTCAACAAGCGACTATTAATTCTATGTCATGGATGAGGAAATTGAGTCATGAGATATTGAACAATTGTGTCCAAAATCACCAAGAAAATTGGTGGTAAGAATTGATTCAATCCCAGGTCTTTTTGGCTTTGAAATGCACATGCTTAGATGGCTCTAGAGAGTATAATGCTAAATGAAGTAAGTCAGTCAGAGAAAGACAAATACCATATGATTTCACTCCTGTGTGGAATTAAGGAACAAAACAAATGAACAAAGGAAAAACAAAAAAAAAAGAACACAGGCTCTTAACGATGAGAACTGATGGTTACCAGAGGGGATGTGGGGGAGGGGGGAGGAGATAGGTGAAATAGGAGAAGGAGATTGAGAGTACACTTCTCATGATGAGCAATGAGTAATGTATAGAATTGTTGAATCACTAGATTGTACACGTGAAACTAATAGAACATGGTATGTTAACTATATTGGAATTTTTAAAAATCGAAGCCACCTTAATTTTTAGATATTTGGTTGAGTACTTTTAATAAAACTTAATTGGAAAAAAACCAAAACCTCATGTGCTTAAAAACTCCCAAGTGTTGCTCTGCCCAGGGAGATCTTCCTTGATAATTTCAGTCTACATTGATTCTCTTTCCTCTCTGGCTCTTATAAACAGTAATAATATGTCATTTAATATTATTATTTTACCAAGTGGCATGCACATATATTTTCATTCATTGAAATAGTAAGAGGTATGTTTCTTTCCCTACATTTGGGCCAATGATAAGCACATAATTGAAGCTTAATAAATATCTCTTGAATTGATTTAATTATTGGACCTCTATGGCTACCTTCACAAAATAAGCAAATTATTTCTAACATTATTTTTTTTAATTCAAAAGACGTAGGATGTTTCTGACAAATGAAAGGACAATGACCTACTATAATTAATATATATTTTATGGGCTTAATGAAAGACTTATAATTCATATAATTATGGAGTAAAATCTCAGTATGTTACAAATAATAAAAATTTGAAAGCATGTGACAATAAAATGTTAAGGATAAATGACCCCCTATAATCATCTGCCTGTTGGTCAACATCCTTGGGATTATCTGTTCCTTTTTTTTAAAGTTCTCCAGAAATACTCAATATAACCCTCCCTTTGAATTTGCAAGGCTGATGGAGCATGATGTCCCCACCATTGCCTCTGCAACTCCACTCCTCTTTATTACTGCATGACTAGCTGATTGGCCTTTTCCCTAGTGCACTTTTCTCTTCCAAATACAACAAGCCCCTTAGGTTGTTTATCTTCAGATACACTGGGCCATTGTTCTTAGCAAATGATTCAGTTTTCAAGTCTCCTTTGTATTGCCACCCTTCAGCATGACTCTGCTGAACACTTATTGAGTGCCTGTTTGTGTAAGGCATTTTACTACTTAACTTCTGATAGCCTAGAAAGGGAGACAGCTAAGTAAGTAAGAATAACAAGATTTGATGAGAGAAGTAGTGTTATTTTACTTACTAGTCATTATGGAAACAGAACAGAGGCATTATATGCTTTTTTAAAATGATACTTGAAAAAAATACACAGGTTCCAAAATATAAAAACACAACTGCAAAACTCAAATAAGTCAATCTTTACTAGATACTTAGAGAACATACTTTTCTGTAAGTAGCGATCAGTTCATATGTCGTGATGAGTTCGTGTGTCTTGAGCAGTAGTGCCCTGGGTTTAAATCCTGATTCTGTTATTCAGGGACACGTTATCGCCTCACTTTTCCCTTGTTGGTGGAATATGGATAATCATAACACTTTTAAGATGGTTGTGACAATTAAATAGGCATAATGTGTTCCAACGATGGTGTCTGTCAATAGGCGAGTGCTCCAAAAGGGTAGCTATTCTTAAATCATGCCAACTTGACAGGATGAGGGTACGTTTTAGTGCTGGGGATAATATAGGGTGGGGCCACCCAGTAGAAGACTGCCCACAGCCCTGGGAGTCTTGGAATATCTTCTGCCATTGTAGACGTGTGCGTGTCTTCCACAGGGGACCCTGGAATGTGGGTTCTGCTTAGGCACATCAGAGGAAGACGGAAAGGGAGGGAGAAGCTTGAGCTGAGGCTGAGCCTTCTCTCATTTGCCTTTTTGATACTTGTGTGATTCCTTGTTCCCAGGTCAGAAAAATAAAAATAAGAGGGTGCTGGAAGAACTATTGCTTTTCTCTGTTTATCAGTGAGATAAATATGCCTTTCTATAAAAAAATATATATATATATGACTTTCTATCACGCTTTTAGAACTGTGCCTGACTTATTTATTTATTTATTTACTTACATACTTATTTATTTTTGGACATTCTCCCCAGGCTTTTTTTTTAAGAGTTGTTTTTTCCTCAGGCCTTTGCCATAGTATTTTGTCCTCTTGGGTTCCTTCTGAGAATGTAGGTTAATAGCAATCATTTTTTCTTCTTCTTTTTTCTTTTTTTAAATAAGTCATTCTTAAACTTTAAAATTTGCTTACATTAAAAAAAATTCTTGTTCTTCCTTTAATAGTTCAGTAAAATGAATTGGAAAGCTTCGTATAGAATGAAAACTTCTTGCAGAAGGGCAAACAAGCTTATCACGTAGCTAGAGGTAGCTATAGTTATCATTAAAATTCAACTTATTTTCTTTCTCTGGTATGAAAAGCACAAGGTCATACAATAATATTAATTCTTAAGTGATTCTTAACACATAAAAGCATTTTCAGTAAAGTATCTTGCATTCATTGCCTCTACTTAATGGCAATGTGAAAGCTTGACAGCTAGAAACGAGCTGTATTTTGGTTGCCTAAAAATACTAAGAATTTTGGAGATGTCATTTCTGTGCTCAGGCTCTTTGCTCATGCTAAAGACCGAAAACGTCCCTACATGCTTCACTGGCAAGAGTGAATGGCATTATTTTTAGAACCTGAAAATAATTATATAGTGTGTTAAGCCTGGACTCCTGCATACGGAAACGGCCCCATGCAATGGGAGACTCGGTTTTGTCAAAAGCTAAAAAAAAAAAAAAAAAGCTTATTTGGTATTGCAATTAGAGGATAGAGAAGGGAAAAGATGCTTTCCTTTGTAATGAATCCATTTGGGACTTTTTTTTTTTCAGGTTAAAGATCATATTAATACCTGTTTAATGTCCTTATGTAAGATATAATAAAGTTTTGGAAATGTAGGTTTTGGAGTCAAACAATATTAATTTCAGTTCAATGTTTTATCTCTTAATTAAGCTTTTCAGTATCTCCCAGTGTAAGTTCCCACACTTGTAAAATTAAGTTGATAATACACAGTTTAACTATAAGGATTAAAGGAGAAATTTGTGAAACAATATCATTTTTGAAGCATATTAGGCCAGGAAATATTTGTGACTTTCCTCCCTTCTTCCTAAAGCATAATTCTGAGTTTATTTCCTTCCTCCAGAAATTCTGACTACTCATCGATTATCAAATGTCTGTATTTTCTTTTAAAGTTGGTGACAGAGAAAGGGATGGGAAGAACCCGAGACCCTGAATAGACCATTATATCCTTCCTCAAGTCACCCTTGTCCTAGAGGTCATTCAGAAGACAAGGCCGTGCTCACGCCTGCCCCTTACTACTGAGGCTTTGGCCCTAAACCACAGTGCAGTCCCAAGGGTGACCTCAACTCCCCCATGTGGGGGACTCTTCTTCATAGTCCAGGGGCATAGGAAGCACCTCCTTGGTTTCTTTTCTCCTAACACTTATGTGAATCTTGCCTTCCTTTGGCAAGCAGCAAATGGTGGAGAAAGTTCTGAATAAGGATAATATTCAACGAGAAGGGAATGCTTCTTCCCCACTCCTGAAGAAAGTGCTGTTGGCAGAACCCTTCTGCCTCGCTCCACCCTCTAACTCCCTCTTCCCCAAGGGGGTTTGGGACAAAAGACTGAGCTTTCACAGGTCAATCAACTCTGACCTCTCACTCTTCCTTTTGGAAACCAGCTGCCGCCAGGAAGCATACACTCCCCTCTGTTCCTCCACGCTGCATGTTTTGCAGGGGCAGGGCCCAGTGGAAGTTCAGTGGTGGCCGAGCATTGCCTGTGATCAAGTCTGTCTAAATCTGAGGATTGAAGAATTCTTAATCTCAGGAAACAAACTGAGTGTTGCTGGAGTGGTGGGGGGTGGGAGGGATGGGGTGGCTGGGTGATAGACAGTGGGGAGGGTATGTGCTATGGTGAGCTCTGTGAATTGTGTAAGACTGTTGAATCACAGACCTGAACCTCTGAAACAAATAATACATTATATGTTAAAAAAAGAAGACAGTAGGAAGGGAAAAATGAAGGGGGGGAATCGGAGAGGGAGACGAACCATGAGAGACTATGGACTCTGAGAAACAAACTGAGGGTTCTAGAGGGGAGGGGAGGTGGGGGGATGGGTTAGCCTGGTGATGGGTATTAAAGAGGGCACGTATTGAATGGAGCACTGGGTGTTATACGCAAACAATGAATCATGGAACACTACATCAAAAACTAATGATGTAATGTACGGTGATTAACATAACATAATAAAAATAAATAAATCTGAGGATCGATACAAGGAAGTACCTGTTGCCATGCACCTAAGCCATATTTTCCAATATCATCTATAATATTAATAAGGTGGCTTCCGCCCCCCTCCCCGCCCACCATTTGCCACTTGAACTCCTTCTTGGGTTCAGGGGTTTTAGTCGTGAATCAGGTACTTCTTGTGGTTGCCTCACGTCCTTTCGGTGAACCTTCCATAGTAGCCAGCTTTCTGTACATGTACCCTGAAAGCAGTACACCTCAGCTGGATTTCTCTCTCACTCCCTGCCCCAGGGCTTCTCAAACTCCAGTTTGGTATGCCTGTGAAAACCTCCCTAGCGCTCAAGTGTGCATGGCACGCATATATGCCTGGCACACTTGCGTGTACAACCCAGAAGTGCAAGGGGGTCAACACTCCTTGACCAGTGTGGGGACAGGAGCTTCTCTCCAGTGCACATTTCCAAGGTGGATGCTACATGAATCTGCAAAAGGTCCCATTGAAGTCAACTCCCATTTGCTCAGTCATGAACGGCTCCAGAATGCACTATTGTATTGGCTTTCTCTCTCTGTTGTGGTTTTCAGTCCCCATCCTTCACTACCATTCCCAGGAATCACTTCCCAGAAATGAATTATCTGCCTGCAAGCCCACGTTTCAGGCTCTTCTGTCAGGAAGCCACCTAGGCTGAGAGAAGTTGGAAAGCAGAGAGTTGGTCATGCCTTTCCTCCCCCACAACATCTCGGATAACCAGGGAGCTTGAGAAACAGGATAGAGTGGAATTTGAGGATCATAACAAAAAATGTGAATCTTGGTGAGGATTTTTCTCCCACCTTGGCTGATCACTGAACCTTGGTTGTTCTATTCATGAGCAAAGGCAATTTTAATAGTGGTCAAGTCAGCCTTAGGGGAGCACACTCAAGTCTTGGACTGCTTTGGTTTCACCTGGAAATATGCAGGTACAGATTTTCCTAAGCTGGTGTGGCCTGAGAGTTTTGATAAAGAACTTTTGAAGAACTTTTGGATAATAGAGGCCAAAGAAACATTTTCTATTTAACCATGTTATTTAAAAATTAGGTAAACCAGAGTAACTAAACAGTAACAAAATTTTCTCTGGGCCACAAGAGTTCTATTGTGTAAGCTTCTAAGCTTTAAGTCATTTGAGCCAGAGTTGGGTAGAAAGGAGAGAGGTGCTGTCCTAGATTCTGTGCCACTGTCCTGTGCTTTCAACTGCATTTAGGACCCAGGAAAGAAACCACAAAGGACAGAGGCAGATTTATCCTGAAGCTAATTAAGTATTTGCTTCAGGGCCCTCTACTGCAAGGACCCCTTCCAATATGCTTACATGATTATGTTTTCAGGGAATCTGAGAATTAAGGTATTTTCACTACAGTTGCTTAAAGAAATGTTTCTTTCAACGAAGGGCTGAAAGCTGTTTTGGAATCTGGCTTAGGGTACTGATATGGAGAAACATTAGAATTGGATTTAGTGAGATATACTTATGTGGTTTACTGTCACTTTCAAAGAAGTTATTGTTTGTCATCCCTGAGTAGAAAAAGCTTCTGGGAATTCTTCAGTGCTCATTGTCCCAACTCACTGAGCAATGCTAGACAAAGGTGCAGACCCAAATTTCATATTATGATATGAACAGAAACATGTGGGCAGTGGAAGAGAAAATTTGACATGTGAACCATTCCTCTACCTATAAACATAGAAAATTATGCATGGTTATTCCTTTCCCATCAATACCTGGTCAGATGGAAGTTGCCATTCATCAGAAATATATTTCATAAAGTAGGTATATATTCATAACATACTAATCAATATTTTTCTTTTATTGACAGCATTCAGGTAGAAAATATTATAACAGAATTCATCTTTGTAGACCACAACTCTGTAGCTATATGATGAATAGTAAATACATCTGTGTGTGTGTGAAGTAAAAAATTTGATGGGTCCTGACTATTAATAATTTAAAAAATTTATCAACCTAAAGAAAAGGCTGAATTATCTTTCTATATCCCTATATTCTCTATAAAAAAATGCTTTATGAAGAGGTGATCAAAGAGTATGCAGATAAAAATGTAAGAGAAAATTACTACCAAGATGTTTTAAGCAATTAATAAAATATATTATTTTTTTGAACTTGGTGATATTTGTCAGATTTTAAAGTTTGTAATTTACTGTGTTTTTTTTCCCTATTCCAAATAACTAAGCATTTTTCTTACCTAGTTTTATATTCAAAATTTCGTGTTCTTTTTCTTAAAAGGGGGTCCAGAAAATGGTATTAAGCTTTAAACCTGACAAACCTGATTTCGGCCCCAGGTTGGTGGGCCAATTCCTAGCATTCAAGCCATTTGTTTACAGACTCAAGGATTTCTCCAGTTATGCAGTGCCAAGCTGGTTTTGGACTTGATGATTATTTTTTCTGACTATGGCTTAAATTCTGGAGATACAAAATGTTAATTCACTCAGGGAGGGATAGTCTATGTCCATACTAAATGAATAAATAAAAGGGAACAGTGGGTTCTCTCAGAAAGAGATATGTCATCTTGTGTTAAAGTACAGAACTAAAAATAACTAAAGCAACAAAGAGTCTTGGGCCTGGAATGCCTTGGTTCTAGGAATTAGTTTTATTCAGGAAATCTAGGAACCAGAGTACTTTGAAGTACATCCTTCAGTCTTAGTATCAGAAGAAGAGCAGTGGGGTAAGAACAAAGAATTAAGCTAGAGGGAGAATTCCTCCTTCCTTAGGAGGAAGTTGAAATTTTAGTGGGAGATTCCGGTGATAGGAATGGAAAAATGAGTTCACAAAGGCTAGGAGGGAGGAAGATAAAAGCACATGGAGATAGGTCTGCTTCTAACAGTTCTTGAAATGTGTTTTAGAAATGGGGCTGATATTTTACTCACTGTTTGACTGAACATTGTGCTGGGCTCTTAAAGAATCTAGCAGAGAAAGAGAGACAAGGTCTCAGAAAGCTTCCTGAAATAAACTTCCCCAGAGGGATAGAGATCCAGGAAAAGACAATATAGAAGGAAACTTTGTCAAAGCCACAATTAACATCCATAGTAAAAGTTATCTGGAAATTACCCCTTAAAGTATCTGCCAGCTATTCAAAGTTGTTAAAATAAATTGGGCTGGACTGCAAAAGGAAGACCAGAAAAGTATCATAAAATATTCAAAGCATTACAGAGGATCAAAGTGAAATGAAGTTCTTACTGTGTATGGGGAAGCAACACACAGTATTGCCTGTGTCCTGGGAGTCCCCGATTAAGACATTTATGTAACTGAGATTCCAAGAGAAGATGCAGCAAAGTTATTCAAGGAGAGCTGAGCTGGCAAATAATAGATCAAGTTCAGGCCTTGGACAGATGTTGGTCTGATGGGAGAATTCTTCCTGAGTGAGAATATCCAATTCATAGACATGGAGGTAGCCAAGATTTATTTGAAAAATAGTTGCTCTGGCAAGTCCAGAGCTCACTCATTTCCTATTTCTTATTATGAAAAATTGTTAGACAAATAAATGTCTGTCCAAAAAGCAAAGTAAAAGTGAAAGAAAACAAGACCTTGAGATTCTGTAAATGGTACTAATTTTATACTGGTTAGAGAAGGAAAGGATCCATTTAAGAAGCAGATTTAACTTTATGAAAAGAATTGAGAGATGGTTAAGGCAAAAAGAGATAAAAGAGAAATGCTATTCGTGTCCAGCACATGAAAAATGTGAGAAATTTCCATGTCTTAGGAGCACAGAGCCTGGATATTAGCCTAACCTAGACCTCCGGAGGTACATACTAAAGAAGCCTCAAAAGAAGCTTCAGGGTTTGAATCTATTGAGGATGATTTTTCTGCTGAGACAAATGTGGAAATAATGGAGAAATCTTCCAGAAGGCAGGTTTCTTTGACTTAAACTATTCCACAGCAAAAGGCATTGTCAAAGACTTCTGTAGCACAATGGAAAATACTGGAACACAATAATATAGTGGAGTCTATGTGAGTAGGTATAGCTTATACTCATTTCAGTATTGGAGGGCCAGACATACCAGGATCAATAAGCAAATGGAGATTAAGAAATACTAAATATGCAGAAAAGATACCTCAATTTAATACCTGATAACTAGGACTACTGCCACAAAAATTTCTAAACTTTGTGAAAGGCAGTGATATCAAAAATGTCACTCTCCGAGAGAGAAAACTATATGCCTGGGTGGATCTTCCCGCCAGTTGTGGATATAGTCATAGTGCCAAAATTAATTTCTTTTTTTTTTTTTTGGTTTTTATTTATTTTATTCATAAGAGACAGAGAGAGGCAGAGGGAGAAGCAGGCTCCCCACCGAGCAGGGAGCCCGATGTGGGACTCAATCCCAGGATCCTGGGATCATGACCAGAGCCAAAGGCAGATGCCCAACCATCTGAGCCACCCAGGTGCCCAAAATTAATTTCTTGATGAGAAATTTCTTCCAACTATGTGTAAGGACCCTAGGTGTAGACCCTGGACAGCTGACCACAGACTGATGAACACCCATGTGAGGTTGAAATTCACAAGGGGTTCTCCCTCTCTCTTCCGTTCCTCATGAATGATTGATTGCATTTCTGCTATGGTCTTTGAAAACACTAAAGACTGGGTTTAGGGAACCGCATCAAGCCTGAGTATTGGCTTATTTCATAAATTTTGGGGATCAAGAAGTGCTAGAACATTTGATGTCCTATTAACTTTTTGGATTCTTTCCTCTGAGGTCCTGAAGGAGCTCTGTCATTTCTAGTAGGAGAAAGCATTCGCTTGGGCTGCTAAATAATCACCATGAAACCTTACTGGCTAAGACTGAGTAGAAAAGGAAGTTAGGAAGCATGAATTCTGGACTTTAATTTATTTGAATTTTAATTCATAGGGACAAGTACATTTGATTTTAAATTTTAACTCCTTTAGGGCGCATGGGTGGCTCAGTCGGTTAAGTGTCTGCCTTCGGCTCAGGTCATAATCCCGGAGTCCCAGGATTGAGTACTGCATAGGGCTCCCTGTTTGGTAAGGAGTCTGCTTCTCCCTCTGACCCTCCCCCCACTCGTGCTCTCTCTCTCAAATAAATAAATAAAATCTTTAAACAAAAACAAAACAAAAAATTAACTCCTTTGGACTTTAACTTATGGCTTTTGTATTTTCATTTCTTTGAAAGTTTAGCCCAAAAGGGCAAGGCAATTTGATTTCTGAATTTGTGTTTTTAGACTAAAACTTCCAGTGAGATTAAATTTTGAAACTTAATCTTTCCCCAGGAAATTCATAATAGGCAAGGTTTATATTGAAATTCTTGTCATCTCTATGTTGTTAGTAATTTTATTTTATACTATCTCTTTATCTCCTTGTAGAACCTTGATTAGTTATTAGAAAGCAGAGTTTGACAAAATTTGGGACAGACTATTGAGTAGAGAATGGCCTTAGAGTTACTGAATTAACTTACTGTTATGACAAATTTCAGAACATCAAAGGGCCAAGTATATGCTGGCCATTTGAGAATTTACAATAAAATATTTAAAGTCAACTCCTAAATTTAAGGGACTCCAAAGTTTAGATAAATTTCTTAATGTGGGGGCGCCTGGGTGGCTCAGTCGTTGGGCATCTGCCTTCAGCTTGGGTCATGGTCCCAGGGTCCTGGGATTGAGTCCCACGTCAGGCTCCCTGTTCGGCGGGAGGCCTGCTTCTCCCTCTCTCACTCCCCTTGCTTGTGTTCCCGCTCTCGCTATCTCTCTCTCTGTCAAATGAATAAATAAAATCTTTTAAAAAAAAATTTCTTAATGTGAATTTCAGATTTTATAAATCTGAATCTTCTTTTTTTTTTAAAAGATTTTATTTATTTATTTGACAGAGAGAGAGAGCGCGAGAGAGGGAACACAAGCAGAGGGAGTGGGAGAGGGAGAAGCAGGCTTCCTGCAGAGCAGGGAGCCCGATGCGGGACTCGATCCCAGCACCCTGGGATCAGGACCTGAGCCAAAGGCAGACGCTTAACGACTGAGCCACCCAGGCGCCCTGAATCTTCTTAATCTATAGGGTAATCCAGAAGAAATGAAATAAACATTAAATCATAGCCTGAACCTATAACAATCAAAACAACTTGGAATGACTAATGCCATGTAAGAAGTAGTACAAACAAATGAATAATGTACATATCTGACTAAAAAAAAAACACAACTTGATCTTGGTTTTTGTTAGTGACATAAAGGTTGATGCAGATGGTCCCCAAGTTTGCATTATTCCAATTAAAAGTGTTCCACAATATATTTTTTAAGAATCACACTCATGTTTTGTTAAAGCTCATGATTCTAATAAAGAAAATTTGCAGTTATCAATAAGGACAACATGGAAAAGAACTGTTTCATCTAATAACATATTTGGAAAATTGAAAAACAAATTGTGGTAATCGGTGTCAATAAAACAAAACAAAAAAAATCTTACAAAGTGCCATAAGAATTTTTAACACTATTTGATAGATGGTTGAAAGACAATCAAGCATTTTCAGATATATACTATTTAATAGAACGTAAAGAAAGAATAATATCAAAATGAACATAAAATTGTAATCTAGATATGTAAGTCTTTTTGGATGCAAAACATTTATCTACAGTAATGAGATAACACTTCTCAGATAACTGAAATATCAAGGCAACAAAATTTAAAATTTTAAATTAATAAAGCACCAACTCTTTCACATTAAAATATTTTAATAATTTGCTTAAAATCTGAAGTTTATGATTTAAAATACAGTTTAGTACTTTTTTTGATCTTGTAGATCTAAAAGAATAGCCAAAATAACATCTAATTTTATTACTTGAGAAAAAGTTCCAATGAGAAGAATTATGTGAAAATCTCATTGAGCTTTGCATAGATGGTGTTAGAGGAATGATATAGGAGAAAGGGGAGAGGTCTAGACAAAATTTTAGAAAATTTTCCAGATATTTTAATATAGCACTGTATTTATTAGTCACTGTACTGAATTATCACTGGGTGATATAAATCACTTTAAATATTTTCTCAGTAAACTTTTATTTACTCTCATATATCAAATAAATTCTGAAGAGAGTTAACATGTCAGAACATCTTGGAGAAAAATAATAAAAACTGGAAGAATATTTGGACTTTAATAGGCAGTGTATGACCTGAGCTGAAATCAAGAGTCCCACACTTAACCGACTGAGCCACCCAGGTGCCCCTAGAGATTTAGTTTTAATAAGTGAGAGTCCAGCAGAGAGTTAATATAGTCTTTAGCTGTATAAGAAAAAACATATCTCAGTTACAAAAGCTGACAGCAATAAACAAATGATGAGAATGGTTAAATATAAAATTAAAGGAAACTGTGAAAGTGAAGCAAATGACATTATAGCAATGTAAAAAATTGTATCATTTGAAATAGAAGTGTCATCTCAATAGAAATTAGTAACCTGTTAGCTATATGAAAATGCGATTATTGGGGCTCCTGGGTGGCTCCGGCGTTAAACATCTGCCCTAGGCTCCGGTCATGATCCCGGCATCTTGGGATCGAGCCCATATCCAGCTCCCTGCTCAGCAGGAGACCTGTTTCTCCCTCTCCCACTCCCCTTGCTTGTGTTCCCTCTCTTGTTTTGTCTCTCTCTGTCAAAAATGAATAAAATTGGGTGCCTGGGTGGCTCAGTTGGTTAAGCGACTGCATTCGGCTCAGGTCATGATCCTGGAGTCCCGGGATCAAGTCCTACATCGGGCTCCCTGCTCAGCAGGGAGTCTGCTTCTCCCTCTGACCCTCCACCCCTCATGCTCTCTCTCGCTCTCATTCTCTCTCTCAAATAAATAAATAAAATCTTTAAAAAAAAAGGAATAAAATCTTAAAAAAAAAAGAAAATGTGATTGTTGTTTTGATAACTGAAGAAAAAGATTTCCAATTTATTGAATCCTGAAGATTGTCTAAAATATTTTGTAAAGCTTTGTTCACTGAAGTGGGAAAAAAATGAAATTAAGCCTATCAAATAAATATTTCAAGAAATTATCTTGTGGGTCAGTCAATATTGAATATGTAAAAATTTCAGAAGAATTTAGATAATAAAGGGAATATATTTTAATATTAGTTTATATATAAATAAATTTATATATTACTATACAGATTGCTTAACATTTTTTCACAGTATTAAAAATGTTTCATTTTTTAAAGTTTAATTGGTATTATTTAAGCAAAGGCATAATTTGAGAGAGTAGCACCATGAACCAAATAATAGATATTAAGAGATATTCTCTACTTATTAAATAATATATCACCAGTGACTATAACTTTAAGTGGGATATCAAAGAGGTTGGTGAGGCTCAAGATCATGACTTTGATAGGTGTGTTACTTAGCTGTTTACAACTTTGTCAAACAAAAGATTATATCAATAATTCATAAAATCAACAATTTATAAAAATCAACAAATGATTTAGAAATTATTAGAATTATTTGATCAGGGGTGCCTGGGTGGCTCAGTCAGTTAAGCATCTGTCTTCAGCTTAGGTCATGATCTCAGAGTCCTGGAATGGAGTCCCGCATCAGGCTCTCTGATCAGCGGGAAGCCTGCTTCTCCCACTCCCTCTGCCTGCCACTCTGCCTACTTGTGATCTCTCTCTGTCATATAAATAAATAAAATCTTTTAAAAAAGAATTATTTGATCAATGATTTGCATTATAGGTTATTATTATTTAGTATTTAGATAATAAGGAACTTGATTTTAAATATTGATCTGTATTTTAATTTATATTAGTATAGAGAGTCTTAAATATTTTTAATATGACCCTTGAATAAAGGGGATATTTTCTCTATCCCTTCTAAACAGATTCATAATTTGCATGGAGAAAAAGAAGACTCACATCTTTGGCCATTCCAGCTCTCAGGAAGCAAAAAGAGCAAGAGGATATGCTCCATGCTTTGTGTCTTCAAGGTCTGGGTAGCCCCTCTCAGGACTTTTTAGGAGGGAGTAAGCTATGGTCCCATTCATCTGCTGTCAGGCATATGGGGGAGACGCAGTAAGAAGGAACTGAAGCAAGATTTCCAAAGTGTTAGCAGAGAGAGGGCACCCGGCCTTAATCGCAGCAGGTAGAATCCCACACACAATCTGTCTGGAGAGAGAGACTCCCACAAAAGAGAGTGCTGAGAGACGAGTTCTGAGCTCAGTTCCAAGATCTAAAAAACATCCTTGAAGTTGGCTGTATTCATTTTCTACTGTTGCTATAACAAATCGCTTACCAAAGTAGAGAGGCTTAAAATGTCAGCCATTTATTAGTTCACAGTTCTGTAGGTCAGAAGTCAGAGTAGACCTATCTGGGTTCTCTGTTCAAGGTCTCACAGGTCAAAATCAATGTGTGGGCCAGGCTGGGCTCTCATATGGAGGCTCTGGATAAGAATATGCTCCCAGTCTCATTCAGATCATTGGCAGAGTTCAGGTCCTTGCAGTAGTAGGACTGAGGTCCCCATCTCTTCCCTGGCTGTTAGCTAGAGGTAGGTCACTCTCAGCTCCTAGAGACCACTCTCCTGTCCTTTTATATGGCCCACTTCATCTTTAAAGCCAGGAACAGCACATCAAATCCTTCTTGTCCTTCAAATGTCTCTGACTTCCCCTTCTACTACCAACTAGAAAAAATTCTTAAAAAAAAAAAAAAAAAAAGCTCATTGATTAAATTAGGCCCACCTAGATAATCTCAATGGTAAACGTATTAGTAACCTTAAATACATCTATATAATCCCTTGTGCCATGTAATCTAACATAATCATGGTCATGGTATCTCATCATATTCACAATCCTGGAAATCAGGATGGGATAACAGAGGGCACCATCACTGAATTCTGTGTACTGTGTGGGCCAATCCATCTAACATTACTTTTCCTTTGAGGGCACAAGAGAGGAATGGGGTGGGAGTCTGGAGTGCAGTGTCTGGTATAATGTAGCAGTGGTATAACATATGGCAACCTGTGCCCAACTGCAGGGAGGGGGGTTAGGGAGGCATGATTTCTTCATAAGATCAGGTCTGTGTGTGATGTTAGTCCCGGCTTCTGAGTCTGGTTCTCAGTTTTCCTGGAGACTGTGTGAAGTACTCAATATCCTCTAGAAAATTTATTTTCTGATCAAATTATTCAATGTTTGTGTTGCTTTCAGTTTAAAGTCTACCCTAACCTAATGGTTGGTCATATTTTCTTCTTTTCAGCTTCCAAAGTTTTGTTCTTGTATTTTTTTTTTCTTGCCTAGAATGCATACCTACTGGAGATGCCCCTTGCACATAAAGTCTTCTCTCATTTCCTCAAAAACTGTGCTTACCCCTTCACCTTGGCCCCAGCAATTTCTTTTTTCTTTTTCCTTAAAATGTTATTTGTTACTTATCACAATTTACCTGTTTAGTTATGTGTTGTATCATCCCTAGAATCTATTGTATAGCTTGAAAAGTCTTTAAGGATATGGTAGTGGGTTGAATGGTGCCCACCATGCCCCAGCAAAAGATAAGTCCGTGTTGTAATCTCTGGAACCTGTGAATGTGACCTTATTTAGAAAAAGAAACTTTTTAATGTAATTAAGTATTTTGAGATGAGATCATTTCCAGAATTGGGTTTTTCCTACCTAGATCCAATAACAAGTGTCCCTATAAGGGAAAAGCAGTGGGAGATCTGAAATAGAGATGTACCAAGACACAGAGGAGAAGGCCATGTGAAGATGGAGCCAGAGATTAGAGTTATGCAACCCCAAGCCAAGGAATGCCTGGAGCCACTAGAAGCTGGTCTCAGAGGCAAGGAAGGATTCTATCCTAGAGCCTATAGAGGAAGTACAGCTCTACTTTGATTTCAGACTTTTAGCCTCCAGAACTGTCAGAGAGTAGTTTTCCATTATTTTAAGCAACTCAATTTGGGGTCACTTGTTATGGAAGCCCTGGGAAGTCATTACAGATATCATCATAGAATCTTCAATGGCATTCTTTCTATAACTGGCTATGATCAATTACTTGTAAACACCACTGCATGTGGACCAGCCAATGGCAATTTTTCTAGACATGTGGTTTTCATTACCGCATCTGAGTTACCTGGGTACTGTGATGGACAACTGTGGTTTTGCCTTCCTATCATCAAGTCTTCATTCTTCTAATAATAGCCCCTACTTTTATTTTGGGTATCTACCTTTCCCCTTTAGTGGAACTGCCCAAGTTTCTTCACTTCCTCTGGCCAACTGGAGGACATAAGACCCAAAATTCGCCTATCAAATGCTCTTTACTTAGAGTTTGAATCTTCAGAAAATTGAGGCAGAGACTCAGTAAGAGTGTAATTCATTTTTTTTTTTTGAAAGAAGTACCCCAGAGAAACTTTACTAATTACTGTTACCGAGATCAACTGAGCTTCCTAATGTCTCTCCTTTGCAAAGCCTGCTCCTTCAACTTACTGTGGAATGCTATGAACTATCTCAAATGTGTCTAAGACCATTTTTGTGCTTAGATTTATAGAGTTGGTTCTTTTCTTTGCATACTACCCGAGACAGCTACTTGTTGATAGGAACATTCCTAAGACTCATCCTAGACCAGAATCAGAATCTGGATCAGAATCTTTTGAGGATGAATTTCATAACCCACAGGCAATTCTTTTTTCTGTTATTCCTTTCTCTTAAAAATGTGTAATATTTGTTGTATCTATTATGACACTACACTTATCTTGGACTTGGACAAAAATATGATTTTCCCTTATTACCCATTAGTCTCACTTTTCTATTCCAATCTTTAAATGCTAATGGAAATATCAAAATTGGATGGCAAAAACTGTTGCCTCAAAAGTATTTATAGTTCCTATATATTTTTATGAAAAGAAGATAGCCCCACAATCATTGATAAATCCCAAAGACAAACTAAGGTTGTACTTTGGTAATTCTCAGATTCTACTTTTTTTCTTAAGTAGACCTTAGGCTAGAAAATGGAAAAAGGAATACTTAGGATCCTATGATCCCCATTCCTAATCGTAAACTGAACCAGAAATTTCTAGTGGGAAGTACTTATAGAAGTTATTTTGAAAAAATCTCAGGTATGAAAAAGGTAACTTTTAATGTTTCTCTATATACAACACAATGCAATTTTGTTCACAAGGCCTGTGACTGCTAAAGGTAGATAGTAAAATCTCATCAATTCAGGAGAACCCAATCACTTCCACTGTGAAATGTAGTCACCTTGAGGGTACTGACTTAATTCAGACTGTTTCTCATCCTCTTCTCTTTCTCCTGTCCTCTATAGAGGCACCGTGAATTCCTGACCAATGCCAATATTGGCAAGTGGGAACCCCTGATCCAACTACACTCTTCTGTTGTCCCTGGCCTCTCCTGGGGGTATTCATTGAATCCGGAAATAGGCAATTGGTCTTTGTTGCATTCACTGCCAAAGGTCCTAGTGCTGCAATAATCTCTGGTTATTATGAATATATATCATGCAACCTTTCCCCCACTATTAGGCTTTTTGTAGTCCGCTGGCCTCAGCATTTCCTCTCTTCTACTTGGAGCTGGGGGAATCTGTGACACTGCTCTCAGACCCAGGCACTGGGACACCGCCCTCAGTCATTCTGCTTTATTGCTCAGGGACCATGTTGGAAACTTGCAGGAGTACCTTGTGAAAACTTGTAGTCTTTTATATTCTGGGAGACTCTCAAATATGGTTGGGCTTCTATCACAGTTTTCATTATGCTACTATACACCACCCCCAATTCCAGCAATGTGGAATCCTTGAGCACCTTTCAGGGATCCACAATCTAAATTCTAGCCATTTCCTCAATGATTTTCCCTTATTACCCATAGTCTCACTTTTCTATCTTCCGTAGATAGGAAATTGTTCTTACACTGTCATACGTCCCTCCTCATCCTCTGATTTATCCATAAACACTATGCTTGAGAACTCCAAGGATCTTAGTCTTTGGAGATCATCAAAGTCTTTTATTACTCAAAAAAGCTTAGCTTCTATAAGAGAAACACTTGTTTTCAAGACTATAGCTTATACCATGGACTTCTTAAAAAGCCTAATTTGAACCTTGAAGATGAGCAATGCCTTCTTCTTGGTTACAGTCTCACTGGCCCTTGGTTATATTCTCACTGGCCCAGCAGCAAAAGCTCTTCCTAGGCACAGCTCTTGTGGCTGCCTGGATGGTGAAAGGATAATTGGTATGAGCAATCATGAGGGGGGAAAAAAAAAAAAACTCAAGTTAGTTTATATCAGAGTTAACCACAATACTTTACACAAGGAATCAGTAAAATGGAAATACTATTAAAGGTTTCTTTTATATTTCTTTTTCTACTATCTTGAAAATTGTAGGGAGAGCTAAGCCCTAGTAAAAAACACCTACCTATGTTACAAATGGCCAAAATCAGACATGAGTCAGCTTATGTATAACAGAGAGACAGAGTGAGACTTACTTTAAAGGCACTGAGCTATCTCAAGTCATTCAAGGACAAGAATGAGATTGTTGGTTTAGAGGCAACTGAAACAAGGCATGTTTATACCATGAGGACCGCTCAGAACCAGCCCTCCCAGCTCACCAGGGTCAATTATTAAATTCAGGAATTTTGAAAGCTCCTTGTAAAACACAGCCATTATTAAAAATTAAACAAAATTATAATTAAGTAAATTATTTAGGTACTAATTAATCAGGTCTCATCATTTCCTGATTTTTTGGCCATTAATGGTTTTAATATTACCTATTTGATATTTTATTATTATCTATGCTCTTGAAACTATATACATTAATTGTATCTGTGTGTTGGAAATACTATATAATGGTGTACTGCTAGGAATTTCTTTCAAATTCACATTCAGTGACATCCCATTAGTAGTTTGAAATCAGTTATGGTAGGAGAATTTACACCATAGTAATTGGCAAATGTTATAATCAGGCCTTAAAAAAAATTTTTTTTTAATGGGGAATGGGTTGTTAAACATCTTTCAGCATACCAATGTTCAGGAGTCTCTATTTCCCATGTCGTTCCTCTTATCATTTTATGCCTCTGCTTCATTATTCTTTTCTCCCTGTTGGTCAACTATCTCTGTGCTTTTATACATGTGGGAAGAAACAAATACAGAGGTCTTAAGATCCACCATTTACAAGCAAGTCACTCAAAGATAGTACTGTTACAATGGCTCCTGTGAGGACCCAGGAGATGGACTGAGATCAGAAGAAACTCCCAGAACGGGGATGCTGGGTAGATAATCTCAAAATCATCCACTGTATTACCATGGTCACATCCCCGGTTCAGAGCTTTCCCTTAAAAGAGTCTCCCATACAGCTGCTCAGGGTATCTCCAGGAAGTCCATTTCCTTGTGTTCTAATTTTCTTCTCCTCAATCTAGCCTCTTGTCACTGTCCTCAATGCAAGCTAAAGAGCCCTTTTTGCCAGACTCTAATGGCTAAATTGGTCTCTTCCTCTGAAAGTGGGACTTTGACATAAATTTAAGTGCAGGAGTAGACTTCAGGTTTCCCACAGAGGGCCAATAAGACAGAAAGATTCTTTTTGAAAGCAAGTTAAACTCTCATTGACCCCAGGAAGTTCAGAGGGCCTATTTTCCCAAACTCTCATAACTCTAGTTAATTTGTTGAAAAATGCATTCATAAAATATGAAGGGTTCTTGTTCAAAATTATTTCAAAGACTATCAACTCTCTTGACCTTTCTTCCCAGCCAAGATTATTAAAAAGTGCTTAGTGGACAGAATGATGCAACTAAAGTCCCTCTACAAAAGTGATGTATTGTTCTGATTACATGACAAACTTACACACAATCTTTGCTTGACATGGAAAAAACAACCACTGTGGGGGTTCCTTGTTGGATTCTGTCACATGAAGATGAAATTCCAGAGGTTCCATTCTTCTTCTTTCAAAATTTTAAAAATCAGCTGACTCTCTTAGAAATCCATTTGTGACTAATGACACACAGTATCTATTGCTCTTCTGGTTGACTTTTGTACCAAAATTATTTATCCACAATAGACTTTCTTTCTTTTTTTTTTTTAACAGATAAGTAAGTGAAATACCTACTAACCCAATTTTTAAAAGTTCATACTCAAATGTTAAAGGTTTCTTATCTTTTGATTCCAACAATTCTATATAAACTGGACTTTCGAATCAAAGAAACCACAAACAAATTGAGAATAAAGCATGTTTTATGATGCCATGCCAAAAAGTTATTTTAATTTCCAAAATTAAAACTCTTACCATTCTCATTAACATAGTCCTGGATCGTGTCTAATATCTACTTTACCAGCTATCAGATATTTAGACAACTAGGTCAGAGCTCTTTCCACTACTCCCTTCCCAATACCTCTGCACAGTTGATTTATTCATAAGAATGGAGTCCTGGCTTTTGAGGGAACTACGATCAAATCCAGGAGAAAGACTCTAATGTGCATTTCTGAATCAATAGCACTTACTGCAGTGCTAGACCTACGGTAGATGGCTAATAAATCTCGATTGAAAATGTACATGATCGAAGGTCAGATACCCTTCTTTTTTTTTTTTTAACTTTATTATGTTATGTTAGTCACCATACAATACATCATTAGTTTTTGATGTAGTGATCCACGATCCATTGTTTTCGTACAACACCCCGTGCTCCATGCAGTACGTGCCGTCCTTAATACCCATCACCAGGCTAACCAATCCCCCTCCCCCCTCCCCTCTAAAATCCTGCTTGTTTCTCAGGTCCATAGTCTCTCATGGTTCATCTCTCCCTCCAATTCCCTCCGCCCATTTTTCCCTTCCTTCTCTTAATGTCCTCCATGTTATTCCTTATGTTCCACAAATAAGTGAAACTAGATGATAATTGACTTTCTCTGCTTGACTTATTTCACTTAGCATAATCTCCTCCAGTCCCATCCATGTTGATGTAAAAGTTGGGTATTCATCTTTTCTGATGGCTGAGTAATATTCCATTGTATATATGGACCACACCTTCTTTATCCATTCATCTGTTGAAGGGCATCTCGGCTCTTTCCACAGTTTGGCTATTGCGGACATTGCTGCTATGAACATTGGGGTGCATATGGCCCTTCTTTTCACTACATCTGTGTCTTTGGGGTAAATACCCAGGAGTGCAATTGCTGGGTCATAGGGTAGCTCTATTTTTAAATTTTTGAGGCACCTCCACACTGTTTTCCAAAGTGGCTGTACCAACTTGCATTGGGGTTCCCCTTTCTCCACAACCTCTCCAACATTTGTTGTTTCTTTCCCTGTCCATTTTTGCCATTCTAACTGGTGTAAGGTGGTATCTCAGTGTGGTTTTGATTTGGATTTCCGTGATGGCTAATGATGAGGAACACTTTTTCATGTGTCTGTTAGCCATTTGTATGTCTTCTTCAGAGAAGTGTCTGTTCATCTCTTCTGCCCACTTCTTGACTTCATTATTTGTTCTTTGGGTGTTGAGTTTGAGAAGTTCTTTATAGATTTTGGATACCAGCCCTTTATCTGTAGTGTCATTTGCAAATATCTTCTCCCATTCTGTGGGTTGCCTCTTTGTTTTGTTGACTATTTCCTTTGCTGTGCAGAAGCTTTTTATCTTGATGAAGTCCCAAAAGTTCATTTTTGCTTTTGTTTCACTAGCTTTTGGAGATGTATCTTGAAAGAAGTTGCTGTGGCCGATGTCAAAGAGGTTACTGCCTATGTTCTCCTCTAGGATTTTGATGGATTCCTGTCTCACATTGAGGTCTTTCATCCACTTTGAGTTTATCTTTGTGAGTGGTGTTAGAGAATGGTCGAGGTCATTCTTCTGAATGTGGCTGTCCAATTTTCCCAGCACCATTTATTGAAGAGACTATCTTTTTTCCATTGCACGTTTTTTCCTGCTTTGTCAAAGATTATTTGACCATAGAGTTGAGGGTCCATATCTGGGTTCTGTATTCTGTTCCATTGGTCTGTATGTCTGTTTTTGTGACAGTGCCATGCTGTCTTGGTGATCACTGCTTTGTAATATAGCTTGAAATCGGGCAACGTGATGCCCCCAGCTTTGTTTTTCTTTTTCAACATCTCCTTGGCGATTTGGGGTCTTTTCTGATTCCATACAAATTTTAGGATTGTTTGTTCCAGCACTTTGAAAAATGTCATTGGAATTTTGATCAGGATGGCATTGAAGGTATAGATTGCTCTGGGTAGCATAGACATTTTAACAATGTTTATTCTTCTGATCCATGAGCATGGAATATTTTTCCATCTTTTTGTGTCTTCTTCTATTTCTTTCATGAGTGTTTTGTAGTTCCTAGAGTATAGATCCTTTACCTCTTTGGTTAGGTTTATTCCGAGGTATCTTATGGTTTTTGGTGCTATTGTAAATGGAATCGTTTCTTTAATTTCTCTTTCCACAGTTGCGTTGTTAGTGTATAAGAAAGCAACTGATTTCTGTACATTGATTTTGTATCCTGCCACATTACTGAATTGCTGTATGAGTTCTAGTAATTTGGGGGTGGAGTCTTTTGGGTTTTCCACATAAAGTATCATGTCATCTGCGAAAAGAGAGAGTTTGACTTCTTCTTTGCCAATTTGAATACCTTTTATTTCTTTCTGTTGTCTGATTGCTGTTGCTAGGACTTCTAGTACTATGTTGAACAACAGTGGTGAGAGTGGGCAGCCTTGATGTGTTCCTGATCTTAAGGGAAAGGCTCTCAGCTTTTCCCCATTGAGGATGATATTCGCTGTGGGTTTTTCATAGATGGATTTTATGAGCTTGAGGAATGTTCCCTCTATCCCTATACTCTGGAGAGTTTTAATCAGGAAAGGATACTGTATTTTGTCAAATGCTTTTTCTGCATCAATTGAGAGGACCATATGGTTCTTCTCCCTCCTCTTATTAATGTGTTCTATCACATTGATTGATTTGCAAGTGTTGAACTACCCTTGCATCCTGGGGATAAATCCCACTTGGTCGTGGTGGATGATCCTTTTAATGTATCGTTGGATCCTATTAGCTAGGATTTTGTTGAGGATTTTGGAATCCATATTCATCAGGGATATCGGTCTGAAATTCTCCTTTTTGATGGGGTCTTTGCCTGGTTTGGGGATTAAGGTAATGCTGGCCTCATAGAATGAGTTTGGAAGTTTTCCTTCTGTTTCTATTTTTTGAAACAGCTTCAGTAGAATAGGTATTATTTCTTCTTTGAATGTTTGGTAGAATTCCCCAGGGAATCCATCAGGCCCTGGACTTTTGTTTTTTGGGGGAGGTTTTTGATCACTGCTTCAATCTCGTTACTGGTTATTGGCCTATTCAGGTTGTCAATTTCTTCCTGTTTCAGTCTTGGCAGCTTATAGGTTTCCAGGAAGGCCTCCATTTCATCCAGATTGCTCAGTTTATTGGCATATAGTTGTTGATAATAATTTCTAATAATTGTTTCTATTTCCTTGGTGTTGGTCGTGATCTGTCCCCTTTCATTCATAATTTTATTAATTTGGGTCCTTTCTCTCTTCTTTTGGATAAGTCTGGCCAGTGGTTTATCAATCTTATTAATTCTTTCAAAGAACCAACTTCTAGTTTCATTGATCTGATCTACTGTGTTTCTGGTTTCTAATTCATTGATTTCTGCTCTAATTTTAATTATTTCTCTTCTAATGCATGCCTTAGGTGTCGTTTGTTGCTTTTTCTCTAGTTCTTTAAGGTGTAGAGTTAGTTAGTGAATTCAGGATTTTTCTATTTTTTTGAGTGAGGCTTGGATGGCTATGTATTTCCCCCTTAGGACCGCCTTTGCAGTATCCCATAGGTTTTGGACCAATGTGTTTTCATTCTCATTGATTTCCATGAATTGTTTAAGTTCTTCTTTGATTTCTTGGTTGACCCAAACATTCTTGAGCAGAGTGGTCTTTAGCTTCCAAGTATTTGAATTTCTGCCAAATTTTTTCTTGTGATTGAGTTCCAGTTTTAGAGCATTGTGGTCTGAGAATATGCAGGGAATAATCTCAATCTTTTGGTATCAGTTGAGACCTGATTTGTGACCCAGCATATGGTCTACTCTGGAGAAAGTTCCATGTGCACTCAAGAAGAATGAGTATTCTGTTGCTTTAGGGTGGAATGTTCTATAAATATCTATGAGGTCCATCTGGTCCAATGTATCATTCAGAGCTCTTGTTTCTTGTTGATTTTCTGCTTAGATGATCTGTCCATTGCTGAGAGTGGAGTATTGAGGTCTCCTACAATTAACGTATTGTTATCAATATGACTCTTTATTTTGGTTAACAGTTGGCTTATGTAGATGGCTGCACCCATGTTGGGGGCATAGATATTTACAATTGTTAGATCTTCTTGTTGGATAGACCCTTTAAGAATGATATAGTGTCCTTCTGTGTCTCTTATTACAGACTTTAGTTTAAAATCTAATTTGTCTGATATAAGAATTGCTACCCCAGCTTTCTTTTGAGGTCCGCTGGCATGGAAGATAGATCTCCATCCCTTCACTTTCAGTCTGGATGTATCTTTAGGTTCAAAATGAGTCTCTTGTAGACAGCATATGGATGGGTCCTGTCTTTTTATCCAATCTGCAACCCTGTGCCGTTTTATGGGAGCATTTAGGCCATTCACGTTGAGAGTGATTATTGAAAGATATGAATTGTCATCATGTTGCCTGTGAAGACGTTGTTTTTATAGATTGTCCCTGTAAATTTCTGTTGTAGATCACTCTTGAGGTCTTTCTCCTTTTATAGAAACCCCCTTAATATTTCTTGCAGGGCCGGCTTAGTGGTCACATATTCTTTTAACTTCTGCAGGTTGTGGAAGCTCTGCATCTCTCCATCCATTTAAGCCTTGCCAGATAAAGTATTCTTGGCTGCATGTTCTTCTCATTTAGTACCCTGAATATGTCTTGCCAGGCCTTTCTGGCTTGCCAGGTCTCTGTGGATAGGTCTGACGTTATTCTGATGTTCTTCCCTCTGTACATAAGGAATCTCTTCCCCCTAACCTCCCTTAAAATGGTTTCCTTGGTTCTAAGATTTGCAAATTTTACTATTACATGCCGGAGTGTTGGCCTGTTTTCCTTGATCTTAGGAGGGGTCCTCTCTGCCTCTAGGACCCGAATGTTTGTTTCATTCCCCAGATTAGGGAAGTTCTCAGCTACGATTTGCTCAAATACATCTTCTAGCCTTCTCTCTCTCTCCACTCCCTCCGGGATTCCAACTATTCTGACATTGGAATGCCTCATGGTGTCACTTATTTCTCTGATTCTATTTTTATGGATTCTGAGTTGTTTTTCCCTGGCCTCCTCTTTTCCCTTTTTATCTATTATACTGTCTTCCAGATCGCTTATTCTCTCTTCTGTCTCAGTTACCCTAGCTGTTAGATTATCTAGATTGGATTGGATCTCATTGATAGCATTTTTAAGTTCTGCCAATTCACCTTTTATTTCTGCCCTTAGAGACTCTATGTGGCCATTAATTGATTTCCCCATTCCAGCCATTGTCTTCACAATTGCTAGCCTGAATTCCATCTCCGACATCTTGGTTATGTCTGCATCCATTTGTAAATCTGCAGCATAAGTCATAATCTCTGAGTCTTTTCTGTTTTGGGGGCTCCTCCTCCTAGTCATTCTGTTGATGGGTGTTTGAGGGAATGTATAGAGTCCAAATTATTGACCAGAACCCAAGCAAGATACACCTGTTTTCTTGGGACCTTAGGGTTGCTGGCCTCTTGTTTTCCCAGCTTGTCTTCTGTGGGAGGGGCCTGCCGCGCCATTACTCAGGCAACCCTGTTTGGGCGGAGTTGCCCTGAGCCCCTGGGGTGGGGATTGGGCTCAGTGGGAATCAGTCTTTGGGGCTTTTGTTCTCTGGCACCTTTCCCTGGTGGCTTTCCGCATCCGCAAGTCAGAGCAGAAGAGACCATTTCCAGCCCTCTGCCTCAGAGCAGAGAGACCTCAGTCTGTTCTTCAGTGAGCTCTCCAGGCCACACTGTCTCCGTTTCTGTCCCTGCTGCTATAAACTGCAGCGTCCTGGGTTGTGCGCCCCTCCGCAGCGCTCCCAGTCCTGCCTCCAGGCCGGAGCACGTCTCTGCCCTTTGTGCCTCTAAAACCACCAGCCACTCCCAGCTCGCGGGCGCTGGGGTCCTGTCCCAGGGACTGCAGTTCACGTGTGCGCGACTCCACCGCTAGGGGTTTCCACCCCGGAGTTTGCAGTTCACCTGCATGACCCGGGTGCGCCGGGTTTCAGTCTTGGAGGCTGCAGTTCTCGTGCGCACGACCATCGCTCTGGTTTCTGTCCGGGGGGCCTGTGGTTTGCATGCGCGCGACCCCGCGGGTCTGGTTTTCCACCCCGGGGGCTGCCCTAAAGTTCTTTCCCGACGCTACGGGTCTGTGAGTCTGTGCCCCGTCCGCAGCGCCCGAGGCTGTCACTCACCGGCGGTGTAGGATCCCCACAGCCAGGCACCCTCCCGCTGCCGTTTATCCTCCGATATCTGCCCGCAGGATCACGGCTCTCCGCTTCGTACCTCAAAACCAACTGCCTGAGATATTCTGTTTGTAGAGATCCAGATCTTACATCTCAGGCTGGTTTTGTGGGTGCTCAGAGTGGTCTGGTAGTTATCCAGCTCAATTCCGGGGCCCAGTTGAAATAGGGTCCCCTACTCCTCTGCCAACTTTCCCCCCTCCATCAGATACCCTTCTTGAGATCACTCTGGACTTTAATGACAATGTATTTATAATCTTTAAGAATAATAATTATACAGCCTCTGTGGTAGTTCAAACTAATGGTTTTTCCTCACAGGAACAAAGAAAAAACAGAAATATGGAATAGCTGCATGGGGTGTGTCACGTCATCATGTTGTTAATGGGTGGTTCTTTAAATGCTTTCCATAAAACTGGTAGTTTGAATTAGAGTCTTAATTAAATTAATGTTGCAATAATTTCTCTTGTAATAATTTCCTTTTCCTTTTCCTTTTGCGATAATATTGTCTGGATGGAACTGTGTACTTCCTATAGCATCACATGAGAATAAGAGGTATGAGGACTGGTTGCTCCACTTTGAGTGATAGGAGGATACATCAGTGGGTGCCAGGAACACCAGTTTCATCCATTTATCATAAAGTTCCCCATCAACATCTACCTAACGGTTTTAGCAACCGCTGATGATCTTTGACCAGCTTACTATTTCACTAAGTATTGCAAAATGTTGACTTTCTTAGTTTTCTTATATCTTGGAATTATCTGTTCTACTACAAAGAATTTTTCCATGTTAGCTATTTGTTACCTTGAAATACAGTTTGCATAGGAAAGCCAAGATACATGCTTAATGTATTTCCTTTACTTGCCAGTTTTCGAAACAATAGAGTGGTGCCCTAGCAAACAAATGAAGTTGTCTTTTTTTTTTTTTTAGTATCATGAAAAATTCAAATATGATCTGTTTTATAACTGTGTAGTCAGTATTGTTTTTGCTGCTAATTTTTTCCATTTTACTCCAGTGAGAACTTCTCAAGTTGGCTCCTGAGATCTTTTGACTAGACCTTAGTAGTCTCAGGTAGCTTCTGTGCTTTTAGTCCAATGAGATATCCCAGGTGCCAGCTGGCAAGAAGAACCTGACCATGTGTTGACCAAGGGGTTTTAGTGGATCTGAAGAAGGTCTAGAGCCTGCCCAGAGAGGGGGTAACACAATCTAGAGGGGCTGAGGTGGGGTGAACTTGAACAAGAGGGCTGGGATAGGGCTGGAACAAGAAGAGGCCAGCAAAAGAATTCTCCCTTTGCCCCCTGGCTATGGTCTGTTCTGGGACGTGGTAGTTCATATGCCCCTCTGAAGATCTCTCTGAAGCCAAGAAACCAGTTGCTTCAGTTACAGAATTCTGGCCAGCATGGTAATGCACCACTTTGTCTACTCCTCCTTCCTTACTTTGCTTCTCTCTTTCCCTCATTCTTGCTTTCACAGAATTGAACTTCCTAGTAAAGTATTGGTGTCTTAACTTTATTGCTATAGGTTTATTCCCATTTTCATTTTTCTTCAGTGATGTAAAGTGACAGAACGCTAGAGGGATGGTAGACAAACTCTGTAATGAGTTTGTCATTCTGAAGAGCATGACCAATGTCACAATTTTAGAAACTATGAGTACCACACTGGGCAAGTATATGCATTTGGAGCCAAGACAAGAGTAATTTTCTTTTCTTCTTCTTCTTCTTCTTTTTTATTTTTATTTATTTTTTATTTATTTATTTGGGGGGGGGTGAGCATGGAGTGCAGCCAGAGACCGGGGAGATGGGAGTGACTGACTGCTTTTCTCTGGGGGCTCACTGAGGAGTGGGGCCCTAAGTTCTCGGCTCCTCTGGGAGGGAGACTGGAGGCTGCCATTTTCACTCTTGTCCTCCAAAGCTGTACTGAAAGCTTTCAGGGAACAAAAGCTAAAAGCCTAAAAGTAACATAGACCAGAAAGGAACACAGACAATATACAGTAACAGTCACCCTACAGGCAATACAATGGCACTAAATTCATATCTTTCAATAGTTACCCTGAATGTAAATGGGCTAAATGCCCCAATCAAAAGACATAGGCTATATGATTGGATAAAAAAACAAGACCCATTGATATGCTGTCTGCAAGAGACTCATCTTAGACCCAAAGACACCCCCAGATTGAAAGTGGGGGTAGAAAACCATTTACCATGCTATGGACACCAAAAGAAAGCTGGGGTGGCAATCCTTATATCAGACAAATTGTATTTTAAACCAAAGACTATAATAAGAGATGAGGAAGAGCACTCTATCATACTTAAAGACTCTATCCAAAAGAAGATCTAACAATTGTAAATATCTATGCCCCTAACATGGGAGCAGCCAATTATATAAGCCAAATATTAACAAAAGCAAAGAAACACATCAACAACAATACAGCAATAGTGGGGGACTTTAACACCCCCCTCACTGAAATGGACAGATCATTTAAGCAAAAGATCAACAAGGAAATAAAGACTTTAAATGACACACTGGACCAAATGGACTTCACAGATATATTCAGAACATTCCATCCCAAAGCAACAGACTACACATTCTTCTGTAGTGCCTATGGAACATTCTCCAGAATAGATCACATCCTAGGTCACAAATCAGGTCTCAACTGGTACCAAAAGATTGGTATCATTCCCGCATATTTTCAGACCACAATGCTTTGAAACTAGAGCTCAATCACAAGAGGAAAGTCAGAAAGAATTCAAGTACATGGAGGCTAAAGAGCATCCTACTAAAGAATGAATGGGTCAACCAGGAAATTAAAGAAGAATTTTAAAAATTCATGAAAACCAATGAAAATGAAAACACAATTGTTCAAAATCTTTGGGATGCAGCAAAGGCAGTCCTAAGAGGAAAGTATATAGCAATACAAGCCTTTCTCAAGAAACAAGAAAGGTCTCAAATACACAACCTAACCCTACACCTAAAGGAGCTGGAGAAAGAACAGCAAATAAAGCCTAAACCCAGCAGGAGAAGAGAAATAATAAAGAGCAGAGCAGAAATCAATGAAATAGAAACCAAAAAAACAGTAGAACAGATCAACAAAACTAGGAGCTGGTTCTTTGAAAGAATTAACAAGATTGATAAACCCCTGGCCAGACTTATCAAAAAGAAAAGAGAAATGACCCAAATAAATAAAATCATGAATGAAAGGGAGAGATCACAACCAACACCAAAGAAATACAAACAATTATAAGAACATATTATGAGCAACTATGTGCCAGCAAATTAGATACTCTGGAAGAAATGGATGCATTCATAGAGATGTATCAACTACCAAAACTGAACCAGGAAGAAACAGAAAACCTGAACAGACCTATAACCACTAGGAAATGGAAGCAGTCATCAAAAATCTCCCAAAAAACAAAAGCCCAGGGCCCGATGGCTTCCCAGGGGAATTCTACCAAACATTTAAAGAAGAATTAATACCTATTCTTCTGAAACTGCTCCAAAAAATAGAAATGGAAGGAAAACTTCCAACTCGTTTTATAAGGCCACCATTACCTGGATCCCAAAACCAGACAAAGACCCCATCAAAAAGGAGAATTACAGACCAATATCCTTGATGAACATGGATGCAAAAATTCTCACCAAATACTAGCCAGTAGGTTCCAACAGTACATTAAGAGGATTATTCACCACAACCAAGTGGGATTTATTCCTGGGCTGCAAGTTTGGTTCAACATTCTCAAATCAATGTGATACAATACATTAATAAAAGAAAGAAGAACAAGAACCATATGATCCTCTCAATAGATGCAGAAAAAGCATTTGACAAAGTACAGCATCCTTTCTTGATCAAAACTCTTCAGAGTATAGGGATAGAGGGTACATACCACAATATCATAAAAGCCATCTATGAAAAACCTACAGCGAATATCATTCTCAAAGGGGAAAAACTGAGAGCTTACCTCCTGAGGTCAGGAACACGGTAGGGATGTCCACTCTCACCACTGCTATTCTACATAGTATTAGAAGTCCTAGCCACAGCAATCAGACAACAAAAAGAAATAAAAGAAATCTGAGTCAGCAAAGAAGAAGTCAAACTCCCACTCTTTACAGATGATATGATACTTTATGTGGAAAACCCAAAAGACTCCACCCCAAAACTGCTAGAACTCATACAGGAATTCAGTAAAGTGGCAGGATATAAAATAACTGCACAGAAATCAGTGGCATTCCTATACACCAACAACAAGACAGAAGAAAGAGAAATTAAGGAGTCGATCCCATTTACAATTGCACCCAAAACCATAAGATACCTGGCAATAAATCTAACCAAAGATGCAAAGAATCTGTACTCAGAAAACTATAAAATACTCATGAAAGAAATTGAGGAAGGCACAAAGAAATGGAAAAATGTTCCATGCTCATGGATTGGAAGAACAAATATTGTGAAGATGTCAATGCTACCTAGAGCAATCTACACATTCAATGCAATCCCCATCAAAATACCTTCAACTTTTTTCAGTGAAATGGAACAAATAATCCTAAAATTTGTATGGAACCAGAAAAGACCCTGAATAGCCACAGGAATGTTGAAAAAGAAAAGCAAAGCTGGCAGCATCACAATTCCGGACTTTCAGCTCTATTACAAAGCTCTCATCATCAAGACAGTATGGTACTGGCACAAAAACTGACACATAGATCAATGGAACAGAATAGAGAGCCCAGAAATGGGCCCTCAACTCTATGGTCAACTAATCTTCGACAAAGCAGGAAAGAATGTCCAATGGAAAAAAGACAGTCTCTTCAACAAATGGTGTTGGGAAAATTGGACAGCCACATGCAGAAGAATGAAACTGGACCATTTCCTTACACCACACACAAAAATAGACTCCAAATGGTTGAAAGACCTCAATGTGAGACAGGAGTCCATCAAAATCCTAAGGGAGAACACAGGCAGCAACCTCTTCGACCTCAGCCGCAGCAACTTCTTCCAAGAAACATCGCCAAAGGCAAGGGAAGCAAGGGCAAAAATGAACTATTGGGACTTCATCAAGATAAAAGGCTTTTGCACAGCAAAAGAAACAGTCAACAAAACCAAAAGACAACCAACAGAATGGGAGAAGATATTTGCAAATGACATATCAGATAAAAGGCTAGTATCCAAAATCTATAAATAACTTATCAAACTCAACACCCAAAGAACAAATAATCCAATCAAGAAATGGGCAGAAGACATGAACAGACATTTCTGCAAAGAAGACATCCAAATGGCCAACAGACACATGAAAAAGTGTTCAACATCACTTGGCATCAGGGAAATACAAATCAAAACCTCAATGAGATACCACATCACACCAGTTAGAATGGCTAAAATTAACAAGTCAGGAAATGACAGATGTTGGTGAGGATGCGGACAAAGAGGAACCCTCCTACACTGTTGGTGGGAATGCAAGCTGATTGCAGCCACTCTGGAAACCAGTATGGGGGTTCCTCAAAAAGCTGATAATAGAGTTACCCTATGACCCAGCAATTGCACTACTGGATATTTACCCCAAAGATACAAATGTAGTGATCCGAAGTAGTACATGCACCCCAATGTTTACAGCAGCAATGTCCACAATAGCCAAACTATGGAAAGAGCCAAGATGTCCATCAACAGATGAATGGATAAAGAAGATGTGGTATATATATACAAGGGAATATTATGCAGCCATCAAAAAACTGAAATCCGGGCGCCTGGGTGGCTCAGTTGGTTAAGCGACTGCCTTCGGCTCAGGTCATGGTCCCGGAGTGCTGGGATCAAGTCCCACATCGGGCTCCCAGCTCAGCGGGGAGCCTGCTTCTCCCTCTGACCCTCTCCCCCTCTCCCCTCAGAGAGAGAAAAAAAACAAACTGAAATCCTTGCCATTTGCAATGATGTGGATGGAACTAAAGGGTATTATGCTAAGCGAAATAAGTCAACCAGAGAAAGATGATGATCATATGATCTCACTGATATGAGGAATTTGAGAAACAAGACAGGATCATAGGGGAAGGGAGGGAAAAATGAAACAAGATGAAACCAGAGAGGGTGACAAATCATAAGAGACTCCTAATCTCAGGAAACAAACTGAAGGTTGCTGGAGTGGTGGGGGGTGGGAGGGATGGGGTGGCTGGGTGATGGACATTGGCGAGGGTATGTGCTATGGTGAGCGCTGTGAATTGTGTAAGAATGATGACTCAATCACAGACCTGTACCTCTCTCAAACTTCCTGAAAACTTCTTGCTTATTTGTTTACTTTTTAAATTTCTGCTTTCCCCTGACTAGAATTTTTTTTTATTCTTATGTTAATCCCCATACATTACATCATTAGTTTTAGATGAAGTGTTCCATGATTCATTGTTTGTGCACAACACCCAGTGCTCCATGCAGAATGTGCCCTCCTCAATACCCACCACCAGGCTAACCCATCCTCCCACCCCCCTCCCCTCTAGAACCCTCAGTTTGTTTTTCAGAGTCTATCGTCTCTCATGGTTCGTCTACCCCTCCGATTTCCCCTGCTTCATTCTTCCCCTCCCGCTACCTTCTTCTTCTTCTTCTTCTTCTTTTTTTTCTTAACATATATTGCATTATTTGTTTCAGAGGCACAGATCTGAGATTCAACAGTCTTGCACAATTCACAGCGCTTACCAGAGTACAATCCCTCCCCAGTGTCTATCACCCAGTCACCCCATCCCTCCCACCCCACCCCCCACTCCAACAACACTCAGTTTGTTTCCTGCGATTAAGAATTCCTCATATCAGTGAGATCATATGATACATGTCTTTCTCTGTTTGACTTATTTCACTCAACATAATACCCTCCAGTTCCATCCACGTCGTTGCAAATGGCAAGATCTCATTCCTTTTGATGGCTGCATAATAGAATTTTATTAAGAATTTTTATTGTATGATGGGCTTTAGTGTGGGAAAGTAGTAGTCACTAATATTTTACTTTATGAATAAACAATTCACTAATCTCAGGTCTTTATTAAATACCACTTTTATTAAATTTATTAAATACCACTTTTTCAAATTCCTCTAAGAGATTAATAAAAAATCACAGAGATTAATAAAACAAAATTTATGAATTTATCAAAGTAAATTCCCCCCAATTTTTAAATATTGTTTACCAAAAATACTTCTAAATACTTTACATTCTAGGTTACTTTCAATGTTTTAAACACCTTTAACAATGGGCAACACGCTAGTACAATGATTACAAAGTTAATGAATACATTTAATCTAAACCAGAAATAAAAGTATCCTATATTATTTTTATCCTTATCATTATTATTATTATTATTATTTCTTGTCTTCTCTTTCTAGGTTTCCATTACACCCCCTTCATGAGGTTCCAATAATCTTACCAGATCTTTAGAATCATTTCAGACTAACCGGTTTGGGATATAGGTTATAAAGAGTTTAATTCTTGGTTGAAACATGGCTCTGGTTGAGCAGTCTAAGGTAATTTCTACCCTGCTTAACCAATGGTAAATTCCTTTTTATAGTAAAATTCTAATTATTAGAACTTGAGACTTTTAATTTTTTTCTTTATAAAAGTTTTAATGTTTTGAGACTTGGTCGCTTTCCAAGAAGTAAGAAACTCTTTTAACTTTGATCCTATCCATTGCCCTGTCATGTTGATGTATTAGTTTGTTAGTACTATTAAAATCTTATATATTTCTTATTAGTATTTTATTATAATTAGTTGGACCATCAAGAATTGTCAGCTCCTAGGAGATGAGGAATTGTGTCTGGATAGTCCGCTTTACTCTTTTGTACATTTGGTTAATTTATCATTTTAGAACACTGCTGAGCCCTCCTTTGACTTGATTATTGTGTGTGACCACTGAAGCTGATTAGCTGTGGACACCCTTTGAATCTGATTAATTATATGTGCTGATCAGGTCTTCCTTTTCTTGCTACTGAATCTACTTTTGCTGGGATAACTTGGCTTTCTTATGTACTCTGTGTTGATCAAAGAAAGCATATACCTAAACTTTATAGACAGATATTTAACTCTTTCGTATATTCATAATTCCTTATATTTATATATTAACAATTCCTTATACATTCCAATCAATAAAACATTAAGCATATTCTAATATTCTAATATACTCACTTGTCTTGTGTATTTTAATACCCTTTGATAATCTTATATAAACTTTTCTTGTTTATTAGGAATTTAACTTAAAGACTTTTTAGATTCAATCTGTTTAGTTTATTATAATTATCATAACAGTTATCTCTAATCTTGTTTTAATGATCAAAATGCAAAAATTTGATGCATAAGGGCCCCTGTAATTTGTCTCCCTTTATTTCAGCACTTTTGCTGACATTTTCGAAAGCATGCTTGGGTCTAGCAATACCCTTTGGAGTTCAATTTCCTCATCTATAGAATTAGTAGCAACAAATAAACGTTCCAGGTCCATACTGATTTTTTTCTGCTCTAAAATTTGGAATCACCTTTTCAAGGAGTCTTCATGCATGTACCTAAGTGCGTGTAGATTAGAGACCAAAATATGGATGTAGGGTGTTGTAATGAAATTTGGGTCACTTACGATAGTGACAAAGTTCGAATGGACATCACGAATTTACACTGTTTTTTCTGCTCAAGGTGTCACAGGGCTGTGCTGATACACACACACACGTAATATGAATGTACAGAACTGTATATGATGAAGTATATATATAAGAAAGAAAAAATATATAAAAGCATTAAAACCAAGATTTTCAAATATTCAGAGGTGGAGGACTCTGGGAAGATGGTGGCAGAGATTTTTAATTTTTAATTTCCACAAATCTTCTCATATAATCAGGTACAGGAACTAGGATGGCAAAACCTAAACACATGGACATCTTCCACTAAACTAAAACTGGATTCACTTTAAACCCTAAAATAGAGCAGGTGAAGACCAACCACTACTAGGCGGGGAGCCTGCTTCTCCCTCTGCCTCTGCCTCTCTCTCTCTCTCTCTCTCTCTGACTCTCATGAATAAATAAATTAAAAAACATTAAAAAAAAAAGAAATACCCAAATTACCAGCAGGTCCTCACTGGTAAACTCCTCAGGAATATTTGCAGCTAGCAGCTGAAACTGGAGGGAAATGGACAGACCTTCATTCCCAGCGTGAGATGTGGGACCACAGTGCACATGATGATGGTGCTGGAAGATATGGGCTTTAACAACACTGGATAGTGATCAGGTGCAATTCCCTTCCGGTACCAAATCCTGCAACATGTAAAAACTACCAGGAGTAGAACTCCTTTAGGAAAAAGGAAAGAAAAGGTTCAAAGAATCATTGGGGAGAAGGAACCAGAGTTAGCAGATTTCAAGAAAATATCAACTTTTCTTTTTGAATACATTTTTGAAAATTATAGAAGGAGATCTCGAGCCCTGAAGCTAGGGAAGCTGTCCTGATTCCTCCCTTTCTGATACAGAAACATGCGTAACATATGAAAATCATAACAGAAAGGGATTTTTATAATAAGAAAGAAAAAAATGGAGCGAAATAATCTTACAGGTAAGGATGGCCAGGATGATCTAAACACAAAAACAGATGAAAACTGTGACCACATTTTTTAAAAAGTGAGATAAAATTATTTAAGCAAACATGAATAGCTATGGACCAACAGAAATCTTAATTCTAAGAATTCAGAAAGAAGCTAATTAGAGAGGAGAGAAAGGAATACGAAGATTTGGAATTTGAGCTCATAGAATGTAGAATATGATTAATAAAACAAAAAGTCATTTTAGAATTGAAGAATAAAGCAGAAAGAACACAAGAGGGAATCAGTGAAGATAATGAATGCCTGAAGATAAATGGAAAGAGAAAAGTAAAAAATCAAAAAGAAATAAAGCATTAAAAAGTATTTGAGAGACAGTGAGAGTAATAGGCAAAGAAGAAGCAAAGAAGAGATAAAAGGAGATACAGAGAACATAAACTAAAGCAATGGATGAGAACGCACGCTGGAAAATATAAATCAAGAGACCTTTTCAGAAACAAAAGATGGCTTGAAACTAACGTTTGGAAGGGCAACTGTATTCCTGCTTAAGAAACAGCTAATTCTAGTCTCTTGCTTGGAATACGTTGCCAAATGCAGTCAATAGAAACTAACACTTGCTACTAACATTTTGTCTTTGGACTTCTTGCCCTAAAGGCTTCAATTCTAGTAGGTACATTCACTGCCTTCTCATTATTATTATTATTTTTTTTTTTTGGTGACAATTTAGTCTATGTTTGCTCCTGCACGCTAGTGATCTCCATTCATATAGCTTTCTGGCTGACACAGTTTTCTCACATAAAAGTTTTTCCACTGACCACAACCCAACCCCTAACCCAATGCCACATATTCTTTATTGTAGCTCTCCAATTCTGGTACTAACCTCGCATTAGCCAGGGCTGACTAGGTTATACTGTGGTTACTAACAATCCCATCATCTCAGTGGCTTAACCAAGAAGGCTCCACCTCCGCCCCCCAGGTCACCTGGAGGCTCTGCTTCATGCTTTTCTTATCCTAGGACCCAGACTACCATCTAGATCATTGCCGATAGTCATGACAAAGGGAAAGAGAGTTACTGAGGACCTTGGGTCAACAATTAACTGTTATAGTTAAAGTGACTCATGCCCTATTGTTAACTCATTTATAGGAACTTAGTAATGTGGCCTTGTCTAAACACAAAGGGGCCAGGAAATATCCTGCAACCGGAAGGAGGATGAAACAGAAATATTTATCAAACAGCACTTAGGACTGTCAGCACAAATGGGAACAGATGCGATTTTATACTTTGCTCTTACCACCTAACAATACATTTTTAAAGTATTTGTTTGTTTGTTTGTGTAATCTCTACTCCCAATATGGGGCTCAAACTCACGACCCCGAGATCAAGAGTTGCCTGCTCTTCTGACTGAGCCAGCCTGGCGCCCCCACCTAACAATATTTTAGAATTCTTCCTGTCAGCACATGTTTCATTTTTCAACAGCTGCATAGTAATCCATTGTACAACTGTAATCATAATTTACTTTGCCTTTCTGCCACTGGTGTTTAGAATATTTTGCTATAAATATTGCTATATTGAATATCTTTGTACATAAATCTCTTTGCATAACCGGAAGTATATCTTTAGGATGTGAGAAAGCAAAGGGCAAGTCCCTGACGTCACTTAGAGAGAGGCTCCAGGGATGTTTGAAGCTAGCTGGGCACTCACAGCTAGACCACACTGTTCTCCTATTGGACATACACAATGTCATAGAACGCCAACATCATACAGTCACTCTGAGACCCTGATAATATTTGTCAAAACAAGACTTCATAATTTTGTCCCAGCACAGACAAAACAAGGTCACTCTACAAACACACAAAACACCAAATATCTTCTCTTCCACTTAGTAAGACTGACTGCTTTTTTTTTTATTACAAATTACAGCTTTTTCTTCATTCTACTCTGACCTCCCTCTAAAAAAGACTAATTGAGATACTCAGTCATAGATGGTCCTGACTTTGTGACAGCACCCAATCCAGACCTAAGCCCTACTTCCTTGGACTCTCCCCAAATCATCCAATCAAAGCCCAAAGCCCATAACAAGGTGTTAGAAATGAGCCTCTCCTACCGAGGCACCTCACAGTTCTCTGTGGTATGAGTCCTATCTTGCGGGGATGAGTAATAAATCCACCAAATTCAACTATAGTTGCCTTTCTGGTACTCTTTAATTGAAGGGTATTGACAGATACAATCCTTGCAGTCAAATTGCATAGGTAGTATGTTTTCATTTTGAGCGATACTGCCCATCGTCCTGGAAAAAGATGTCAATTTATCTTCCCATCAGAAATGCAAGAAAAGGTCTGTTTCCTCACAGCTTTACCACCCTGTATAACACCAACTTTTCTGATCCATGGTAATCTCATATGTGAAAAATAATGTCTGCTTCTTTTGATTTACATTTCTTTAATTATAACTGAAGTTGAGCATCTTTTTATGTTTTTAAGCCATGTTTTCCTATTAATAACTTATGCGCAGTTTCTTATTGGGTTTATATTTCCTTTTGACTTGTAAGAGCCCTTTAAACATTAAGGATATTATTTCTTTGTGCATCACATGAGTTGCAAGTAGGTTACCAGCTTGTTACTTGTCTTATTTTTAATGGAACTGTTATTGTAGACATGTAGAATTTTAAGGTTTCGTGTAGTCAAATTTATCTAGTTTCTCCGGTTTTGTACGTGCACTAGAAAGACCTTGCTCACTTTGAAATTAGAAAAATAAAAATCCTCCCATATTTTCTTCTAGTACTTTCATAGCGAATATTTTTCGTTCTTGTACTTTAGGTCCCTGCAACAACTGCCTTTGATCCCCACACCTCCTGCATTGAAAATTTCACATTGATTAGCATGTTCTTTTCTTACTTTTTTTCCCCTACTAATTTGGTGTTTTATTTTCAGTTTCTTTGATAGTTTCCCCCTAATCTGATGGACAATTATTGCTTGTGACTCTGAGTCCCTTTCCCTTTCTATACAGCAGTAACCCCTAAAGAAAATATTGTGAAACTACCCTTTGCCATTCTTGGCTGTGTTATTGGATAGGGTTGTTCCAGGGGAGCCCCTGAAACTCTAAATGGCTTGAGTTAAGTGGTGATTCCATCTCCTGGCCATAGTAGTCCAACGTAGGGCCCACAACATCATAGGAAGTAGTTAAATACAAAGTGACACTTTTTTTCCCTATTTGGAAAGACACATTTACTCTCTCTTCTGTAGGAGCTAAAGAACTTCTTTTTCTCTTAGTCAACATTTCATGTTCCAGACTTCACATCTTCAATTTCAACAAGCCTGAATCTATTGAGGGTCACCGTGCGGAGTCTGAGGATAAAGCAGAAAACTTGGAAGGTCACGGCAAGAAATGGGGAGAAATGATGTTGACCTCATTGAATTGCTAGAGACAGCCCTGCCTGAAGCTAGTCTTACGTCTGGATTTTTCACTTAAAATATCTTCCTTTGTAAAAAGCCAACTGGAGTCAACTATACTCAAATAAAAAGTTTTAAAAATAAAAATAAAGAGCCAATCGGAGTTGAATTTTCTGTCACTTGCAACCAAAATTCTCCTGACAAATTTTTTTTTTTCTGTTTCTTGCTTGATGTTTTTAACAATTCTGTCTTCTAACTTCATTTCACTCTAAGCCAGATATTGCACCTGGTGGGCTATGACCTGATTCTGGCTCATACCTACTTTCCTTTAGGCCCACACAGCAAAGACCTATGGAATATATTCTTTCCTTTAATTTGAATTAGTTGCCAACATTTAAAAATTGAAAAGAATTTCCATAAATATGCAGATCTGTTAACACCAGGCCTACAGTTCCAATTGGCTAGAACTAAATAGCAGCCATGATACTGAGATGAGTCCCAGCTCCACTTTTCATAGTCTCCATACCTCTGGTGCCTTCCACTGAGCACATGGCCCTTGTTTCTTTCCCTGTCCAGTCTTGGTTTTTGAGTTCACAAGGCTAATCTACAGTATGGTATATAATAGGGATGAAGAATAACAGGGGGTCCAGGCTTGTTTCCATGTAGAATAAGAACACAACAACCCTGATAGGACATCTTCACTACTTTGACTAGTCTCTACTCGTCTTTCTTCAAAGTATCCAGTGAGTTGTCATTCCTACAGGGAGTACTTAATAAGCAATTAATTGAAAAATTAAGAATTACTTTTCCAAAACTGATGAAATGGAAAGGCAGTTAAAATAAGAAGGCTTAACGTTATTTTCTTCTGCTTAATTTGACACATTATATATGCATAAAAACCCATCTCATAATTAAATGTTACTTTAATGAATGTGCTAATGGTGGCATAAAGCTTTTTAAATTTAAAAAGATCTAAAAATATCAATCCATTCTTCTCTCCAACACATTCTACTTTATATAAATCCAGCTTGACTGAGTCTAAATGACACTCAATGGCACACTTTAGTTCTTTGTAAAAGGCTGTACTAACAAGCAAACATAATTGCAAGATGTTATCAGTCCTTCCAAGCAAGAGAATGAAATCAGTCCTAGGCAGGTGACATGTCTGGGAGAATCGTTTGCCCTCTCTAAGTCAAAGGGGACAGATATTTTCTAAGAGAGTCTGGATTCAGCCCTGGTAAACGAGCAGGCACCTTGACTCCTGGTGGATTACAACCAGCAGCTGTAAGAAGCAATGTTACACAGATAAGAGCTTTCTTCTCTTTTTTTTTTTCTTTTAATAAAAATCTATCACACTTAAAACTTTGTTTAGGCATGATATAGGCATTCAAATAACATGTATAGCTAGTATTTTTAACATATACACTCTAACATTAAATGTGAAAATGCACTTTAATAAATACCCTATCAATATTTGATAAATGTCATTCATGTATTTTCTTAGAAGAAAGTTATGTGATTATTTCTTTGTGTTGAGATTCAAGTTAAAGCCCTATAAAACCTGTTTAGTGTTCAAAATCCCATCCTGAATGTCACTGATGAGTTTGAATATGGAGTTGGGAATGATGAAGAGGAAAAGTGAAATCAAAGGGTACTGAATCATACTATCAGCTGCCAACACGGATTACTTAGTATGTGCCAGGCATGGTATGAAAAACTCTACATGCATTTCTCATGGAGTCTTTATAACACATCTTTATTATTCTTGTTTTACTTGCCCCAAGACTCTAGAAAATTTCGAAATGTTCTTTTGTCATAGGGGCCGGTGGTCACCATCATAGGGATCCTAGCCCAGAGATCAACAAGGAGGTTATTTGTGATGAGAGGACAAGGAGGACGTATATTTATGCACTAGATTATTAGCAGCGTGTTCCATTCTCTAGCATTTCCCTTTGGTTACCCATTTAGTCCAGTCTCTCACAGACCTAGATGACTACCAGAATAAGCTGCTCAAGCAGAGTGGGGTCGTGACTGACTGTTATTATTATATTAAATCCTTACTGTTAAAGAGAGTAATCTTGTTAGAGTCCTAAAGAGTCTCTGAAGGATGTCAGAGGTATAAATTTATAGGGTTTTGAAGTCTGGGCCCCAGTGGTTTAATCCTAGTCTTTTAAGGCAAGGATCTGTTTGGGATTGGAAAACATTCATGATATAAAGGAGTTTAAGATTAGTGATCCCAGAGAGGTGAGGATCTTGAAGTGATTTTTCTTAAAGATTTTATTTATTTATTTATTTATTTATTTACTTGAGAGAGAGAGAGTGAGTGAGAGAGCACAAGTGGGAAGTGGAGGAGCAGAGGGAGAGGGAGAAGCAGACTCCCTGCTAAGCAGGGAACCCGATGTGGGGCTCAATCCCAGGACCCTGGGATCACTACCTGAGCTGAAGGCATACGCTTAACCCCTGAGCCACCCATGCGCCCATATTCTTTCTTTTTTTTTTGGAAGTGATTTTAGATGAGTAAACAATTATGTCATCTTGCCCAAATAAGCAATCTATTGTCCTGAGAAAGTGACTGGTTGAATAGTTTATTTTTCCAAATGACTTTTCTGGAAATAAGTTGAAGAGTAGCAGAATGTGCCACTCCAAAATATGCCTCTTTGGCATAAGAATTATTGGGGGCTGATTATTTTTTTTTCAAAGATTTTATTTATTTATTCATGAGAGACAGAGAGAGAGGCAGAGGGAGAAGCAGGTTCCCAAGGAGCAGGGAGCCCGATGTGGGACTCGATCCCAGGACCCTGGGATCATGACCTGAGCCGAAGGCAGACGCTTAACCATCTGAGCCACCCAGGCGCCCGGGGGCTGATTATTTTTTAAAAAGCTGAAGATACAGCAGAAGCTCTGAGAGTAGAAGTTACCTTTTTGTAAGAAAAATCTACATTTACAAGGAAATTTATTTGGGGGAGCGAAGCTGTACCAAGGGGAGAGTTCTTACCAGAAATAACCTTTCTCCTGAGAAACTTCTCTGCATGGCAGGACAACTTTTGTTTACCAAATATATGCTCTTCTTACCCTCCTGTGCGTGAGTTGCCTTCCCTCTTCTGAAGCCCCAGGATCCTATCCCTTTCCTTAGCTAACGGTGGCATAAAAACCTGTTATCTGGCCGCCTTTTGAATCTCATATTTTTGTGGTGCTCTCATAATGTATGTAGGTAATTGTTCTGCTGTGTTTTGCTCCTGTTAATCTGTCTCCTGTTGCAGAGTTCTCAGCCAAGAACTCAGAAGGTGGAGGAAAAATTAATTTTCCTCCACTTTAAAGCAATGAAGTAATTTACTGGTCTATAGCCTTATCTTCCTGGAAAAAAAAAAAAAAAAAAACAGTAAAGTCATATTGATATAGGCAACCTTAGGTCTGTTGAAATAACTTTCTAGGCCCAAGATGGAGCTACTCTTGCCTGGGATGCCATGTCAACAAAACAAAATTCAGATAACTTCTGTGTCCCTGCAAATGCTTCATTTAACCAGAAACACAATATATCCAGCCAGCCAGTACCCAAATGCCAAGCCAGTTCTGCACTACACTTATTTCCTTGCTTTTTATTTATTCTCTACTTTTCTCTTCCTTGTTTCTTATTCTTTCCTCTATAAAAGCTCACCACTTTATCCTGATTCGCTGTTCTCCAAATAGAGACTGTCCACTTTATGAAGTGTTAAATGAAGTTTGTATCACCTAAATTATCTTCTTTAATCATTTTATCATAGTTCTTAGTCTTGGTAGTAAAGTTCTGTGATGACACGTAGTCTTATTTTTCAGGGATATATAAAAATATCTGGAGAGAAAGACTGGAGCTATTGAATAAGCCAGGACTTTGAGGTCACCCGAGTCCTAGGTATAGACCTTGGAAAATTACTAGATTTCCTCATTTTTGAGAATTGAGACCAACCATGTCAACATGACTTAACCATTTACTTCAGGTATTTTTTGTTCAGGAAGATAAGAATGTAAACTAATATATAATTTTACTTACTGCTTTCAGAAATTCTTGCAAACTGTTTTTTTCTGGGCAAAGAGATTGTTCACTCTGGTGGACAGTTCTAGCAGAACAACAGGTTACTTACCTGGACAAACAACTCACTTGTCAGAAAACCTTACTATCAAGACTCCTTTAAAACTTACACCTTGCTGTGTCTTTAAATTTTTAACTATGATATCATGAACTGTTCAATCCTCAGTAAGTTTCCAGCCAGGAAAGACTGTGATAAACCACTTACTCGGGGTGCCTGGGTGGCTCAGTCAGTTAAGCGTCTGCCTTCAGCTCAGGTCATGATCCCAGGGTCCTGGGATTGAGCTCTGTGTCAGGCTCCCTGCTCAGCAGGGAGTCTGCTTCTCTCTCTCTCTCTGCCTGCCGCTCTACCTGCCTGTGCGTGCTGTCTCTCTCTCTCTCTGTCAAATAAATAAATAAAATAAAAAATCATTAAAAAACCACTTACTCTCAGACTCCAAATCTTTTAAATTTCTTTCCCTAACCCCTCCCCCACCCTTTATCCGTTGATAGATGGATAAAGAAGATGTAGTACATATCTACAATGGAATACTACTCAACCATAAGAAAGAGTGAAATCTTGCCATTTGGACCTAGATGGTATTATGCTAAGTGAAATAAATCAGACAGAGACAAATACCATATGGTTTTATATGTGGACTCTCAAAAACAAAACAAATGAAAAAACAAAACAGAAGAGACTCAGAGATACAGGAAATCAGTTGCTGGTTACCAGACAGGGGAGTGGTTGGAGGGCAGGCTTAAAATAGGTGAAGAGAATTAAGAAGTTCAAACTTCTAGTTATAAAATTAATAAGTCATGGGGATGTAATATCTAGCATAGGGAATGTTGTCAATAATATTACAATAACTTTGTATGGTGACAGATGGTAACTAGAGGTATTGTGGGGATCATTTTGTAACGTATAAAAATAATGAATTACTACGATGCACACTTAAAACTAACAGAATATTGTATGTCAGTTATACTTCAATAAAAAATAATAACTGTCATCTTAAAAAAAGAGAATGATAATAAATATCTTCCAGTTTGGTTATAAAAATTAGAATATGTACATATAAAAGTACTGAGCATAGTGTCTGGCATAGTAAAGGGACTCTTTAAATGGTAGTCATTATTATTATTATAGGTAAGTTTTGGAAAGATTATATTCTGCTCAGCGGCCTAATACCAGTGAAGAAATCTTTTTCCAAATATAAAGGTTGTATTTCTGAAAATCCCTTTGGCATAATTAAAGGATTTAAGAATCCAAGATGTTAATAAAAAAAAGGTAGGGTCTTGGGAGATTACATATGAAGGTCTTTAAAATGCTTTTTTACATTTGCCAAAATATAATAAAAATGATAGCGTATATAGTACATGCACTAAATTAAGAGAATACTTGTATTTGCACATTCTAAATAGAATTAATTTCCAGTTACCATTCCCAGCTGCCTCGAAGAAAAACCAGATTGTTTTTCTCAGTTTCTAGAGGCATTATTCCATTTACTTGATTGAATATAATATGCTACTCAGAGTCAGCCAGACTCAAAGGTAAGGACACGGTCCTTCCATACTGCCAAGCCAGATCAAGACTTCAGACACCAACTGCAAGTTTGGGGGTTTTCCAAAACTACCATCAGTTTTGGTAAGTCACTAGAATGACACGGAATTCAGGAAAGGGCTATATAGAACATTATAGTTTTACTATAGCCAAAGGATACAAATCAAAACCAGCCAAGGGAAGAGATGCAGAGAGCAGAATCTGGCATTGGGAGGTCTCCACGTGTGAAGCTTCTGCGTCCTCAGGGATGCATATCCTCTGGCATCGATATGTGGCAATATGTACATAAAGTATTGCCAACCAATGAAGCTCACTTGAGCTTCAGTTTCCAGAGGTTTTACTGAGATTTCATTATGTAGGCATCATTGATTGAACCACTGTCCATGTGGTTGAACTTAATGTCCACCTCCCACCCGCAGAGGTCAGGCTGATAGAACATGGTGCAAAACCTCAATTTTCTAATCACTTGGTTGGTCTTTTCTACGTGACCAGTCCCCATCCTGAGTCATCTTGTTACCGTGAACTATCTAGGGGCCCCCCATAAGTCACCTCATTACCGTAAAATATCAGCTGTGGTCTGAGGGAGCCACCATGAATAGCAAAGAGGCTCCTGTCAGTTGGGAAATTCCAAGGGTTTAGAGGTTACATACCAGGAGCAGGGACAAAGGACAGATCTTTCTTCAGGTGAAGTAAATTCTTCACTATTTAAATGCATAATACTAGGGCACGTTCTGCATGGAGCGCTGTGTGTTATATGCAAACAATGAATTATGGAACACTACATCAAAAACTAATGATGTAATATATGGTGATTAACATAACATAATAAAAAATAAATAAATAAATGCATAATACTAATATTTATAAACCAGTGAGCCTCTATAATGTGGCAAGCAATTTATATATTATCTCCAATTCTCACTAGGATTGGTATAATAATGTGTTACAAATCACATTTTAATGGCTAAGAATCTAAGTGCATTACCCAAGACTATAATCTAGTACCTATCTGGCCTATAATTAGAACCCTGATCTAACTTCAAAGATCATACACCCTTTCTGTCTCTAGTTTCTCTTTACTGTCAACAAATATGAATAAATACTATAATATTCATAGTATTTCATTAATACCATGGTCCCTACTCCAACACCTCTCATGGCTGTTCATCCATCCAAATACTCAATATATTTGTTTTTATTTTTAAACATGCCTTTTTTAAAAGACTTTATTTATTTATTTGACAGAGAGCGAGAGTGTGAGCACAAGCAGGGGGAGTGGCAGGCAGAGGGAGAAGGAGAAGCAGGCTCCCCGCTGAGCAGGGAGCCCGATGTGGGGCTCGATCCCAGGACCCTGGGATCATGACCTGAGCAGAAGGCAGACGCTTAACCGACTGAGCCACCCAGGCACCCCTCTGTTTGTTTGTTTAAGTAAAAATCCCTAAGTTATACTCCTTAGATAAGAACTTAAAATGAAAGCAATATACTCTACATTCTTTGAGGTAAGAAAAAGTATACACAAAGTAAAATTTAAGGGATGCATATTTTAGTATCCTCTGATTGTAAGGAACAGGAAACACTTCTGGATAACTTGCAAATAAATTTCTTGGAAGCATATGAAGTAATTCATAGAATTAAAGGAGAAGCCAAGAAACCAAATATTAAAATTCCCCTGGCAGAGGAGCCAATAGACAAGTTTGAGTTATGTCCCTAACTCTTGATAGCCATAACCAGTCTTCATGGAAAGGAAGAAGGATAATTCCCTACAGAAAAATCAAGGTACTGCTATTGTAAGAAGGAGGAATGTAGGCTTAAGAGAAGAGAGGGGGGCGCCTGGGTGGCTAAGTCGACTGAACATCTGCCTTCAGCTCAGGTCATGATGCCAGGGTCCTGGGATCGAGCCCCCCATCGGGTTCCTTGCTCAGCAGGGAGCCTGCTTCTCTCTCTCCCTCTGCCCCTCCCCCAGCTCATGCTCTCTCTCACTCTCTCTTGCTCTCTCAAATAAATAAAATCTTTAAAAAAGAGAGAGAAGAGAGAGAGATTTCCACACCAGGGGGGGAATTAGTGATAGGGGAAGAGCATACATATGAATAAGTATAAGAAGGACATTAGTCAAAATCTCCATGGAAAGTTTGAAAAAAAAAAAAAGCCCTCACATTTCTGTACATAGAAAAAATTGAAGGGAAGATTTGACAATATTAGGTCAGTGGCAGTGGAAAAATTTACTTAGATAAATGAAGTTGTGAATCATTAAAATATACCAAAAACTTGAACTGGTTTATCTGATTTTTCCACTGTGCTTTAGATATAAAATAGTGTGAGCAGAAATAGTACCAAAAAAGAGATTGAATCACATTTCTCATAATAAATATACAATCTACACAAAAGCAGGTTGTTGCTGTGGAAAATGCAGTTTTAAGACATAGCGCCCCCCCCCCCAATTCCCATGTTCACCAACATTGTTATCCTATGTGGTGGATTTATTACAAAAATGTGCCAATTTCCATTCCTCTCTATGTCCACCCTGCTGGAGATGTGATTCTCTAGTTCCTTCCATAAAGTCCTGAAGTTTTCCAGCCTTTCACGCTGGGCTAGCCTTATGACTTGCTTTAGCCATAATTATGTGGCCTGAGCCAGAGAATTCTGATTCTGAGCCCAGGCTTCAGGTGGCCTTGTACACTTCTGCCTGCTCTCTTGGATTCCTGCCGTAAGACTGAGAACAAGTTCCGTTAGCCTGCTAACAGGAAGTGAGGAAAACTTAAGAGGTGAACAGAATTGTCCCTCCTGAGGCCATCCTAGGACAGCCAGCCACTAGCTGCGCTTCTGTTGGCTGCAGAAGCATTAACAAGCCCAATTCAGGTTAACAGAGCCCTGCTGAGGTCTGCAAGACACCAGCGAACCCATGTACTCATAAGTCAAAATTAATGTTTATTGGTGTATGTTCCTCTGAAGCGTTGTGTTTGTTTTTCATACAGCATTATCAAGGCAAAGTGGAACTGAGTTGCTTTCTGCTAGATAACATCCCCTGAGAGTCAGGAATCAGAGATCTGCTCTGGTTCTTCCCTTTTCCTCTTGCCAATATCCACAAATAAGTAAGGAATGAGAATTGAATTATACTATTTGATCATCCTGTTTTCAAGAAGCATTAAGAGGAATATAAGAGAACCAAAGCAAGTAAATTTTAGGAAACCAACTTTCCTGTATGAACACATAACCGCAGCCTGAACTTACTTGATAACCATTAACTTTCCTCTTTACTTTCTGGCTTCTAAACCCAGACAAATGTCCACCTAAAATAAAAGAACTCATTAGTAGGTATCTTAAAAACAGAGCTATGAGCAACTTTTTAAAAAGAGGCTTTCATTAAAAATGATTTGCTTTTATGCTAACTATAAAAACTGTTCCTTTCCAACCCAGACAACAAGCCAAAAGTATCTCTTAAGCTTGGAAAATTACTTTTCCTGAAATTAAAGAAAACCTCAAGAAAACATGAAAGTATATCACTTGAAATCAGAGCTGAGAATGAGCACTTCACATTTTCCAGGTGAGATGGTGAGATTTATTAATGTATACTGCATGCTGATGGGGCGTTCAGAACTATGCAATGGACCCATGTGCTTCTGCATCACTTTTAAATATTTTGGACTTGACTCTTTTTTTAGGTTCCTTCCAGAGCAGAAGTTACTCAGCACCTCTATCTATGACAGAATCACATGGCACCCTAGCATGCAAATTTTTTTCTGTTTTTATTTGCCCTGACTAAAGTCTCAGAGATTTTGAGTTCTTTCTTTTCTAAGTCTCTCCCTACCTCCATATTTTCCTTAAATGAGTCAGATAATTTTAAAAGGGAATGAATAACCACCCCTAAGAAAGTGATAAGAATAGATAGCTTCCAAGTGCCTGTTACCCGAACGCTCTATGGGATGCTAATTTTCTCTTTACTCCACATTATGGCAACTTTTTATAACAGGTTAATACATGATCATTTGAAACCAGATTATATTCTTGATAGGTTACAATGAAAGGAGTCAATTTCCTGAGTACAAATAGATGACATCTCTTTGACTGCTATGATTGCAAGCTTTTTAATTATGGACTTTCCATTATAGTTTCGTACCCTTATCAAATAATTATTTTTCCACCCATTTCATTGAACAGCCTTCCCAAAGGGCTGAATTTGTTAATCCACATTTCATAGAAAGCTATTTTGTTTTGTTCACTTACATGTTTCAAAGAAGGGAGGGGGTTGCAAAATATACCCTGTGCCCCAAAGCAGGGATGAAAATGACAGGCTACTCCATGTGGGGGATAAGGGCAAAATACTGGTGTGCTGAACCAGAATACAGAGATGTTTCAAAGAGATAACAGTGGGATCATTTAAGAACAAACTGATAATTTGTCATTAAGGTATAAATATGCCTCAAGAATATCTGAATGGGGATTTGGGAGGCTGATGATAATTAAAAGATGCAGATTTTTGTGTAGAAAAGGAGCTCTTGGTTGAGGTGATCTTGCCTTGAAACGTTTGCTATCCAAAGGTTTGGAATTTGGAATGATAAAGGATGTTTTCAAAGAAGGCCTAAAAGAGAAAAAAGGACAAAAAGATTATATCTTGGCTCAGTCAAAAAATCAGAGTCTTGGGAACAGCTGGAGAGCTGGACCTAAATGTATAGATTGGGAAGAGATTAAAAAAGAAAAAAAAAAAAAAAGACTGTCACCATGGCCTGGCCTGGAGGAGAATGGCAAACATGGTCAAGTGTGTGGGGGGAGTTACAGAGGTAGAGAAGAGAAGTCACTTAAGGCCTTACCTGGGTAGGATCAGGCACCTATAGAAATCCAAAGAATGGACTAATATATCACTACCTGAACCCAGAACAGGCATCAGAAGATCATAGACTATCCAAAATTACTTCACTGGCAGGGTAAAGGGGAGCAGATACACGGTATATAAAATGATTTAATTATGTGCCAAGAGAAATGGCATTAACCAGCTTCATGGTCTTGTGTAACCCTTTGAATGCAGTTTCTTCACTTATAAAATGAAAAGGTTGTGCAAACTCATCCCTTAGATTTCAGCTCTCATATTCAAGGAACCTGGTACTCGTGTAAAATCCAGATTGCTTTTAATCTGTAGATCAGCATTTCTCTCCCGGGGGGAGGAGTATTTGACGATATCTGCAGACACTTTTGGTTGTCACGACTTGGGAAATTCTACCGGCATCTAGTAAGTACACGTCAGGGATGCTGCTAAATATTCTACAATGAACAGGGCGGCTTCTCCCCACCTCCAACAAAGAATTACCTAGCCCAAAGTGTCAACAGTGCTGAAGTTGAGAAATCCCACTCTAGGCCAAAATTCCTATGCATCCAATTCTTATTTACTGAATAGTTCGTTCTACAGCTCGTCTAAGAAGAAAATACTGGTGTAAGCATTCCATTAGAGGGAATAGTCATAAACTGGGATCAGAGATTTCTAAAGGAAAAAAGTTTACACTCAAAAATTTGCACTGAGTTAAGAATGTCATGACCATATTTATCACAGATTAGCAGTGGAAAATTAATTCTCTAACGAAGACCTATTCAGCAATGGGAACAGATTTTGGTAGCCAGGAGATATGGATTCCAGTGTGTTTGGTCTGGTCTGTCATTAACTAATTGTAATCGGAGCAGGTCACTCAGTTACTGAGAGTTGGTAGTCAGTAGTATAGAGTTAATATCTGTTTTACCCTCTATCAGGGTTGCTATGAAAATCAAAGGAAGAGAGATCTGAAAGTGATTTGAGAGGTTGAGTGCTTCACTATGTAAAAAGTGATTTATGCTTGTGTTTGACATTATTTAAAGCATTTTCTCAGCTAAGTCTTACCATATATGAAACTGAGCTCAATAAAAATTCAAATTCCAATTTAGGAAGGTATATATTAGCTATTATGCAAAGTATAGAAAATGAAACAAGTTTGTGTTCACTAAGAGTGATAGTCTAGTTTAGGAAATGTATCAGCTACCTATTACCATAATAAACAATTATAAAAACCTAAGTGTCATATAGCAGTATGCATGTATTGTTCATGTGTCCAGGATCAGCTAGGGTTTAACCAGGTAGCCCTGTCTTGGCTTAGCTCACTCATATATCTGGAGGTTGGCCAGCTGTCAGCTAGGATGCTTGACTGGGGCAACTGGCTCTTCTCCATGTATCTTTCATTTTTGTGTAAACTAGCCTTGAGCAAGTTCTCACGTTGACAGAGGACTTCTGCTGACATCTTGTGTACTATCTTCCTGTTGCTCAGAGCAACTCCCATAGCAGAGCTCAGTGTCAGAGGGTGGGCACAACATTTCATCCACAGTGAGCGAACGCTACAAAGTTACACGGCAAAGGATGTGGAACCGAGGAGTGGTCAAGATTTGAGCCAATGATGTAATCTACTTCAGGAAACAAAATGGTCATTGGACTATAAGGAGTCACATCCATACCTGATAGAGAGGATTATACATTCCCCAGATTTTCTGGATTTTGAGTTGGATGAAGTTACTGAATGCAATTCTGAGTTGACTTCCTTGAAGGGGTAAGGAGTTTGTTTCATGAATAAGAAGAGGGGTATTCACAAATGTTTTTAGTGGTCAGAGATATGGATGGTGGAAAAGACTAGCTGTGCATCAAAGTTTTGCTTCCCTTTCTCCCTAAATCCATATGGGAACATATGACTCATTTTCTCCAGTGGAATATAAGCAGAAGTGACTGTGTCATTTCTAGATTAGGTGGTTAAGAAGTAGTTGTGTATTCCCTGTTTTTCCTTTTCCCAGGAGGCAAAGTACTTCAAGGCCCTAGGAGATGGTGGAGCCACAAGATGGATGAAAGCCAAGTCCCTGAGTCTTCATATAGAGGAAAGTCACTGCCAACCATCAATAACATCATGGGACCAGTACCTGAGTTTCAAATAATGGTTGTTTAATCCACCAAAATTTTCAGACTTATTTGTCACACTAGTTAGCATTATCCTAATATGACAGGATTTTTAATATAACACTGTTATCAATTTAAAATTAAAAAGAAAGAAAGAAAGTTGGTCTTTCTTAGAAGTTTAGTATAGCTTCTCACCCACACCCGAGAATTTAAATTTCTAACACACTGTCACCAAGTGAGTATCTAATCCACTTGAATATTTCCGGTGATAGTAAGCTTACTGACTTCTGAAGCAACCATTTATCGTTAAGAAAATTCTGTTTTTAGGAAAAGCTTTCCCTACTTCGAGCTGCATATCCTTATATGTCTACCCATTTATCCATTCTAGAATTACCAAGCCTCAGTTTATTTCCTCTTCTAAAAGGCAGATCTTCTATTATTTCAATTAAATCATGCCTTAAAGAAAATAAACTTTAAGCTATCTTTGGGACACCCAGCAGCAGTATTTACATATCAAAGCTTCAATGTTCTTTGTAAACTGTGAGAGCCAGGAGTGACACTAACAGGTTGACAGGTTAACTTTTATTGTGTAGTTGAGAAAACGAAGACATTAAAAAAATCTAATATACAGAATGAAAGTCACAGAATAAGTCAGGGCAAAAACAAACACTTGAGCTTTTTAAGGGCTTCCAACATAGTGGTGGAGAGAGACCACAAAGCCATTTTACAAATATACGGATTTTACTATGTTGGGATTTGATAACTTTCTGAGGTTTTTGTTCCAACATTCTGACATAAAGAAGGATTTGTATTAACTAAGTCAACTAGAAAAATTTTTATGTAATTTCTAAGAAATTCTGTTTTTTGAAGTTCTGTAACACCAACATCTTGTATCCATTATTTTTATTTATACTTTTTTCTCTTGCTTGAATATTGGTTCAATTATGCAAAGCTTCCAAGAGGAAAGCTTCATATTGAAAACTTCTGACCCCTTCGTGCATTTTTACTAACCACTCAAGATTTTTTTCCTTCCCCTAAAATGCTAGAACATGGTAGATGGCGACCTCTACTGGTTCTAAGATAATGTAGGTAAAGTCACTGACAAATTCCTGCAGAGTAGCCACTTCAGGATGCATAAGGAAAAACTGCTAGCATGAATTAAAAAGCCAATGTTTAAGAAAAATAACAGATCTCTGCTGGTTTTAATACAGTTTCAAGTTCCATATTCAATAATTTATTTATTTTAAGAAATGCATGTTGGGTTTTTACTACCTCCCATCTGTGTTTTTTTTATCTTCTGAAAATAAAAGCATAGTTGCTGGAGAGGGTCAGTAAAACACATATTTTAGATTTCAAAAATGATGCTTGATATATTTTTACTTACATACTTATACTTGATAATATATTTTACTTACTACAAAAGGAACACAATCTTGTAAAAAAAATTCAAACACTCCCAAAACGATACCAATAAAAAAAAAGTGAATCTCTTCATCAGCACCTCACCTAGCCCTACTTTCCAGGATTTGGATTAATCTACCATGAAAAAATTTATTTTTAGTGTGTGGATTACTTGGTTTGAGATTTTAGGCTTAGTGTGGATGGATGGAATTTAAGCATGCATTGGCTTTTAGAGTAACAGGTAAGGAGAAAAAAAAAAAGGAATTTTTTACATGCCCTTAAAGAACTTAATACTCAAGAAGATTGCCCGCTGGTCTTGCTAGAGGGAGAACTTAATCAGTTCTTTCTTCTATAAGTGTCAGAGTGCTAATAGTAATTTCCAAACAGGTAGGAAAAAGAAAAAAAATGTGCTTGAATATAGATACCCTATATGTAGGTTTTCAAATTTAGTACAAGGTAAGACTTGATTTTTAGGCTTGTCTTCACTTTCAGTGGAAAGCTATTCCACCAGCATTAATAAAATTAAGTTACTTTTCATAGCTGGCCAAATCTCATATAAAAATAACAGAACATCAAAAATCACTGAACAATAAACATTCTTAACTGTCCTTTTGCAGACTACTTATTACTAGATATTCAAGACAAGACAATGCCAAAAAAAAGAAAGAAAGAAAGAAAGAAAAAGCAATCTTCAAAGTTTCTTGGAGTTCATGGTTTGATTTAACTGTGAAAAAGAATGAATATCAAAGAGCTTACTTATTCAGGATGAAAAAAAGGGAAAGAAGTAAGTGTTCCTTTCTAGAATGAAGAATGTTCTATGCATGCAAATTAGAAGTTTTCTAATGTTTCAAAAAATGGTAATAGTTTTGATAGAAACTATTCAAAAATGAGTAAAATCCTAGCTATATCAGGTCCTTGAAAATGGGTTTAAAAAATAAATTCTATTCCAAGGAATTTATTGTATAGATACAGAATAAAATATCATTCTCCAACAAATGTAAACATTCACTAGCAGATTTAATCATTTGTCCTAAATTACAAGAGTTTGCTCTCTAGTTGTTCTCTAGTTAGAAGTTTTCAAATAAGATTTTAATGATGACTTAGGGTAGAGAACCAGCTCATGCTAATGAAGTGCATCAGGCTAGTGGTTTTCTTTCTTTTTTTTTTTTTTTTAAAGATTTTATTTATTTATTTGAGAGAGAGAGAATGAGAGACAGAGAGCATGAGAGGGAGGAGGGTCAGAGGGAGAAGCAGACTCCCTGCCGAGCAGGGAGCCCGATGCGGGACTCGATCCCGGGACTCCAGGATCATGACCTGAGCCGAAGGCAGTCGCTTAACCAACTGAGCCACCCAGGCGCCCCAGGCTAGTGGTTTTCAATTGTGGGTCTGCCGACCAGCTCTGGTTTCCCACAATATTTTCACTGGTCTACAATGAAATTAGAACACTAAAATAAACCAAGATGAGTTTTCATGAAACAAAGTGCATTAAATTTAAAGATCTGTGCTTCAAACTGTGTTTGTGCTGCCAATTATTTTTATGGAAAGATAAAGGTGGAATACAATTAAAATTAAGAAAAATAAAATAAAAACTGATCTTATCTGGCAAAAGAGAAAAAAATCGACAATGCTTTGGTTCCCTCCTCCCGATACGTTTGAAATGTTACTTATCCTTAACTACCGAAGACTGTAGTTACTGCTCTGCCAGTCCTCCACTTTACGTTTTTCAAAAAAGGTCACCAAACCCTAGGTCTCAGGGATGAAACTTCTGAACCAAGTTTCCTCAGGTCAGAGTTGGTACAGTACTTACAAGATTCCCTATTTATTAGTAAGAGCCCTGCGAAAATAACGTGACATCATAATTTGCAAATAGGTATGGAACACTTGCATTTCGTGGAAAGGGTTTTTTTTTTTTTTTTGGTCTTACGGTTTTTGAGAAACACTTGTGAAATCCACATGTATATCAGTGGGATTTATCTTTCAGAAATGGGAAGATATGTTTTGCCAGTCATAAATGAACGGTAATCCCTGTAGATTCAAGTTTAATTCAAAAACACGCTCTCCAGAGCTGCTAAATTTGGCAATCCACATTCTCTCCTCCATATGCTCTCCTTAGGGGATTCTACATACATTGTCCATAATGGTTTCTACTTAGGATGTCTGGAAAAATAGATATTGTGGTCACAGAAGGGCCATTAAAGGGAATTTGAAAACAGATCCATTAAGTTGAAGTATTCAATTGTAAGAGTCTTCAGGTTGGATGGACGATGCTAATTGATATTCAAGGACTAACCCATGCGCCTGATCCTTCCATCGCAGCCTCTAACTACTCACGTTTGCATAGTTTACCAACCAGGTTTGGTATTATCCCTGGAGAGAGGAATATTAGCAGAACGCAGTGTGCATAAAAAGTATAGCAGATAAATAATGAATTGTCCCTAAATGTGAACCTCATTTCCATTCCATTCTGTTGTTCAGTGCCTTCACTGTTTCAAATAGCCATCTTTTTTTCATTAATTACATCAGCTCTGCTTTTGTTATGTCTTGTTGGAAAAGAGAAAAGAAAGTTTCCATTATTTCTCTTGTAGACTGTGGAATGCAGCAGCTGTTGTGTTTTGCAAACATTCAGTCATATCTTAGAATCTCTGGTCAGTTTTTGAATGGATTTAAAAATACTTTGCTGTATTGCTATGCTTGCTTTCCCCGAATTTGTGATTTTGTGCCTCTTTTCTCTCTCTGCTCATCTTTTGTGGCTTTTCTGTCTTTTCCTCCACCTGGCTCTCATTTTCAAGCCTTATAATAGTTCTCAAGAGCAACAAAATCCCCCAAAGCTTTCCCAGCTTGGCCCTGTCTCAGCAATACAACACTATTTTTGAGATTTTTTTTCTAGGTTTCTTTTCCTTCTGTTTAAATGATTTTCAGGACACAGTCCCTATTCTGCCATGCAAACTAGCTGCTGTCTGTCAAACGACATCTCTGTGGTCCTTGTCATGTGACATTTAGCTAAGGATGCACTTGCAGTGTTCCTTACTGCGGCTGCCTTCACTGGGAATAACAGAACGATTCTCTGAATCAGGTCAGTAGTTCATGAATTTGAAAACTTCTTACCCACCCATTGTCTCATTTGATCCCACATGGATCCTGCAAAGCAAACAGGATAGATGTTACTCTTCACATGTGATAGATCAGGAGAAATATGGTGGTAAGGAGTTACAGACCTGGACCAGCAAGCTCTAGTAAATGGTAGAACAGGAACAAAAAGTCTGGTCTTCTGTCTTCAGTGTTTTTTCCCGTGTTTCTCGTGGGTTTCTCTTTCTTTATCTGTAAAGTGGGGAAAATACTAACTTTGTGGTGTTTTGAGGAAAAAAAAAAATCTAGGTAAAACACTTAGGACAGTGCCTGGCTCCTAGTAAGTGCCCAGTAAATGTTTACTGTTATCCTTTACTTGTCACAGAACAGATAAATTAGCTGACTAACATGCACATGCAGCTAATACATCGTGGTGTATTAGTCTACAAAGAAGAGGTTTGTTGTTGTTGTTGTTTTTAAGATTGTAAGTAATCGCTGCACCCAACATGGGGCTCAGACTCACAACCCTGAGATCAAGAGTCACACGTTCCACCAGCTGAGCCAGCCGGGCTCCCCCTAAGCAGAGCTTTTAAGTAGCCATTGACTAAAATATAATGATTGGAAATTTATGTTTGGTTACAGCTATTCAGCAATAACAACTCTCCTCCCCTGCTCCCACAAGGAAAATTACACATGTAGGTTGATTCTTCTATACAATGAAAGCAGCTATTCTAAATGTAGTATGGTGTACATGTGAATAACAGATTCTGGACTCGTATCCTTTCTCAATTTACAAGCTGTCTGATTATGGTTTGGACAAATTATTTCCTCTCTCTGTGCCTCAATTTTCCTATCTACAGAATGTGGATATTGACACCTATCAAACAGTTTTGTTGAGGGGACTACGTGAGTATAATAGGGATGTTTAATCAGAATTTTTGACCAAGGCACCAAGATATAATAGATATCAGATATAACAGGTGCTCACAATGCAGATTTACAAAGAAAACACTCAAGTCCATTGAGATTATGAGTCCTTTACCCAGGGGCCCTTCATTCAGAGTGCATTTAGATGGAAAAGGACCAGACAAGTTGAGATTTAGGACAGATTTGTCAGGAGACTTTTTTTTAGGTGAGAGCTGTACTCTTACCTCTCAGGTGGGGAGGGGTATGGTGATGCTGCTTCCCAGTGGTAGGTCAGGTGAGAGGGGTTTCAGTGGAACCACTCAGAGAGCATGACAGGTATTCCTGGGCTCCATGGACTGTGAATTACCTCATGCCTGAGGAAATGAAAACATCTGATGACAACAGAGCAAACAGGCCCCTAGGAAGTAATTGCACCTGCCTTGTTATATAGCAAGTGAAAGGTGTTATTGACCTCCAAACGAAACGTGGAAACTATGATTGTGATGCCAACCTGGGGTTGTTTTTAAAGGGATCTCCCTCAAGTACATAGTCTACCAAGGAAAGAAGGTGGTAGGCACACAGGCTATACCAGCTGGGGCAGCAACCAAGGGAGGACAGTGGAGTCCAGCCAGGGCAGAGGCTCAGCCAGTGACCTGGGAATCTTACCTGGAGGGTTCCAGGAGGGAGTCCCCAGAGATCAAAAGGTTCCTATACAAGAACAAGTCGGCATCAACTCCCACCCCAACAACCTCTTGAGCACATGCAACCATCTTAACAAACATGCCCGTTGGGGGAAATTTTTCTTCTGCCCTCTCTCTTGCCTTGCCTGAGCCTTCTTGCAGTGCAAGCAGCCAACCAAAGGCAGGCTCAGGCCCATGAGGACATGAAAGCAGGAGTGTTTTCACTTTAAATCAAGTTCTAACTTTTGATCATAACACAATAATGGATGTTTTAAATTATAAATTAGATCATGTTTGTGATTTGAAGTGATTGTAGGACTATTATCTAAATATAACTTGTGAAGTCATAGGCTGGCCCAGGACGTCATCCAAACAGGGAAAGGAATAGCCTCACTGAGCAGGATTAAAAGGAGGGAGAAGACAAAAATAAGATTATTTTGTAATTATATCCATGGCCTCTAAGATCAGTAAAGAATCTTGAATATAGTATGTTCTCCAAGCTATTAGTATTCTTTTTTCTTTGTTTTGCAGACCTATTTTCTTAATCTGAACAAGAGAAACTCTGAATGCAGAAGAGTATTAAGAAAATTTAAAATATTTAAAATCTTTCAGCCAATAGAATAATAAGCCATCGAGTTTCTGCTTGATTACTTCCAGGAGTAAGGAACTCACTAGCTTATTAAACTGCCTGTTGGAAATCTATAGATGTTAGAAAGTTCATTCTTCTTCTAGAAGAAAATACATATTCATATAATTTCTATCCATGTGTTCATGTTTTATCTGCTGGAGGAATACAGATCATATTTAGCTGAAATTCTGTGGGATTTCTTCTCTCTTCTACATAATATTAGAAGATGGTTATGTCTTCCTTTAGTCTCTATTTTCAGCCTAAATGTTACTGTTTCCTCCAACTATTTTTCATATAACGTAGCATACTGATCATTTTGATCCTCGTCTGCAGGTTTTCTGGTTTGTTGATGTCCCTCCTCTGAACTGAGCATGAGGCCCAGATGTAACCTGAGAGCAGAGATAATTTGGCAGTCATACAACATTCATGGTAGGTCTGTGGTCAACTCCAACCCATCAAGTTATTTTCACAGGAAATTCCTCCACAAGTCAGGTCTTCCTCATCCTGTATGTATACAGTTGGCTATTAAAAAGTAAAGAAAGGGGCACCTGGGTGGCTCAGTCGGTTAAACGTCTGCCTTCAACTCAGGTCATGATCCCAGGGTCCTGGGATTGAGCCCCACATCCGGATCACTGCTCGGTGGGGAGCCTGCTTCTCTCTCTCCCTCTGCCTGCCACTCCCCCTGCTTGTGCTCTCTCTCGCTATCTCTCTGTGTCAAATAAATAAAATCTTAAAAAAAAAAAAGTAAAGGAAAAATGTACCTTTGTTATACTTCATTTTGTCAGTTTACCATAGTGTTTCAGACTTTCACAAATATTTGGGATCCTTCTGATTCAGATGGACTTTTTTAGAAATTATTTTTTCTCTATCCTGGCTTTGACTATTTGACATTTTGTAAGCATTCTTTCAAATCTCCATGTAAGCCACTGATAAAGAACTGAAGAGGACAATTACTTTTCAATGGATATGCTTGGATATGCAGATCTTGTGCATACTGAGTTTCACCAAGGCATATACTCCAAATTACTGGAATTACTGCATGATATAAGCATCTTCATTTTTATTAGGTATTGATAAATTGCACATTCTTCAGAGAAGTTAAATACAAACAATTTGGTTACAGTTAGATTTCCTTATATGGGGCAGTTGCTGTTTGGGAAATCACTGTTTACACCGAGGATGTGTGAAACCAGCCACGGAATGCATATGGCATGACACCCAGTGTCTAGGGCTGAGTGAGCAAACAGCAAGGTCCAGATTCTTACAGTGACAGCAGAATGTCATCACACTGGCTTGCAGCATGATTTGGGTTCTGGTCTCACCTTGTTTCTGCAATACATTCTAAGCCTAGTTTTCTGGTGCTTTTATGAGCTAAGCTTTATTCTTTCAACAAACTCCATTTCTCTTTAAGTATAAGGCCAGAATTATTTTCTGTTTGCATACAGTTAAGAGAATATCATAACTATTTTCCCACTGCTACTTAAATGATCATTTCCATTTCTTCCCCCCAACAGTTTCAGAGCAAGATTTCTCACTTATGTTAATATGCATATTCATAGAAGTTTAGTCTCTCCTGCAGCCTGAACAACTGCTATCGGAAATGAGATTCACTTTGTTCCTTTTTCTTTGAATGTCCATGCTGCTTCTTCATTTAGGAAATTCATCAGTTCTGAAGAATGAGCTTTCACAGTCTTTCCATGCTCTCTGTATTTTTTTCCTTTTTACTCTGTGCCTTCACTTAGGTTTTGTTTCCATGCTTATTTCTCACACAGGCAAAACAAAAACAAAACCAAAATAAACCCCAGAAATAAATATATCAATGCAGTCCTAAAATTAGCAAATTTAGCAATGATCAATACTTGAAGGAGAGGGTTGCATGTGGATGAAGAAATACACTAGTTATTTTTCCTGTTGGAAGTTTACATTATCAGCACCATATATACATGATAAGTAAAAAAAAAAAAAATTAAATAGTAAGAATTCATGTTATGTCGTCCTGCTGGTGTTAAGCATCTTTCTGGTTCTTCTAGTTTGCTTTGCATATTTATACTCTAATCCATTGATTGCATCTTACAGTGCTTCTCGAAGGACAATTTTATTTCTTTCACTTACTAGTTCTTAAGGAAAGGAATGCCATCTTTGGTACACAGCTGCATTTTAGTAGGAGTGTTTCACACAAACTTTTTTTTTTTTAAAGATTTTATTTATTTATTTGACAGAGAGAGAGACAGCTAGAGAGGGAACACAAGCAGGGGGAGGGGAGAGGGAGAAGCAGGCTTCCCGCCGAGCAGGAAGCCCGATGCGGGGCTCGATCCCAGGACCCTGGGATCATGACCTGAGCCGAAGGCAGACGCTCAACGACTGAGCCACCCAAGCGCCCCTCACACAGACTTTTAAAAAATGGCTAAGTTAGGAGTCTCTAAAAGTTCTGGTCACCAATTCCAATATGTGTATGTGGGGTCCACACCACCACCAAGCCATTCTCCAGTATCAGGGAGGCGGGATCTTACCACTCAACTCGATTCTGATCCTATCCGTCTGAGGCAGTGTCAGATCCCATAGGTATGGGCTGTCTCACGTGATGACCCCGCCCCAGTTAGATGCCAGTTGGAAGCCTAGATGGTCACCTGTGCTTCTGACCCACCAGCTATAAATTAGAGGTTCGCCTCCTTAGGCTGGAGTAATTTGCTGAAGCTGGCTCACAGAACTCAGAGAAACATTTTACTTACTAGATTACCAGTTTATTATAAAAGTGTATCATTCAGGAACAGCCAGATGAAAGAGAGGCAAAGGGCAAGGAATGGGCGATGGGCGTGGACTTTCCATGCCCAATCCAGGTGTTACTCTTCCAAATCTCCACATGTTCACCAACCTGAAGCCCCCCAAACCTACTCCTGGGTTTTTATGGAGGCTTCTTTACATAGGCATAATTGATTAAATCACTGGCTATTGATGACTGATTCAACCTCCAGCCCCTTTCGTCTCCCAGGAGGTCAGGGGTAGGACTGAAAGTTCTACTCCTCTTGGTTGTTTACCCTGGCAACTAGCCACCACAGCCCACTCCCCACCCTTAGATGCTTTCCAGAAATTACATCATTAACATAAACTCAGGTGAGGTTGAAAGGTGTTTGTTAGAAATATCGAGACACCATTAGCACTCTTATCACTTAGGAAATTCCAAGGGTTTAGGAGCTCTGTGCCAGAAACAGGGATGAAGACCAAATATATATTTAATCACAATGTCACACTCTCATTGGTTTCTAATAACTTATACCCGAAAAGACTGTATCTCATTAAGCTATCAAATAAAAAAGAAAAGTACCTCTGAGTAGAGCCCCTGGTCTCTGCAACCTGGAAAGGCTTCTGAGAAAAGTATGTATTCAGGATCTCTGAGGGTTAAGCCTCTGGCATCTGTAGTTTTTAATAAGCTCCCAAGTCCTTTCAGTGCACAGCCTCATTGAGCATTAGTGGCCTAGCAGAAGGCTGGTAACACTGTAGTAGACTTACTCGTGTTTCCTGCCTGGGCTCCCTTCTCCCTTCTGGTGCAGCCATCTCAATTTTCTTCCCGGAAGACACCGCGCTCCACTCCCAGCAGATAGCTCAAAGGTGGCTGGCCCCAGGCTGCCTGCTCCACGGGAAAAGAAGTAACCTGGGCCATAGTAACCAATCTATAGTGATTGGTTCAGGGACCTGATCCAAGCTAGTCCAGTAAGTCTCAATTGTTCCCTTTTGTGGGGGTAGAGAAGCCTTCTTCCCCCTGGGATTTTACTAGAATCATGCACTAGCCTTGACTAAGATCAGCTGATGACTGAGAATCACTACATCAGCCTGTGAGGGTGGGGGCACTTAGAGGATGCTGACCTGAGAATATGGTCAATTAGGAGGAAAACAAAAACAAGAATGGGTAAAAAGGAGAGCAGGAGAGGAAGGGAGGGATTGAGAGCCTAACATTATTTAAGTCCCAGTATCTGTCTATGCCTAATTAGATTAACCCTAGGACTTTTCAGAGCCATAATGTATTTTAGTCTGCTCAGGCTGCCATAACAAATACCATACACTGGGGAGCTTAAGCAACAGGAATATATTTCTCATGCTAATGGAGGCTGGAAGTCCAAGATCAAGGTTCCAGTGAGGCCAGTTTCATTCTGAGGACTCTTCTCTTGACTTGCAGGCAGCTATCACCCTGCTCACAGAGCCTCCTTTTTGCGGGTCCCCAGGAAGAGAAAGGTGGGGGTGGGGGACAGTCAGGTTGTTATTATAAGGCACTAATCCTATTGTGTCAGGGCCCCACCTTTATGAGCTTATTTAACCTTAATTATCTCACTGGCCCTTTCTCCACATATAGTCCAGCTGGGGGTTAGGGTTTAACATACGAACAACACAGTCCATAGCATGACTCAAGAAATTCTCCTCCTTTTTCCCCCAAAGGCAATGGGTTGGGTTTTCAGCCACTTAATATGACAGAGTTCTATAGCCACTGCTGTTGACTTCAGCACCCAGCCCACTCTATTTCTGTCCTGATGTGTTAGTCTGACTTCCAAAGCAGACCACTGCAGTGGGCAACAATGCCTCTAGGACAGAAAAGGCCATCTAGTGGGATGGTTCAAAAAAAAGTCCGGAGTCCGCCTGCATGGGTTTCAGTTCCAGCTGTCATTTGTGTAACTTTCCTCTGTCTGAATGTACTCATCTGTAAATGGTATGGACAAATATTCATACTCCTGGAGTTATGAAGATTCGATATATGAATATTCAGAGAATACTTAGAATAGTGACAGGCGCTGTGCTACAAGAATGTTTGCTAAATATACACATAGACCTGCATTAAATCTCTGCTTGTGCATTTACCAGTGTGTGACTGCATGTTACCCAATTTCTTGGAGCTTCCTTTCTCTAAGGTGGAAAAAGATGAACTGCCTTCTTTGGGTAATAGCATGTGTACACTTACTAGCGCAGGTCCTGACATAGTAAACAACAGATGTGTGAACAAATGGATAAATTGCAATTAGAGAAAGAAGTTTCCCTTTTAGTCTTGAAACTTTCACTTTGAACTTGAGCATATTTAATTTTGAACCATTTCATAGATCTATTAGATTCATATATTTTTCTCTCTTTACTTAAGAAAGCATCAGTTACCTAATGCTCAGATGTAATTACACAGAAATGACAGTTGTGCCCAAATGAAATAGAATAATTTAGATAAGCATTTGGTAATGGTACTCTCCACAATTCTTACAAAATCAGATGCTGAAAAAAAAACTAGTGCAAAGTGGAAGTCTAAGGGAAGCTATGTAATTAGTAACTATTTAGATGGATTACTTGTCTAAGAAACTTTCGGTAATGAAGCAAACCATTAGGCTGCCTATTAAAATTATACTCTGTGTATTGAAAATAAAGACCAGAAAAGCAGAATGGATTGCCTCTTTCTGACTTGTTTAGTAAGGCTTATTCAAAGTCAGGGTTCTACCTGACTTTAAATGAGATTTATATAATGGAATTCCACTTCAAAGATTCCCTTGAACCGCTGACTTGAATTGGGGAAAAGAGATGATAACTGTGTGATTTTGCAGGCAGATTCACATTATAAATTAAATTTTCTCCACTTCGCCAGAGTTGGTGAGTCTCAGAAGCAGACCTCTTTTTCTTATCAGGGAAATCCAGATTCTTGTCCCAAATGGACTATGAAGGTTATTGGAAATTTTGTTTCCAATTTACACCTTAAAATTTTTCTATTTTAAAACTATTCCTATAAAAAGTCAAACGATAAAGATATGTTTCAAGAAGAAGTTAGTCTTTCATCCTCCACTTCCCCCTCCAGTCTTATCTGCCTGAGGTAACCAATGTCATCAGTGTATTTCCTTTTTTAATGAAAATTGAATCATATTGTACATATTATTCTACTTTGTTTGTTATTGGTATGTGATGAACCTCTCTCCTTCAGGGCAGTACAGGCATAATATTTCAAGTAAGTGTGCACCAGGACTTATTCACCAGACCATTTGTTTTCGATTTTACTTTATTTTTTTGGTCACCACAAAGAATGTGTCAAAAAATATGGACATGTTCTTATGTTGACAAAACACGAAATGAGATTTCTCTAATTTGCAGTTATTCTGGGGTAATTTTCAAGGTGCTACCACATCCTTACAACATAGTAAAAAAAAAAAAATGAAGACCTTTGTTGACAGAAGACATTAATAATAAAGATAAAAGAATGTAAAGAATAAATTTAAGTAATTTATGGCACAAGTGATCCCATTCACTTTTGCAATGTGATACTTGTAATACTCGAACTTTATAAATTATTTCTAGATCTCCATACTCATATGAAGGCCTTCGGTAGTTTGTCAAAGTGTGGTTCCTCAAGCATGTTCACAGCAAAGATTCCATTGCCCATCACCCAGAGATTTTTACTTAGTGGGTTTGGAGTCCAGCTCAGGTAGCTTTACTTTTCAACAAAAAAATCCCCAAGTGGAATTCCCAGGTGAAAGCACTGGGGTTTGCAAGCTTTGGACTAGACCAGGGGTCAGCCAACTTCAGTCACCCACCTGTTTTTTACAGCCTGTGAGCTAAGAAAGTTTTTTACATTTTTAAAAAATGGTTGAAAAAAAATCAAAAGAAGTATAATATTTCATATGTAAAAATTATACACAATTCAGATTTCAGTGTCTTTAAAAAAAGTGTTATTGGAATATAGCCACACCCATTCATTCCATATCATCTATGCCTGCTTTGGTGCTGCAACAGCGGGGGGGGGGGTCACATAGTTGCCATGGAAACCATATGGCAATAGCCAAAATATTTACAATCTGTTCCCTGAGAAAAAAAGTTGTGCCAGCTCCTGGACTAGATGATCTCTAAGGTCCCTGCCATTTCTGAATGTATTCTATTCACTGTAGTTATTTACCTCCTTTAATATGCAAATACCCTGGAGCTGGTGCAAACCCACGGAGGCACAAAGTGTGTGTGAAGGCCAGACACCATGATGAGTTTCTTTTTCTCAATCACTTAGAAATTAGGAGATTATGTGACCAACATAAAATAAATTATACATTAGCACAATCAGAAAATGAAAAACAACTACAATAGCTAACACTCCTGTGGTGCATTGTATGTATCAGGCCCTGTTTTCAGTGTTTCCCATACATCGACTCATGGAGTTGTCAAAACTCTATGGGCAGGACCTATCTTTATCTACCTTTTACAGTTGAGGAAACCGAGGCATAGAAGAGTTAAGTAACTTGACTGAGAACACATAAGTAACAGAGTGGGGATTGGAACTGATGCAGTCTAGCTGTAGAGTCTGGGCTTAAAAATCACTAAGCTATTACTGCAAGAGATAAGGTAAAAGAAATTTAAAGGGGAGGAGGAGCAAGATGGTGGAGGAGTAAGAGACTTAAATTTCATCTGGTCCCAGGAATTCAGCTGGATAGGGATCAAACCATTCTGAACACCTACGAACTCAACAGGAGATCAAAGAAAAGAATAGCAGCAACTCTCTGAACAGAAAAGCGACCACTTTCTGGAAGGTAGGATGTGCGGAGAAGTGAATCTGAGGCAATATTCCGGAAGATAGACGGCGGGGGAGGGAGTCTCTGTCAGCGGCTACCGGCAAGTGATAGAGCAGTGGAGCACAAAATCAGAACTTTTAGAAGTCGGCTCTGCTGAGAGTCATCGCTCCAGTGGCTAAGCGGAGGGTGGAACCCTCAACGGGACAGTGTGGTCTCAGGACCCTCGGGGTCACAGAAAGACTGGGGGTGCCTGAGTGCAGCAGAGCTCCTAGGTATCGGAGTGGGGAAGCCGGCTGCCGAGAAGGAGCCAAGGAGCGGGCTCTGAGCTCGGGGTTGACATAAACTGTGATCCGCGGCACAGTGGGGCCCCTGCACTTCCAGCAGGGACCCAACAAGCGGCAGATCCGGGGAAACTCCCCTTCCTCCTTCGGGAGGAGCGGCACGGAAGTGCACTGCAGGGATCTGCTGGGTTTGGAGACTCCACACGGGGTCGTGTGCCAGAGATAGAAACGTTCGGTCACAGGCCGGGTGAGCACGGAGTGTGGCCGGAGACCGGGGAGACGGGAGTGATTGACTGCTTTTGTCTGGGGGTGCACTGAGGAGTGGGGCCCCGAGTTCTCGGCTCCTGCGGGACGGAGATTGGAGGCCGCCACTATCACTCTCAGCCTCCAAACCTGCATGGAGAGCTTGCAGGGAACAAAAGCTCCGGAGAGCAAACCCCAGCAGATTACTTAGCCCAGACTGGGCAAGGGCGGGCCAATTCCTCCTCTGGCAAAGACATTTGGGAACCACAGCAACAGGCCCCTCCCCCAGAAGATCCGCAAGAACAGCCAGCGAAGACCAAGTTTCCCGATCAATGAGAAAGGCAGAACGCCAGCGCTAGGGGAATACTGCACATAGAATTCATGGCTTTTTTCCCATAATTCTTTACTCTTTCAAAGTTTCAAATTTTTTTAATTTTGTTTCTTTTTCTATTTTTTTTAATTTTTCTTTTTCCCTTTTTCAACTAATACCTTATCAGTCCCTTTTTTTTAAATCTTTTTTTTTTTTCATTTTTAGAGTCATATTCTATCTCTTCATTGTAGTTAACCTTATTTTTGGTATATAGATAGTTTGTTCTCTCTTTAAAATTTTGGGATACAGTTTCTTCTAATAGACCAAAATATACCCTAAAACTCTAGTGTATGGCTTTGTTCTAGTCTCCTCCCTGATCACATTCTCTCCCCCTTTTTTTTAATTCCTCCTTTTTTCAACCAACTTCTTATTAATTCCTTTTATAAAATCTTCTATAATTTTCATCGTTACAGTCATATTCCATCCCTTCATCATATTTACCCTTATTTTTGTACATATATAAGTTTTTCTTTCTTTAAAATTTTGGGAGGCACTTTCTTCTAACAGACCAAAATACGCCCAAAATCTAGTGTGTGGCACTGATCTAGGCACCAGCTTGATCATATTTGATCATATTCTGGTTTTTTTTTTATCTTTTTCTTTTTCTTTTTTCTTTCTTTTGCTTTCTTTTCCCTTGGTTTCAGGTCTCTTCTGAGTTGTTTAGTGTATATTTTTCTGGGGTCGTTGTTACCCTGTTAGCATTTTGTTCTCTCATTCATCTATTGTCCTCTGGACAAAATGACAAGATGGAAAAAATCACCGCAAAAAAAATAACAAGAGGCAGTACTAACTGCCAGGGACCTAATCAATATGGACATTAGTAATATGTCAGAACTAGAGTTCAGAATGACAATTTTAAAGATACTAGCTGGGCTTGAAAAAAGCATGGAAGATATTAGAGAATCCCTCTCTGGAGAAATAAAAGAACTAAAATCTAACCAAGTAGAAATCAAAAAGGCTATTAATGAGGTGCAATAAAAAATGGAGGCTCTAACTGCTAGGATAAATGAGGCAGAAGAAAGAATTAGTGATATAGAAGACCAAATGATGGAAAATAAAGAAGCCAAGAAAAAGAGAGAGAAACAACTACTGGATCATGAGGGCAGAATTCGAGAGATAAGTGATGCCATAAGACGAAACAGTATTAGAATAATTGGGATCCCAGAAGAAGAAGAAAGAGAGAGGGGCAGAATGTATATTGGAGCAAATTATAGCAGAGAACTTCCCTAATTTGAGGAAGGAAACAGGCTTCAAAATCCAGGAGGCACAAGAGAACCCCCCTCAAAATCAACAAAAATAGGTCAATACCCCATAATCTAATAGTAAAATTTAACAAGTCTCAGAGACAAAGAGAAAATCCTGAAAGCAGCTTCGGACAAGAGGTCTGTAACCTACAATGGTAGAAACATTAGATTGGCAACAGACCTATCCACAGAGACCTGGCAGGCCAGAAAAGACTGGCATGATATATTTAGAGCACTGAATGAGAAAAATATGCAGCCAAGAATACTATATCCAGCTAGGCTGTCATTGAAAATAGGAGAGATAAAAAGCTTCCAGGACAAACAAAAACTAAAGGAATTTGCAAACATGAAACCAGCTCTACTAGAAATATTGAAAGGGGTCCTCTAAGCAAAGAGAGAGCCTAAAAGTAACATAGACCAGGAAGGAACACAGACAATATACAGTAACAGTCACCCTACAGGCAATACAATGGCACTAAATTCATATCTTTCAATAGTTACCCTGAATGTAAATGGGCTAAATGCCCCCAATCAAAAGACACAGGCTATATGATTGGATAAAAACACAAGACCCATTGATATGTGTCTGCAAGAGACTCATCCTAGACCCAAAGACACCTCCAGATTGAAAATGAGGTGGTGGAAAACCATTTACCATGCTAATGGACACCGAAAGAAAGCTGGGGTGGCAATCCTTATATCAGACAAATTGTATTTTAAACCAAAGACTATAATAAGAGATGAGGAAGAGCACTCTATCATACTTAAAGGGTCTATCCAACAAGAAGATCTAACAACTGTAAATATCTATGCCCCTAACATGGGAGCAGCCAATTATATAAGCCAATTAATAACAAAAGCAAAGAAACACATCAACAACAATACAATTATAGTGAGGGATTTTAACATCCCCTCACTGAAATGGACAGATATCTAAGCAAAAGATCAACAAGGAAATAAAGACTTTAAATGACACACTGAACCAAATGGACTTCACAGAAACATTCAGAACATTCCATTCCAAAGCAACAGACTACACATTCTTCTCTAGTGCCCATGGAACATTCTCCAGAATAGATCACATCCTAGGTCACAAATCAGGTTTCAACTGGTACCAAAAGATTGGAATCATTCCCCGCATATTTTCAGACCACAATGCTTTGAAACTAGAGCTCAATCACAAGAGGAAAGTCAGAAAGAAGTCAAGAACATGGAGGCTAAAGAGCATCCTACTAAAGAATGAATGGGTCAACCAGGAAATTAAAGAAGAATTTTAAAAATTCATGGAAACCAATGAAAATGAAAACACAACTGTTCAAAATCTTTGGGATGCAGCAAAGGCAGTCCTAAGAGGAAAGTATATAGCAATACAAGCCTTTCTCAAGAAACAAGAAAGGTCTCAAATACACAACCTAACCCTACACCTAAAGGAGCTGGAGAAAGAACAAATAAAGCCTAAACCCAGCAGGAGAAGAGAAATAATAAAGAGCAGAGCAGAGATCAATGAAATACAAACCAAAAGAACAGTAGAACAGATCAACGAAACTAGGAGCTGGTTCTTTGAAAGAATTAACAAGATTGATAAACCCCTGGCCAGACTTATCAAAAAGAAAAGAGAAATGACCCAAATAAATAAAATCATGAATGAAAGAGGAGAGATCACAACCAACACCAAAGAAATACAAACAATTATAAGAACATATTATGAGCAACTATATGCCAGCAAATTAGATACTCTGGAAGAAATGGATGCATTTGTAGAGATGTATAAACTACCAAAACCGAACCAGGAAGAAATAGAAAACCTGAACAGACCTATAACCACTAAGGAAATGGAAGCAGTCATCAAAAATCTCCCAACAAACAAAAGCCCAGGGCCCGATGGCTTCCCAGAGGAATTCTACCAAACATTTAAAGAAGAATTAATACCTATTCTTCTGAAACTGCTCCAAAAAATAGAAATGGAAGGAAAACTTCCAAACTCGTTTTATGAGGCCACCATTACCTGGATCCCAAAACCAGACAAAGACCCCATCAAAAAGGAGAATTACAGACCAATATCCTTGATGAACATGGATGCAAAAATTCTCACCAAAATACTAGCCACTAGGATCCAACAGTACATAAAGAAGATTATTCACCACAACCAAGTGGGATTTTTCCCTGGGCTGCAAGGTTGGTTCAACATCCGCAAATCAATCAATGTGATACAATATTAATAAAAGAAACAACAAGAACCATATGATCCTCTCAATAGATGCAGAAAAAGCATTTGACAAAGTACAGCATCCTCTCTTGATCAAAACTCTTCAGAGTATAAGGATAGAGGGTACATACCTCAATATCATAAAATCCATCTATGAAAAACCCACAGCGAATATCATTCTCAATGGGGAAAAACTGAGAGCTTTCCCCCTAAGGTCAGGAACACAGCAGGGATGTCCACTAACACCACTGCTATTCAACATAGTATTAGAAGTCCTAGCCACAGCAATCAGACAACAAAAAGAAATAAAAGGCATCTGAATCAGCAAAGAAGAAGTCAAACTCCCACTCTTTACAGATAATATGATACTTTATGTGGAAAACCCAAAAGACTTCACCCCAAAACTGCTAGAACTCATACAGGAATTCAGTAACAAGGCAGGATATAAAATAACTGCACAGAAATCAGTGGCATTCCTATACACCAACAACAAGACAGAAGAAAGAGAAATTAAGGAGTCGATCCCATTTACAATTGCACCCAAAACCATAAGATACCTAGCAATAAATCTAACCAAAGATGCAAAGAATCTGTACTCAGAAAACTATAAAATACTCATGAAAGAAATTGAGGAAGACACAAAGAAATGGAAAAACGTTCCATGCTCATGGATTGGAAGAACAAATATTGTGAAGATGTCAATGCTACCTAGAGCAATCTACACATTCAATGCAATCCCCATCAAAATACCATCCACTTTTTTCAAAGAAATGGAATAAATAATCCTAAAATTTGTATGGAAGCAGAAAAGACCCTGAATAGCCACAGGAATGTTGAAAATGAAAAGCAAAGCTGGCGGCATCACAATTCCGGACTTCCAGCTCTATTACAAAGCTGTCCTCATCAAGACAGTATGGTACTGGCACAAAAACAGACACATAGATTAATGGAACAGAATAGAGAGCCCAGAAATGGGCCCTCAACTCTAAGGTCAACTAATCTTCGACAAAGCAGGAAAGAATGTCCAATGGAAAAAAGACAGTCTCTTCAACAAATGGTGTTGGGAAAAGTGGACAGCCACATGCAGAAGAATGAAACTGGACCATTTCCTTACACCACACACAAAAATAGACTCCAAATGGTTGAAAGACCTCAATGTGAGACAGGAGTCCATCAAAATCCTAAGGGAGAACACAGGCAGCAACCTCTTCGACCTCAGCCGCAGCAACTTCTTCCTAGAAACATTGCCAAAGGCAAGGGAAGCAAGGGCAAAAATGAACTATTGGGACTTCATCAAGATAAAAGGCTTTTGCACAGCAAAAGAAACAGTCAACAAAACCAAAAGACAACTGACAGAATGGGAGAAGATATTTGCAAATGACATATCAGATAAAGGGCTAGTATCCAAAATCTATAAAGAACTTATCAAACTCAACACCCAAAGAACAAATAATCCAATCAAGAAATGGGCAGAAGACATGAACAGACATTTCTGCAAAGAAGACATCCAAATGGCCAAAAGACACATGAAAAAGTGCTCAACATTGCTCGGCATCAGGGAAATACAAATCAAAACCTCAATGAGATACCACCTCACACCAGTCAGAATGGCTAAAATTAACAAGTCAGGAAATGATAGATGTTGACAGGGATGCAGAGAGAGGGGAACCCTCCTACACTGTTGGTGGGAATGCAAGCTGGTGCAGCCACTCTGGAAAACAGTATGGAGGTTCCTCAAAAATTTGAAAATAGAGCTACCATATGACCCAGCAATTGCACTACTGGGTATTTACCCCAAAGATACAAATGTAGGGAACCAAAGGGGTACATGCACCCCGATGTTTATAGCAGCAATGTCCACAATAGCCAAACTATGGAAAGAGCCAAGATGTCCATCAACAGATGAATGGATAAAGAAGATGTGGTATATATACACAATGGAATATTATGCATCCATCAAAAGGAATGAAATCTTGCCATTTGCAATGACCTGGATGGAACTGGAGGATATTATGCTGAGCGAAATAAGTCAATCAGAGAAAGACAAGTATCATATGATCTCACTGGTATGAGGAATTCTTAATCTCAGGAAACAAACTGAGGGGGGTGGGAGGGATGGGGTGGCTGGGTGATAGACACTGGGGAGGGTATGTGCTATGGTGAGCGCTGTGAATTGTGTAAGACTGTTGAATCACAAACCTGTACCTCTGAAACAAATAATATATGTTAAAAAAAAAAAAAAAGAAGAAGATCGAAGGGAGAAATGAAGGGGGGGAAACTGGTGGGTTTCTGAGAAACAAACAGGGTTCTAGAGGGGAGGGGGTAGGGGGATGGGTTAGCCTGGTGATGGGTATTAAAGAGGGCACATACTGCATGGAGCACCGGGTGTTACACGCAAACGATGAATCATAGAACGCTACATCAAAAACTAATGATGTAATGTATGGTGATTAACATAATAAAATAAAATTTAAAAAATTTAAAGGCAAAAATCACCCTGTTTGGAGTCCGATCTTAATTCCAATTTGAAAGTCAGGGGAGTGGATACTATCCTCAGATGAATATTCTGCCACCTCAGGGTCATGAGGTCTAATATCCTTGGGGCCAATTAGAAACCTCACTGAAAGAGGAACACTGCCTTCTCAAACTCAGTTCCCTTTTCTACTTTGAATAACACTGTGGAAACAGATCCTTTTTATCATAGGAAAACTTCATTGTAAGCTGTGATGGTAACTGGTAGTTGCAGTGCAAGGAAACCATCATGTGTGGTGGGGATTGCGTTCAGCCAGAGAGGGCATGCCCCATTGAAAAAGGGCCCACTTCTCATCTCTAGCTTATTATTGACATGTAGAAATGAGGGCAATTCAAATTTTTATAGTGTAATTTCCCACTATTTGAAAGTTCAACAATTAACTCAAATATTAAAAACAAATAAAACCCACTGTCTGGGCCAAACAAAATAAGACTTCAAACCACAAGTGTGTGACCCATACTTAAGCAATTTTCCCTTTAGGCTAAATCATCTTAATTCCAAACTTTTCCAAATGGATCTCTAGGTCCAGACCTTTAATGAGAATCACGGCTGTACCCGTGAACTGTGTCAAGCTTTGCAGTCATCTGTAGTTGATAGGAGTTACAAATTTAACTTTTAGAAGTTGAAGTCCTACCTGGCAGATAGTTACACTATGTGCAAGCCTAATGCCCTCCTCATGCACGTCCTAAGAAATGTCTGCTATAGTAGGCAATCTCTACCCAGACCAGCACCATTGATAAGTGTTTTTCCTTAATGGAAAAGCGTATTTTCATAGCTTTTCCAGGAATATCTTGATGCCTTTAATGGAACCATAATCCGTTCCCTTATTTAATCTTCAATCACACAATGCTTATTTCACTGAATATAATGGCTTATGCACATTTTCTAATGGCCCCTAAATAAAAGACCTTTTTTTAAATTTGAAAGTGCTTCAGAGTATATATACAACGAGGAAAAGAACAGAACAGAAAAATGCCAGTTATTTAGTTGAAGTGAAAAAAAATAATGTTCAGAGTACAGAAACTTGAGTGATAAATCACTGTAATAAAATAATTAAAAAAGATTTGTCATTCTGACTATCTGAAATAGTATTTAAATTGTTCAGACATTTTACTAAAAATCTACTTAAAGAACTTTCAGATCCTATAGGAAAGTTTTTTATAAAACAGTATTTTAAAATATTTTCCATGAGAATCTATTCAGAAAATGTCTTAAATGGAATTTGAAAATCAAAATTTATTGCTCAAATTTGTCTTTTATGTGTTCTGGTTGGAGTTCATGGACTCTGCACAAAGTAAGCATTATTTTGAATATTTTCAGTTAGTTTAATATATAGTGTCATAAATAAAGGACAAGTTGTCTTCAGAGGCCTGCCTAGGAGTTTGGAGTGTGAAAAACATGGCACTTTGGCACTCAAAAACAATTCTCAAATGAAAATTACATAATTAAATAGAAGGACAAACAGGACACTGAATTCTTAAATGTGGAACTTTATAAAACATCAATTAAAACAAAATCACAAAACCCTAAATACAATGTGGTATCCTGGATTTGCTCATACAACAGAAAAAAGACATTCGTGGAAAACTGTTAAAATATGAATAAAGCCTGGAGTTAATAGTAATGTACCAATGTTGGCTTCTTGGTTTTGACAAATGCACCATGGGACTGTAAGATGTTAACACCAGAGGAAACTGGGTGATAGGTATATGGGAATTCTATTTTTGGAACTTTTTTGTAAATCTAAAATTATTCCAAAATAAAAAATGTCATTTAAAAAATCACAGAACAATAGATGTACTGATCTGTGCCCTTAAAGCGTCCAACAGACTAGAGTAGGCTGACAAAATTCACATGCAGCTAAGTGCCATTTGTGTATATATGTGTGGGTGCTGTGTGTATATGAAGTGGCTAGATGGGAGATATGTGAAAACAGTTAACACACGTCAATCTTTTCCTTTGAGCCCTGCTGCTCAAAGTTTAAAAGGACATAAATGAGGGCGGAAAGTGAGTTCCTGAACATTTTATTCATAAAATAAATGTTAATAAAATAAAATATATTGGTAAATAATAAATATATTTAAACTTTAGGAATTTGTCACGATGTTAAAAAAGATAGGTCATCTTAACTGGACAACTTTCAAACTTTGCTTTTTTCTGTGCGTTTTTGATTTTTTAAAACAATTTTGTGTCTTTTTGTGGTATCTTCAAATATATACCAATGAAAATGATTATGCTTTGTTTCCAAATTCTATAAAGCACAACTTTATACTCACTTCTGTCCCCTCATCAAAAAGACTACGTTGTGATAGGTTTCTCTTTTGCTGTATAGAACAGAGACATTAATGAGGTGGATGAAACATGTCAGCATGCTAAATTTAATAGGTCTGCTTTCGGGCAGGATATAGTAGGTCATGGCAAGCCAACACATTCACAGCAAAACCAAAAAAGGTAAGAACTACAAAACACATATTTTTAATGATATCAGAGAGTAAGGAAATAGCATAAACAAAAATTCCAGAGAAAGGAGAACCACGTTCTGAAATAGGCGGGCAGTTGTTGGCCATCATTTTGCTTAGGGTTTAAGAATTAATCTTGACTGAGGCAGAGAGCTTCCACTGGGGAAAAGAGATCCCAGCAGATCTTTTAGCCTTCTTCTGGGCTAGAGGAATCAAAAGGAAATGTGAAGGGTCTCAGTGATAGATGATAATGGTGGGACATCTGAAATGCAAGTAGAGTCTGAATTGTGCCAAACGACATATTGACATGGTTGAGATCTCAAGAATCAGGATTAGGACACACAGATCCAACTGACCAAAGGAATCTCAGATGGAAGCAGCCCAGGGTGAGCTCATCCATAGATTGACCACTGGGTGCTCGGAAGACGTCCCATGCTCCATGAGGAAAATGTATGCCAGCTGTCAGGATGACTCCACCCCAGATGACACTAAGAACTGAGTCCTGTGTGGGGCCTTCAGTCTTCTGGATTAAGTAGGTGTAACATTTTTTTTCTCTCTCAGTAAAGGTGAATTCAGGATATCTGCCTCGAGGGAGCCAGCATCTTTAATTTATACACAGAGTTGCATTGAATAACAGCAGCAGCTCGGTGCTGAAAATTGTGCAAGGGTAATAGAAGAGCCAAGCTCAGCTAGTGACTCAAAAGTGGAATCATTTCTTGATGGATTCAGTCACTGTTTTTTGTTTTTTAATTGGTTTTTAAACTCCACTATTCTTGGCTTTATTCCAACATGCATTGTTCTAAGAAGCCATGGAGGGAATGTCAAATTCTAGCTTCTTGGTGCACTTCACTTGTCACCAGAAAAGAACTTAAACCTGAATCAGCAGAAAGATTTGTTCCTGGGCTTGTTAATTACAGTGAAATTGAAGAATTAAAATGCAATGTCATGACCTCAGAAAGTATTTCATTCCCTTTATTTCATCCTCATCTCAATGTATAACCAGCCATATTTCAGTCTGGGGTTTATTTATTGCAACAAAGCAGGTATGTGGCACATGATGTAATCTCTAAACCACTTCAGCTTGGCCTATTTGTCAGTCGAGGCATGTGCTCAATTTAGAATGGCTTCTGCTCACTCAGATCTCTCTCAACATGCTCGGTGGTTAAAGAGTTAGATTTATATAAAGTTCTTGACACCACAATAAAAGAGGCCACATTTATATGAACTGCAAAGTGCAATAAAAGCTCAGAAAACCAAATAAAATCTTGAGGAACACTGCCAATATATGGGAAGACAGTATAGCATCTATTTTTATTTTATTTTGCTTTGCTGATTTGTATACTGAGTTCTCATAAATGGAAAAAAATTATATGTTCAAAAAAACCTGTTAAAGTAGCATCACATTGTTTTGTTCAATGAAGGGCTCAATTTGAATTTTGATTATAAACAATAGGAAATTGGGGCCACTTTAGAAGTTAATTTGTCACAAGTTTTTCTGGTCACAAGGAAGCATTTAATTTATACACTTTTATTCTTATAAAAGGCTCTAATAGAGGAAAATAAAACACCAAACATCAATAAATGTTATTTTAGCAAATATAATTTTTAGACGTACTATTAATTCCCATATATAAAACAGATGGCATATAGGAATACCATATATTTAAACATAAATCCAGGGTGCCTGGGTGGCTCAGTTGGTTAAGCGACTGCCTTTGGCTCGGGTCATGATCCTGGAGTCCCTGGTTTGAGTCCCACATCAGGCTCCCTGCTCGGCATGGAGTCTGCTTCTCCCTCTGACCCTCCCCCCTCTCATGTGCTCTCTCTCTCTCAAATAAACAAATTAAAAAAAAACCATAAATCCATTTAGAAATACTAGCTAGATCTTTTATAGCATCTTTCTCACATGGGTCAACTACAAAGACTGTAAGAAACAGTAGTTGCCATATATTACAGATTAATATTAGTTGCAGATAATTTATAATTTTTAGAATCAAGTCAATCTTTCACACAAGTTTAGGTTCCTCTGTTACTTCCTTTCATAACATCCTGTTCATCCTTTCATTTTATTTGTTAAATTATAATAATTGATGAATCATGCAATTTTTGTTAAAGTGCTTTTCCTGTTATGTTCTGAACTCCATAAGGTCTGGGACTATGTTTTCTTGTTCACTACACTTTGCTTAATATGTAGCCCAGTGCATAAAACATAGATGTGCTCAATAAAGGTGTGCTTAACGAATCAAGGACTGACAGATCTGCACCGCGGGTGGGCGAACTATGGCTCAAATCCAGTCTGTTGCCTGCTTTCTACAGCCATTAAGTTAAGAATGCTTATTTTTTTCTTCTATCTTTAAGTGGATCTATTTTTCAAATGATTATTTAACTACCTAAATAGCAGCCTCAGTTTTGCTTGTTGGCCCATAAATTCTAAAATATTTACTATTTGGCGCTTCAAGAAAAATGTTTCCTGACCCTGATTTAGACCACCCCTGTCTGAAAGAACTATGACAATGATGGAAATATTACATATCTGTGCCCTCCAACAGGATAGCCACAAACCACATATGGCTATTGACCACATGAAATTTGTCCAGTGTGACCGAGAAATGCAACTTTTCATTTTAAATAATTTAAATAAGCCCATGTGGCTAGCAGCTAGTGTATTAGCAGCAGATCTAGATATACAAAAGAAGAGATATCATGTAAACACAGTGAACACTTACTGGGAGATCAAACATATCTTTGGAAAAAATGAAAAATATTTGAACTTAGTTTGGCCTTTCTGGCAAAAAATTGAATAAAAAATAAATTATCATCAGTTCATTAAAACAACTAACATTATGACAGTACAAGACCCAAAGGTAAAGATTAATTCATTTAATTTGGCAGTTACACAGACACTCATTTAAAATAAGTGGTGGTTGGTTCTTCATTTACTATGAATGAAAAAAAATTATTTTGGGTAAGGCAGATAATGTTACTGTTCTATAAACGAGTAAATGAAGGACACTGCTTTTATGAAGATTTTGAAGTTTCTCTTTGCTTTATTGAAAGACACATCACTCACAAAGAAATTCTTGAAATACATAGAATGCTGTTAAAGCAAAATGTTCTCTAGCACAGTAGGAAAACATTAGAGCACATAAACAAGTAAAAACAGCAATATAATCCAACAGTATCCTCAAACAGCATTAAAACAGGTATTAAAGTGGCCTGAGAAGTAAAGATTCAAATTGCAAAGTGAAGTTTAAACACCCACATTCACATGTGATTTCAAGTCTTTAAGTTGAGAAGCGATTATAAGGAAATCTGAAATATGTGCTATTTAGGATTGAAATTATTTGCTGCTGTTATTTATAACACTTAAAGTTTAAAAATTTAAAAATTAGAGTATATTTCCTTTTCTTGCTTATACTGTTTCTTACATGTCTATATATGAAATAATATCTCCCTGAGTAAAACTACTTTGGCTGCCGCCTTTTATTTCAAATGATTTTATCATTAGGGAAAAATTTGAAATCATGGTGGACAAATAATCCCTTAATGCTTTTCCTGGCTAGCAAGTAATTTGTCAAAGCAATCCAATTTCCAAATAGCGTACAAACTCAATAAGACACTGAGCCAATGCATCTGTTCCTCTCTGTAGAGTATGCACAAATGCCTTTCATTTTGGGGGAAAATCCTAAGACTGAATTCTTTGAAAGGACAATTTAGCTCTAGTAACAAAATACCATTTATAATGTCTCTCTGATAAAACTTTAGAATTTTTTAAAAAGTCAAGTTTTATTTAGATGCAATTATTTATATGCAGCAATATTCACCCTTTTTAAGTGTACTGTTTAATGTATTTGACAAACATACAAATCACGCATTCACCACCCAAATTAACATATGGGACATTTTCATCACCCCAGAAAGTTCCCTTATGCCCCTTTGTAGACGATCCCTTTCTTTACACACAGCCCACTGGCAACCAGTGACCAATCTGTTTTCTGTTTCTACGGTTTCAACTTTTCTAGAATGTCATACAAATGGAATCATACAGAATGTAACCTGTTGTGTCTGTCTTATTTCACTTAGCCACTTAGCGTAATGCTTTTGAAATTCATCCATGTTGTTGCATATACATGTAGTCCATTGCTTGTTGTTGAGAAGTATTCCATCGTATGAATATATCATAATAATTTTATCCATTCTGCTGGTGATAGACTTTCAGCTAAGCAACTATTAACATTTGCTGTGTGGACATATGTTTTCGTTTCTCTTGGGTAAATATCTGTGAGTGGAATTGCTGGGTCATATGGTAAGTGTATGTTTAACTTTATAAAAAATCTGCCAAACTGTTCTCCAAAATAACTGTAGCATTTGCATTTGCCTGAGCAATCTTCAGAGCTCTCTTTGTTTTATGTGGGCTCTAACAATATTATCAATCCTTCTAATTTTAGTCATTTGAAAGGTTGTGTAGTGGTATCTCCCTGCCTCCTTGTGCTTTTAATTCATATTTTCTTGATGATTAATGATGAATATTTTTACACATGTTCATTGCCATTTGTATATATTTCTTGGTGAAATATTTGTTCAAATCTTTTGCCTTTCTTTTTACTGAGGTTTTTTTTTTTTTTTTGTATGTGTGTGTGTGTCTTTTTTTGTATTCTGCATACAAGCTCTTTATCAGGTAGGAGCTTTGCTAATTTTTCATTTCTTTTACCAATCTGTGGACTGTCTTTTCATTTTCTTAACATGTCTTTTGAAGGGCAGACATTTTAAATTTGATGAAGTCCAATCTGTGAAATCTTCACTTATGGTTCATGTTTTTGGTGCCAAGAAATCTTTCCTTAACCAAAGGTCACAAATATTTTTTCCTATGTTGTCTTCTAGCAGTTTTTTACATTCGGGTCAAAGATCCATTTCAAGTAACCTGTATGTGATATGCGGTAAAGGTTAAGCTTTTTTGGTTTTTCATTTTGATATGCAGTTGTTTGCAACACTTGTTGAAAAAAGTATTTAAACCCACTGAATTGCTTTGGCAGCTTTGTCAAAAGTCAACTGACTGAACAGGTGTGGGCTGATTTCTGAGCTCACTAGTCTGTGCCATTCATCTATATAATTATCTTTAAACAAATACCACCCTGCTGTTATTACTGAAGTTTTCTAGTAAGTCTTGTAGACTGTTGTATTTTATATAAATAAAGTGGAGTGTAAGTGGAGACCTCACTGATTTGAGAAGATACCATTCCTCCAAAGATGAAAGAATTGCTATTCTTGGTAGTTACTTTAGGTGCTCTGTTTCCCTGTGTTCCACAGACAGGGGACTGACTGAGCCCAGGGGATCCACAGATAGAATTCAGGGCATCCGTGATCTTGGGAGCTTGGAGAAAATGTTCTTCTTTATTCTAATTGCTAATCGTAATTTAGGGTTTCCTTCAGTTCTAACGTAGACAACAAACCTCAGCAGTACTGGCAGTACTTGCGACTCTTGCCAATAGAAAGTACAGATATTTCTGTGTCACATTACATTATGGCCGGGATCTTCAAATATTGTTGACATTTACTGCTACTTAAAAATTAGAGTTTTAGAACTGCTACATGATCTTTTTATTCAATGAGTTAATAAACACACACATACTACTAAATTATAACTTTAAAAAAATTTTTAGTAACGATCTCAATATGATTGGTTTCCTTTGTCATATTATGTATTTCACTTTGTATTTAAAAGAAAATGTTTGAGAAGAGGCCCAAAGACATTTCCAGATGGCCAAAGGGGTCCATGGCACAGAAATGGTTTAGATTTGCCCTCTGTATTCCCATTTCACAGACCTACTACTTAGGCTGTCTTGCAATAAAAGTGTCTTTACTACTTCAGTTTAGAATATTGCACTATTACCAGCTCTGTGTTATTTCATCTTACACTATATATAATCATAATATATTGTATATTATTTCATCTTATTAAGAAAGTTTCAATAAACCTTCATTAAACATGTGAGATTAGACAATGTTGCAGGTCAGAATCTGGAGATTCAAAGGTGTATCACGTGGTTCTTGCCTTTGAGGAACTTAGGTTCCACTAGGCAGATAAGGAAGTAGGCATGCAATTTACATTCTATGTGCCCTAATAAGCATACATGGGAGTGACCAAGATGATGTTCTTACCCTTCACTTGGGTGGTGGTGGAGGTATGGGCAGAATATCAGCAAATGCTTCCCACAGGAATTGACACATATGAGGACACCTGGAGAATAAGAAAGCAGTAACTAGGATGGGAAGAGACTATGTCAGACAGAGGAAACATGAGCAAGCATCCAACTCAACTCTGCCTGGAGCCCTGGGACAGAAGAATGGCCAAGGGAGGAATTATGCATTGCTTATCCCCAACTCCCCTAGGAAATGTCAAGGAAGACAATCATTCTCACAATGTAGAAGCTGAAACAGCTTCCCCCACTTTTTTTTTTTTTTTTAAGATTTTATTTATTTGACAGAGAGAGACACAGCAAGAGAGGGAACACAAGCAGAGGGAGTGGGAGAGGGAGAAGCAGGCCTCCCGCCGAGCAGGGAGCCTGATGCGGGGCTCGATCCCAGCACCCTGGGATCATGACCTGAGCGGAAGGCAGACGTTTAACGACTGAGTCACCCAGGTGCCCCCAGCTTCCCACTCTTGATTAGAATATTCAGCTTGCATTTACCAGGCAAAAGTTCTTTTTCCCAGGTCCTTTCCCCAGAAGCTGTTAAAGTGCTGGGCCCTTGGCCAATGGAACCCTTCTTGCAAGGGCCCCTCCCTATTTCCTGTGCCTTCTTCAGGGTGCCCTCCCCAGGCTCTCTTAGTGTGTCTCCTAGGCTGTAGCCAGTTTCCTTTACTCCTAGACTGGTGGGTGGCACATGATCATGCACTTAGCGTGGGCAAAGGACAGGAACACCTGAATACGGATTCATAGCCCTGATCTCTCCTTTAGCACTTCAGTCCCAGAGGACCCAGGCTAGAGCAGCAAGATCCTCTCCCATCCTGGATTGAATGAGTCATTTATTACATCCTAAACAGAGATTGTTACTAAGAAACATTCCTATTTAAACTGTCCTCAAGCCGGGCAGCAGCGGGGCTGCTCAGCTAATTAGGGACTAATTGACTCTTTAGCAATGTTATCAGCTGTGACAGAGTCTTTCCTGCCTGTGTCTGCCAGAGTACTGGGACCATTCTCTGTGATGGGCTCCATTTTCACTTTGTTTATCAGGATCTAAATGGAGCAAATTCCAGCCTCATATCCCTGATATCTCGTGAAGATAGGAGTGTAGATGTAAAATCTTTATATTTTTGAGGGTTTCTGTTTAGTCCGGGAAATTGTTTCATCTTGCTCAGTGATCCTTATGGGAAATAGACGGTCTACCTTTTAGAGGTTTCTGCTTACAATTACTGAGGCAACATTACACTTTCTGAGGAAGAGGATGGTGCCCTTTCTTTCTCTTGTGTAGGAGAGGATTTTTTTTTTTCCGTTTTTGTTAGGCATTTTTAATTACGACCATAAAATTTCATGACTTCACTTACCTGGCATTATTCTTTTCTCTCAGAGGAAGGGCTAGTTTTTTCCCATGGAGGATCAGTGTATTCATTTCCTCCCTTTTCTCCACAGCATGTTCTGAACGTGTTCACTGCTAGGCATAGGACAAACAGTAAAAATGATATGTTTTCTGCCCCTCCAGGATGGACGGAGGAACAAACATTTTAAAAGTAAGTGCAATGAAGTCATATTCATCTGTACAAAGTTAGGACATCATAAAAAAGACAGTGACTTATATGTGGAGAAAACATCGTAAATATTAAAGGACAATGTAGGAATGTGTTGACTAGAAGAGAAAGGGATGTTAGCCTTCCTAGGAGGGATCAGTGAGGGCAAAGTCCAGATGGAGGCAACACTTGAGATACTGTGAGAGTCACAGAAAGTCTGGATACTTTGGAACTATGGTTAGATGGAGTGCAGCAAAAGATTATGTTGATGAAGTAACCAGGAAAAGCATCATGGGAGATTTGGATGCCATGCTAAAGAGTTTGGATTTTCCTGTAAGAAAATGGGAAGGCCATAGAAGAGTTATCGGCGGGGGTAGGAGATTGATGCCAAGGAAACCAGGAGGTTCTTATGAGGCTCTGAACTTAGAGAGTAGGAGTGGCACTGGAGAGGGGAGGCAGTGAAGAGAAATGTAAGAGATTGAATGACAATGACTTAATGTTTAAACGGTTTGGAAGGAGAGAGGAGTCTAGTGTGATTTTGGTTTTCAGTGGCAAGTTTCCTTCACTGAAAAGGAGTATCAGAGGAGAAGTGCTTTTGACAGGAAAGTTTAATTTTAGACATGTTGATTTTGAGGTGCTAGGGGAATACCCATGGGAAATGGCAATGTCCTTCAGGCAGTTGGGTAAACATGCCCAAAAGCTCAGGAGAGAGATTCAGGAGGGAAAGCTAGCCTAGAAATTAAATCTGAGTGAGCATCATCAGATACAGGCAGTTTTGGAAGCCATGACCATGTTTCTTGGAAAGCATATAGATTGAAAAAGGCCCAAGAACAGCCCTCAAAGGAAAAAACTAATATTTGAATGACAAACAGAATAGTCTGCAAAGAAGGCTTGGAGTGAACAAAGAGTGGAAGGAGAAAACTCTAAAGTAAAGTGGCTCTTTTGGCTTCTGGGAAGCAAGTTCTTGGGGGTCAGATGTTCCCTCCACCTCCCTAAATCTTATGGCCTGTTTCTCTCTGTATTGGCTTTATCTCTTCTCTCTCAGGATGTCTTCCTCTGCTCATTTGTAGTTTCTGACCCTCATAATTTTGGGTTCACATGGTCAAATGTTGCCTCCAGAATCTCTTTATACAACATGACCTTTTAGTTCCCATGCCAAAGTGTTTTCTATTTCAATTCCTAAGAAAGAGAGAATCTGATAGGTCTGACTCTTCTTTTTGAGCCAGGTCACAATCAGGGATCTAGACTACCTTGACCAGGTGTCTACTCTCACTCCTATCACCTGTGGTCTTAGTATAAAATATGGCTGCCCAGGTTCACCCTTTGGTGAAAGAAGAAAAGAATGTGGTCAAGTTGAATGACAGCTATAGTTTAAGAAAGTTTAAAGATGCAAATCCTCAACAATGGCAGATACCATAGCATGGTCAAGAAAGAGTCCTTTGGGTCTAATGATATGGATGCCAGCAAGGGCACTGGCCAGTTGCTGGGATGGCAGAGAGGCATCTGGTTGCTCTGAACTGGCAATGAATAAAGGCAGGAAGTGGAGACATAGAGTTGTGGCTTCCCCTCAACCATGATCTTAACCTCAAACTTTATAATAAAAAGGCAAGGAAGGGGGGTGGTATTGATACAGAACACAGAGTCTAGCGGTAGTTGTCCTTTTTTTTCCTTCTCAAACATCTATTTTATTTCTTAGGTATTTGCCCTTGTTCTGGAGTATAACTGTGGGTCAGGACTTACGAGCACAGATAACAGAATTACCCTTAGAAAAATAAAGTATCTCTTCAAATGAGACTGTGGGAAGGAGGGCAGGAGAAATGATGTTGCTGATCTATAGGAAAGGTAAGAGGTTGGCAAAGGGCACCTAAGTCTACTCTGCAAAGTCTCTCTTCACTTCAACCTTATCTAACACAGGCCTTTATATACTTTCTTAGCCAAATGAACAAACAAACTCCGGTAGTGGCTAAAAGTTTGTAGCCATGAGGTTCTTGATGTTCCTGGAGAAGAAGGGGAGCAGTGATATAATGAAATAATACTGATCTTGGGAGCCAGAAAACCTGGGTCACCTTGGGAAAATTATGTACATGTCTTTGAATTCCACTGTAGAGCGGGAATGTTTTACTTACTGACACAGGTATATCAATATACTGTGGAAACTTAGAAGAAGGAAAAATTAAGCCTGCTAAGGTCACTTGGGGAAGAGTTCCAGAGAAACTGGCTTTTGAGGTGGGTCATGAAATATGAGTAGAGCTCATAGAGCTCACCAGGCTAGAAGGTAAGGAAAAAGGGGTTTGACTCAGGCTAAGTGTACAACATCATACACAGAATGTGACCATCAGAGGCCTGGAATAATAATTATCATACACAGAAAGCAACCATCAGAGGCCTTTATGGCCTCTGAATCACCAAAAACTTGGAACTACATGCCTTCGCCTTGTCACCTGAACAAAACACATGCACTTCCCATCAGCTAGCCCCATCATGTTCTTATGTCTATACTGCTGAGTTCTTCCTTATTCTCTCTCATTCTCCCACTGCTGCTGTCCTTTTCCACTGAGGCCTTCATCTTTTTCACCATATACCACTTTCCCCTGAAGCTTAACATTTGTTTATTGTCAATTGATGCTATTTTCCTACATAAATTCTCTGAATAACGTTTTTTATTTTTTTCCAAGTACTCTTCTCTCTCTAGATATTCTTCCTCAGTAATCACTTGAATACTCATAACTTAGACAACCATTTATGGATCTTGAGCTCTAACTTTCCTATGGGCTCTAGGTTGCATATTGGATATCTTTATCATTTGGGTGTTGCACAGACACAGCATACCCAAAATATTGAACAATAATCCTAATTCTCAAGCAAACCTAGACTTTCTTCCTCAGTAAATGGCCATACTACTCAGCTAGCCAACCAAACTAGAAACTTGGAGGGAGGTGAAAGGTGTATCCTAGACTTCATTCTCTCCCTCACCTATGATACACAATCAGTAACAAAGTCATGATAATTTTACCCCTTGGATTATTATTTTTTTTCTTTTCCATTTCTACTTCCCCTGCCTTAATCCAGGCATTATCACTTTTCACTTAGGTTTCTGAAATGTGCTCCTGTTTTTCTGGCCTCCCTTCAATCCATCCTCTAGCCTATTGCACAGTGATTTTTCTAAAATAGAAATATAATCATATCACTCTCTTCTTAAACTCCCTCAATGAATCCTTATGCTGTGAGAGGAAATGTACCTCTTTAGCATGGCATTCAAGGTCTTCTAGATCTAGGATCCTGTCAAACCTCTTTGTGGTCTTATCTCCATACTCACCGTTCACATCAAATCTACTTTCAGGCCCCTATAGAGACATGCCGTTTCATGTTTTTGTAATAATTGTTGCTAATCCTTATTAAGAGGTTACTATTTACGAAGGTCTCTGTTAATTGATCTATTCCTTCTCACAACCCCAAGTGGTCTGTTACTATTTCCCCCACCAGTTGACAGACAGAAAAAATGAGGCACAAATCAGTTAAGTAACCTAACCAAGGTCACACAGCTAGTGAGGGACACAACTAGAATTTGAACGCTTATCAGTCTCTCTCTAGAATCCATTCCTTTAACCACTATATATAGCATTACCACACTGTCCCTTCTTCTGGAAGACCTTTCTTTTTTCACTTTCCTTACCTCATACTTACTCTTCATCCACTTAATCTGGCTTCTCCTTCCATCAAAATTCTGAAAAATCTCTCACAAAAAATATCAGTGAGCTCCAAAGGAAAATTTTCCATTCTCTTCTTACTTGATCTCTCAAATGCTTTCAACCACTGGTCACTCCATAGGCCCTGAAATATCTTCTTCTGTGGTTCATATGATGATATATTCTTGGTCTTTCTAGTTTATCTCTGAATGTGCTTTCTCAGCCTCCTTTATTGCTCATCCTCCTCTACAGAATCTTCATACTGGAGTCATTAAAGATTCAGTCCTAGTTTCCCCACTCTTCTCTCCCTGTGCTTTTTGCACTGAGTATCTCATCCATATCCTAGCTTCAATTTCCATCTACATGTTGATAACTTCTAAACTTGCATTCATGCTTCCCTTTGTTCTATATTGACCCTTACACACCAGTGCTTCTTTAACATTGCTTGAATTTCTCAAAAGCACGCTACACTCAACATATTCAAAATGGAATTGTCAGTTTTCTCCCAAAGATTGTTCTTCAGTGTACCTTAGCACCATCTTTCATCTAGTCAAATGATCTAGACAACTGTTATAGCCCATCGACCAAAGAGGACTAGGAAAAAACCCTGTAGTCCAAGTTAGATTTATTTCACTTACTGCAGCTGAGGGAATGCACTCCAGAGGAATTGTAGGTTGTCTCAATAGAGTTTTAGGAGCTTCTTTTAGGATTTAGGTAGGCCTGTATTGCATGGTTATAGAGAGGATTTAAAACCATGGGATCCAGTTTTGAATCGGAGATTGTCAAAAAGCTAGGGAAATTCAATGACTGGTTTTGCTTTTTTTTTAAATTTAATTTATTTTATTTGAGAGAGAGAGATAGCATGTGTGTGCATGTGCAAGAGCAGGGGCGGAGGGAGAGGGAGAGAGAGAATGTCAAGTAGACTTCATGCTGAGTGCAGAGCCTGCCATGGGGCTCGATCTCAGGACCCTGAGATCATGACCTGAGCTGAAATCAAGAGTTGGATGCTTAACTGACTGCACCACCCAGGTGCCCCTTTGCTTTTTTTTAAAAAAAAGCAGGATCATTATGGGGCGCCTGGGTGGCTCAGTCATTAAGCGTCTGCCTTCGGCTCAGGTCATGATCTCAGGGTCCTGGGATCGAGCCCCGCATCGGGCTCCCTGCTTGGCAGGAGGCCTGCTTCTCCCTCTCCACTCCCCCTGCTTGTGTTCCCTCTCTCGCTGTATCTCTCTCTGTCAAATAAATAAAAATCTTAAAAAAAAAAAAAAAGCAGGATCATTAAAGTGGCCTGAGGGTGATCACTGCTAAAGAAGTAGGAGTTAACATGTTAGAAGAGAGGATGTTGAGAATGACTCTGTCTCTTGTTCCAAGCATGCCACTGAGTGAATATTATCCATAATTGTCATTTATTTTACATTTTAGTATCTCCAAGTTTTAGCTAGGTACTTTTGGTAAAAATGACTTGAAGTCTCAGCTTTAATTTTCCAGTACAAAAAATAAAAGAATTATCCATTATTATTTCAGACTGAAAATTCAAAATTACATATAGTTTTAGTTGCACACATATTTTCCTTCACTTTAGTACTGAAACATTTTTTAGGCTAAGAAAAACCCCCAAATATTATTCTAGTCATTTGCAAAAAGAGTTCCATCTGATTGGCAGACAATGATACCTACCCATTTAGAGGCAGGAAAACCAAGAAATCATCAATTGCTTGAGGTCTACAGGGTTATACATCCACCATTATCTTGCTTTTCTCAAGAGGAAACTGAAAAAATGGAAGAAGGCCAACACAGAAGACCCTCAAATGATCAAGTGGTAAGACAGTCACTGTAGTGGTTAGGTGGTTAGACTCTCAAGCCAGAACACCTGGATTTGAATCGTGACTTTACTGTTCCATAGCTTTCTTCCTGCATCCTCCTACTTGGAGCAAGTTGCTTGACCTCTCTGTATTTGAATTTCCTCTATAGTAAGCGGCAGAAATAATATAGTCCCTTCCTCTTAGGATTATTGTGAGGATTGAGTAAGTTAATAAAGTGCTTAGAACAGCACCTAGCACGGCATAGGCACTCAATAAATATTTACTTGGCATTATTATTATAACCCATCATGTCATTTGGAGTTTAAAAAACCTTTTAAAAATTGAGTAGTTGCCAAGGACACACTGTATGAATGGTATGTATGTGTGTAAGAGAAATATAAAGTTGGAGTCACCTCTAAAATTTTTTAAACATATCTGGCCACTCAAGAAGACTCCTTCAGAGAGCTGCTCAGATGCCAGCACATTTGAGAATAGTGAATCTAGAATTATGTTAACATATTGGAACCTTCCATGGAGACTGGGATGGTGAAAGAGCAATTTGAATAGTAGACTTCCAAAACTGTCAAGGAAATTGACGATGTATTCCTGCTTGCCAGGAAGGGGCTTATGCAACACTTTTGGACTGAATATGAGGCCAATAAAAATGAACTTCTGGGGAGATTCAATGAAATCTGTAACTGAAGTGGCCCCATTCTTCTCTTCCTGTCAAGCTGGCCATTTTGACATCTATTAACTAATACATGTAAGTGGGGTAAATATTTTTTTGATTATGACATCTGTTTAAATGGGCCTTCGGTGTCTGTTCATACTTTCATTTAAACTATATGCTGTTAGCATTTACTAGATTGGAGGTGGTTTCTTCAGTCCAGAGAAGAGGTTTACAACAAAGATTAAATTATAGATTATTTTTTATAATCATATAGAGCACATAAGAAGGTTCTTTGTATTTATTTTTTTATTTCGTGACAGGCCATTTGTGCATTTTTGGAGGGTATGTTTGAATTAAGTTTATTGGCACATTTATGTAGAAGACTTGTTATCTTAATTGATTTCTGTCAAGTCATTCATATTGTCATTGCCTATGCTTCCTTGTATTTTATGTACAAATATCTAGGTTGGAGACTATTCAAGAGGTTAGAAACAACCTAAAGGTCTAACAATAAAATAATGGGCAAATAGAATGTATCTCATTAGGATGGACTTCTATGAAGTCATTAAAAATGATCATTATGAAGACAGTGTAGAATCATGGGAAAATGTTTCTTATATAATATTAGGTAAAAGAGGCAAAATACAAAGGGTATGTTGACTTAAGGCAAATACAAACAATATATGCATTTGGACCAACTGAAAATAACTACTTGAAAGTGGGAATATGAGTAATTTAAATATATTTTCTTCACTTTTTAACAAAAAAAGAAAAAGTAAAGAGCTTTAAATGGCATGACCAAATTATTTAAGAGCCAAATTCCTCACTCATTTTTCATGGATTTGTAAAAATGACAGGTTGTGTGTTAAGGCAACTTGAACTTCAGCCCAAAAACCTGACTTGTTTGCCTCAATAGATTCACTGTATTTTGACTTTCTTAATAAATTCTGTGCAAATTTTAATAACAGGGGTTTGCTGTCTTTATTAATATGAAAAGATCTCCTGGGTGAAAAGATACCATAATCAGAGATAAACAGGAGAAGCACAGCATATGGTGTGTAATGTCCACCAAAAGTATTATAAAGGCCTTTTGAGGAGTTGTTCATAGTTGCTATATATATTTTTTAGAAGTTAGAGTTTTGAGGGATGTATAGATAAAATACAGAATATTTTCACATTCTTAAAATTTACTTCCACAATAAATCTCTTACATTACAATTAAAAGACACTGCCATAGTCAGTTGTGAGAAATGGTTGCAAAAAACCCACAACTCAAACCAAAAATTTATTAACAAGTCCTTTTGGAGTAATGCTGTTAAAGAATGTCAACTGAAGGCAGAGGGGGGTTGTGAAAATCTGGTTTCCTTTGTATTTATTCTTTGGCAGTGACTGAAGAAAGGGGGATCTAACCTTCTTAGATACAGACCTCTTGAGCATGAGCCAAGATGTAGGTCCATTTATGGCAAGGTTGTGAGTACCCTTAAGATTTGCATGCTCCCCAATACTGAAACGGAATGCAGTAGACACTACAGAGCCTGGCAGGGTATTCTGTGTTCTTGGGCATAAAACTATCTCAGGGGAACCATTTTAAGACTGACTTATTAAATGATAAACACTTGGGGATCCCCTTAAAACACCCATTCTAATCGAGTAGATTTGGGGTGGGGACTGAGGTCCTGCATTTGAACAAGCTCCCAGGTGATGCTGATGCTGTTGGTTCATGGATTGCATTTTTGAGTAATAAGTTCTAACCTCGGTTTACTTGAGAAAAATAAGTGATGCAGGAAATACCCTGCTTAATCTTTGCTTCCCATATATTATCTATAACTGGAAACTAATCTTTGGACAGGGAAGTATATCATGGAGTGGACTCCAATTTTTATTTGTCACTCTAGTGTCCAGAAAGATCAGTATTGGTAACTAAGAAATACATCTTGTAACTCTTATGTTGAAGTCTTTATGCATTGCTCTGTGCTCACCAGCTTTTGGGAATGTTATTGCCTTAATATTATGATGTGTGGACATCTGCTTGGATGGCTACTTTTGAAATTTTGCTTTGGAATTTTGAAATTTCATTTATAAACAGATCTCTTTATAAAATCCCTTCTCTGATTCTTTTCATACGACATGTAAATGTCAAAGAATTTGGTATTTAATAATCAGCAATTGTCTTTAGATTTGTTTTTAGTAATTCATTAAGATTTAATTAAAATTAAAATTAATGTCTTGGGCAGGAAACTTCTTGGTTTTCATTGATCTTCCTAACTTATTTTTTTAAAAGATTTTATTCATTTATTTGTCAGAGACAGAGAGAGACAGAGTCAGGCAGAAGGAGAAGCAGACTCCCTGCTGAGCAAGGAGCCTGATGTGGGATTCAATCCCAGGACCTTAGGATCATGACCTGAGCTGAAGGCAGACGCTTAACCAATTGAGCCACCCAGGCATCGCAGATCTTCTTAACTTATAATTAACCACTATACTAGTGTTCTGTTCTTTCAAAAGTGTCCTCACGATGCAATTTTTAATTTTAAATTACGAAGTTCTGATTATACCTTATCATATACTTATGAGACAATAAAAACTAAGTATGAGATATAGTACCCAAAGTAGTAAAAATGAATACATTATTTCGAATGTCAATGGGATTCTTATTATTGAATCATTTTTTTTAAACCTGCGAACAGTGAGCTGAAATAGCTCTTAAATGTATTTCCTGTGAGAACACATCTTTATGGAAAACATATCTACATTTTTTTTAATTTGCTTTATTTGTATAGTTTTCAATATAGTACTAGACCTTAATTCTCTAGCTCACAAAAATTTGGAGACCACAAAGGTAGACAAAAGGAAAAAAACAAAAGGGTGGGCTTTAAGCAGATACTGGGCATTCAAATCACTATGCTTTCAGGATAATAATTAAATTCCTAGAGTGAATAAGGAATGGGTGAATGATTCTAAAGTGTTACTGCTTGCTCCTTGGGTGTATAATACTGTTATGATTATTAAGGATCTATATTCCTAATGCATGTTATTAAATTGCTTTGTTGTTCTAAAGATTGCAGTAAGTGTGAAAGCAATGAGCAGTCAGTTCACAGATGTTCAATGAAGTTTTGTTGGACTTTCTAATGTCTTACTTGGTGAGAAACACATATACTCTGTTCTTTGAAAAGTTACAGAAATCTGGTCTTCTGTTTCCTATCTTTCCAAGATGGCACTTCTCATCTGGCCAAAAAACAGCTATCCTATCCTCCTTACGCATTTGTATCTCTCTACAACAGAGAGGGTGGAATCTAAAAATCAGGACATAAATGTGTATATGATGTCACTCCATGAGGCTACTATGACCTATGACCTTCAGAGGCTCTGTAACATTGCTTTATTTACTTAACAAAACTCCATGAGATTTAGTTTTAATTTTCATAAAAGAATGCTAAGGAGATCTTGGTTGAATTTACTATGGTTTAATTAATCTTAAAGTTAGGAATTATGCTATTAACAACAGTAATTTTAAAGAAATCCTTTCTTCTCCAAGCATCTGCAACCAATTTTTTAGAATGAAAACACACTACCAATAATCTCATTAACAAAAATTAATATTAAAACTGTGCTAGAAATGACATATCAGATAAAGGGCTAGTATCCAAAATTTATAAAGAACTTAACAAACTCGGGGCACCTGGGTGGCTCAGTTGGTTAAGCGGCTGCCTTCGGCTCAGGTCATGATCCTGGGGTCCTGGGATCGAGCCCCACGTCTGGCTCCCTGCTCAGTGGAGAGCCTGCTTCTCCCTCTCCCTCTGCCTGCCACTCTGCCTACTTGTTTTGTCTATCTCTCTGCCAAATAAATAAATAAAATCTTAAAAAAAAAAAAAAGAACTTATCAAACTCAACACCCAAAGAACAAATAATCCAATCAAGAAATGGGCAGAAGACACGAACAGACATTTGTCCAAAGAAGACATCCAGACACATGAAAAAGTGCTCAACATCACTCAGCATCAGGGAAATACAAATCAAAACCTCAGTGAGATACCACCTCACACCAATCAGAATGGCTAAAATTAACAAGTCAGGAAACGACAGATGTTGGCGAGAATGCAGAGAGAGGGGAACCCTCCTACACTGTTGGTGGGAATGCAAGCTGGTGGAGCCACTCTGGAAAACAGTATGGAGGTTCCTCAAAAAGTTGAAAATAGAGCTACCCTACGACCCAGCAATTGCACTACTGGGTATTTACCCCAAAGATACAAATGTAGTGATCTGAAGGGGTACATGCACCCTGATGTTTATAGCAGCAATGTCCACAATAGCCAAACTATGGAAAGAGCCAAGATGTTCATCAACAGATGAATGGATAAAGAAGATGTGGTATATATACACAATGGAATATTATGCAGCCATCAAAAAAATGAAATCTTGCCATTTGCAACAACGTGAATGGAACTAGAGGGTATTATGCTAAGCAAAATAAGTCAGAGAAAGACAAGTATCAAATGATCTCATTGATATGAGGAATCCTTAACCTCAGGAAACAAACTAAGGGTTGTTGGAGTGGTGGGGGGTGGGAGGGATGGGGTGGCTGGGTGATGGACATTGGGGAGGGTATGTGCTATGGTGAGTGCTGTGAATTGTGTAAGACTGATGAATCACAGACCTGTACCTCTGAAACAAGATAGCAGGAAGGGAAAAATGAAGGGGGGGAAATCGGAGAGGGAGACGAACCATGAGAGACTATGGACTCTGAGAAACAAACTGAGGTTTTAGAGGGGGGGGATGGGTTAGCACGGTGATGGGTATTAAGGAGGGCAGGTATTGAACGGAGCACTGGGTGTTATACGCAATAAATCATGGAATAAATGGAACCATACAATAAAAAATAAATAAGTAAATAAAACTGTGCTAGAGATCTGAAGTATGAAGCATATTTTTAAAGAATTTCAAATTTGTTTATTTTCAAGATAAACAACAGTATTTGCTATCAATGAGAGAAAAGTTAACCAAGAAAATAATATACCTTGCAGTGGCTTTCAGTATCTACACTCTAAATGTTGACCCTCAAAACGTCTAAATATTCTTCAGTACAGTATAACCTGTACTTCAGGGATGGTTTCTCGAACCTAGCATAAACTGGTAATGTGAATACAGTTTTGGACCCTTTAAAGGGACTGTATACATAGAAAGATATTCCGCATTCCGCTATATGTTAAAAGTAAACCTCTTTGCCTTCAACTTTTAGTTCTGTCCTTTTAAGTTAGCTTAAGTAGAAATAGAGCACTTAATTTTTTCATGATTTAAAGTCTCTTCTTATGCCTTTATTCATAGAGGTTTACCTGCAGCCATACTGTCTATTAAAATTAGAAATATTCTGAAGTCACCAGAACAGCAGAGATGTCTGTTGTTATAATCAAATGGTGTCTGGAATTGTTTTATCTTTCCCCTGAAACACATTATTTGAGTACACTTTGCTTGATGGAAAACCATCATTGTGCCTTTTGCTTGAAGAGCTGTAGCAGTATTAGAACACTGAATTCTTTCCTGAGAGGGGAGCTAACTCAGAATATATGTGCACTTAGTTCAACATGATTAGCTGATGCACACCGAATCCCATGTTGACCAAATGGTGACTTTTAGGTTGGAATTTGTATACTTTTACCTTTTTTTCTCAAATTCAACATGTTCAATCTTAACTGTCTGAGTACAAGTTAAAGGCTTTTCCTCCCATGAGATTTAAATACATGTTACTTTGTTCTGTGCTGAAATGTGTTAACTCTCTTATTCTGGATTATGCATTGGAAAACTCTAATAAAAACAGTATAATTTTTTTTAAAGGTCTTCCATTGACAGAACATCTGCAAACTTAATGAGGCAATCCATTGAGATAAATACATCAACTAATAAATCCCCATACATGCAGCCAGTAGCATCACTGGCCAAGTACAAACCATCTGGGGAGGTTTGGAGACTTTCAGTTCCTTTGGTCACAGGTTAGCAGAGCACATATTTCATATAGTAGATTATTTCTTAAACAGTCCTCCTTCCCGAAAATAAGCCATTCTACTAACCATATTTAAAAACACCTTAAAGGAACCTATAATTAAAGAGGAGAATGGAACAGAAGTGAACAGTCTAGGACAAAGGTAGTTCACAGTAAAGGACTGTGTGTTTATGTACACACTTTTTTTTTTCTTCCCAAATGTCATTATCTAAATCTTATCTCTTCCATATGCCTCTTATATCTGTTTCAATGGACAGATTATAAACTACTAAAGAGATTCTATGAATCTTTCTCCCCAACCTATAGTGTCTAGAATACTCTTAGTCATACTATTGCAAACAGACAGTGGTTGATTGAATTTTGTGCCACATCTACAAAGTACTTTTACTGAGATGTAGGAAATTAATAAAAGATTAATTGCAGATTCAATTTAATAGTTGTATGAATATTCATATTTTATTTTCCTTCTTGAGGCTCTTTCGGCATATTGTTTCTTTGAAAAATTTTTCCATTTCATACATTTATTGTCATAAATGCATTGGCAAATTTATTGGCATGTTCCCTTTTATACTCCTGATACTATTTGTATGTTTATCTTTTTAATGATTAGTCTTGCCAGAGTTGTGTGAATTTTATTAGTTATCTAAGAACCAACTTTTGAAGGTTTAATCATCTCTGTGTATTTCTTTCACTAACTACTAGTCTCTTGATTTTTAGTCTCTTCCTTTTCTAATATGTGTTCAAAGCTAATGTTTTCTTTTTTTTTTTTAAAGATTTTATTTATTTGTTTTGATAGAGAGACAGCGAGAGAGGGAATACAGCAGGGGGAGTGGGAGAGGGAGAAGCAGGCTTCCCGCCGAGCAGGGAGCCCGATGTGGGGCTCGATCCCACGACCCCGGGATCATGACCTGAGCTGAAGGCAGACGCTTAACGTACTGAGCCACCCAGGCGCCCCAAAGCTAATGTTTTCTTATATCATGGTTTAGTTCATCCCACAAGTTTTGATGTGCAGTGTTATCATTATAATTCAGTTATTTTCATTATTACTCAAAATATTTTCTGATTTCCACTCTGATTTCTTCTTTGACTCAAAAGTTGTTTACATGTATAATTTTTAAGTTTAAAGTATATGGGAATTTTCTACTTAGATTTAAAACAATTTTTTTAACTTAAATGCATTATGGGTCAGAAACTATGATTTCAATTTTTTGTGTAATTTATTAAAATTTATCTCAAAGCCCAGCACATGGTCATTTTTTAAAAAAATTCCACATGTACTTGAAAAAATTATGTAGTGGTTGGGGACAGTTTATTGTACTTGTCCATTAGGTCAATTTTACTTTTTTCATTGGTCAAATCTTGTATCTTTATGATTTTGTTTGCTTTTCCCGTAAGACTGATGGGAGCATGAAAATATTCCCAGCATGATTGTAGATTTATTTCTTTTATAGCTAATTTTTGTTTTATATATTGAGATTATGTTATTAACTAAATACCAACTTATAATTATTATATTTTCCTGGCAAATTGAAACTTTTTCATTATGAAGGGTTTCTCTTTAACTTCAAGAATATTTTTCCCTGATATTAACTAATATCTACTTTGATATTCATACATTTTCCTTTTGATGAATATTTACAAATATGCCTTTTCTTTCCTATTAATTTTGAACTTTTTGTACCCTTGTTTTAGTTGTGTTTCTTCTAACTAACATGTTATTGGGCTCTATTTTCCCAGTAAGTCAATCTTTGTTTTATAATTGAAGCATTCAATTTATATTTAATGGAATTACTGACATATCTGGATGTAAGTCTACTATCCTATACTATTTGTTTTATATATGTATTGTGTGCCAAGAATTAATTGCTTTACACTGAGAACTGTAACCATCTGCATTAATATGACAGAGCTATGGGGTCTAAGAACTGAGACCACCTGTGTCAACATGATTTATTTGTTTGTTAAAAAAAAACTGCCCAGGAAAGATAAGACTGTAAATCAATAAATAACTTTGTTTCAGGAAACTCATATGTTAATTTATCTCAGACAATCTGCTCACCTTGGCAAAGAGCTCACTTATCAAGTAACAGTTTACTTATCAAGACTTGCTTCAAGACCCTTCCCCTGCTATAGACACTAATCATAAAACTATTGTCATGAACTTTTCCAAATTGCAATCTGGTCCCCACCTGAAAAGAGCCACCTTTTTAAACCACTTGAGCCCAGACTTCACAATCCTATAAATATCCTCTCCTGACCTCACCTTCAGAGACTGTCGAGGCAGAATTCTCTATTACTACAGAGTTCTAATAAACTTAGTTTTGCTTTATTAACAGATTGCCTGGAGATATTTTGGGGGAGTTCAATAACATATTTATTCCTTTAATCCTCATGACAACCTTGTAAGTAAATTCTGTTCTTATGTTCTTTTTACAGATGAGAAATTGAGGCATACTGAATACTAAAGTGACTTACACAAGGACACACAACAATTTAACTCACATGAATCTAAGCTATGCTACTAATATTACTGAGTCTATCTACCCCTGAAGTCTACCTATTTGAAGATACTACAAAGGATCCTATGTTCTGACCCTCTCAGCCCCATACAATAATTACAGTACTGATTACAGTACTTTTGTTGTCTTCCCCACTAGATTGTGAGCTCTTTAAGAACAGGGATATACCGTTTGTCTCCATGCTGTCAGTGCCTAGCATAACCTCTGACACATGACAATCATTCAATAAATGTTTCTAAAATGAAAATTAAATGAAACCCCACTTTACAAATGAGGCTCTCAGATATTAAGAGTCTTGCTTTTGCCCAGTTAGAATGTAATTGTCATAACTTATGCTTCTGCCAATACCCCACATTCCTTAGCTCAACTGTAAACTGAATTGAGTTCTCCAAGAGCAGTTTTTATGAGACGAAGAGTCTACAAACATTGAAATGGGGATTGATACTTATAAAGCTATAGCCCTACCAAAATAGGATATTTCTTTGCTTTATTTGCTGAAATATTATCATCTCAGTGTGATCATACAGGTTCTCTCTTATGGATTAGCTTGAGTCACACAAATGTCTCTAATAAAAATGGAAAGCATTAATTGGTAAATGTACTTTCTGACAATGTTTTAAGACACAGGGAAGTTACTATAAAGTTTCCTTGGTATTGAAACAGTTGGAATTCACTTCTCTATACTAAACAGAGCTTTACACATATGAAGTTTTTTTTCTTTATTATAAGGAGAAAATAATGTTATATATTTAGTCATCAGGGAAAAAGTTCAAAATTTTACATATCTGGGAGTCGGGTGGTAAATAGTGTGTGCATGCTTGTAAGTGTACAGATGAAACAAGATTGGTAAAAAGTTGATAATTACTGAAGTTTGTGATGAGTACCTGGGGATTCATTAGACTCTTCAATTCTGAACACATTTGAAATTTTCCATAATAAGCTTAAAAAATGGCTAATTTCCCCAGTATTGTACTAGCTATACAAAGTACCTGATCATTCACATATATAATGGCTGCAAACTTAATATCACAACCCAAAGCAAAAGTTATTCTTTCCATCTGTGGATAGACTCTAAAATTTACGAGAGTAGTTACTTCTGCTGGAAGAATTTTACATAGTCTTTTGCTGAGCATCAAGGAAGCTTTTCCCCAACTGTCCATCTCTTCTGTGTATATTAGAACCTCAAGATTTCTGCAGATGAAAAGAAGCTGCACCACACCGGGCACAGTGCTGGCCTTCTTTCCTTTACTCCTGCTTTCCTCTGATTGGCTTTCTACAGAGCACAACGTAATTCCATTAAGTGCAACCCATCCCTTTATTTTAGTAAGATAAATAGCTTCAAGAATCCTGAAAGTCATTATCTCACAAGATGTAAATTCCTTTAAGGGCACAGAATATTTCCTCATGTAACTTAGATTAAAACACTTATTAAGCACTTTTTATGTCTGCCTGGTTCCTGGGTGTTCCTTCCCTTTGAATGTGGATTTTCCCCTCTGGATAACATGGAAAATCCTTCCAAAATCTGGAGGAAAATGCAAATGATCTTCTGTACCAACTAATTTTACTATATATACACCTCTACCATTCCTCTGTTAATAAAAGTTTTTAAGTCAGTAAAAGTCAAAATGTGGTATGTAGCAAATATCAAGGGTCTCAAATATAGAACAGAAAACAAATGTCAGATTACAATGTCCTATTGATACACTAACTCAGGAATGTAGGTCAATCCTTTTTTAATATTTTCATGAGTTCTTATTTTATTAATGTATGCTTTGACAACGGAAAAATGGATTATGGTATTCTGTTGTTAGCTAGTATTTTATTGTTTATTTAAAATATAGAGCAATGTTTTTCAAATATTTACATAATACAACACACATGTTTAGAAGAGCAAAATTAGCAATCCGTTCCATAAACAGATACATCTAATACCTTGCTTCAACTGAAATCATTGCTGCTTCTTCAGGGCAATAATAGCGTAACATCTGGGAGATTTCACAGGATCAAACAACTTCACAAGTGTAGCCCAAGCAATATCTTCCTGCAAATTGATAAGTGATTTAAACACATAGCAATTTGTTGAAGATAAGAATGAAAGATGAATCAAACTATATATTGTAATATAAAAACAACACAAAAACAAACTATGTAGAAGAAAATTATGCTGTGGGAAATACAGATGTACATAGATAGTGAACTACAAGGTTACTCTTTGTTGCAATTGTGAAAAACGAAGTGGTCAAAAACAATTGGGTATTACTGAAACAAATTATTATACAATGAAACATTATTCAGCTTCTGTAGTATATTTAATGAGATGGGAAAATTCTAAATAGAATGAAACAAATTATATGCAAAATTGTACTTATAATTTGATTCCAATTTTAATTAAAGTAGGCATAATATGCTCATACATATATGTGTGGCATATATATATTAGAGAAAGGCACTAAAAAACATACCAAAAATTTAAATTAATGCTGATAGATGGAATTATTGTTTTTATTTTTTTATATTCTTCATTTAAAATTCTCTAATGTAAATATTACTCTTATAATATTATTTATACTATTTAAAATATTATTTAAACAATATTTAAAGTATTAACAAATTAATATGATTTCTATCACTTCATAACCAATCTATTAATCTTCATGCATACTATTTACTTATTTTATTTATTTTTTTAGCATTTACTTATTTTATTTAGGTCAATGGAAATTGTTTTGAAAAGGGAAATAGTGAGTACCTAGTAAAACAGGCTTAATTCTGTCACCTATAAATTTGGAAACCTAAGATTTCCAGTGATTCTGAGTTAGTTGGTAGCTTAAGAAAGTACACAAATCCAAATATTTAAAAATTGCCTTTTTCCATAAAAGTACAAATTAGAACAAAAGCAAACATTTATTAAAATCCATTTGTTCCAAATAGCCTGTTGAAAAGAAAAACTAAAACTACCCACTATGATAAAACAAAATTCTTAAAATAAAGCACTTATGATGGAAACTTAAGGCTGAATCCATGTATGGGTTTAATTTAAATAGTTCACATAACTATTTTGATCACAGCTCAGAGTAAAATCTGCAAAAAAACATTTTCCCTAAAGATAACCAAGAAAACAATTTTTGGGGGCATTCAACATAGGTAAAACAAACATGACTATGAAAAGAACAAAAGTAATTTGCACTGATCAGAAAGAAGTTTTTATACTGCAGACTACATATGTCCAAAATCCCAAAGTGATTTAAAAGGTAAATTCTTATAAAATGAAAATATACATACTATCTTTTATATTTGGTCTTTATTAATTTTGGCTATATAATATGTCACATATGATGCTTGTGTTTACTGCCTACTGTATAGTAATTACCATACAATTAAAGAATATAAACTTTTATTATAGCACCTTGCTGAAAACATCTGTTGTACATATGTTTATGTTTAAAAAGAGATAGAATGAATATTTAAACTTGGAAAATATAATGAGAAAAATTATCTGACTAGTTTTATGTAAAAGAAAGTTATCCTAGATATAAGTGGATCCATTTACTGCATTTAATGAAGATATTATGTATTTTAAAATACCATGATTTACCTGTTCTTTCAGGTAGCAAAGTCGATCTAGAAGAATCAATGTCTCTATACAAGGAGCCAGAACAACTTTCAACTAAAAGAAAGAATGATAGGATGGTAGAACTTTAAAAAAAAAAAAAAAAAAAAAGACGAGCTTAACACTTATGTTTAAGAAAATGTATCTACAGAAATTTATCTAAGGCCAAATCTCCAGTACCAATTGTACATCTTCAGAAAATGAATACTGCAGAGATCAAAAGTTTTTCTTTAATGATAATAGGAAAAGAATGTCCTTTGAATGACTTTGAGGTAGAATCCAAAGGCAGTCACACATTTGTGATAGAGAGCTTTCAAAGGTACTAAGAGTAAAATTCATTAAAAGGAATGCTTGTGAAATAACTGCATTGAGACCAATATGTGTTCAAAGAACTCTGAAATTTCTTTCTGTGCATTTATGATACACTTTAAGAGAAATCTACCATGTGTTTTCTTTATTACATTACTGACACCTAATATAGTTCTGAAATAGGAAATGATCCAAAGGGTTTTTCTGCAGTAAGAGAAAAACAACATAGATTGGTTGGTCCCATAATAAAAGTTAATAGAACCCTATTTAAGTCTAGCAACATATCCAATTTAATAGGTTTAATTCTGAGATTTACCATATTAAAAGCTTCCAGCTCATTCATTCTAGGCTTATACTTCTCGTAGTAGTCCATTATAACTTTTTCTGGCAGCTTCAAGATAAAACAACAACAAGAAATGCAACAACAGTTAAAAAAAAGTTTTTCTTTACTAAATATACCTTAAAGTAAAATCAACGTAACGATTTAAAACAAACTTCAGTGTCTAAAGAACTCTAAGGACATGCATGAAACAAGTCAATATAAGTTCTTTCATTAATATCTTCTGTACCTAGTTTATTTAGCGTATCATAAATAAAACCAGCAGTAACATCCTATTGATACTGTTTAATTTCAGCCAGTAGATGAAATATTTACTTTCACTTGTTTCTATGCGTGTACTACACAGGAGCTCAATAAACATTTTTTTTGAGTAAAATTAAGATTTAAAATGATGTATCTATAATTATATGTCCTAGAGAATAATTTTCAAAGGCAACAAGAACACAATAAGGACATATGTTCATATTTAAGGTAATTTCCTCTAACATCCACTTAACAAATCCATCAACAAGCATTACTTTCTTTTTTTTTTCAAAAACATAGGATGCCTATAGTACACTGAACACTTGTGGTTTGCAGGCTGCTTTTTACAACACATATGCTTCTGTTCACACCAGCAGAACTTTATGTTTACTGAGTCGATTGTATTCGTTTCTAAACTTGATATAAGTAAATATTACATAACTAATAAAATATTAATGCAAAAGAAGAAGTTTTTTCTATAAATTGGATGCTTTTGTGAAAGGCTTGACAAAGGAAACCATCAGAAGAAACTGCTGTCAAATTACATATGGTGAAAGCAAATGAAAGACTGGATAAAAAGGAGTAAAAAATCTGAAAGGATTTGTATTCAGATTTTTTTGCAAATGCCTAAATTACTATTTATTATTTTTATTATTTTTTATATATTTTATTATTTTTTTCAAAGTCCTTATTCTTTTTCTTACTGCACTAAATTTCTTTTGAACTTAGAAAGTACAAAAAGGTATCAGTGAAAAGTGAGGTTTTTGTCTCATTCATTTCTAGTGCAGGCTTCCAGAAAAGATTCCTCCCTTGGTATAGAATCCAAGCAGATTACACCTCCTTCCCCAACCCTCTTTAAAATTTTGCCCATCTTTCAATCAAATGAGTACCTCCTGAACCAAATTTTTGCAGTAACGTATATTAGACTGGATCCAGGCCTGAACTTCAAGCCAGCAAAAATTCGCATCTTACAAAATTGTGTGTGTGTTTGAATTATAGCCTTTATTTAGTCTTTACTTCTCTCCTGCCACCTGAGATCAGCAGTTACAGGACAACTCAGAACTCATAATCTTTTTTTAATCCTGCTCCACCAGCACATTGCTTCCCGTAAACATTGTTTTTCAATGTGAATCCATGGGTTCTCCAATAGTCTTTGTTTCTTTTTTATGTCAAATTGGGAAGCACTACCCTGGTCACCAATGCATTTGTTCCAAACTAGGAATGGTTGATTTGGCTCCTCAGCATATTCCAGTTTAGAGAACTGTATTCTGTTGGTTTTGCCAGGGATATGTAACCCTGGAAATTTTCTCTTGGTATCTTTCTGCATTCCTCTTTACCTTCATTGTGCTTCATAATACATGATTTGAGATTCAACATGCTTTCTGATTTTGTCAAAGAAGGAGTTTGTGTTTTGGTTTCTATTTGTTAGTTTAGTGTGATTCTAAAGAATAATGGAAGTCTGTTGTTTAAGCGACCAAAGCTGGACACTGTAGACTGATAGACTGTTGTTAGCTAAAGTCCATACTATCTCAGCCAGGTAATCACTGTCAACATCAATGATGATAAGTTATATTAATAGATACCCTTGAGGGATGCCTGGGTGGCTCAGTTGGTTAAGTGTCTGCCTTCGGCTCAGGTCATGATCCCAGGGTCCTGGGATCGAGTCCCCCATCAGGCTCCTTGCTTAGCGGGGAGCCCGCTTCTCCCCCTGACTGCCGGAGCCCCCTACTTGTCATCTCTCTCTCTGACAAATAAATAAATAAAATCTTTGGGAAAAAAATAGATACCCTTGATATGTCAGGAACATGGCACTCTATTTCTGTGGTCTTCCTCTCAAAAACCCTTAGCCCCAGTCCAATTATGAGGAAAACATCTGCAAATCCAAGTGAAGGAATATTCTACAAAATGTCTGACCAGTACTCCTCAAAACTCTCAAGGTCATCAAAAATAAGGTAAGTCTGAGAAACCGTCACAACCAATAGGACTAAATGCAGTGTGATATCCTGGATAGAATTGTGGAACTAAAAAGACATTATGTAAAAACTAAGGAATTCTGAATAAAATATGGACTTCAGCTAACAACAGTGTATCAGTCTACAGTGTCCAGCTTTGGTTCACTGGTTCTTGTGTACTTTTCATTAAAATGTTATTACGTGTGGTTTTTACATATAATATTGACAATGTTATTAGGTGTGGTTTTTACATATAATATTGCTTTTGATCTCAATTTAAAAGTATACTTGTTAACTCTTGTTTTCTTCTTTTCCCAAATGTAATTGCTACAAATCTATGCATCATAAGTTACAGGACACTTTATTATTAACAGTATGCTCATTTTCAAGGATAATTTGAGGTGGTTTATAATATGATGAATAAAAACATATCAATAGTAGGGCCATTAAAGAAAGGATAAACTCTCAAGGGTGTACAATTCAAAGGAGAAAAACATGATACCTAGTCCCCTAGCTAAGAACAGCTGCTGGAATCAAGCATAAATGTACATTCGAGGCTCCTGATAGCTAAGGCAAAAAAACAAGTAAGTTGAGTGTTCTTTGGAGGAGACTGTCCTATCATGAAAAATTGAATTATTACGTAGTTATATAACAGAACCTAGATATGAAAAAGCTTTGAAATATTGTCTTTACTGAATGCCCAAAAATATCCTCATACCAAATACATTAAGACTCTGAATGCCTCTAAAACTTAAGCCCTATTTTATTGTGTTTCTGCCCAATCACTGCTTGGGGAAAGAACCCTAGGCTGCAACTTATGTAAAAATCTTCCTGCAGGTAGTTTCCCCTTTTCTACCTCTCTCACCTTATTTGATTTAGGGTATCTGTTTACAAAAATTCTATCCAAATAGCTGTGAAAGCGATCAAATGAATCAATTAGATCCTCTTTTTCTGGGTCGGCGGGGCGGTGCTGTGCAGAGAGGGGAAGTGATAAAAGCGATATACAAAGTTTGCTGCAGATGGGAAGCAGAGTCATGAATAAACAACTCATCGATAAGCAAGAATCTGGAGAGAAAAATTATCTAGAACAAAGAGTGAAATAGCTGCTGGTTCAGAGCTCTCATTAACAAAATACATTCTGAGGAGACTAGACTGTACATCACTTTCTTGGTTTTTGTGAAGCCAAGAGATCTCAGTCTTTCTTATAAGTATATGTATTCCTGGACTAGCCTCCCACAAATTAATTAGAAAACCTGAGTATATCTTTATTTCTTGCAATCAAATGACCACATATCTTCCTTCTTTTTTTTTTAAAAGATTTTATTTATTTATTTGAGAGAGAGAATGAGATAGAGAGCATGAGAGGGGGGAGGGTCAGAGAGAGAGGCAGACTCCCTGCTGAGCAGGGAGCCCGACGTGGGACTCGATCCCGGGACTCCAGGATCATGACCTGAGCCGAAGGCAGTCGCTTAACCAACTGAGCCACCCAGGCGCCCCACATATCTTCCTTCTTAAAACCATAATGAAAGCAAACAATTTAATCATAACTCTGATAATGCATCCCTACAGGGATGAATTACTATAGGCATAGGGTTGTAAATAGTGGAATATAGTTCTTTAATGATGTGATTTGACACAGAGATTTATGACAACATAGATAGATCCAGAGGGTATCATACTAAGTGAAATAAGTCAGACTAAGAAAAATACCATGTGATTTTACTCATATGTGGAATCTAAAAAAATACAACAAACAAAAAGCAGAATCAGACCTACAAAATACAGAGAACAAACTGATGGTTTCTAGACTGGAGGGGGGATGGGCAAAATGGGTAAAGGGGAGTGGGAGATAGAGGTTTCCAGTTATGGCATGAAGAAGTCACTGGAATAAAAGGAACAGCATACAGGATGTAATCAATGGTATTGTAATAGTGTTGTACAGTGACAGATGGTAGCTACACTTGCGAGCACAGCATAACTGTATAAAGAAATGGAATCGCTACACTGTATACCTGAGAGTAATAGAACATTGTGTGTCAACTTTACTCAAATAAAAAAATTAAAGAAAAAAGATAGATAGGGCTTGGGTATCTAGAATGTGGATGGCTAGTATGTGCATTAAAAGTAGGGAGTGGGGTTTAGTACAGAGTTCTTTACTGTTACTGAGGTAAGACCAAGAAATCATGGGACATTCCTGAAACACTGTAGGTAATTCAACTGCAGCTGTTGGGGGATTCAAGGCCACATTCTGAAGTAATGAGGCTTAACTGAGATAAATTAGAAGGCATAATAGGTAAGGATTAGGGTTTTATCATTAAGAATCAGAACTCTGCTGAGAATCTAAAAACATACTGGATCTCTAGCTCATGAGAGGGGGAAAAAAAGCACACAATACTGAACAAAGAGGAAAACTAGAAATTTAAAGCCTGAAGATGAAGCTGTGTTGGAAGACAGTGATGAAATCAGGGTACCAGAAGCAAAGGCAAGGATTTGAGCAGTGTTCTGGACAAATCCGACTGCTGCCCTGGTTAGACTTCTGAGGTCCCATAACATGTCTGGATTTGCACTTGGAAAAAGCTCATGCACTTTCTGATTTCCAAACAGGACTCTCTTTAAAGCTCCCGTAACTCTTTAGTACTTACTTGACTGCATAAAAGGAACTGCACATGTGCCTATACGTAGGACCAAAAGTTTCCTAAAGAAGAAGTATTTGAGCTGCTCAAGCACTTGAACAAAGTACTCAGTTAAAATCATAGAGTCTTGTCACATACATCAACCTGTTCTGCTAGATACAAAATATACAAATGACATTATTGCAATAAAATAAACTCTTCAGAGCTCTCAGATCCTGGTAGGGGAGATCAGAACTACTGAGTTTCTGGAAAGGGGAATAATTTACTACATAGTTCCCAGAAAAGTGATCTCCAAATCACTGTCCTGTGATTTTTTTTTTCCTCCCCAGGTTCACTGAAAGTTCAGGATACCCTTCCAATTAATTTTATTCTAAACTTTTTTCTTTCTTGCTTCCTTCCTTCCTTCCTGAACTGGAAGAACTTGGCACACAAAATCATTATACAAGAAGTTTTACATCCATGGTGTTTTTGACTATTACAATCTATAAACCAATAGTAAAGAGATGGTCTGCTATGACACTTAAAAAAAGCATTATTAAAATGGGATCCTACACTGCCATTTTCCAATAGGAAAAAAATCAAGTTCATTAAGGTATGAATTCTAATGTGGAGCACCTTTTTATAAAGAAGCATTAGAAAAGATGGTCTGAGGAGCACCTAGGTGGCTCAGTGGGTTAGGCTTCTGTCTTCAGCTTAGGTCACGATCCCAGGGTCCTGGGATTGAGCCCTGCATCAGGCTCCCTGCTCAGCAGGGAGTCTGCTTCTCACCTCTCCCTCTGCCCCACTCCCCCTGCTTGTGCTCACCCTCACTCTTTCTCAAATAAATAAAATCTTTATTTTTTTAAAGATTTTATTTATTTGTTTGACAGAGAGAGAGAGACAGCGACAGAGGGAACACAAGCAGGGGGAGTGGGAGAGGGAGAAGCAGGCTCCCCACTGAGCAGAGAGCCCGACTTGGGGCTCAATCCCAGGATCCTGGGATCATGACCTAAGCCGAAGGCAGACGCTCAACGACTGAGACACCCAGGCACCCCATAAATAAAATGTTTAAAAGAAAAAGAAAAAATGGTTTGAATATAAACTCTACTGATGTTCTACATGCTTGCTGTACTATTTTCCTAAAATGTAGAATTATAATTACAAAATGTGGACAATGATTAATATTTTATATAAGGCAAAAGGATGTTTGATTAGTAGATAGGGAATCTCTCTAAATGTGGCTTTTCACAGTTGGTAGCCAGCAGCTTTGGCAGGTGAATCACAGTCAGCAGGGGTGTCAAGGTTAATGGCAGCACAAAGGTACACTTATTGTATCAGACTGATAGGCAGGCTTAGGCTGGGCCACAGTATCTCTGAGGAGAACGTCTAGTAAAGGCCTCTAAAAAGACCTGAAACAATTTCTGTCCTTTACCAGAAGAGGTTTACCTTCTCTATTTGGCTCCCACCCTTCTCAATATTAATGCAGGCTGTATTTTTAATTCTCCAAAAACTTTTGTTGCTTTTACTTTGTGTAAGGTTCACTTCCTTTGGGTTTGGTGGTTTCAGGTTTCCAAATTTTTTTAAAAAAAATTAAAGCTTCAAAAAGTGCAATGAACATTTATATATGCACTACTTAGATTCACCTATCACTACTATATTGCTACATTCATTTTAACCATCCATCCATCTTTATTATTATTATTGCTGATCCATTTGGAAGTAATTACAAATGTCATGACTCTTCATCCCTAAATGCTTCAGCAAGTAGATCCTAGGAACAAGATATGCTCTTACATAACTCATCCCTAAATCCTTCAGCAAGTAGATCCTAGGAATAAGATATGCTCTTACATAACTGCAATAATCAAGTTTAGTAATTTAACATTGATCAAATATTGTTATCTATTATATAGTCTATATCGAAATTTCACCATTTGTCCTAACAATGCCTTTTATAGCTCCCCACCCTTTTTAAAAAGACATTTAATTTTTAAGAATATTTTTATTTTTGAGAGAGAGCGAGAACAAGTGTGGTGGGGGAGGGGCAGAGAGAGAAGCAGGCTCCCCAAAGAGCAGGGAGCCTGATGCAGGACTCGGTCCCAGGACCCTCGGATCATGACCTGAGCCAAAGGGAGATGCTTAACCAAATAAGCAACCCAGGTGCCCCCCCCCCACCTTCTTTAAGCATCCAATCTGGAATGGGGCATTAGTATCTCTAATCACATTTAATCTGGAACAGTTCAACTCTTCTTTGTCTTTCATGAAATTGATATATTTTTTTAAATTGAAGAACTGACATACAATATGCTATTAGTTTCAGGTATACAACACAGTAATTTAACATTTATACACATTACAAAATGGTCACCACAGTAAGTCTAGTTACCATCTGTCACCATAAGAAGTTGTTATATTTTTGACCATATTCCCTATGCTATACATTACATCCCTGTGTTTATATATTTTATAACTGAAAAATTGTACCACCTAATTCCCTTCAACTATTCTCTGCATCCTCCCGCTCCCTTTCCCTCTGGCAACCACCAATTTGTTCTCTGTATCTATGAGTCTTGTTTCTGTTTTGTTTGCTCATTTTTTTTTTTAGATTCCACATATAAGTGAAATCATATGGTGTTTATCTTTCTCCGACTTATTTCACTTAAAAGTTATTTCACTTATTTCACTTAAATTCATAATACCCTCTAGGTCCATGCATGTTGCAAATGGCAAGATTTCATGCTCTTTAATGGTTGAGTAATATCCCATTGTGTATATATACCATATCTTCTTTATCCATTCATCTATTTATGAACATTTAGGTGCTTCTACATCTTGGCTACTATAAATAATGCTATGATGAACACAGGGGTGCATAGGTCTTTTTGAATTAGTGTTTTCATTTTCCTTTTTTTCCCAGATAAATACCTAGAAGTGGAATTGCTGGATTGTATGGTAGTTCTATTTTTAATTTTTTTAAAGACTTATTTATTTTAGAGAGAGTGCTTGTGTGTGAGTGGGGGGAGGGGCAGAAGGAGAGAATCTTCAACCAGACTCCCCACTGAGCACAGAGCCCAACTTGGGGCTTGATCTCACAACCCATGAGATCATGACCTGAGTCAAAACCAAGAGTCACCAACCTAGCCACCCAGGCACCCATATTTTTAACTTTTTGAGGGACCTCATATTGTTTTCCATAGTAACTGCAGCAGTTTGCATTCCTACCAACAGTGCACAAGGCTTCCCTTTCTCCACGTCCTAGCCAACACTCTTTATTTCTTGTCTTTTTGATAACAGCCACTCTAACAGGTATGAGGTGATATCTCGTTGTGGTTTTAATTTGCATTTCCCTGATGGTTAGTGATGTTGAGCATCATTTCATGTCTGCTGACCATCTGTATGTTTTCTCTAAAAAAAAATCTATTCAGGTCCCCTGCCCATTTTTTAATCAGCTTGGGTTTTTTTGATATTGAGTTTATGAGTTCTTTATATATTTTGGATGTTAACCCCTTATCAGATACATCATTTGTGAGTATCTTCTCCCACTTGCAGGTTGCCTTTTCCTTGATGTTTGATGGTTCCCTTCATTATCTGACACTGACACATTTTGAAAAGGCCAGTTACCTGGATGTTTTCTCATGAGTAGATTCAAGTTACGCATTTTGGGCAGGAATATTACATACGTGATGCTATATCTTCTTCAAAGCATTGCATTATGAGGCAGATGATGTCAGTTTGTTCATTATTGGTGATGCTAACTTTGAAGGCTGATCTACTTTTTGAAATGAATTAACAATCTGTGGGAGGTACTGTGAGTCTGTGTAAATACCCTGTTCCCCCACAAATGTTTTACCCAATGGTTTTAATCCCTTGATGATTCTCCTGTGAATCAATTATTACCATGGTGGTTGCAAAAAGCAGCCAGAATTTACTTATGGGTATAATGCAAATGTTAAAGGAATTCAATCTATATCACTTATGGATATATTACCACATGGAAGAGGTCATGAGCTCTCTACCCTTGTTGGCTTTCCCGTGGAATAATTCCTGCCCTCTCACCTGTATTTAAACCACCTGGTGATTATTCTTAGCTCTGATAAATCTCTGATTTAACATCCAAAGATCAGTTTACTTGGCCTCTCCACATGTGCTCACTCCTTTAGCCTCATCTCTCACTGCTGCTTTTCCTGCTGGCTTTGTACTCCAGCAGTGTTTAGTTCAGAATCATGTTTCTCATATCTGTGTGTTTTTGCACAAGCAACCCCACCCCAGCACCTGCAATTAATTCTTTGCTCCCTACTTGCCCACCTTGTCTGCTTGATGAACTCCTACACATTCCTTCAAGACCAAACTAAGGCATATCCTTTGTGAAATCTTCACAGGCAAAGTGAGTTGCTCCTTTCTCTATGCTTCCATCCTATTTTATATATGTGTCTATTGTTGTAGGTTCATGCTATATTATAATTACTTGTTTTCTTTCTAAACGGGTTATATCTTAATTATCTTTGTAGCCCCAGAGTTTATACTGTTCTTAACACATGGGAGATTTTTCAGTGTAAGTGTTTGTTGATGAATAACTAAATCATTTTGGTCTCAAAAGTTTTCCTTTTGCTGTTCCATTTTGGAAACGTATCTAAGAATATTTTTCTAAATTATCCTTTACTGCTCTTTTTTTAAATTTAATTTTATTATGTTATGTTAGTCACCACACAATACATCATTAGTGTCTGATGTAGTGATCCATGACTCACTATTTTCGTATAACACCCAGTGCTCCATACAGTACATGCCCTCCTTAAAACCCATCACCAGGCTAACCTATCCCCCCCCACCCCTCCCCTCTAAAACCCTCAGTTTGTTTCTTGGAGTCCACAGTCTCTCATGGTTCGTGCCCCCTCCGATTTCCTCCCCTTCATTTCTCCTTTACTACTCTTACCTATCTTGCAAGATGGTGGGTAAAAAGGCTGAGAAGAAACCTGAAACCAAAGCTGATCCTGGTGGCAAGGTTAAGAAGGGTAACCTCAAGGCTATAACACCAAAGAAGGAGAAATCCTGTCCTAGTCAGAGGAATTGGCAGATATTCCTGATCGGTTATGTATTCCAGAAAGACCATATACAAAAGGAAGTATTCAGCAGCTAAACTCTGGGCTGAGAAGAAAAAGAGAAGGTTCTTGCTACTGTCACTAAACCAGTTGGTGGTGACAAGAACGGTGGTACCCAAGTGGTTAAACTTCATAAAATGCCTAGATATTATCCAACTGAAGATGCACCTTGAAAGATGCACTGTGTGCTGAGGCACAGTAAAAAACCTTTCAGGCAGCATGTGAGAAAACTGTGAGCAAGTATCACTCCTGGGACCATTTTGATCATCCTCACTGGGTACCACAGAGGCAAGAGGGTGGTTTCCCTGAAGCAACTGAGCAGTGGCTTGCTACTTGTGACTGGGCCTCTGGCCCTCAGTTGAGTTTCTCTGTGTTGAGTTTCTCTGTGTAGAACACACCAGAAATTTGTCATTGCCACCTCCACCAAAATTGATCTCAACAGTGTGAAAATCCCAAAACACCTCATTGATACTTACTTCAAGAAGAAGCTGTGTAAACCCATATCAGAAAGGTGAGATCTTCAACATAGAGAAGGAGAAATATGAGATCACACAGCAGTGCAAGGCTGATCAGAAAGCTGTGGACTTGCAAATTCTGCCAAAAATCAAAGCTGTTCCTCAGCTTCAGGGCTATCTATCTACACACTGTGTTTTCTCTCACAAATGGAGTTTATCCTCACAAATTGGTGTTCTAAATTTCTCACAAAGAACCTAATTAAATAACTTATCCATTAAAAAAATAAATTATCTTTTACTTACTTCCATTAAGGTTTTAGGTTAGTAGTTTTCAACTCTACCCATTCAACACTACAGCATCCTCATCAAATCATCAGTTTTATTGTCTTTATTTTACTTTATGTGAAATTAATTTCAATTATTTCAGTATTCATTATATAACACACAAGTTCTAGAAAATAAGCTTTTCTTTCTCTCTTCTTATAAACAAATAATCCAGCTCATTCTTTGTCTAGCAAATAATATCAATTCTGATGCTTTTAAAATCCAAAGGAGATATGTGCGTGTTTGCAATTGTGTGTTTGTATACATGCAGTATAAGCCAGGGGAAAGAGACAGAAAAGCAGAAAAGTAATTACCAATTGACAAAAGAAGGCAAAATGCTATGGACCATGAAGAAATTATGAAAACTGAGGTTTTCTGAAATTGGTGAGATACCCAAGTTTGGGACAGAAGATAAAGTTTGAAAATACCTAATCTCTCTTTTTACATTTAGGTAAAGCTAATCATTAGGATGTTAATATTTTAGACACTTTTCAAGTCTTATGAAAATGTTTTACAAAGAAGTAACTGAATATTACAAGAATTTTACTCAACTGTTTCATTCTAAGAAATTGATTCATTATAAACAGTATACCTGCTGATACAAGATAGTTGCTGTTCTGCCACAATTTATTATTTTCAGTGGTTAGAGAGTTAGGCTTAACTTTACTACAGAATCTAAACACTCTCCTTAAATAGACCTATATTTTATATTGGGCTGAAACAATATTGCCTATAAGTGGTTAGAGCTATACAAAAATGAAAGATCCAGCAGGGGACTGTTTTGAATAAAAAGTCTTCAAAATATAAGAACAGAATCATTGCTTCTTCCCCACTTCCTCTCTCCATGTTTCTTGGTGTTAACATGTAAAGTGGCATTTAAAAAAACATATGGGGTTTATAATGGAAATATTAGATGACTGCAAACTGCATCACTGAGATGACAAATGCTTGAAGACAGTGGACCTCAACTGGGGGTGGGGAGTAGGGATTTTGCCCCCCAGGGAATTTTTGGCAATGTCTGGAGACTCTCTCTTTTAATTAATAATTTTTTTTCTACCAGTGGGGTGCTCCTGCTGACATTTAGTGGGTAGAGATCAGGGATGCTGCTAGACATCCTTCAATGCACAGGACAGCCTCCCACAACAAAGACTTATCCAAATGTCAATACTGCTGCCAAATCCTGCTCTAAGAGAAAATGTCCAATGCTGTCTTTCACAACTGACGATAGGAATTACGGACTAAGCCTGTAAGCTGCGCATAAGCCACTTATATATCTAGTACACGGAGCTCTGGTCTCCTTTGGAATTATAATTTGTTTGGGAATGTTTTCTGTTTACTTCCATACGTTTAACATGATTTCTTGTAACTAAAAATATATCCAGAGCACATTAAGAGATTTTCTAGACACTTTATTACTACATAGTTTTGAATACTAAGAGATCTGCTTTAAAAGATTAGAAACACATCAAAGCATTCACCATACTTTCCACTATATATCAATAAATGATTATAAATTTAGTCCAGGATCTTTCAAGTATTGTGGTATATTTAACATTTTAAACTTAAATGGTTTGGTATTTTTCAGTGCCTACTTTTTAGTGCTTGCATGTGAAAATTAATTTCATTTAGAACCATACACAAATCTCTTTTTACTGAGCTTGTCAAACTTTAATTTGAGCATGGATACTTCACAATGTGGGAGAAAAATATTAGGAATCTGTATTGGATTGAAAACATAACTTTGGTTTAGGTTTCTAACAACTCTGACCTGACAGATAAAACTTTCTCAATTCCTCTTGCTTAAAATTCAAATAAATCCCCCACCCACAAAACATGTATTCATCTGTTTCCTTCCTTTCACCAGTATATCCTTTTAAATATTGGTTACGTTGCTATTATGTTGTTCTGTATCTTCTTCCCCCAAAGTCTTCCAGCTTGGGTTTCTTGTTCCTTTTTGTCTTCTAACCCATTTTGTCTGACATATTTATTCTTAATGAGCTTAAAGAGTGTTATGAGAAAATCAGTAGGGCACTATTACTGCCTTTATTAACTAATACAAAGAATAATTTAAGACTGATTTTACATGGTGATACTTATCTACATTAGTCTTTTTTTTTTTTTCTGTTTTTCATTTCACTTCTCAGTATAGTGGTGGTTAACAGTTGAGGTTTTGGGGCGCCTGGGTGGCTTAGTCGTTAAGCGTCTGCCTTCGGCTCAGGTCATGATCCCAGGGTCCTGGGATCGAGCCCTGCATCAGGCTCCCTGCTCAGCGGGAAGCCTGCTTCTCCTTCTCCCACTCCCCCTGCTTGTGTTTCTGCTCTCACTGTGTCTCTCTCTGTCAAATAAATACATAAAATCTTAAAAAAAAAAAAATTAAAAAAAAAACAGTTGAGGTTTTGATGTTAGCTGAATCTGTGCTCAAGTTCCACCTCTACTACTTGCTAGCCCTTTGACCCTGGGAAAATGACTTGCCTTTTTCTACACCTCTCTTTCTAGATCATTACATTGGGAATAATGATAGAATCTACCATAAGTGTTTCCGTGAAGAGTAAATGAGATAATGTTGTGATGTTCTTGCACAATAACTACCACACAGCAAGTGCTTAGTAACTATTAGCTATTATTAATATTTCTGTCAGAGGTGCCTGGGTGGCTCAGTTGGTTAAGCATCTGACTCTTGGTTTCATCTCAGGGTCGCCCTGCATGGGGTGATTGAGCCCCACATCAGATTCCATACTCAGTGGGGAGTCTACTCCAGATTCTCTCTGACCCTCCCTGCCCACACCCTGCTCTCTCTTTCTCTTATCAGTCATATAATAAGCATATTAAGGAACATTTACTACGGTTACTATTAAAGACAAACTTGGGAAGAGAAAGCTATCAGGAAGGATAAGTAACATTTTTTCTGGATTTTTTGCTGTTTAGTTTTTGCCAAAGGATAATATATTTTTAGTTTAAGTAAAAACTTAGTTCTTCATCTGTGAAAGTAATGCTGAGGTTTGTGTTCTTGACATTACTGCAAGATATAAAATTGAGATACGGAATTAAGATGTACACTAAATAAGACTGATTGGAAGGAAAACCAGTCTGATTTATTAAAAACATTTTTTAAAAAACCCAGAAATAAAATAACTAGGATAAAAGTTGTCTATTCTCATTCATTTATGTAAGACTAGAAGGATCTTCATTTGGTGACTAAATAAAAATATTGACAAGAGTCATATCAATTGTTATTACATAGAACATATACAAAGATCAGAATAATAAAAACTATACATAAAGTATAATAATATTAATTACAATAACATTAATATAATAGTATCCTAATACATATCTATAATATATAATAAAAACTATATACAAAATTTAACTCATACTATTTTGATTGCATTTACTATGTAAAAACATTGTGCTTGGTATTTTACAAATCATATGAGTCAGAAATGCTTTTGAATAGCCATTTCATAGAGGAGGAATCTGATTAAAAACAGTCTAATTGTTTTAAATAATAAAACAACTGGGGAGTAAGTGACAAATGGTACAATAAATAATACCCTTTAGCTTTGATATAATGTAATCACACCTGTACTACTTTTTCAAGAAATCCATCTCATTCCTTTAACCATCTATTTTATTCTTTATTTCAATTTATAACCAATTCAAAATACCAGAGTGGGGCATTTGGGTGGCTCATCAAGTGTCCAACTCTTGATTTTGGTTCAGGTCATGATCTCAGGATTGTGAGAAGGAGCCCTGCGTCTGGCTCCACTCTGGGCATGACCTGCTTAAGATTCTCTCTCCCTCTCTCTGCCCCTCCCCCCTAAACAAACAAAAAACCCAAACCAACAAACACAAAAACCCAAAATACCAGAGTGGTCCAAGTTCAACTTAATACTTTAGTCAATAACTCTGAATTGAAAGTTTATTTTTTTCCTCAGGGTTAGAATATTTATTACTACTAGCCAACTAGCTTACCATTTTATCTTCAACATTAGGTTCTCAATTATTAGCTTGAGCCTCCTCTATGATGTCACCACTTCTCAGCATTCTCCCTTTCATAAAGGCTTTTGAATTTTAAGATTTTTGATTTTAATTAGTTATACAGTCTTTAAATAAATGCAGTTTATTGTCTTATTGCTCTTGCTTTACTTATAATTCCCATTTGTTCTGTTATCTTGTTTTTTAACTGTTTTGATTTGAGAACTGGTACCTGGTACCTGAATAAACCTAAGGGGGAGTCTCTCTAGAGATGTAGGACAGCAAACCATCCACACTGACAGGAAAGATGAACTTGGAATAAAGGTAATGGAGGTATGGTCTCAATATAATTAGATGTTTTTCACAAATGGAAGAAAAGTAGAAGGTAAATTATTTTGTATCCTCTCAACTCATTACCCCATAGAAGTTCTCCTGTTTTGTTTTGTTTTTTTATGAAAACAACAATCATATACTGACCTTGGACTCATCTAATCCAAGCTTCTTTAGAGACTTTCTGACATAGTCCAGAAAGGAAGAGGATTTTGAATACATTTTACCCACGTGCCGATCACTGCAAAATAAAAGTGAATCACTTTTTAGTTTTTCCAATTTATAGATGATTTTAAATTCAATCATGAAATATTTTTAAATACTTTGTGTATATGGCACAAGCTTCAGATTTGACAAAGATGTAGTAATATTTTTGTAAACATTTTTAAATTACATATTATAAAGTGTTTAAGATCTGCTTCTGAGAATTCCTTCAACATACAGCAGTGGAAAACAATATTTGAATACTATAAGAAAGAACTTGTAAACTTACAATATTAAAAAGCTTCATTTTTAAAGAGAACTATAGGTCTTTCAAAAGTTTCCACTATGCTACAAAACACATTTAATTTTACTGGCAACATTATAGTGCATATTTCACTGCAACACCTGCTAATGGTGGCGATAATTCAACAGCTATGCAAAGAGAACTCCTTCAGTGCCAGCCATTAAAGCACCATATGCTGAGTTGGGTCTGACTTGATCTCATTTGTGCCCTGCAGATTTTCACCACAGTTTAAACAAAATATGAGATGGTTTTAAATTTAAATAATGAAATATGAGAATATCACATCGCACAACTTTGGTTGCAACTGAGGTAGAATATAAAAATCAAGGGAATAAAAAATTCACCACTTCCAAGTTATCAAAAACAATGAATAAAGCCTCACTTACTACTCTTGGCAGTATAAATATTAATCCCTCTGATTAATTAGACATGAAGATCTATCAATTCTTCCTTTGAAATGTATCTCAAATATATTCTTTCTGCTCCATTTCTAGATGGCCACCTCAATTCTACTTATGATTATCTCGAGTCCTAATTATTGTAGCTACTTACTATTTAAGCCTGAAGTCTGTCCTCTTCATTTCTGCCTGCACTGTCATATTTTCTTAGAGGAACATTTTTATTTACTACTTCCCTGCTCAAAAAACTTTCAATACCTTTGCCATTTCTTGGGATAAATTTGAAACTCCTTAGTTAAGTGATCAGGGACCACTATTTTCTGGCTATTCCCACATTTTCCCATTATAATCCAGAATTCAGTTTTCCTGCTCATTGTTTCAGACTATTCTCCACTGTTATGTCTTGGTGCATTTGCTCAATCACTTCCTAATGGATTATAAGGTTCTCCACTCTCTTCTTCAGCTCAGTTAAACTAGAGTCCCCCTATATGAACAAGCTCAAATTATGTATTCTTTTTGGTAACATGACTAGCAATAATCCTTTCTAATTTTGAATTTCTATAGCCTGTATCCTTCTTCCATTCATTTGTTATAACATCACTGCTTTTAAATAATAGCTGTTTGAATAGATATAGGTTCCAGGAAACAGAAATTATATCTAAGTTTCTGTGTAATTCTCAGATCCTACACATACTTATCTTACATGTAACAGATATCATATAATAGATAATGTACATCTTACCTACTACAGGTGGTGAAAATAGAAGCAGTAAGACCAATTAGAAAGTTATTACAATAATCTAGAGGAGAGTTTGGACCTGGGTGGTGACCTTGAGTATGGTGAGAAGCAAGAGAATTTTACATATATTTTAATGGTACAGAGTACAAAATTGTTGAAGGACTGTATCTAGGCAGTGTGAGAAAGAGAGACGTCAACGCTGCCTCCAAGATTTCTAGCCCGAGCAATGCGAAGAATATGATTGTTATTAACTGGACTATAGTTTGGGATTCATCAGCATATAGATGGTATTTAAAGCCATGAGACATAAGATCACCTAGGTAGTAAGTATAGATTAAAAAAAAAATAAATAAAGGCACTCCAACAATTAGAGCTCTGAAAGAAGAAGAGGAATCAGCAAAATAAACCAAAAAAAAAAAAAAAAGAGAGAAAGGGGAAAATGTGTCTTATGAAGGACTTTGCTTACAATACGAGAGAAAAAAGATCTTCACTTGAGTGGTAAATTGTGTAAAATACTGATGACAGACCAAGTAAGATGGTTGAGAACTGACAATGGGATTTAGAAACATGGGTCATTAGTGCCCCTGAAAGAGTGGTTTGATGGAGTGATAGAAGTAAAATCTGATTGGAACTCACGAGAAAAAGTAAAAGAAATTGGCAGCATTTTCAAGGAGTTTTCCAGTAAAGAAAAGAACAGATAAAAGAGAGTTGAAAGGGAATATGGGGTCCCAAAAGGATTTTCAGAATCTATGCTCTTAAGCACTCTGTACATCGTTTTATTTAAAAAAACTAAAAAATGGCCATCGAGGAACTCACTAGGTGGTACAGGAGTAGACACAAACAACTAATTGTACTATCAGGTTCGATCAGAACAGTAAATCACTGATTAAATCCTATGGGAGAAGAGAAGAGGGTGAGAAGGAGAAAAGAAAAATATCACAGAGATGTCTTCCAAACTGGGTTTTAAAGAGTGCTTAGATTTTACCGGCCAGAAGCTGTGGAAGGAAAGGGTGGCAGAAATGGGGAGGATATTCCATGTAGCTACAGGAACTTCAAGGAAGCATACCAGATATAAAATTAATTGCATGAGAAACAATGAATAATCCAGTGTGGCAGGACAGTGTGCATGGGCAGCTGTTTGGGGTGCAGAGGGGGAAAAAATGGGGTGATGGATTAGGCTGCAAAGGATCTTAGTGACAGCTCAGAAATGGCCTTGAATGCCATAATAAGGATATTTTATTGTTTGAATATAAAGAAGAGGAATTATCAAACATTTTGAAGTTAGAAAAGTGACATGACTGTTTCTGAAAGACAAATGATGGGACTTGAAGAACAAATTAAAAGGGGGCCCTCTGTCAGAATAAAGCATGGTCAGCATGCTAAAAAGGAATTAGTATTCATTCCTTTAATAAAAGTGAATGCAGTAGATCTAATTAAAATTCTACTCAAGTGACTCCAACACCACCCACATGTTTTTCCAAAAATACAATTGCAAGAACATGGTTTACATGTAGCACTTTCCAAAGAGGCAACATTAGTGTAGGAAATTTTAGGAAAATGTGAAGTAGATGTATACCAAATAAATGAAAACAAGCACATGCAGGACAGAAAGTGACAAAATCCAGTTTCTCCATCACTACAAAATTCTTATAAAATTAATTATTTTGTGCCTTTTTTATGCTAACACATATTGGAAGACTTGAGATCCACAACATAAAATGTTACTAAAAATGGCAAATGGTTAAGGGAACTCCAAAAATCTTCAAACTCCTCTGAAATTTAAAAGACCAGACTTCCTAAATTCAATTTAGCCACACATTATGGATTAAGTAATCAGTTTTAATTTTGTGAGTCAGTTTTTGTGATCTGGTTTATAACTTTTCTATTTGACTATAGCAAAATCAAACCAAAATTAAACTAGGTAATATATAAAGGTATCAAAAATTATAATATTTATTGTACAGCTGTATACCATACTCATTATGAAAGAGAATAACTGTGAGTAAAGTGTATATATTTCCCGTGCTCTCTTTCTAGGTGTTTGAAGAGATTTTTACACAATGAAATTCCTTCTTTGACATTTTATTCCCCTTGGAAAGTTTCCAGATAAGGACTAATTATAAAATCAAGAGTTTTCTATAAATTATTGAGTTTGAACATAAATGTTAATGCTCAATCATAATTAAAATTAATAGAGTAAAAATGCTATTATTTAAGTCCATGAAAAAGTTTACTTCTAATCTTAGGCTATGAACAATTACACTTAAACTTTTAGAATAATGTTTCAGATAGTCTAAAAGTACATATCACTTGCACACTATTTTAGTTAACAAGAAAACAAATTAACCAAAATGAGAAAGAAGTAATAAGGTAATCTTATTTTCTGTCTTTAGCATTCATACTTTTTTTAAATTGAGGTATAATTGACATATAACGTATTAGTTTCAGGTATACAAGGTAATGATTTGTTTTTTGTAAACACTGCGAAATGATCACAAGTCTAGTTAACATGCATCATAGTTACAAAAACATTTTTTTTTTCTGGTGATGAAAACTTAAGATTTACTCTTAGCAACTTTTAGTAAGCAATATAGTATTATTAATAAACAATAGTCACCATGATGTATATTATAATCCCATGACTTACTTATTTTATAATTGCAAGTTTGTACCTTTTGACCCTCTTTACCCATTTTGACCACTCCCCACCTGCCTCTTCTCTGGCAACCACCAATGTGTTCTGTGTATCTACAAGCTCGGTTTTTTGTTTTGTTTTGTGTTGTTTTGCTTTTTTTAGATTCTACATGTAAGTAAAATCATACGGTATTTATTTTCTCTACCTAATTTCACTTAGTATAATGATACCCTCAAGGTCCATCCATGTTATTAGAAATGGAAGATTCCATTCTTTTTTATGGCTGAGTAGTATTCCATTGTGTGTGTGTTTATCCATTCATCCATCAGTGGACACTTAGGTTGTTTCCATATCTTGGCTATTGTAAATCATGCTGCAATGAACATAAGGGTGCAGGTGTCTTTTCAAATTAATGTTTTCATTTTCTTCAGATAAATACCCAGAAGTAAAAATTGTTGGATCATATGGTAGTTCTATTTTTAATTTTTTGAGGAATCTCCACACTTTTCCATAGTGGCTGTACCAATTTATACTTCCACCAACAGTGCACAGGGTTCCCCTTTTTCCACATCCTCACCAACACTTATTTCCTGTCTTTTTGGTAGCACTCGTTCTAACAGCTGCGAGATGGTATCTCATGGTGGTTTTGATTTGCATTTCCCTACTGACTAGTGAGGTCGAACATTCTTTCACATGCCTGTTGGTGATCTGTATGTCTTCTTTGAAAAGATGTGTATTCAGGTCCTCTACCCATGTTTTAATTGGATTGTTTGTATTTTTGCTATTGAGCTGTATGAGTTTTTATGTATTTTGGATATTAACCCCTTACCTGGATATAGGACTTGCAAACATTCAGTAGGTTGCCTTTATATTTTGCTGATCATTTCCTTTGCTGTGCAGAAATTTCTTAGTTTTATATAGTCCCACTTGTTTTTGCTTTTGTTGCCTTTGCTTCTGGAGTCAGATCCAAAAATTTACTGCCAAAACTGATGTCAAGGAGTTTATTGCCTGTCTTCTCCTAAGAGTTGTATGGTGTCAGGTTTACATTTAGGTCTTTAATCCATTTTTGAGTTAATTTTTGTGTCTGGTGTAAGACAGTAGTCTAGTTTTATTCTTTGGCATGTTAACTGTCCAGGGTTACTGAAGAGACTGTCTTTTCCTCATTGCTATTCATACTGCCTTTGTCATAAATTAATTGACCATATATGCATAGGTGTTTATCCATGAACTCTCTAGTCTGTTCCATTGTGCTATGTGCCTATTTTTATGCCAACACCATGCTGTTTTGATTATTATAGCTTTATAATATAGTCTGAAATCAGGGAGCATAATGCCTCCAGCTTTGTTTTTCTTTCTCAAGATGGCTTTGACTACCATTCTATATAAATTTTAGTATTATTTTCTATTTCTGTGAAAACTTCCATTGGAATTTTGATAGGGATTGCACTGAATCTGTAGATTGCTTTTGGTAGTATGGCCATTTTTACAATATTAATTCTTCCAATTTATGAGCATGGAATATCTCTCCATTTATTTGTGTATTCTTCAGTTTCTTTCATCAATATCTTATAGTTTAAAGTGCACAGGTCTTTGGCCTCCTTGGTTAAATTTATTCTTATTTTATACATCTTGATGCAATGCCAAATGGTATCATTTTCTTCTCATTCTGATAGTTCATTGTTAGTGTGTAAAAACTTAACAACCTTTTGTATATTGATTTTATATCCTGCAACTTTACTGAATTCATTTATTAGTACTAATAGTTTTTGGTAGAATCTTCAGGGTTTTCTCTCTATAAAATTCATGTCAACTGCAAATAGTGACAGTTTTACTTCTTCCTTTCCAATTTGGGTGTCTTTTATTTCTTTTTCTTGCCTTACTTCTCTGGCTAGGAATTCTAATACTATGTTGAATAAAAGTGCTGAGAGTGGGCACCCTTCTCTTATTCCTGATCTTAGAGGAAAAGTTCTAAGCTTTTCACTATTGAATATGATTATTAGCTGTAAGTTTGTCATATATGGCCTTTATTACATTGAGGTACATTTCCTCTATACCCACTTTGTCGAGAGTTTTTATCAAAAATGATGTTCAATTTTGTCAAATGTTTTTTCTACATCTATTGAGATTATTGTATGATTTTTACACTTCATTTTGTTAATGTGGTTGACTTTAGTATCCTTGCTGGACAGAGATTCCAATCAAGTTAACCTTGATTTACAGTCCTAATAAAAAGATCTGTGCAACTCAAATCATATTAAAAATATTCCAAAAAATGTAAATAAGCAGCATGGGATAGTGAAAATATTTATGGACTATGAATTTAGTCCTAATCTTAGTTTTTCAGGCTCTATGACTTTAGGCAAGCTTTAACTACTTGTATCTTAATTTTTCTATCACTATAGTGAAGTGACTATAATAGATGCTGTGAGTATAACATGCTGCTCAACTAAGCCTGGGGTGTAGCCTAATAAGAAATTAAAATTTTATTGCTATTGAACACAAACATGTAAGTATTTATACAATATGTATAAACTACACAGAATGTCAGTAAAATGAACCCTTGTACCCAATATCAAACTTAAAAAATAGAACATAACAGGATATTGAAATCCCCATGTACCCCTTGTGTTTCTTCCCCACCTCATCTCCCTGACTACTCAAATGTCCCCCCTCCCATAAGAAACTACAATACTGAGTCTTGTTTGTGTTTATCATTCTTATATTTTTTATTGTTTATCATATATTTATGTTCCTAAATAATTATACAGTTGTGCTTGTTTGAATTATACAAATGGAACCATCCTGTAGAAGTTTTTCTATGACTTTTATATTCACAAGATTCGTCTACACTGATGCATGTAGTTGTAATTAATACATTTTCACTGTGGCACAGTATTCTACTACAATTTATCCATTCTCTTATTAATGAACTTTTGGTTCCTAGATTTTTGCTCTTATAAATATTGCTGCTATTGGTCATTCTTGTAGATGTCTCTGGGAGCACATGTACAAGAGTTTCTAGGATATATACTTAGACATGCTGAGACAGTATTTTCAACGTTAGTAGGTAAAACTAACTAGGCAACTAGGCATTTTCAACTTTATTGGGTGGTGCTAACTTGTTTTCCAAAGGACTGAAAACGAACTTTCTTCCCTCTCACCAGCAATGTGGACGGTTCTAGGTGATCTACGTTCTTGCTATCATTTGATAGTGTCAATCTTCTAAATTTTTGCTTAATGGTCTGAATTGGAAATACCTAAATTCTCCTTTTGTGTTTCTCCTTTACTCCCACAACAGTTCTGACTAAGGGCACACTCACAATGCTTCTGACACTGGATGTGGGTTAAAGGCTCAGTCCTACTAGATTGCTTCCCCACTTCAGATGCCAACTGCAAGTACTAGTTCCCTAGGTTACTTACAATGTCTGTCCAACCTGGCTATAAACTTTAGGTTCCCATGACTTTCTCCTCCCCCTCGGATTCAGTTATTTCCTAGAACAGTTCACAGAACCCAACACTTACATCTCCCAGTATATTAAAGGATATGATAAAGGATACAGATGGATAGCCAGAGGAAGAGATACATAGGGCAAGATCAAAAGACTAATCAAGTCTTTTCACTATTTTTCTTTAAAATAGGTTAGTTTTTCCACAAATTTGCAGGAATTATGTATTTTGGCTATTAGTCTATTTCTAGTTACAGGACTTGCAATTAGTTTCTACCAGTGGTTACTTTTCTTTCCACTCTTTCTATGACATCTGAAAACAGAAGTTCTTCATATTAATGTGACTGAGGGGCTCCTGGGAGGCTCAGTTGGTTAGGTGCCTGCCTTCGGCTTGGGTCATGGAGCCAGAAGGGAGTCTGCTTATCCCTCTCCGTCTGCCCCTCGCCCCACCTTCACTTGTGCTCTCTCTTGTGCGCATGCTCTCTCTCACTCTCTCTCAAGTAAATAAAATCTTTTAAAAAATATTAATGTGATTGAATTTTCAAACTTTAATTTTAAGATTTGCAGGTTTATATTGTTTGAGAAATCCTTCCCCTATCTCAAGATCATAAAGCTATTCTTCAATACTATCTTCTAAAAGTACTATAGTATCACCTTTCACAGTCAAATTTTTAACCCACTATGAATTGATTTTTGTGTTTGTTGTAAAGTAGGGGTTCAGATTAATCTTTTTTTGTGTAGTGAGCAGAATAATGGTCCACCAAAGATGTCCACATTCTAATCCCCAGAACCTTGCATATATCACATGGAAAGAGAAATTAAGGTTGCAGATGTAATTAAATTTTCTAATCTGCTGAGTTTAAAATAGAGAATTCTGGATTATCCAGGTGGCCCAAGGTAATTTTAAGGATCCTTTAAAGTGGAAGAGGGAGACAGAAAGGATGTCAGAATTATAGAAAGATTTAAAGATGCTATGCTGTGGGCTTTGAAGATTGAGGAAGGAGCCATAAGCCAAAGTATGCAGGGTCCTCTAAAAGTTGTCAAAGGTAAAGAAATGGATTATCCCTTAGAGCTCCCAGAAGAAATGCAGCCCTGAAGTTACCTGATTGTTGCACAGTGAAACCCACTTTGGACTTCTGACCTTCAGGGGGCTAGATAATAAATTTATGTGGTTTTAAGCCACTAAATTTGTCGGAATGTGTTATAGCATCAAAGGAAACTAATACACTGTATAACTGTATAAATTACTGTCCTAGCAGTCCTAATGACTACTGCCTCTTCTAATGATAACAAATGATATAACAAAAGGTTTGATCTACACTATTAATTCCACTAGCCAGCCAATAAGCCAATCATCTAAATCACTATAGTTAAAAAAAAAAATTCTGTCATTTGGTAAGACAAGTTTCTCAACCTTGTTTTTCTTCTTCAGTAACGTCTTGGCTATACTTGCCATTTAGCTCTCTCATGTATATCCTGAAACAACTTACAAATTCCGTAACACACACAAACACACATGCATACACACACTAATACACTTTGGGGATATTCATTAGATGTACTGAATTGCAACAATCTAGCAATCACTTTGTGAAGAGCTGACATTTTTACAATATTGTCTGTTTATTCATTAACATATTATATTTGTCCATTTACTTAAGAGTACCCTCTCAACTAGTAACATCCAAAAAAAGGCTCTTGTGTTCCCAAAGAATATTAATTTTTAAGGATGGCCTCACTGTTGCAAGAATTTAGCTGTCCCAGTACTAAATGATCATGTTGGTTAACCCTTAATTAACTCTGGTACCTGGTCAGGTACCCCCATACCTCTTTCTTGACAAATGTGACACGTATCCATCATTATGGAATCACACAAAGTATCTTCACTGCCCTAGAAATCTTCTGTGCTTCACTTGTTCATCCTTCATCCCATCCCAAGCCCTGCTCTTCTTACTCTCTCCATAGTTTTGCCTTTTCCAGAATGTCATATGATTGGAATTCTAAAGTATATAGCCTTTTCAGATTGGCTTAACAATATACATTTAAGTATCTTCCATGTGTTTTCATGGCCTCATACCTCTCTTTTTTTTTCTTTCTGTGAATAATGTTACACTGTCTAGATGTGCCACAGTTAATTTACCCATCTTCTTACTAAAGGATATCTTGGTTGCATCCAAGTTTGGGAAATTATGAATAAAGTTACTACAAACATCAGTGTGGAGGTTTTTGTGTGGACATGTTTTCAACTCCTTTAGGTAAATACCAACAACTGTGATTGCTGGATCATATGGTAAGAGTAGGTTTAGTTTTGCAAGAAACTACCAAACTCTTCCAAATTGGCTGTCTCATTTTGCATTCCCACCAGCAATGAATGCAAGTTCTTATTGTTCCACAACCTTGCTAGCATTTAGTGTTATCAGTGTTCTGGATTTTGATATTCTAATAGGTGTGTAGTGGTATCTTGTTGTTTAACTGTATTTCTCTGCAATTTCTCTATTCACTTCTCCATGGGGTTAGTGTACTTTTTTTTAAAGATTTTATTTATCTATTTGAGAGAGAGAGAACACAAAGGGAGCGTGAGAGGGAGAAGCAGACTACCCGCTGAGCAGGGAGCCCAAAGTGGGGCTCGATCAGAGGACCCCGGGATCATGACCTGAGCCGAAGGCAGACACTTAACGAACTGAGCCACCCAGGCACCCCAAGAATTAGTGTACTTCTTAAATTTCTTGGACTCATGTCTTTTCTTACTATTGCTACTGCCCTATTTGCTCTCTCCTTTTTTCTCAAACTGCAACTAACATGTATGTGAGGCCTATTCACTGTATTCTCCATAGCTTAGTCTTTCTTTTGTATTCTCCATCTTTCTGTTTCTTCATGTTTCACTGTGGATGTTTTCTTCTGACCTGTCTTCCAGTTTACTAATTATTTCTTCAGCTGTGTCTACAATGCTATTAATACCACTCACAGATTTTTTTTTTTTTAAGATTTTATTTATTTGCGAGAGAGAGAATGAGAGACAGAGAGCATGAGAGGGAGGAGGGTCAGAGGGAGAAGCAGACTCCCTGCTAAGCAGGGAGCCCAATGCAGGACTCGATCCCAGGACTCCAGGATCATGACCTGAGCCGAAGGCAGTCGCTTAACCAACTGAGCCACCCAGGCGCCCAACTCACAGATTTCTTAATTTCAATTATTTTATTTTTCAGTTGCAGAATTTTCACTTGGGTTATTTTTTTGTATGTTTTGGTTCTCTGACAAAATATTTTTATTTCAACATACATTTAAGTAGTTTAATAAAAATTTCTATTTTAGGATAATTGTAGATTCACATGCAATTATAGGAAAGAATTCAGAGAGACTGTTATTTCCTTTATCTGGTTTCCTGAAATGTCTCATAATTTGAGACTGGCTTTTTTTCACTCAGTATAATTTTTTTGTAGTTTCATCCCGGTTGTTATATCAATAGCTCATTCCTTTTTATCACTGGGTAGTATTCCATGGTATGGATTAGCACTGTTTGTTTAGCTATCTGTTAAAGGGCATACAGGTTGTTTTCAGTTTGGGATGCTATGAATAAAGCTGCCGTAAACATTTATATACAAGTTTTGTGTGAAGATAACCCAGCCTCTGTTGACACCTTGTTAGTGCTAGGAGTTCCAGCTTCCCACATCTTCTCCACTGATGTTGTGGTAGGAGTGGCCTTGTAACTCCTGGGCAATGGTGAAAATCCTGACTCTCTACTACTAGGCCTTCTCTGATGCCACACTGGTGGGGAGAGAGTGTAACACCTTTTTACTGTTAGGTGGGCAGAAGTTCAGGTCCCCACATGGTCTCTGACACTGTGGCAGCAGTGGTGGGGTGCTTGTTACCACCTGGTGGGGAGGAAATCCTAGTTTCCTACTTGTCCTTCTCTGACACCATTCCACAACTGGTGTTCGGGAACCTCATTACAATGTGGCAAAGATGGAAGTCTAGGCTCTCCACTTGGCCTTTGTTGGCATGGGGTGGGGGGGCACAATATTTTATTCTGGCTGCAATATGGTAGGTCTATTGAAAGGTTTTCCTGTGCCTCCCTCTTTCCTGGTCCTTTGGCTAGAAAGAGAAGGTTTTTTTTTTTTTTTTTTTTTTGGCATGTGCCCAGTGGCATTTCTGGATTGCAGTTTACTTCAGCTCCAATACAAGGCTTTTAAGGCAAAAAGAAAACCCAGGGAACTCCCACTACATTGTTCATTGGGTCCTGAGACCTTAAGCTAGTTTGCTTTATTCTCTCCAAGACTCTTTCAGAATCTTCTTATATTTTATAGATAGTTCTAGATTTTTAATTGTAGTTTCCAGGAAAAATAGAAAAATGTGTATCTATTCCATTTTCCCAAAGTGGAAGTTTCTCTGGTTGTTATTTTAAGCTATCTCTGAACTCCCAACTAGTCCATTTCTGTTGCATGTAGTTTACCTTGGTTTTTGGTCATGTCCTATTTCATCACATGGCTGGTTATTTTGGGTTGCTTGCTAAATGCTATATATAGCAAACTATCGTGATAATTTGGGCCTAGATATGTATTATTTTTGTCCAGAGAGGATTTGCCAATAGTAGGCAGCTAGAAAAAGTAGTAATCTGAAATACTTTAATCACAGCTTCAGATAATTCCAAGTGGGGCTTTAAAGCATCTTAGGACTATTTCATTTATAGTTCACCTTTACTCATACTGTGGACCTAACTCAAGGTATGAGTGGTGTGCCTGGCCAATGGAGTCCTCCTCCTAGGGCAGGCTATGAACTTTAACTTTTGTCTCACAGAACTGTTACTCTATTGAAAGCTGTGCTCACCTTCTCTGTCTACTTTGTTAACTGTTAGACAGCTGCCTTTTTAAGAACTGGCAGATGCTTCTGGGGAAATGCAGCCCCAGAAGAAGCTGGGCTTATCTCTTTTGATTCCCATCTTCTCCTAGGTATTTGCCCTATAGTTTTTGTTGTTGTTTTTACCATTAACAAGAAGTATTTTAACATTTAATTTTGACTTAACAACATACAGTGGCTTGATTTTTTATAAGTGTCTTAGAAAAGGATTCACTTCAAGTATGAATAAACTAATTTCATAAGATACATGGTGACATTCAAGTACCCACATAAACACAGAACTTACCTTTTTCCCTAGTTTTATTGGGAAATAATTAGCATACAAGTTTAAGGTGTATAGCAGGATGGTTTGATTTACATATATTATGAAATGATTATCACAATAGGTTCAGCTATAACATCCATCTTCTCATATACATTTAAAAAAGAAAAAAAAGGAAAAATTCCTCTTAGGATGAGAACTCTTAGGATTTACTCTCTTAACAACTTTTCTATATATCATATAGCAGTGTTAGATATAGTTATTGTGTTGTACATTATATCCATAGTACATATTTATCTTATAACCTAGAGTTTGTACCGTATAGTCACCTCCCTCCAATTCTCCATCTCCCTGCCCTCTGCCCTTGGTAACCGCAGGTCTGACTTCTTTCTATAAATTTGGTGGTTTTGTTTATATTTGCTTTTGTTTTGAGATTCCACATATAAGTGAGATCATACAATATTTGTCCTTTTCTGTCTTATTTCACTTAGCATAGTGCCTTCAGGTCCACTCATATTATTGCATATGATAAGATTTCCTCATTTTATGATGGCTGAATAACATTCCATTATCCCTTCATCCATTGAAGGACACTTAGGTTGTTTCTATATCTTAGCTATGGTAAATAATGATGCTATGAACATAGGGGTGCAGATATCTTTTTGAGTTGGTATATTCATTTCCTTCAGATATATTACCAAAGGTGAGAATGCTGGATCATCTGGTACTTCTATTTTTTATTTTTTTGAGAATTCTCTATGCTGTTTTCAACAGTGGTTGTACCAATTTATAATTCCACCAACAGTGCACAAGGGTTCCCTTTTGTCCATATCCACGCCAACATGGTATCTCTTATCTTTTTGATCATGGCCATTCCAACAGGTGTGAGGTGATCTCATTGTGGTTTTCTTTTATTAAATATTTACTTACTTATTTGAGAGAGAGTGCGTGTGAGAGGAGGGGAGGGGCAGAGAGAGAGAGGGAGAGAGAGAAACTCAAGCAGACTCCACACTGAGCATAGAGCTGATGCAGGGCTTGATTTCACAACCCTGAGATCGTGAACTGAGCCAAAATCAAGCTAGACACTTAACTGACTGAGCCACTTAGGCACCCCAATCTCATTGTGGTTTTAATTTGCATTTCCTAATGACTAGTAATGTTAAGCATCTTTCCATGTACTTGTTGGCCTTTTGTCTATCTTTGGAAAAATGTCTATTCAGGACCTTTGTCCATTAAAAGTTTTGTTGTTTTGTTATCAAATTGTATGAGTTCTTTATATAACAGATATATGGTTTGCAAATATATTTTCCCATTCTGTAGGGTTTTTTTCACTTTGTAGATGGTTTATTGTGCTGTGCAGAAGCTTTTTAGTTTGATATAGTCTCATTTGTTTATTTTTTATTTTGTTGCTTGTACTTTAGGTGTCATAACAAAAAAAATCATTACCAACACCCATGTCAAGAAGCTTTATTCCTACGTTTTGTCAGGAGTTTCATGGTTTTAGGTTTTACACTTAAGTCTTTAACCCATTTTGAGTTAATTTTTGTGGGTGGTGTAAGATATGGGTCCAGTTTCATTCTTTTCTGTGTGAATATCCAGTTATCCCAGCACCATTTATTGAAGAGACTGTCTTTTCTCCATTGGGTATTCCTGGCTCCCTTGTGAAATATTAATCAATTATATATGCTTCAGTTTATTTCTAGGCTCTCAGTTCTGTTCCACTGGTCTATTGGTCTGTTTTTATGCCAGTACCATCTTGTTTTGATGAGTACAGCTTGAAAGCAGGAAGTGTGATCTCTCCTGCTTTGTTATTCTTTCTCAGGAATTCTCTGGCTACTCAGGGTCTTTTGTGATTCCATATAGATTTTAGGATAAGTTATTGGAATCTTGATAGGGATTGCACTGAATCTAGATGGCTTTTTGTAGTATTTACATTTTAACACTATTAATTCTTCCAATCTATGGACACAGGATATCCATTTATTTGTGTCTTCCTTGATTTCTTTCATCAGTGTTTTGTAGTTTTCAGAGTAGAGATCTTTCACACTCTTGGTTAAACTTATTCCTATTTTATTGTTTTTGATACTGTTGTATTTGCATTTCCCTAAGTTTCTTTAATTCTTTGTCAGAGAAGTCATTGTTAGGGTATAGAAACACTACTGATTTTTATATGTTAATTTTGTATCCTGCAACTTTATTGAATTCAGTTTCTTTCACTGAATCTTTAGGATTTTTTATATATAAAATCATGTCATCTGCAAATAGAGACAATTTTACTTTTTCTTTTCCAATTCTGATTCCTTTTATTTCTTTTTCTTGCTTGATTGCTCTAACTAGTACTTCTAGTACCATGTTGAAATGGAGTGGTGAGAGTGGGCATCCTTCTTTTATTCCTCATGTTAGCAGAAAAGCTTTCTACTTTTACCACTGAGTATGATATTAGCTGTGGGTCTGCCATCTATGGCTTTTATTATGCTGAGATAAATGCCTTCTATGCTGAACTTGTTAAGAGTTTATTATAAATGGATGCTGAATTTTGTCAAATGTGTTTTCTGTGTCTATTTACATGATCATGACTCTTCCATTCTATTAATATATCACATTGATTGGTTAGCATATGTTGAGCCATCCTTGTATCCGTAGGATAAATCCCACTTGATAATGGCAAATGGTCCTTTTAATTAATATGCTACTGAATTTCATTTGGTAGTATTTTACTGAGAATTTTTATATCTATACTCATCAGGGATATTGGCAAATAGTTTTCTTTTCAACAGTGTCTTTTTTCTGGTTTTAGTATCAGGATAATGCTGGCCTCATAAAATAAGTTTGGGAATGTTCCCTCCTTTTGGATTTTTTAGAAAGTTTGAGAAGAATTGATGCTAATTCCTCTTTAAATGTTTCATAAAAGGGGAACCTGGGTGACTCAGTCAGTTAAGCATCTGACTCTTGGTTTCAGCTCAGGTCATGATTTCAGGGTGGTGGGATTGAATCCCATGTCTGGTTCTGTGCTCAGCACAGAGTTACTTGGGATTCCCTCTCGCCCTCTCCCTCTGCCCCTCCCCCCACTCATGTGTTTGCTCACTTGTGCACACACTCTCTCTAAAATACATACATAAGTAAAATCTTTAAAAATAAATCAATAAATGTTTCTTAAAACATCACCAGTGAAGACAGTTGGTCCTGGGGCTTTCTTCATTGAGAGGTTTTGATTATTGATTCAATCTCCTTACTGGTAATTAGTCTATTCAGACTTTCTATTTCTTCCTGATTCAGTCTTCATTAAGTTGTATGTTTACAATTTTTCCATTTTCTAAGTTGTCCAGTTTGTTGGCATATAGTTGTTCATAGTAGCCTCTTTTGATCCTTGAATTTCTGTGGTATCAGTTGTAATGCTTCCTTTTTCATTTGTAACTTTTATTGATTTGGGTCCTTTCTCTTTTTTTCCTTAGTTATTCTAGCTAAATGTTTGTCAATTTTGGGGGTGTCTGGGTGGCTCAGTCAGTTAAGTGTCTGATTCTTGATTTCGGCTCAGGTCATGATTTCAGGGTTGTGAGATTAAGCCCCGCTCTGCACTGTGTGTAGAGCCTGCTTAAGAGTCTCTTTCCTTCTCCCTTCCTGACTCCCAGCTCTCTCTCTCAATCTCCCCCTCCAAAAAATGGTTTGTCAATGTTGTTTACCTTTTCAAAGAACCAACTCTCAGCTTGTTCTATTCTTTTTCTGTTCTCTATTTTACTTCTTTCTGTTTTAATATTTATTAGTTCTTTTCTTCTAACTTTGGGCTCAATTTGTTCTTCTTTTTATAGTTCCTTAAATCAGAGGTAGGGTATTTGAGATCTTTCTTGTTTCTTAATATAGGCATTTATTGCTAAGAACTTTCCTCTTAGAACTGTTTTCACTGCATCCTGTAAGATCTGGTATATGTTGTATTTCCATTTTTATCTATTTCAAGAAACCTTTTAATATCTTCTTTGATATTAATTTTCATGTATTTGTGAATTTTCCAGTTTTCAATTTTCAGATTTCTAATTTTATGCCATTGGGGTCAGAGGAGACACTTTGTATGATTTCAGTCTTCTTGAATTTGCTAAGTCTTGTTTTGTGGCCTAACATATGATCTACTCTAGAAAATGTTTCATATGCACTTGAAAAGTATGTCTATTTTGCTGTTGTTGAATAGAATGTTCTGTACATGTCTGTTAAGTCCATTTTATCTAGAAGGTTCAAATTTGCTGTTTTCTTATTGCTTCTCTGTCTGAATAATGTGCCCAATATTGGAGCACTTAAATATATAATGTTCCTGTATGTCCATTCAAAGAACTCTTATTTAGCATTCCTTATGAGGCAGATCGAGTGGCAAAGAGCTCCTTCAGCTTTTGTTTGTTTAGAAAAGACTTTATCCCTTCTTCGTTTCTGATGGACAGCTTTGCCAGATATAGAATTCTTGTCTGACAGTTATTTTCTTTCAATATGTCATTCCATTCTCTTCTGGCCTGAAAAGTTTGTTGAGAAATCTGCCAACATTCTTATGGGAGGCTATAACTTGTATATAACCCCTCTCTTGTTGCTCCTAAAATTCTTTGTCTTTGACTTCTGACAACTTAATTATGTCTTATAGTGCTACCTGGGTTCAACCTATATGAATTCCTTTGGATCTCATGGATCAGGATGTCCTTTTCTCTCACCAGGTTTGAGAAGTTTTCAGCCATTGTTGCCTTAAATATATTTTCTTTTTCTTTTTTCTTTTTTTTGCCATTGTTGCCTTGAATATATTTTCTGTCCCTTTGTTCCTGATCTGGAATTCTTATAATACTAACATTGTTTCTTTTCAATATGTTCCATTTTGCCATAGGCTTTCCTCATTCTTTTCACTTTTTGCTTCTCTGACTGGGTAATTTCTAATGTCCTATCCTCTAGGTCACTGATTCTTCCTTCTGTATGGATAAGTCTACTTTTGAAACTCTCTACTGAATTCTTCTGTTCAATTATCATATAGTAGACCCTTGAACACCATGGAGTAAAGGGTATTGACCTCCCATGCAGTTGAAAATCCATGTATAACTTTTGACTCCCCCACTCAAAATGTAACTACTAATAGTCTACTATTGACTGAAGCCTTACTTATAACATAAACAGTTGATCAAAACATATTTTATATTTTATATGTATTGTATACTGTATTCTTACAATAAAGTAGGCTTGAGAAAAAATGTTATTAAGGAAGTCATAAGGAAAATACATTTACAGTACTGTACTGTATTTATCAAAAAAAAAAAAATCTGTGTATAAGTGAATCTGTGCAGTTCAAACCCATGTTGTTCAAGGGTCAACTGTACTTTTCAACCCCAGGATTTTTTTTTTTTTGGATGGCTGCTTTTTCCTTGTCAAAATTCTCATTTTGTTCATGCATTGCTTTCTGAATTTTGTTTGTGTTTTCCTGCAGTTCACTAAATTTCCTTAAGAGGATTACTTTGAATTCTTTGACAATTCTTAGATCTCCATTTCTTTAAGATCAGTTATTAGAACTTTATTAGTTTCCTTTGGTGGCATACTTATCTGATTTTTCATGATCCTTGATTCCTTATGTTGTTATTTGAGCACTGGAGTAACTGGGCTCCTCTTTCAGACTTTACAAGTTTTCTTTGATAGAGACTGTTTTTTTACCAGTCAGCTCAATTTGGGTTTCTGGGTTTGTCTACTGCTAACATCCACAGGTAGCAGGGACTGCTATTATGGTCTATTTTGGGGTGAGGCAACCGTTCAAGCTCTGAGGATGGGGACGGGGAGTGTGCCTCTGGTTGAGAATAGTTGGATAGGAATGTTGGCTTGGTTCTCGACTTGAGTGAGGCTGTGGAATGGATTCCATGATTGCCTGGATTCTCTAGTCATGCTTATTAGATGGTTAGTACTCGGTACTATATTCAGTAGTATATGGGGCTATGAATTAACTTCCTTGCCGTGGCAGGGAAGCAGGATAAGACCCAGGGCCTATATATAGCTCATTGTTTGGGGACCCAAATCAGGCCAGAGTGTGCACAGAATTCCCTGGTCAGGTGACGTCACTGGTTTTGCTCTGCAGATAAGGGATGACATGGGCAGTGCTCTCTGTTCAAGTACTACTATAAGTAGGGCTGTTGAATGGGCTATGAAGCTTCCTGTGTGTTCTGGTTAAGTTCCCTGGTTGGACAGGCTGAAGGCTGTATTCAGTAATGAGCGGGTCTATGAATTAGATTCCTTGCCTAGGTGCAGTGAGAGAAGCAACTCTAAAGCTGGAGAGCTCTGGAGCTCCCTGGGGTCTAGTGGTTAGGATACGGTGCTCTCTAAAATTGGGAAAGCTCTTTGTCGTCTTAACTCAAGCCAACCTGCACCCCAAGTTTCCTAGCTGAAGAGGGCCACTGGCTTTGCTTTGTAAACTATTGACTTTGCCTTTCTCTAGACTCAAGCATTGCTGGACCACACACCTTCCAGGAGTTGTTGCCAGCCCTTTTGGTCAGATGGGCTAAAAGACACATTCCACAGTGGTGTTATGTGTCAGCTCCCTTAACTGGGCAGGAGGGAAGAGGCTACTCCAGGCTACTCTCCAAATTTTCCAATATTCTCCTATTTCCCAAATAGGCTCTCCAGTTGGGAAGGGCTGAGAGCTACCACCACCCTTGGCTATGAATTAATCTTCCTGCCTGTGCATAATAAAAGAATCCTTCATACTTGGTACTGGATTTGCTCTGGGGCTGATCAGCTCTGCCAGCCTGCCTCCTGGCTGGAGTACCACTGAGCTTCCAGAAGTTGTAGCCAATGCTTATGCTCACTGGGACCAGAAGATACTCTCAACAGTGGGTGGGGCTGTAACTCAGCTCCCTGCGTGGGAGTGGAGCAAACCAGACTCTAGAGATGGCAAAACTCCTCATCTGAGGATCTGAATCAGTCAGATGTGCACCCCACTGAGTTTCCTGGTCAGAGTGAGCCCCTGACTTGGTTTTGCAGATGAGCAAATCCACCAGTTGGGATTATTACTTGGGCACTACAGGTATGAACTTGGTCTGCCAATATCCATGTGCTGATTATTGCAAGCCCCTTCCCCCTTCTCCATCCCAGTCAGATTCTCAGTGGTTGAGCCCCACAGACATCCCTGCAATAACTGTGGGGCAAGATCAGAGGATGGGCTTTCATAAAGTAACCCCCAATGTTGGTGGGGTGGCTGTGCTCCCTGGGTTCTTTTCCCACTGGAGGAACCAGAAGCTCAGGGGAGACCTCTCCATGTGCTGCTGCACTGGCCTGAAGGGAGACACAATGTGGTCAACATGCAGCTGCTTCTCTTGCCCTTCTGATGAAGTCTATCTTGGTCTCTGAGGTAGAGGAAGGTGCAAAAGCCTCACCCCCATGTTCTAGGATTCTTTCAGTGGTGTCTTGTTTTTTAATAGCCGTTAGTTGTTCTTGTGGGGGGAGGCACAAAGTCAGGAACAACCTATGTTGTCATCTTAGTGAAATCACTCCCTGCCCTGTAATTCTTAACTTTCTTGATAGGTCTCTGATGTTCTCAAACCAATTAAAAACAAATACGCACACATGTGTACACACACACACACACACCTTCAATATTTTTCACTTTTCTCAGAAGGAGAGTTGGTTCTAATGATCTAGTCTGCCGTTATTGGAAATGGGTTTCTATCACTGTCTTTGTTTTTTGCACATGCTATCCTGACTAGAATATAAAATATTTCTGTGTGGACAATATATCCTATGCATCCAGAACCTAACAGGCTGCCTGTCATACAATAAATTAATTGCTGGATTGGAAAAATAACAATGTGTAAGTCTTGGCAACTAATGAGAATACGTGGCCTGATGATGGAAGAAGAATAAAATTAAATATAACTAAGATTTCTAAAGCTTGACTTTAGAAATGGTCATGGCATTCCTAGGTTTAATAAAAGAAGTCAAGAGAAGAAAGAAAGAGGAGTAGAATTGGTGGGAAGTTGACTTTGGTTTTTGGATATGCTGAATTTGATGTATCGGTAAGGTACTTAAGTGAAAGCGGTGGGAATAGATACCTGATTCCAGGTATCAGTTGTCAGGATAATTCCTAAGAGAAAGGAAATATTAAGAGAAAGGAGCTGAATATAAAAATATTAGAGAACGTCTAACTATATGTAGGAGGTTAAGTAAGAGGAAGAACCTTTCAGTAAATAGAAGGATGTGCACAGCAGGAAAAAGAAACTCAGAATGCCACTTAATGGAAGAGAAGGAGGACAAGAGTTGGGAGAAAAAAACAATTATTAAATGGTCAAGTGTGGCTAAAAGGTCAATCAGGCTCTGGAATGAAAGAAGTCTTATAATACATACATACCATCTATCTTCTAAGTAGTAAAAGAAGGCAGGAACGTGGAAGGCTGGAGGGTGTTTAATTTTTAAGTGAGAAGAAAAATTCAGAAAAGAATGGAGACAATTTTAAGTTGTCATTAGAGGAATAAAAAAATTTATAAAGAGATTTGAGGTCTCAAAAGAGGGAGGCAGTCAATATTTGCAAAATTATGTGACTTTTTTCCACAGGTTAGTATCTTGTGGTGAACTCAAGAGAGGAAACTACTTTTAGGAAAGCATGAGAAATTCACTTGTAGACAATTTTGAAGATTGGTAAACATGGAAAAGAGAATGGAGTCTGCAAGCAGATTTGGGAGTTATCTACACAGAAATGATAGTTTAAAACAATGGTATATGTAGTATTTATATGTCATAATTTCTATCAGTAAAAAAATGGTTATTTTCTCTCTTACAGAGAAATAATAACTAATCCAAAAATAGTTTCTATCTCGGTTAGTAAGTGTGGATTTGTTTTTGAGAACCTTAAAATTGTCCTATTTTAACTTGAAGAATAATCCTATTACAACCAAATGGTTATCAGAATCCTAAAATTGTAATTAGCAAGAGGATATTCATGAAACTTGCCAGAAATGTGAATGTAAGCTTGAGTACTGAACCAATATTATGGAAAAATTCTCCCATCTCTGCCTGTCTGTGCAATGCATTATTGGAATGCATTGGAAATAATGCAAATAATGCAAATAATCCAAATAATGCATTATTTGGAAAAAAAGACAAAACATATGCAGGGCTACTATTTTACCAGTAATACAATGGCCACAATTGTTTATCATCAATTTCTGTTCTCATTAGCTACGAGTTTAAGCTGTACTGGTTGTAAAACATTTTAAATATAACTCTTGTTCATATGCTAAGTCACTGAATTACTTATATATAACATTTCAATGCTTCTAAAATTCTAAATTACAATTGACACAGACTACTTTACCATTACACCAACTCTTTGGGACAAAAAGGAATCATTAGCGTCCCCACTTTAATAATGATTAAGCTAAGATACAGCTGCTGCATACTTCTTTGTTACTACTCACACTATGCTCAAATTCAAAGCTTCTTCCAACAGTAAGAGTGACCCTGAATAAATTCACCTGGGCTAAAAGTCATTTCATTTACAAGACAACATAGTTATTATTAAAATTCTCATACCATTTGGTGATGCCATAACATTCTTTAATAATATCCTGAAGGACGGCTCGATAGAAGAGTGATTCGGTAGGCAGCTGAAAAAAATGTAGATATATATATGAGCACAAGAAACAAAAAACATAAATTGAATCAATACTAGAGAGTCAGGACCATAAGTGAATGTTAGAAACCTGACTTTGTTACAAAACATAGAGGACACTTTAAAAATTTTTTCATTCTAAGTTACATTAACACCCTGTAGCTAAAATTCACTGAGAAAGTATTCTGCATGAAAATAGAAGAAACTATAAGAGAAATGGTAGTGAGTGAGGAAGAAAAAGCAAAATCAAAGAAAAATGAGCTAATGTCCCAAATGGAGTGCCGTTCAATTTAAAAAGTGGAAATAAATTTTCACGACCAGCCAAATCAGCTCTGGAGCCTGTAAGAGAGCAGTCAGGTAGAATACGTGCAAAAGAGAAGAAAACGTGGATTTGTCCTAATGGCGGTGGAACAGAGATAGTATCATTTAGGATTCACACCTGCAAAGAGAAGGTACTATCCTAAGGACATTCTAAAAATATGTCTGAGCTCTGAAAGATCATAGCATTGGCTACTGTTGAGTTGAAAAGGATATGCTTTTTGTCTTTTAGAAAGGACATAGGATCAGGTATCCATGAATGTTTTCCAAAGGAAAGAAGGTATGGCTGAAAAGAAAGGCCCCAGTGAAACATAATTTTGAAGAAGTAGAAGGTAAAAAAAAAAGTACTACACATAAAATAAAACACTTCACTGAAAAAATGGAAGTGGTACTCAAACTAAGAAACTACAAAAGTCACCCAAACTCCATCCATATCCCCCCAGACCTCTTAATATTGACAGTGTAAATAAATCTAACATGAAATATCAAATATTATCAGCAACAACCCTGGTTCCATGCCAAGTTACTAATGGAAAAAAAAAAAAAAGGAAAGAAAAATGAGCCAGAGTAGCGGGAGGTCAACAATATCGTATGGTTCTGAAAAGTCTAATAAGGTGAAAACTCCAAACTATGCAGTGATTGGTAAAGTTTTAAAGACAGAGGTCAGTAGACTGTATATATTCCCTGAGTTATCCTTTTGTAACTTTTATTCTCCTTCCTAGCACAGAATTGTTATTTTCATCTGTTTTCAACTAAAATATGTTCGGATTCAGATGGAGTTTAGCACAAAATAAAATCTTGCCTGTGTGCTCAGGCAGAAAACTTAACTCTACTGCTCCTATCCTCATCTGACCGCAAGTTCCTACACTGTGGGCCCCTGGTGCTGAAACTACAAAAAAACACAAATTGGGGAGTTGAGGGTCAACCAACCATTATTTCTTGGGTCTTGTCACTGGACAATGTCTGACTTGCAAGATCTTGATAGAACACTTGGAAAGAACACACGTTATATCCTTTCTGGATGGTGGGAATAGTGGGGAGGGTGATTCTAGTCAGAAATGGTGTTAGGAATACCACAGTCCCCAGTTCAGCTCCTAAAATAACACACTGACAGCAGACATCCATACATACTTGAGTGCCCACAGTAAAATTTATAACCTTCAAAAGACACACTTCTTATATAATATCTCTTTCTAAATACAACTCCTGACTTAAGACAAACTGATTTCTAAACTTTTTTTCTGGAAGACTGCTCCAAAACATTTCATTCTAAATTTCCCATCTCCGGATATACTTTCTTTCTTTTTTTTTTTTTAATTTATTTATTTGACAGAGAGAGAGCACAAGTAGGCAGAGTGGCAGGCAGAGGGAAAGGGAAAAGCAGGCTGTCTGCTGAGCAGGGAGCCTGATGCGGGGCTCGATCCCAGGACGCTGGGATCACGACCTGAGCCGAAGGCAGACGCTTAACCGACTGAGCCACCCAGGCACCCCTTGATATACTTTCATTTGGCATTTTTTCATCTTCAGTAATTCTTTTTTGCAGTACTAAAAATCTCTATCATCTGTCCCTCACATCTCCCCAAATCCCTTCAGTTTTCTCACAAAAATGCTGAAATCCCCTTTCATACATTAACACCTATTGTTCTATTGAAATTCAAGGCATTCTGGGAAATATATTATTACATAAAGTAAAATATTAGCATTAGTATTATAAATGCTTACGAAGTTCTTAATTTTTTATTTGGTTAAGCTATATAATAAATAGGAAGTTTAATTTTATGTAAATTTTATATGAAACTCTAAAAATAGAGCTGGTATCTGAACTGAAGAAGCCTAGCTCAGATGTCCCTGTACCAAGCCATAATGCTATTTTGCCTCTTGGACACTTGGGCAGGGATGAGGTATCATTAGTTTTATTATGTACTTCATTTAGGGAAAAAAAATCTTAAAAATATGGTGTGCCTGGGTGGCTCAGTCAGTTAAGGGGCTGACCCTTGACTTCGGCTCAGGTCATGATCTCAGGGTCCTGGAATTAAGCCCCATGTCCAGCTCCATGCTCAGTGGGGAGTCTGTTTAAGGATTCTTTTTCTCCCTCTCCCCTTCCCTCTGCTCTCTCTTTCTCTCTCTCTCAAAACAAAAACCAAAAAACTCTTAAAAATAAAGCTTTCCATTCCCTGCCTTTGAGAAAAATTATATAAATGGTAGCAAGATAATTTAGAAATAAATGTATATTTATATTGTTATTAAAAACTGGTTGAAGACGACAAAAAGAAAAAAAAAACAAGAAATGCATTTAAACAAGAGATTATACAAAAATGCATACAGAAATACAAACAGGATAGAATAAATCATCATTCCCAAGTTATCCTGAGTAAATAAGAGCTTTACAGCTGTTTCCTAAGAGAAAGGGAAGAGAGTTATGAAGTACCTTCAAATGTGCATTCCTGGAGTAACTAGGACTACCCATCCTGGTAAATACGTACTGGGGGTAAGTGGGAAGGGAATCAACAGCTCCCCACCCCTGTCTGTCTGACTATTCCAAGAATAAACTGGATGTGGCTCAGAGTTTACTTTCCTTCACAAGTGATAAATCAACTTAACACTTTAATGCATTTTAAATGGGAGGGAGCAAAAACAGCACACCCTTAAAGTATATTATCTTAGGCATGCATTTTACAGGTCTAGTGGAAAGGGCTCTAAGCTGGAAGTCAGTACTCTGCAATTAATTAAGGGAGCTAGAATGCACTATTAAACTTCTGCTGTTCTGCTGTGTATCATGTTCTCATGTAAGTTTGGGATAATACCCAACTTATAAGATTACTGTAAACATGAGTAAGCACTTGGGAAATTGAAAAATACCACAAAAATGCACAGGAACATTATTATGATAAAGTCTCTTTCCTCTTCCATATCCCTAGGGAACCACTAGGTTGATATGCAATATAGCTGTTAACTGCAAACCAGGAGTTTGAGACTAAAGCCCACACACCTAAACAATATGCTCTAATGCCTTTAAAAAATCAGTTTTTATCAACTTTTAGATAGGTACAATGAATACATTTTTTAATGAGATTATGGTTGTTATGCAGAGTTAAGTCTTTATCTTTTCCATTGATAAGAGTTTCTAGAGATTTATTTTTTAATTTTTTTTAAAGATTGTATTTATTTATTTGACAGAGAGAGAGAGAGAGAGAGAGAGACAGCAAGAGAGGGAACACAAGGAGAGGGGAGAGAGAAGGAGAAGCAGACTCCCCACCGAGGAGGGAGCCCAATGCGGGGCTTGATCCCAGGACTCTGGGACCATGACCAGAGCCAAAGGCAGACACCCAACGACTGAGCCACCCAGGCACCCCCAGTGAATACATTTTTTAAAGAAAGTTCTTAGCATCATGACTGGCCCAGTAAATACTCAGTAAATGATATTTGTTGCTATTGTCATTTTCAAATTATTATTTTTAAAAATTTAAATTGACATACTAACATTCCTTTAAAAAAAAGCAAAAAAGAGATTTCTAAAATTTAGGTCTAACAAGAAAAATCTTGTGAAAAGCTTAAAAAGAATTCTTAAAAATTTTTTAGAAATTCCCAATATGTTTCATGAATTATAAGGTAGAAGATAAGGCAATTACACAGATATTCTGGGGATACATTTAACTTCTGTTTATATGTGCAAGCCCATTTGGCTATTTCAACTAATGACTAATCAAGTAAAATAAGGAAAAGAGTTAAAAAAAAAAAACAAAATGTGTGTTTTGGACTATAGGTAAAAATAAACTGAATGCTATATCATGTTTACCTTTGCTTGAACTAAGTCCATAAAAGCCTAATAGTCAGCAACAGCAGTCTTTAGAAATATTTATAGACTGTTTATTATGAAGAAATGAGACATTAGTACAAGAAAAGAATGTAGAAGTTTTCTTAAAAGTTCAATTTACTTTTTCTGAAAGTTCACTTCTCTTTTAAAGTAAACTTACAGAAAATGTATAAATTTGAATATGAAGAGGTGATATTTATTAAAAGCCATCAGGTTTTAAGTTCATCAGCAGGTCAAGTACGAAGAGTACTTTAAGGAACCATCATGTCCATCTGCTATATTAGAGTAAACATTCTTACTTACCCCTTGGCCAACTGCAACTCGTTCCAATGCCTTTGGAGAAAAAATAAAGAGAAAAAGATAAGACAGAGACTGCTCATATATTTAGTCTTACCTTATAAGACTTATAAACACACTGTATAAGGGCTTATAAAAGTGACATTAAAAAAGATTAATTGATAACATGTAAGTTTATACATTTAAAAGTGTTAATATCATTAAGGAATGTTAACCGGTATACTTGTATAATTTAGGGTTGATTTATAATAGATGTGTGTCATGTACACAAGCACAAACATACCTCAACTGTATACACTCCTTCAATTTTAGAAAAAATAAGAAAACGAAATGAAATAACATGCTCTTGGCTCACTTTTAGTTTAGCTAAAACAATCAAATAAATCCAAAACTATTATTTTTTTAATCTAAAGCTATTATTATGTGTGTGTATATACAACTTTTAACTTATTTTCATCTAATTTTTTATAAACGTAGTTTCATATTTTATTATAGAAGGTAATATTGAACAGACTGTATTTTAAAACTTAGTTTAGAAAAGTATGTATAGTTTTGATCTGCCTGGTCTGCAATTCAAATCAAATTCACATATGATCAAGTGCCCAGTAGAAAAGAAAGTAATACATATTTTTATAATTTTATACATAGCTAGTTTTTATATTTATATTTATTTAAGATCCAGAACATTTTTAGAAAATATTTCCTAATATTTCTAATAAATACTCATAATCCAACATATATGAAAGGTTATTTGAAAGATTTGCCATAATTTAAATATGGAATAGAGGCTTCTAAAACTTTCATTTTTTAAGAGACATAAATTTCCACACTTACGCAGTTTATATTTATATATATTATATATAACTGATTTATATATATTATTTATAACTGAATTACATTAAAATATTTTAATATTTATATTTTTTTAAATTTTAAATAGTTCAAACACAAAGAAGTAAAATATAACAGATCTGCATATATTTCCTATTCCATTTTAAAAGACTCATATTCGCTTTAGATAGGTGTTCTTCATAATCATATACTTGTTAGATATAGCTGAATCATATACTTCTAAGACTAATGGTAATTTACAGATTATCCTATATAAGTACAATTTTTTCAGCTACACAAGCTCACTGACAAGGTAAAGTACTTGCCACAAGTTGTATACCTAGGTAGCAAGTGAGCAAGAAGTAAAACTTTGTTCTATGAACCCTGATTAACTTCTCCTGCCCTCATACCATGAAGATTTAGTGGGAAAATGAGTTCACTGTATAACAAGTTGCTTCACAGAAAGTGTTTGAAGAAAAAAATTGCAATTTTTCCATTGACTTGAAGGATACCTTCACTGAACATTTAAAGCCACAGATTTATGAATACAGGAGATATTATGTAATTTTCATATTAAATTAAACAACAGGCCCAGAATAAGTTTATTATTGAAGAAAACACTGATTTTCATTTACAGTACTATTTGTGCTCATTTCAGATTAGATTTTTGTGTTATGGCTTTTGCTAAAAGACTGAACTGAATAAAGAAACAAGAATTTTTAATAAGTTGCTTGGTGTTGATAAAAGTATCTGCTTTTAGGTAAGTATAACTAGTTAAAAGTAGTCAATAACAAGACTACTTTTAGTATGTGTTGCTGATGAGGGATTTTAGAAATACAAATGATAAATTAGGATGACATAATAAAAGATAACCAGGTAGGTGATAAGAAGTTTCTTGCAAACATTAGTATTTTTCTTGGCCAATAAATAAAGATAATGAAGAAAATAAACCAAGTGTTCATGTCATACTAATCTAAAATATTTTGCAGTTTTATCAGGGTTAAAGTATGCTGACAAGATTGTATTAATCTAATTAAAATTTTATCTCTGGTTAGTACCCTTAACATTTATCTGAAAGCATCACCAGAAAGGTCTTGTTCTCCTTTTTTAACCCCTAAGGCTTTGATTATTTGTGGAAAAGGTCAGGTATGGAACAAAAGGCAATAAAAAATGCACAAAAAAAATGTTCCTTAGCCTCCAAAAAAGAAGCCAAGGTAGCCAGGGACTGGGATGGAGCCAAGGAGAGGGGCATTCCATAGGAAGCTGACATCGGTCAGGAAAAGTTATTAAGTGCAGTGTGGTCTATAAATTCTATATTCTGAAATTTATTTTTCAAAAATGCTTTTTGTTTCTTTGAATGTTTATTTTCATAGCAACCACTTCTGTTTTATGAATGCAGTATATTCTTTTATCTAAGGGATATTAATAGCTATTTTACATTATTTTATTTTATTTTGTATAGTCTCCACTTCCACCAAGTTTCTTTTCTTCTGCTTATCTGATTTCTGTTCTTTCACGTTAGAAATTCTTTAGGTATCTAGAGATTCTTGGCTGTCTGCTGATAATTAAAATAGGGGTATCATAAACCTGATTAGAAGTATTATGCTCATGAGTGAGGACTGCTAATTGTGGGCTTCATCATAAAGATGACATGTGTCCTGCTTATTACCACAATGCATGTAAAGTAGTAGATAATGTTGTAAGGGCAAGTCATTTTTTTCTTAAAATTTGCAATGCACAAAAGCATTAATAATGATGCTCTGCAAAACTTGGCATTTAATTCATGATATTAGCCAACAATAATAAATTCTGCAACATCTGGATAAAGCTTAGTTCAGAAAAAAATATAATCATACCAAACATGCTGACATTCTTGCATTTCGACCACAGCACCATCTCTCTTCCTTTAAATACTGGCACATTGGAAATCCCCACTTTTCTTGGGTACTTTCTGCAGATGGAAGAAAAATATGGATTATTTAAATAAGATTCTTCCTCTTTCAGTTAAAGTAAACAATCTATTAAGAAAGAAAAGCAGTCATTGAGAGTCAAACAGTAGTTAAACATGGAGGTAGTAATGTTTAACAGTTCGTGCCAATCTGTTAATTGAAAGCATATTAATGTTATGAAAGTGGTATTTTCAACAACAGCTGTTTTGTGTTTAAGCTTTAGGTCTGATACTAACCAAATTGCCAAAATTATTTTTCTAAGATTTAGCAAAAGCAATTTAAAATGGAAGTACTCTTCATGTTCAGTGTAACTATAGGAAATAAGTAATGAGATACTGGACATTTACTGCTGACCTGATTAGATTTCTAAAAAAAAATGATTTGTTAAATGACATTTGGTAATTTATTATAGAACAATATTAATTCATCCCTAATAACGATGAAGCCTCAATTTTTTTTTCAGCCACTATATTCACTTTCCAGGAAAAGAACAGCTGTATAAGCTCTTCTTTTTCATTTTATTAACAGGCTGCAATATTTTCAGTTGTGATCCAATTTGGCTCAGTTGCATATATGGTTTAAGTAACAACAACAAAAATCAACATTCACTGCTTAATCACACATATCTTTTGCCTAACTCACTTACAGAGTTGCATATGCAATTTGCGGATGTTCAAACCCTTAATGCAGAACTATTAATTACACAGGGATTTTGAAAAGGAAAACAAATTTCTTTTTTAAATTGAAGCCTAAAAAATAAGAGCTTAAATTTTATCAAGACTGTGACAATTTAAAGAAAAATACAAATTTTCTATTAGGTTAAAAAGTAAAAATAGAATTAAAACCTCGAAAACATAAAACACTTTAAAAGAAAACAGTATTAAAAAAATAAATAAAAAGAAAATACTGTTGAAGTAGAATCCACTAGGTAAATTTCTCTGCTATGAAGGATCAGATGACTTTTGATTCAAATAGTGAAAATTTAAATTTCATGCATATCATATGCCTGTGAGAGTGGTTTCTTTCAGTTCATAAATTAAAGTTTATAATAGACTTTACTGATAATCAGTTGGAAGACATGGACCTTTCCCTGGGAATATAAATAATAATAATGCTAGTGTTTATATAGCACTTAATATTGTGAGGCACTATTGTAAGTGCTTTAAATGTATTAACTAACTAGCTTTAGTCCCTACAGCAACTCTTTGAAATAGGTACACTATTATTCTCATGGCTTAGCTAGGGAAACTAAGCACAGGCAGGTTAAGTAAATTGCCTAAGTTGCAAAATCTAGCACATGGTGGGGTAGGATTTAAACAGAGGCAATCTGACTCCAGAGGCCATACTCTTAACCACCAAGCTATATAAACAATTTCAATTACACATGCACAGGACTTGTGGAGCCCTTGAAGCCCATCCAGGTCCTGGGGACCCTTGGACTACTTCCTCTAGTTCCAAGATGACTTGGAACAGCAGTTTGAGTTTTATTTAAGGCTTTATAATTTTACTGAGACATGATTACCACTAAATAAAAGAATTACTGTAAGGTTTTTTTTTCTTCTTATAACCAAAAAGAGAAATATCTAGATCTTACTGTAAAGGGTAAGGGGCTAGAGAGATAGGTTTGTGCTATTTTACTCAGAATAGTTAGGAAAGGTGCTAACCAATAAAATAGCTATATCTTCCCTTTCTCCTAGCCATTCTCTTACTCCTTGTGACAGTGATCCCAATGATGGGATTAGTCCTGGCAGTCCCTAGAAAGACAGTGGTAAAGCTGTGAGTGTGTGGTAGGGGGAAGAGGGGTGGGAATTATCCAGCGGAATACTGAGTTCTGGGATTCCCAGATTTCTAGTAATAAAGAGAAGATGAAGGCAGGGATACATAAGACCCCTGGTATCCCTCTTGATTTCAGATGACATAAATATGGAAGCCACCAGCGGAGGCTTCTGAGCACATGGGGCTGTCATTAGAAAAATGAAGACTAGTAAAAGAAGGTCTTACTGAATGATCACTAACTTGTACTGATGAAGGTGATGAGGGTAGAGAAGGGATATGGTGTTCCTAAGGGCACATAAAGCTATTCTTTTCCACTACAATAAAGGCCTACAGAAGGGTAGTTTTTGTGTATAAGGGAGCTTCCTCTCCAACCCTACATAACTGTGATGGCAGAAGAGCAATCTTACTCGATGTATACGGCTCCCTGAATCTCTGGCCAAAACACCTAAGATCCTAGGGCTCTTATAGTTTATAGGAATTGCCAGCCTTGGTTCAGGGTTATGTAAAATCTCATCAAAGCCTCCTTCCTTTGGACACCTGGTGGTTGTGGAATCTCCTTGAAGTTTTCTGAATCTACATCACAGTTTCCTCTGTGGTTGAGGTCATGGTGGCCTCACAGCTCTGCTCATTTTTTAAAAGTAAGTGCAAACAACTGATACAGAGGCAGGACATCCTCAAAGTCAAACAAAGCCTTTCATGTACAGGTTCAATATTATCTTTGGAATCTATTTCAGCAGCTTCATTTTGACTGCAGTGAAGAAGGAGGCTCACTTCTATGTCCTGAATCCAAGTCACAGAGTTCGGGTTTCTACTGATATCAATCTCCTATTTAACTGTGTTCATACATTTAAATCTAGTCAAACTGAGCTTTAACCACCCTTATCAGTTGCTTTTCCCTAGGATCATTTTCAGGTTATCTTTAAATGATAATTTTGGAATAGATGAAGTCTCTTGTTTTTTTCTTCTATCCCATTTCTTTTTTGTTGGCTTTAGAAATCCATTAATCTCATAAAAGGAGAGCTTCTACTAGTTCTTCCTTCTTGTGTTAATAATATTATTATCCACTTAATTAAGCAAGTTTTAAAAACCATCTTCTATTATTCTTTCCTTTAATCCCCAAGTTCTTATATACACAACCTCTTAATTATACCTCCTTTTCATCTTCAATCTTCATTAGCTCTTGACTGGGTAAATGCAATACCTACTTACTAATTCTCTTTTTCTCTTTCCTTTAGTCTTGCCCATCCTTTATATTAAGAGGAACATTATCTTTCTAAAATAGACACATCTAGAGCACCTGGGTGGCTCAGATGGTTAAGCATCTGCCTTCGGCTCAGGTCATGATCCCCGCATCCTGGGATCAAGTCCCGCATCGGGCTCCCTGCTCCTTGGGAGCCTGCTTCTCCCTCTGCCTCTCTCTCTGTCTCTCATGAATAAATAAATAAAATCTTAAAAAAAAAAAATTAAAAATTTTAAAAATTAAAAAAAAAAATAAAATAAAATAGACACATCTAACCATGTCACTCCAATAGCTCTTGTTTCCCTCACCACTAGCATCTATGAGACAAAACCTAATGCGTATTTTTCTTACTGTGGATTTTCAGGAGGTTCTGATACTCCTTCTTTGTAATATTCTCTCCCTCTGGTTCCATGATACCATGCTCTCTTATTTGTGGCCTAATGCTCTTCATATCCCCTGATAGTTTGTTATTTTGTGTCTACTGAATGTTCATAAGGATTAATCCTATCCCCCCCTTCAAACTTTTTTGAAGGATTCAAAGTGAAATGATTTCAGTTGGTAAATAAATGTATGAAGCAGCTAGACAGAATAAAATAGGTACTAATCAATTTGTATGGTAACTAAGTATCTCATTTGTCCAGTCTTATTGCTACTTAAAGCATAATTTGGGCATAGCATAATACAACTGTCAAAATTGCCCAAAATGAGTCTGGGGGCACTCACTATCAGTGAGAGCCAGTGTGTAACCTCTGCTCCATCTCTATGCTTTCCCTAGGCAATCTTACCTATACCTCAATATACACTAATGATTCCTGTAGTAATTTCCCAGGGCTGCTGTAACAAATTACTACACACTTGGTAGCTTGAAACAACAGAAAGGTATTCTCTTACAGTTCTGGAGGCTAGAAGTCTGAAATCAAGGTATGGGCTGGACCATGCTCTCTCTGAAGGCTCTAGGGAAGAATCCTTTCCTTGCTCCTTCCTAGCTTCTGTTGGTTGCTGGCAATCCTTGGCATTTCTTGGCTTATAGTTGTACCACTCCAGTTTCCGCCTCTGTCTTCACATGGCTGTCTTCCCTCTGTGTCTCTCTGCTTCCTCTCCTCTTCTTATAAGGACACTCACCATTGGATTTAAGGTCCACCTTATTCCATTATGACCTCATCTTAACTAATTACATCTATAAATACCCCATTTCTAAATGAGGTCACATTCTGAGGTTCTGAGTTGATGTGACTTTTTGGGAGACACTATTCAAGCTACTCCAATTCCTAAATTACATCTTCAACGACTCTTCTCTAAGATCTAATTCTACATCACAAATAGCCTAACTACCATCTCCAAATAGTTATTTCATTGGCACTTGATAATCAACATGTCCAAAATCTAAATAACTGAATGACACAAAACCAGATATCCTAAAGTTTCCTATTTCCGTGACTGGCATCAACATTTATTCGTTTACATGAGTCAAAAAAATTCAGTAATCTTCTCAGATACCTCTTCATACGTAGCTTGTTTTAGAAATTCCAGTTTATTTTTGCCCTAAATATTCCTCAAATCCATTCATATTCTCTATTTCCACCATCCCAAACTACTATGCTACGAAACTGCTATGAAAGCCTCTTGACTGGTTACCAACACATACTCTTGCTCCTTTTTATTTCAGTTCCAGTATTGCAAAGTGATCTTTTAGAATATAAACCTCATCAGTTCATTTCCTGATTTAACAGGTCCTTCTTCTCCTTTCAGATTGAAAACCAAGAAACAGACTCTTAACTACAAAGAACAAACTGATGGTTACCAGAATGGAGGTGGATGGGGGGATGGGTTAAATAGGTGATGAGGATTAAGGAGGGCACTTGTTACGATGAGCACTGGGTGTTGTACGGAACTGTTCTATCACTATATTGTACACCTGAAACTAATACTACATTGTAATGTTAACTAACTGGAATTTAAATAAAAACTTCAAAAAGAAAGATTAAGACCCTGTTCCTTAACGTGATCTGCTCATGACTACCTCTCTGGCTTCATTTCACACCTTGTTCTGTTTCACCCTCTTGTAACATTTTCAGTTCCCTAAGCTTTGGAATTGTCTGTAGTAGCTTTCCTATCTCAAAGCTTTGGAATTGTCTGTAGTAAGCCCTAGATTTCTATGCTATACTCCATGATTCTTCTATACCCATATCTTTGTAAATAGCCCCTTTGTAAATAGACTCCTTTCAAATTATTTTTTTTAAAGATTTTATATATTTATTTGCCAGAGAGAGACAGCCAGAGAGAGAACACAAGCAGGGGGAGTGGGAGAGGGAGAAGCAGGCCTCCCGCCAAGCAGGGAGCCCGACACGGGGCTCGATCCCAGGACCCCGGGATCATGACCTGAACCGAAGGCAGACACTTAACGACTGAGCCACCCAGGTGCCCCCTCATTTCCAATTATTCTAATTGATGTGTACCATCCATCTGCTTACTGCTAACTTCCTGACTGGTTTCCATTTCACTTAAAATAAGACTTGTAATATCCTATGCAGCTCTACCTGATCGGTACTCTCAATCCAGAGCCATTGCCTCTCTGAGCTCCTCTCCTACTATTCTTTCTCACCACCACTCTGGCTTCTTGCTATTCCTCAAATATGCCAGCTTGTTCCTCTTGTGTGGAATGATTTCCCCCTAGCTATTCACTCAGTAACTCAATTACCTTTTTCAACTCTTTGCTGAAATCTCACCTTTTAATAGGGTTTCTCCTGACTTCCTATTTAATTTACCTAGTTAGGTTATTTATTGTTCATTCTGCCCCTAGTGTTCTTTTCCAATGTATTCTTGATCTGAACCTCTTTTTAGGATTTTATTTACTTATTTGACAGAGAGGGCGAGAGAGCACAAGCAGGGAGAGCAGCAGAGGGAGAGGGAGAAGCAGGCTCTCCGCCAAGCAGGGAGCCCGAAGTGGGGCTCGATCCCAAGACCCTGGGATCATGACCTGAGCCAAAGGCAGACGCTTAACCATCTGAGCCACCCAGGCACCCATGCTCTGAACTTTTATAACTATTTCCTAACTAGTTTCTGTCCCTGATCTAGCTCTATGTCAATCTATCCTCTATAATGCCAAAAATTACTCCCTTTCAGAAATGTAGATGAGTGTATGCAATTCCTTTGCATCAAATCAACACACAAGAGATATTTTTACGGAACAAAATGCATTTTGTCTCCCACTGAATAATATTCTGACACCCCAGCATAGCATTCATGGCTTTCACAATCTGGCTCTAATTTGCTTTTTCAGCCATATTTTCTGTTTCCAACATTCTCACCCTCAGCTCACTCTCAGTTATATATCCACAAGGACTTGTTTTATTCAGAACAAGCCACACAGTTTCTGCCTCTATGCCTCTTATCCACAAAATTCTCAAAATGTCCTTCCCTACTCATTCATCTTTCTCAATGAAGACCAAATGTTACCTCTTTTAGAAAGATTTCCTTTATCCCTTAGTTGTGAAAACTTGTTCTCTTCTAGTCTTAGCAGTATTTTGTTTATACATCCATCATTTATTACTTCTTTCATTCATTTTTTTCAAAAATTCACAGTCATAGTTGATTATAATAGTCTGTGGGCCAGGAATCTCTCACTCTCAGATATGCATGAAAGTTCTCTGTAATTGCTTCTGAATTCCTCACTAGATCACAGGCCTCCCTATGGGGTAGACAGTATCTCACTTTTCTTACATCCTCTAGTGCCTTCTACAGAACTTTGTGGAACTGAATAGAAAGAATGAGACAGATGAATCAAGATTATCTACATATCCTCATTATATTTTGGAAAAAAAATATTCTTTTAAAATTTCTTTAGGGGTGCCTGGGTGGCTCAGTCATTAAGTGTCTGCCTTCAGCTCAGGTCATGATCCCGGGGTCCTGGGATCGAGCCCCACATCGGGCTCCCCGCTCGGCGGGAAGCCTGCTTCTCCCTCTCCCACTCTCCCTGCTTGTGTTCTCTCTCTCGCTGTCTCTCTCTGCCAAATAAATAAATAAAAGTCTTTAAAAAAAATTTTTTTTTTAAATAATACTAAAATTTCTTTAAACCTAAATGAAATCTGACTGAAATTATTTCATCTGGGAAGAACAAACAGGTATTACGCCTTTAGAGATACAAATTTCTGTCACCTAAGTGAATAATGTCAATTTGCATTATGCCTTCCTAAATAGAGGATTTTAGAATATCTTATTTAAAACCACAATAACCATTATTGAAATATGGGGGGGGAGATTGGAAAAAACATAGGTAAGTGATTTTTGAAAAATTCTGCTTTGATCACCACATACCTTACCCTCCACTCTCCTGTTTATTAGTTTCTTTTACTGTTTATAACCTGACATTACATATCTACTTATTTATTTTTCTATTGCCTGATGCCTTCTTATTAGAATATAAGCTTGATAAGCGCAGGGGCTTTGTTTTGTTCGATCTTGTATCCCTAGTACCTAGAATGGTCACATGACCAGCATGTGACAGGTACCCAATACATATTTCTTATTAGGAATGAAAAAAATTACAAAATCGTGACAAGTAAACCAAACTAAAACTGGGCAAGATTAACATGAATATCTGAAACAACAACAAATAAATGAAGATACAACTTATATTTCAGAGAGGAGAAACTGACGTCCTAAAGACATCACTTCTCTCCATAATGATCTTTAAATTCAATGCATGCCAATTAAAATCCCAACAGATTGTTTTATGGATCTTAACAATCTAATTTAAAATCCATTCGATACATACATCATCTAAATCAGTTTTTACTTTGAATTTGGTCAGCAATATTTATTATGATCCATATATTATAAAGAGAATGAGATAATTTTAAAATCATTTTTTCTAAGCATAAAAAATTTTGCAACTTTTCATATAAATTTGCATTATAAACTATACATACTTTAATCTTAAATGAAATACTCAAGTAAATTTATCTATTTAAGCCTTATTAAATGTTTGATGTGATCAGCATTTCAATTCTCCTCTAAGCAAGCTGTTTGGATAAATAAAGGATTTCTTCTCCAAACATTATAATTGTTCCAAATTGCTAATATCTAATAAGCATTTTTAGTATTAATTATCTTCTTCCTTGAAAGATGGTCTGTGCTTTTTGTATCCATACTACAAATATGATGAAGAGCTCTAGCAAAATATGAAACAAAGATGCCTTATTGTTTGACTTTCCTATCTGATGTTGTTCACCAAGTGTGCACTGAGTCATGCCATCTAGAATTGCCAACCCCAGACAATGGTTTTGCTGCTGTCATTAAGCCCTCCTTAATTCAAATCTCTTCTTTTGTGAAACTCATTCAGTAACCCTGAACCTGGTCTCTAAAAAGAGTAAAATTGTATCTGTATGTCTAATAGTTGGTAGAGCAATGAAAGTAAAATTATCACTTTTTAAAAAATACACGAATAAGTAAAACCCCTTTGAAAGAGAAAATACATGAGGTTAGCTATGAAAATTCTGAAAAAATAAGAACTTTGGGGGACTTCCTCTACCAGATTTCAAAGGTTCCAATAAACTATACTAATTAAGGCAGAATAGTATTATCAGAAGAATCAACAAATTAAGGGAATATAATAGAACTCATAAATACATTATATGATAAAGGTGTCATTTTATATCAGTGTGGCAAAGCATGAATTATTCAATAAATAGCATTTAGAAAAATATAAGTTTAGAGCCATTTCTTGAATCATACACACAAATCCAGATAGATTATGGAACTGGTAAGAAGAAAACTATAAAAGTTAGAGGGGAAAATTATAAAACAAACGTTAATCAATACAGGAGAAGCTAAATAGGATATGATACATCCATTCCAAGGAACATGTTGTAGTGTGTAAAACAAATTTATGAAAAGAGCTCCAAAATATATTGCTAAGTAAAAGGGCAAAACTATATTGTTCTTTTTTTTTTTTTTAATCACACCCTCTTGCTGGTCTTTCTTATCTTCCCAACCTCCTTTGGAATGTTCTTGGGTTCAGTCTCTGTACTTCTTCATCATTTCTATTCCTTATGTGATCTCATTCAGACTTACTATCTATATGTTAATAACTCACAAATTTCTTATCTTTAACCCAGATTTGTCCTCAGGAATCCACAATTATCTATCCAATTCATAATTTAATAACTTTAATTTCTAAGAGGCATATCAAGCTCAACCTATCCAAAACTGAACAACTTCCCTTTTAATTTTACTCTTTCTGTAGTCATATCCAATTCACTAAATGAATCTTTCCACTATTTCAGATCAAAAACTTTTATGCTTTTTTTTTTTTGACACCTCCACTGTCAATAATTTCTGACAGTACTTTAAAAATATATCCAAAATTTAATCATTTCTTTTAATGCTCCCCTCTGACCTAAACCACCATCATCTCTCACCTGGATAATAGCTCGCCTGGTTACAGCACCCTAAAGGATCTCTGTGCTTTTGTCCTTGACAGTGTTTGGCCAAATATGTATCATTTGCCAGCCCTCTTATCTGTTTTTAAATTTAGTTTATGTTCCATGTCATTCTCTTCTACGATGGAGTAAGACTGCTTAGGTTCCTTAAAAGTATTCTTTAAGGGTATCTGAAGACTTACCACGTAGAGACTGATACACTCTCAAGTAAAGACAATATTTGGATTTTAGTTGTAAAAGTATAGAAACTTATTTCTCACCTTAGAGTTTTATAGTTTAAAATTGGCACTGACACTACAGGACAATTCTATGAAAATTTCTTGATTTTCATTTCAGCTTTTAAACAGGGTTAAGTGTATATGGCATTCAAAATATTACCTAAAGATAAAAGACATATTAAAATTATATTAAACTGTCCCAATTTCTGAAGCATTTATATCTTGCTGGGCTTTTGAGTATATTAAAACTAAAAGGATAAATATGATTAAATGACTATGTAAATCAGACATATACTCCTCAGCATTAATAGCAAATATAATAAAGAATAAAGTCAAAATAGTACAACTAGAAAAAGAATAACTAGATAATTTAAAAGTTCTTCCAAAAAGTAAAAGTTATAATAATTTAATTTATAATTTAAAAGTTCTAAAAATTGCTCTATTCTCTAGACATGATTAGAATAAATATGGGTATAAAAATTTAGTAACTTCAAAAGATAAAATTTATACATAGCTATCAACGATTTAAGCTGTAAAAGAAGTACTAGGGAAAGATCCTAGAATTCAAGACATTTAAAGAAAATCACAGCATAATGATCATATTTTCATGTTAAGTAATTAATATATTATGTAAATATGGATTGAGCCCCTACTGGTCCTCTCCTCCTGCCTTCACCAGAACATATCTTCAATTTAAGTCACTAAAATATATATTCCATGTATGGACTTTTTCTACACAGATTATTCAAAGCAGTAAAGCTAGTTAGTTAATGGTAAAAGAGTAATTTATTATTTCTCATTTGTTTCTCTCTAGATCATGACAGGTATAATCCTATTTATAACATCTTTCTGCATCTCATCTCTACTTCTGGTTCCATTATATAATCAATGTATTAGTATTTCACTTATCCTTTGGTTAAAAGTACAGCTAGGCATGTAATCTCAAGGGAGGGAATATGTAAATTATAGGGTACATACAACAAAAAATAAACAACTAGTTAAAAATGTATATATTACTTTGATAGAATCCTATCTGTGGTAAAATATTTTCTTTTAAAAAACATTTATTTATTTATTTATTTATTTTAAAGAGAGAGCCAGAGAGAGAGAGCATGAGTAGAGGGAGGGCCAAGGGAGAGGGAGAAGAATCCTGGAGCAGACTCCCCAGTGAGCCCAGAGCCCAACTCGGGGCTCGATCCCATTACCCTGAGATCACGACTGGAGCCGAAATCAAGAGTCAGCTGCCCAACTGACTGAGCCACCGAGGCGGCCCCTACAACGCTGTTTCTCAGTGAATCCATCTGGACACTACTGTCTTGGTATTTTTGTGCATGGCCATAAGAATGGCAAAGTCTGGGTGCTGAGAGAAAACACTGTGTTGGTCTGGCCACCACTGTGGTAGTAGCTCCCAATGGCGCTTCTCACTGTGCCCAAAAAGTTTCTCCAGCTGTTCCTGATGGGCTCTTTCACAGTCTTTTATCAGTCTTGATAAAAGAGCTTACATTGAGACACATATGGAATATCTGAAATATTAAGTCAGTAAGACAGTTTTTAAACTAATATTATGCATCATGGTGTGACTTTATTCCAATGAGACTTTTACTCACTGTGCCAGACTGATGATGAAACAAATTTAGACAACTTGCTTATAATTTATTTACCATGGGAAAAAGAAATGTGAGAATACTATATTTGTAGCAAAATATTTTTCAAGATCATGTGCTCTACTGTATACAAAACCAAGTTTGTATATAAACCTAGTAAAATGGGGGGGCCTGGGTGGCTCAGTAGGTTAAGCACCTGCCTTCAGCTCAGGTCATGATCCCAGGGTCCTGGGATCGAGCCCTACGTTGGGCTCCCTACTCAGCAAGGAGTCTGCTTCTCCTTTGCCCTCTGCTCCCCCACCCCCTGCTCATGCTCTCTCTCTCTTTCAAATAAATAAATAATAAATAAAATCTTAAAAAAAATAAACCTAGTAAAATGTAAATTACTTTTTTAAAAGCCTGTTTTATATTAGTTTGATAGTCAACCTTCTGATAAGAATTTCTATTAGCTTTGACTTCACATTATTCTATATTTGAAACAAATTATTTGTCTTTACTATTCTTTTAAGTAGATATAATAAGATTTAGATTTTAGATTTCTATTTTAGATTTAATCACATTTTTTATTTCTTTTATTTACTGTGAACACAGGGAGAACTTGTTTTATACTGAATAAATACAATCTGCATGAGCTTCAGAAACCACTTTATTTTAGTCATGAGAAATTAACAAAGTGCAAACTAAAGAAAAAAAGGGCCAAAATGTATTAAAACTCTGTATTTAACTACTTCTAGACAGCAAGAAGATGCCCTATGGCAAAAGTAAAATCCGTGCCAATACTCTAGAAAACGTACAACTGACTGAAGATTAGATACAGCTGTCTATGTGAGGTAATTGTATAAAGACTGCCAAGTATATCTAGAAATCTCTATATTATTACCATATTAATTGGCAAGAATTATTCTGAGACATAAACCCAGCTGAATAGTGAGAAGTAATGTGATATTGTAACAAAAGCTTATAAACAGCTGAATCTACAAGGCTGACAGTAAAGTCTACTTATCTGCTATAAGATTATAAGAGCAATACCTTATTCAAGTTGAGACTGCTCCTGATGGTTTCTGAATTACTAAATAAGCTAATAAACTGTTAATATTGATAGTTAAGTAAATGAAAATGTAAATATGCACTTTCTATAAATTATTGTTAGGTAATTTAACTCTTAGAAATCAAACTTCAGGGGCGCCTGGGTGGCTCAGTTGGTTAAGCGACTGCCTTCAGCTCAGGTCATGATCCCAGGGTCCTGGGATCGAGTCCCACATCGGGCTCCCTGCTCTGCGGGAAGCCTGCTTCTCCCTCTCCCACTCCCCCTGCTTGTGTTCCCTCTCCTGCTGTGTCTCTCTCTGTCAAATAAATAAATAAAATCTTTAAAAAAAAAAGAAATCAAACTTCGGGAAAAATAACATGGCCATTATTACACTGATTTTCAAAAACTTCACAGTATCATCCAAATGCAGAATCAAAGTAGGAAAGCAGATACCTGTTCATGCAAATCCAATATAATTAAGAAAAAAAAAGATAATGAAACTAAACCTAAATATCATGATAAATATAGGTGAGGTTCAGCTGAAACAAAAGGCATATTTTGGAAAGCTACATTCGAGTCACAGAATCATTACTGGAGCCATGAGAAACTGCCAAGGTCATTGAATTGAGCCCCTTTCTTTTCACTAAATTTATAGATGACCCACAAAGGCTAACTGATTTATCCAAGGCTGTAGCACTGCAGAGACAGATGTAAAACTCTAGGCAGTCAAACCATGTCCTCTTCTATGTGGTGTTCTGGGACTCCCCTGGGCATTTAAACATCTCCATCTCCACGCTTCCAATATAACGTACAACTCTAACATAGCCCCAATTGCATCGTATTACAGCAGTCTTTGGTTAGCTGTCTTCCCATTGGGCTGTAAATTTCTTTAAAGTGCTTTATCTAGAAATCCTCGGTATCTAGCAAAGTGGGCAGTTAGTGGGTACAAAGCTTCTGGTGTGTCTTCCAAATCTCAGCACACTCTGTGTTGAATAAATGTTTTACTGATATTCTCAACACCCAAAGTTGTTACTAAATCAGCTCTTATGTTTTCATAACTATTTCAGAGTCTTCATTTTAATTTCAGGTTAGTTTTAAATTAAGAGGAATTGCTAAATAAAATTCTATGCCCAATATCCAGATTCTGGATCAAATATTAATGATTTATAGAAAGCTAAAAGACAGTTCATTGAAAAAGATTATGAAATATAATCCATCCATCTGTAACTCATTTGTTTTTGAAGCTTTCTTTTCTTCAAAGAATTGTTTTGAAATATAATCACAGTTTTTCAATAATAATTTGTTTTTATTTTCTCAAATTTTAGGCTAAAACTCTTAGAAAACAATTTAAGTGATGAACACATGATACAGTAGGCACCATGACACATGAATAAAGTAAAGTATTTCCTCTTCAACTTTAAGTTTATGAATATAAAAAAATCCCTGTGACATTCAGGTAAGAAACTGCAGTCCTTATGTGAATAATTGGACTGAAAAAGAAACAAACTTGGGGAGATACAAATACTCATATCTGTCAAAATAAAGCAACTCATTCTTCTAACAAATACATATTTGGTATCTGCTATATAATAGATATTGTTTGGGATGTTTAACAGATAAGGCGATTTGCAGTTTAAATGAGCAAATTCACTTACTTATAACAAACATAAATTCATATTTAAACTATTTGTTGTAGCCAGTGATGTGGTGAAGCTGGCTCATAATGGTTCCCGAGAAAGCTGACTGTGTCATTTCGTCCCAGTTGATTCAGTGTCATCAGGATAATAATTTGAAACTGGTCAAGTAGGGTTTATTTAAACCATGGAAATCAGAAAACATTGATATTAGGGGCTTTTATTCAGGTGCAAAGCCAACCATTAAAAATTTACCATCACACTACTGGCTGCAACCCATTAATGGGTCATAAAATCAACTCAGTGGATTGTGATCAACATTTTCTAAAATTTAATAGAAAGGAATAAAATAAACACAACAGCATGCATTGTGGGTTGTAAGATCCAGTACCTTTCAAAGAACAAATATTAATTAAGCAAAAAGAAAAAAAGAATAAGCACTTTTTTGGTGAAATTTCAGTACCAGTTTTATTTACCTATTAATTTGTAATGACATAAAATGTATTCCTTAATCTGGATCAGAGTTAAAAAAAAATGTGAACCCACTATTATAATCAAGAGAACAAATACATTCTTCTTCCACAAACATGTTTTACAACCTTTGTGGTCATCATATGCTTTGTGGTTAAAGATTAGATGCTTTAGAGAGAAATAAAAACTTCATAGTTAATAGGTAAATATCTGGAAGTTTTTTTTTCTTCTCAAAGAAAACCAAAGAGGGAATTATAATTTATGACACAAAGGAATCTGAGTTTGTGTAGATTTAAAATTAAGTAAGACCCCTGTCTCACCAGGATAGTGTGCTTTCATCATTTTGCTCCAGTGTCCTCTGGAATGTAAACCTTCTCTAACCTTCTGTTCCTTATCTTTGCTAAGAAGGGCAAAGCCAGCTCAGTACCTTGAGAATTTCCAAACTACTTATGTCAACATAATGATTTCTTCTCAAGATGCCTCATCAAACACACTTGTTTTTTTCTTTAGTTTTAACCAGTACTGAATCAGTTTTTTTCTTAATTCATAATTTTATTTCATGTTATTCCTTTATTGAGTACTTGCTATATGTCACATATTTTGGTGAATGTGAGGCATTAAAAGAAAAAATTTAAAGATAAACTTTTTGTTTTAAAGTTTGTCAGAGTCTACTATGAGAAATAAATACTAAACCATCCTGAAGAGATTAAACCTAAACCATTATTTAACCATGATCAAATAATGTGGTAGGTGCCAAAGCAAAAGAGCACTCGAAGAATCACTGCCCCTCTCCTTTCACAGAGTTAGTGCTCTCATTTTACTCAATCCTCAAAATCAGTACACAACAGAGGACACAGGAAAGAAAGCAGGGGGAAAGAAGGAGGGGTGGGAGAGGAGAAGAAAAAAAATATTTTGCAGACATAGTGAGCTGTTCAACAGTCACTCTTAACACCTGTCTCCTTTGCCTGCCTCACCAGGGAAGCTGAAAAAGTAAAATATTTACTTTTCCAGACTCCCTTGCAGCCAGGAATTACTTTGTGAACTATGTCTAGACAAGGAGACATGAAATAATTATGAGAAATTTCTGCTCAGATGTTTTTCACCCTCCTTGACAGAAGGGGAGAACGCCTGAGGAGAAAGTCTCTAACTCATGCCACTTCTCATGAAACTGCAGCCCTGAGAGGGAAGTAGAGATGTGAGTGAACCCAGGGCCCTGATGTTCCAGAAGCAGTGAACCAACCCTAGAACTGCTACTCCTGACTTCTGTTTATGTGAGGAAATGAAGGACTTTATTGTTTACACCACTGTTGGGTGAACTTGCTATTATTTACAGCCAAAAGTATTTTAAAACTCAGGTTCTGGCTTAGATTCTAGGTATGGTTAACCACTATTTTCTTTCTTTCCAAGATGGGGCTCTTCAGAAGTTGCATGCCTCCTACATTATAGGCAAAGCTTATCCTGAAACTATCTTGGTCTCCTTTCTCTCAAGGCCCATTTGGCCCAAACAAATAGAAAATGAATAGAAAAAGCTAATTATGTGGTATAGGCTATAAAACCAAAAAAGAAAGGCAAAATCAAAGCAGGATACAACTAATAAAATCATGCCAATTTAATAGAATATTGATCCTAGCAAATAAAACATCTGATATCTACATAAAAAGAGAGTTTACAGAATGTGGGAGATGCCACATTTATCTCATATTGAGTACTTATATTTATTGAACCTTAACACAAAATAGAGACATTTAAGGATAGTGCTGCTCCTAAAAACAAAAGGTGAGTATTACCATATAAGCTGGGCCAGAGACCCCTCACCCTTATCATATTCCAGAGAAGGAAAATAGCACCATGTCACTTTTTTTGACTGTGAACAGTTAGAGTGTACAAAACTGAAGAGAGAGAAGGAGAAATTAGGAAACTGTCCTAACCTTGTATGAATCTCCACCAAAGTCAATGTCTCTTCCCAGTTCTCAAACCCAAACTAACCAAGCTCATCCATATTTAAGGATTGCTATTCTTAAAAAGAGGTGAGGACCAGAATTAGTCTTCAGTTCTATGCTTGGACTTTATATCTCTTTTTTTTTTTTTTTTAGATTTTATTTATTTGAGAGAGAGAGAATGAGACAGAGAGAGAAAGAGCATGAGAGGGGGAAGAGTCAGAGGGAGAAGCAGACTCCCTGCTGATCAGGGAGCCCGATGCGGGACTCGATCCCAGGACTCCGGGATCATGACCTGAGCTGAAGGCAGTCGCTTAACCAACTGAGCCACCTAGGCGCCCCCTCCTCTGTGTCTACGAAGAACTAGCATTTGTGTATCCCCTGAGCTTCCCTTATATGCCCCATTTAATTCACACAGGATCTACCTAAGCTTTTGCCTCAGGTTCTGGTTAAGATTCTCGTCCTCCAATAAGAACCAGAAATTACTCCAAAATGTTAACACACTGGGTTTTAGCCCTGATGTTTTAAAGTTTAACAGAATCTCCCCAGAAGGCCAAATCCTATCTCTCTGTCCCAATTTCTGACTGATGCTTTAAGAGTGTGACTCTAGAGCCAGACTGGCTGGGCTAAAATTCTAACTCCTTTACTTATTAACTATATGATCTTAGGCAGGTTACTTAACCTCTCTGTCACTCAGTATTCCACCTGAAAATGGCCATGATAATAATAGTATTACCTTATAGGGGTGTTATAAAGAATAATGAAAATGGGAATGGTAACATTATTACCTCACAGGAATGTCATGAAGACTAAAGGAGTCAATAAAAGTAAAGTACCTAGAATAGTGCTTCACATAGAGTAATTAAAAGATTAGCATTTATGCACCAATATGGGTAGTTTTCCACCTGGTCAGAAACTACTGCTGCATGTCCTCAACTTTCCAATAAGACCCTTTGATAATAGATGCCAACTCATATGTGACTGGAGTTTGCCTTTTTTTTTTTTTTTAAGATTTTATTTATTTGAGAGAGAGAGAGAAAGTGTGCATGAGAGAGAGCAAGAGCGGGGGTGGGGGGGCAAAAGGTGAGGGAGAATCAGGCTCCCCGCTGAGCATGGAGCCCCATGTGGGGCTCGATCCCAGGACCCCAAGATCATGACCTGAGCCGAAGGCAGTCACTTAACTGATTGAGCCACCCATGAGTCCCTGGAGTTTGCCTTTTGAATACCAATAAGGAACTGGCTGCCTGATTTGGGGTGAATACTTCTGCTGGGTTAGTTCCCCTAACATTGGTCCCATGGTTTCTGGTTTATTTTCCTTTCCCCACTGTTAGGGTCCCAGCAAATCTCATGGTTGAGAATCACAGGTCTTACAACATTTGCTCTTGGTCACATTACTGTTCTGCTCAAAAGTTTTCATTACCAAAATGGACTTTATAGATGAGCCCCTTTCAATACTCTTCAACATTTCTTTTTTTTTTTTAAGATTTTATTTATTTATTTGAGAGAGAGAGAGAGTGAAAGAGAGCATGAGAGGGGAGAGGGTCAGAGGGAGAAGCAGACTCCCCACTGAGCGGGGAGCCCGATGTGGGACTCGATCCTGGGACTCCAGGATCATGACCTGAGCTGAAGGCAGACGCTTAACCAACAGAGCCACCCAGGCGCCCTACTCTTCAACATTTCAATACTTCCTAGGAATCAGGTTACCACCTAGCTAGAGAATTCATCCATTTCCAATGAGTGACCTACTGCACTTTAACTTAACCTACCTCATTCCGATGCTTGGAATGCTCCTCTCATTTTTGCCTATCTAAATCTTACACTGTAAAGCTCAACTCAAAAGTTACTACCTTCATAAAGCTTTTTCTGATCTCTTAAACAGGAAGTAATCTTTACATTTTAGCTGGAATGGTTCTTTTAACACTTACATTCCTTTTTCTTATCTCTAAGAAATCACTTATAAATCATATATCTTCACAATCAATTCATAAATCACATATGTTATTGTTTGTTGTTGCTACTATTGTCAGCTTGTGTACATTCATGGTACATAAATACAGTTACAGTCTCAAGGTACAAGTTTCACACAAAGGAGAAGCATTCAGAACAAGACCTCAGACTAACCTATACTAGATGGGGTATCACAAAGGATCTCAGAAGAGGAGTTGTAATTATTAAAAGAAGAGGATGATGGATATGATTGCATTCTGCTTCACATACATACTGTCACATTCCCCACTCTCCTTTATACTCTCCTCTTTCTTGTGCCTTATTCACGCGTTAATACTACACATGGGCGTCTGTGTGTGCACACGTACACATACCCACACAGTGGCAGAGAATGCTAATTGCCCACCTAATGCCCAGCTTCTCCTTCTTTCTCACTCACAAAATCTTGATTTCATTTGGAGGTGCAATGTACCCATCTAGAAGGTTACATTTCCTAGCCTTCTGAAAGGAAGTTCTATAAAGGAAACTGTCTCAGATGGGAGAAACTCTTTCCCCTTCATATTTCTTCTCATTTGAACTGTAATGGCTGGAGCAGTAGCAACCATTATGTAATAAGCCATAACTGAAAGGCCAATAAAACTGTAGAGACCTTGGCCTCCACATTCTTAAACCAGATGAAACACTTCAGCTACCACTTTACAGATTTTCTGGAAAATAAGAAAAAAAACAAATCCTATGATTACTACAATAGCTCCATTTCCATGTATTTAGATGTATTTATAAAACTTTCCCAAAATATGATCACTCATACAGAAAGCAATCTCAAATATTAAACATGTTCAAAACTTGGCCCTGAAACTTGGTCTGTCCTTACTGTTTGCTACCGTGTAAGTTCACGATACATCACCTACACAGTGGCTGAAAACAGACACCTTGTAATAATCCTTGACAATTCTTGCTTCTTTATGTCCCATTCTATAAGCAATCTTAAATGTTTCTTGAATTCTCCTAATTTGCTCTATTCCTACTACTGCTGCCCTGACTTTAGTCCTCACCTTTGTGGTCTCAACCTGTGAGAGTTTGTCTATGAGACTCCTTCTGTGTGTGCCTAAGTATAGGTTTATCATTTGCAGCCTACCCCTTATAGGACCATGACACCAAAGCCCTACTTGCCATGGTATACAAACAACCTTAATGGCTTCAATGCTTCTATCATCTCTGTGGACTCCTACACTCTCCTACATGTTGACCTGATAAATACTATGTATCTTTCCAGTATTTCAATGCTTTTCAGAAACAAAATTTAACTATCTATATTCAGTACTTTTAGTTGAATAGGGGCAAGTAGCATTCAGGTTATGTCCAGCCAGACATATTTTGTGATTTAGTTAAGTTCTGAGCTTGTATTTGGTAGGTTTTAATGTACAGAAACTCCAAGGGCCTGAATTTGGGAAGTATTCCCTCATAGGATTTTCTGTATAGATCTGACTGAAAACTGTTTTGTCTCTTCAAGGTCATGGCTTAGTATGGACTTTCCAGGTTTAGCTCCCTGACTATGCAGGAGGCCCAATATTAGTCTCTAGATCCCACTGTGAGAAGCATTTGCCTCAGGACAACACTGTCAGCTACCTTAAGGCTCCAGTTCCCTGCTCTGGTTTCAACTCCTCTTCTTTGTCTCTCCTTTTAACTTTTAGGTTTTGATTTTTCTTGAATCATAGAGATTTCCCTTATTTTTTGTGGACTCAGCAATGCTTAAAAAAATACATGTTCTAATTTAGCCAGGATCTAGCTGAACTGTAGGAGGGTTCCTCAGAAAAATCACATCCCCCACACTGCTAGAAATGGAAATCAAATACATGCTGTTTTGAAAAGAGAAACCATGCTTTGTTCCTCTACATCCCTCAAACTTCCAGTATTAAAAGACCATAGTAGGCAAAAAGATTTATTTAATAAAATACATATGTGTCAGAAAATATTGCCTTTACTGAAAAGACAGCAATTCTATGTATTGTTGCAATGATGGGAATAATTCACTCCTATTAACTTGGCTAAGAAATTAGTCATACCTTTCTGTATGATACAATGCATGGTTTAATGCTGACACCAACCAGCTAATATTGTCTTAGGAGTTTTTAATACCATATACTGGATATCTGAAAGATCTCTAAATACAAGATAAGCTTATTTTTAAACAGTATGTTGCATTTTCAAATGATATGCTCAATATCTTTTCAACTTCCAGATGCCTTTCCCAGTGAAGTACCTCTAAATTTAAAGCAATTATATCAATAGTTAATCCTCAAAGACAGTGAAGAGATGACTATATAAGTATCTAGCTCCCTTAAAATTCCTACTGGTGACAAAAATAGAGAATCTACAATATGAGAGCTATCATGTGCCCTTGAAATATTTCCATTTGATAGAGAAATGGCAGAACCAGCTTGAAAGATGCTACTAAAAGACTACCTACAGCCCTCCTCTGGTTAAAAACAAAACAAAGCAAAAACAAAGCAAAAATGGGAGAATCACCTTAATACCCTGTAACACATTAAGACTGGGGGTAAACATGAAGGTATACCGCAGGCTTTCAAAGGTTACACCATTCATGTGATCTGCAGATATGCAGTATTTGGAGTGCACTAACAATACTGGAAGACTGCCTGGCACTGGACTGGGGATGGGGTCGGGAAAGACCAAGCACCAATCTGTGTCCCCGACAAGAGGTGCTCCTAGTAGTGACTTTCTATTGAGGCCAGGGAAGAACTTCTATAAAACTGCCTGATGTGACTCTCCAGGGTCCTAGATCTTTCTCTACTCCTCCTGTACTCCTAAGCCTCTGCAATGATCATATAAACTTAGAAGAAAAGTAAAATTACCTTTTGTCCCTCAGACTGGGCCTGAAGGATTCAGAGCACTAACACCAATTTCTGACAGTATACATAACAGGCAGATATAGAGATATTTCTGTTAGGCTGAACAAACGCATACAAATGACCAAGTCCAGAGGCAAAAAAAAAAAAAGTGATTTCCTGCCTTGTGCTCAGTTTTAAGAAAAAAACAAAACAACAACAAAAAACCACAATTTCCTAGGAAACCCCCTTAGAGATATGCTCCTCGTGCTTCATTGTTAAGAATTGTGTCTCATACCTATTCCTAAATAAATAAAATTATCATAATTAGTTGAGATTGAAAGTCACCTATTTCTGGGGCACCTGGCTGGCTCAGTTGAAAGAGCATGTGACTCTTGATCACAGGGTTGTGAGTTCGAGCCCCATGTTGGGTGTAGAGATTACTTTAAAAAATAAAAAAGAAAGTCATCTATTTCTGAGGCTATAGAAGGGCACAATCTTCCTAAAGACTGATGCCTTAACAAAATTATAGTTCAGTTAGCAAGGAAGAAGAGATATGTGGATCTAGATAGGTAACTTTTCTAACTTTACAGGAAAAATATCCAAAAGAATTTCTCTCTCCAACTTCAAGGAGAAGTAATGTAAGTATTTCAAATTAATTATAACAATAATAATCAATATTAAAACAACACACTGCAACAATTCAAGCTTGGGAAAATATGTATGTTCTATAAAGCACTGCAATAAAACTGTTTCTGGTATTTCTTGTTCTCCTAGGAACTACTGGCTCATAATATATAAATATTTAAAAGCAGTTTTTAAAACATATAGTATAACTTCAGTATTCATAATGACTCAGAGAGCTTTGAGGTATTTTTGAAAATTGACATTCATGGCAGACCACCTCTACGGTCTACCACAGCATACTGGGTAAACATATCATGTAAAACACATATTGTTTACATAATACATATCATCATAAAAAGTTGCAGTGTACATACCAGACTTTTCTACTATACTATGTTGGACTATTAATAACTCAAATTTACATCCCAAGGGGCTACCATGCCCCAATTCAAACTTAAAAACAGCTGTGCAAACAAAGCAAGGGTGAGGGGCAGGTGTATAAGATATGAAGGGAGAGACACATGACACACTTGACCTTCAGAGATATAATTCCATGGAACCCAAGTGCTAGATATATGACAGGAAATATGCTAACTTTGTGCATGCAAACCCCTTGCCCTGTAAGTTAGTTTAATATAATGATCAAACTGTATAGTGATGGATTTCTATTTTAGTATGGAATAGAACTACACAGTATACACTGTATATATAAAACGAGACTATATCCATATTCTATCTATCCAAATAGTTACTGCAATATAGTCCATAACAAACTGCTATTGTCTGCCTTAACATACACACACACCCCCCAAACACACACACTCCTTCTCTTCAACAAAGAAGCTATCAAAATTCTAGTAGTATTCATAATTATCTTGGATATTCTTTTGCTTGTCCTAGCTTTTTCCCCTTGATTTTGTCTAGTTTCTAGCCCTTAAGTTTATTATGCATTTATTACATGGTATCCTGCCCTCTATGTTTGGTTTCCCCAGGTTTTATTCGGAGCTCCATATTTTAAGGACTTTTTTTGGGCTAATTACTCTAGCACTCTGCACCCTGGACTTTGATACACCCTCCTGGGCCTCTTTTGGGTTCAGCCTTTGGTTTGGATCCACAAACTGGCATGTGAATAGAGTCTCTAAGTCTGTGCATGGGAGAGGTTGAAATGACTATAAATAATATTGAATATATTTCTACAAATCATCTTTTCAAATTCTGTATGTCTTCTTATGGAACCATAATAAATATCTTGTTTTCAAACATGCTGTTCATCAGAATTACCTACAGAGCTTTTTAAAAATATTTATATTCAAGTGCTATTCCTGGAGATTATAATTCAGAAGGTCAGAAGCAGGTCTCTGGCATCTATATACTGAAAGTGTCATATTTGATCCAGCTGGGCAGCCAGAATTGAGAAACACTGTTATAAAAATTGCAGGAGATGGTTCATATCTTCTTCCTTTTCCTATAGCCAAGATAAGGCAAGAAAATGGAGATAAAGGTGTGGGAAAGAGAAAAGGGAGTAAGTTACCTTTGCCATCTGGCTTTTGAGATGAGAAAATGTGGCAGTCCAAAGCTAGGCAAAACTGCAACACAAATAAAGGTTGCTTTTGTTACTCCTATCACTTATTCTTCTCCTATCTTTTGGCTTTCCACCTCTTTGCTTGACCTCCAAAGTATTTGAAGGTACTCGTGTTGTATGTATCTCCACCTACTTCATCATAATACTCAGTTCTGTTGCTTTCTGCTTATTCTTTGCTTTCCTGACAAGCAAAACTCCCAACCTTCTGTTTGTTTCAGGTATGCATAAGGAAAACAAGCAGCACTAAGATACTAATACTTGCTTTTGTCAGTTAAGCCTAGTATTATCAGTTTACCTGATAATCTCAGTGATTCTCAGTTAAGATATTTTTGATAAGAAAACCTTTCCCTGAATTAATTCTGTCTGTAAGGAGGGAAAATGAGTCTGTAGCTGCCAGTCACTGTTGTTACAAACCTTCCCAACACTTTTTCTTATCTAAATCCTCTGACTAAAAATGTCCTATCCACTTAGTGAACAATGGCAACTTCCACTCTAGAGAAGGAAAGGATCCAAGACCAAAGCTTGAGATCTGTTAACTGAGAGACTTCCATTTCCGAAGTATGAAAATCTGTAGTTATTTGGTTTAACTAATTTTCCCAGAAGACCCAAAGATTATTCTATGAATAACTAGATACTAAGTAAATAAACTAAGAGAACCAAAGAGAGATTCTGAGGAAATGACTTATGGGTAAACTGAAATCAGAAAATGGAGGAGTCATTCACTCTAAAAGCTGCCCCTTTCTACCCACTGAAATGACCATTAGGATTATCATTATCACTGCTGAGAAAGACATAAGGAAAAATAAGATGGGAAAAAAGACAAAGAGAAACAGTAACTGTGGAAAGCAAAGAGAAGCAAATGTGATTTTGAACACTTATCACCCCAAGCCTTTGTTTACTGTCTGCGATACCCTTCCCACTTCTTCGTCTGATTAACTCCTACTGATCTTTTAAGTCACAGTGGGTTTGCCACACTGGGAACATAACCTCAACTCCCACCCCCCCATCACAGACTAAGCTACATGTTATTCTGCTATAACACAAGTATAATATTCTGTCTTACAGCACTTACTACACTCTTTTGAACTAATGTTGGAGGATTAGGAAATAGAGGGAAACACTCTTTCCATATTTTGTGTTCTCCAAACTCTACAGTGAAATGACCATCTGTTCACTAAATTCTGATTTACTGAAATTAAAGTACCATTGTTTTCAGAAAATATAACTATTTAGGATTGAATAAATAAAAAATAGCATATGAGGAGCGCCTGACATTAAAGATCTTATACTGTAGGACAATACTTCAGGATTGAAGAAAACACTAGGCATCTATACCTACCCCAAATGAGCCAATTATTAAAACAAAACAAAAACCCATTTAACTGTACCTATAGAACAGGAAGCTGTTGAACTAAGAACCAAACCTCCCCTACATAAAATCTTACCTTATTGCTGATGCAGGAAAACTACTCATTTAATATTTTAAAAGCTATACAACTGTGATTGTATTGAAGGTCATTCTTCATTTCTTTTAGGAAAGATGTACAATAAGACTGTAAAATAATGTAAATATTTGTGTATATACTTTGGTATAAATACTTTTTTTCTATTTTAGGTTCACTTTTTTCCCCAAATTTTTACATTGAAAATTTTTGTACTCAAAGTTGGAAGTAATGGCATAACAAATATATATATTCTCCATGTAAATCAAATTGTTAACTTTTTGTCAATTTGTTTTCTCTCACTCGTGTATCTCCATATATTCTCAACTTTACTTTTGTGCACCTTGTCCTAAAAATTACTTTTTAAGACACATAAAGAATTCAAATTCAATGAACTTTTATCTCACAAAAATCTTTGTCGGTTTTAAGGATGACCTGTCTCATCCAGTCAAATTTCAGTAGAATTATACAATCATAATTTTTACTTCTTGAATATGGCTAAATGAAAAATAATTAAAATTTCATATTCACCTGGGTTTTAAAACTGAGAAGAGCATACAATACCATCCACATGCACACATCTTCCTGATGTAAAAATTCTTAGCAAGGGATGGTTGATGTTGATAAAGACTTCCTTATACCAATAGAAAAGAGAACTGCTAATGTTAATAGACTAAATAACCATCTAATCTGAACCAGTGGTTTTGAAAGCATATCTCATGGAGAGATAGAACATATAAAATGGATCAGACAGAGGAGTTTCAGGAGCCGCTCTGGATGAAGGGCTATGAAATGCTTCAAGTCCTACCAGAGTACTCTGTATTTTGTTCCTCAGGTACCTTCTCAGTCCAGGGAGTAGTTTGAATACTATTTTGATGCAACTGCACAGTTATGCAGATTTTTAAAATCAGAGTATGTTGACTCTTCAAAATACAGTAAGGAAGTTTGGTGGGGTTTTTTTTGAGAAATAGTAATATAGCTTACAAAACAGAGGCTTTAGAAATGAAAGCAAACTTTGCAACTACATATTCATCTCAAAATAATTTAGCTTTACTATTTAAGCAAATATATATCATACAAGTATTTTTAAACAGAAGTTCTCTAAAATGTGCCACATAAAATTTTTAAGTATTTGCAGTTTTTAGCATTAAGACCATTTTATGAACAAAGAAACTATAATAAAATACATAAGGTGATAGCACATCAACTTGCATTTGATGTAACATTAAAATTACAAGAATATTTAGATCAGGTATTCTCTCAAATGTTAATTCAAAATGTTATTGTCAACAATAAGAAAAAAGGAGAGACAGAAAACAGTCGTTATGCTCAAATAAATATAATTAAGAGATATGGGAAACTTTGTACCTTTATGTGGTTTTTCAAACTCTTCAGATAAGAGGTGGTAGCAACAACCCACACTGCAAACTCCCTTGATTTCAGACTTGGAAGTAAATATTCGCAGAGTATTTGGAGCAAGATCACCGCAAGTATGTAGACCTACCATCAAACAATCCTTTGAAAATGAGAAGAAAAAATAAATTTTGGCAATTAGGAGGAAGCCTAAAAAAAATTTCAGGTGAAGATATTAAATGTTCATTGGAATATACAGAGCTTTTAAAAATGATCAAATTCTACCTAGAAAGTAGTATATGTTTTTTATTTTAAATTTCCTTTATAGGCAAAATGACTGTGATCTTTTATCACAACTAACATACTTTTGAATTGATTTTCTAATGTTTTTGGTTACTTATCCATTTGAATTTTCTCTGATCTCTTTTACAACTAATATTTGCTTAATAACTAGCCAAATTAAAGACTGGATAGTCAAATGAAGCACGTATTACTAGAACAAACTTGTGATTTGAGATACATTTACAGCTTCTAGTCAATATTTTTATTTACCTCTTCACAAATTGCCTACCGAAACGTATAAAATACTGCCGTACAGAATAAGTGGTGCTAAGTTGGCATTTCTACTCCAACACCAAAAAAGTATAGTTTATTCATTACATCAAATATAGCAATATTAAATTCAATAAAAAAAATTTTTTAATGTACACACATACAGAATGGGCACACACATACATTCACAGATCTTAATCAATATACCAAGTTTGTTTTAACTCTTCAGTGTCTTAATTCCTCGTCTGTAAAATAAGGATAACAGTACCTATCTCAATGGGCTGTTGTAAAATTTAAGTAAGCTAATACTGGTAAATGACTTAGTACAACCTCTGGCACACAATAAAATTCAGTACATGTTTTCTATTCTTATTATCATCATCATGTTATTATAAATTCAAAATAATAGACATGTTAAGTTTTGAGTAAAGTATATTTTTATAACTATCTTCAGAACAAATGCAATTATTTTATTTAAGTTATTCTACTAAAAATGTTTTTTTACGCCATGTATTCTAGACCTTAAGCAAAGCTTAAGTCTAAACTTTCTAAACAAAAAAAATGTACCTGTAAGTAGCTTTGACCTGATAGAACATTCAGTTGCTTCAACCACCACTGTCTTCAAAGTCTTTGGAGGGTTGTGCAACTATTTTGTTTTCTCAATAACTAGACAGTTTGGGTAGGTTTTATTTAGATGTTACAACATTGTAAGTAGAAAGGAATTTAGAGAGGGAGGGTCTATTACTAATTAGAGGTAGAACAACAGAGGCATAAATCTCTCTCTTTAAACTTAGCTTAGCTCTCCCTAAAGGTATTACAAGAAAATTTAATCTCATTCTTTACTATATTCATCATATACTATTAGTTAATAACATTATCAGGTATCAGACAAAAATATGCAATCACTATTTTATCCTAATAGTAAAATATTTAAATATTGTATATGTATGTTATGGGGAGGGGAGGAAAGGTATTGGTTAATTTGGGTTATTAAACTGCTAATTCACTACAGAACTCAAGAAACATTCTTCTAGCTAATCTTATATTAGATTCTTATAGTAGTTTGTATATAGCCTCTGATCATATTTCTTGGCCCTTTAGATTAATGTAATCAAAAAGATGAAGTTAAGTAAGCTACTATTAATATTTAATTCCATGTCTTAGAGCATTTTTATAAATTAAATTAAGGAATTCAAAAGTGAAATCACCTCCAGATCTTTAATAATATCATGTAGTTCTGAATCAGCAGTGATAAAAGATGTTAAAGGTGAATATATATTTGATTCATTTGACTTTGATGTCAGTTTTCTTCTCTCTTTATTTGCTTCAGACATTTTTCTCTTAGGTGTTTGGAATGAAGCAGGTTCTATGGCATTAATAGGCAAAAGGTCTATAAGAGCAAAGGCATTTTCAAAACACAAGTTTTCTTCTCGATGTGAATACACATGTAGGTTTTCCATTTGTGTTCTAATGTTAGAAATTAGAGAATCTGAAAAATCTGGCAAAAAACCTGAGGCAAACATCTTTTCTTGATTTTCAGGACTGTTGTTACATATTCCCTCAATATCTACTTTATACTTAATTTCATTCTGCACTTTCCTTTCTTTTGCCATTTTTAATGCCAGTCCATTGACATCTAATTTTGACCGCGTATGGTACACTTTCCAATGTTTCTTCAATTTCCTGTTTCTCTCCTCAGCTCCATGAGTATTGGTATTTGATGAATCAATTCCATAAACTTTTAAGCCATACTTCAAGGACAAAAAAGAGCTTAGGTAGCCTTTTCCAGAACCCAGGTCAATTACCTAAAGTAAGAAAAACAGAATGAAATAAAGGATTTTAGTCAGATGAGAACAGAAAGCATTCTCAATATCTTTTTAAAAAGCAAGTAAAGAAATGGTTGTGTAATTTATACAACCTGTTGTTTGTTTTTTAATTTTTGATTCCTACTAAAAACCAACCATTTTCATCATTTTTATTTGACATTTTAAAGGAGGTTGTAGACACTATAATAAGTCAAGGAATAGATGTAAAAGATATAAATATGGGAAATAAAACTGTATTTCTTCATAGATGACATGATTGCATCTGTAGAAAATCTAAAGGAATATACAAAACTAACAACTAGCAATTGAATTTAGCAATGTGTCAGGATACGGGATCATTAGAAATTCATAATGAACCAACAGAACATATACAATACAGTAGCAAAGAACAATTAGAAAATAAAATTTAAAACCAACTGAATTAAAATAGCAAAAAAATATAGTATCTAGGAATAAATTTAGTGAAGGTTCTGCAAGGCCTATTCACTGAAAACTTTAAGCGGAGAAAAAATTTAAAAGATCTAAATAAAGATACACCATGTTCACGAAATGGCACAGACTTAAAATGAAGATGCCAATCCCCCAAAATGACTTGCAGATTCAACACAATCCTAATCAAAACCCCAGCAGGGTTTCTTAAAAAACTGACAACTAGATATTATAGTTTATATGAAAAGGCAGAGTACCTAGAATAACCAAAACAATTTTGAAAAAGAATAACGTTGGAACATTTATCCTGATTCAGGAATTAATATAAAACTACAGTAATCAAAAACAGCATAGTGCTTTAATCAAAACAGATAAATAAATCAATAGAAAAGAACAGCATACAGAAATAGACCCAAACTTATATAATCAACTGATTTTTGACAAAATAGCTAAGGTAATCCAATAGAGAAGATAATCTTTTCAACAAATGGTGCTAGTATAATGGATGTCTGTCCGGGGAAAAAAGTGAACTTTACCTATCACACAGCAAACACAAAACTTAATTAAAAGTGTATGGACACCGGGGAGGGTATGTGCTATGGTGAGTGCTGTGAATTGTTTAAGACTGATGAATCACAGACCTGTACCTCTGAAACAAATAATACATTATATGTTTAAAAGAAAAAAAAAAGAAGAAGATAGTAGGAAGGGAAAAACGGAGGGGGGGAAATCGGAGGGGGAGATGAACCATGAGAGACTATGGACTCTGACAAACAAAGTGAGGGTTTTAGAGGGAAGGGGGGATGGGGGATGGGTTAGCCTGGTGATGGGTATTAAGGAGGGCACGTATTGAATGGAGCACTGAGTGTTATACGCAAACAATGAATCATGGAACACTACATCAAAAACTAATGATGTAATGTATGGTGATTAACATAACAATAAAATTATTAAAAAAGTTATATCACAAATCTAAATGTGATAGTAAAAACTATTAAATTTTGGAAGAAAGTATGAGAACCATTTTTGTGACACTGAGGGGGCAAAGATTCCTTACGCAGGACATAAAAAGTATTTGCTTTTACAAAAGAACTAACTGAAAAAACAGACTTCATCAAAATTAAAAATTTTGCTATTAAAAGTACATAGTTAAAAAAAGAAATATTTGCAAAACATATATCTGACCAATGGTTTGTATCCAGAATATACAAAGAACTCTTACAACTCAAAAATAAGACAAGCAAACAACTTAACAATTGGCAAAATATTTAAATGCACACTTCACAAAAGAAGATATACAAATGGGCAATATGAAAAGATGCCCAACATCACTAGTCATCAGGGAAATGCAAATTAAAATCATAATGAGATACACACAAATGTAAAGTGGTTCAGGCACTTTGAAAAACACTGGTAGCTTATCCTAAAGGTAAAACGTACACCTATTACATGACCTACAAATCCCAATTCAGGCTCTCTGCCAAAGATAAATGAAAACATGTTCACACAAAGTCTTATATGTGAATATTCATAGCAGCTAAAAAAAAATGGTAACATCGCAAATGTCCATCAACTTGTAAGTGGCAAAACAAATTGTAGTATATACCATGTCCTAAAGAGAAACAAAGAGTAAATACAACATTGATGACTCTCAAAAGTTATGTGCTGAAGGAAACAATTCAAACACAAAAGTCCTCATCCTATTTGATTCCACCTATATGACGTTCTAGAAAATTCAAAACTACGGGTATTGTGTAAGACTGATGAATCACAGACCTGTACCCCGAAACAAATAATACATTATATGTTAATTAAAAATATATATATATAAAGGGCAAAAAAAAAAAAAAGAAAATTCAAAACTACAAGTAGGTCAGGGGTGCCCAGCTAGTTCAGTTGGGAGAGCATATGCCTCTTGATCTCAGGGTCATGAGTTTGAGCCCCATGCTGGGGGAGGAGTTTACTTCAAAACAAAACAACAACTACAAGCAGGTCAGTAGTTACCTGAGAGTGGAGAAAGAAATAGCTTGTGGAAGGGCATGAGGAAACTTTTTATGATGGCAAATATTTTTGATTATGGTGGTGGTTACACAACTGTACACACCAAGTTCATCAACATGTACACCTAGAATTGCTGAATATGTACATTATACCTCAATAAAACTAAAAATAAGAAAATTAAATATTACCGAGATTGTTACTGTACTGCCATGTCATTTCATAAGAAATAAATAATTACAGGAATACTATCATAAGAAATCAGTATCTAATTTTATGTCTATCCTAAAATCAGTTAAACACTGATAAGTATGAGCCACTCCAGGAAACATTCTTTTTTTTTTTTTTTTAAAGATTTTATTTATTTATTTGAAAGAGAGATAGAGAGCACAAGTAGGCAGAGAGGCAGGCAAAGGGGGAGGGAGAAGCAGGCTCTCCGCCGAGCAGGGAGCCCGATGTGGGACTCGATCCCAGGACCCTGGGATCATGACCTGAGCCAAAGGCAGACGCTTAACCGACTGAGCCACCCAGGTGCCCCCAGGAAACATTCTTATATCTGAAGTAATTCCATTAATTAAATCCTCAAAAATGTTAGGGTCTTGCAATTCAGGCAGTTCATAGGTAAGACTCCAATAAATAATTCCCATAAATAAGCTTACAAAGAACTCCCTCTGCCCTTTTTTATGTTCATCTCTGGGCTAGGTATTATGAGAAATACAGAAGCATTATATATCTTGATTTTAAGGAATTACAATCTAACTGAAGATACCATACCTATACTCATGAATACAAGGGCTATACAGTAGAAACTATTAGTCAGTTCTCTCCTATCTGAAACTCCAGAGAAAGCAAAGCTCTCTATTCCTTTCCTTCTATGAAACACACTTACTGATGCTGATGACAACCTTAAAGTTAGCAACCAGTGGGTTGCTTACAAGCATCAGTACATTTGTTCCTATCAGTATAAATGTTTTCTTACCAAGAGGCAATTGAGCCTGTTCCTATATCTGTTTATGGCAATTCCACTTGTGAGTCAAGAATATCCTGGCTGCAAGTAACAGAACATCAAGTTTTGAACAATGAAGAAAATCCACCCCACTTAAGAAATCTGGCAGTACAGTGGCTGAACCATTCAAAGGCTCAACCACAAACAGCCTTGGGGCATCTTATTTGTAATTTCTCTGGTTGTAAGATGGCTGTAGAAATTCTAAGAATCATGTCTTCACAGTATTATATCTAAAACCTTTTCAGTAATGGGCGAATTCTCCTAGGAAATCTATCAGTTGACTTACACTCCTATTTTATTGATCCAAGTTGACTTTTATCCCCCCTCCAGATTTGTCTAATTTAGTAGCATATGTGGTATCAGCAACACAATGAAAACTTCTGTGCAATTAAGTAACATAAGCCATACAACATTTTGCCTTCAAACTATCTGATCTGAAGAGCAAAATCTCCACCATCCTGATCTCCTATTACCCTTTACTCACAGCAGTCTTTTCCTTCCTGATCATTTTATGGGTTTGAGAATAAAGGATTTTCCAGTCCAATGCCTGGTGGGAGGTATCTTCCTAGTCTCCTAATTCTGTTTAGGAGACTTTCCCACAGAAACATTGTTACACAGAGTGGGGACATTTCTTAACACTATTAGTACAGTAATACACTTCATATAGAAGAGTTACATATTGGGGCGCCTGGGTGGCTCAGTTGGTTAAATGACTGCCTTCGGCTCAGGTCATGATCCTGGGGTCCTGGTATCGAGCCCTGCATCAGGCTCCCTGCTCAGCCGGAAGCCTGCTTCTCCCTCTCCCACTCCCTCTACTTGTGTTCCCCCTCACGCTCTCTCTATTAAATAAATAAATAAAATCTTTAAAAAAAAAAAAAAAGAGTTACATATTTTTTTGAGTCTGCCGTTTTTAATAAAAATTGTATTTAAGGTATACAACATGATGTTTTGATATACATAGTGAAATGACTACTACAGGCAAGCTAATTAACATAGCCATCCCCTCACACAGTTACATCTTTTTTGTTTTGTTTTGTTTTTAAATAAGGAGGTTCATAGTATCTTTTTTTATTAGTTGCAGAGATAGAATTTAGTGATTCATCAGTTGCATATAACACCCAGTGCTCATGACATTAAGTGCCCTCCTTACTGCCCATCTCCCAATTATACCTCCCTCTCCCTCCAGCAACCCTCAGTTTGTTTCCTTGAGTTCAGCATCTAGAAGAGTTATATTTTGTTATCTGACCTAGAGATCTAATTACCATTCTAGGCTAATGACTTTCAAATTTGTAATTCTAGTATGAAATTCTCCCATGAACTTCATACTCATATAACCAACAGTCTGCTAAACATTTCTACTTCAATATCTAATAAGAATCTCAAATTTAATATGTTCAAAACTAAGTTCTTGATATTCTCTGTAAAACCTGCCTTTCCCATAATATTCTCCATCATAGTTAATGGTATCTCCATACTTATCTCCAGGTGGAAATTACGACTCCTTTCTTTCTCTCATACCCTATGTGTGAAATGTGAGCAAATCCATAATCTTAGCAACTGCACCCTAAGCCTGCCTTACTGCCAACAACCTCCTCAATAGTCTCTCTGCTCCTTTCCCTCAAGTCTATACTCAGGAGAACAAAACAAAGTCTGATCATACCACTCCTCTTAGCAAAATCTCTCTTCAACTCTTTAATCTTATCTCTTCCTTACTAACCTCTTTTGTTATTGGGATTTATGCCTTAACTCTGAAAACTCTTCACATGCTCAGGTTAGGAGCCAATTTCTGAAAAGAACCAGCTTGAATGTCTACAAAGACTATGGTTAAAAAAGGCAAAGACAGTGAAAATATCTGCTTTGTAACAGTTCTCAACACAGCAACCAGAGTGATCCAGTGTGTCCAACGGTTTCTCATCTCTTTCAGGATAAAAGCCCGAAATATCACAATGGCCTCTAACACTCTACAACTTTATGACCTGCCTTCTACCACTCCGACCGCAGCTCCTACTGCTTTGCCCTTGCTCTCTCCAACGGAGCTGATCCGGCTTTCAGGCTGTTTCAAGAACACACCAGACATACTCCGACTCTAGGTCCACTGAGCATGTTATCCGTTCTATCTGAGAAGTTTTTTGTCCAGATATTCTAATGGGTAACTCTCTTACCTCCTGAAGGAGGCCTTAATTCAAATGAGTTTAAAACGAGTTCTTAGTTGTTCCTCCCTTTCTTAGCAACAGCTTTAATCTCCCATCTCTGAATTAGCTACTTCCTTTGCTTTGTATTTTTTCTCTTTAAAGTATACTAACACACACCAAAAAATATACGTATAATCACTTTATGATCTATCTTTCCCCATTAGAATATAAATGCCATGGGGCAAAGATATCATTAGTTTTGTTCATTACTGCATCCTCAGTATCTGTAATAGTGTGTGACACATGGTAGGAGCTAATGAAGTATCTGTTAAATGGATGCATGCATGCAGGTATGAATGAATGAATATATTTTGGAAATAAAAATTAAAAAGCCTTGGTAATGTGCGTGAGAGAGGCAAAGGTTTTTGGCATGTAGGGAGCAATGTAGCTGGGGCAAAAATGAATTCTGTTTTGTTTTCTTCTCTGGTGTCTATGGTCACTAGTAAAGTTAGGTATTTCAGAATCTGGGTTTCCATCTATCCCCATGAAATCTGTGCTTACTAAATCTGCATTTTAAAAGTAAAAGTTGTACACATATAATAGACTTTAAACTCTACTATTGTGAGATTCAAATACTGCTATAAAGTGATTTCAAGAGAATGACTTTAAGTCTTTAATTTAGGTTATTTCATTCCCAAAGACAAGCCTCAGTGCTATAATCAAGTCCCCCAAAAGCAGGTCTAACATGATACCTTAAAGTATTTCAAAATTTCTCTGCACTTTAGAAATAAAATAATCTGCTGTGTGACTTTAAAGTTATTTATTACTTAATGTTTCATATAAATAAAGAATAAATGTAGTCTAAATGTAAAGTTATGAAGCACAATAATAAATAGCACTTATCTTAGTTTGGGTTATCACAGAGCACATTCTACAGCAAAGATTTAAGTATAAGCAAATTATTTGGGAGGGAAGTAGAAAACTGAAAAGGAGAAAGGAAGGCAGCCCAATAAAATCTGTGCTATTAAGAAAGATACCACTTGGGAGCTAGTGTACAACACATACCTCAGAATCATCCTACCTGAAATGGCTACATCAACTTTCATCAATCATTAATTCAAGGCTGTTCAAAGGGAAGAATTAATTCCCAGAACGTATATACAAGTAGTACTTTACTTTGGCAGCCAGAGAAAACCCACAGGGGAAAATGCAGATATTGCCAGGTAGAAGGCACGCTGGCACACCATGAAATGTCCGAGAATATTTGGGTTAGGCATCCAATAGTATCTGCTATAACAGTGAACCTACCAGCCATCCTACGAATGAAAATGTATTTCCACTGCACATAACTATGTTTTCCTTCCATATCTCATCTCACTGCTTCCTAGGCCAGAAGTAACAACTATTCTCAAATTATTATTCCCTTGCTTCTTTAATAGCTGTTTTGCATGCATTTTTTGCATTAAGAATATACCATTATTTTGCTTAAAAGCTTTAAAAAAATGGTACCATAAAATATGTAGTCTTCTGTACACTTTAATTTTCCACTCAATTTTCTTTTTTTTTTTATTCTTATGTTAATCCCCATACATTACATCATTAGTTTTAGATGAAGTGTTCCATGATTCATTGTTTGTGCATAACACCCAGTGCTCCATGCAAAATGTGCCCTCCTCAATACCCACCACCAGGCTAACCCATCCTCCCACCCCCCTCCCCTCTAGAACCCTGTTTGTTTTTCAGAGTCCATCGTCTCTCATGGTTCGTCTACCCCTCCGATTTCCCCCGCTTCATTCTTCCCCTCCCGCTACCTTCTTCTTCTTTTTTTTTTCTTAACATATATTGCATTATTTGTTTCAGAGGTACAGATCTGAGATTCAACAGTCTTGCACAATTCACAGCGCTTACCCGAGCACATACCCTCCCCAGTGTCTATCACCCAGTCACGCCATCCCTCCCACCCCACCCCCCACTCCAACAACACTCAGTTTGTTTCCTGCGATTAAGAATTCCTCATATCAGTGAGATCATATGATACATGTCTTTCTCTGTTTGACTTATTTCACTCAACATAATACCCTCCAGTTCCATCCACGTCGTTGCAAATGGCAAGATCTCATTCCTTTTGATGGCTGCATAATATTCCATTGTATATATATACCACATCTTCTTTATCCATTCATCTGTCGATGGACATCTTGGCTCTTTCCATATCCACTCAATTTTCTAATATCCATCCATGTAATATGTATGGCAGTAGTTTATTACTGTGTAATTGCCCCTTTTACTCCAGCTGAGTATCACTGCCATGGTAAGCCTGTTACTGATCCATGTAGGTACCACTAGGTATGATACATTAAATAAAAGGTTGAAAATTGCTGCCTTAGCTCTTCCCTCTAGCCCCTAACCTAGAGATCTACGCTGCCATAAGTGGCTCTGCATGCCTAGTCCAAGCTGTGACAGTTTTCTAATCATCCTCAAACTCTCCACAAGTCTGGAAGAGTCCATGAAAAAGATTCTAATGCCTAATAGAAACTGAAGGAGGGAAGATCCTCCACTACCCCTATAGATGTTCTTGTAGAGATAAGAAATATAATTTACTATTTTTACAAGCCAGGGATAAGAAAAATAACTCACTATTTTTATAGGTCAATACAGGCAATCTCTGATTTTATTTTAACATCTGTTTTCAGACAATACTGCTTCACAAAAGCTACTTTTCACAACAGGAATGCACTGTGATTCTGACACTGTGAAAGAATCCAAGTCCTAAAACATAGTTTCTTTGTGTTACTATAATGAGGCAGGTACCCCAGACCATAGCTTGGTAACCCAGGTTCTGAGAACACCCAGTGGCAAACAATTATGCAGAATGTCATTATCATAATGCTGCCTCAAGTTGGAAATTTATCAAAGATAATTTAAAAGAGTGAAATCTGTGGCAAAACATGAATAGTCATATCTTATTTTTAGTATAAATTTGTTATGATCATAGTGTATTGGGAAATGAGAGGACATATTTAAAGTGTCTGACAAAACTAACATCAGCTATTATTTAATGACATTCAAAGGCTAGATAGTGATCATAGATAAGAACGTAAATGTATAACAAAAAAAAAAAGGCACTAATTTTAACACTTGAAAATACAAGGAAATTCTCTTACCTGCTTTATTCCATAGTAATCAGCAATACTGCTGATCAGCTCTGACATAGCCTGAACTTCATGAGATTTTTTCAAATTCATAAATTCATCTGGTTTCACATTTTCACCTGAACAAAAATAAAACAAAATTAAAATACTGCTATTAAAGAAACAAAATGCAACAAAAAATCATCAGTTAATGTTCATGTTTTCTATAATTACATATGAAAATAATAAAGAGATTCCATTGTGCCTGCATGATAGATCTCTATTAGTTTAGCTGCTATGAATCAAAATTTGAATTAACAACATAAATAAGAAGACCCACAGAACATTATTTAAAAAAAAAAAAAATGTTCCTTGACAGGCGCCTGGGTGGCTCACTTGGTTAAGCGTCTGCCTTCGGCTCAAGTCATGATTCTGGAATCTTGGGATTGAGCCCCACATCGGGCTCCCTGCTCAGCAGGAAGCCTGCTTCTCCTTCTCCCTGCCCCTGGCTCATGCTCTCTCTTGCTTTCTCTCTCTCTCAAATAAATAAAATCTTAAAATTAAAAAAATTAAAATGTTACTTGACACAAAAAAACAATTATAAAGGAAAAGACTGACAACTGGACTAAAATGTAGGAAAAAAATGTGGAGATCTGTAACTAAGTTGTTCTGTATAACATGATGCATAAGAAAACCTACTCATCTAAGTATAAGCCAATCTATCAGTGTTCATGATAGAAGAGCACTGATAGAACAATAAATTAAGAACATGTTAGAAAGAATATATGAACATATATGAGCATTATGTTGCTTCTAATACTAAAAAAACATACATACACACTTACCAGTTCTCTGTTTTTTATTTCCTCGAAGGGCTGTAAGCAACTGTTCAAAAGGAGTACATATTCCCAAATTTGGTACAGAATAAGATCTCACAGCCAGAGCAAAGGCCTCCACATTCACCAGCTTCTGGGAAGTCTCACAAAATATTTTGGGAAAATTGGTAATACCTAAAAAGACCAGGATAAAAAGAAATGTTAGCAATATCTAATTAATGCTAATTTGTGTGAGATTTAAAAAATAAATGAAAAACACTGGATCTTTACAAAAAATTATAATTTTCCATTTCAGTGTGACTTTTGACAATATCTCTAATGGTTCCATTGTTTTGTTATTTCAGCTATTAGCTATCTGTAGCAACCAGTTTTCTCTTAATAGTGTACACAATTATATATTTAAATTCTAAATTAAAATTTGGCCTTTTTTTCCTTCCAAAAGCCAAAAAAAAAAAGCAGCAGCAGCAGCAGCAGCAAAATAAAAGTTTAAAATCCTGCTACACTGTAATGTGGTCATTAAATTTATGAATGGTCCTGGCTGACCTACAACTGGGAATTTAAAGGCAATCAGCGTGCACTACACTGTTATTCCCTGTGCAGACTGCATGTGGAACAACGGCAATGTCCCCAGTGGTATAAATGTTACTGTAAAAGAGTCCCTGCACCATTTGGACCATAAAGAATTGTGTGTGTGTGTGTGTGTATGTGTGTTCAAAGCACTGTCAATATGAGTTTTAAAAGTTGTCATGTTAAAATCAAGTGAAAACAGTTCATTCCCTTTCCCTGGTCAGTTTTAAGCCATATATTCTGTAAGTTTACTATAAGAACTATTGATGATTTCCAAATGCTCACTCATTAAGAAGAGTATGGTCAACTGTCATACCACAAACATCCGCTACCTCTCTTTGTGTGAGGATCATGTATCCTGCTGAACTCTGGTGTGGACACATCTCACCAAAGGGAACTTTGCCATTTTCAGACAGAAGTTTTAAGAGAACTGGAGGATTCACTATGCTTTTTTTCCCCAGAACTGTAATCACTAAAGCATGTGTCAAGATGGAGCCAGAGTCCTTGAGTGGCTATGACACGGCCATCACTGCTGCCAAACCACTGTAGGCTGCAACATACAGGAAAAGTAAACTTCGTTCTTTTTAGTCACTGAGTTTTTAGGTTTATTACTGCAGCATAATCTTGCCTATTCTAATGAAACAGATAGAAACACATATGCACACTGAAAGAGTTGCCTTTTTTTGCTCAATTTCAGTTTTTTATGGCCATTTTTATATATTTAATTTATTTAAGACGCTTACAAAGAGGGCATTCCAATGTGTCTGTAGTGATTTAAATAAACTCTTTGAATAGATCAGTCTAATTAAGTTCATTCATTGAAAATTACTTTTAATAATTTAAAAAAACCCATACATCCGGTGTTTAAATGAAATATTTAAAATGTTCACCTTATGGAAGAATGGTACAATCCAGGAAACAACTTTGGTTCTACCACAGAAACCAAACTATACACTATGAAGTCTATACTACCATAGCTGACCCTCCACAGTTACTTACAAAATTATAAAAATTCATTTTTTTTAAGATTTTATTTATTTGACAGACAGAGCACAGCAGAGGCAGAGAGAGGGAGAAGCAGGCTCCCTGCTGAGCAAGGAGCCCGATGTGGGACTCGATCCCAGGACCCTGGGCTCATGACCCGGGCCGAAGGCAGCCACTTAACCGACTGAGCCACCCAGGCGTCCCTATAAAAATTAATTCTTCAAGCAAATTTTCTAGCAAAAATTAAAAGAAGAAAACTGATGAAGGCTTGCAGAAACCTAAATAAGAACTACATGTTTAAGACAGTATCTTTTTAAAGCTAATATCTATTGTTGGTGGTAATGTTTACCATGTTAATTAATAAAAATAAAATTGGCAGAGACCTGTAACTTCCATTTCTGAATCAACTAATTAGAGATTTAAGCTCCAAAATCACTACAGTAAATTTATTTAAGATATATTTTGTGTATTATAAAGTTCTTTGGATATTTTACAAACTGAATTTACTAACGCAGACAAAAGTAATAAAACCCACATCAAAATATTTAGGCATAATACAGAGGGGAAAACTCAGTCAATTATTAAGTGAGACTCTCAAGTTTAAGGGCAGTCTCAACATCCCCAAGTTCCAGGGCAGCAATTTCTTTGAGTGTGATAGAATAAGAATATTAAATCTCAAAGTGCAGAGAGACTATTACAGTAGTCAGTTATTGGACAATGTTGCCAACAGAAAGAAATGTGATGTTTCTGTTGGAAAAGTAAAGGTTCAAATCAACTTAACTATCCTACTGAAAATACTTGAAAAAATCCAAATCCAACCTGATCTAAATGTTGTTAATTTGCTTTTAAATACAGGCTTCACAGAAATTTCAGAAATCTAGAGATCTAAATTACAAAGTGTTATCTTTTCAACAATGCTTGCTTTTTTAAAAAAGGAGAGTGTTCTGATTCAGTCCATTAGTTTATGTCATTTAGGGCTATACGACTTTATTTAGATAGTCTAGGACCTCTGAAAAAATCTTTCTGAATTACAGAAATATAGCTTCTGTACTTTCTTTGTTTTCAAGTGATCCAGCCTGTAACTTCCACTAGCAATTTTTAAACATTCAGAAAGAGGGGAGAGAGAGAGAGAGGCGTGTCATGTTATCTTTACTTCCACCTCTGAAATTGTATGTAAGAAAAGTTATGTAGCAATGGTAACAGTGTATGTAGTCCTCATAGTGCTTCTCTAGGAACTTGTAGAAGGAGTTTGGGTTCGGCAACTGGCAAAACAGAAACCACAGTGTTAACCAATATTTACTTAATTATTAATTAGCTGGATTTTTTTATACAGGGAAAGCTTTGTTTTTAAAATTTGTTGCCACTACACCGCCATATTAAGTGGCTTGATTATTTTGTAAATATCTCCCCCTACTGGAAGTACCTGTTCTGCTTGATTGCATGCTTTGTTTTTACGTACTCTTAGTTTTTGTACACCCTTGATCACTATCCCATAGAGGTTTCTTGTAATATGGGTTGATTGGGCATGAGAGCAAGAGGAGCAAAGAGGCAACGGAGAAGCTATTTTCTGTAAATATGAGATCAGGATATCTCTAGGTACCTTTTTTTTTTTTTTTGAAAACAGCAGAGATCAATATACAAGGAAAGATAGAAAAGTTAGATATACATATTAATTATGAAAATCTCAAGGTAGAGAAATGAATAATAACACTTCAAAACTAAAAATAAAATAGAAAAATTCAACCAATATATTTACATTTTTAAAAGTTTCAAAAATAAATGTCTGTTATTTTATTTGAATGTTATCTAGCACTTTAAGGAAGACAGAGTACTGCTAGGATTCATAACTCATTGAAATTATAACTCATTGAAATTATAACTAACATTTATTGTGCATATGCTATGTGCCAGGCACCGCACTCAACAGTTTACATTTAATGGAACAGTCTTATGAGGTGATTACATAGTGCTCTTATCCCCATTTCCAGAGGAAGAAATCGAAACTTAGAGGCTACACGTTAGCCATGTTTGCACAGACTCCAGATGGGTGAACCAAGGCAGTGTTCAGCCTTTGCCTGTAATTCCCAAATTTGATTATTAGCATGCCACAGCAGTAAGCTCAGTGGGCAAGAAATGAAAACAGGAAAGACAGGAGTTAAAACCGCTAGGCAAGTGTATGACTGTCAGAATCAGGTCTAGCAAGAATTCCCTCTGGCACAGATCCATACCATGGTAATATCTTAAGATGGTTCATACTACTTTGTTCATGTTCTTAATTCTTTCACTTTATTTCCCTCAACACCTCCCGCTCTACCAGAAGTGATTTTAAGGTTTCAAGAAATTTAAAAAGTAATTTTTACACACAGAACAACTGATGTCTCTGAAAAAGAAATAAAAAGGCTTTATAATGAGATTTTGTTGTAGTATCTACTTCTACAAGTAAAGCAACCCAACTGCTTCATGCCCAGTTTTAAAGCAACAATACCTTCATACGGCAGGCACTCGGTTACTAAGAGAGGAATGGATGAATGAAAGCAGTTCTTTAATATACTCACTACTGCAGCATCACCAGCTATACTAGGAGAAACAAATTCTAAGATTCTGTGGTGGTAGTGATCCCTGAGGCCAGTTGGAGGACTTCCATAGCACTGCTGAGCCTGTTAGAATGAAATCTCATCTCAGCCAATCATAAGGTGAGGCAAGAGCGATTTAGAACATTTAGACTATGATACAAGATCAAATATGATTATGTGCTAAATTTGAGGTTTAACCGTGTTACAGGAGTTAGGACAAAGGTCACTACTGCTATCACACAGCCTAGAACTGTCCCATGGCCCAGAATTTCAAGAAAAATCAATAGCGCCCTCTTAATAATAATCTTCAAAGGACATGGAAATGTATTATATTCACTTCTACATGAATATCCTACAGATGCCTCTAATTCAAAAGGTTCAAAATTGAAATGCACATTCTCATGCTCTCCAAACCTTTCCTTTCTCCTACTTCCTATCTTGTTTAATAATGTCCTTGCTCGCTCAGTGCTGAAGTTAAGTCTTTACGTTATCTTAAATGCTCCCTGTGCCCTCAGTCCACATGTCCAGCCACCCATCTATCTTAATGTAAAAATGTCTTTCATTGTGGAACTAACCACCCTCCTTCCCTGTGCCCCACTATCACTACCAGAGTTCAAACTCCATTAACTCTCACCAGTGCTACTGCAATAGCTTCACAGGTGATTTTTTTTCTTACCAATAAAACTCCCATAAGCACAATAAGTGCTCATAAGTGTTGGCTGAGTTGAATTGAACATGTTTTCTAAAACAGAAATTTCCTTGTTTTCAATGCAAATTTAATTGAACATTTTAAGGCTGTGACTTCCACAATGAATGACTTAGGCTTTAATCTTTTATACTTTTTTAGTAGACTTCAACCAAAAGGTAAAGTCTATCTTGTTGAACTTGAAAATTATAGATGGGATGCATTAAATTTTATGAATGTCTGAATATCTTTATAATCCTATCACTTATGTAAGGAAGAAAATAATATATATACTGCTACTTTTTTTAAATTAATTTCTATCATCCAATTACATACTAGGAAACTTTTTTTTTTTTAAAGATTTTATTTATTTATTTGACAGAGAGAGACACAGCGAGAGAGGGAACACAAGCAGGAGGAGGGGCAGAGGGAGAAGCAGACTCCCCGCGGAGCAGGGAGCCCGATGCGGGGCTCGATCCCAGGACCCTGGGATCATGACCCGAGCCGAAGGCAGACGCTTAACGACTGAGCCACCCAGGCGCCCCCATACTAGGAAACTTTTTGCCTATGCTACTTCAGAGTAATTTCAGGTTGCACATGAAATGAAACAATATGTCATTTCAACATGTAAACCATGCTCTTAGAAAGAATAAAGTAAAATTAACAAAGAATCAACATGCATGTTCTTACTGTGCTAATATTCACATCATATTGTATGTATAAAGTATACGTAACCATTTCAGAAGCATTTTCACATTTAATTACTTATAAAAATAAAAATAAAATTAAATATAGAAATAGGAAAATCTAACTAAATATTTTAACTGTAGCAGACCATTTTCATAGTTTAATTTGAAGGAAAAGAAAAGTATCATACAAAGAAACAGCACTTTAGAAATTGATTTGGTAAATAAAAAGTAAACCTGATTAAAAGATAAATAATTCCAAGATGCTTACTATGTGCAAGGTAATAAATGAACCTGAATAAAGCTAATTTGAGATTCATTTATGGGATATGTGTCTTAACCATTTACAAAGCACATGGACGCTAAGTGTTCAATGAGGATTCCAGGGGGCCCAGAAATTCCCAGGTAGAAGTCTGCTGAGGCCACACAAGGGATGCGGTTCCTCAGGCCTCCATGCTTGTTTTTAACTCAGTCCGAGACCATCTATTCTCATGTATTTTCATGGCTCACTCTCACTTCCTTTAGGTCTCTGCTCAAATGTCACTATTTCAAGGGAAAATTTCTCCAATTCTGTTTAAAACTGCAACCCCATTCATCCCTTACCCTCTCTGATCTCTTAATTTTTTTTCACAGTACTTATCACCATCTGACATAGCAAGTAAGATCCAAGAGGACAAGGATTTTTATTCATTACTGATTCCTCAGAACCTAGACTAACGCCTGCTACTTAGTAAGTACCCGATGAGTAAATGAGTACTTGAATGGGCAAGAACTAGCTTTGAATTGTGGTTCTCATTCTCAGACTGTCTATCCCTGTGTAGCCATGAATAATTTATTTATCTGCTCTAAGACTTGATTTATCTATAAAATAGGAGGAAAGTACATATTTTATAATGTTAAAGAATACAGACACACACATATACATGAATATGTACACCAGTATTTAATGTAAGTACACACAGATGTGCACACGTGCATGCATACACACACACATACATATCATCTTAATACAGAGCCTAGAACATAGTAGGCAACCCTCAAACCTTGAGTCCAAACTAAGTAACTGTGTATACTTAAGGCTTTGTCGGAATAGAAGGTTGAAAACACTCAATTATTTAGGCCCAGAATACCATATAGGCTACTACGGAAGAACCCAAAAGAAAGATCAATACATATACCCAGTTCCTAAATGAACCTGCTGGGAGAAAGGAGGTTTAGGGTCTGGTACTTGGGTGTAAGACCTCCATCATTAAAATGAAGGCACAACTAGGGACAGGTGAGCTGTAACTTGAGACACGACATAGAAGTCCAAGAGCCAAACCTGGGTTCTACATTCTAGGTAGGATGACAGCAAGAATTACTCAATGTTGGGAGCCCAATGGTTAACACTAGGCACACTATCATAGGATCAGCTTTAAAGTATAGGAGAGAATTTTAATACTAATGATATTTCTCACAGGATTTAATATGAAATTTAATAGATAGGTTACAAGCTTGACTATGCCTTAAAGACCTGATGTCGAGTCTCAAGTTTTACTGTTTTAATTTTCTACTATCAAAAGTCTCTATTTTCAGAAAATAACCAAAACCAAGAGATAGAGTACTAGAAATCCAACAACTTCAAACCCCATTTAAAATAGAAGCATTTAAGAGTAATTAAAGTATTTGTAAATTTTAAATTTAAAAAAATCAATAAATTTTAAATTTAATAAATCAAGTATGATTTTTATTACCAAAATACAAAATTAATTCCAGATTGCAAAACTTTAAAAACTGATGTTATAATTGTAAAGGATACCTTAAAAATCAACCATAAGTGCTGTGAAATCCATCTGTTCTTCTCTTGTTCCTACCACAGACATCTCATTTCCTATTTTGACTGTCACTTCTAAACACCTCTATTGGTTCTACCACCCACAGTGCCTCAACTACGCCAGTATCGTACTAACATTACCACTGACCTCTTACAGAGAAGACAGTATTTTTTTTCTATACATTGACTTGGACCTAAATTTCCAAGCCTTCAAAAATAGACTTTTCAGTTTATTTATTGTTTGAGGCAGGACACAAAGAACTTTTCTCCCAGGTAAAATGTAATTGTAAGCATAATTAATTACTAATAGGGCATTCTGAGAGAGTAAAATTAAGTCACAACTCTGTCTTAAAATTGTACTTTTTCTCATTATGCATTTCATTAACTTCAGCTTTCATATGCTATTGTTAGCTAAACTCTATTACTTACATTTCCAACATTAATACAAAATAGATGTGTCTATTCTACTCTTAGCTGAATTTAGTTATAATCATTTGCCCAGTAGAAGGAACATGCAAAAGGAATTTGCATTAAATATACACTTTTGTCTATCTAGTTCCTACCACACTTTCGGCAGATCTTATTCTTTACTTAATTTTTGTAATGGTGCATATAATTAATAAAATCTAATTTTATTCTTTAGGGGTCATTATTCAAGGTGGCTACAAACAGTATAAAGAAATAAAATGCCAACCTAAACTTTAAAATTGCCATTTTGGTTTCAATAATTAAGAGGGAAGAACTGAGATTCAGTAACTGTCATGGGTGTTGCCTAGAGATAAGGGTCTGATAATCTATAGCTGCATCTGAAATGCAGCTTCCCCTAACAAAAGGAGGGACTGTTTTCAGCACTTGATACTATCCACAATAGCTAAATTATGGAAACAGCCCAAGTGTCCACTGACCAACAAACAGACAAAGAAGATGTGGTGTATAAATGCAATAGAATATTATTCAGCCATCAAAAAGAACGAAATCTTGTCATTTGCCACAACATGGATAGAGCTAGGGAGCATCATGCTAAGCAAAACAAGTCAGTCAGAGAAAGACAAACACCATATGATTTCATTCGCATGTGGAATTTAAGAAATAAAACAAATGAGCAAAGGGGAAAAAAAGAGAGAGAGAGAGGAAAACCAAGAAACAGACTATAGAGAATAAACTGATGGTTACTGGGGGGGTGGGGGATAGGTGATGGGGATTAAGGAAGGCACTTGTGATGAGCACCAGGTGATATATGAAAATGTTGAATCACTATATTGTACACCTGATATAATATTACACTGAATGTTAACTAACTGTAATTTAAATAAAAACTGAAAAAAGGGAAAAAATAAACTTACAAAAGGAATAAAGACAGACTATACAAACTGAAAAAAAAGATTAAATGAATGTTTGCAAATATATAAATAGCTCATAATAAGGAACAAAAAGTTACAAGAAAAAACGAAGAATGAGCACAAGTGTTCGTCTAAATCAAGAAGAATTCAAAGAGCTTTGTAGTACTAGTAACATTTCCAACCAGTGATTCTTACCTTGAGGTCTAAGAGTTAAAGAAGCCTATGAATCACCTAAAGCTGTACGTAGTTTTGTGTCTATTTATGAACATGGATACCATTTTGTGTTTTTTTTGAGGAAGAGGTTCTATAGCATTTATTTAATACAGCCTTTTAATAGGATAGGATTTGTGACTTGAAAGATTAAGAATCACTGTATTTTACTAATTTTTCACCTTGTATATTGCCAAACATTAATATTATAACATGCAATTCAACCAAATATTTTTCCTCTGGCTTCCAGAGATCATTTTAAATGTTCAAAACATGAAAACCAAGTAGTGACTACCAAAACAACCTAGGATTATTCTTTCTTTCCTATTAGCAGAGAGCTATTAATTCTTTTTTTAAGATTTTATTTATTTATTTGACAGAGAAAGAGTGAGAGAGCACAAGCAAGGGAGTGGCAGAGGGAGACGGAGAAGCAGCCTCCCCTCTGAGCAGGGAGCCCCGATGCGGGGCTCAATCCCAGGACCCTGGGATCATGACCCAAGTCAAAGGAAGACACCTGACTGAGCCACACCAGGTGCCCCAAGAGCTATTAATTCTTAACATAAATTTTATATTTTTGAAGTTAATCTAACTTTGAAAAGATACGCTTTTCCTCTCCAGTATTTTTTTAAAGATTTATTTTTTTATTTCTTTTATTTATTTGACAGAGAGAGACACAGCAAGAGAGGGAACACAAGCAGGGGGAGTGGGAAAGGGAGAAGCAGGCTTCCCGCCAAGCGGGGAGCCCGATGCAGGGCTCGATCCCAGGACCCTGGGATCATGACTTGTGCTGAAGGCAGACACTTAACGACTGAGCCACCCAGGCGCCCCTTCATTATTTTTATTATTAAGCAAAACCTCAGTGTTGATGGTCAAAGTTTCTAGGCTAGCTTTTTTAGATAATGCCCATCTAAGCAAAACAAATAAATAATTTAAGGTACCAAAACATATCGGTCAGTCTGTTCCATTTGACAAAATATATGTTATTAATAATAAATGGTTTTAGGGCACCTAGGTGGCTTAGTCATTAAGCGTCTGCCTTCGGCTCAGGTCATGATCCCAGGGTCCTGGGATCGAGCCCCGCATCAGGCTCCCCACTTGGCGGGAAGCCTGCTTCTCCCTCTCCCACTCCCTCTGCTTATGTTCCCTCTCTCGCTGTGTCTCTCTCTGTCAAATAAATAAATAAAATCTTTAAAAAATTAAAAAATAATAAATGGTTTTATTTATTTTTTTTAAATCTTCTTTTTTATATTTATTTTTTTATTCTTATGTTGATCCCCATACGTTACACATCATTAGTTTTAGATGAAGCGTTCCATGATTCATTGGTTGTGCATAACACCCAGTGCTCCATGCAGAATGTGCCCTCCTCAATACCCACCACCAGGCTAACCCATCCTCCCACCCCCCTCCCCTCTAGAACCCTGTTTGTTTTTCAGAGTCCATCGTCTCTCATGGTTCGTCTACCCCTCCGATTTCCCCGGCTTCATTCTTCCCCTCCCGCTACCTTCTTCTTCTTCTTTTTTTTTTTCTTAACATATATTGCATTATTTAATAAATGGTTTTAAATAAATTTGCACGATCTAAATTTAAATCTCTAATAAAAAAGGCAAAATTGTTGCTTGTTTGCACAGTCCCAGAGACATTTCAAGTGATACATACCACCACCTGATCCAGGAGAAGAATGAACCACATATTTTATTTTTTGACAAAAAAATAAGTGAACTTAAGCCAAATGCACATACTAAGTGAACAGGGTGGGGTGGTAATGGCAAGGAAGACTGAAAAGAACTAACAGAAGTAGAAGTAATTTGGGGCACCAGGGTGGCTTAGTCGGTTAAGTGCCCAGTTCTTGATTTCCACTCAGGTCATGATATCAGGGTTTTAAGATCAAGCCCTACATGGGCTCCATGCTGGGCATGAAGCCTGTTTAAAATTCTCTCTCTCTCCCTCTCCTTCTGCCCCTCCCACTTCTCTTGCCCTCTCTTAAAAAAAAAAAAAGTAGAAATAATTTATACATTTTAAGTTTGTCTGATTAAAAGTGGCCCTTCTCCTGGGGCACCTGGGTAGCTCAGCTGGTTAAGCATCTGCCTTTGACTCAGGTCATGAACCCAGGGTCCTGGGATCAAGCTCCACACCAGGCTCTCTGCTCAGCGGGGAGCCTGCTTCTCCCTCTCCCTCTGCCTGCCTCGTTCTCTCTCTCTGTCAAATAAATAAATAAAATTTAAAAAATAAATAATAACATATGCATTATATTATATATAATAATTATATAACATCTAGATAGATAAAGCATTTTCTTGGGCAATGCTTAGAACATAGGATTTTCATAGATCACTTAGTCTAGGAAGTATAATACTCTAATTCTCAGACTATATCAAATGGGAAGAAACTAGAATAGAATTCCGCTTAGAAAGAAAAACATTCATCTTTCCATTTTGTTTTGTACTACAATTACTGATGTCTTTTCTCTCTTATTCGAATGTGATTTTTTTAAAGACAGAGGTTATGCCCAGTTCACTTTTGTATTCAACCACAACACCTAGCCTCGTGTTATACTAAGAAAATGTTAAGTAATCTCTGCAAAAATAAATTAGGATATAAAAATAATCCTGCTCCCAAAAGTTGTAAGGCTTAGGGACTATTGACCTATTCTTAACTCTAATGACCACAGCAAATTTTGAAGAATACTGAATTTGTAGAGATGATAGAAGCAATGCTCAAGGATTGCTTATCTCTTCCTGTTACCTCTCAACTATCAGTAGGGTTAAATTTGTTTCAATCAACATCTGTTCCTTATACCCTAGAGAAGTGATAATTTATACTATTCAAATAAAACATGCAAACTAATTCTAAAAATGTAAGGTGGTAGGTAAATGACTGAAGAGCAATGAATGTGAAATCTTAAATCTTAATTATCTCTATTTGGGAGACCTTAAATACAATATATTTGAAACTAAATGCATTACTTCCCCAAAGAGCTCCATCTCCCAATTTTCCTAATTTTGTCAATGGTACATTCATCGTTATTCTTCAAAACATTTCCAAAATCAAAATCTTGGACTTATATTTGATTTTTCCATTTCCTTAAACCCTATATAAATATCAGTCACCAAGAACTACCAATTTTCTCTGTACAAATTCTTTTAAAACTATCACTTCCTTTGCATTTCCATTGCCATCATCTTGCCCCAGGTCCATACTTCAACTCTACAGACTATCACAAAAGTGAGAGTGTCCCATGGAAGAATGATTCCAAATAATTTAACAGACTAGTGTCCAAAAACTGGCTGCAATATGTTTTTCTGACTTTATTTTTAGCTATTTAAAAATTTATGAATGTTCTGCTCTCTGTTCCTGTCTCCAAATATGTTTTATAGTTTTCATCTTTGCCCTTTTGTTTATACTGCTCTACCTATTGGAATGCCCATGTACTCTATACTCAGCTATATTAAATTTAACAAACATACAATGAGAACCTACTATGTGGTGCTCACCATATGCTAGAGACCAGAACTCACATACCAGGAATGTCAAAAGAAGCAAATCATTCTAACTCAATGTGCTAAGTGCTCTAATAAAGGTAGAAATAAAATAATATACAAATAACTAGTTTTGTTATTAATTTAGTATAACTTGATCTGAGCTTTGAGAGAAGATGAAAAATAAGTGGACAGTTACAAAATATTTGGGGCAAAGAGGATTGCATGAACAAAATGAGGGAAGGGGAAAATACAAGGCATGTTAAGGGAATAAGGCAGCAAAAGTATAAGGTATTTGGGCAGAGAACAGCAGAAGTGCTGTTAATACTATACGACTGCCTTCTACTCCATCCCTTCAACTTTGGTTGAAGATATACCTTAAAAGTGAGAACTGACATCAAATTATTTCAGCCATTTTCATAATTAAGGTTGATCTGGAGTCAGATCATGTGGGCAGTTCAAAAATCTATTAACTTGGCTGACCCAGTTATGACTGGTCATATGCTTTTTCATCTCAAGATTCAGGTTGACCCAGGCCCTTAACACGATCATGGGTTTAACACCAGGGACTAACAAGGTCTGGAGATAAAAATTTTAAATCATTACATTCCATAGGACTTGACAACAGGAAAAGCAACCCGAGATAACTTTTAGCCAAGTGATCCATACTATTTTTGGTTGCTGGTCTTCTTCAAGAATGTGAAACAAACTCCTGAATTCATTTTCAGGGGATACAAGGAAACTGACTGGAGGCCACAAACCAAGAGCCATAATCTCTAGTACTTTGGAGGGTCAGGGAAATTCAGATGGTGATGATAGCTAGGGGATGAGGATACCCTTGAGGTTATAAAAGGAGCTATGTGCCACACAGAGATATGCAACAAAACAGCCAGATCTTCTGATTTTTATTCCAAGAGAAGCTACAATTCCAGATATATGTGTGTGTGTGTGTATGTGTATGCATATGCATATGTTAAATCTGTCAATTTTGAAATCTTGGCTGGAAAAAAAAAAACATTTAACATTTATCAGTCATGTAAGACATGTCGACAAGCCACATGAGACTGGGGGCAGCTATTTTCCACCTCAGTCACTGGGGAACACCCTAGGCGGTTACTTCTTAGATGAGGAAACTAAGGCCGACAGTTAAATGTCTGTGCAAGATACACAGCTAATCAGATTCAGTGATGGATTATCCAGGTCTTCTGACTCTGGGCCCAGTCTGCCCCTATCTGAGGGGAGTAGAATATAGAGAGTATTACTAATATTTATTAAATGCCTACTCACATGGTAGGTTTTAACATCCATCTCATTTACTTTTACATAGCCCTTACAGGGCTATGATTCCCATTTCTCAAATAAGAAAACTAAGGCTCCAAAGCTGAACAACTTGCACAAGATAATACAGCAGTAAAGTATCGGAGCCAGGATTCAAAATTAAATGTAATGACCACAAAACCCATATTTTTTCTATGCTGCCTCCTATTTGCTTACATTAACAGCCGAGGCTCCAGCTGGAGAGGAGATAGTGGATAAGGCCAAAAGGTGAAGGACTTTATTTTACAGGAAATGCAGACCTATGGATGGCTTTTGAGCAGAGGAATGATGGGACCAGAAATATGATTCTGGAAGATAACCGGAGAGCAGTCTGAATGGAGAAGCAACTGAAATAAAGAGTCTGAAGGCAAGAATAACAGCTCAAAGTTATTGCTAAAATTCTGCTGCAAGATTTAAAAAGGAGGGAACTGAACTATTTGCTATGGGAATGGGAAGCAGCAGATGCAAGAGAAACTGAGGGAGAAGAGTTGACAGATTATGAGCTCAAATAACAGGAAGACTATTAATGCCATTTATAGAGAGGCTCTTTAACCACTGAGGTGATGAGGTCAAAAAACAAAAACGAATGCAGACCCTAGCAGTTATGAAGCCATGCAGGCAAGCAGGGTGTTTTTGTAAACCAGGAAAAGAGTCTAAATCATGATAAGCCATAAAGATAGGTTACCATAATTGCAAGCTTCCGGTGAAAGGGTAATGACAAAATTTAAATAAACAACAACATAAAATGAATATCTAAACACATAGAAGGAACTCAAGTTTATTCTGACTGGCTAAAGATAAGCATAATTTAAGTAGAATGAGGGGAAAAAATGCCACAGATGAGAGGAATCTTCATGAACTTTGTTTTACTGAGCATCATAATAATGGAAAGATATAGGAGTGGGGAATCAAAACTTGGGGAGGATACACTGAAAACTGGAATATAAATTCAAGTTCTAAATGATATCATCTAAAAGGAACAATCTGAAAGTACTTTCTATATATCAAATAAACAAAATATGATAACAAATTATTCTGGGTTCCCAGACTTGCTTGCTTTGTTACTCTCCCTTACTTACAATTACAGTAGCAACCCAGGAACAGAGCTGACACTTGCCACTATCTTATGGTGTCTTATCATTTCCACACTTGAAGTCTCCTAAAAAGATCCAGAAAAACTGAAAAAGGGAAAATAGAGTTCAGGAAAATACATTAGGAGAGTGAATGAATAAAGTTGAATACAACAGAGTAAAACAGATGACACTAATTATTTCTCTGTTGTTTTCATTCTATATTTCAAACACATTTTCTGGCTTCATGTGTTTTGAATTAAACGTTAGCACAATGTCAATACACCACAATCACCACCATCACCACCAACAACAAAAACTACTTAGGATGGCCAAGAAGCAATGTAATCTATTAAGATGCAATAAAAATAATTTAAGAGAAAGCTCAACAAAATAATAACCTATCATAGGCATACACTTTCTGCGTTGTTCAATTAAAATGATAGTAAATTAATTATACAGATGCTCACCAAAAGGAACCAATTCTAAACATTTACTCAGCATCCAATCCTGGTAAGGGTCATTTGAGTGACAATAATAAGAAACAGGAGAAGTAGCATATGGCCTCAAGAAGCTGGAAGAAGGGAGTCAAGAGAGGCCCTGGAGGCTCAGGCTGGGTCTTAGAGCAGCCCTGGGCTTTGGCAGTCACCAAGGATGGCTTGCAGGTATAGAAACTGGATTTCCTGAGAGCCGAAGAGGTTTTCCACAACAGATTCTAAACAAAGTTACAAAAAATTGAAATACAAATTTATTAATATACATTGAGAAATATATTTATAATAATAACCCATATCATTCACTTGCTAGGACAGTCTCCTAATTTTAAAATTACAATTAGAATAAAGACAGATATTCTTAAAATTTTAATCAAGCTGGATAACTGGTTGTCTCTGTATTCTAGATCTACTTCTACTTCATAAAACATTTTGGCTACCCAAACTCAGACTATCATTTTTCTCTGTTTTTTAGAAGAATTTTGTAGACTTTATGAAGACCAATAAATTTCTGAAGATCAAGGGATGATTCATTTGAGAATGTTACAGATTTATATACCTAGTTATTACTTCCTAAAGACACAGCCTTGTTCCCTTGAAGGGGGTATAACAAAATCTTACCTCTGAGATGAGATACAGGAAACCCCTTTGTCCTACCAGCAAAGCATTTAGAAGCCATCTCTGGTGGTTTTTTCCTGCAGATGGTTAATCTCACCTACTTACATAACGACTTTCAGAAATTTTAACCTGAAATGATGCCTGTCTTGATTTTACCTTCAAATTCTCAGGGTATCTTGTTATAATTTGCAACGTACTAAAAGAAGTATGACCTTTTCACATAGGGAAAAAAATAATTACTGATTTCTATCTCCTCAAATTAAAATACTTGGAACAAATCATATATAAACAACAATAATAAACATAGTATAGACAGAGATCACACCAGAAGTAATAGCTGTCTAGTTCAGTATCACATTTGAAGGGGTACCTTCAGTAACACTCATTATAGTTCTATGCTTCACTTCATTCACTGGGTTTTTTTGAACATTTTTTTATTTAAATTCAGTTAATTAACATATAATACATTATTGGTTTCAGAGGTACAGGCCTGAGATTCATCAGTCATTTAATATCTGGTACTCATTACAACACATGCCCTCCTTAATGTCCATCACCCAGTTACCCCATCTCCCACCTCCTCCCCTCCAGCAAACCTCAGTTTGTTTCCTATGATTAAGAGTCTCTCATGGTTTGTCTCCCTCTCTGGTTTCATCTTGTTTTATTTTTTCCCCTCTTCCCCTATGATCTTCTGTTTATTTCTTAAATTCCACATATCAGTGATATCACTTCATTCATTCTTTAAGAATCATTTATTTTCCTCATCTCTATGCCAGAATCTGTTCAAGGTGCTAAGAATACAACAATGAAAAAAGCAAACACTGCACTTTGGTGTATACGGCTAATGATGTAGTTGCAACTACAGACAAGCCAGTTGACAATGACAACAGTGTGACATCTGTTAATATGGCAGAGAACAGACGTTGTTACAGGGGGCATATACATTTCCAGAAGTTCCTGACAATTTATGTCTTTCAAGGAAAGACACCATCACCACTGTAAGTATCATCACTATGATCATCATCGTCATTTACAGCCACAATTTACTGTGCCCATGCCATATTCCCAGATCTACATTGGGTGCGATAGTACATCATCTTTAATCTTGACTACAGCTCTGCAAAACAGGTAAAATTTTATTTCTGAAAAGGCAAAAAAAAAATCAGCTGTGACAGATAGATGTCAGCTCATAACTGCCTTGGCACTGACATACAGGTCACAGTCTTCCCTACTGAATATGAAAAATGTCACAGCACACCAATATCAGCCAAGGTCTGTGGCCATGACTGCTCCATTATCATGTCTGAGCATGGACAAAAACAAGTCAAGATGTTGGCTGGGCTGCTGCAGTTGCTGAAGGCTTGACTGAGGCTGGTGGCTTTGCCTCCATGATATCTCACACTGGTGGCTAGTTGGTGCTGGGGTTAATGAGCTCCTAGAAACTCATTTTTTTTCCCCTGGGTCACATTATTCTTCAATTCTGTGAACATAGCTACTTAAATCCAACATCAGGGTTCACTTGGAATCAGTTTATCCTAAGTATGAATCACACTTTGTTTCTCTGCACATCTAGTAGTTTTGGGTTAAAAAGCAGAATTGCAGGTAATTTGTTGTAGTGAATCCATTTTGTTTTCTAAGGATTTTGTTGTAGTTGAAATTAATCCGTCTGGACTCAAACTGTGAAATCTATCTCCCATCAGTGTGAAGCACTGATGTCTCTGCTCAATTACCAATTTACTAGCCTGCCCCCAGAGGGGATCCCTGAACCTGTGCAGTTCAGCAGTCAGACAAGGATTTGGATAGATTTTATAGTCAGATTGCAGGTCACAGAGGGTGACCTCTCTGTGGTTACCTTTGTTTCCAGGATTCCCCAGCCCAAATTTCCACTTGCTCTACAAGCCTTGAATTCCTTCCTTAAATACATGAATTCACTCAGGCTCCTGATTTTTGCCACCCACGCTGTGTACACTCTGGGAAACATGCTCTGTCAAAGGTGCAGTAAAATTGTGAATCTCGCCAGAAGCTCTCTCTCAAAGGTTCACTATCCCCCTAGTTTTGCCAGCAATAATGCTGGACTCTGCATTTGGCCATGCATGGGACCTCTAAACTTAGAAGTCATCCAGGGCAGAGCTTACATTTTAGATCTCAGCCCTTTCTGTGGCTGTCCTGCTTCCAGAATATACACCTTAAATTTCCATCTGCTCTATCTCTGAACTTTGTATTACTACCATGATCTGGTAAGGATGCAGCTTTCCACTGCAGATCTAGCAGGGCTTGGAGCACAAGAGAAAGCAAGAAAGCCATTAACTCTCAGTTCTTACGCAATCAGTAGACACCTTCTATGGTAAATTCTTATCACCTACCTTTGGTCATCTTCCAGAACCTTCCAGTAGTTGTTTCCTTTTTTAATAATCTGGCCACTGTTTATCACTATTACCTGCTAGAGAAACTATCTGACTTCTTCAAGTTGCCATTACGTGAAGTTATGTTATTAGCCTCATATCCTGTCTTCCTGCTTCCACCCTCCCCTTCTGAAAGCCTCTTCTCCACACAGAAGCCAGAGTCATACCTTTAAAACATAAATCACGTATCACACTCCCCACAAAATCCTTGAAGAGCATTACAATCTGCTCAGAGTAAAGGTCAAGCCCTCATATGGCCTGCAAAGCCCTATATAAAGTTGCCCCCCCTCCCCTTGGGGCACCTGGGTGGCTCAGTCGTTAAGCATCTGCCTTCAGCTCAGGTCATGATCCCAGGGTCCTGGGATCGAGCCCCACGTCGGGCTCCCTGCTCAGTGGGGAGCCTGCTTCTCCCTCTCCCACTCCCCCTGCTTGTGTTCCCTCTCTCGCTGTCTCTCTCTCTGTCAAATAAATAAATAGAATCTTTTAAAAAATAAATAAATAAAGTTGCCGCAGACCACCTCTCAAACCTTATCTCTTAGCAGTCTCCCCTGGACCATTCTCCTGTGCTTCCAACACACCCAGCACACTTCAGCTTGCCCTTCACTTGGCCTAAAACACCTCCCTCACTTAGTTGCATGACTGGCTCCCCTCACTTTCTCCAAGTTTCTATTCAAATTTTGTCTTGCTAGAGAAGACTTCCCTGATCACCCAATCTAAAATACCATTCCTCTCTACCATATACCCATCATCTTCACTTCCCCTTCCCTGCTTTGCTCTTCCTCATTGTATTTACTGCCACTTGATCTCACTTATTTATGTTTATATATACATATACCATATATACATATGGTTTACTATATATCTATTCTCACTTAAACATACACTCTATGTGGCAGGAATTTTGTTGCATCCAGTATCATAATTGTAGGGCCTAGAACAGAGCCTGGTAGGTAGAAGGTGCTCAATTAACAGGAGTCAAATAAATGAATGGGTTAAGTGCTGTTATCTGTTAGGCATTATTGTATTAACTAATGTTACTTTCATAGTACCCCATCAATGGGCACTATAATTATCCCTATTACAGATAAGGAATCAAAGCACAAAGAGTTGAAGTCCAAGTTAACAAAACTAACAAGAAGTGGAGCCAGGATTTGAGCCCTGGCAGTCTCATCTGCAAAGCCCATTGCATTAGTCTGCTCTGGGTGTCGTAACAAAATATCAGACTGGGTGGCTTGAACAACTGAAATTTATTTTCTCACAGTTCTGGAGGATAGAGGTGATGGCAGAGATAGTTCCTGGTGAAACTTCTTTCCTTGGCTTGCAGATGGCTGCCTTCTCACTGTATCCTCATACAGTTTTTTTCTGTGTGGCCCTCCTGATGTCTCTTCCTCTTCCTGTTGGATTAGGGCTCCACCCTTACTGACCTCATTTAATCCTAATTGCCTCCTTAAAGGCTCTATCTCCAAATATAGTCGCAATGGGGGGGGTTAGGATTCTAACACATGACTTTTGGGAGGGCCCAATTCAATCCGTAACATTTGTAATTTACACCCATAAAATACAGTTATTTTCAACATCTTTCCTTTTTATTTTAGAGAACTAAGTTTTTTTCTCTAGTTCTTTTTAGACAGACAGTGAAGAAACTTTCAGGGTGCTGACCAGGCCATAACATCACCTGGCAAGTGAAATCTACTAACATAGCTACACCAAGGATCTTCAGAAACAACTTGGTCTCATAAAACACCAAATGATTGGGCCAAACATCTGCCTGTGTACTTTTACACACTGTGAATTAACTCAGTGCAGCTCTGGGAATTATGTTTATTTGTAACTCCTCATACAGAACCAGCAGAAAACCATACTTCTGGTGAGTCCCTGATGGAAATCCATTCATCTCCTTGGTCCTCCTTAAACACACCATGCATGCTCCCATCTCAGGGCCTTTGCACTTGCTGTCTCTCTGTAACACTTCCCCTCCAGACAGCTTCATGACTCATTTTTCTCCTTATCTAGGTTTCTTTTCTAGTTATCTACATGAATTCTTGCTGGAACAACCTATTTAAAATTCCAAGCATACTTTCTTCCTGCACTTCCCCTATCTATTCTTCCCTTCTCTACTTGATTTTTCTCTGTGGCATTAAAAGAAAAAAAAAAAGCCTCTTCCCTCTACAATGCAAGCAAGATGAAGGTAGGGGTTGTTGTTTGTTTTATTTGCTGCTATTTCCCTAGCTCCTAGGAAAGTGCTCCTAGCACACAGGAGACACTTAGTAAATGTTTGCTGAATGAATGAACAAACTTCCCCAAGGTTATAGAGCTCCAGTGGTAGAACTGGAATTTGAACCACATCTGAACAAAAGCGTAAAAATTTAACTGCTGAATTATACTGTACATAGCAACCATGTGATGTAAGTTTTAATAAGATACAAATATAGTCAAAGAGCAAAAACTGCTCTTCTCTGACATAAACAACAGACTTCATATAGTGATAGAGAAACTTAGTGTGAATAAAAATTAGTATTCCTTACAAGCTATAAAAATTCATTCTTTATAATACTACAGGCAGCTGACCATTTGTGCAATTGAATATTTTGTATAAAAGTTTGCAGGGCCAGAAACTTTTCAAAAGTAAACAATGTAGTCTAGTTTCCATTGTTGGATAAATAAAAAATTGGTTGTAAGGTTTTCCCAAAAGATGGTAATATTCTATTCCTAGCCCAAGAGAATGAGTAAGTAGGATAATTCATTCATTCGCCAAATATTATTAACCATTTAACCAAGCGTTGTACTATGGATACAGCAGTGAACAAAACAATTCTTACATTTTTAAAGGGGAAACAATAAAAACAAAACAAAGAATAAGGCATGTATTCATGTCATAAAAACGTTGGTTTTGTAATAAATGGCCTTTGTAATTTACTCCTAAATAATTCAGAGTAAAATTTTATCACAGTGGTGAAAACCTCAGATGACCCAGGTTGGAATCTCCATTGCTGTGACCCTGGCAAATTGCAAACTTCAAGTTGCAATTCCACAAATAGGGGAAAACAGAACCCGTCTTGCAAGGCTGCTATATGTAAAAATGTTAAATGTTGGGCGCCTGGGTGACTCAGTTGGTTAAGCGACTGCCTTCGGCTCAGGTCATGATCCTGGAGTCCCGGGATCGAGTCCCACATCAGGCTCCCTGCTCAGCAGGGAGTCTGCTTCTCCCTCTGACCCTCCCCCCTCTCATGCTCTCTCTATCTCATTCTCTCTCAAATGAATAAATAAAATCTTTAAAAAAAATGTTAAATGTTGAAAAAGAAAATATACAAGAAAATATTTAGCACACTGCAGGGTAAATAATATCAAATAATATTATTATTAGGCTATATAAACAATTTAATTCTTCCATTGTGTGAAACCCCATATGAAAGTCTTGGGCTTCATATTTAATTGTAATTTCCTTTCTTTTTTGGGAAGCTACCACGAGTCATTCATTCATTCATTCATTCAACAAATGTACACGGAGCCAGGTATTTTATTAGGCGCTAGAAATACATCAGTTTACAGGACAGACACAGTCTCCAAATTGCCATGTTATCCTAAGTACTGGGTATTACGAGAGCAAACTGATAGTCTAACTTTTCAACAAGAAACGGTAACTTTAAAGAAACCAGTATTTACCAAGTCCTGTTACAGGAGACCACTCTAGTGGTACTTTGCATTTTGGAGAATGCTCAGTGAATAAAGTTCACTACCAAGGGCAAGGCTGGGAATGCCTAGAAGCAAAGCAGGAGCCATATGGAGTCCTCTCATCATTCCACTTCTAAAATGGACTCACCTTAGCAGAATTTAAGTTTCTCGAGGGCAAGAAACCCCAGAGCCTACAAAAATTCATGGCACACAGCAGATACTTTATAACAGTTTCAAGTGAACTAGTACATATTCCAGTTCTTCACTACTACCATCCTAATCCCTCATACAATCATCTCTTTCTTCTACTACTGAAAAACCTTCTAACCGGCCTCCGTTGCTGCCCCATCAGTCTGTTCTTCAAATAACTATTAAAATTATTTTTTCAAATGTGAGATTAAGCCCTTCCAAATGCTTCCCATCACACTGATCACGCCTGCCATCTCCCAGGGCCTGGCTCTAACCACGCATACTTTCCTCCTGAACCTCAACCAGCCCCGCTCTTCGTGCCTCTGCGGTTCCCGGAGCCTGAATTCCTTTCCTGTGGCTCACGGCAGGCTGGCGCCTTCTCATGCTTCTGCCCACCTAAATTAAAGCAGCCTCCTCACACAATCGCTACCACGTTTAACTGTTTTTATTTTTCCCTGGCCATTATCAATATTTGAAATTATTTTGGTGTGTTTCATTAAGTGTTGATTTATCTTCCGCCTTGTTCTGCTTGTTTCCCTCCAGTCAAGAAACTGTGCAATTACTCAAAGAAACGCCCCTGCGCGATTTCCTGTTCTCTTTACATTGGGAAATACACAGGGACCCAAGGACAGAGAATCCGGAAGAACGTCCCAGGCCCATCCCGCCACGAACCTGACTCCACTTCCGCTGCCCCCAAGCCAGCCTCTGCCCGCCAGGCAGCACACCTGTTTCCGCTCTTCCTACGCTAGGGAGACGCTTTGCTAGACTGGACGGTCTTTCCGCTCCCTGCCCGCCCCGCCCACCGGCCATTTACCTGATCGCCTCTCAGCTTCCACCAGGAGGCGCGCCTCCGGGGGCCGCGCCTCCGCCTCTGCCACTGACTTCCTCAGTACCCTCAGCACGGTCTCCGGGGGCAAGTCGACCAGTTCCGCCCACACGGACTCCGTGTAGAAGTCCACCGTATGTGCGTTGGAAATGCACAGGGCTTTCCTCAGGAACTGCAGTAGCTCCTGCAACGTGGCACGCAACGTGAACAGGTCCTGGGTCACTGGGAGCGGGAAAGAAGCCGCCATGACGCTCACCCTCCCGGGCTGTAGGTGGCGCAAACGTAGCCGCAAGGCGAGGACTCGGTCGCAAATAACAGACCGGATGAATAGAACTCCGATCTGGACTCTAGTTGGGTGATTGATTGCTTTTGTCTCATGACGTATTTTAACAGCGTCCGTTGCGTTTTTCTGGCGACTTGGTTGGTGTGCCATGGCGCCGGTAAGGCAGGTAGCGGAGTGGTCGGCAGGGGATTTTGAGATGCGTAGCCAAGGAGTTTCTTCGGTCGGATTCAAGAATAAGAACGTGAAGCAGAGGACTTGGCGATCTAATCATCCGCAGGCCTTCGCGGGGAGCGTTCGCGAGGGTATGTAAGAAGACAGCCTTTTACAGATCTTAAGGCCTGCGAAATCTTAGGATCCGCTACCCGCCGGAGCAGGGAAGAAGGATTTAGGAACCAGACCCGGCCCGCCTTAGGGCAGAGAAAGCCATTCTTATACCCGCTGAAGCCGTGGGGCTCCCAGAACTGTGAATGGGAAGATGAGTCAGTGTTGCTAACTGTAATTCTTTAAGTGTCTCCTCCGACTTAACCCATTCTTAATCAGAATTGTTTTTCTCTACAGTTTTCCGGTGAAACCGTAAGTAGAGCATTTGTGGGTCCAAAGTTTTCCAGTCTTTTCTTACTGATCTTTCTTTGCTTCGCTTTAGTTTGTGTTTTTATTTGTCTTGCTGTCAGCAAGTTTCCTCAAATTCCATTTGAATGTTTAAGTCTTTTTTTTTTTTTTAAGATTTTATTTATTTATTTGACAGAGACAGAGATAGCGAGAGCAGGAACACAAGCAGCGGGAGTGGGAGAGGGAGAAGCAGGCTTCCCCCCAGGACGGAGCCCGATGCGGGGCTCGATCCCAGGACGCTGGGATCATGACCTGAGCCGAAGGCAGACGCTTAACGACTGAGCCACCCAGGCGCCTGTGGAATGTTTAAGTCTTAAATAAGTTCAACTTTCTCATAACTGCTAGCTGTACAGAAAATCATACACCATCACTCTTGTAGGAATTAGTTTAGTCGTAGAGTGTTTCCCTAAGGTAAAATAATTGATGTGAGGGTTTTTTTTAAGTATTGAAGACCTAGATTAATTGTTTTAGATGTATTAAAGAATTTGTTTTGATTTGGGGTACAAAATCAAATTGGAGTTGTGTAACTAGTCATTGTCTCTTCTTTGGGATTATCACTGAGCGTGCATGACTGATTTTAGCCAGGTCTTTTTGCAAAGGACCAACATATAATTCATTCCATTCCCTTAAACTTGTTTTCTTGAAATGACATTTTAAAGCAAATTAGTGTAATTCTAGCTTGTGAATGTGATGATGTAAAAAGTTTTCCATTTTAAATTAACAGCTACATTTTTCATGCAATTTATTTTCTGAGGAAGTAATTTATGACTGATATTGTTCAATAGGGCAAGGCTTTGCATTCCGAAGAAAACTGAAGATTCAGCAAAATTACAGGAAATTGCTATGGAAGGAAAAGAAGGCCCGAACCTCACAGGAATCCCAGTTCACAGATCGATACCCTGAGCATCTGAAACATCTTTATTTAGCTGAAGAGAAAAGACTCAGGAAGCAACTTAGAAAAGTTGAACAGCCTTTGTCAGAAGAACAAGCTGATCAACCTTTGCCAAAGGAACAGTGTGACATCGACCAAGCTTTGTCAGAAGAGCATTGTAGTTTTCAGCAGCCTCAGTCATCAGAACAATGTAGCATAAGAATAAAGTATGTATTATCTTCCTTTCAAATCCTTTATTTTTTAAAAAAATTTTCTTAAGATTTATTTATTTATTTTAGAGAGTGAGAGCGAAAGGGGGGAGGGGCAGAGGGAGAGAGAATCTCAAGCTGACTCCCTGCTGAGTGCAGAGCCCAACATGGGGCTCTGTCTCAAGACCATGAGACCATGACCTGAGTTGAAACCAAGAGTCAGATGCTTAACTGACTAAGCCACCCAGGCACCCCTCAGATCCTTTGTTGTAGATATAAGTAGTGTTTTATGAAAGAGATTATAGCACAGTTTATGGAATTAGAATTTTTTTTATTTAAGGCATTATAGAAATCACAGTGGATTATGTGAAAATATTTTCAAGGAAGCTTTCTTTTAGCTTAAATGACTGCATTAGGCTAGTTTAGGTTAATGGAAGAAGTAATGAAATTGGAATGAAAAGATGTGGGTTTTGGATTTCAGCCTCTTGAGTATATTTAATTTTTTTGGACCATGGTTAACTCCTGTTATTAACACATGTTTAAAAAAAAAAAACTAACTTTTGAGAGGTATTATAGTGTAGTGGTTAATATCAGACTGGAGCTGGACACATATTGGTGCCTGGTGTCCTCTTCTCTTCTTTGAAATGGAGACAGTAATAAGTATGTAATTCAGAGCTGCCATGTTGTATAATTCTAGAATGGATTATTCACATAGACCCCCTGGTATCGCTGACCCATCTCATGATGTTGGGAAGTGAGTTCATTTATATAAGGTACTTAAAAAGGCGAATGGCACATAGGAAGTGCTTCATGAATGTTAACTGCTGCCGTTAATACTATTCTGGATTTTTTTTTCCGGAGGACATAGACTTGGTCCCAATTAAAAAACAAATGGCACAACTGTATAACACTTCGGTTCTATAATAGCTAACTTACAAAGCTTTCTGCACACATATCTCAAGTTAAAAAACTGTTGAAACCTAAACCAGCAGAAAATCCACTTGTTACTTGGTACTGTAACTTTTTAGTTCACTAAAATACTGTGCTTTAAAGTTGTTAACTATTTGTGGTAAAAGTAACAGGAAATAAGACCCTAGGAAAAAGTGTAATGGAGATAGAGACAGAGATATTAAAAATTCAATTTTTTTAGTAGGCTTGTGCATCATATTATTTAATAATGGATGTAAAGCTCTGGCAAATCTAGAAATGTAGATTTCAGTCATTCCTGGTAATAATTGAGGTGAAGAGGGTTAAACCATGAGACATGATATGAAAGTAACAATCATATTCTTAAAGATTACTTATTTTGAGGTCAAAGCAGAAAAAAATTATTGAAAAAGTTAAGTAGAACTGTCGTAATTGGAGAAAGGGGAATACAGAGACCGTTAAGTCAGCCGAAGAAAGTTGTGCAAAGTAGGGATTGGTCATCTATCAAATACTGTAGAGTGCAAGAAAAACAGCACTAAGACCAAGTCTTTGGATTTATGGTCTAGGTAATCATTGGTGATTTTGGAAAGATTTTAATAGATAACCCTTACTAAGATTTTGACCTTGCGTCCACGTGGAGTCTGAAGCCATGGTCATGGATATTACTGTCTAAAGAATGGAGACCAAGAAGAGAAACACTTGGGGAAATGCCTGGAGCAAGGAAGGAAAAAGCGATCAGGAGAGAAGAATGTTACTAGAACTAAGGGAGTGAAATTTTCAAAAGTAGTGAATGGTCAGCTAAATGAGACTGAATAGGGCCCATTGACTCAATCTTCATATTTGGTGAGGTCATCACTGTCTTGGCATGGACTGTTTCATTGGAGAGAGCAAACACCAGATTGCAAAGAGTTAAGGAGTGAATGTGAAGGAAAAAAAAGGAGTGAGTGTGAAGGGACTATTGTAGTCTATTCACTATTCTTTCTAGGTACTTACGAAAGAACAAAGAAAAGACTGATAGAAGAGTACATAGAATCTGGTGATGAGTAATTTATGCATTCGTTAAGAATGCAGCTGCTGAAACCTGTTTTATTGTGGTTGTGAGCTGACGTAGTGAAAAATTGAGACTGGGAGAAAGAAGATTAATTACTGAATCAGATAGCTTGAGGAAATGGATGGAATCTGAGCCTAAGTGTCTGGGGACACCAGAGAGCGAGAAGTACTTCCAAGATAGAACAGCTTTAAATGGGGACTACCTTCAAGGTGTGGTCATTCATGACTGAGTAGATGAATTCAGAGACGATCGAAGCACTTTGGGATTAAAGTTCATGTCATCCATAACTTCTGTCACATCCTTCAATTTAATGCCTTTTTCAGTCATTTCTGCCATTGTGCTAGTTTCCTGTTTGTTAACATTTAGGATTTTTCACAGCTTTCTGTATTGTCTCTGGTTGAAATATTTCTCCAAGAGTCTCCATTTACCACTTTTTAATTATGTCTTGAAAGCTGTAACTCTAGCATGTTATTTGGATATTTTACTAATACGGTTTTGCTCTCTTTCTGCCAGCCTCTCTTCCCTGCTCTATTAATTTGCATCAGTGAGATTTTCCTATGCAAGTACTGTATTTGACATAATTGAGTCATAATTTTGGTTCTGTCACTTTTAATCCTTTGACTTACATATCTTTATCTTAAAAAGCTCCATTACTATTTCAAAGAAAAATAAAAAGAAAACATCAAATCAAAAAGCACAGGAAGAATATGAACAAATACAGGCTGAGCGTGCTGCTAAGAAACAAGTAAGATCTTTTAAAATACTTAGATCCTTTTTTAAAAATGTATTCTAAATGTAGATGTATATAAAGCTGTTGTTTCTTAGTATGTGCATATAGTATGTTCTTTGTAAATATTTGCTGAATAAATGAGTAGTTTGAGCAGAACTGTAGAATTTCAACAAATTCCTTGATCGTTTATATTATCTTTGAGAAGAGATACTAGTTGGTCAAGAATAGGATTTTAAAGTCACTGCTCATAGGTTATGAGCGCGTGGGACAACATTTTTCAAGGGTATGGTCTGAGAAGTTGCACTTTGAACAAGTGCCTCAAGAAATTCTTAGTATAATAAAATTTGAGACCTACTAATGTAAGTAAAGTATAGATGATTATCATAATTTTACGTTGAAGTAAGTAAAAATCAGAGCGAGGCATTAGAATAAAATATTTTTCTCTAAAGAGTTGATCTTGCCTATTAAAAAGCTGCCTAGATTAACTTAGCAAAAAATTACCACTTTTTATTATTCAGAAACCCAAAATTAAAAGTCTTTTTCAAATGAGTACAATAAAATTATCCACAGCTTCAACAAAATTCTCTTTACTCTGTGGTTTTTATTTTTTGTATTGAAGATATAGTAATCTATCACTTTAAAAAGGATAGCACATCAATCAAAAACTACTTTAAAGATGGCACTGATGGGGCGCCTGGGTGGCTCAGATGGTTAAGCGACTGCCTTCAGCTCAGGCCATGATCCTGGAGTCCCGGGATCGAGTCCCGCATCGGGCTCCCTGCTCGGCGGGGAGTCTGCTTCTCCCTCTGACCCTCCTCCCTCTCATGCTCTCTGTCTCTCATTCTCTCTGTCTCAAATAAATAAATAAAAAATCTTTAAAAAAAAAAATAATAAAGATGGCACTGACATTATTTTATGTCTTAGCTTTAGAATTTGTATAAGAAATCTGGAAGTTTAACATCTAAAATTCTCATGATTATTCTTAAACTGGTAGACAAGGGTGAAGCAGAAACATTTCTCTGTGTAAGTAATGGACATTTGTTTCATAGCTTGTTACATTATACTCTTTTCTAACCAACCATCTGATATCTGCCACCTTTGTAAATAGTATACCAGATAAGGTAAGGACTGTTATACTATAAAACATTTAGTATCCTTTTAAAATTTTCTTTATAAATACTAGGGATTTGTAGTCATGAAAATTGACAGTTTCTTAGAATTTATAGATATCGAATGTCAGTATAAAAGCTAATACCCAATTCACGAGAAATCAAAGAAGCACCCATAATAGATGGTAAGACTGTCATTTTTTTTTTTACTTTGTTTAGAGAAACTCCATAGAGGTAAATTAGACTGTATATGCCTAAATTCACAAATAAGTTCCAGATCTTTTGTGCTTACTAAAATATATGAAGTACTATGCCATAGGAAATCATAAGTTTGAGTGCTAGTCAGACTTTGAATTCACAAGATCTAGATATGAGACTTGGCTCTACTGGGTATTTGGGGCAAATCACTTTCATTATCACTGAGAATCGGCTCCTCATCTGTAAGATGAATATAATAGCCTGTCATGAAAGTTTTACAAGATTGGAATATGCTCTGATAGGAAAGCACTTTGATAATTGTGGTACCATGCAAATACAAACTGTGTCATTTGGGGGCTCTGTTATCAGGGAAATTACGAAACTGTACATAGTGCATTATTTAAGAACTTTCATCTAACTTTTATATTTAATTTATTAAATGTTCTGCATTTCAAATAGTGCTTTTCAGGTTTACATATAAATTTGAATTATTTTTCTTATGCTCAAATGTATTTATCTTAGCAAATCAAATGAGCATGATAAGTCTTAATCAAAATCATAATGCCTAGCAGTGTTTTGCCTAGTGTATAGTCAGTAAATGTTTCCTGAATTAAATCTTTCAAAAAGAATACCAGATATTCTGGAAGTGAAAAGATTTTTGTATTATATAGAATAGATAATCTCTAAAGTCTCTTCTAACTCTAGCAGATCTAATTAAATGATGAAATCTTACATAAATATGCCTTCTTTCCTCTCTGCTCTAATTTTAGTTGTATCCAAAGAATTAAAAATTTGTAATAAGTTTACATTATTCTATGTTATAGCATGCATTATAGTGTAAAGGCAAAGAGGGTACACTACTTTGGTGACAGGTAACCCTCCCATTTTGCAAAATACAAGACAAGCCTAAAGCATTCCCATGGTGATAGCTTATTTCAACACAATTACTGAAATATGTCTGTTGTTTGTTACTAATGGAATTTATATATGTTAATAATTTTAGGAGTTTGAGAAGAGAAAACAAGAGAGAGAAGAAGCTCAAAGGCTCTATAAAAAGAAGAAAATGGAAGCATTCAAAATATTGAGCAAAAAGACTAAAAAGGGCCAACCAAACTTGAATTTACAAATGGAGTATCTTCTTAAAAAAATACAAGAAAAAAATTAAATCAGACATCTTCTTAATTCTATCTGCCCTCTACTGAGTTCTTTTGTGTATGTACTGTACCTCCTAACAATTAACTAAATTTGTTAACATAAAGTAGATTGCAAAGCTGTACTAAGTATAAAATGTCCAAATATTTTTATTCTTGTGAAAGAAAATTTTATGTGTATGCTCTACATAATATGATTTGTTTCTTATTTATTTGCCTTTCAAGGAAGGTGGCCCAAAGAACTGAAAGAACTTTTCTATTTGAACATGTTTAAGCATGTAATATTTTTGTACCATATGAAAATCAGATGAAATAAAATGTTTTGAAAATAACGGAGCACAACTTTCAATGAATCATTTCAATGAAATGTTTACATTTAGTAATCAGCTGTTACGGTTTTAAATTCAGAAACCTGAGAGCAGGCTACAGAGGTGCTGAATCTACCTTCTACCCCCACCGAATTACCACATGGTCTTTTATAAAGTAGAGTTTGGTGTAAGAATTCCATCTGGTATTTACAAACGTTCTCCTAAGTGGAAACACAAAGCTTGTTGTTGTCAAATCTTGAATGATGTTGGAAACTGAGCAGTGTCACAGCAAGAATTAAGCTTTCCAGATTCTGTGGGACCCTATTATGGAAGAATATTGTCACTGAACATCAGCAGTGTTGTCTCCCTTGGTACCTTTGTGAGCCGAGGGAGAAGACAGGGATACTGCTTCTCCTGCCTCCTTGCAATCACTACAAAATGAGAAGGGCTTGCTTATCATCATTAGAAACAAAAGGACCATGTGAAAATATTTGTAAAACATTGTATAATAAAGTTATATAAATAGTAGCAGATGCAGCCTGCTACTGCATTAAGGTTTTAGGGAGCCTTGGCACTCTACTGATCACTTTGCATTTAAAAGTGCAATAGGAGATGCTGAGGAAACAACTTGGTAAAGAAGAGGAATTCTTTGTTACGTAGAAAAACATGGCTTAGGAATTTGCAATACATTATATTACCTTTAAGACGAGCCACGAGCCAACTCTAAAAGCCTAAATGTGGCTACATCAGTAATGAGAATACATTGTGAAACAGTAAAAATTTTCAATTAATTGCTGTATAGCATGTGTTTTACTTCTAGACACTTTATCAGGATAAGACAAGGGAGACACTCAGGATAGGATGGAACAAGGGAAGAGAGAGATCTAGTCCTTTTGAGAGATGAGTAAAAATTAGTTGAGTTCATTTTAAAAATGTTGAGCAGCTGGGTGCAAGGTCCATGTTAAGGAATTAGTCTTAGAAAAGAATTCCTTCCTCCAAGCAACTTAACAGAACAATAAATGCCAAATAATAACATCACAGTACAAAAGTAATCTGTTAGGATCAGGTACAAAAAAAAAAAAAAAAGACTTCACTGCGCTAGGGAATCATACACAGAACTTCTTACAAGGTACATTCAAGGGTCCTACTTCCAAGTTTTGGATAGCATCAATGGGTTCAGTAACACATTTAAACAAACAACTTGTGATTCTGTTGTGGGTGGTCCTCAGGACACATTTCGGGAAGCACTGGAGCAAGGTCCTCAGTTTTCTGAGAAATTTCATGTGGTTAAAGACATTAAGGATAGTTTCATGGATGAGATGGCATGTAGGAAAATCCTTTAAGGTTGTGAAGTGAAGACAGCATGAGGAAAAGATGAAGAAAGCCTGGGATATATTTAAAAGTTTATTTAAAATTCTTAAAAATAGTTCCATGTATGTTATGGATGGGGGCTAACACTTCCTATCCATTGCTGATGTTTTCTTTCCTGTGGAGGTGGAACCCACCTTAACACTCATGGTCTCCTTGCTATTCTTAATTTTTTTGCCCAGCAAGGCAGTGACTTATCTAAATGATAATTTGGGGAGATCACCTGGCCTGCCTGCACAGTGCATATACTCTTGATTACTATTCTTATACCGAAATTATAAAGAACAGGCAGTATTGATGGAGGGTAGGAGGGAGATGAGCATGGAGGCAGAGCAGGGGAAAGACCTGTGTTTGGGGGAATGTAACATCTAAAACCAATTTGTGCTGCCTGGGTCAATACATCAAGAAATAAAACAAAATGAAACTTAAGGGAATATGGTATACAAGTACAGAAGCCTTGGGTGGCTAGAGCTTGTAGTTTTAGAGCTTAGACTTCAATACATGGTCTTGGCATGTTTGTAGGGGCTTATACTGGGCCATTAATTTGATTTTTATAAATATGCGGTAGGCTTTTAATTGCTGCCATTTTGCCAAGATACTTTAAGCCTTAAGGCACATGAGATTTTGATCTGAAGTTCAGGGTAGTTTCGTCTACAGAAATTTGGTTATTTCTACAGAGGCAGGGTGCAGTATTGAGTCTTCAGAAGTGTACAGGCCTCAACAAAGAAGCAGGGTGGGGAGTGGAAGTGGTGGAGACACACAGGCTTCAGCAAAGGCACAGAATGAGGGAGTGGGCTCACCCAAACCCTGACCTCCTGGATGACCTCAGCGAACACCAGCCAAGAGGAGGCTCCATGAGCTACCCTGGTGGTGCTGGTATTTTTTTTTTTTTTTAAAGATTTTATTTATTTATTTGAGAGAGAGAATGAGATAGAGTGAGCATGAGAGGGGGGAGGGTCAGAGGGAGAAGCAGACTCCCTGCTGAGCAGGGATCCCGATGCAGGACTCGATCCCAGGACTCCAGGATCATGACCTGAGCCGAAGGCAGTCGCTTAACCAACTGAGCCACCCAGGCGCCCCATGGCGGTGCTGGTATTAAAGGCATCGGCAAGCGCAGGCAATAGGGGCAGGCTCCTGCAGCTTGTCCTTGAACTCTATTTAATCTAATGTATGAAGAGCAGGGACCTCAGCGGAGGCTGCAGCAACACTAGAAAGCAACCTCATTTAGGATTTCATGATAGAAAAAATAGAGCTATGCTACACCTTGACTGTATCAATATTTGCTGCTCTTAAACTTCAAGGCAGAAACTTGTATGCAATACAGATTTCTATATCCTCATGACTTATTTTATAACTGGAAGCTTGTACCTTTGGGCTCCATTCATCTTCCCCCACCTGCCACTTGATTTAATATAGTTTATAGATGGATTTCATTTTTAAAATTACAAAGATATCCACTGTTATTGTGTCTACTGAAAATACAGCCATTAAAGCAGCTCCATTACATAATATTTGATCTTCCCAGGTAGCAGAAGCCATCGCTGACTGAAGCCTGTACTCTGGCAAAAGAGAGAAGATAAAACGATAGTAGATATGATTTTAGAATTGTTTTGTGATTTAGAAGTGCTATGAAACCTGGAGGATTTATGAATTCAGATATGTTGACCAATGGTGAGAAGGTTATTGATGACTTAGTGGAAGCTGTCCAGAACTCACAAGGAAGCAGTGGTTATGAAGATAGAAGTGCATAGGCAGACCAAAAGCCAATGGCGATGGCCTTGCGGTGCTACATGCTAAATGAGCACATTTTACCATCCCAGCTCTATGAGATGCCTCTAAGTCGAGGTCTCTCCCCACCAAACCTCCAGACAGATCATTTTCTCAATTTAAGCAGGCTATAGTTGACCCACAGCAGCTAGATCAACTTTCTGAAAAGCAAAATTGGCCATCAGGGAGATGGAGGCCAGAAGTCTGAAATCAGGGTGTTGAAGGGTCATGCGTCCTGTGAAGGCACCAGGCTTTCTTCATCTTTTCCTCATGCTGTCTTCACTTCACAACCTTAAAGGATTTTCCTACATGCCATCTCATCCATGAAACTATCCTTAATGTCTTTAACCACATGAAATTTCTCAGAAAACTGAGGACCTTGTTCCAGTGCTTCCCGAAATGTGTCCTGAGGACCACCCACAACAGAATCACAAGTTATGAGATGTTGCCTGTTAACTGATTATACTTAGTAATTTAGCCTATCTTACGGTCAATTTTGCAGGGTGTACAAGGTCCTTTAGAGATGGCGAAGGAGTATTCCATTGGTCAAAAAAAGTTCATCATTTGTTGGTTCCACTTCTACCTGTGGTTGTGTTTATATTAATGCAGTGCCATCATACAGGCTTCAGAATATTGTTATCTCAATAGGGCCAATTCTGTCACTGAACCTCTGATACACAGACATAGACACACTCAAATGATGAGTCTATGCAAAGTAAGCCAAATTCTTTGTTGTCAAACCTTCTCCCCTGGGATGGAAGATTAGCCACAAGAAGAGACTGATGAACTTTGGCCACTTGGGCACACCACATACAAAGCAGAGACAGCCAAATGCCATAATCCTAAACTGGCAAAATCACGTGCAAAGCAGAGGTGCTTAGCTGGTATAATCCTAAAATGGGCATCATACAAACACTCCAATTATCCCAGTGCTTACTTAACCCAGATATAGCCATCTAATGGACATCACTGAGAGATCTTGTTTTTCTAATATGGAACAGAGACGGTTCACCGTCTTGTCATTATAGAAGACCTAGTCCATTTCTTCTTCCCCAAATTTTTTTATGAGAGCCTCCTATATTTGGTCTGCTATTATTTATATATAATTTTATTACTATATTTTATTATCTATTATATATATTGCATATATAATATTAATACAACAGAAATAGAGAATCTTGTAGAAGGAACTGGCTTGGGATGAAAAGTGTTGAGTTTGTTCAATTTACATCTGAGTAGACCTCAATTTATCTGTTCACCACAGTGAAGAAAGTCAAGTGGATCTTTAATACCATCCACTTCCTCTCAACATCCTTAGGAAAAAGTCTTTTGGAAATTCTGCTTAAGTTCATTACCATGGGAGGAGGTTTGGAAGGTTACTTTTTGTGTTTTAAATGTAGATTAAAATCTGAATTCATTTAAAAACATTAGCATATTTGCATGACTTGCATTTTGTGCTTGCATATTGAGAAGAGTAATTTGGATTTCTTTGTTCCAATCTATGTATAATTTGGCATAGTATCAAATGTATCATCTTAAATTGTAAATATTCACAGTAACTGTCTCCCTTAGTAAAAACTGAAAAACTGCTAAATTCATCCATTACATCCTTACCCCCATTTCTAAACAAATTTACTTTTTGTATGCTTTCTTGACAAATTGATTTTAAAAACCTTAGTTTTTTTAAGTAAGCTCTATGGCCAGTTTGGGGCTTGAACTCACAACCCTGAGATCAAGAGTTGCATGCTCTACCGACTGAGCCAGCCAGGTGCCCCTTAAAAATCTAATTTTTAATCAGAGAAGGGAGTTTACAATTTATAACTCATGGTTAGCCCTTTAGAAATTTTTTTGAGATGTATTCTGCATCATGAATTACCACAATTGATAATTCTCAACATTTAAATATTCTTCACAGGGTATATACTCTGTCATCAACTTTAAAGTCTTATTCCCATTCTTTAATTTTATAGGAATGTTTTTACATTAGTGGCCTAATAAGTGAGCCATCTACATGAGTCATGATGACAACTCTTCAGTATACATAGAGGTTCTAGCAATAATGGAATATGTACTATTCTAGAAATCAGAAACCACTTATCTGTTGTGAAAGGAAAGAATTGTTCTTTGCTATTAATTGAAATAGTTCATGAGCTTGCAGTATTTTTCTGTCCCAGGAATAACTAAAACTAGGAAACAATGATTAATGTAGAATGTGAAAGGGACAAATATGCTTGAATTTTTAACTTATATAATTTGACTAGGAATGCAGTCTATATTTAGAGTCGTGATTACAAATTAGTATCTTTTTGCCACTTTCAAAAAAGCTATTAAAGAATATGAGAGCTAGTTTAAATGTTCTACCTTGGGACACACAGCAGATGACAGATTCAGAGCTTGGCTCCTGATTCTGCTTCAGAATTAGACCCCGAAATAGTAATAAATATTACTTCTAGGTCTTTCTAAAAATGGCTCAATTAATTGCACTCAGGTACATTTATTTCATCTAGATTTCATCAAAACAGAATTCTAAATATAATTTAGAAATGAGAACATATGAAGTAGAATACTGAATTATTTATTCAAGGTCACACAACAATTTGGTTTCTGAGCTTAAACAAAAACTCGATTTCCTAACATTCACCCCAAGCTGCTATGTGGTTAAGTCTAGAAATTCCATCTGTGAAATTTCAATCAAGACAGATGTATTTAAGCCCTTTGAAAACTTTGCTTGCTATGTAATTCCACATTTCAGACTGATTATTATATAGGCATTCACAGTGGGTTTTTTTTTTTTTTTGACAGTACATGCTGGTACAGCATTTGGCACCCTTTGCAGTAACCATGACACATACACATTCAAGTAAATTAACATCCCAGTCTTAATGGACTCATCTGGGTTCACCAGTATGATCTCCATAGAATACAAAGTGAGGCTTTAGCTAGCAACACTGAAAGCAGTAAGCTTTCCTAGTTCCCTCCCCCTCTTAAATTCGTCTTCCTTTTAAAATGACATTCCTGTCCAGTGCCTGGGTGGTTCAGTCGGTTAAGCATCTGCCTTCGGCTCAGGTCATGATCCTGGGGTCTTGGGATGGAGTCCCGCATTGACATCCCTGTTCAGCGGGGAGTCTGCTTCTCCCTCTCTCTCTACCGCTCCCCCTGCTTGTGCTTTCTCTCATGCTCTCTCACTCTCTCAAATAGAAAAAAAAAAAATGACATTATTGTCTACAGGTATCCATCTAACATTCCATGTTTGAGATTTTGGAATCAGTGGAAAAGAAAGGAGGGATGGGAAAAGCATTTAAAACCAATTAATGTTCATATGAAGATTAATCACATTTCTCCTATTTACAAGTTGTGTGACTGCAAAATGGTTTACCATCTCTGTGCCCCAATTTACCTATCTGTAAAATGAGCATGGTAGGGTGCCTGGGTGGCTCAGATGGTTAAGTGTCTGCCTTCGGCTCAGGTCATGATCCCAGGGTCCTGGGATCGAGTCCCGCATCGGGCTCCCTGCTCCTTGGGAGCCTGCTTCTCCCTCTGCCTCTCTCTCTCTCTGTCTCTCATGAATAAATAAATAAAATCTTAAAAAAAAAAATGAGCATGGTAATATAGGTTCATAACTTATTTTCCAAAACCCCTGGGTCCAAGAGTGTTTCAGATTCAGAATGTTTTGAATTTTAAATATGTAATTCAGCACAAACACCACATATTTACATAACAGTCACAGCAGGGTCTCAAGCTGCATATTAAAATTGCTCCAGTAAAACGAATATTCAAACTAAGAGATGATTCGAGAATATAAATAGCCTCATATCAATTCAGGTCAAATCTTTGCCTGTATGAAAAAACAAACAAACAAAAAAACCCAAAGTTTTCCAGACTTGTCTTTTAAAACTGTAGGTAAAAAAAACAAGTAACATGAAATAATATATACATAATAGGGTAACTTAAGTGGATAAATAAATCATTTCACACTTTTTAGAGATCAAAAGGCATTAGAAAAAGCCTAGAAAAGCATTAGAAAAGTAATATTAGAAAAAAAGTGTATATGTAGTCAATATAAAGCACTTGCAATTACCCATAACTGCAATTATCTAACTTAATATTTTAGATATGAATCACATTATATTCTGTATCAGTAATATTTAATAATAATTTTTACATTGTCAAATTGAAAGTCATGCCTGATTGTTTTTGTGTCACAGGATATAAACCCATTCAATTAATAATGGCAATAATAGCCATTAAGAAACCATAAAAAAATATCCTCAAGTGACCCATGAGTGCTGGATCTCTCATAGATAAAACCTCCAATATTTGAATTATTTCTACCATTATTTTTTATCCGTGAAAGCTTCTGACACTTTTGTTACTTAAAAAATGAGATTTTAAGCATAGGATATGAATTAAACTTTATGTCCTTCCAAACCTGATTGCAGAGACTCAAGTAGGCTAATGCTAACACCACTTACAAGGTAAAAATGTAATTTCATCTGAAGTCCATATTTGAATGTAGATTTCTAAAACAAATTTTATTGCCGTATGAGCTAAGAGCTCAGACATTCCAGACTTTTAGAACTACTTTGCTAAATGTTAAACATATTATTTTCCCACTCATAACATTATTACCAGATATTTTCTTGTGAAATATAGGTTGTGAAATATATGGTATTTTGAGGCTAATTAATAGCAAACTAGTAATTTGAGGTCATGAAAGATAGGAATGTTAGAGAAACAGATATTAAGATACTATTCATGTGATACATATGTAAGAAGTAAATTAGTATCATTATTGTAATTCTAATTACTGGCACTGTGCTAAGAAATTTACAAATATTATTTCACTTAATCCCAATGAACTCTATGATTCTATCCAACCCTATGATAGGCTAAATATCATAGTATGATGATGATAAAAATAGTAATATTAATATTGCCCAACATTATACTTTTTCACATATTATCTCCTTTAATCCCCTTAGTAACCCCCTGATAAATACTATTATTGTTGCCTTTTTCAGTTGAAGAAATTATCATTCTTTGTGATATAACCTCTTAATCATAACTGGCAAATTAATTGATGTGCAAGTTGGCTTCATACATTTCATACATAGAATAGTACTTACCCAAATTAAATTCCTCAAAATTTGTTCTTTGTGTAGAAAATTTTCAAAATTAGTACCCCAGTTTGTTCAAGCATCTTGTTTCCAAATAGGAATAATATTCATTACTTACTTACTTAAAGTTTCTTTTAAGCCAATGATTCATTTTATAATTACAAAAATGAAAAACAAAAGATACTAAAAAATGATCAACTAGTGTGTGTTTCCAAAGAAATTCTAGTTAAAGAATAGTTATATTTACTTGTCTTTTCTTACCTTCCAGTATCAAATGTACACACAAACCTGTTCTCTCAGTTATTTGGTGGCCAACAAATTTATGTACAGTATTTAGTATTTTGCTAAAGAAAAAGGTGAATAGCAGTACATTTTAAAATGTTTATGTATATGAATATTATATTTTATAAATATTAGAGTCAGATGAAAATGTAGATTTTTAACAAAGAAAAATTATGTAGAATTATGAACTATTAATGCATTGGTATACATCTTCCTAGTATAGTGTTTTATATTTCCCTTACTATATTACAAACATATTTTTACAACATTAAATGGTCTGATAAGTCAGTATTCTAGTGGCTTATAGTTGAATATATTTTATTGTAATGCTGAACCATCATAATCTGTTAATTGAGCTATTGACTTTTAGATTATGACTATGCTAAAATAAAAAATAATTAATGAAGTTTGTGTATTTAAATCTTTTTATTTTAAGATTTATTTATTTATTAGAGAGAGAGAGAGGACCAGGGGGAGGGGCAGAGGGAGAGAGTAACTTAAGCAGACTCCACACTGAGCCTAGAGCCTGAAGCGGGGCTCGATCTCACCCTAAGATCAGGACCTGAGCCGAAACCAAGAGTCAGATGCTTAACTGACTGAGCCACCCAGGTGTCCCTGTGTATTTAAATCTTTAAACACTTTTTGGATAAATTTTCTTTACAGATTTCTGTTTTATACAAAATATCCATATAGATATTCATACCACATTTCATGTTTAAACTAAGTTCCTTGACAAATTTTGACATGTTAACTATAATCATAAATATATATCAGATGCATAATGCAAAGTATTCCTTTTTGAACTTTTAAAAAAATTCCTTGGATCACACTAAATAATCAATTTTAGTGGAAAGAAAATGTAGAAAAATAATATTGTATATCTTTCAGTTCTGAAAAAGAAAGAAAATATGATTATTTTCCCCAGCCCCTTCTTATACAGGCTTATTAAAAGATGGAAGTTCTTAATCATATTACCATAAAGCTATAATATTTCCCACCATTTTTAAAAGAAAGGATATTTTGCTTTCCCAATTAATTTGAAATGACAGTTCATACAAATGGGAGATAGGGGGAAAAAATCACTTCATGGAATTGGCTTTAGGCTCCAAGAAAACATGAAGCAAAGTTATAACCACATTCTTTTCCAATAATATCCTGACACATTGCAGTATGCGTCTATTAACTTCCAGTTCTCTACAAAATTCTATTTTATCCAGACTTCGGAAAGAAAATATGCTTTTAGAAAATTATTATATTTTTTGTTTAAAATAATTAACATTAGATTTTAAAACGATCTTTTGGAACTTTAAGTGCCTTAAGCCTTAACAACAACAACAAAAAAGAGATAAAGACAGAGAAAGAGAGGCAGAGAGAGAGAGAGAAAATGGATACCCAAATTGGGGGATTTAAGAATGTGGTTTTGATGGGCAGAGGTTATAGGGAAAATGGGGACATGGACTACATGTTTCTTAAGTCTGGTTTTTTCCCCTTGTGCACATGAAGAACCATTAACAATGCAATGATTAATTTCAGAATAACAGAAAAGTCCAGCTAGCCCCCTGACATTTAATAAATCCTTTTCTTGGAACACATGACATTTATTCTTTCTATTTAATAGGTACTTCCTCTTTGAACCAAAGCTGTTAAAAGCTGTCTGGCCTGAAGAATCCCTTACGGACTTTAGAAAAGAAAGGGAAAGAGTTTATTTTTTTCACCTAGGTTGGTCTTGTTTCACAAATGTCCTGTTCTATGATACTTCATAGAGGCTCAGGATCCCAAGATGGGTTTTTTCCTCCTAACAACTGAAGTGCTAACATGGTAAGGTATGTTCAGTATCATGAGAGTTGTGTCTGTTCTACCTGTAGGGCAGATTCTTCTTCAAAGAATATGTCTTACATTTTGGAGTTAAAGTAAATGAGTCAGAGGGATACTACTGAGCAAAGAAAAATAGGATAAATAAACTCAGGGATGGGGCATCATGTGCATATTTCATTAGGATATCACTTTGTCTCATAGAAGCCTATTTCTTTATCATATTTTATGCTTAAAAACAAATTATTACAAAATGATATTTTCAGATGACAAAGACTAAGATTGATTAGTTTAGCTTATGTTTAATTGGCAAGTAATATAGCAAGCTACATATTATATTAACAAATGTCACTACAACACAGATAGGAGACCAATGGTTATGCTTTACCCTCACATTTTATAGTTGATGTAAAGTTTATATATTATGGTCAATACAAAGTATATAGGCAATATAGCATGGGTGGAGGAACTATGGATATGTTTCACCCTGACACTCTATAGTTAATAAATGGTACTGTAGCTGAGATAGGGAGACCTTTAGGTATGTTGGTCTGTCTACCTTGTGTAATGCAGTTTAATATTTACTCAGTAATACTGATCAAAATAAAGAATCAAGTCTATGCATTTCCTGTTAAAGTTTTTAATTTCCAGGTCATTAATATAGATCAGCCTTTAATATAATGCATTTTAGTTTCTAAGATGAGAACACGTAATTTGCATTTTCTAAAGTCACAGCATGAGACTGCTTAAACTCTGCAGCTGGATGTTTATAGCTGCTTTTTTCCTAATTCTCCTTGTGGTGCTGTAATTGGATGTGCTAACATATTAAAATTCACATCTTTTGTGTTGATGTTATATTAATGCATTTTCTCAAGTTGAGCATTCAATTGCAACAGTGCAAATAATAATGGAAATACAAAGGGCTCTGCTATCCCTATTTTTTTCTTTTGCTGTAAATTAAAGGTGAATGAACTCATTATGATATAGAAGACCTTCCCTGCCCTAGTTCTTCCTTATTTCTCCAGCTCTCTCTCCTGCTACTCCTGTATATACATAATCTATGTTATACTAAAGTTCTTATGATTCAGTAAGAATTGAACCATGATGCCCCACTGGGTAGGGAGAATGTAGGAAAGAAAAGATAGTTTAGATGTATATTTAGTAGGACTTGGTATTTAATTAATTAAAAGTGGGATGTAATAGACAAGGGATAATCTTGGATGACTCCCAAATTTGTATTTTGTGTCCTGTAGTGAATTAAGTCCTAAGGGGAGAGGGGCTAAGAACTTGGAAATGTTACCATACATAGGATTCTGCATGATCCCCCATGGTTTCCCTATACCTTGCCTGTACCTGTGTAAGTTAGTTTCTTTATGAACCTCTTCTCTAGCTTGTATCATTTCTTTCCTGCCAGAACTTTGGTACAATAACTGGTACCAAAGTGGCCCCACGAAGCAGAATTTCAAATCTGGGAAATGGATTGCTCACATATTTGAAGACTGTTGGGGAGAAATGGGACATGGCTAATCCATGACATGCTGTGACATTAAGATTACTCAAATGGTCACTGATACTGCCATGGGATGAACTGTATGGGCAGGCTATAGCGTTGGCATATCAAGCGATTGTAAAACTCAGTTGCTATAGCAAAATCTGGCTTTTTCTGATGGCCCTAGAGAATGTAGATGTGGAAAACAAGCAACTGAGAACTAAAAATACGTGGCATAGATGACCAGAAAGTTTAGAAAGAAGCCTTGAAGGAATCCCTCATTTCCTGTTGCCAGAATAAAGATGTAGGTGAAAACCAAGTTCAAGGTCCAATCGTGAGGATTTCAGAGTATTAGCTCTAACTCAAAAGAGACTTCTGGGTCTCTCATCAGAGCACAAAATGTATTGTTGAGGAAGCTGCCAGCCTGATAAATGTGGAATTTTGTGAACGGGTTGCTAAACACAGCCATGATTAAAAGTGAAATAAATTATCTGAAAAGGCTATTAAAATAATCTCTCTTTCCCCATCTATGTATCTGTATGAAGCAGAAATTTCTTCATATGCTTCAACCAAACAACATATTGTGAAATACTCAATGCAGAAACATAGATGGGATTCCAACTGTCTTCTATTAAACCTGATGTTAGAGTTTTAGCAAAAAATATGAAACAATGCCTTCTTTCTCACTGTAAGTTTTTATTTTAGAAAATGTAGTTATTTTTCACAAATCACATTACTTATGTTAGCATGTAAGCCTACTACCCAATTTATTTATTAATTTTAAAGTAAATACATATTTTGAAATTGTGTGGTTTTAACTTATAATACAGTAAATAGTGAGGTATATGTTATATAAGTATATATAACAGCTCTTTCCTAAACAAGTCTTAAGAACTCAAAGGAAGGGGGTTCTGAGATTTAAAAGTTTGAGAACCAGTGCTTTAGATCATTCCTTTACTGGTCATACAGCTCACTCTCAATTTTTCTTAAATCTTTATTAAAGATCATCTACCCTGATTATCAGAAAATTGCAATCCTCTCCAAATATGTATCTCCTATCCTCATCTTTTGCCTTATTTTTAAAAACTTATTAATTTACATGCCTATGATTTATTTTGTTTATTGTATGTCTCTTTGAGTAAATGTAAATTCCTTATATGGCAGGGAAGTAACCTGCCATAATTACCCTTGTATCTATCATGCCTAGAAGAGAGCCTTGCGCATGTAGATGTTTAATATTTTTCACTGACTTGCTGAATGTATAAATGAATGAATTTCGGTTATCAATTTCAGGTAGACTTCTCTGACTTCCCTAATTGGCTAGAGCAAGGGCTCTTAATAATTTAGTGCCATGGACATGTCAGAGTATATTTTTCTAAAGTTTAAGAATATGATTATCATAAAATATTGAATGAACACCTGTCAAAACACATTCAAATCATTAATGAGGTAAGTAGCAGGAAGTTTAAGTTGGTTCAAAGGGACAGGAGTGGTATTGTTATTGGAAACACAATACTGAGTATGTTTGCTGTTTAGATATAAAACTAGTTAATATTCTACAAAGCAATAAAACCATAATTTGGTGGGTTATATTTTACTGAAAGAAAATGCCAGATAGAAACACATAAGTTAATAAGCAAAATCACATAGTCTGAGTCTTTGATCAATAGTAGATAATGATTTTTTTTAAAGATTTTATTTATTTATTTTGAGAGAGAGAGAGAACGCACACACGTGTGTATGCATGAGAGGGTGGGGGAGGGGCAGAGGAAGAGAAAGAATCTCAAGCAGACTCCACACTGATCGTGGAGCCTGACTCAGCGCTCCATCCCAGGACCCTGAAATCGTGACCTGAACCAAAATCAAGAGTCCGACACTTAACCGACTGAGCCACCCAGACGCCTCTGTATTAGACAATGATTTAAACAGCAGCATTACTGATTCCCCTAGATAATGAAATATTCCTTAGGTTGATTTGTTATATCTGTTAGTCATAACTTGGGATAATTTTTCTTAAGAGTCCTTCTTTTATGATCATAAGTAATCTTCAAAGATCATTCCTAATCCTAAAATGGCTAGTTTCATTGTGCTTTGATCTGATTATTTACATAGATGCACTGAGAAGTGTTAATTAATACAAGCCTCATAGAGCATACAGAGTTAGGCAAATTAGTGCTAGAAAATTAACTTTGTTTGGAAATTTCATAAGGAATATAGGATTGGACTTTTTTAAAAGATTTTAATTATTTATTCATGAGAGAGAGAGAGAGGCAGAGGCAGAGGGAGAAGCAGGCTCCCCGCAGAGCAGGGAGCCTGATGTGGGACTCGATCCCAGGACCCTGGGACCATGACCTGAGCTAAAGGCAGACACTCAACTGCCTGAGCCACCCAGGTGCCCCAGGTTGGACTTTTAAACTGCTCTTTGTTTGCTCTTTTATTTCAACTCTAAAAAGCCCCATACATATATGTGTGTGTGTGTGTGTGTATAAATATATAAAGTGTAATTTTACTCATCCATAAAAAAGAATGAAATCTTGCCATTTGCAATGACATGGATGTCAGGGAAAGATAAATACCATATGATTTCACTCATATGTGGAATTTAAGAAACAAAACAAATGAGAAAGAGGGGGAAAAAAGAGTAGTAAACCAAGAAACAGACTCTTAATTAAAGAGAACAAACTGGGGACCTGGGTGGCTCAGTTGGTTAAGCAACTGCCTTCGGCTCAGGTCATGATCCTGGAGTCCCTGGATCGAGTCCCGCATTGGGCTCCCTGCTCAGTGGGGAGTCTGCTTCTCCCTCTGACCCTCCCCCCTCTCATGTGCTCTCTCTCTCTCATTCTCTCTCTATCAAATAAATAAATAAAATATTAAAAAAAATAAAGAGAACAAACTGATGGTTACCAAAGAGGAGGTGGCTGGGGGGATGGGTGAAATAGGTGATGGGGATTAAGGGGTGCACTTGCTGTGACGATTTATGGAAGTGTTGAATCACTATATTGTACAGCTGAAACTAATATTACACTGTATGTTAACTAACTGGGATTTAAATAAACATTTTAAGTCTCTTTATATAAGATTTCTTGCAATGTCTATAAATTTTGGTGCATTCTTTCCTCTTTGAAATTGCCCAAATAATCTGAGATCTCTGACCGATCAGGAAATGATCTTTCTTGTTAGTTGTGGGGCTGGCACCTTGTAATTCGTATGATAATTGCCAGTCCAACTTGGTATGAGAGTGTTATGAATATCAGTTCCATACTTATGCCTTAACGGTTAGTTTCTGAGGCTTATTATTAAGTGTAGTACTTTATTATGACCTTGATTCCACCATCAATTTGTCAAATGTGTCCTGGTAAAAAAGAATGATGGATTCTTATTGAACCTATGAAATAAATGCATTACCATGAATAGTAAGAAGACTATAAAAGCATCTATTTCTGAATTCTGAGAGGTCAGTGAGATCAGATATCATATTTTAAATGTCTCACTTCAGTTTACAAAAGCATAATCTACTAACTTGAAGGTTATAGATTAATAAGGAAGGAAAAGTCTTTCTCACAAATCCATCAGAAAATAGACCTCTAGAAATAGTACTAACAGTATGCCAAGAGAGATAACCACAATTAAATAGGCCTCATTAATGTATCTGATTCTATAAAATTAATTCCTGTTCTTCTGGATATGTTTTCTTGAAATCTTCTGCTTTTGGACTAAAATGATTCCTGATAATCATAATTCAGTCCTCTGGGCAGCCTGCAAATTGTCTGAGTAATGTTCACTTAAACTCCAAAGTCTGTAACCATGAGTCTATTTCTAGAACGATTACGTGGTACAATCCTTTCAATGAGTCTCTGAGACTGACTCATTCTTTGCATGCAGTGTGTAGCAAAGCCTTTAAGAAAACACGAAAGGAAAGAAGAAAGTTGATGATGACTGATGAATGGAAGTAATTAACTTATTAGAAAATGAGGCGAGATCACAAAATGGTCAGACTATAAAACTAGATTCCATTCAGTGATGCAGCAAATGGAAAATAACCTACCTTGTGCAAACTAGATTCGTGTACGCATGTTCCGAGTCTTAATGCCCAACACATTCTATAACATCTCTTTTTATTTAACCCCTTTGAACATCACTCCTACTTCAACTCCATCCTGCCATCCTAAACTGGCTTACTGCCACTACTGTTAAAATAGAATAGTGTGTAAAGGGCCTAGAATAGGCAAAATATTGAAAAAGAAGAAAAAAATTGAAGAAGTTAACCATCTTATTTCAAAGCTTGCTACAAAGTTACAGTAATCTAGACACTGCTATTGGCATAAGAATAGACATAAAGATGAATGGAACAGCATAAAGTCCAGAAATAGACCCATGCATAAATGATCCCCCCCACATTGGTGTCAAGATGATTCAATGGAGAAAGCATTGTTTTTTCAGTAAATGGTGCTGGACCAATAAGATAGCTATGCACAAAGGAAGAAGAACCTTGATCCATATAAAACTTGAAATGACTCATAGACCTAAATGAAAAAGCTAAAACTATAAAATTTCCAGAGTAAAACATAGGGGAATCTTTGTGACCTTGGGTGAGGCAAAGTTTATGATCCATAAAAGAAAACATTGATAAATTCAACTTCACCAAGATAAAAAATTTTGTTCTTGGGAAGGCATCATTAAGAAAATGAAAACAAGCTGGGAGACTTGACTAGGAGAAAGTATTTGAAGATTATATATCTGATAAAGAACTTGTGTGCAGAATATACAAAGAACTCTTACAAGTCAATCTACTAACTCGAAGGTTAGATATAGATTAATCAGAAAGGAAAAGGCTTTCTCACAAATCCATCAGAAAATAAGAAGAAAACAAACCCAATTAGAAATCTGTTCAAGGATTTGAATAGATACATCACCAAAGAAAATATATGGATGGCCATAGACACATGAAAAAATGCCCAGTATAACTGGTCATTAGGGAAACTCAAATCATACCTACTACAATGGCTAAATATCTAAAACAGACAACACCAGGATGGGTGAGGATGTGGAGAAACTGGAATCTCCTGTCAAAAACTGAAAGGCCTGAGATTTTACCCTACTTGCAAGCTAACAAGTTAGCCCTCCACCTTTTGTGGATGCTGGCAGAAGATACAAGACTCCTGACTCTGACACAAAGGACAGTTTATTACAACAGCAGTAGCCAGAGTATTATTTTCTTGCGCCAGCTCTCTGAGTCCTAATTCCCATAGAGTGATGTGATGAGAGCCAGGTGAATAGTCTGTGTGCCGTGATTTTTGTTGTTGTTATTTATTTATTTATTTCAGAGAGAGCTTGTGTTCTGGCGGGGCGGGAGGCGGGGAAGGGGCAGAGGGAGAAAATCTTCAAACGGATTCCCTGCTGAGCGTGGAGCCCAGTGAGATCATGACCTGAGCTAAAACCGAGTCAGATGCTGAACCGACTGAACCACACAGGTGCCCCTTGTTTTTGTTAAATCACACCTGAAGACCCCTAAGCTTAGCAAATATAAATCTTTTATAAAGGGCTGCAAGCAAATCTGCTGACCTTTGCCCCAGAGGGAGATATTATTTTTATTATACTAGAGTGTAAACATTCTCTTGGCTTTTTCAAGGCTGTTCACTATACAAACACACTTTAAAAAGATAGTCTGAAACAAAAGAGCAGTTAATTCTGCTGGCAAATGTGCAGAAATATGAAAGACACATAACACTTGTCTCCTAGCACCCTCAAACATTACTGGTGAAAATGTAAAATGGTACAGACACTTTAGAGAAATTTGGCAGTTTTTTTTTTAATTTGGCAGTAAACATATACTTACCATACAATTTGGTGAGTCTATTCCAAGGTATTTACTTAAAAAAAAAAAAAAAATTCAGGTACGCCTGGGTGGCTCAGTCGCTGGGCGTCTGCCTTTGGCTCAGGTCATGATCCCAGGGTCCTGGGATCGAGCCCCGCATCGGGCTCCCTGCTCAGTGGGAAGCCTGCTTCTCCCTCTCCCACTCCCCCTGCTTGTGTTCCCTCTCTCGCTGTCTCTCTCTCTGTCAAATAAATAAAATCTTTAAAAAAAAAAACATATTCATACAAAGACTTCTATGAATATGTGAACATTATTCATAATAGCCCCAGATTATAACTCAACAAAGCTGTTTTTGTTTTGTTTTGTTTTGTTTTAAGGCACAGAAAAAATACAGCAGTGTGTCGAAGAGTTCCCAGTTCCTTCTGTAGCATCAGCTTTAAGGTATTTACTCTATTTAAATGGTTCTCAGCCCTCACTTTGCTTCAGAATCATCTGGAGAGCTTTTTAAAAAATACTAGCACAATACAAGCAATCCCCAATTCCAAGATTTTGATCCAATCAGCTTGAATAGAGTATTCTTTTGTTTGTTCCTAGTTGATTCTAATGGGCAGCCAAAGTTGAGAAAAAAATACTGCACTAGTTTCCTAGAATAATTTTGAGGCCATTTTGGGAGTCAGTGTTGCTGGCACCTGTGATCACGCCAACCTGCAGGGAAACCCGTAGAAAGCAATTGAAGAGAACATTTTCTCTACCTATTAAGTAAAGCTGCAGTTCTCAGCACAGGTTAGGGTTTAGAGGGTGGTTTCCAACATTCTTTGGGGGTTTTCCCAAATATGTGTGCTTGGGGTGTCGTTGTATCCCCACTCCATACTGGAAATTCCTTGCTACTTCTCACCTCTCTCCACCCAGATTTCACGGCCGCATACTGCTGGGTGGTTAAAGTTTCTTTTACCTTTTAGGGGAAAAGAAAAAGAGGAATTAAGGTAGACCCTATGACTTCAATATGTACAGAATGTATGTACCTTACGTCCTGAAAGATAGATATGGCTACTTTATATTAACTCTTTCTTTTCAAATTTTATTTTCTTAATTAAAATAGCAAATTACAGATATATTGATACTTGTTTTAACTAGGAAAATATTCAAAGTTATATAAATAAAAAGTTAAAATTCACCCCCACCCTCCTTATTCTTTTTTCCCTTTTCCCCCCTTTTCTATTGTTATGTTAATCACCATACATTACATCATTAGTTTTTGATGTAGTGTTCCATGATTCATTGCACCCTCCTCATTCTTATCCCGTGGTAACTACTATAAAAGGACTAGTTCTTTTCCTTCCACAATGCCTATTATGCTCACACAAACATGAAAAATCATAAATAAATGGCGTACTGTTACTGCTTTTTGTAATGATTCACCTTAAATATGATCAATATGTATTTCTGATCTCTCTCTAATGATCTCTCTATATATAATCTTTCCTTTAAATAATTCCATAATAGAATGTACCAAAATTTATCCATATATTTTATCTTTGATACTTGAATGTTCCCTTGTTTTTGTCATTACAAATTTGCTACATTAAATGTCACTAGATACATGGCCTTAAATTTTGGCACTTTTATTTTTATTGGATAGATCCCCCAGGTGGGATTATTGTATCAAAAGTGTGTTTGTGTGTGTGTGTGTGTGTGTATTAAAGATATTGTCAAATCTTTTTTTAAAGATTGCAGCAGCTTACACTGTATTTCTGTTTTTTTGTTTTTGTTTTTTAGAGAGGGAGAGGAGGGGGAGGGGCAGAGAGAGAGAGAAGGAGGGAGAGAATCCCAAGCAGTGTCCACGCCTAGCAGGGAACTCCACGCGGGGCTTATCCCCCAACCCCGATATCATGATCTGAGCCGAAATCAAGAGCTGGCGCTCAACCAACTATGCCACCCAGGCACCTCAACTTGGACTGTATTTTTAATATTTGCCAGTTTGAACAGGGCTTAAGATAATTATCCTGTTAATGGCTTGTAACTCTCATTGTGCATTTCCTTTTCCTTGACTACCAGGGAGGATGAGCAGCTATTCCTATGCTTGTTGAGTATGTGGGTTTCTTCTCTAAATTTCCTTAGCATAAGACTTTATTTTTCTCTTAGGTTCCTTTTTTCTTACCACCTTATACAAGACTTTTAATAATAGGGAATTTATACCTTTACCTATCGTATCTGTTGCAGTATTTTTTGCCCCCAGTCACTTGCCTTTAACTTTGTGGTGTTTTCCTTTTTTTTTTTTTTTTTTTTTGAGAGAGAAAGAATCTTAAGCAGGCTCCATGCCCAGTGCTGAGCCCAACACAGGGTTGGATCTCATGACCCTGAGATCATAACCTGAGCCAAAATCAAGAGTTGGACACTTAACCCATTGAGGCACTCAGGCACCCCTTCCTTATGAATTTTAAATCTCTTGTCTTATAGAGGAAGACTTTTCCCCTCTGGAGATATGAAATTTTCCAACATATTATTCTAGTGTTTCTATGGGTTTGAAACTTATTTTGAAAATTTTAAAAACTTCATGTGGTCTTTCCATTTGTATAGAGCATGAGGTAGAGGTCTAGCCTTTTCTTCCAGAAGTGTGACTAATTATGTTAGCATACATTGTTATTGAACTCATTCTACACTTCATGAAATTATCTTGTTTGTCATGTATTAAATTCCTAATATGCTTTTTTGGATGTTCTACTTTGGTTTTTCTTCTGTCTGCCTCAAACTATTTTGATTACTGCGATTTTATGTTATTATTAACTCAATATTCTTAGGACACTGAACTATCATTTTTAAGTCTGACAGAGGATAAATATACTTATTTTTACTTGCATTTTTATCATAGTTGGAGTCATTATGTAACATTTAAAGTGTTTCTAAGGGCTTCTGTTTTATGCTAAATTATTATGCAAATACAGGAATGTCCTTTTAAGTTAAACTGCCCTCTAAAGCCAGCAGGGGGAGTACAAGGCACTGTTTTACTGGTGAGGAATTAAAAATCATTTAGAAATATATCCTTTTACTGACTTATGGAATAAATTAAAGAATTCAAAATATGTATTCCATCAAATATTTTCTTTGATCAAAATTTACACCTACATAATCAAAACTTGCCTAAATATTTATAGGTCCTCTGTAAGTCACATAATTTAGAGAAGAACCTAAATTTCCTTTTGAGGGAGAGGAAGATTTGGCACAAGTTTGTGAATACAATGAGGATAACATAAAATTGAAATAATATATGGAGTATAGTTAATGGGATTCCGACTTATTTTTGAAAATCAAACAAAAAAATTCCGAGAAAATGACAATAGATTAGTTAATAAATGCTTATTATTTTGTCGCTTATTTTTGATCACACGAACACCGTTTTCTAATGCTTGAATGTACATATAAACAGTTGGAAGTTTTGCATGAATAACACTTCTAAACATTTTTGAAGTGCTTATTTTTTTAAAATGCAAGAAATTATAAAACATTGCAAACATGATAGCCTAAAAAGGGGTTGACACTTTAGTAGGAACTTATAAATAGGCTAATTTATATTGGATATTTTGCAAACGCTGGTTTATTCCAATGGAAGTGTTTGTCTGCAGCCTGCTGCTCTATGATAGTTATAAATATCAGAATGATGGAGACTGCCATGAAGCAGAAAATGCTTCAGTGAACCTCTCAGTAGCAGTAATTCAATCAAGCAAAGGTTGCAAAAGCCCTGTGGGCCACTTGTTATGCGATAGCAGAAGTAGACCTGATTTTGTTGTATCAAATATTTTTAAGCCAGGAAGCTTAGTGTTAAATTTAATGCTCTATCAGGGTAACTCTATTACCCTGAGTTTGATGTATCCATTTCATTTTGTTCCACATTTTGTTCTGTTTGTTGTCAATATATATTACCTGCTCTGTGTGTGTGTGTTTATGCAAGATGGTAAGTTATAAATAAAATTAAATATTTAAAAGTACAATAAGGTGTTGTTAGAATAATTTTATTTTAAAGCTAATACATCTCAAATATATATACTTTTTAGCACAGCTAGAATTAAATTTTGAAATAAATATCTAGAGTGATATATTTTAACTATTATCATTGCTGAATTTTCTACACTTCTATTTTCAAAATATTTTACCCATGATGAGCATTTAAATTTTTAATTTTTCAAGAAACACAAATTTAACTACTTTTGAGTTTCTAGTTATCTTTTATGAAAAGTTATATAAGTATCTTGGCAAAATATACTCAGTTGAAAATAGGTTTATAAAACAACTAGGAAAAATATGCTTGATTATCCATCTTTTCTTGGAGATAGTAAATAATTGAGTATTACCTCAAAGTGAATCAAAGAAAGAAGTGGGTATATTTTATTACATAAACTTAAAAATATTTATGCATATCAAAATAAACATAATCAAACTTAAAAGGCAAGCTCCAAATGGGGAAAAAATGTACCATATGTTAACGATTATAGAACACAGCTCAATATTAAAAAGAGCATACATTTCAAAATGTAGGCATTTCTTAAAAATACAAATGATTACTAGATATACAAAAAAAACCAATCCATTCTCATCAGCAAATTTCAACAATGAAGTTTTTTTTTTCCTTTCAACATGGCAGTTAAAAATAATAATATATAGTGTTTTAATTTGGGGAAGTCATTACACACATTTCCAGTGAGTATCTAATCTGATGCAATTTTCAGGCAGATGATATTTATCAAGAGGTTTAAAAATATCTGTGCACTTTGACTTGGTAATTCCATTCCTAGAAATTTATCCTAAAGATATATTCAGAAATTGGCACTTTACATTCATTCTTTCCTTTGCTGGGAAGCTCTTTCTGGGATAACCATGTGGATGCTCCCTCACTGGCTTCTCATCCATCTTCAGCAGTCAACTATTCAGTAAGACCTCCCCTAACCACCCTATTTAAATAGCAAATCCCACTTTTCCATCCGAAACTCTCTTATTTTATTCTTTTTTCTTTATTCCATTGCACGTAACATCTTCCAACATATCCTCTAATTTACATATTTATCATGTGTTCATTGGAACTTCAATAGGACTGAAATCTTTGTCTTGTCCCCTGATGTCTTGTACCTCCCATTATCTGCAAGAGTATCTGGCATATAGTAGGTGTTTAAGAAATATTTATTGAATGAATGAATGAGTGAATGTCAAGGATTCTAGCATTATTTATGATAGCAAAAGAAAAATAATGGCAAAAATTCCTCTAAGAATGGTTACATAAATCATGGTCAAGTGTGCTTGCTAGTTTCCTGGAGTGGTCCTAACAAATTACCACCAACTGGGTGGTTTAAAACAACAGAAATTTATTCGCTCACAGTTCTGGAGACCAAGAGCCTGAAATCAAGGTTTGGGTAGCATTTTGGAGACTCTGAGGGAGAATCTAGTCCATACTTCCTAACCTGCAGTGTTTGCTGGCAGTTACTGGTGCATCACTATGATGCATTCTTCACATTACCTCTCTGTTTTCTTTCCTTCTATTCTCTTAAAAAGACATTTGTCATTGGACTTAGGGCCCATCCTAATCCAGGATGATCTCATTTCAAAATTCTTTTTTAAAAAAGATTTTATTTATTTATTTGTGTGAGAGAGAGAGAAAGCACAAACAGGGGGAGGGGTAGGCAGAGGGAGAAGCAGGCTCCCTGCTGAGCAAGGAGCCCAACACAGGGCTCAATCCCAAGACCCTGGGATCGTGACCTGAGCGGAAGGCAGATGCTTAAGACCTGAGCCGAAGGCAGATGCTTAACCAACTGAACCACCCAGGCGTCCTCTTTTCAAAATTCTTATTTGCATCTTCAAAGAAACTTATTAAATAAGATCGCATTCACAGGTTCCAAGAGAAGATATCTTTTGTGGGGGGGCCACCATTCACCTGACTATAGTACATTACATTGTTACAGTGCTATTAAAAATCGCAGGTTATACATGTCTTTCTCTGATTGACTTATTTCGCTCAGCATAACACTCTCCAGGAATTCTTAATCTTAGGAAACAACCTGAGGGTTGCTGGAGTGGTGGGGGGTGGGAGGGATGGGGTGGCTGGGTGATAGACATTGGGGAGGGTATGTGCTATGGTGAGCGCTGTGAATTGTGCAAGAATGTTGAATCACAGACCTGCACCTCTGAAACAAATAATACATTATATGTTAAAAAAAAAAAAAAAGAAGATAGCAGGAGAGGAAGAATGGAGGGGGAGTATCGGAGGGGGAGATGAACCATGAGAGACGATGGACTCTGAAAAACAAACTGAGGGTTCTAGAGGGGAGGGAGGTGGGAGGATGGGTTAGACTGGTGATGGGTATTAAAGAGGGCATGTTCGGCATGGAGCACTGGGTATTATACGCAAACAATGAATCATGGAACACTACATAAAAACTAATGATGTAATGTATGGTGATTAACATAACATAATAAAAAAATAATAAAAAAATAAAAATTGTAGGTTAGTTACGGGTTAAAATCTTGAAAAATGTTCATGACATAATGTTAAGAAAGGATGATGACAACTATGTTTATTTATGTATGTGTATAAATATATAGCTAAACACACTCACGCACTGAGTAAACATAATTTTACTTAAATTTGTGAATTAAAAAAGCTCAGGAGAAAATTCGTCAAAACATGAGAGAAAATTTAATGCTGGGATGCTGGTTGACAGGAATACAAGTGGTTTTTTTTCCTCTTCAAGATTTCCACAGTTTTCCAAAATTCCTACAAAGAAAATATATTTTAATTTTTATATTTATAATTCTCTTACTGTGAAAAAAATAAAAATTAAATAGAAACAGCCCTTATAAATGATTTATTGTGAAAGTAAGAAAAATTAAGTTTCAAAATGACATAGTGATGAATCCTCTCTTTTATATCTAACACCATTAGGTTTATCCTCATAAAATTTTTATGTCAATCTGCTCAGGAAGATGTGTACTCATTTGTCCCTAGAGATTTTCTAGAAAAGATAAGAGAACAGTTTTGTTGGAAAGCTTAGAAATGTACCTTTCTGAGAACAAGGGAGTGGAATTAATGAACTCTTAAGACTCCCTTGTCGTTTTAAGATTTTGTCAGTTTTAACATATTGCATACTATATGATTTATCAAAGGCATGTAGACTAGGAAGTTCTCATTTTTTTTTCTTGATGTTTTTTATTTTGCTTGCCTTTAAGATTTGACACTCTCATGCTCATTTTTTTAGATACTGCCACTTATCCTTGTCATTAACTAATTAATTAAACAATTAGAGGAGTATTCCTTGAGCGCTCTTTATGTCCCGAGCATTGTAACCAGTCAGTTAGAATTTGGTGGAATATCAACCCTGAGTTGGGAAGCAGGTGCTTAAACAGGGGGCTTGTGTTTGGGCTATCCAAATAACTGACATCCCCTACATACCAGCTTCATGGCACATACATGGCCACTTCCTCTGAGCACAATGGGCTTCACGAGAAGTTCTGGTTAGGAGCCTCGGAGGGAAATGCTGCAAATATGACTGTCACAGAGATTCCTGGGGTCTTATCCTCATTTACTTGCATTTTGCTTGACTGGTGTTGGTTCAAAACATCAAGAATTTCCCAGGTGAAATCTGAAACCTGTCCCTGTACAGGAAAGGCAAGGAGAGACGGAAGAAAGAAGCAGGCTCTCCAGATTGGCAGGTGGCAGCCTTTTTTTTTTTTAAGATTTTATTTATTTATTTATTTATTTATTTGACACAGAGAGAGAGACAGCAAGAGAGGGAACACAAGCAGGGGGAGTGGGAGAGGGAGAAGCAGGCTTCCCGCAGAGCAGGGAGCCCGATGCGGGGCTCGATCCCAGGACCCTGGGATCATGACCCGAGCCGAAGGCAGACGCTCAACGACTGAGCCACCCAGGCGCCGCAGGTGGCAGTCTTAATAAGCAAGGGAACTTACATCCGAAGCTTGTCTTGGGTGGCCTCAAGACAAGGAGATCTCTGCACAAGCCTGCCAGTTTATGTAGAGGCTTAACTAGGTTTAACCAGGTCTAGATGGTCTCAACAACGCATTGCTCTCTCAAGGTTGCATCCTTGAATGGCTCTAGCTATGGGAATGGTTGGGCAGCATGTACATTCCAAGGACAGGAGAAGAGGTGAGGAGCACCTGATTGTCTAGGTCCAGCTTGGAGTCAACTGGTGGTCACATCCTCTAGATGACCTCCTCCAACAACTGGGGTCCTATGTGGAAAAACCCGTGTAGAAGCATATTCTCCAAGGTAATTGGCCATGTCCTTTATATAATTCTGGGAGGAGATTAAAGATAAAGAATTAAAAAATTAGTAAATGATTCTCTTTGTAATATTTTAATTCTAATGGTTAAATGCTATTTTATGCAATTGGTAATGTTTGATTAGTGATATATATGTAAGAGATTTCTCTGAGGCATAGAGTGCAAACAATCAAATATACTTAAACATAATTTTGTATTTATTAATAAACATGAATTCATTGAAGTAAGGAAAAACGTGGTTTGAAAACTTACCTATATTATTGGAGGCACAGGTGAAAGCAATTCCTAAACTTACTAATTATTCTGTCCTGCTGTGGGCACTTGCCACTAATAGGCCTTTTAGCACCAACATGAACACTTCCATTTTGAATCTCCTTTAAAAGATGATCCCTCCTGGTATTTAGCAACCCTTTCCATCACTTCGAAAATCTATCTAGTGTACCTCTAGGGAAATCTACTGGGTTGCTTCTCAATTAGCTTTCTAAGTCCGTTTCTCCAAAAGCCATTTAGCACATCATTGATCCCCAGAAACTACTTGTATCAAATGACATTTAAACTGGTAAAAAGAGCCACTTCCTTTGTCCTGCATGGGATGCCGAGTACAACTCTATTTATGACCACCTAGGGTTTTGGGGATTGCATGCCTCAGCCTTCCCATGTATGTCAGTCACGCATGGGGAAAACAAGAAGTCTCTGCTAATGTTCTGGCTTGAGCTCACTCTCTGGTTCTTCCGTTCACCTTTGGTAATATTTGTAAATTATAGAAGGGAAGGTTAAAGTTTAAGATAGATAACGTAAATGTTTTTTCCTGCAATCTCTGATGGCTTCTGGAGGTAGACAATCATCTAGGAGAAGGAAGAATGACGAGACCAAGCCTCTGACTTATTTCCAGGGTCAGGTTTTCCAAGGGTTAGATTTTTTTGTAGGTTAATTTTAGATGAAGTGTGATTGTTTCTACCCAGCGATTGAGAATGGTGGACTATATCCTGGATGAAACACTTTTACGTCAGGGCTATTCCATATTCATTTATAATATTCGTCATGTGCTTGACATATCAAAGAATTTTAATAAAATTTTCTTCAATGCACCTAAGTTCAAGTCCCAGCTATATCACATAAACCTAGGCCAGCCATTTATGGTCCCTGAAGCTCTTTTTTTCTAATTTGTAAAACGGATTTAAAAACTTGCTATTCCTTCAGATGGGACGGGGAAAAAACCAGGTGAATATTAGTAAGTGGATTTTGAAGCTATGATTTTGTGTGGAAAACCAGTTATTGCTATGTACATATGCTAAAAGTGTTTACAGATCCTGCAAAGCTGAAGTTATGAGGTGAAGTCAAGAGGTGGTTGGAATACTCAATTTGAGTCCTGAAAACGGATGTAGATGTATTAGTCATTTTACCCAATTTAACTGTTCTTCATAGCACTTATATCACATATTTTTCTTTTGTCTTAGAATTTTATTTTTCTAACTAGTTAATAACATTTACTGAAGTAGAGACCTTGCCTGTCATGTTCCCAGCTGAATTCCAAGCACTTAAAGTCTGGTACTCAGTAGACATTCAATTATTTTTAAAATAAATCAATACCACCACATTGCAGAGAACCAGACATCACTGGATGACTGTCTGCTAATGTTTATGGCTAGCTAGTGTGTTTGAATCTAGTTGAGACTAGAGACTACAAGTGATAAAGAATCACAATTTTAATGTCTTATGTAAATAGAAAAGAAAAATATTTTAAAACGACTGTATGTAGATAAGTATGTTTTGCCACTGAAAATTAGGGGATTGCGCAAGAACATATAATTATTAAATCACTATCTTATGGGAAGCAGTATGTGTTTTACTTCAGATCATTAAACTTAACCTTTGTGTAATTAATATCATACTCTTATTTATGTTACATTTTCTAAGAAACAGATTTCAGTATTTGTTTGATATTTAAAAGCATTATTGGCTCTCCTACTAAGAGAAAACATTTTTGAATGGAATCTAATAAATATATAACAAAACCTTATCTTTAATCAGCATACCCAAATATTGTTTCATGTTTATTCAAGCATGCACTAAAGTAGTTGGCATATTTTTGGCAGTTCTGGTCAAATTACTTCATCTTTTCAGAAATGTTTAAACCAAACTGACAGTTTGGACTACCTGACAGCTTCTATTCATGATTGTCTAACTTTTTTCACAATGTGAACCAAATGATTTTCTTGCTTATAAAACTAATCAAAAAACTGTTGTCTCCCAGAATTGTTACTTTGCAACTGGACAATGTATGGAAACATTACAGTTACACTTAAGGACACGTATAGTTGATATGAAGTGTTCCTGGATGTACCATGTTATGGACTTTAGAAACTTTTTCTTTTTTAAGTTTTTATTTAAATTCCAGTTAACATACAGTGTAATATTAGTTTCAGGTGTACAATACAATTCAACACTTCCATACATCACTCAGTGCTCATCACAAGTGCCCACCTTAATCCCCATCACCTATTTCACCCATTCCCCCACCCACCTCCCCTCTGGTAACCATCAGTTTGTCCTCTATAATTAAGAGTTTATTTCTTGGTTTGCCTCTCTCTCTCTTTTTTTAAGCTTTATCTTCTATTTTTCTGTCTCAATATCATTATATATTCTAATAATTTGTTCTCTGGCTGATATGAATTTTAATAATTTAAATTTTAGATGAAAGTTGTTGATTATTTGGCACTTTCTCAGCTCTTAAAAAAGGATCTTATAGTTTTTTGTTTCTGTTTTGGCAAAAAACTTAAAAACTGACAATTTGTTTTCATTAGTGCCCATTTAGATAAATGGGATACCATTTTTTAATTTAGAGAAAAAGATTCAAATTCTCTAATACCATTATCTTCCTTTTTCTAATATTGTGATAGTAATTCCAAGCCTAAAATAAATTTCTGTATCAGTATGTTATATGCAGGGGGAAAAAAATGTAAGACCCACTAATGTGAGAAACTACTTCTGTGTATCATGTTAGACTCTATATTGTATTTTATTTGACAGAGAAATATTAAGGAACTAATAAGTATCTTTGCCTTAATTAAAATTCTGTTGATTGCAAACAACAGAAATCAACTTGAGTGAATTTAGGAAAAACCAGAAATTTGATGATAGACATTGACTTATCCAATGGAAAAAGGCAACTAGGGCTCTCCAATGACTAGAGGCAAAATCAGAAAAGCCAACAGGACTCTGAGCTACAATCTGTCATTTTTCTTTTTTTTACTGTGAATATCTCCAGGCTAGGACCCTGGAGAAGCAGAAGTCAGTCTACAAAGAAAGAAAGAGCAAGGCAGATATTCACAGTAAAAAAAAAGAAAAATGGCAGATTGTACCTCTGAAACAAATAATACATTATATGTTAAAAAAAAAAAAAAGAAGATAGCAGGAAGGGAAAAATGAAGGGGGGAGGGAATCGGAGGGAAGACGAACCATGAGAGACTATGGACTCTGAGAAACAAACTGAGTGTTCTAGAGGGGAGGGGGGTGAGAGGATGTGTTAGCCTGGTGATGGGTATTAAAGAGGCCTTGTACTGAATGGAGCACTGGGTGTTATACACAAACAGTGAATCATGGAACACTACATCAAAAACTAATGATGTAATGTATGGTGATTAACATAACATAATAAAATAAAATAAAATAAAATAAAATAAAATAAAATAAAATAAAATAAAATAAAATAAATTGTTCCATCTATTTTATTTGGCTGTTTCTGACCTTCAATTCCAAGTTGTTGGTAAAAGCTTTATTTATTAATTTGGCTTTGACATTGTGGTAATCATCATGCTTTTCACCACATATTTCTATCATCTTTCTACTTTGCAAGCATGACGTAGGATTGTACTTCCTAGCTCTGTTGTAGTTGGGCGATACCATGTGATTTATTCTGGTCAATGAGGTGTGAGCAATAGTGATGTGTGTCCTTTAAAAACCAGTAAAAAACTCTCTAGAGTTCTTTTCCTCTGCCTTGATGATCAGCATGTTATAGTTAATAGATACTTCACCAGCTTAAGTCCCTGAATGAAGATACACCAGATTAGGGTTCCCATGCATCCCTCAATGGAGCAAGAAATAAACATTTATTGTTTTAAGTCACTGAGATGTTGAGTCTCTTTGTTATCTCAGCATAGCCAAACCTGTCTTGACTAATATATGAATATATTTGGAATTGTATTCGATTTGTAATATTTTTAGATCTGACCTGTTATTTAAAACTCCTCCCTAGGCCCCTGCTTCATTCCTGTTTGCCCTGCACTCACACTGTTTGTCTGCCCTGGCTTAGTACCCATTTTATTCTGTCATGTTGTGCTGCTGTTGTAAGAATTCTCAGAGGATATATAGACATGGCATTAAAGTGTGCTGGAATGAACACTGGCTTAGGGGTTAGAAGACATATATTCTCTTACCTTTAATTCGGCTACATGACCATGCAGAATTTTATAATTTTGATACTCAGTTTCTCCATATGAAAATGAATAGATTATACATTACCTACCTCAATTATAATATGTAAAGAGTAAAGCATTGCATTATATAAATGCAAGTTATTGGTATGTATCTATCTATCATCTCTATATAAATTGCTTAGGTGTATTTCCTAGGGTATAGCTGTATGATTTCACTTGCTCAATTTAGCCAATGAATATGCAAGTGTATAAGATCATAAATATGGAAAATGACATGTAATAAATGAGTTGTGATTCCTTTTAAATATCTGTATTTCTTTTAAGCCTTTCTTAGTATTTCTTTAATTATGCTTCAATATAATGATAAAACCAAATAATAATAGTTACATAATTCTAGTTACATACTTTAAAACAGGATGCATCATGTCCAAGCAGTGATTTAACTCTATTGCCTCTCTCATGCCAATGGTAGCACTAAGTCTATACCCGTTTAGCTTTGTTTCTGGTTGCATAGTGGAATCTATCAATCATATGCACTGGTGTAAGATTTGAGAGGCAGAAGCAATCTCTGTGTCCCCTTGACTGTTAGTCCATGAGAAATAAATTCCTGGAGAGGCAAGATCCTTCTACTGTTGCTTCTCAGGCTCTAGCCTCCAACTTCTGGTATTGAGGCATACAAGTAGAGGCAATAATGATGGCTTCTGAATTTCAGCATCCTGATGCTCCCTGCAGTCACAGTATATGCTCTTGAAATCAGTCATTTCAGTAGTGGATGCAGAAGTGGTAATTCCCCACTGGGCCAGTTCTATCCTATTCTCTATTTCTGGAGGCCCAGGGCAGAGCTTGCTCCTGTAGCCTTCCAAGTGATTCTGTAAACTCCTAACCTGCATTTAATTTATTCTTACATAAAATATCTAGAGAAGTGGTTCTCAAACTTTAGTGTGCCTCAGAATGACCTGATGGACTTGTGAAAATACCGATTACCTGGCTCCATTCTCAGAATTTCTGAATTAGTAGGCATGGGGGCAGAATCTAAGAATAGTGATATATAAGAAGTTCCCAGATTGCTGAATCAGAGACCACACTTTGAGAACCAGAGATCTAGAGTATTTTCTGTTTCCTACCCAGAATCTGTCATAAAATAAGCATTGCTCCTGAATGTGTCAAATAATCCAGGCCAGTCACAATTGTTTCTCAAAAGTTGAATAACTGGACTCATTAAGTGTTACCTTAATATTAATTATAGGTTAATATTAAGGTAATACTAATATTAATTAATGAATATTAATACTAATACCAGAATATTAACTGGACTTACAAAACTGTATATTAAGAGGTGTTAATAGAGATTTAATAATTAGTCAGATATGCTAGATCAGCTTATGTCATGCTGAGTATATATTTTTACATTTATTCTTTGGTATAAAGACTGAGTGATGTCATATCATCATATGGTCTCCCATGCAAGTACTAACCAGGCCCAACCCTGCTTAGCTTCCAAGATCAGACGAGATTGGGTGTGTTCAGGGTGATATGGCCCTAGACAACATTATCATATGGTAACATACTTTTTCCCCTCATCTGTGTGAATATCAGTTCAGTAAAGACAGGTAATACCTTTGTCACGATAGAGTTTTTCTATAAATTCTGCTTTGAAAATAAAAGCTTAAAGAGAACTATCATTTAGTATTAATCATCCTTTCATACTGCATATTTAGATAATCTTATTTGAAATTTTAGCTTAATCATCTATTTAACTTAATTTAGCCCAATACTTTTTACATAAAAGATTCTGAGGCCCAAAGACATAAACATTTAGAGAAAGAGTTGAAGGCAGGGGAGGAAGAGATGGTGGAGGAGTAGGAGACCCTATTCCAACTGGTCCTCTGAATTGAGCTGGATATCTACCAGACAACTCTGAACACCCATGAAATCAGCCTGAGATATAAGAAGATGGATCTGGATCTCTACAAACAGAATATCGCAGGCAGTTGGTTTCGAGGTATGAAGTGGGGAGCCATGATTCTGCGGGCAGATATTGGAAGATAAATGGAAGGGGGAGGGAGCTGTGGGGATCATGCACCAGAAGTGAGCAATAGCCTCCTGCGCTGGGGACCAGGCACCGACTCGCAGACTGGTAGTGGCGGGGAAAGGACTTTAGGGCAGCCCCCAGACTGAAACCTGGAGCGGCATGGCCACACATGCAAACTGGGGGCAGCTGGTGATTTTAGAAGCACAAAGGGCAGAGACATGGCCAGACCTGGAGGCGAGGATTGGGAGCACTCCTGAGGGATGCACAACCCAGGATCCTGCAGTTTTTAGCAGCACACACAGAAACAGAGATAGTGTGGCCTGGAGAGCTCACTGAAGAACGGACTACAATCTCTCTACTCTGAGGCAGAGGGTTGGAAACGGTCTCTTCTGCTCTGACTCTCGGAAGAGATACAGAAAGCCACAGGGAAAGCTGCCAGAGAACAAAAGCCCCCCAAAAACCGGTTTTCACTGAGCCCATCCCCCCCACAGGGGGCAGGGCAACTCTACCCAAACAAGGTTGCCTGAGTAACAGCATGTCCCCAGAAGACAGTCTGGAAGAACAAGAGGCCGACAACCCTAAAGTCCCTATAAAACAGGTGTATCTTGCTTGGGTTATGGTCAATAATTTGGACTCTGTACATTCCTTCAACCACCCCTCACCAGAATGACTAGGAGAAGGAACCCCTAAAATAGGAAAGACTCAGAGACTGGGACTTCTGCCACAGATTTACAAATGGATACAGATATAACCAAGATGTCTGAAATGGACTTCAGGGTAACAGTTATGAAGACGATAGCTAGAATGGAGAAATCAATTAATGGCAACATAGAGTCTCTAAGGGCAGAAATGAAAGCTGAGCTGGCAGAACTTAAAAATGCTATCAATGAGAGCCAATCTAATCTAGATAATCTAACAACTAGGGTAAGCGAGGCAGAAGAATGAATTAGTGATCTAGAAGACCAATTGATAGAAAAGAAGGAAAAAAGGAGGAGGCCAGGGAGAAACAGCTCAAAATCCATGAAAACAGAATTAGAGAAATAAGTGACACCATGAAACGTTCCAATGTCAGAATTATTGGGATCCCTGTGAGGGTGGAGAGAGAGAGAGGACTAGAAGATATATTTGAGCAAATCGTAGCTGAGAACTTCCCTAATCTGGGGAATGAAACAAACATTCGTGTCCTAGAGGCAGAGGGACCCTTCCCAAGAACAAGGAAAACAGGCCTACATCCCGGCATGTAATAGTAAAACTCGCAAATCTTAGAACAAGGAACCATCTTAAAGGCAGTTAGGGGAAAGAGATTCCTTACGTACAGAGGGAGGAACATCAGAATAACGTCACACCTATCCACAGAGACCTGGCAAGCCAGAAAGGCCTGGCAAGACATACTCAGGGTACTAAATGAGAAGAATATACAGCCAAGAATACTTTATTGGGCAAGGCTGTCATTTAGAATGGATGGAGAGATGCAGAGCTTCCAAGACCGGCAGAAACTGAAAGAATATGTGACCACTAAACTGGCCCTGCAAGAAATATTAAGGGGGGTTCTATAAAAGGAGAAAGACCCCAGGAGTGATATAGAACAGACATTTACAGAGACAGTCTATAGAAACAAGGACTTCACAGGCAACATGATCACAATAAATTCATATCTTTCTTTTTTTTAATTTATTTTTTATTTTTTATTTTTTTTAAAGATTTTATTTATTTATTTGAATGAGAGAGATAGTGAGAGCAGGAACACAAGCAGGGGGAGTGGGAGAGGGAGAAGCAGGCTTCCCGCCAAGCAAGGAGCCCGATGCGGGGCTTGATCCCAGGACCCTGGGATCATGACCTGAGCCGAAGGCAGACGCTTAACAACTGAGCCACCCAGGCGCCCCTAAATTCATATCTTTTAATAATCACTTCTAACGTGAATGGCCTAAATGCTCCCATAAAACAGCACAGGGTTCCTGATTGGATAAAAAGACAGGACCCATCCATATGCTGTCTACCAGAGACTCATTTTGAACCTAAAGATACATCCAGACTGAAAGTGAAGGGATGGAGATCCATCTTCCATGCCAACGGACCTCAAAAGAAAGCTGGGGTAGCAATTCTTATATCAGACAAATTAGATTTTAAGCTAAAGACTGTAGTTAGAGACACAGAAGGACACTATATCATTCTTAAAGGGTCTATCCAACAAGAAGATTTAACAATTGTAAATATCTACACCCCCAACATGGGAGCAGCCAACTACATAAGCCAACTGTTAACCAAAATAAAGAGTCATATTGATAATAATATATTAATTGTAGGAGACTTCAATACTCCACTCTCAGCAATAGACAGATCATCTAAGCAGAAAATCAACAAAGAAACAAGAGCTTTGAATGACACACTGGACCAGAAGGACCTCACAGATATATACAGAACATTCCACCCTAAAACAACAGAATACTCATTCTTCTCGAGCGCACATGGAACTTTCTCCAGAATAGACCACACACTGGGTCACAAATCAGGTCTCAACCAATACCAAAAGATTGAGATTATTCCCTGCATATTCTCAGACCATAATGCTTTAAAACTGGAACTCAATTACAAGAAAAAATTTGGCAGAAATTAAAACACTTGGAAGCTAAAGACCACTCTGCTCAAGAAGGTTTGGGTTGTCCCACATCGGGCTGCTTGCTCAGTGAGGAGCCTGCTTCTCCCTCTCCCTCTGTTGCTCCCCCTGCTTGTGCTCTCTCTCTCTGACAAATAAATAAAAATCTTAAAAAAAAAAAAAGAGGGTTTGGGTCAACCAAACAATTCATGGAAACCAATGAGAATGAAAACACATTGATCCAAAACCTATGGGATACTGCAAAAGGGGTCTTAAGGGGGAAATACATAGCCATCCAAGCCTCACTCAAAAAAGTAGAGAAATCCCAAATTCACCAACTAACTTACACATTAGAGAACTAGAGAAAAGGCAACAAACGATGCCTAAGCCATGCATTAGAAGAGAAATAATTAAGATTAGAGCAGAGATCAATGAATTAGAAACCAGAAACACAGTAAATCAGATCAACGAAACTTGAAGCTAGTTCTTTGAAAGAATTAATAAGATCGACAAACCACTGGCCAGAGTTATCCAAAAGAAAAGAGAAAGGACCCAAATTAATAAAATTATAAATGAAAGGGGAGAGATCATGACTAACACCAAGGAAATAGAAACAATTATTAGAAATTATTATCAACAACTCTATGCCAAAAAATTGAACAAACTGGAAGAAATGGATGTCTTCCTGGAAACCTATAAACTACCAAGACTGAAACAGGAAGAAATTGACAACCAGTAACGAGATTGAAGCAGTGATTAAAAATTTCCCAAAAAGCAAGAGTCCAGGGCCTGATGCATTCCCTAGGGAATTCTACCAAACATTCAAAGAAGAAATAATACCTATTCTTCTGAAGCTGTTTCAAAAAGTAGAAACAGAAGGAAAGCTTCCAAACTCATTCTATGAGGCCAGCATTACCTTAATCCCCAAACCAGGCAAAGATCCCCATCAAAAAGGAGAATTTCAGACAGATATCCCTGACGAATATGGATTCCAAAATTCTCAACAAAATCCTAGCTAATAGGATCCAACAATACATTAAAAGGATCAGCCACCACAACCAAGTGGGATTTATCCCCAGGATTCAAGGGTGGTTCAACACTTGCAAATCAATCAGTGTGATAGAACACATTAATAAGAGGAGTGAGAAGAACCATATGGTCCTCTCAATTGATGCAGAAAAAGCATTTGACAAAATACAGCATCCTTTCCTGATTAAAACTTCAGAGTATAGGGATAGAGGGAACATTCCTCAAGTTCATAAACTCCATCTATGAAAAACCCACAGCAAATATCATCCTCAATGGGGAAAAGCTGAGAGCCTTTCCCGTAAGATCAGGAACACGTCAAGGCTGCCCACTGTCGCCACTATTGTTCAACATAGTACTAGAAGCCCTAGCAACAGCAATCAGACAACAAAAAGAAATAAAATGTATTCAAATTAGCAAAGAAGAAGTCAAACTCTCTCTCTTCACAGATGACATGATACTTTATGTGGAAAACCCAAAAGATTCCACCCCCAAATTACTAGAACTCATACAGCAATTCATTAATGTGGCAGGATATAAAATCAATGCACAGAAATCAGTTGCTTTATTATATACTAACAATGCAAGTGTAGAAAGAGAAATTAGAGAAACAATTCCATTTACAATAGCATCAAAAATCATAAGATACCTTGGAATAAACCTAACCAAAGAGGTAAAGGATCTATATTCTAAGAACTACAAAAGACTCATGAAAGAAATTGAAGAAGACACAAAAAGATGGAAAAACATTCCATGCTCATGGATTGGAAGAATGAACATTGTTAAAATGTCTATGCTGCCCAGAGCAATCTATACCTTCAATGCCATCCCGATCAAAATTCCAATGACATTTTTCAAAGTGCTAGAACAAACAATCCTAAAATTTGTATGGAATCAGAGAAGACCCCGAATCGCCAAGGAAATGTTGAAAAAGAAAAACAAAGCTGGGGCATCACATTGCCCAATTTCAAGCTGTATTACAAAGTCGTGATCACCAAGACAGCATGGCATACAGACATACAGACATACAGACCAATAGAACAGAATAGAGAGCCCGGATATGGACCCTCAGCTCTATGGTCAAATAATCTTCAACAAAGCAGGAAAAAATATGCAATAGAAAAAAGACAGTCTCTTCAATAAATGGTGCTGGGAAAATTGGACAGCTATATATAGAGGAATGAAACTCGACCATTCTCTAACACTATACACAAAGATAAACTCAAAATGGATGAAAGACCTCAATGTGAGACAGGAGTGGAGATCAAAATCCTAGAGGAGAACATAGGCAGTAACTTCTTCAACATCGGCCACAGCAACTTCTTTTAACATCTCCAAAGGCAAGTGAAACAAAAACAAAAATGAACTTTTGGGACTTCATCAAGATAAAAAGCTTCTGCACAGCAAAGGAAACAGTCAACAAAACAAAGAGGCAACCCACAGAATGGGAGAAGATATTTGCAAATGACACTACAGACAAAGGGCTGATATCCATATCTATAAAGAACTTCTCAAACTCAACACCCAAAAAACAAATAAGTCCAAAAAATGGGCAGAAGACATGAACAGACACTTCTCTGAAGAAGACCTACAAATGGCTAACAGACACATGAAAAAATGTTCATCATCATTAGCCATCATTGGGCTCCCTGCTCAGTGGGGAGCTTGCTTCTCCCTCTCCCACTCCCCCTGCTTGTACTCCTTCTCTCGCTGTGTCTCCATATATATATAAAATAATATAAAATAAAATAGTTATATAAAAATATATAAAAATCTTTAAAAAAAAACTTCTCAAACTCAACACCCAAAAAACAAATAATCCAGTCAAAAAATGGACAGAAGACATGAACAGACAGTTCTCCAAAGAAGACATACAAATGGCTAACAGACACATGAAAAAATATTCAACATCATTAGCCATCAGGGAAATTCAAATCAAAACCATATGGAGATACCACCTTATACCAGTTAGAATGGCAAAAATTGATAAGACAAGAAACAACAAATGTTGGAGAGGTTGTGGAGAAAGGGGAACCCTCTTACACTGTTGGTGGGAATGCAAGTTGGTACAGCCACTTTGGAAAACTGTTCCTCAAAAAATTAAAAATAGAGCAACCGTATGACCCAGCAATTGCACTACTGAGTATTTACCCCAAAGACACAGATGTAGTGAAATGAAAGGCCATATGCACCCCAATGTTCATAGCAGCAATGTCCGCAATAGCCAAACTGTGGAAAGAGCCAAGATGCCCTTCAACAGATGAATGGATAAAGAAGATGTGGTCCATATATACAATGGAATATTACTCAGCCATCAGAAAAGATGAATACCCAACTTTTACATCAGCATGGATGGGACTGGAGGAGATTATGCTAAGGGAAATAAGTCAAGCAGAGAAAGCCAATTATCATATGGTTTCACTTGTTTGTGGAACATAAGGAATAGCATGGAGGACATTAGGAGAAGGAAGGGAAAAATGAAGGGGGGGAGATCAGAGGGGGAGACGAACCATGAGAGACTATGGATTCCGAGAAACAAACTGAGGGTTTTAGAGGGGAGGGGGATTGGGGGATGGGTTAGCCTGGTGATGGGTATTAAGGAGGGCACGTATTGCATGGAGCACTGGGTGTTATATGGAAACAATGAATCATGGAACACTACATCAAAAACTAATGATGTAATGTACGGTGATTAACATAACATAAAATAAAATTTAAGAAAGAAAAGAAAAAGTTGTGGATGCTAATATTTAATATTTAACCAGAGATCACTAGTTGCTACCAATTTTTAAGTTGTTATTTAAATGCTGTTTAGATATCATATTACACTATTTTAGGTTTTTCTTTAATTCTTAGAAATAAGTAATATATTTGGATGCCCTCCAGTATCTCCCTCTGAATTAAACTACCTCACTCTATAATCGTGTCATTTAATCAAAAATTAACTTCCTGCCAGAGTGGCTTGTTAAGGACTTGCTAATTCTGACTTTGTTCTCTGAAACTTAATTGAACTCAGCAGTCAATAGCTCCTCTCCCCAGGTCTCAGATAACAAAATGCATTTTGGCTTTCTTTTCTTCTTCAGGTTTATCACTTTTCAAACTTGTAACTTTTTTCTTTAAAAAAAAATACATTCTTACAATGACTGAAGCAAGTGAAAAAACAAGCAACCATTAATTGACTATCCTGAGGCTTTGCTATTTTAAAATCAGTTTAGGATGATTTTCAATCTCTTCTAATATGATTTTGCATTTAATTAAAAATATATAACAGTCTGGAATTTTTAATACAGTCTAGCCTCTTGGGTAACTCAAAGAGGTTTGGTTTATCCTTGTCTTTGTATCAGCTCTGGTCCACAGAAAGTATCCTTCCCAAGGTGATACAGGCTACCTCATAATGTATCAGAACATAGTGAACATCTCTCATGGAGATGTGAAAAGCTTTAAAAACTAAGATTGTAAATTAAAGATCTAATCTCATATTGTAGTGAGGTTTTAAGAGATGAAACTTTTGCAAAATAGTTTCTGATTTAGAATTAAGTGATTGATAATTGTTAAAGCTGGGTAATGGTACACCAGATTTACTCTACCAGTCTCTCCGTATTTGCATAGGCTTGGAATTTTCTGAAATAAAAAGCTTTGAAAAACAAAATGTGAAATGATACACGAATTGCATGGCAAGGTGAGGTGCATAATGCATAGAGAGATATTTAGTGCATAATACACAGAAAAAATAGATATCCTTGTTTAGTGAAAAACAAAGCAAATGTATCTCTACTGTGATTTATTGTACACAGCTAGACTATGACTAGGAGAAAATGAGTTAAAAAACAAGTTGATATGTTAGAGTAGGGATAAATTATTTCCTTTGGTGTTTATTTTATACTATTGGTTACACAAAAATACAAATTTTAAGTGTACTTAAATTGTTTAAGTAAATCTCTTTTCATAAAGTTCAATGAAACAAAATTAAATTCAAGAAATGAAATTTAGTTCTCATCCTTATTGCCAAACAACATTTAGTGATGAAGTTTGTATCCTTATATTTAAAAATGATAACTGAGGGGCCACCTGGGTGGCTCAGTCAGTTAAGCGGCTGCTTTCAGCTCAGGTCATGATCCCAGGACCCTGGGATCGAGCCCTGTGTTGGACTCCCTGCTGAGCGGGGAGTCTGCTTGTCCTTCTCTCTCTGCCCCTCCCCCTGCTCATGCTCTCTCACACTCTCTCTCAAATAAATAAATAAATAAATAAAATCTTTAAAAAAAATAAAAATGGTAACTGAGTTTTGTAGGACAAATGAGAGCAAATCCCAAAGTCTGAAAAAATGATGCTTTAATTCATGGCAAAGGAGTTTTAACCTTTTTTGGTTAAGATTATGAAGTACCACCCGGGAAAAATTTGGCATATATATAACTCAAATATTACAATATTAGAGCATTCATGGAGCATACCCATGGGACTCCAGGTTAAGATCACTTAAAAAAACATTTTAGGCTTCTAAACAAGGCTTTTAGCCTTCTAAGACAAGATACAGAACTATGAATATTAGAAATTCCTTGTGTTAGAGACAAAAAAGTACCACTAAAAAATTACGACAAGAATGATAGGCTTAATATCTTTAAAATTTACAGACAAGAGAAATTATAAAATAAACACTCCACTAGATAAATGTGTGTTGACTTTCATCTTGCATTTGTTGGAGGAGGTCATTGAGAGGACATGACCGCCAATTGACCCGAGAGGGGGACCAGGGAAACTGGAGGCTCCTCACGCCCTCCCCTGTCCTCGGAAAGTGGGTTCGCCCACCAGTCCCATAGCCGGAGCCATATTCAAGGACACAGCCTCGACAGAGCAGTGCGTTGCTGAGACTCTCCGGACCGCACCTCTGGCTGAACCCAGTTAGCACCTTTATATAGACCTTTAAGATTCTGGCTGTGGGGTGCGGAGCTCTACTCGTCTTGCAGCCTACGCAGACCAGCCGCATATGTAAGTCCCCTCGCTTATTAAAACTGCCGCCTACCAATCTGGAGTGGTCTGCCTCTTCAATTCTCTCCCTGCCCTTCGAGTTTGAGCACCAATTTCCATTTCACCTGGGAAGCCTTCTCAAGGGTGCAGACCAACAGTAATAAATACTAGGAAAAATAGTAAATTCGAACTCGGAAAAGTGTCTATCCTTTGTTCCAGGGCTGGTACTGGGGAGAAGCAAGCAAGATGCCTGGGGAGCAAAATTTAAAGAGATACTCACTTTCTGCATCATGCAAGTGCAGGGTCGGCCCCTGAGAACGAGGGCCTCCTTAAATTTCGCTCCCTAGATGCCTCGCTTTCCTTGCGCAGTCCCAGCCCTGCTTTGCATTAATCAAAGAAATTCAGATTACAGCTGCGATCACCAGTCTCCCGGATTGTTCTCTGTGAGCCCCTGCTCATCAGGACGGCATTCACAAATATACGGGATTCTGTAGGACCGGTAGGATATGTCTGAAGTGATTGTGTGTGACATTCTGGCTACCGCTTTGCTCTCTCTCCCGGGAGAAGCTCTCCGGAGCCAGCTGCCATTTTGTTAGGCTAAACTGCTTGATGCAGAAGTCCAAGTGGTAAGGAACGGAGGCCTTCTGCCAACAGCTGTGAGAATGAGCCATTTTGGAAGCAGATTTTTTTTAGCCCCAGTCAAGCCTTTCAGTGACTCTAGCCTCGCCAACACTTCAATTGCAATCTCATAAGAAACCCCGAGCCAGAACCATTCCAGCCCAGCTACTCCTGAGTTCCTGACTCACAGGAACTTTGAGATAATGTTTATTGTTTTCAGCCATTTGTTACGCAGCAATAGATAATGAACACAAGCAGACCGGAGGCATTTTATCAGTTGTACCTAAAGAAAAAGGAATTCTGTGTTGCTAATACAGTCTTACCATAGTGGTTGAGAACACAGACTCTGGAGCCAGTCTCGGTTTGAATTCTGCATCAGTCATTTATCAGTTGTGCGGCCTTGGAAAAATTACTTGTGTTTTAGCTCTTCCATAAAAGAAGGAAAACAATAGCTCCCATACTACAAGATTGATGAAAGATTTACACACGGGAATATATACCAGGTGTCTATCAAATAATAAGCATTATGAAAGCATTTGCTGTTATCATTTCTAACTACTTTGTCAGTGCTTATCTCTCATATAGATGCGTGGATTATTGTTAACAATGCGTGAAGTATAGCTTTCCTTATATGCAAATGTGTTTCACTAATGCCTTACATAAAAATACCTGAGGATAGATGTGTATGGCTTCTCAAAACGGTATTTTGTACCTCCAGAGCAGGAGAAATGGAATTTCTCTCACCTTGGTTTTAGGTGGGGAAAATACTTTTCTGGATTATGGAGTCAGGAGGAGTTTCCCCCTATTATTCACATTTTATTTTATATTTATTTCCTTCTTGCCATTTCAGAATTGCTCCCAGTTTCAGTAGCTGGGGTTAAATGTTTGCATGTCTCTTGTAATAAAAAGACTCAAAAAGGTTTTATTGTCCATACGTTGCCTGCCTACAATGCAGCTTGCACTTCCCCATAAATGAATGTCTTATTCCTTTGCATTGTATTTTTGTGTGTGTGTGACCTAGATGCATTCTTCTCTTTAAAGGAATGTTCTTACTGCTCTGCAGACATCATCTAGCCTGAGCTGGAGGTTACCATGGTAATATGGCCATACAGGATGACTTCAAGACTACATCATGCTGGGTTGTTTTCAGGGAGAATTCAGGACTGTTGTCTTTTGCTGATAGGCTCTACTTAAACTGACCCTCTCTGCCTTCTAAGAATAATTAAAGAACTTTGCTGTTGGTGGATGTCCAGGCTGGCTATTTGCAAAAAAGTAAAGTAGGTAACATTTATCTTTACACTTTCATTTTTTGTGACATTTTCCCCAGTAATAGCATCCTTTTATTCTCTAGGTATGTGATGACCATATATTATCTGAGACCTTCCTAACAGGGAATAAATTAATCTGGCAAAGTTATCTATGATTAAAAAAATTATCACTCTATTTGAGTTGCATTATTTAGATTTACCACAAAACTCATGATTGTAGAGAGAACTATTCTAGAGAAAAAAATTAAATTTTCTTGGAAACACACATGTGGCAGAAATCTCTGCATTTAGAAATATGCAATGAAATCTTTATTTTAAAATTACAACCATAAAACATACACATAGCTTTCAAATAATTCCCAAAATATGTATACTAGGCAGAACCACCAAATGTGCCAATTTCTGTCCAAAACAGCACAGGCTTTTTCTTCTCTGTCCCAAACACTAATCCTTCTGAAAATGACTTCAGTTTAATTATTTTTTTCTTAGCAACATTTACATTTTTTGTCTTTATTTTTCTTGAATTGTCTGAAAGAGTTTTTAGAGTTTCTCAAATTTTTTTTTTACCAGATTATATATTCAGTTGGGCATCCAAATCTTCAAAAAATCTTCACTGGTTGCACTTCAACAGTGAAGCAAACAAAAATCACGATTCCTGGTAATTAACCTGTGAAGTAAATGCATTTGAATCTTACAGTATTTCTCCTTATTCAAAGCTGTATCATTCTTCGTGCATTTAATATTTGCTGCTGTGTACATAGCTTTTCATGTGTATAGTTGTCTCTTCACCTAAATTGTGAGAGATCCTGTCTTATGTTTTGTTCTTTGTTTTCCAGGCAGCAATTAATTAGCAATTTCATAAGCATTAATAAATTGAAAAATTTATTTAGAAGCAATTTAAAAAGGTATGGAAACTTTCAAGGAAAGTGGTTACTCATCATTTTTCCCCCCGTGAAATATTTTGCACTAGCTCTTCAAGTTGTATTTTTCAGTTTTAGAGAGGAGTCATATGTTTGTTTATGCATTTAGCATATTCTTTTGAATACTAGGCTCTGTTCTTTGAGATGTGAGCCAAGGTTTGAAGATCCCTACTTTGATGGAGCTGACCTTAGGTGGAGGAAATAAACAAGCAATTAAGAAAACAATTTAGAATTCCAATGAATAAAAAGAGGCTTATGATAAAGAGACTGTGTGGCTACTTCAGAATCAGCCTCTCTATGCAGGTAACAACCTGGGAAAGTTTAGGACTAACTATGTTGGATTTGAAGATACAAAGAAGGCCAATGTTGCTGAAGTGTAGAGAAGCAGCGGCGGGATTCTTAAATACAGTAGTGTCCCCTCATTCGTGGTTTCACTTTTTGTGGTTTCAGTTACCCATGGTCAGCTGCGGCCTGGAAGCAGATGATCCTCCTTCTGACGTATCATCAAAAGTCAGTAATAGCCTCATATTACTTCACAGGGCCTATGTCATTGATCTCACTTCGTCTTATCACGTAGGTGTTTTATCATCTCACATCATCACAAGAAGGGTGAGTACAGGACAGTAAGATATGCTGGGAGAGACCGCATTCACATAACTTTTATTATAGTATATTGTTTATATAGTATAGTATATAATTATAATATTATAGTATTTTGTTATAATTGTCCTATTTTATTATTAGCTATTGCTGTTAATCTCTTCCTGTACCTAATTTATAAATTAAGCTTTATCATAGGTATGAATATAAAGGAAAAAAGCAGTATGTATAGGGTTCAGTACCATCTGTAGTTTCAGGCATCCTTTGTGGGTCTTGGAATATATCCCTAGGAACTACTCAAATGTCAGAGAGAGAAGAAGGCCATGGAGTGTCTTTGCACACCAGGGAGAAGAATTTGGATTTTTTTAAAAAGTATAATGAGAATCCATTGGAACATATTAAAGAAGGATGAAACAAGATCTGATTTACATTTTAAAAAGTTGCAGTACTAGGATATGAAACAGAGAAGATTTGGACCAGATATAGTTGAGATAGGATTAGGAAGCTAGGTCAGGAGTTCTGATTTTTCCTTGTTAAGTTTGCAATATTTGTTTAACATGCATGCAGAAATACGAGGTAGGAGAAAGGTGATGGGTAAGGTTAAAGACAGGGACTTTGGAGCCATTGGTATTTAGTTGGTCTTTAAAGACATGGAGTGCATGAGATTAGCTAGAAGTATTACTTTGTGAGAATATTGACAAGGTGACTTGAAACTGAGCCTTGAAGTACCTCAACGTGTAGAGATTCCGTAGAGGACCAAGGATCACAGAGGAGACAGAGAGTGCTCTAAGTGTGGTAAGAGGACAGAGCATGGAGAATACAAGATCAGAAAGGTGTGCATGGGATTTGGTTTCGTGGAAGTCATTGGTGACTTTGACATAAACAATAGCTGTGGAGTGGTGGGGACAAAACCTGACTAGGGTGAGTTTACCTATGAAAACAATGAAAAGAACTGTCAAAGGATAACATGTGTCTCATAATATGTATAGTAGGTGATAACAGTAATGGAATGAAAACACTACTATTTAATGGGTGTTGGCTTTATGTATGGCATTTTACTAAGCACTTTTCAGGTATTATTTCACTATATGCTTGTAACTTTGAAATCTTATTATTAGCTTTATTTTAAAAATAAAGAAATTGAGATCTAGAAAATTTAAGTGACTTGCTAAGGTCACATTGCTTTATCACAAGTAGAAGTTTTGCTGCATCGGTCTTAACCTGAAGAATTAGTGGAGTGATATAATTATTGTGTATATTTATTTTCTATACATTTTTGCTCTTTAATTAAGGTAACAGTTCACATATGTTAAGCTTCATTTTTGGAGTTTATTGGCATAATTGGATCACAAGAAAGTGATAATCACATCAACACTATAAAGAATTGATGGCTGCACAATGTTTTTCAATCCTAAAATCCAAACTTGAAGGACTTAAAATATCTCTAAAATGCACTTATATCAAAAATCCCAGATATAATGAATACATTTCTGACTGAGGGAATACTTTTAATTTGTTTCTTATTAATTTTTTTCAGAATGTCATTGTAAAATAGCTAGAATAATCCATATTTAACTAACATGTTAAAATCAACATGTGTAAATTTTCATGTAGTGTGTGGTGATAATTTAATATTTTATGTTGTCAAATTAATGGAAACATGAAAATGTGTGGTGATAATTTAATAATTTATGTTGTCAAATTAATGGAAAATAATTAGCTACCTACCTGGAGTTATACTAAATTAATTTCAGAAAGATCAAAGATTTATATATGAAAGCATAAACACATTAGGAAATATAGAGTCTTTAAAAAATAATGTTGGATTAGGAGTGGCCTTTCTAGCATGACAGGAAATAAGAAAAGGAAGCACTGACAGGTTTGACTACTCAAAAAAAAAAAAGGAATAACACTATACAAAAGTTGAAAGAGAAGTGAAAAACTGGAGAAAATATGTAGAGAGTATACAAAAGAAAAATGGATAATATCCATATAAATAGTTTATATAAATAAATAAAAGATGACCAGCTTAATAAAAATGGGCAAAAAACATGAAAAGGCAATTAATTCATAGAAGACACCATGTCCGATGAACAAATAAAAAGATGTTCAGTCACAGCAGTGATTCAAGAGATGCCGATTGAAACAGTGTTGAAGTGGTCTGCAATTTAACAAAAGAAAGCAAAGAAAATTACTAATGATAACCAAGGGTGTGGGGGAATAGATACTTTCAAACACTGCGGGTGTGAGTGATAAACATTCATCATGGGGGACTTTTCAGGAAAATCCCCAATTAATGCCAGTTGTGTACATTGTTTTTTCTTGCAATGGGACTAGAGAAAACTATCGATACTAGTTATAAGTGAAGCTGTCACCAAACTGTCATCAAACCCTTTCATTCTAAGGTAGATGTTCTCACCCAGGCCGCACAAGAGAAACACCTGGGTAAAATAGCCCCAACTAATCAGGTGAGAATCTCTGGGAGTGGGGCATAGGCACTGCTAATATTTAGAATCTTCCCAGTAGAATCTAATATGCACTAGGTTGAGATCTGTTATAAGTATCTTCACCTTTCTTATTAGGGAGAGTAAATAACAAACCTAAAGCTAATTCTTGAGTCTCTATTGTTCAAGAAAATTGCTGACCTACTCTAGTTAATGGAGAGGAAAGAATTTATTTCTCAGCTGAGCTGGTCTAAAGAGTTTTGCTTGTGTCCCTTAAAGATTTTGCTTATTCCCAAAAGGGAATAAGCCTGGGGATGCAGGCTAGATTTCATCAGCAGCATGTGTCCCAGTCCAGGGAAAATAATAATGGATCAGAGAGCCTCTTCTCCCTTTTCCTTGTTTACCTCCTAATGTCTTTGGAGCTCTGGAACCTTCAGAGGGCAGACTCATACCTTCAGGCAGAAATCTGAAATCAGATTGAGTCATACTCAAGTACTTTAGGTACATTATGTTTAGTTAGGTCTAAAATAAAGGCGAAGACATTTGATTTAGCTTGTTCCCTTGTGACTTAACATTTCCTTTTCATGGAATTATGAGAATCATGGTAAAATCCATTCAAGAGAGGGAGGCTGACCAAATTATGGCAGACTCCAAAACAGTACTGTTAGAATCTATTTGCAAACAATTTTGCAGTGTTTACTAAAATTTTTTTATACATTTTATGCCAGCATTTCTATATACTGGTGTATATGGTTTCCAAATATGGTGGTCAGTCATTCCTCCCTTCATTGTACATGCATAGACTCCAAGTAAGGGAGTCTGTTTCTGTTTTTTCTCCTCTTGAATGTGAGCTGGCCTATGGCTTAGCTAGACTAATAGAATGTGGTGGAAGTGACATTCTGGGATTTTCACACTAAACCTTAAGAGATACTACAGCTTCCACTCCTCCTTCTTGGATCTCAGCAAATGTGATGTAAAGAATAAGTGAATTGATTAGAGGCTAGAAAAGTCAATGATTAAAGGCCACATGGAGAGACCACATGGAGAAGCCATCTTTGGTAAGCTCCCAGCTGACTGCAGCTGCATATGAGTGACACTAGTCAACAGTCCTGGGGAAAAAAAAAAAAAAAGGTTCCAAGCAGAAAAAACTGAAAATGTAAATGTAAGAACAGAAGAAAGGTTTATGTGGCTGGTGTGCAGTGAGAGATGGGGAGAGGAAATCAAGTAGTCTATTTAGCATCTTGTTAGCCATATTCAGAATTTTAAAATTTTGTTCTAAAATTGAAAAATGTTAGGCACACTATGGAATCATTTAAATATATTTAAGTATATGAATACATTAAATTGGAATATGTAACAAGCTCTTTACAATGGTTATCTCTGAAGACTGCTCTTAAGGGGAATTTTTACTTTTGAAAATGTATTTTTATAATGTTTTGATTTTATATAAATATTTAACAGACTCTGACTTTCTTCCAAAATTTCTTTCATTCTCTCTATATAATGAGATGTGGTCATGAACATGTTTAGACTATACATCTCTAACTCCTTTGTGGTTAAATTGTGGTTAAAGTGAATGGAAATAATATGTAGCATTCTTGTCTGAGGGTTGTATAGTAGTGGGTTGGCCTCTTCGCTTATTTCCTTCCTCTAGTTTTAGCTGTCTGCAGAGATGGATGAGAATGATAGAGCCATAAAGTGGAAGAGCACTTAGTCCCAAATAAATTTTATGGGAGAGAACCACACTAATATATGAGCAAGAAAAACTCAAGTGTGTTAAGCCCCTCAAATTTTGGAATTTGTCACCACAGCTTAGTCTAACCTAGCTAAATACAATGAAGTACATGCATTGCTTTCATAATTGGATTCTATTTAATGTAGAAATTTCAATTGTACCCCAGGTTAAGCCTAAAGTCCTTATGAAGCTTTGCTGCAAATAGGTCAAGGAATTAATTAGAGCACTAGACCAAGTGAATATTTAAGGGTTTTGTGAAACAATATTTAATAAGTCCAGTGACTGCTCTGATCTTATAGTTTATATCAGATACTCAAGGATCTTCAGTGCTCTTACCCTATCGCCTTATATGTCAAAAAGCTTCCACTAGTATGTAGCATGGACTAGGAAGTATCATTAGATTATACCTTTTGAAATCACATTTCACTCAGTGTATTATGAAAATGTGATAAAATATAAATTTTTTTACCTTGTCAATTTTCTGAGACCATTATTAGATAATTAAACTAACAGAAAGTTTCTTGCTATAAAAAGTAACTTGTACTCCAGTGACCAGGCATATCAAATTGGATCCATATGAAACTTACACCATCTATTTACATTTTATTAGTATTTGTGTCATGTATGCACAGAGCTTGAGGACATAATTCTAAGTCTGCATGTATATTTAGATAACAAATCTAGAGGTCATGCAGAGATAGTTCAAAGACAATTTTAGAGGTCATGCAAAACTCTTAGTTCATTTTCATTCTCCCTCGTTTGTATTCTTTCTGCCAAGCCCATCCAAAATAAAAAAAAGTCTTTTCTATTATCTTTTTCATTGTTTTTGGCAAAGTGCAACAAACTGGGTTCATAGGATAAAGAAAAATATATATTCCCTATTCCCAACCTAATATTCCTGAAATGACACCTAATCTAGCTCTGTTCCCTGCTAAAAACCAAATCAGACATTTAAGGGAAATTTGCTGTGCTGTTACTTCTAAGACTGAAAAATTTGATTTAAAAACCTCAACAATTTAGTAAATTGTTTTATGTCTAATAAAACATAAACACCAGTAGAAATGCACAATCTAAACACTCTGTGATAGCCTAGAAAAATCTTATGTTAAAGTAAAATTAACCAATGGAATAAAAATTATATTTGAGGCTGTGACTGAAACTGTATAACTAAATAATTTTGTAAGAAAAAGAAACACAATTTAGATACTGGATTTATTAGGATGGCAAAATTGTGGGTTGCTATTTTCCTCTTTTACTTATATTTTATTAATGGTGCTATACTGTTTTTTATGCATCAGCTAATTCATTTATTCTTTATTTAGTCATAAATAGTTGTCAAGTACCTACTTTCTCCTAGATTATTTTTTGGACATTGGGAATATAACAATAGAACAGACAAACCCACTGCCTTAATAGAATTTACATTCTACTGAGGGAGAGATGCAATAAATGAATATGGGATATAATTTGCTGTGTCTCTTAGATCCTCCAGGAAGTAGGCAGTGAAATAGATGTAGGAGTGAAAATGTTTACTGGGGACTAAGACCAGTGAAGGGAAAAAGGAGGAAGAGGGATTGGGCAGAGGTCAGCTCTAATGCTGTGCCTGACAGTATCTCTAACAGTCCAGTGAGGCAATCCAGAGCAAGGAATTCTCAATAGAAATGCCTAGATCCTTGTATTGACACATTGCTCAGCCATTGGCTGAAGTCCTCTGGAGAAGAGTATCACCTGTACTTGGTGATACTTGAAGATGAGGCAGGTCCTGACAGAATTAATATCTGGGGGCTGTTAGTTAACCCCACTCCTCACTTTTGGGCAACAGAAGGGATTTCGGAAAAGAGCATCTCTTTGTCCATAATTTTTGTAGATGAAAATAGGGTAAGAATAGAAAGTGATTGTGAGTTGTGTAAGACTGATGAATCACAGCCCTGTACCCTTGAAACAAATAATACATTATATGTTAATAAAAAAAAGAAAGTGATGTGGGAAGTTTCTTTTACATAGGACAGTGAGGAAGGCCACTGATAAGATTATAATTGAGTAGAGACTTGGAAGTTAGCTTCAATCCATTAGATGATCTAGGATAAGGATATTTCACGAGATAGGACAGCAAGTGAGAAAGTCCTGACAGACAAGCCAGTGTGGCTGAAGTGAAGAGAGTTAACAGAAAGAGGTAGGGGATGAGATTGGGAAGATAGGTTGGGAACATAAGTAGGAACCTAGAGGCCATGCTTAAGATATTTTCTGAGTATCATGGAAGGCTCTGAAGAGGAGAGTACCATGAGCTGATTTACAATTTTATAAAAGTCACATTGGAAAATTGTGATTTGCACTACGGTGTTAGTGGTCATATGGTGAGAAGTGGTAGGATTCAGGTAGATGTCCAAACTCTGCGTTTCTAGTGAGTTGAATGTGGGAGATGAGGAAGACATCCTTGACTTCTGGGCTTGTGGCCTGAGGAAAGGTGTGAATGGAGGGGAAGAATAGGGGAAGAACAGGTTGTGGTCCTAGTGAGGAGATAGAGTTGTTTTGGATAAATTAAACTGTGTATTAGATTCCTAGTTGACATGTAAATGGTTAGTTTAAGAAGAGCAACATGAAGCTCAGAGGAGAAGTAGAGTGGAAATAAAATTTGGGAATCATTAGAGTATAGATGAAATTACAGCAATGAGATTGGAAGAGATCACCTGCCAAAGCTGAGTGTAAATAGAGATGTGTGCACTTGATTAAGCCCCAAGGCATTCCACAATTCAGAAAGGGAGATAAAGAGGACAAGATAGGAAAGGAGACAGAGAAGGAGCAGACTGGGAGGAAGAACACCAGGAGATGGAGTATCTTGGAAAGACAAGTATTTGGGGAAAAGAAAGGGGGTGAGAGGGTGATGATCAACTATGTCAATTGTGGTTGAGAAGTCAAATAAGATGAGGACTGGGTGTTGACTTTTGGAAATGGTAAAGTGGAAATCAATGTAGACCCTGACAGAAGCAGTTTCACTGTGAAATAGTGAAAAGCCTTGTTTGAAAGCAAAGCTAAGGAAAGGGCACTGAAGCCTGAGAAAAAAGAAGCAATGCAAAGGTGTGCATATGTGTTTACATTTTATCCCTAGAAGAGATTATTTTTTAAAAGGTACAATACATCATGTTCCTTGGACTCATTTTTTTTTCCTTCTCTCCTTCCTTCAGATGAGAGATCTGAAATATAGTTGAGTGAATCCACCAAGCCAGTCAAATTCTATTGTTATAGTTTTAGAAGCTGGGTAGTACTAAACTCTTTCAAGTACTATGCTTGGGTAAAAAAGAGTTGGATGAATTTTGCTAATGCAAAAGCCTCTACCTTGGATGCTGTTAACCTTAAAAATAAAACAGATAGTTATTTTACCAGCAAAAAAAAAAAAAAAAAAGGGTTTATTCGGGAATAGCTGAGAATTGCAAATGGGGACAAGCAAGCTACAGCAAAGACCCTAGGCAGGTCCGGTGAACAAAGGAGAGGAACACTCTTTTATAGAGGGAAGCACAAGCTGGGAAGGTTGTCATAAACAAAAGCCCACTGGAATAAACTGGGAAGTACAATGGCTTCTCACTGGCTGAGTTGTGACAGTCTCTTATTGGCTGGGTGGGGAGAGTAAGCCTTTTAACCTCCTGCTAGGATAGTAAAATCTTATCCACAAGCAAGCTCTTTCTCTTCCTGCTGAATTCGCAGTTGATGAGGAATGCTCGGGTGTGAGAGCTCCCCCTGCCAAACTTCTCAGCTCCATTTTAGCAAGGTTTCGCTTTATTAATTTTCACAATGCCAGGGGCTAAATATATCTATATAAATGATATGAATTTTTTTGTTTGGAGCAGCATCCAATTTACATTTTTACATCTGTAATTTAACCAGTAGAGGAAAAATTAATTGGTAGTTAAGTTACAGTAATAGCTCTGGGCTCATACATACTATTATTATTAGATTGTTTCCACATACCTCCTTTAATACTGAGAAGGATCCCCTGAAAGTCCTTTATAGATGAGAAAACGGAGGCTCTGAGATTCAGGTAATTTGCTCAAAATCACATAGTTAGTTTCAGATGTGGAACCTGCAAATCTGACAGTAGGCTCTTGCTTGCTGTGGCATGCAGTGCTACTTCTTGATTTAAAATGACCAAAGTGCTTAAAAAGGACAATCATTTATGCCCACCCCAACCAAAACTTTTAAGTACTTCAGAATGAATTACAACTCAGTAATTAGAGACCTAGAATTACACATTTAAATTAAAGTCAATTTTTTGGGGTTTCCTACATAGAGAGTGATTGGTTGAATGATTATGATAGTTGACCTAATTAGTAGAAATGAATATCTTATTAAACATCTTTTGGGGGTTTATATGTTCTGTGTATATTCTTAGCATAGAAATGTCTTGACATTTCTTTTTTATAGAAATTCAGTTGTATACTGCTAACATCTTTAAGACCAATATAAATGCATATACACAATTATGAAATTTTATGAAACTCTTGATTTTGAAGGGAATAGGCAAGGAAGAACAGATTTTAAATTGGCACTTGATATATTGACAGTGAAGGAATAAATAGGTGTACTTGTATTGATAAACAATGCAAAGGCATTTACTTATGCTATAAAATAGTGATCTGAAGCTATAATGTAGCACCAATTATGAATATAATGTTAAACTGATTATGCATTCCAGAGCTATGGTAACTATTACCTAGGTAACCACAAAAAATATGTAATCTTGAGCTGAATTTATTAAATGAAAAGTTTTGTTTTGGAGTCCTGCTATTGCAATATGTAAAATGATAACATGATTTAAGTGATTTAAGTGAACTGTGTGAAACAGATTTTAAATTACATTTTACATGGTTAGAAAAGATAATTACAAAATTTGTTTCAATTACATATCCCAAACAACATGTGGTGATGATTTACATTTTATTTATTATACATTTTCCCCTGAAGAATATGCTCTATATTGTTCTTAGGGAATTCTGAGATTTGTATGAATTAGCTATTAGACATTTTTATATTATACCGTCTTTTATTCAGTGAGAAAAGAAGCACTGACAGAATTTTTTAAAAATCGAAATTACATAGACATACATCTTTAATTCCCATTTTTATTTCTTTTTAGTTACTTTTTTAAGATTTTATTTGAGAAAGAGAGAGAGTGTGAGTAAGAGTGAGAGAGCACAAGTGAGGGGGAGGGGCAGAGGCAGAGGGAGAAGAAGACTCCCCGCTGAGCAGGGAGTCCCCCCCCTGGGGCTTGATCACAGGACCTTAGGCTCATAACCTGAGCAGAAGGCAGACATTAACCATCTGTGCTACCCAGGTGCCCCTCTTTTTAGTTATTTTTGCATCATTTAGTCGTCTTGATATTGCATCATTATGTCATTTCCATTCTCCACCTCTAAGACGCCCCCCTCACCCCACAACCACTGTTCCCCCATCCCTGAGCTAAGTCTGTTTCCAAATTAGGTGTGGTCATGTGACTAAATTTTCTGTAACCCTGTATGAATAGAAGTGATGTATGCCACTTCTGGAATTAGTGCTGGGTATGTGCCACCATACTGTCTCCTGCTCGTTAGCCAGTGCGATCTTAACATGGTAGTGACCTGACTTTAATTATACTATAAAGACAAGGCCTTGTGGGATGGTGGAGGAACATGAAGGAAGGAACCTGGGTTTTTGAATGACTGCATGGAGCCGGGCAACCTTTTAACCTAGACTGCTCACTTCAGATAAGAGAGAAGTAAATGTTTTGTCTTCTTTAAGTCACTCAATTATTGTTAATTCTCTTTATCATAGCAGCCTAGCCTAAATAATACACATTGATTTGACTAGATTCAGTGAGTGAAGGAGTAAATCCACATGCTTTCTCAAATTCGTGAGTTCAAGTTAGCTCATTACACACATTCTTCCTCATAATGACATCAGTCTTGGTGATACAATCTCACACTCCTCCGTAGTTCTTTCATACTTTAGACAATATGTGGCTCTACCTCTAATTAATGCTAGCTGTATTTACTTGTGCTTTTTCTTATTATATTGCTATTACCATAAGTAGGGTGGGGTTGGTGTCTTGCCAGGCATATATACATTGCAGTTTTGTAAGAGACATTTAACTCAACTTGATCAGTTTCTTTATGTGTTGTTGGTTACCCTTACTCTTGTGATTGAAAGAATACAAACTATCCCATGGTCTGTTTCTTCTCTTTGTTTTGTTTTTTCTATCTCTGATGATTTACATAGATTCTGATGAAAATATAAAATTATTGACTTGATGCTTTTTAAAATGCAATATATACAATGTATATTTTTCTAAATATATATTTTATACTAGATATTACTTATATTTTTGTGTATAATATATTTAGTGTATATTTTCTGTACAGTATTTATTATTTTTATATTTTCCCATACAATGTATTTCTCTTTTTAATTTTCTGGCCAACACTTCCTGATTTTACAGAGGAATAAGCTGAGAGATAGAAGGGATAGCTAGCTTAGGCTATTACACATAGTTGCTAGATAGAGGAACCAGTTCTCAAAGTTGGCCACTCTGACCCCAAGTTTATTTTTGTTTTCTAAACAGTAGTGGGGTGAGGTGCCAGGATATACAGTGGAAATAGAAGCAGAGCCCAGAGCTTGAGGGAAGAAGGGACATAGAACAGGAAAGAAAAGTAAGGGATGAAGAGAGATTTGCAGGCATATGGGGAAGTTGGCCTTGTTTTAGGTGACCTAACATTGACCCTGCCTGGTTGAGAGGTTTCCTTGGAAGTAACTGTTCTCAGATATCCCAATACTGGAAGAACAATTTTGTTGTCACAACTGGTTGAGCATTCCCAGTGATCTGTATGGAGTAAACTTCTATGTCCAGAGTGGACAGAAGAGTCTTGGTCTTTTCTGGGAGTCTTAAGTTATGTGGCTGTGGGGAGTCGGAGATTTTATTCTAGCACAGGTTCTCTTGACACTAACAAGAATCTCTTTACTGGGTCTTGCCAATTTCCAAATTGAAAGCAAAACAGAAGGAATCTTTTCCTGGTGACTGGTCGTAGTTTGGCTCTCATTTCCAGCTTAGTTACAGATTTATTTATGGCTTTATTATCTTCCTGGTCCTCTTTGACTGATCTCCCTATCTTCTCCCGATGTGGACTTTATCACATACTAATTAGAATGTATGAAGTAATAAATGTATACTTTTATATACAGGGGTATGTAAGATGGTACGGTGAGGACAGAAAGAAAGATCTATATGAGAAGTTTTAAAAAAATCAACAGTTAAAAAATCTAAGAGCTGTCAACTATTTTAAACAATGGAAAAACTTATTTCATGTTCTCATCAATATTTTTATGTACAGATTTTAAGAAATGGCAACTGAAGCTTTTGGGATTGTTCAGCCCCTTAGTAATGGCTAACATTTATAAATGTATCAGCATTAGTTTGCTAGGGCCGATATAACAAAATACCACAGAGTGATTGACTTAAACAATGGAAATTTATTTTCTCAGGTTCTGGAGGCTAGAAGTCCAAGATCAGGATGTCAGCAGGTTTGGTTTTCTGAGGCCTCTCTTACTGGCTTGCAGGTGGCTGCTTTCTCACTCTATCCTCTTTTCTTTGAGCACGTGCAAACCTGGTGTTTCTCTGTGTGTCCAAATTTCCTCTTCTTATATGGACCCCATTCAGATTGGGTCAGGTTTTTGAATGATGGCATGAAGCAGGGCAACCTTTTGACCTAGGCTGCTCACTTCAGAATATCAGATAAGAGAGAAATAAAGAGCCCCATTTTAACTTAATTAACTTAACTAACTCTTTAATTGTCATATCTTTTTTTTTTTAAGATTTTATTTATTTATTTGACAGAGAGATAGAGAGTGCAAGCAGGCAGAGCGGCAGGGAGAGGGAGAAGCAGGCTCTCTGCTGAGCAGGAAGCCCGACTCGGGGCTTGATCCCAGGGACCTGAGCTGAATGAGCCACCCAGGCACCCCTAATGGTCCTATCTTTAATCCAGTCACATTCTGAGGTATTGGGAGTTAAGGCTTCAACATCGGAATTTGGGAGAGATGCCCAATTCAGCCCATAAGAGTAACTTATACTTAATATACTTATATATATTATGTATACTTAATACTTAATAAGTGGTAATGAGGGATCTGCACTGTTCTAAACCCTTTTTATGTACTGAGTTGTTTAATCTGTGCAACAAGGCTGTGAGCTAGCTACTTGGAAATATTCTGTTTTCCAGATGCAAAAACTGAGTTACAGAGAGGTAAAATGACTTTCTCAAAGTCACAAGGGCAGTAAATGGCAGAGTCGGGAATAAATGGAGGTGGCCTGGTCTCAGAGCTGGTCTCTCAGACACCATGCTGTTAGTTGTTAGTTTTTACCAACTTAAGGGCAAACGCTTTAAGATTGGATCCTAGGTTCAGAAGATGACTTCATGTTTTGGTTCTGCTAGTCTATGCTTTTCAGAAAGTCATCTGATTTCTTTAGGTCATCTATAGTCTCCTGTCTATGAGGAATAACTGACAAGATGATATAGAGCTCTTTGGCAAATAAGAAGGACTACATAAATGTCAACTGTTGTAGTAATTTCATCAGTACAGGTGTGTTTGTCACTTACATTTATGGACAGTCTAGCTACTGAACTGACACAAGACTGTGTTGATTTCCAGAGAAAACAGGTCCATGACAATGTGAACGAAAGATCATACAGTATGTGGCAGTAAACATTTTGACTCCAGTAGTAAATCCAACATGGTACTGAAGATCTCAAGCCTAGTCTGTTGTGTACATTTTTTTTTTTTTTAAGATTTTATTCATTCATTTGAGAGAGAGAGACAGAGAGAGCACACAAGCAGGGGGAGAGGCAGAGGGAGAGGGAGAAGCAGGCTCCCCACTGAGCCAGCCAGGAGCCTGACGTGGGGCTCGATCCCAGGATCTGGAGACCATGACCCGAACCGGAGGCAGACACCCAACCATCTGAGCCACCCAGGCGCCCCTGTTGTGTACGTTTTAACTTCACAATTAAGTGAAAGGTTTATTATTCCCCAAATAGGCAGAAATGAGAAAGAGAAAAAACAGCTCTTGACCATGGGGAACTGCCATAGCTCTAGGCTTCAGGGTTATTTGAAACTGGCCTGGTACTTTCACCTAGTGGTTGTCCTGTTGGGCATAAACAATCTCATCAAACACCAACACAAGATGAGGCCATTCTGAGACCATGACACAGAGAGACAAAACAGGGCCATATCATAACTTTTTAGGCACACAGGAAACAAGGTCGCTGTGCCATCCCAAAATAGCAAACGTTCCCCTCTCCTGGCTGACATGAGAAACGGCTACTTCATCATCAGTGACAGCGCTAGCCTCACTCAGGCCTGGCATCTATATTGAAAAGATTCATTGAGATATCCAAGCACAGAATTGTCCCTGCTTTCTTATAGCATCTAGAGTGAACCCTTGCTTTTTTAGACTCTCCTCAAGAGCACCCAGCCAAAGCACAAATCCTCTCAGAGATGCTTCCTAACACCCTCTTGCTGAGATGGCCCACAATTCCCATGCGTCTTCTCCCTTGCTTCAATGAGTAGTGAACATAATTGGTTCAACTACGGGTGTGTCTCTGGTGCTCTTTAGTTGAAGGGCATTGATAAAAGCAGTGCGGTTGCCCAAGCAGGTTTTAGAGAAACAATCTCATTTATGCTCCTATTTTCCCTGTGTGAAAGACTTAAAAACATCTTTTTAGCACATAAAGCTTTGGGGGTTTTCAGGAGAAAGGCCATTGGGAGTTGCAACTATTTCAGTAGGAGAGAAAAACTTCTATTTGAATACCTCTGTTTCGTGCTTTTGCCTTTATAGATCACATAGGCTGTGTTTACATTTATTTCTACTGTATCTTTCCTTTTTGCTTGCATTCTCATAAAAGTGTGAGGTTCTGAATACCATGTATTCCATCTTGTTACAATGACTGTCACACATGATTTAGTACAAAGCTCTCCTCCTCTATATTCTTATATTCTTCCTACCCAAAATAGAAGAACAAAAAAAAAAAGAGTTATACTGGTGTGTGCTGCCTGCCCAATTTAGTTGCTAACTGTCCACCCACTGTTCTTTTCTCTGCACCGTATGCCTGTGCTGTGGTTTAAGTGATCAAATTAAATGATAGGCCTAATTAACCGAAAGAACTTTGTAAGCTTCTCACAGAAAAACTGCTTTATACCTTCAGCTCATTACTGTCTGATAATTTATACAGTATTTGCCTACACATACATGTGCACATTCAACTAATTTTATTCTAACACCTTAATTCATGTGCCTATGTTCTGTTTCTTGAAATTTCCCTTTCTCTCATTATGGTTGCATAGCAACCTCAGCAAGTTGTGAACAGCAAAATGACTTGTTATTGGGTTAGGAGAGAGTTTGTCAAGTACCGTTGAGCTAGGGGTTCCATAAGTAAATAGTATTCTCTTATACTTTCGTGGAAGTATATTTAGAGGGAAAATTGGAATCTGTGATCAATCCAGGAAAAATAGAATGATTTACATCAAAGAGAAATGTTTACACAGGTTGATAAATCAACTGACATGATGGGTTCAAAGATTTCTGTCCTTTATTGAAACATGAATTTTTATGTATTCGTTTGCATTTTATTCATTCATTCATTTAAAGTATAGTTGATATACAATGTTATATTAGTGACTTGAATTTCAAATGGTGTGTGTATAGAGGTTTATTTTTAGCCTCTATTTTAAAGATTCATTTGTTAATATATTGAAGCAACAATCCTACTACATATGATGTCAGGGTACTTAAGGTAAAGATGTATCAGACATGAGCATTAGTGCCAAGAAATTTTGTAAAATAGATTAAATTCTATTTTTCATGGGAGCTTATAATCCATCCTGGATTTGGATTTAGGCTTTGAGTCTGACTGAAGGTACAGAGGTCAGAAGGCTCAGTGCCTGAGGTCCCTACGCTTTCATTATAAGGGCAGTATATTCTTTCAGAATAAAATCTGTGGTTTTGCTGTGGAAGGTCCAACCTGGAGGAATCCAGATTGAAAAAAATGCATTTTTTTTTTTTCTTATTTTCAAGCAGGTTGCTTTTGTAGAATGTATAGTGTGGATAGCCCAACTTTTATATTCACTGTCTGCCTAATGTACCTCATTAAAATATATACACAGAGAGAAAACTCCCTACTCCTGATTGCAGCTCACAGGGGAGTATTTTTGGTACTGTACTTTTCATCTGACTGCATCACACTATACTTTCTCTAGTATCTTATTCCTCTAAAATTTTTTTAAGTACTTGTTTTCTGTCTGAGCTGTGTATTAATTTTTTTTTTTTTAAGATTTTATTTATTTATTTGAGACAGAGAGAATGAGAGAGCCAGAGAGCACATGAGAGCGGGGAAGGTCAGAGGGAGAAGCAGACTCCCTGGCGAGCAGGGAGCCCGATGTGGGACTCGATCCCGGGGCTCCAGGATCATGACCTGAGCTGAAGGCAGTCGCTTAACCAACTGAGCCACCCAGGCGCCCTGAGCTGTGTATTATTGTCTGAGTAGCTTCAGTTGGCTAAAAAGTAGTGGCCACAATAGCTATTTTTATCCATTCTGAATTTGGATCCTATCCATTTATTTATTTATTTATTTATTTATTTATTTATTTATTTATTTAAATTTTTTTTTTTAAAGATTTTATTTATTTATTTGAGAGGCAGAGACTGAGAGAGAGAGCACATGAGAGGGGGGAGGGCTGGGAGGGTCAGACTCCCCGCCGAGCAGGGAGCCCGATGCAGGACTCGATCCAGGGACTCCAGGATCATGACGCAAGCCGAAGGCAGTCGCCCAACCAACTGAGCGGGTGCCCCTGGATCCTATCCATTTAAATTGTGTTTCAGAAAATTGTATTGGTGTTAGTGAACTACTCTTGATGTTCTGAGACCGTACTGTTGATGAGATCTATGTTTTACATTTTGTAAACTCTAAAAAATTTAAGAACAATGCTTTTGTTGACTCTGGATCTGATGTCTGTAATAAACTCATGATGGTTAATTTTATGTGTCAACATGACTGGGCCACAGTATGCCCAGATAGTTCTTTAAACATTATTTCTAGGTGTGTCTATGAGGGTGTTTCTAGGAGATTTGTGTTTGAATTGGTGAACTGAATAAAGCAGTTGGCCCTTCCCAATGTGGGTGAGCATCATCCAATTCATTGAAGGCCTGGATTGAGTAAAAAGACAGAAGAAGGATGAATTCAGTCTTTCTCTGCCTGACTGCTGAGCTGGAACATCAATCTTCTCCTGCCCTTGGTGCTCCTGGTTCTCAGGCCTCAGACCTGGAATCCATAATCTACTCTCTGCCTCTCAGCCTTTAAACTACAATACTGGCCTTGCTGCATCTCCAACGTACTTAGGGCAGATTGTGGCACTTCTTAGCCTCCACTGGTTCTGTTTCTCTGGAGGACCCTGACAAAGATAAAACTCTAGGATCAAGACCATATAAAATCAGTCATCTAATGGAAAGAAAGCATAACTAATGTCATTGAGCACCTACCATGTGTCAGTATTCATACACTATTCTCACTTAATGCATACAGCAATAAGGTGGGTATTACTGTAGAACTGGTAACTGATGGGATAATCACGTCCCAGAAAAATGAAGAAAATTGACTTTCATCACATAGCCAAGAAGTAGCAGAAGCAGGTATTCAAACCTGTTTGCCTGACTCCTGAACTCATTCCTACCTCCCCATTCTGAAGTTCAGGGAACTAGCATTTATGCTATCTTCTACTTGTCAGACATGGGATGGAAGATTTATATATATATATTATGTATAGTATATACTCTCAGGTATTCTGGATGCAATGAACAGTTCTAAGCCACGACTTCTAAACTCAAAGACCTTGTAATGTATTTAAGGAGATCAATCAAATGAGGCAACATTAAAGTGTGTCAAAGGAGAATTGGAGATAATTACTATGGGAGCAGAGAGGAAGAACTTCACTAATCCTCTCAGGTCAGCTAGCAGCTGGATATCCAGGAAGCATATGTTCATTTTCTACTTTCCGTCTAAAATATCAATAGAGAGTTTGCTGCTTTTGTCATAAAATAGAGCTGTTTTCAGCTCTCTGTTTCAACTATACTTTTATGACCTTTTGAATCTTGAGTGACTGTGGTATAAAGAGGTATATCTCAGCTTTATCGTGTACTAAATGTGTGATTCTGGGCAAATTACTTACCTCTTTGTGTCCAAGTTTCTCCATTTGTAGAATGCTCATAATAGTAGCACCTAGTTTATAAGCTTGTTGTGACAATTAGAATGATCTAAAGATATGTTATTAGTTACATACATGTTTAGTTTATAATTATAATGCCTTCTTGGTGAATCTTTTTATCATTCATTCACTCTGTTTTGCATAACAGTACATATATATATATATATATATATATTTTTTTTTTTTTTTTTTTGCCCATAAATCCTATTTGTCTTATGCTAGCTTTCTTTTGATCAGCATTTTGCTATTAGTATTTGATAGTATTTGCTCTCTTTTTTCTAGCCTTTGTCTGCAACTGTTTGGGGTCCATATGTTTTAGGTATTTAAAAATTACATTTATGTTTTTTGTAATTATTGTTAATTTTTATTTCCATCATTTGATTTTGTGCTATATTTCCTATGCTTACATTTTCCTTCTCATGTATTCTATTGGATTGCTAAAATCTATTTTGCTTTTAATCTCTCTATTCATTTGGAAATTATATATTTCCATTGAAGGGAGATTGTCTATTCTCCTGTTAGTGTTACCCTTAAAATTTTAACATATATATTTAACAAAGTTTAAAGAAATCAGAATTTCTGCTTTCTTCCCCCAAAATATAACTTACCTAGAATGTTTTCTCTTTAATAACTCCCAGCATGTTTCCATGTTATTATGATCAAATATTTTTGTTTCATCTTGATTTTATGTCCCCTGTATTAATCATTGTTCTTGTATATGGTCATTGTTTTCTTGGTAATTTTTCAGCACTAACAATTTACTAATCATGTTTTCTGCTTCATTTAATTTTCTGTTTTTACTCTTTATTACATTTTTAATTTCTAGAAATTATATTTAATTATTTTCCAGATCTGCCTGTATTTTTCTGATTTCTTTAGTTCAGTGTTTCTAATCCCTTATTTACATATTTAAGCATTTAAATATATTTGGTATTTTCTATGAGATTGTTATGTTATCTGAAGTCTTAGGTGTCTGACCTGCTGTTTATAGTATCTGCTGATTCTTGCTCTCAGTGGGGTTTCCTTCTGTGCTTTCTAATTTTGGATTGCTTATCCTCAGTAGGCAATCTTCTGTTAATGGGATTTAAGGTGTATCCTTTAGGATGATTTTATATTTAGTTCTACCAAGAATATTAAAAATTAGCCAGCTTCCAGGCAATATTTTTATATTAATTTCTAAGCCTTGGCGATTTGGACCCAGCAACCAGTGGGGATTCAAACACCAAATTTAGCTGAGGTCAGGCCTGTGGTTATAAATTATTGGCAAAGATGGGGCGCCAGGGTGGTTCAGTTGGTTAAGCGACTGCCTTTGGCTCAGGTCATGATCCTGGAGTCCCTGGATCGAGTCCCACATCAGGCTCCCTGCTCGGCAGGGAGTCTGCTTCTCCCTCTGACCCTCCCCCATCTCATGCTCTCTCTCTCTATCTCATTCTCTCTCTCAAATAAATAAATAAAATCTTAAAAAAAATAAATTATTGGCAAAGATTTGTTTTCCTCTCTATTGTAGAGCCAGAGCAGAACAGTATCCTATCTTTACATTTTTCTCTGGTGGGAGATGGGTGCATTTTTATAGCTTATCATTTCATGTGGAGATGCCCCTTTTGAGGATTCTAGTTTTATGGAGGAGGGACAAGGGCTCAAGCAGGAAATCCATAAGGCTCTTGGTAAAAGCAGCATTACACCCCACCCAGGTGTACCAGGAACTTGGTGTTTCCAGTTCTGGATTTCAGTTCACTCTTCACTTTTGAATTAGTCTTCACTTTTTTTTTTTTCAAATTTCCTTGAAATGTTACTTCTAAACCTATGCTGTATTTAAAAAAAATATATTTCTTATATTTACTTAGTGTGTACTTAGGAGTTTTGTAGTTTGAGGGCTTTTAGAATTTCTAGTTCACCATATTGCAAGAAATGGATCTGCATTTATGGGCAAAAGAAGGTGGATTCAAAAAGCAATAGAGTTTGTTATGGCAGTGATGAGGAATGTCCTGTGTTCTTATTTTCCTTCTAAATCACAAATCTTAATATACATTTGCATAAAAACCCTGTAGTGATTTTCCATTGCTCTTGGGATAAATTCTAATTCTCTTAGCATGTCTTTCACAAATTCTAATTATTTGTCCCTTATTTGCCCAGCTGGTTCTCTCCTTTTTTAAAATGATTTTATTTATTTATTTGAGAGAGAGAAAGAGAGCATGAGCAGGGGGAGGGGGAGAGGGGCACGGAGCCTGACATGGGGCTTGATCCCAGGACCCTGGGATCTTGATCTGAGCCGAAGGCAGACACATAACTGACTGAGCCACCCAGGTGCCCCAATCCAGTTCTCTCCTTCTCAAGTGGCTTTTTTGTGCAGCTAGAATGAACTTTCTTAATTTCTTCAAGTTTGTCAATTTTGTTTTTTTTTTCTCACCCCCAGCCTTTTTATTATTCTGATTCCTCTGCTTGGAGCTCAAATTTTTTCCCATCTCTCCCCTTTACCCCAACTCCTTTGATGATTGTCTAATTTTTAAGCTTCAGTTTAAGCATCACTTTTTGCAGAGAGCTTCTCTTGGTCCTTCCCCACCCCACCCCACTCCAATATGCATTCCCATTACATGCTCCTATATAGCATCCTGTACTTTCTGTTTTCTTTATTGTGTCAGAAAAATCATGTTTATTTGTACTTAGTAATTTATTGTTCATTTTTGCCAGTCTCTAATTCCAGGTTAGGCACCCAAATTATTCCTCACTATTGATTCTGTATATCCTAGCATGATGTCATATTGTAAGCAGTTAGTAAATATTTACAGAGTTTTTATTTTATTATTTATTTGAGAGAGAGAAAGAGCGAAGTGAGAGAGCACAAGCAGGGGGAGTGACAGAGGGAGAGGGAGAAGCAGGCTCCATGCTGAGCAGGGAGCCCGATGCAGGGCTTGATCCCAGGACCCTGGGATTATGACTGAGCCAAAGGCAGACGCTTAACTGGCTGAGCCACCCAGGCACCCCACCAGAGTATTTCAAATTAAAATTGCTGTGATTATAATTACCATTTTCAATAGCCATCATTTATGTGCCTAGTACTGGGTAGAAATTATAAACATTGTGATGTTATAAGGAAACTTTAATTTGGGGTTATTTATGAGAGCCTTTCAGAAGTAGAAAATGACCATGTCTTATAATCTTAATTATCTATTTTGTGAGGCTGTGTATTCAGATCTATCATAGAAAATGGAGAACATTTTGACTATGATGGTTACTTTCAAGCCATATATCAAATAATCCATTTTATTGAGAGTCTATGATGACAAGACTGACACAAAGGTGATTAGGGTCACTGATACATTCCCCTATGGTTGTGCCATGTATGTTAACATGAAGAGTGGGAAACACCTTGGAGTTTTTCAGAGTAGTCTTTTCTCTAGGCATTGACATCACACTTAGGACCTGTTGAGTTCCCAGATGGCAAATAAGGGTAAAGAAAAGTCCAGAGAGACATTGTGGAGAGTATGGCTCTAGGTAATGCTGGGGCACAACAAAAGTATATGTGCATGGGCCCTCATGGAAGAAACATATACACAAAAATGCACATATAGAAGGATACCAAGAATGGAGTATGTTTAGGGATACAAATAGGAGTGAATGTGAGTATCAATAAGTCAGATGGGCAATTAGACCAGTTTGTGCTGCTACCAGGTGAGGAAGATGAAGTTCCATGTAGGCTGAGTGATGATGAAGTCCTTATTCAAAAATAAGGCTAAGGCTGTGTTCCAGCACAGTTAGATATTCTTGCTTTTAGACTAGATATCTGGCTTAGATATTTAGGTTTTAGGTTAGATTTCTAGGCTTATTTATGATCTTGGAGTTGAGATACACAAAGAACAACAATTACTATTTTTATCACCACTTAACTGTGTAATTGTGCAGAGTTGTTTTAAGCTGTGGCATGGTTACATTTGTTTATTTTGTGATATATCCCCACCCTCCTAGTAAAGACACCCCACATTAAATGTGGTTCTTGAGGTTTCATTACCCACATGGAGTGAATAGTTGTATTCTGTTGGGCTGAGATCCTTTAAGAATTACATGAACAGGGGCGCCTGGGTGGCTCAGTTGGTTAAGCGACTGCCTTCGGCTCAGGTCATGATCTCAGGGTCCTGGGATCGAGCCCCACATCGGGCTCCCTGCTCAGAGGGGAGCCTGCTTCTCCCTCTCCCACTCCCCCTGCTTGTGTTCCCTCTCTCGCTGTCTCTCTCTCTGTCAAATAAATAAATAGAAATCTTTAAAAAAAAATTACATGAACAGGGTGAAGAGCCAACACTTAGAATTCTTCTGGGCCTCCAAGGCAGCCATGATCATTTAGGTCCATCAATCTCAATCACAAGCAGTGGAGAAAATTTTTAAAGTGAAATTTGAAATATAGACTCTGGAGAATATATTATGCCATCAGGAATCACTAAAATTAGGCAATCTTTTTCAGGAGATATGTGCAAAGGACTGCGAGATGTCAAAGATTGGGTAATAGAACCAGTAAGAACCAGAGATCTTTGGAATCATTGAAGGTTTTCATTGCTAAGTGCATTGCTATAATACTAATTTTTTTCAGGAATGTTTGGACTCCCTTAGGGAAGTAGATATAATATTCAACACTAGAACAATCAAGCACATCTTGCTCAGATCTTATATATAAATGATACTGTTACAAATGGCCCAGGATAAACATGCTAAAATGGTTTTCTGAGTTGGGAATACATGAGTATATTAAATTGATTAAGTTGCCATTCAGGTAATTCCTTGGCGCAGAAGCCCCTGTGTGTATTTGTGTGTGTGTGTGTGTGTATGCATGTGTGTTGATAGAGTGGGAACAACAACCCTTGGGTAATTGTGGGTACAATTCATAGGCCAAAGGTCCTCAGTGGGCAGTTAAGTGTTCCAATGTAGTTTTGTAAAGCATGATATTTGCATATAATGAACCCCAAGTAATACCAGCTTATGGAAAAACAATAGTGGAAGGATTCTGGTAGAGTTTTCAGTTTAAGGCACGGTAAAACATCAGCATCAGGAAGACAAATAATGAGGACAATTCTGGAGTCCACAGGTACTGAGTCAGGGGCCTGAAAACCATCAGGATGGTTTTGTTTGATCTCTTAAATCTATCATCTTGGTCTTCTCTGTATTTTGGCATGCAGATGAGCTCTTTTTGTATAGGGACAGGAGAGAGGTATACATGACACCTAGCAATTTCTAGGGTTCCTTGCAATTTACTCATTAGGTAGTAAAAACTCTTTATCCCATCTCCTGCTCCAGTTATTAAAAATTCTAGGGAAAGGCTTAGATTGATCATGTGTGGGTCATGTGCCCATCCCAAAGAGAAGGGGGTCAGATCTCTTTTGAAATATATGGTTTTTTGGGACATCTGGGTGGCTCAGGTCATGATCTCAGGGTACTGACATTGAGCCCCACATCGGGCTCCCTGCTCAGTGGGGAGTCTGCTTCTCCCTCTCCCTCTGCTGCTCCCCCTGCTTATGCTCTCTCGCTCCCACTCTCTCTCAAATAAATAATACCTTAAAAAAAAAGAAACACATGTTTTTATTTATTTATTTTTTAAATTTACTTTTACTCTGTGACCTTACCCTTCTCTTCAGCCCAGGCTGCTAAACATGATTCGTCCATAATTTTTTTTTTTTTTTTTTGGAGAGGGGGGTAAGTTTTCCCTGGAACATGTTAAAAATGGTATGGATTTTTTTATTTATTTATTTATTTTTATTTTTTTTTAAAGATTTTATTTATTTGAGAGAGAGAGAATGAGAGACAGAGAGCATGAGAGAGAGGAGGGTCAGAGGGAGAAGCAGACTCCTTGCTGAGCAGGAAGCCCGATGTGGGACTCGATCCCGGGACTCCAGGATCATGACCTGAGCCGAAGGCAGTCGCTTAACCAATTGAGCCACCCAGGCGCCCGGATTTTTACTTTTAAACTTAGACAAAAAGCCATGATCCAGACATCAGACTACACTGTAGGAGAACACTTGCTAAATTCATTTTTAGAGCTGTAGTACAAACGTGAGAGAAAAGTTGGAGAAGACAGCAATGTAGGAGAATGAATGGCTTGGGCCACTGAGAAGGACCCTTATGCTTTGCATCCCATTCTGGGGTTAGTTCCAAGCTGGATGGTAAAAACTTGAACCCCCCAACCCACTGGGTTTGGAGATGGGAGATTAGAGGGGACTTGTGATTCATCTTCCAGCTGGTTGCCTGGGTGGCAGAATGGCACATCCCTCTGATATCCATGATGTGAGAAAATAGAACAGGCTAAACCATATCAGATGCCTGGGCAGAAGAGTGTGCAGTAGGCTCATTAAATTGAAGTAAGCCTTTTTACAGTAAGTGAGGTTCTCCAGAAGCAGATCTGAGGCAGAGTTTGGGGTACCAGATGTTTTTTAGGGGGTTAATATCTTTGAAGGGAAGAGGGGAAAGAAACAGGACAGGACAGAAGTCTAGCTGTGATATAGCCTTGGCCAAACTCAAGGGAAACTTTGGAACAAGAATCGCCAATCACAGTTTCCTGGCTTGGTTGAAATGGCTGGTCTGTGGCCCCTGACCTTGCTCTGTCATTGGTGTGAGCCACCCAGCAGTGTATGTGAGCATAGGCGAGACAGCTCACTGCTGGTGGGGCAGAACAAGAGGTGGCTGGCAGCAAGAGGTGGTCTGCTAATCACACTCCCTACAGCTGAACCCCAAGCCCTTCTTTGCAAGGAGATTTGGGGATGCATCTTTGGTTTGCATGTGCCCTCATGCGATATGGGAAGCAGCCACTGTTTTCTTTTTGTGGCTGAGAAAGATGAAGACCTAGAGGATCTTGTGGTGATGACAGCAGTCCAGAGCAGAAAACAGCCATGGCTTATGTGGTTTTTGACTCAGTGAGAAGACAGAACCCCTCAGCAGTTGCCAGTATAGTGAAAAGAACATATCAGTAGATTCACCAAGATTTTGAACTTTAATAGATGAGAAAATAAAACAGATTCCTATTTCCTACCTTTATCTCCAGCCTCCTACCTCCACGTTGTGTGTTGTGTAAGCCTTCTGGAATCTTTGTTACTGAAGGAGAGGATCTGAAATAACTTCACTCACTTGAAATTGAATTATTATGTTTTTTCCATCTGTAAAATGTTGATTCAAAATGGAGAAGAAGATAAGTTATAGAGAAACAAAACATTTAATTTGCATAGGCAGGAACATGGCCTTGAAAATTCATGACCACTTCAAAGTAACTGAAATAAAACTAACTTTTGCTATTTGCTTTTTCAGGAGAATATAGATAGTTCTCAAAGTCTTTGATTAAATTGGGCTAACTGTAGGGCTGCCTTCAAAATGTTTTATAATTTTCGGGTCTTATATGCTTATTTGACAAAAGCGAAACTTACTGTTGTGATGTTATTTGAATCCGTGCCCACCTCTTAGTCCTTTCCCTTTGTATACTGTCATTCTGGAATGTTCTTCAACATCATTCTATTCCTCTATATCATTTGTTCTTTGTTCAGGTATCACTTCCCCAAACCTTTCATGGCTAACATCCTTAACATGCTATAATTTTCTGGAACTATTTATCACTATCTGAGATTATATTCTATGTTTATTTGTATAGTTATCGACTGTCTCCTCACAAGAAAGGAAACTGTGAGGACAGGACATTCTTTTTCATCATCTTTATATCCCCAGTTCCCAACACCTGATAGAAATTCTATGAATATTTGTTGAATGAATGAATCAGTTGTATGTAAAGATTTACCAATTCTGGAAATTCATTTAAATTGCTTCTTTTTTTTTTTTTTTAAGATTTTATTTATTTATTTAACAAGAGAGAGAGACAGCGAGAGAGGGAACACAAGTAGGGGGAGTGGGAGAGGGGAAGCAGGCTTCCCGCTGAGCATGGAGCCCAGTGCGGGGCTCGATCCCAGGACCCTGAGATCATGATCTGAGCCAAAGGCAGCTGTTTAACCGACTGAGCCACCCAGGCGCCCCTCATTTAAATTGCTTCTAATGGGAAAAATGATACAAATTACTTTTCTTTACATATCTTACCATATAAAATACTTCTGTACCCATTTAAAATAATGCTTCTGAAAAGAATTTTTAAATATCAAGGCAATAAAAGGGCCTCATTTTAAACATTTTCAAGCAGTATTAAGTTGGAGCTTTAAGTGTTTGTTTTTCTAGATTATTAAATTAGAATGAAATATTGTCAAATGCATTATTGGACTATTAGTGTTAATTACATATTTTTATATGACGCTTCATGCTGTAGCAAGATCACATTTTGTTAAACAGAGGTGAGGCATTTTTGAGTGTAGCTCAACAGTGAACATCCTTGGAAAAATGGCATTGGGGTCAAAGGTAAAATTAGATACCCACGTTTTCCAGCTATGGGATTTGACAGGAAAAAGTGCTTTTGCTTTTTCTTCCCCTTCCTCCTCCTCCTATTATTCTTCTCTTTCCCCTTCCTTCTCTTTTCTCCTCTTCTTTCTTTAATCCTTTTGTGAAGTAATCCCACTGGGTGGAAGCACAGAGCTAATTTTACCAAACAAGAGCAGTAGAAAACAACACTTAAACATGGTGTTGCTGTTTCAACATATTAATGCTACTAATCTTAGAAAATATTTTTGTATTTTTAGAACTTATACAAATTGAGAGGAGAAATGACAAATGGCTTCAGGGGATGTAGATATATGACAGACTGGCAACACTCACCCAGACAGGATGGTTGGTACTTTCATTTACCTTAAATGTCTTCTGATTATAAGAAGACCAGTAAAAAAAATGTGCTCAAGAATTAACTGTGTTTTGGTGACATATTTCCTTAGCTTATTGATTAATTTCCTAGTCACATAAATTCTACAATTTCAGCTTTTCCTTTATCAAGATTGCTGAGAAAATGATAATGGATTAATGAAATAAGATAGCTCAGAGGAGTTGAAAACTGGATAATGCTCATATTAAAAGTATAATATAAAGCTTTGAATTGGTGCCTTAAGCAGACAATCATGTTTATCTCAGAAGAAAATCTTAAGTGTGTTACTGCACATGGGATAATATTTAGTTATTTCTTATTTTCATGCCTTAAGACACATCTCAGAGAAAAGAACAAATGTCATAGCAATAATATTTTATATTACTATACATATCTGGTTATTGACTGGAACTTCTGCATATATAATTTTTTTTCACCACCAGTATTTCTTTTAATAAGACATGGAAGGCTGTATGGCAGGGAAAGGGGGAGGGAAGTCAAATATGATCATTTACAACCACAAAAAAGCCTCTGTACATGTCTTACACCTGGCAGAAGGGAGGGCAAGCCGGGGAGAGGCAGGCTGGGGTCAGCCCTACTTGTAGAGGATATCACAGTCCAAGCTGGTAGAGAAGGTAGGTCATGGTTGTTTCAAGAGCTGGTCATCAGTACAGGATAGTCACACAGCAAAAATGTTTGCAAAACTGGAGAAGAAAATGGTAGAAGAGACTGCTTTCGTCCTGAGGCCAGGGATTGCTACTAAGATCCCATGGTTGGTGAGCAAGGAATCGGTTGCCTCAATGGGAGCTGACTCAGGAGATGACTACTTTCAATGGAAGCAGCTCCAGAGAAGGTCTTTTATCCTAGCTTTTGAGAAGAAATGAATACATACAGATATTAAAGGCCAGACTTTCTGACTATGCTAAACGCATCTGAAACTTGCAGGAGATTAAGGAGAAACTTGAAATTGGGTTAGAAAAACACCAGGATTCTTCCATGTGAAAATTTTAAGAGCAGAATGAGACATTCCAAGCCAACTGAGCCAAAATGGTGGAAGGATTGGCTTTGGCATTAGTCAGGGAGGACCAGGATGGGCAGGAAAAAAAAGGGATCAGCTAGATAAAGGAAGAAATTTCTGATAGCTCAACAGATTCTGGTTCAAGATGGTGATATGATGGGAATATTCTGAACTTACCTCCTCCCATAGATACAGAGTCTACAGCTAGATATGGTACAATTCCTCTTTAAAAAAACTTAAAGCCTGGCTGAGTGATGACTTCACATTTGGCAAATGAGAAGAAAAGCAAGTAGGAGAGGCTGGGATACAATCTTGCCATAAGTCCCCTTCTTCCAGTGTTGTGACCCACAACTGAGAGAACTCAAAACCAGAGCTTCTTCCTGAGGAGAGAAGGATTCGAACCCTACATCAAGCACTCCCAACTTTTAAGACATGGGTTTACATTATCATTATTTTTTCGAAAAAAAAAATGCAGCTTTCATTTAATAAATTTCAGAGGCAGACACCACCAAGAGAAGCTTGCCGGTTGAGATGTATGTGATGTTATGACTGCAGACAAACCATCTTGTGAAAAAATATTCAAAAGGATTATAAGCATGGCTAGCAGAGTCATTTTTAGAATGGAGTCAGGAGGCCATAATGGAAAAGTAACTTACGCATCCAAACGGAACCTGGACTTTGGACTTTTGCCAACCTCAACCCACCACATCCTAGAAAACATCCTTGGCCCTTGACTGAAATGGAGATAACAAAATCCTGTTAGCTAAACAACCAATCATGTATTAGATAGTCAACTTAAACTGAACAGCACCAATCATAATTCTCTCAAAACACTTGTGTAAGCCTGCGGTTTCTGTCTTTAAAAACTCCTGCCTCTTGCCTGTGATTTGGGGCATACTTTTGATTTTGGTCTACTCTTCACCTCCTGGATTATAATCCCTAAAACCCTGAATAAATACATACATTTATTTTCTGGCTTTCAGTTTTGCCTTTCTTTAGCCAACATTATCCATGGTAATTTAAACAGCTTTGGATATGAGAGTTGGGGGTAAATACCTTAAATTTGATATAGATGTGAAAACAAGTCACCATGTACTCTGATGTATTCAGTGTGATGAAGGAATAATTTGCTTTTATACTCTGCAACAATTCTGGCCTCCAAAAAGGGCATAGAGACAAGGAGTCAGCAGAATAGAGCTCCAAACTGCAGCCAGAACAATCTTATAAATGAAAATGAAAATGTAAATCTGTTAATGTCATCACTTTCAGTAAAGCCCTTTATCTCTTCATAATTGCTTTTCAGGTTCAGGACCAAAATTTTTATCCTGATCTATGAGGCTCTTTGTGGTCTCACCCTGTCTTTTTTTTTTTCCAGACTCTACCTCAATCACTCTCTCTTTCTTCTCTGTTCTAGTAACAATGGACTTTCTTCATTTGCTCAAATGAACTGTATCTCCTGCAGCTACAAGCTCTTCCTGCTGCTTGGAAATAGGGAACACCCCATTTCCCTTGCCCACTTAACTCACACTCATCCATCGGATTTCAAGTATCACTTCCTCTGGGAAGCCTTCCTTGGCCTCTCAGGCCAGTGAAGCTCCCCAGTTACAGACTTTTAAGGCATCACGTTTGCTGTATGACTGTTTGACTAATGTGTTTTACCCAAGTTGACTGTAAGCTCCGAGAAGTCAGGCACTGGGTTAGATTTCGGTCACCATTGTACTCACAGCTCCAGCAGTTTGTCTGTGGTCCCATTCCCTCTCTAACCCCTTTCCCTACATCCTACTTGTTTTTTTTTTTTTTTTTTTAAGATTTTATTTATTTATTTGACAGAGAGAGACAGTGAGAGAGGGAACACAAGTAGGGGGAGTGGGAGAGGGAGAAGCAGGCTCCTTGCTGAGCAGGGAGCCCGATGCGGGACTCCATCCCAAGACCCTGAGATCATAACCTGAGCCAAAGGCAGATGCTTAACAACTGAGCCACCCAGGCGCCCTCCTACTTGTTTTTGAATGCTCATTTTTTGAGATTCCCATGGTATTGTCAGACTCTAGCCACACCAGTTCCTTCTCTTCTACAAACATACAATCAGAGATTAGGGATATGCATCAAACCCTGAGAGATATTCTACCATCAAGAAAAGTGAGGTGGCCTTTGAAAAAAACTTGGTAGCAATGCATGTAAAAGGCTGTAGCTTTTCATGAACTGTCTTAATTCAAGTCATCAGAGAACAAAAGGTGAATATAGGAAAAGATTCCACTCCAAACCAAGAAAATCAGAGTGGTTAAGCTTGTAAGCCACATCTTGGACTGTTCATGTGACATTGACTTCCATGCTGAATTTACTGTAGTTGTCGATTTCAAAATAAATGCAAATAGAATAAGTGTTAAGATTGGTGCAGGAAAGAGAAGAGTATTTTCTCCATAATTAATACCCATTCCTTTTTTTTTATTGGTTTAGTAATAAAGCCACTACCTCAGACCAAAACGATACCCATGATGGGGTCGTTGTACTTTCTATTGGGAGAAAAGTGAGGAAGGGAAAACAAAATCTTGTGATTTAATTATCAGTGGTATCACTTATTATTTCTTCAGATGTAAATACTTTCTTCATCAATTTTCTCAAAGTCCCTGATTAAAGTAAAGTGATTACAATGCCTCATTCCTCCTAGTGTGGGAACTTTATGTAATGAGAAGTTGTTTCTTTTTTCTTTTCATAGCTTGCCAAACTAGAAGTCATCTAATCTAAGTTCCTCATTAGCTGAGAAAATAGTACTTGTACTGTGAATGAGTGATATAAACATATGTAGGTGATTTGTTCCATTTAGGGTGTGTGTGTGTGTGTGTGTACATATGTGTTTTATTTTTTTTTAGTGAGATGGTGCATAGCTAACTAATTTTTCAAAGATGTCTATAAACCCACCACCATTTAAAAACCAGACATAATCTTCTCTAGATAGTCAGGGTCAAAAACTCAGGACATTCAGTAAAAGAGGGGGAAAATAAAGAATAATTGGAAGGACAGAAAACTTGAGAGTTCTGTGTAGTATGTTATTCATCCCCTGTTAAAGGTATTTATATTACTGCCTATGAAGCCTGAGGCTCAGTCTGGATTTGCTAACATTATTGTATTTGGATATTGATATAGTATGTTTTATAATGACGAACTAAGAAGCAGTTACACAAAACGAGAAAATAAGGAGGAAGAACAACTGTGTACTGACATCCAGGTGGGAATACAAAAATGTCCTGGATTTAGAAAAAGCTGCAGACAGAATACAAATGATGACTTGGACACATGATACAACTCACTGCCCAATTGACGATAAAAACCACAGCTGTACTGAGAAGTAACTACAGGGATGCAATGCATTGTGTATGGAAGATGCTTTATATTATAGAAAAAAAGTGATGGGATAGTTTCAATTAATTGTCTAGAACAAAATTTGTAACCCTACAAAATTATTTTCTAAGTCTACAAAATGTGTGTGAATTTAACAGAAAATTTTACTTGTCGATATTAAATTTTTTTCCCCCTTAGAGCCAGCAAACCTAGGGAGAGCTAATTAAATCTGTCCTGTTTTGCATATAGATGTGTTCTAAAAATAAGGTTGAAAATGTTTACTTTGGTTACTACAACATTTTGGTTACTTACAGTATCATTTTTTAAGTCTTCAGACATTTTGTGGACATTTGTCAGTATTTCTTGATGTGAAGGTTTTAGGAATTTCTTTTCAGAGATTCACTTATTTATTTTAGAGAGAGAGTGAGTGAGCAGGGAGAGGGGCAGAGGGAGAGAGAGAATCTGAAGCAGACTCCCTGTTCAGCAGGGAGCCCGACTTGGGGCTTGATCCCAGGACCCCGAGATCATGACCTGAGCCAAAATCAAGAGTCGGTTGCTCAACTGACTGAGCCACCCAAGTGCCCATGAATTGTTTTTTCAAAAGTAAGGTCTAATACACTAGTATAGGATTAGGAGACAGTGGTATAATTAATAGCTCTAAGGAGATCTCAGACATGAAATTATGACATCAATAGAAGCAATTATATTAATAAGATATTAAATAAATATTTACCAATCCAAGTAAGATTGAGATGCTAGGCAGGTAAAAAAGGCAATAAAAGTAATCAAACTTAATATGGTAGAAACCTGGTATGATCTTCATGAGAATTCAGATTAAAATGACCATATATTGGGCACCTGGGTGGCTCAGTTGGTTAGGCGTCTGCCTTCGGCTCAAGTCATGATCTGAGAGTCCTGGGATTGAGTCCCGCATCGGCCTCCTTGCTCTGTGGGGAGCCTGCTTCTCCCTCTCCTCCCCACTTGTGCTCTCTCTCACACTCTCTTTCTCTCTCTCAAATAAATAAATAAAATCTAAAAAAAAATAAAAAAAATAAAATGACCATATATTGAATTATTCTCTATGAGGCTTGGGTATAACTGAAGGGACCACCTGCTATATTACATTACTGCACAGTAGTCCAGAGTGTGGACTTCAGATTCAGGATGCTTATCTGGAGCAATTAACGTGTTTTCTCTATGCCTTAGTATCAAATTCACAGAGTTTCTGTGGAGGTTAGAAGACTTAATATATTTAAAGGTCTTAGCACAAGCCTAGCACGTAGTGAATTGCTCCAAATGTTATCTGCACTCTTACTGCTGCTACCAATACTGATGTTTATAATTTTTATAGTTGATAATATTTCTAATCTGTGAGGAATCATGAAGAGGATGTAGAAGGCTGAAGAAAGTTATAACAATATTCAAAGAGATGAAGAAAACAGGACCTATAACTGTAACCTTGAAACCTTTGTCCTTGATGTCAACTCCTGACCAAAAAAAAAAAAGAGTGAATTATTGAAATAGTGGTTTGTGAATAGCTAGAAAAGGAAGGAGTGGCCATCAGGAGCCAAAATGGATTGAATTTGAATGAATCATGTCAGTCTAAGTAAATTCTTTTCGGCAGAGATACCAGACTGATAAAGCACCTCACCTCCTAAATATCATTAGGCATAGTGTCTCCAAACTTTAGTAAGTCGCTAGATAAGCTCCTTCATCTTGTGACCTAGATAGGGGTTTTGTTGTTGATTCAATTTAAGATGCTGGACTTATTAATTAGAAAAATAATCAACCTTGTAACTCTACCCAAAGGGTCCAGATTAATGAATTAGTGTAGACATATAAGAAAATTTCTAACAGTGTATTTCAGGGTCTAACTTTGGCTGTCCTCTGTGGAATACATTTTATCAGTTAATGTATTGAATAATAATAATGATGATGTTGAAGAACAGTAATAGAAACTTTAGAAGACTTTATTTCTACTCACAGCCAATTTCCTCCTTTTCTTTCTAACAAAAGTCCAATTTTCTTCAGCTATTAACTCTTTTTACAGCAGCCATGTGCTCACATGGGAAAATATCATCTCCAACCCCTGAATCATGACTGGTTTAAGACAACCATTATGTCCTATACCATTTGCCAATTATTGATTTGGAAATGGGCATCTTGACTTATAGGAAAGTTGGCTGGAAAAGTTTCTGAGAGACAGAAGAAAGAATGTTTCTTAAGGTCTTTTGGACCTTACCATGAAGAAAAAATGGCTGAAGATGCTAATGCCATCTGGAGAGCACGGAGGGGAAAAAAGCCAACATGCCTAAGAACAGCAGGGAAGGACGATGGAAAGACATCCATCACTGAGAATGTCCTTGACCCACTGAATAAACTTACTTTGTGACATGTGTGTGAAATAAAACTTCCCTACTTTGACAGCTGAGGCAGGGTTTCCTGTACCATGCAACCTAAAACATTTGAACAAATGAATCTTGTGTCAGGTGCTGTGCTACATGTCTTAAACCCACACTCCCATTTAATCATCTCAGTAGCACTATGTATCTACATTTTACAAAGAAGTAAATTGTGGCTCAGAGAGGGGAAGTGATTTACTGTTAGTAAACAAGTTTTCATGTCTTATTTCTTGTCTTAATGAGGAAATCTTTCTATATATCAACACATAAATATACTCCTTTATTGGATATTCTAAAATCTTAACTTTAAACTGCCTGCATTTGACTTTTGTGCATGGTATGAGAAACCAGTTGTAACTTCTGTTCATTTTTTGACAAATATAAAATTACTCTACTATCAGAAATTGAAAAGTCCATCACTTTCTTTCTTTCTTTTTTTTTTAAAGGTTTTATTTATTTATTTGACAGAGAGATAGATAGAGAGAGAGAGAGAGAGAGAGAGAAAGGGCACACAAGCAGGGGGAGCAGCAGAGGGAGAGGGAGAAGCAGACTCCCCACTGGGCAGGGGGCCTGATGTGGGGCTTGATCCCAGGACCCTGAGATCATGACCTGAGCTGAAGGCAGATGGTTAACCAACTGAGCCACCCAGACGCCCCAAAAAGTCCATCACTTTCTTACCTAACAGCAGTGCCACCTCAATTATATCCCTGGATCTGTTTCTGGACTATGCTCAATTCCATTGTTCTATTTGTCTAAACCTGCTCCAATACAGTGCACTCATTACTTTATAGCTTTATATATAAGAAGTCTTAATACCTGTCGGAGCAAGTTTTCCAATAATCATGTATTATTCTTCAAGAATATCTTGGTTGTTCACATTTTCTTTAAAATTTCAGAAAATTTCTTTAAAATTTCTTCAAAAATTTCTTTAAAATTTCACCAAAAAAGATTTCCTCATTAAGACAGATTTCTCATACCATGCACAAAAGTCAAATGCAGGCAATTTAAAGTTTTATTTATTTATTTATTTATTTATTTATTTATTTATTTATTAAAGATTTTATTTATTTATTTGACAGAGAGAGACACAGCGAGAGAGGGAACACAAGCAGGGGGAGTGGGAGAGGGAGAAGCAGGCTTCCCACAGAGCAGGGAGCCCGATGTGGGACTCTATCCCAGGACCCTGGGATCATGACCTGAGCCGAAGGCAGTCGCTTAACCAACTGAGCCACCCAGGCGCCCTAAAGTTAAGATTTTAGAATATCCAATAAAAGAGTATATTTATGTGTTGATATATAGAAAGATTTCCTCATTAAGACAAGAAATAAGACATGAAAACTTGTTTACTAACAGTAAATCACTTCCCCTCTCTGAGCCACAATTTACTTCTTTGTAAAATGTAGATACATAGTGCTCCTGAGATGATTAAATGAGAGTGTGGGTTTAAGACATGTAGCACAGCACCTGACACCTCAAATTCAACAATAAAAACAGCAACAACAAATCAATAGTGACCTTAGTAACAAATGCATCAAATCTACAGATCAATCTGTTAGTAAACTGCAAAGTTGAGATATATGGTCAGGTATCATTGACTTCAGCATTTGCATGGCTGTCTATTATACTATACAAACTTTCCAGTTAAGTTTAAAAAGAATGATTATAAAATTTTGAGGGGGATAACAAAAAGGTCAATTGGAAGGACTTTGACAAATAAGAGTGTTACAGCTGCTTTTGTGCCGAGGGTGTCTTGTTAGAACTAGGCTGTCTTGACTTTCAGATCTGATAACTTTGTGAGGAACTGTGTGTGGAGTCAAAGCTTGGGATACTATAAAAAAAGGGAGGGGGAGGGTTTTAGGAATTCTGAGGCCCCAACAGACTATAACCTCAGGATAAGTGTGAACCAGAAGCTAAGCCTGTCACTGCTCACTCATCCCCAGGATCTCACAAGAAAAGTTTCTCTGCAGTTTAGCAGGAGAATAAAAAAAAGTTCTTTAGAAATTGTTGCCATATGTGAGATTTTGGATTCACTTGTAGTAAAAATTCTTGGGGAGTAAGAACAACAATAGCAAGAACAAAATAATCCTCCAACCATGAATAGTTTGCTATGGAAATACTAGCAGAGAGAAAACATTTGCAGCTCCATTACTGTCAGATAAAATTAACTTCAGTGTGTGAAAGAATTGCTAGAGATAGAGCGGTTACTTAAAAATCAAATTCTCAAGGAAGATAGAAAAATTAAACATATAGGGGTATGTAGTTGCATAGCCTCAGAATATACGAAGGATGAATTTTTAGAACTACCAAAAGTAATTATATGAACAATATAATTAGCATTTTTGACCTAGTAGACTTCTCAAGTCAAGAATATATATACTTTTCAAATTATATAGGGAAAAGTTAAAATATTGACTGTGTTCCATAAAGACAATTTCAAAAAATGTAAAAGGATTGAAATGATATGCAACATGTTCTCCCAATGAAACACATTTAAGTGTAAGAAGCAATAAGAAAAAAAGTTACCATGAAAATCTCCGTAAAATGGGGAATTAGGAAACCCAGTTCTATATAATTAATGGTTCAAAGAAGAAATCATAATGGAAATTAGAGATGTTTAAGAAATAAAATTCAACCGAGTAAATGTAAAGATCTAATTGGCTTTATTCAACCATTCATGAATTGAGTAGCATCCCATCTGGCAAGTTAGAAGGAGCTCCAAGGAGCTGTACAAAATGGAAAGATTCTATAGGCAGAAATGGGGCAAAACAAGGTTATTAGCAAAAGAAAAGAAAGGATTATTTCTGGCCAGGTTACCTTGCCTTAGGGGAAAGCAGGGGGTCTTATCATGCAGAGTACCTTACTAGTGCTGATCAGGAAATTCTAGACTACTTGGTTTAAAATTTCACTCCTGGGAGAGCCTGAAACTGCAATTAGGTTAGTTATTAAATCTTGTGAGGTTTAACATTTAAATGACTCCTTTTTGAAAACTGTTTCTTTTAAACAGGATAATTTTAACTTAATACTAACAATACTAAATAGGAAATCTAAGGGGATATAGGCCAACACAATAATTAGAAATTTGTAGCCTTAAATACTTATCTAAGAAAATAAGGCTGAAAGTTAATGTCAACCATGTGTCTCTAAAAGTTAGAAAAGTACGGCAAAATAAACCACAACAATATATAAGAAAGAATATAAGAACAGAGATTAATGATTTAAAAACAAATATATAAGAGAAAGTATCAACGAAGCCAAAAGTAAGCTGTTTTGAAGGAAAAAGATCAATAAAATTGACAAACCTCTGGCAAGTTCGATCATGAAAAAAGGAGAGGAGACCTAAATAATACATATAAAGAATGCAAAAGGGACTTAACTGTAGGTGCTGCAGACAATAAACAGATAGATGGTATTATAATTAGTTTATGCCAATACATTTGAAAATATGGGAAAAAATGTTCAAATTCCTAGGAAAATAAACTTTCCCAAAGTGAGTCAGTGTAAAATAAGCAGTAGGAATAGTTCTATAAACATGAAATGAATTGAGTAACCCAAATAATGGTTTCACAAAGAAAACCTCAGAGATAGATGGCTTTACTAGTGACTTTTATCAAATAATCAAACAAGAAATAATTCCTATCTTCTGCAAACTCTTCCAGAGGATAGGATAGGAGAAAACACTCTAGTTCATTTGATAAGTCTCATGCAATTTTTTCCAATAGTATACTAGTTTTTCCACAAGATATTGAAAGCTTTCTCTTGCATCTGGAACCTGGATACCTGATAATACTAATTCTATTTAACATTATATACATAAATTATGCAAATTAAAAGAAAAGTTCATCAAAGATTCTGGATGCAAAGTCAATACCCAACAATAAATTGATATATAATGCCATATCTGCCACAAAGAGAAAATGTAATTTTAGACTATAACATTCACAATAGCAACAAAAATGTCAAATACTTAGGAACAAGTTTAACACAAGTGTGCAAGATCTCTATGGATATAATTAAGACTTTTTTGAAGGTCATTAAATATGTCAATAAACAGATATATTACAATCATGGATTAGAATACATAGTATTGTAAAGATGTCAGTTGTCTCCAAATTGATCTGTAGATTTGATGCATTTGTTACTAAGGTCACTATAAATTTGTTGTTGTTGCTGTTTTTACTGTTGAATTTGAGGAGTTGATCCTGAAATTTTAAAGAAAATGTGAACAACCAAGATATTCTTGAAGAATAATACATGATTATTGGAAAACTTGCTCCGACAGGTATTAAGACTTCTTATATATAAAGCTATAAAGTAATGAGTGCACAGTATTGGAGCAGGTTTAGACAAATAGAACAACGGAATTGAGCATAGTCCAGAAACAGATCCAGGGATATAATTGAGGTGGCACTGCTGTTAGGTAAGAAAGTGATGGACTTTTCAATTTCTGATAGGGAAATTGAATATTTGTCAAAAAATGAACAGAAGTTACAACTGGTGTCTCATACCATGCACAAAAGTCAAATGCAGGCAGTTTAAAGTTAAGATTTTAGAATATCCAATAAAGGAGTATATTTATGTATTGATATATAGAAAGATTTCCTCATTAAGACAAGAAATAAGACATGAAAACTTCTAGCCATAAAGGAAGACTGGTTAATTCAACTACATTAAAATTGAGAATTTCTTTTAAAATTTAAAAGAATGAAGAATCACAGAGTAGAAGTTGCAGCATATGTAAACAATAAAATACCATATCCATAATATTTAGAGATTCTTACAGATTACTGAGGGAAAAAAACCTCAGATGTTTCAATAGAAAAAAATGGGTAGAAGACTTCTACAGACTTTCACACAACAGGAGATCCAAGTGGCCAATGGACAAATAAAAAGCTTAATCTGTCTTATTTGTAGGTTAAAGTCATAGCTAGATATCCTTACTCAACAGAGAAGGATGTGAAATTTAAAAAAAGAAAGTGTGGCAAGAATGAGAAGTGTAGGTTTTTCTGATAAATATTTTTGGGGAACAGTATATTATCTAGTAAAGTTGAAGATATGCAAAATAGTCATTCCTCTCCTAATATATTCCCTAGAGAATCTCCTGTATGTGTGTACCAGGAGATAGTTATAAGAATTTTCATAGCATCAGGTTTTAAAAAAATAACTCCCAATTGAGAGCAAGACAAATGTTTATCAATAGGAAAATGGATAAAAAAAAATTGTGGTATCTCATAGAATGGAAAGTAATACAGCAGTTGAATGTACAGGTAGATGTAAAAATAAATGAATAAATCTGACAAATATAATGATGAACAAGACTAGGAAGTTATTTAATAATGTGTACAATATTATTCCAATTAGTTTAAGTTCAAAAACAAGAAAAACTAACTTCATTGTTAAAAGCAAGGGTTAATTTTTATAAAAGTCAGAATATTGGGTATCTCCAGACAGGAGGGAGAATGATCTGGTAGAAGAAGGCATAATTCTAGGCTTTCCAGGATGTTGTCAATGTCCTAGTTCTTCACCTGGTTAAATTAGGTGTCTGTTTTATAAATATACCTTAAAGTGTGTAAGTATATTTTATGGAATTTTAATGCATGATATATCTCAAAGAGCTATATTTAGAAAACAAACTAAAAGTGATATTTAACATTTTTATTCATATATAGCCACTTTTATTTTATTTCATTTCATTTCATTTCATTTCAGTCAGCATATATTTTACCTTATACATAGTATTGTGTATGAATGTATTTGGATGTGTGTGTATGTATGTGTGTGTGAATAAAATTAAGCGATATATATCAATATATTTTTAACTTGAATGCTTCAATGAGCAATATATTTCATTCCTTTATTTTCTATTTTATTTTATTATTTTTGAGGGTGAGTGAGAGAGAGTGTGGAGGGGCAGAAGGAGAGGGAGAGGGAGAATCTTTTTTTTTTTTTTTTAAGATTTTATTTATTTATTTTTTGAGAGAGAGAGAATGAGAGACAGAGAGCAGGAGAGGGAGGAGGGTCAGAGGGAGAAGCAGACTCCCTGCCGAGCAGGGAGCCTGATGCGGGACTCGATCCCGGGACTCCAGGATCATGACCTGAGCCGAAGGCAGTCACTTAACCAACTGAGCCACCCAGGCGCCCGGAGAGGGAGAATCTTAAGCACGCTCCCAGCGTGAGGGGCTCCATTTTACGACCCTGAGATTGGGACCTGAGCTGGAATCAAGAGTCTGACGCTTAACTAAGTCATCCTGGCGCCATATTTCATTCCTTTAAAGATAATTTTACAACATTTAAATGATGTGTAGTTTCATAATTGGTAAACAGGCACAAAAATATATATATATATAGTTATGCCTTATATTCAAAATAGCATTGGTCATGGGACCTTTGTACACACATATAGAAAGCAGCAAAAAACTTAGAAATTACACTAATCTGTAAGATCAATATGATCCAATAAGAACTAGTGTTTGAAGTATAAACATTAATACCAAGGTAATAAAATTCTTAACTTACCTGAACTTTCTAGATAATAACTGAATTATTCAGTTCATACTTGAAATGGCTATGTTCATTATGGAAAGTAATGAGTGTATTGAAAAGACTTGACTTTAGACTGTTTGATAAAGAAATCTGGATCCAGTGCAGTGTAGATTTAATGAAGACAGTAGAGCTGTTTTCAAATATTGGAAGGGCCATTATGGGAAATAGATAAATTGGACTTCAGCAAAATTAAAAACCATAGTGCTGCAAATGATACCAGCAAGAAAGTGAAGAGAACCCACAGAACTGGAGAAAATATGTGCAAATCATATATGTGATAAAAGACTTCATAGAATATATACAGAACTCTTTTAACTTGATAATTAAAAGACAACACACTTAAAAAAAAAACAGGCAAAGACTTGAATAGACATTTTTTCAAAGAATACATATAAATGGCCAAAAGCACATGAAAAGAAGGTAACATCATCAGCCATCAGGGAAATGCAAACCCAAACCACAATGAGATGCTACTTCATACCCACAAGAATGGCTAGAATAAGAAAGATGGATAATAACAAGTGTTGGTGAAGATGTAGAGAATTTGGAACGTTCATACCCAGTGCTGGTGGGAATGTAAAATGGCACAGCCTTTTGGAAAACAGTTTGGCAGTTCCCCCAAAATGTTGAATGTAGAGTTATCATATGACACAGAAATCCTACTCCTAGGAATACAGCTGATCCTTGAACAACATGTATTTGAACTGTGTGGGTCCACTTATACATGGATTGTTTTGAATTAATATGTAAATACTGTAAATGTATTTTCTTTGTTACAATTTTCTTTATAACATTTTCTCTGGCTTACTTTATTATAATAATACAGTATATAATACATATAGAAAATATGTGTTAATTGACTTTATGTTATCCGTAAGGCTTCTGGTTAGTAATAGGCTACGTTGTAATTAAATTTTAGGGGAGTCAAGAGTTATATGCAGATTTTCAACTACATGAGATGTCCGTGCCCCAAACCCCTGCATTGTTCAAGGGTCAACTGTATACCCAAGAGAAATGAAAGCATATGCCCATACAAAATCTTGTATGCAAATATTTATAGTAGTATTATTAAAATAGCTAAAAAGTAGAAATGACTCAAATATTAATCAGCTCATTAATGGGAATATAAAGTGTTTCAGAAATGTAATAATATTCATACAATGGAATACTATTCAGCAATAAAAAAGAATGAACTATTGATACATGCTATAATGTGGATGAATCTTGAAAATATTATGCTAAGGAAAAGAAGCCAGTCAAAAAAAAACCCCACAGATTATGAGATTCCATATTTATGAAATGTCCAGAATAGGTCATCTGTAGAGACAGAAAATAGATTATTTGTTGCCTTGGCTCAGGAGATCATTATAGGGAGATGGCGAGTAATTGCTAAAGGACACAGGGTTTCTTTTTGTGATGATTAAAATATTCTAAAATATAGCTGTTAAAAAAGAATAACTCCAAGAGATAAAATTAAGATCAACAAATAGAAGGTACAGGATGACAGATTTTGGTTCAGTATATGAGAAAAAGCTATGTGAATGAATTCCTAGTTGATGGAATGGTCTGCCTATGTACATGGTTTCTACTCACTCCTGATGCTTCAACCTATGCAGATAAATACAAAGGAGGATTGAAATAATTTATGTGTGGTTGATGTAGATAGCATTCCAGGTTTCCTTCAACCTTACAATCCTTGGTTATATGAGGAGGGACCTAGTTTGATTTCATAATTAACATTATATGAGTAACTCAATTCCTTTGTGGGATGGGATAGGGCCTAAATATGCAAACAAAATAATTAAATATGGAGTGACTATATGATACCTGTTAAATTGCATTATGAATCAATTGTTTTTCTAAAATATGAAGACAACTCATTTATTTTAGAGGATTTAGAGGATTTTAGAGGACTTATTTCTATAAAGAGATAATGTATCAATTGCCTTATGCTCCAATTGAGGAGATGTAATTCCCATGCTTTCTCTTTATTCTTCTCTGTTTCCTTGAAAAAAAAAATCTTAAACTTTAATGGGGAAAATGCTTAGCTTTAGAAGAAAAAAAAAATACCTCAATATATACTTCAATGACCCTTCTGATTTAGAAATTTTCTGGAAGAAACCATCTTGACCTGAGCACTTGTATTCTAGCTTTATCATCTGCAAATCACTTAGCTCTTTAAATCTCAATTTCTTTATCAGCAAAATGAGGATAATAATAGTACCAACCTCACTAGGTGTTTGGAAGAATTGAATTAAATGAGATAATCCATATACATCACTTAGCACAGTGCTTGATATATGGTAAGGACTCTACACACATATATTCAAAAGCCCAAATAAAAACATACAACCTCTGACCTCAGAATGGGTAGCATTTAAACAAAGTTTCAGAAATGCAATGGAGATCTAGGAAAGAAAATGGGATTTAATCGGGGGAACTGCTATGGGATTTATTTATATTTACTTTTATCTCAGCACAGTTTTCCTTCCAGTTGCCCCACTTGTCCTCCTGCTAGGAGGTGCACAGGATGGATCAGCAAACAGGGATTTCTAGGCAGACATAAACATGTCACCTCACATATGCCCCTTGAGGCCAAGGATGCATCTGTTCAGTGGACTGGCAGAAGACAATAGGGAATAATGTGTTATATATAGTAGCAGAACATATTATTGTCTTTCTGTGGACATATGTGGAACCTCACAGGGCATTTTATAGATTAAAGTCTTGAAATAACTTACCGGATCTGTCACTTCATTCTTGATGTTTAAAATACATTCAGGATAAATCCAGCATAAAATAGTGACAATTTCAGCTTCAGTACTGATACTAAAAATATAAAAGCATGAATAAGTCATATCTTGTATGCCTGTCTACCTTAAATTTTATTTTCAGATTCTTCCAAAAGCCTTTGCTTTGGGCTGATGGGCAGTCACAGTCTGAGTTCTGAATTTATAGCTTTTATATTCAGATGCTTGATCAATAATGCTTTCATTCATCTTCAACATGATACAAAACCAAGAGTTTTAGAGACTAAGGGAATGCTTACAGCTGTAAATACTTGTAATATTTAAGTGATATATTTTCATTTTCTGAAATTTTTTATTCATTTCTAAAAATGAGCATAGGAAACAAAATTCTAGAATAGCAATAGGCCATTTTTTTCTGATTGTTTTATTCTAACTTTCATTTTCCCACCTTTTTTGGTGTTGTAGATTTAGCTAATAATAGAGACATTGAAATGCACTACATAATTTAGATATAGAAGCCAGCAAGATTTGTAAATACCTTGAAGGTCTGTATCTTGGTGTAAAGTCATCTATCTCTTCCTACCATTAAAACTGAGTTATGCAAAACAAAACAAAACAAAACAAAAAAACTCCTATTTCTAGAATTTCTTTTTCTCAATCTCCACATTCGATATCCAAGTTCAGATTATCAGAATTGCTCATCAACTTTCTACCTGGTCATCCAGTTTCTTATTTTTTTCTCTTCTCTCATTCTTCATATTGTGATATCACTGTCCCTAAATCTTCTCCACCAACATATCCACACCCATGATCAAAGTGTGTGATAAAATTCTACTAATCTTGTAAGAAAAAGCTAAGAGATATTTTTTCTCATAGTTTATTTCTTTTACTATCAAAACCAGAATTAATTTATTTCTTATGTGTGACCCTTGGCACTAAAATACTCTCTTAAATTTAGCATGTATGATGTGATATTACAGTTCTAAGAATGCATGTGTTGGTCCATGTTGTTAAATTGAGAACTCTTTGAGAAGGGGATTGTATCTATTTGTTGTTAAATTGAGAACTCTTTGAGAAATGGGATTGTATCTATTTTTTTTTTTTTTAATGTAGCTCCCAAACCTACCATGATTCTGGTTCCTTGGGGATGAAATGAAGTAGCAGTGGTAGAAATGAAGAGAAGTAAACAATTTCAAATATATATTAAAGATAAAATTTAGAAATTGCTTATGGCTTAGATGTAACAAATGAAATAGATCATGAAGATAAATCCCATGTTTTTGTCTTGGACAACTGGAACTATTTAATGAGATGCAGAAACATAAGGGATATGATGTGTGTGAATCAAGAGTTCTGTTTTGTAGATGTTAAGAGAACAGTTGATCAGGGAAGAAATGCACATTTGGGTATCATTAAATTACCGTTACTATTTCAAGCCACTGGAATTGTAGAGATAAAGTAGGAAGAGAGTATACATATAGAAGAAGAAAAGCTTGCTCACATAATCTTAGGAATTCTTCAGCTTTAAAAAGGAAGAGTATGAGGAATTGACAGAAAGAGACTAAGAAGGAAGAATCAATGAAATTGGAGCAAACTCAGAAGAATATGGTATCTCAGAAATTGTAGTAGATTGTATCATGGTGCCTAGCTATCCACTCTGTCTTGCAAGAGGATTATTTATCCCTGCCTGTTGCCATAAAAAGTCTTAGAGAAGGATACTTTCACACTCTGTTGATTTTGGGCTCAGTCGTGTGACTTACATTGGCAAATGGAATGTGAGCAGACATGTATGCCATGTCCAAACAGAAGATTTAGAAGCATAGCAAGTTTCTGCCAGGCCTTTTGTTCTAGAGCCCTCTGCCAAGAGAAGGATATGTCTCAGAGAGAAGCTGCTCCTTTGACCTGGGTCCCCAAATGAGAAAACACATGTAGCAGGTATGAACCCAAAGTACAACTTGGAGCAGAGCTATGACAGGCAAAGCACAGAAATGGACATGTAACTAGAATCAGAAATAGCTATTATTTTCTGAAGTCAATACAGTTTTACAGTTTTTTTTTTTTTATTAAATAAATCATGATCCAGCCACAGCAGACTAATATAGATGAAAAGAGAGAAGAATTTCAAGGAGGAAGAGGAGTGGTAATTAAGTTAAAATTGTATAAATAGGTACATATAGAATTTGTTTTTAATCTCCTTTCCATTGTTGAAGTGTGTAGAATGCTGGTATGGAGGGGGAAATTCAGTTTCCAGAAAAAATGCAGACACAGAGTATTTTGGATTAAGGTGTCAGTGCGCTGCAGCTTTACAAAAGAAGCTGGATGTGGTGTTGGAGTCTGTAATGAAGGGAAGCTGGGCCTTTCTTTGAAATCAACTGAGAAAAGACTTAGTACAAAAAATTTGTATCTTGAGCATATGTGTAATCATATTCTAATGACAAACCTACAGAAGAGATTGACGATTATGTTACAACTTTATAAAGAGGATAAAGAGAATTTCAGAAAAGGTACTTAGCTCAAATTTCATGATTCTCAAAAATAAAGCAGTGTGGATGAAAAAGTAGAATATAGGGATATATTTTCTGAATAGCTTGAACCATTGTATATTGACTTTAAAAAAGTTAATATTTAGAAGTCTGCTAAAGCCACAAAAACAAAAATAGACTTTTGGAATCTATATAATTCTTGTCTTTTATAAATACTATTATAATAGCAGCCTTCTTCTCTCATGAAATCTCAAAATAAATGAGTGAAAGCAACTGCCCAATATTCATTATTACAACGTTAAGATATTAAACATCCCATTGATATTTTCTTACTGTTGTTTTGTACTTCTTTTTTGTTTTAGTACAAGTAAAATGAGTTCGTCTTATAAGTTTACTCATGGTCTTTTGTCTTTTAACAGTATATTTCTCTATAGGCCTTGGGTTCCTCAAACATGATATCTCCAGTTATGGTTTTAAAAATTAATGCTGATATATTTTCAAAAGTCTCATTTGGAATTTGAGCTACCATTTCTATTCAGAGCTTTGTGTGGGGTGAATGGGAGTAGGTAGCTGGGTAAAAGGCAGGATACCCAGTTAAATTTGAATTTGAGATAAACAACAGATAATTTTTAGTGTAAGTATGTTCCAGGCAATATTTGAAATTCAAATTCTATCTGAAATTCAAATTAAACTGGGTATCTTGTATTCTTATTTGCTAAATCTGATGACCGTAAATGGGAGGGAGTGTCAACAACCTGCCCCTTCATGTTACTTCCCCAGTGCTGCCTCAGACCCTCTAACTAATGTATCCTAGGACACCCAAGCTGCTGTGAATGGCAAACTGTGAAAATAGTGGCCACTTAAGGACTTGATTGGCATACAATTAAAATGTCAACCAAGGAAAAGTTAGAGAGGAGACGAAGCCAGTGGGTTGTAGTATGTGGCTCAGAGCCCAGTCAGACCTGCCTCAGAAACACTGTTCAGAATTCCACGTTCTGTGTATTCTAGTCATGGCTGTCTTTCTGAGGGCTTCAGTTTCATCACCATCTGAAATGGGAACGATAATAATTACTTTTAGTGTTTTTGTGAGGCTTACATATAGTTATGTTTATAACATGCTTAGGACAAAGTCTGGCACAGAGTGTCATTGACTTACCCAATGACTACTTTCAATTAATAATTTTACATAAACTATTGTGAGGCAGAAACTTAGAATAATGTATTCTGCTCAAAATGTCAAAAAGTTAGCTTCAGTGCTGCTTGTACATTGTGTATTTTGCTTAGCCATCAGATTTTAAATCATGTCTATGTGCAATAGTTACTGATTTAACTATTAATAGTTAATAGTCTATGTGTAATAGTTACTGTCTTGATAATTTTTTTTCAGATATAAAGGACTGCGAATATATGAAATCTCATATTTATATTTAAGAACAAATGAAATTTAACAAATTAGTAGAATTATATCCCTGTTCATATACTAATGGCTTCTTTATTAGACTGATAGCTATTGACTTGATAAGAAACTCTTAGTGTGTCTAAGTGATGCTAGTTATGTGGAAAGGTAGTATATTGGGCACAATTTAATTTTTTCTACTGGTTATTACTGTTGATGTTTTTAACTACATATGCTATCTATAATCGCAAAAGATTATGAAAGGAACCAACTACAAAAATCTTAGTTATAGACCAAATTTATTCAGCTAAAATTATGTAGAAACAAGTATAATTAACCAGAAAAATGAGTTACACAGATGTCTAAAATATTATTTTTCTCAATATTCACTTTTAATTATCATGATTAAATAACCTTCACATTCCCTTTTCTTGTTGAGAATACAAATGACTGGGTTAAAATATATTATATTGTAGACTATTTTAATGTAATATTTTGCACTGTGGGATTTTAGAATGATCTCACCATTGAAACAATACTGGTGGGGAAACTCTGTGGAAACTAGCATCTGCCTTAACATTTTTATAAAAATAATTCTTCAAATTCCCAAAATAGTGTACAATATTAAAACTACCTAATTAATAAGGAGAAAATGTCACTTCTCTATCCTTTGATCTTTTGGCTGAATCCCAACTAATGTTGAGCTTTTGCATTGTCATTCAGAATGCCAGTTCATAGCTAATTTGTTGCCATTTCACCCTTAGTTCTATATGGCATAGTCAGAGAAATTACTTAAAAGTATAGAAATTCAAGATGTCTGGGGATTAAGTAGAGTAATGAATAATTTCAAGACTCAGTAGGATTCTGAAATTTCTGGCAGATATTTCTAAAAGATGTATTGTTTTAATTGGAAATTTTTATTTTAACTGATTTTATAGCAGATTTTGCCCAGTACAATATAAATCCTTAAAGAAGAGCAAAATTTTCTGTTTTCTTGGGGGAAAAAAAAAACCTTAATTGAAATAATGAGCTATTAGATTCATCAGGTTACTTTGTTGTCATGATAAATTTAACTTTTAAAAATAGAGAAAATATGATGTAAGTTTTGAGATTACTTTTACTATGAAAATTTTATTTCCAATAGTGCTTAGGATGCAGTATACTGGTCTTTAATATAAAACAATTAATTTCATAGTATTTCTAGAAGATGCTCTCATGAGATTACTATTTCAGGAAAGAAACCAGAAAAAAGAAAGAACACTTGCCTAGATTTAACTAAATATATCAGAGCATATGAGACAAAAATTTTTTTCAACTTCTGTTTCTCAGAAAATGTAAGACTGTCCATGAGTGTTGGTTCTAGAGCAGATTGTTCTTTAATTTGATAATAATCACCAGATTTTATCTAGTGTTGAAAGGTATAGTGTCCTTGTACTAGGATCTGCTTATCTAGGATTCTTGGATAACTAATGGAGCATTGTGACAGACTATTAAAGCATATTTGCTTAAGTTAACCTGACAAATTAATTTTAGTGACACCAACTTTAATCTTTTCAATTGGAATTTTTACCTGTTTTTTTTTTCTGAGTTAATTGAAATATCAACTCTTCATGAAGATGCATCTCAGGAAATATTTTGCCTAATTTCTAACATTAATAAAGAGTTAAAAGTTGTGCTATTATAAAAATCTCTTAACTATTCCATACTCTTAAGATCAAATATTAAATGAGAATTAATAATGTGTCAAATTCTGTTTTAAGTTTCCAGGAGCACATTGAATAATAAATCACAGCTCCTGCCCTCAGGAGGCTTATGGCTTAGAGAGAAAAAGGCAATTAATAGGGCCATTAAAATACAGAGTGATGTGTGATGTGGTAGTTAGTGGGTGTTCAGAATTCTGTGGAAGCAAGGTCCACTTCCTTCAACCTCAAGGGATCATGAGAGTTTGCCAGAATAGGCAATTTATAATCTGATTACTAAGTAGGAGAAAGGTAAATGGTATTGTGGAAGAATGTTAAAAAACAAAACAAAACAAAAAAACTTCAGTAAAGAACTCTCAAGGGGCATCAGAAACTTTGTTGCCACGTGTGTTTGGAATTAATGTTAAATTGTGCCTGTGGAGAGATAATTCTCTATAGGTCTCTCCCATTTCTGTATATTTTGTGAGCAAATGCATTGCTGCTATTTTTCCAGACTACATTTTCTGGGATGTGTGTATAGTGAACAGCTTTATAAGATGGAGATGGTATCTTCTGGAGCACAGGGAAAGTCTGTTTATTGTCTGGTATAGTAATGTCTCCCTCTGGACAAGTCAGGCTGATGTACTGTCCATTATAAAAAACCTGAGGTCCCTAAGGTCGGGGTTTCTCTTCCGTAGTGCAATCCACTACATGGGTGGGCATTATGCGGCCCTGTTCACATTTTCCCTCGGGAACTTGGTCTCAGAGAACTGGCTCAAATGCCATTACTCTCACCATTGCCATTTCTGTGAGTAATGATATTTAGTCAGATGTAAAACTCCTGTTTATTCAAAGTTTAATAAGTATACTCTTTATTATAACATTTTTTGGTGTTTTTTTTCTTTTTTTACAGAATGGAGTGTTTATGGAAAAAGTGATGGGAACTAGTATGAAATAAAAGGGGACAATTATTAGTGTCATAGTAACAAATTTCTTTCTACTCTGATACTTTTGAAAGTTATCAGAAATATTGTTCATAAAGATACATAACAGAAATGGAAATTACCATGGAAAATATGGCTAAGAGACAACATTTGTCTACTTATGTTTATTGTTCACTTTTTAAGAGTCAAGCACTGATCTAGATATAGAGGATACAGAAGGGGCTAAAAGACAAAATCCTTGCTCGTGTGGTGCAATGTTCTCATGGAGGAAGGAATTAAGTAGACAAAGAGTTGTATAATATATCCAGCAGTGATTAATGCTATGAATAAAAATAAAACATGTTTGGTATATAGAGAATAACAGCAGGGAAGCACCATTTTTATAGTATAGCCAGAGAGAGTCTCCATGATAAGGTAACATTTGAGCAGAGAACTTGAGAATGGGAGACAGCTCGGGGTGCCTGGGTGGCTCAGTCAGTTAAATATCTGCCTTTGGCTCAGGTCATGATCCCGGGGCCCTGGGATAGAGCCCCGCATCGGGCTCCCTGCAGGGAGCCTGCCTCTCCCTCTCCCACTCCCCTCTGCTTGTATGCTCTTTCTCTCTCTCATAAATAAATAAAATCTTAAAAAAAAAAAAAAAAAAAGAATGGGAGAGAGCAAACTCTGCAGCATTCTAAGGAAGAAGGTTCTAGGCTGAGGCAAGAGCAAGTGTAAATTCCTAAGGCAGGAGCTTGCTCGTGCATTTGAGGACTGACTCTAAGGCCAATAAAACTGCAGGGCAATGTGCAAGAGAGTTGTAAGAGAACGTGGTCAGAGAGTAGAATGTGAGATCATAGAAAGCTTCTGAACTTTGAATTTCACCCTGAGTTAAAATCTTGGCTCTTGGCTATGTCACTTACTAACAGTTGTAGGTGAGATATTGTTGTTTCTATGAGATAAGATGAGCTCCGGTGCCTGGGAAGGGGTGGGCCTGAGAAGAGCATGAAGGATGTCTGCCCTTTATGGAGAAAACCAAAAAAGAGAGTAAGGGGATTCAAGTAGGCTGGTACAGATTCTGGTAGGTTGATAGATTTGGTGGTGGGAGCCTATGGAAGTTTTATTTTTTGTTTTTATTTTATTTTTTTAAATAAAACAAGCAGGCATCCTCAGAAGAAGAGAGGAGAGGGGAGGATATATTGGATGTTTTAGGACCAAGGAGAGCAATGACATTGGAGAATGGGAGACTGATGGCCAAGGAAATATGATAGGATATGTTGAGTGCTATAAAACATCACCAGATCACCTGTAAATAAATATTAGATAAACATAATAATAATTATTATATTATAATTTTATGACTATATAAAACTTATTATTATACAAATAAAAATAATTATTAAAACTTTCTCTGGTGAAGAAGTATACCACCTTAATAGAGTCTTAGCAGTGTTGCAGAAAGGAGAGGTCAGAAGTATAATAGTTATAGGTGTTTGTTGTACAAGCTGAAGTTGTTTAAGGTCTTTAAAAATAGGGAGCTATTTGGGTTTAAACAAGGTTAATGATAGAATAGTTTAGAATTGGTGGACATAGAGAAACAAGGGTCATGATGCAAAATCTTGATAAATAAACTCTGCTAAGCAAGTGGTTTCTCAGATGAGCAGTCTCTTGCCTCCAATAAATTGATCTGTGGGAATTTCCAGAAGCAAACACTGAAGTTATTTATAGGTTTATAGCCTTATTTTTCCTTGGCACAATTTCTTGAAACAGGCAACTAAGTCATGTTGACAAGTGATCTAGAGTCTTATCTCAGTCATAGTGACACAGATGGTCTCAATTCCGCATCTTTATTTGTCATTCTTCAGCCCAAGCTGGGGAATAGGTAGATCATCCATCATTTGGGGAAGCAATCAATCAGGATCTGTATCACCTTTTGGAGAGTCATGATTGCATAGCAAGTTGTTGGTGACCAGTTATTTCAACTGCTACATATGTCAGGTTTTCTTTTCTTTCTTTTTTTTTTTTTTTTTTTGTAAGAAGATAATTTTTTTGAATCACTTGATAGGACACTGGCTGTACAACAATATATAAGGTCCTGGAGATGCACATTTGAACCAGGCCATTCAGACAAATGCTAGGAGAATAATTATAATCAGAATTCATAGACTTCCAAGCCTAAATCTAAGAGTGCCTAAGTTAAACCAGGAGAACAGATTCCATCCCTATTCTAAAGAGCAGAACTAGATATGGGTGTATCAGCTAAATCAGTTACTTTCATGATGTCTTCATTCGTTTTTCAGTTCTTCTTATTAATGTTAAAGGTCTCATAAAAATCCATAGGAATGAAAGTATAGCAGTTTTCCCCCTAAAGTAGCATATCTACAACCTCAAAAGGCCATTATTCTGTCTAGGGCCCCTCTGTTTTAAGTCATCATATTCTGAACCTCATGAATTTGTTAGTGATATTGTCTAACTTTCTCTGCAATCATTGAACCATGGCAGATAGGAGCTGTTCACATTGCATGTCTTTTAAAGCATGATATGAAAAGTCTTAAGGACAGAAAAAAGCTATCTGGAATTTCCACTGAGTGATTAAGGTTTTGAACCTTAACCTGAGGCCCAGTTTTTCTGCCTCTTGAATCAAGTGGAATGATATGGAGAAGGCCTGTAATTTTGTAAGATCTAAATTGGGCAGAACATCTAAAACAATTATGGAGATGACATACTTGATAAATATTTCATGTAAAAATGTTTGTTAAAGATAAATTCTCTGACTGTAGGTAAGAAAGCTATACTTACAAAAATATTTACAATGGAGTATTTACTTGCTAAAATAACAAAAGATGAGAACTGAGAATATCCTATATTTAGTAGAATTGGCTTTGAGCTTATCAGTTACCCCAGTTCTGTAAAGAGAATATTTTCTTAAGGAAAAGTATTGTAATTACAGAAAAGATTCTACTAAAGATACTAACAGTTTTAAATTTATTAATGTTCTACTTGGTTTTGAAGAAGATTGCAGACAATTTTATAAAAATATTAAATAAGACAATTAAAAATACATTCCTTAGAGAAATACCAGTGGTATGGTTTGGGGACAGATACAACTAAGAAACTGATTAAAACTATTTGCATATGTACCAGTAATATTTATGCTGTTTGTAATTTTATAATATTCTGATAATCAAGATAAAGTAGTTTCCCCCTTTACTGTATACTTGCATATGTTATCTCTACTTTCAAAATAGAATATTAATTTTGAAAAGTGTTTAAATAGAATAATTTTATATGTCCAACAGTATAATAAAACCCGACTTTCCACAAGAAATTAATATTTATATTAGTTTCATTATTTTAGAGACCTATATTCACTCTTAAAATTGTTTTAGTTTGGACTGTGGATAGTATAGTCTCTCCATTTAATGGGGTGAGTAAAGGGGAAGGGAATAAAGTGGTAGGAAATAGATTTAAAGAGGGAGGCAACTCTGGAAAATAGTATGGCGGTTCTTCAAAAAGTTGAAAATAGAGTTACCCTATGACCCAGCAATTGCACTACTGGGTATTTACCCCAAAGATACAAATGTAGTGATCCGAAGGGGCACATGCACCCCAATGTTTATGGCAGCAATGTCCACAATAGCCAAACTATGGAAAGAGCCAAGATGTCCATCAACAGATGAATGGATAAAGAAGATGTGGTATATATATACAATGGAATATTATGCAGCCATCAAAAAAACAAAATCTTGCCATTTGCAATGACGTGGATGGAACTAGAGGGTATTATGCTAAGTGAAATAAATCAGTCAGAGAAAGACAAGTATCATATGATCTCACTGATATGAGGAATTCTTTTTTCTTTTTTTTTTTAAGATTTTTTAATTTATTCATTTATTTGAGAGAGTGAGAGAGAGAGAGAGAGCACATGAGAGGGGATAGGGTCAGAGGACGAAGCAGACCCCCCGCCGAGTAGGGATCCCGATGCAGGACTCGATCCCGGGACTCCAGGATCATGACCTGAGCCGAAGGCAGTCGCTTAACCAACTGAGCCACCCAGGCGCCCGATATGAGGAATTCTTAATCTCAGGAAAAACTGAGGGTTGCTGGAGTGGTGGGGGGTGGGAGGCATGGGGTGGCTGGGTGATAGACACTGGGGAGGGTATGTGCTATGGTGAGCACTGTGAATTGTGTAAGACTGATGAATCACAGAGCTGTACCTCTGAAACAAATAATACATTATATGTTAAAAAAAAAAAGAAGATAGTAGGAAGGGAAAAATGTAGGGAGGGAATCGGAGGGGGAGACAAACCATGAGAGACTATGGACCCTGAGAAACAAACTGAGGGTTTTAGAGGGGAGGGGGGTGGGGGGATGGGTTAGCCTGGTGATGGGTATTAAGGAGGACATGTACTGCATGGAGCACTGGTGTTATACAAAAACAGTGAATCATGGATCACTACATCAAAAACTAATGATGTAGGGCGCCTGGGTGGCTCAGTTGGTTAAGCGACTGCCTTCGGCTCAGGTCATGATCCTGGAGTCCCGGGATCGAGTCCCGCATCGGGCTCTCTGCTCGGCAGGGAGTCTGCTTCTTCCTCTGACCCTCCCCCTCTCATGCTTTCTCTCTCTCTCAAATAAATAAATAAAATCTTAAAAAAAAAAAAAACTAATGATGTATTGTATGGTGACTAACGTAATATAATAAAATAAAATAAATAAATAAAAAAATAAAGAGGGAGGCAAGAGCCAAACTACAAATCACATTGAGGACGAGGATGAGGAGTTTGGATTCTACAAGAGAGAGAGTCTAGGAAAGGGTTATTTCTCTCACACATTCAAAGGGCAGGAAATTGAGCTAAAATTGAATTTACTCTGAATTTTGAATATTTTATTAACACAAGAAGGATCTATTTTGAAAAGGAGAGTAATAGCGATAATCATGATACACTTCCCAGTTTTAATTGGCTGTAGCAATCACATGCTTTTAGTAAGAATAAGTTTTTCCTAAAAGCTTCCTGTACATTAGAAGTTTACTTGATCCGAGTGTTGAACTGCCAACGCCTTTCCATAAAGCTAGTTTTAATCCTACACCACGGCTTTGCAGTCTGCCAAAGAGCTTCCATATACCTAGTCAAACTGTGGTGTTCAGACCTCCCTTTAGTTCACCATTCTCTCTCCTTTCCCTATTTGGTTTATTGGATTTAAGGTGTTTGAAAATTCTTTTTCTTTATTCTTTCTTGGAAAAATCCTTCTCCCCCAGGTGCTTGCCTCTTTATCTCTCTTCAGGTCTAGTACGCCTCCCACATCAGTGTGGTGTTCATTCTTATCTAGCAATATCTCAGGCAGTCTGTTTGCTTAATGTCTTTTCTATGGGGTGGCTCCGTAAGAAATTACCAATTTCTGAGCTACATAAAGCTTCATATGCTTTAGCCTATTGCTTCTCCTGCTTCTTCCTCTCCTCTTTACCGATACGCAGATCACCGATCTCTTTTCTCTTCCTTCTTCCTCTCCACTTAGCTCCGTAGCACCCTTTAGTACAAATCATTTTCATGCTTTTAACATTTTGGTGGTTTTATAATTGGCTTCATACCATATTAGATCATTAATAAGAAACATTATAGAACACTTTCTACATGCTGGATATTTTCTGTGGGCCTTGTAGGTATCAACTCATTTACTCTTTCTTTTTTTTAAATTTAAATTCAATTAGCCAACATACAGTACATCATTAGTTTTATCAGTTGTGTATAACACCCAGTGCTCATCACATCATGTGCCCTCCGTAATGCCCATCACCCAATTACCCCATCCTCGCACCCTCTTGCAAACAGCTCTATGAAAGAGATGCTGTTATTATCCTCATTTTATAGATGAGGAAACAGTTACTAATTGTTTAAGCAATTTCCCCACAGTCACAGAGAGTAGATATCCAAGTTGGAAATTTGAACCCCGGTACTCTCTACTACTCTACCCTACTGCTTTATTAATTAATTAAGGTGGAGAGGGGATTGGGAATTCATACAACATAGGAAAAAATAGGGCAAAATCAGTAATCCCACTGAAGGGGCTAAAAATTGGGCGTTTAGTTTAAATAGGGATGTTTCAAATTTAGACCACTTTCTGGCAACCATAACAATCTTAGGGGAATTTTAAAATGGTGGAGAGCTTTGGAGACCTAGCTTGTGATGTACACTATGGAGGTTTTGGAAGCATAATATTGGAAAGAGCCCCATCCAGACATACCTATTTTGAAAACAAAGTGGGAGAGAGTGGGGGTGGGTCCTTTCCATGAATGAGCTAAAAAGGACTCAGGGGAAGAAGGAAAAGGAATATGCAGCATTTCTTATCTGAGGTACCTACCAGGACTGTCCTTGCTCAAGGTACCAATGATCTGGGGGACAAGAGTTGAGGGAAGTTCTGAAGTAACAAAGGCTCATGCAGGAGGGGCTCATATCATGGGTGACATCCTCACAGAGACCTTGCAGAGGAACTGCTACTTATGGTCTAGGTTCAATATTTGTTGCTGTGGCAGCCTTGTTGTTTCTGATTGCATGCTCATCACAATCAACTGGGATGAGGTTCTGATTGTGGTAATTATAACATTACTAAGAACATTTTATCACACGTACACAATTATCATTTTCCAAACATCTCAAATTTATGCAATATGTTGTTAGTAGGAGATAATGTAAAATTCCAAGGAAACAGTAATGCCACTAATAATTAATTGTGTATATTTATAGGGTATGCTAGAAAACATATTTGACATGAATGCTGACTCTTTGAATATGGGTAAATTGAATAGGTATAATAACTAATTGTGTAAAAGCTTAATTTCTGGCCTAATGGCATGAAAATCCATTGTAATCTTTTTGAATATATTTTTAGCTCATATATAACTGTAACAAATAAAAGATGAAAGATACTCAAAATGAAGAGACTTTTTCATATGATCCACTTAGATTTAAAAAAAATTGCTTTGCAACAAGAAAATGTTCACTTTTAGCCTGTAGGAACTTAAAATCTCGGCAATGATGGCTTGGTGCACCAAATAATACAAACCTATAAATTTTTCCCATTGAGCAGGATCAAGAGAAGGTATATCTTTAAGGTATTTAGAATCCTAAATTCCTTAGAAATTTTGAGGACTTTTACAGGCAGTTTATTCATTGACTTTAAGTCACATTTTTTTCCCATTGTTTAATTAAGTCATATATTCAATATTTGTGTTAAAATGGGGGCTGTTTTGATACTTTTATATGTATTATGTCTATTACATAGAATATATAATAGGGTGATTGTATATCATTAGGTTATAAGTACTATTTTTCTTACAGCTTATAAATTTGCATTAGTATAATTTAAAGTGTTTCAAAAAAATTTTTTTTGACTTATGATATATCCTGGCAGGGGTTGACAGGTTTAGCAAACAGTGTGTAGATAGGAGTATTTTTCTACAGGTGAGTTAATTAAAGAATAAACAAATTAGGGGTGCCTGGGTGGCTCAGTCGTTAAGCGTCTGCCTTCGGCTCAGGTCATGATCCCAGGGTCCTGGGATCGAGCCCCACATCGGGCTCCTTGCTCAGCGGGAAGCCTGCTTCTCCTTCTCCCACCTCCCCTGCTTGTGTTCTCTCTCTCACTCTCTCTCTCTGTCAAATAAATAAATAAATCTTTAAAAAAAAATAAACAAATTAAATCTCTATCCTTAAAGATTAAAAAAATACAAGATACCACTTTTCACCTACCTGACTAGTAGAGACTAAAATTCTAATAACTAGTATTGGCAGGGGTATAGTAGGTGAAAATTTACTTTTACATACTGTTGGTATAAACACAAGCAGACTGATATACAACTTAGAGACGCTTCTGGCAATGGATGGATCACTTAGGAATGATTTGAAATTCAGAAATGTTTCTGAAAGTAACAGAAAATTGGACTTAGGGTAGCTTACAGAAATAAGGTTTATTTTCCCTTACATGTCAAGAAATATGAAGTTAATTTCTGGGTCAGCAGTTAATGATGTCAGTGCCACCTCTTCTGTGATTCTCTTAGCCTGCTCCTCATGCCTGTCGCCTTGTGTCCCAAAATGACTGTTGGTGATTCAGATACGTTTTCTGGAGCCAAAGCAGAGAAAAGGTAAAAGAGAGAAGGACTATGCCATCGTTGAGGGAAATAAAGGGATCTTCAGGTGTTCCTCCAGAAACTTTTGCTCATGTATCAAGGGCCAAATAGAGTCCTAAGGCCCTTCCTAGATTCAAAGGAGATTTGGAAAGCAAAATATGGCTTCCAGCCATTTTAGTGAGAGATGGTAAAGGAAAATAGTTCGAGTATGACTTTGCCATACTTAGTTAACTGTCTGCCAAATGACAAAGGCAAGAAGTATATTCCCTGTAATCCAGCAAGTCCACATTCATGAATGTATCCTTCAGATATATTACCAAGAAAATAGTATAGGCTATGCAATGGAAATTTTTCTAGTGTTTCAGAAGTTCATAAAGCTTCAAACTTGAAAACAATAGATAATAACTACTTGAAGGCAAACCACCCCTTCCCTACATACATACTCATCAACAGAGCTTGAAAACTTAAATTGGTCCTCTGACTCTTGATGTAGACAAGTTTTCCTTTCCATCCAAGGTAAGAGAGTGCAACAAGATCTGCTTGTAGTCATCAAAATGACATTCAAATTAGAAGAGACTGAGATCACATTTCCCAGCAAGGATACTTGCTGAGCTGCAGACATTTGTAGGCCCATCCTAATTCTTATAGAAAAAAAATTGGGGGAGCTAATAATTCAAGTGGTGTTTGGGCCCAAGGGTGGTGGTGAAAGTTGTCATGAATATGGAAACCATTGAGTCCTTTATGCCTGGAAAAGTCTCAAATCTGGAAGTTGGCTAATGGTAGGGAAGGCTTACCATCCTTTCTCATTATTGTCATTGTTGAAAGTGTTGAACTAGACCTGCACTATCCAATATGGTAGCCATATTGGATACGCTTTTATTGAGCAGTGGGCTGAGAATGGGGCAGGGGCTGAAGAGGTAGGAGATGGGGCTGACAGAGTGCACAGCCACAGAGGTCAACCAGAGAGTGCACTACCCTACCCTCATGTGCAAACTAGAGATGCCTGTGGAGGTCTTCCAGAAAATCCACATTTGAGTAACTGCCTTGCTGAAGATCCTGATGATGGATTACAATAGCACTAATCATTTAGGAGATGGCTTCCCCTTTTCCCTAACTCTTCTCCCAGGTCTTAGGATTTCAGAAAAGAAAAAGAAATTTAAAAATAGCTTAGTCAATTGGAAATGAAAAAGGAAAAAGTGAAAGAATGGATGATCTCGCCCTTCTGCACTTACTAAGTCATGGCTTAGGTCTTGAATTGATTGTGAAATCAAATTTTCTATTTAAGGTCTATGAGATGTTGTAATGCCTGAAAACAGTAGTGAAATGGAATGATATGAGGAAGCTAAGGGATCTACCTGAGGTGTCCTCAAGGAGAGGAATGGGACAGATATTAGAGAAGTGATTATTAAACTTTAATATGCATCAGAAGCACTTGGAGGGCTTGTTAAAACACAAATTGCAGGTTTCATTTCCAGAGTTACTGATTTGGTAGGTCTGGGAGGATCTCTGGGACTTAAGAATTTGCATTTCCAAATTTCCAGGTGATACTGATATTAATGCTGATAATTGAGGGACCATGATTTTAGAACCATTTTTTTTTAAAGATTATTTATTTATTTATTTATTTGACAGAGAGAGACACAGCAGGAGAGGGAACACAAGCAGGGGGAGTGGGAGAGGGAGAAGCAGGCTTCCTGGTGAGTAGGGAGCCTGATGTGGGGCTCGATCCCAGGACCCTGGGACCATGACCTGAGCTGAAGGCAGACGCTCAAACGACTGAGCCACACAGGCGCCCCTAACTTTGAAATATATATTCTTCTAGTACTTTTTGATCAGATGTTTGTATTGAGGAAAGGGTAGTAGTTCTAAAGAATCAGTGCCTTTCCATATGGTAATCCATTCAAGTTTAATGCTCTTTTTTTTAATCTGAAAAATAGACTGATCAAGTATATGATCTCCTTTATAAAATTTTTTCCAAGTTAATCTTTGCTCAGTAATCCCACTGTTGTGGGCCAAATTGTGTCCCTCCCAAGCTTTTATGTTGAAATTTTAACTCTTAGAATACGACTGTATATGGAGGTAGGCCTTTATAGAGGTAATTAAGGTAAAATAAGATCATATGATGGGCCCTAATACACCCTGTACTAGTGTCATTATAACTGTGAGAAAAAATCTCTACTAGTAGTTTAAGCCATCCAGTCTGTGGTGCTTTGTTATGCAGTCCCAGGAAATTAATGCACCCAGAGTACTTTGTTTATTCCACTCCTAAGGCATTAGCCACATCATATTTTATTTTATTTTTATTTTTTTAAAGATTTTATTTATTTATTTGACAGAGACAGAGACAGCGAGAGCAGGAACACAAGCAGGGGGAGTGGGAGAGGGAGAAGCAGGCTTCCCACTGAGCAGGGAGAGCCCGATGCAGGGCTTGATCCCAGGACCCTGGGATCATGACCTGAGCCGAAGGCAGTCGCTTAACCAACTGAGCCACCCAGGCGCCCGCCACATCATATTTTAATGGGTTTATATTTCTTGGTTTCCACTAGATTATAGCACCTTTGTATTTGTATCTATTCCTGTCATAAGAAATTATTACAAAGTTAGTGGCTTAAAACAACACTAAGTTATTATTTTAGAGTTGTTCCATAGATCAGAGGTCCAGTGCTGTTCTCTCTGAGCTAAAATCAAGGTGTTGGCATATTTCTGAAAGCTCTAGGGGAGAGTCTATTTCCTTGCTCATTCAGATGTTGGCAGAATTGAGTTCCGTGTGGTTGTGGGACTGAGGCCTCTTTACTGGCTGCCAGCTGGAGGCTGTCCTTGCCCCTAAAGTCCCCCTACATCTCAGAACTAGCAGGAGAATGGTGAGTCCTTTATATTGCCATTTCGCAGGTGACTGGTCATCTCATTCCTTTCTAACTGCAGGCAAGATAGTCTTTGCTTTTGAAGTTTCGTGTGATTAGATTGGGTCCACCCAGATAATCCAGGATTAAATCCTCATCTCAGGGTGTATAACTTTAATCTTATTTGCCAAGTCCTTTTGTCATGTTAAGTAACATTCACAGGTTATGGGGAGTAGGGCATAGATAACTCCAAATTTAAGAACAGATTTCATTCATTTTTTGCATCCTTAACTTTTATGAAGACTTGGCAAATATGTTTTTTTTTTTTCGGCAAATATGTTTTTAACTAAATTTCCTAACTTGAACATGTGAATGAAAGCCAGAATAAAGAAAGAGAGGATGAGAGTGAAAGAGGAAGGTGAAAAGGAAGAAAAGAAGGAAAAACATATCTCCCACAGAATTTCACATTATCAAGTAGAAGTCCTAGCATAATGTCCAGTACGTAAAAGTTAGCTGCTTACTACATTAGAGCAGACATATAAAAGGCATTTAATAATTTTTTGAACAAATCTGACTCATAATTGTTACGAATTTAGCTATTAATCAGCTCACCAATGACTAACCTAGAGAGGTAATTACAATCAATTTCAGTAAATTGTATTATCTAGCATGGTTGGAAATGAAATGCTTTGGCTAGACAATTATTCTTGCTATGTCGTAAACCATATGATCCTCTTTATAAAGTGCTAGAATAAAATCAAGTACTCTTTAAAATAATTTGTTTATAATTAAGGAAACCCCAAAAATCTTAAAGTGAGTCATATTGGCATCATAAATATAACTTTCAGGGTAATGTCACCATGTAGAGAGACTTTGTAACAAAACGCCAGAGAAATAAAAATCTACCATATTCTTTTTTGGGAAAAGTGACCTATTTTACAAATGCTGTTTCACCTTGGAGATGCTCATAGTAATTTCTAGATTTAGGCATAATCTCCCTAGAAAAAATTTTAGGGGGCAAATGGAATTTGTTATATATTGCTTTCAAAGCATATTGATGAGAAGTTAATCTGTCTTAGCCATCTTGGTTGGGTTTTATGGGGATATCCTTGAAAAAATGCAAAGGACTTACTCAGCAGCAGATAATTATCAGATTGGGATGGTTCATAGATCATCTGAGAAAACATGATGTCCTTGATGAAAGCATTGCCGGATTTCTCAGCAAGACAGGGATTATGGTCATAAAGTTGCTTTTTTGACAGTTTTAGATTTTTTTTAACTAAATGCTCATAGATCTCTTAGTAGGGGTGTTGTAAGTACATAGGTTTTTCTGTCAACCGTTTTCATGGCAGATGACCTAAAAACTTTCACTTTAAGGTAAAGCACTGTAGCTATATATTTATTGGCAAGCTTTTTATTTACTTATTCTTTTAACCTGAGAGAAACAACATTAGGTTCTTTAGGTTAATATTCCAATTCCAAACACATGACGTCAGTATGGCTGAAGTGCTTTGCGGCTATGGTAACCCACGGCGCTGAGGTGAGCAGGTGATATTTATCATGCTCTATTTCTCACTTTTGTACAGGAAGAACTCTGTGCAGCCTCCGAAGAGTATAGGTGGTGGGGCTGGGCCAGAGGTGAGAGTAGAAGGACGGATTGTCTGACTTACAATTTCCTCAGTTTTCTCCCTCCAAATGGACACTGTCTGATGAGAAGCATTTTTCTTAATGCCATAAAGATGGATCTCAATTATCTGTGATAATTGAGTTCAGAGCCAGAAAAAAAGAAATTCACTGGTAATCAAAAACACCAAAGTAATTACAAGTTTCAATTTCCCCTCCCAACAGTATTTAACAAATTTGCAGCAAAGAAGCTAAGTGGAGTTCTTTTCTTGACTCACCATCGTGCCTTCCCTCTTTTTGGTTTCTGCCACAAGTCCCAAAGAAACTGAGGGATAATCCACAAGTTAAGTCATCAACTTCTGAATGCCTAGATTGAGAACAAGTCAAATGAAGTTTCTGTACCAGAAGAACTGTGTACCACACAGTTTTTTATTTTAATGATATAATTTTCTGGTCATGAACTTGGTTCTTTGTATTACACATTTTGTGCTCATCATTTGGCAGTGTGTGTGTATGTCCAAGTGAGGAGCTACAGTGGCTAGTGCATAATATGACACAGTAATGTTGCAGGTCTTGATGACCTAGTATTCGTAGCATCACTCTTCCATTTTTATCTGGATGAAGCATCCTTGGTGTTTTTACATTATCAAAGAACAAACAGAATTGTGGCTTCATATTGCAATTTTGTTGCTGATTTTATGTGTCATGTCTGTTATGGTTGCCACAGTGACAGTCTAGCTTCTCTGTGAGTCGGGGGCCTAACACTTGAGTAATTGCCTCCCGTATCTTTCTGATTTTATATTTAATGCGAGATATAACAAGTAAGTAATAAGCTCAGTGTCATACACAGACTGGCTCAGAACAATTCTTATTCTTTTTCCAAGTCTTCAAAAAACTGTTAGAGATTTATTATCATTCCCAAAGGTGTCATTTTTATAATTGCAAAATAGAAGCTCACATATAAACTCCATAGGTCTTAGAGAAATCTTGATAACCTGATTTTACCAAAGCATCTCTGTAGAGTTAAATTACTACTTTAGAAACGGATTTGTCCTTAGGAAGTAGAAATTTATTTTTAAAACCTCCTCTTGTAACAGTGATCTGTCGTGCTCTGAAATGAGTGCTACATGGGTGCAAAATGTTACCATGTTTCCATCATGCACCAATATTTAAAAACAAAACAAAACTTGAATTGCTCAGATTTTCCAGATGCTCCTTCTTTTCACAAATATGTATTGATTGACTGGTATGTGTGAAAATCAATCATACATAAACCCTGTCCACAAAGAAATTAGATATGAGGTTCATAGGCCATGCACATAAATAACTAACATAAATTATCATATAGAAAGTGGAAATAAAAACAAAACCCCAAACAGAAGAGGGTATAGACAAAATGCTATGGAAATTTAGAGGAATAAGAAAATATCAGAGATTGGAGGGGATTCTTATGGAGGAGATTAATTCATTAATTAATCAAATATTTACTAAGTGTCTACTCTATGTCAAGGAAGACAGATACAGTTCTTTACAACTTTATGGGAGCTAGCAGTTGAGTTGGGCTTTGAAAATCAAGTAAGACCTAGAATCATAAAGATAAAAGACAATATAGTTAGTCACTTGTCTTACAGTTCACTTTTAAAATCTATCATCTAACTATCTAGGTATCTACTGTTTTTAGAGTTGAACTGCCTGGGTTAGGAACTTCAATTTAATTTTATGAATATCTTTTAAAAATACTTGTTTGAAATGACAAATAGACAAGCCTTTCTAGTCTCTCCTTACACACATGGCTGTGTGATCCATCTTTGCTCCAGTCTTGACAATATTAAGAAAGTCTTTTGACTCAAGCATTTGTTGCTTATTTATAACTCCTGGGGGAATGCTTGATCTATAAAGTTCTCTTCTGTCCTGCATATGCTGAAAGGTCATATGTTGTGGAGTCTGGGACTACTTGCTTGCTACCTTGTCTTTCCTGACATTAACTGACACCAGTATTTTAGTAGGGGAAGACATATTTCTGTCATCCAAATCTTAATCTAAAATATACGCTTCCATGAAAAAATATATGAGTGAGGGCTTTATGGAGTTGAATCAATGTTATTAGTATTAGTTTTAGTCATGTTTGGTGAAATTGACTTTTGTCAAGGGGTGACAAACTTAAAATATTAGTTCTCTGGGGGAAATGAAGTTCCAAATGAGCAGGTTATAAGCAAACTTCTGGAAAATACTTATATCACAAATGGTGGGCTGCATGTATTTGTCAAGAAAATATTCAGTTTTGATCAACTTACTTGTATGGTGTTTTGCTCAGAATAAAGAATGTACCTTGAACAGTACTGGGATATCTAAATATAAACTATGAGCATCTTCTCTCAGCCCTGCCAGAAACTTGTATTCAGTAGGTAAGGAAGACAATGACATTTATTTATTGTGATAGTTGTTTTAGCAGCCTCAAGGTTGATGTAGCACTGGTGGGGTTTTTTTTTCTTCTTCTTTCCTCTATGTGTGACTCAATATATTTCTTTCTTGAGGCTCACACAGAACTATAAAGGATGAATAATACAGGTAGGAGGTGTTTATAATTTCTTCCTTTAGGAAAATTACTTTCATCAATTATTAAAAGCTGATAATCAATGTTGATTATCTGGGAATGGGCTAAGGAAATTAGAACCTTGGTAGATACATATGCAATTTATGTACTGAGGGAGATTAGTACAAATTAAAGAAGAAGTTAGGATTTAAAAGGGCTTTGAGGCTTATCTATAATTTTAGTAAGCCTTTGATGTTTGAGATATGGATGCTCTCAGAGCAGCCTGTGGGACAGATATGAATAGCTTGAGCTAGACTGTTTGTAAAGTTGAGCTAGGGTAGCCAGAGTTGTTAGTAAGACCAGAAAGGATACATAATCAATAGCATCATGAACCATGTAGGGATGTGGCCATGCTCAAATCTGTAGGGGACTAAGAAGATTAAGACTAATATTGAGGGGCAAATGGCCCAAAGAGAAAGGATTTAGCCTTGACAGTGCTTGTGGAACAAACAAGAAAGATAGGAGGTTGAGGGAAACTACATCCAACATAAAGTTTTGTTACACATGAGTGTTGAGTCAGGTGAACAAGGAAGTATTGCAAGAAGAACACAAAAGCAGCAGGAATCATAGCAGGGGTAAGAGCTAGTATAGAAAAAGAAATTACTAATAAGGACTGGTCCCTTAAGATAAATATATATGTAAGGGTAGTAAACACAGTGTAGGATATATGGTAAGCATTCAACAAATAATATTTGAAGTTGAATCTGAAATTCAGAAAGATTCCTGCAATCTATAGCAGCCAACTTGCAAGGACTACTACTGTCATATTAAATAAAAGGACAATGAGAAAATATGTGATACTATTGAGGGATCTGGAAAGACACTTCATTTCTACTTACAACTACTTAGGTCTAGATGACTTAGAAAATCCTGAGACTGGTTTGATATTAAGCTGCATTTGGAGGATCCACATAATAAATTTATTTGTGACAAATTATTATTTAATGTTGCATAGGAAAACATTTTCCCCTATATCTCTGTTTTGTTTTTCTCCCCAAACTTATTCCTTTTACAGTTTCCAGTCTCCTTTAAAGAACTCTATAAGTGTTGGAAATCAGATCATTCTAAAATAGATACACTGATCATTCATTCATTCATTCATTCACTCAGCAATTATTTATTGTCTTTTAGATGTCAGAGATTATAAAACTTGTTGTCAGAGAGGGACACTAAAACTTAGAAAAGGATAACCGTACACTCTGAGAGTTCTGGAAGCATCAATGAAGCAACCAACCCTCCCTGGAGGAGACACTTCACATCTAAATTGTGATTTGCAGGGTAGAGATGGTGGGGAAGGAGCTTCCAGGGCAAGAAGATTAGATTACAAAAGACATGGAGATATAAAAGGGCCTGATATGTTTGAGGAAAGGGTGAGAAAAAATGGTGTGGCTGAAGCACAGCATTCACGAAGATGAGATTCATTGGCATTGACTGGAAAGCCTCCGAGATATTAAGCTAAGAAGTTTGGGTCTCATTCTTTCCCATCTGTCAAACCAACAGTAGTTTTGAACTACAGAAGTGACTTGATCTGAATTATGTTCTAGAACATGAACACTAGCAGTGGCTGGAGGATAGATTGGTGGGAGGAAAGACTAGGTTTAGATGGGAGAAAACAGAGACAGTTACTTCAGTTTTCCAAGGAAGAGATAAATGCTTAAATATGAGGGCACTGAGGATAGAAAAGAGAAACCAGATTCGAAAATACTTCTTAAATAAAATTGGTGGGATTTGTATCTGGTTGGATAAAGGAGGTGAAGAAGAAGTAATTGAGAATGGCTTGGAAGTATTAAGTAGGAAACTAATTCAGTGGTGATGTAAATGAAGATTAAGAACAGAGCAGGCTGTTCAAGGTGGGAGGCAGAGAACATTCTGGATTAGCCACGCTAGACCATTGCTTAGATAGAAAAACATTTTTATCCAACTGGCATCCAAACAGGAACTAACGCTGGCAGGGTAGTGCTTGGTAAGCCAGACTTAAATGTAAAATAGAAATCACACATGAGAGATATGTTCAACTCCTTATGTTTTGGCACGAGTGGCAAACAACTTTCTTATGCAGTGGTATGAGCAATGGCAGCATCTCTTGTTTCCATATTTTTCCTTTAATGTTTTCCCATGCATGGCAAGTTTTCCATATGCTCTGCTGGGTAGATTCTTGTTGCCATATGGCAGCATGTAATATGAGAAAAAAATCATAAAGAAGATGTTTCTAATTGTCTAAAGGGATTGCTCCTGGAAAATCATAATTTCGTGCTGGGTTGCAGAACTATTCATAGTAGATAGAATGTCTAGGTTAAGACGTTGGCCAGTGCAGGAGCCATTAAAGTACGGATGCTAAAGATCTAGTAAGTTTCCTATATTTCTTACAAAAACAGACAAATTTAACCCCAAATCAGAGCAAAATTGGTCACAGCTTGATACTCAAGCTGTGATGAGAGGGAATAATTTTATTCTTGCCATAGGGAAAAGGTAGAAAAAGAGGTAAAGTGTCTGCTCTTGCTGATTTATCCCTTGTAGAATTGAGCATCTGTCCTTTCTCAATTCAATGCAGCAAACATTTTTTATGAATATCTAGGTATTTGGAATATTAAAAGATGAATGGCCTTAGGACACTAAGTAGCATGGTGATTATGATATCAGACACACCTTTTTTCTCTGAAGCCTGGTTTAGTGGCTGTGTATTCTCAGATGGATCACTTCACCTTTTTGAACTGCAGTATCCCCATCTCTAAAATGGAGATATAATGTCTACTTTGCAGAGCTCTAAGGAACATTAGAAATAATATACATAAGTGCCTTATGGCACTGCCTGTCACAGTAAATGGAAGTCATCCTTATATTGGCTTTTACCTCTGTACCTACACCAAGACTGGCAATTAACTTTAGTGATAGACAACTTCCAACTACATTTGGATTTTATTGTTTTATTTTGTATGTATTGAATATAAATAAATACATTTCATGTAAATTTAGAAAGTTCCAGGGTGCTGTTTTCATTAAACTTCAGATCTATGCGATGTTTTACTGGTGCTTATGATAAAACTGAGTAGTTTAAAACATGACATTCTCTGATCATTCAAAATAGGTTTCTTATCCTTCAAAATGATATGATTAGAAAGATTGTATGTGATAAGTTTTGTTTTATTAAATGTAGAATAGATGAAAGGCTACAGGGGGATACTGACCTATTTTTTAAAAATGAATGTGCAGGTTCTAAATAAAATTAATTCACCAAAATTGATGATAGATGTTTAGCTGTTTAACATTTTTTGTGTCACTGGCAGGGAGCATGGATGTTTCACTTATTATTAATACTTTTGAAACACAAATCGGCATTACTAAGTTTTGTTTTGTTTTCACTGAGATAATGCTAGGAACAAACAACCACAAAGATATCAATAGCATCCAACAACAAACATTTGTTTTTCTCCCTCATGAGTCTTCAGGTCAACTGCTGTTTGGTTGATCTTGGCTGGGCTCCTCTGTACTTGAGTTAGAATAGACTGAGCTTCTGGCTTTGGTTTGGATTCAGATCTACTCCACATCCTCTACTCCTTGGGTCAGGCTGAAAGGAAAATGGCTACATGGGGCACATTTTTCTGATAGAGGCTGAAAGTTCCAGAAGCCTAAGCCACATTAAACAGTCACCTTTATAGCCTTTCATAACATGTGGTATGTACATTTCCACTTGTATTCTACCTGCCAAGGCAGGTCAAACACCTAAGCCAAATGTGCGTGGAGGTGGGGACATGAGTACCATGTCTAAGGGAGGTACCACAAAACTCACATGCAAAGGGAATGGCTGTAACTAGGAGACAGTAATGAAGAATTGGGAACAATGACCCAGTATACCATGATATTATACTAAGTGAATAAAAATAATGTTGACTCAAACACACAGTGAATCAAATGAACTTTATGTTACTCTCTTTAGAAAAAGCTAATATGGATACATTTAATAATTTCTGCCCTTTTGTATTGTTCTTATTTCATGTAATAGATCTTTACTGAAGACCTTCCTCCAGGACTGCTTCATAAGCTAGTCCACTTGTGTTCTAGGTTGCTATGTGAACGGAGCCCCTGGGGACTATGCACCTAACAGCCCCGCCTCGTGATGTTAGATAACGTATAAAGAACGGAGGCAAGACACACCTAGAATCCAAGGGCAGATGCTGGAGAGTTAAAAATGTGGGCCCAGAGTGCGCACACATGAACCTTTCACACAATGATGAATGCTGTTGAACCCATAAGTGTTGGAAAAGCTGTATCTCATCCAATAGAATCCATGATTCTTGGATCAAGGATGACTGAGTTGCACCAAGACCATCGTAGCCTGTACAAGCGTGTGTTAGAATTATGGTAGGATCTGTGAGAACACAGAGGAAGACACAGAGCAGAATTTAAAAAAAAAAAAAAGTCTCAATAACAGAACATAATGAAGCACTGGATTTCATTGACGGTTACAAATACCCAATGAAGCGGGGCGCCTGGGTGGCTCAGTTGGTTAAGCCACTGCCTTCGGCTCAGGTCATGATCCTGGAGTCCCGGGATCGAGTCCCGCATCGAGTCCCGCATCGAGTCCCGCATCGAGTCCCGCATCGGGCTCCCTGCTCGGCGGGGGGTCTGCTTCTCCCTCTGACCCTCCTCCCTCTCACGCTCTCTGTCTCTCATTCTCTCTCTCTCAAATAAATAAATAAAATCTTTAAAAAAAAAAAAAACCCACAAATACCCAATGAAGCAAGAGATGTTGAGGTCTGAAGCATTATCATTAGGAAACAATGAAAAATCTTTCAACTATCAGAATATTTTGCATATTTTTACTTGATAGTGTAAGTAATTTCTGTATTTTTTTATTATTAATTGGGTTTTATTGTTTAGAGGCACATCAAGAATCAACCAAACCAATTCTCAACCCTTTTATTTATCCAACTTCTGAATTTCTTTTGGTTATTTCTAGAGCAAATTTATGTTTTCATTTCTTTCAGAATGCATGAAAAAAAGGTTTAAGTTGACACTGAAGACACGATATGTTATAAACTGAAGAACAACTACATGAAAATGCAAAAGAACTTAATTTAATCCTCTTAGGTTAAGAGAACAGGGGAAATAACAGCCTTGTGTGCTAACTATGTGATCTGCTCACTATATTTGGCTTAGCAGAGCATATGCGAATCAGACCAGCCAGAGAGTGCATGTATATTGGAATTCCTCCATCTGTCATCCACTTCTGTTGAACAAGTAACAGGTTGTTGTGTAAAATGCTCTACTCTTACACACCTGACCTCTTGCCAAAACAGAGCATATCAAAAATCTAGCTTTTCCTTTGCATTTCCATAGCTACATTCTTTAGCTACAGTAATTTCTGGCATAAAGTCTCCAATTACTGAGTGACCTTTAAAAATGCAGATTTTATTCTGTCTCCTTCCTGCTTAGAACACTTTACTGACTTCTCATTGCTCTTAGAAAAAAAGGGAAGAATCCTTTTCATGGCCTCAGTGCTCTGTCTCTGTGGCCCCTGACCACCTCACGAGCCTTATCTGTCACTTTCTCCCAGTTAGCAACTCAGACTGCACAGGCCACAGCACAGAGGACTCTCACCTCCTCTAGGGATCTCTCCTCACTCCCTCCCACCACTCCTTTGCTTGGTTATAAGCAACAAAACTCAACTCTGACTAATTTAAGGAGAAAAAAAAAATTAAAACCTGTTAGGAGGCTCATAGAATTATTGGGGCCGGGGAGGGGTATCTAAAGAATAAAGCTTATGGCCATGAAGCCGGGGAGCACATGCCAGATCACTCCAGAATCAGTGCAGTGCAGACATGATGGTCCTCAACGGCAAGCCCCATTTGTGGCTGTTCACCCTGCCGGGTCTGTTGCCCAAGCAACTCATTATTGCTACATCAGCTGATACCCACAGAAAATATCCCTTCCATTGCCCATTCTTTTTGTGTCACTCATTTTCAATTCAGTTTTTCTTTTCTTTTTTTTTTTTTTAAAGATTTTATTTATTTATTTGCGAGAGAGAGAATGAGAGACAGAGAGCATGAGAGGGGGGAGGGTCAGAGGGAGAAGCAGACTCCCCGCCGAGCAGGGAGCCCGATGCGGGACTCCATCCCGGGACTCCAGGATCATGACCTGAGCCGAAGGTAGTCGCTTAACCAACTGAGCCACCCAGGCGCCCTTCTTTTTTTTTTAGAGATTTTATTTATTTATTTGCGAGAGAGAGAATGAGAGACAGAGAGCACGAGAGGGAAGAGAGTCAGAGGGAGAAGCAGACCCCCCGCCGAGCCAGGAGCCCGACGTGGGAGTCGATCGCGCGACTCCAGGATCATGACCTGAGCTGAAGGCAGTCACTTAACCGACTGAGCCACCCAGGCGCCCCTTCAATTCAGTTTTCATACTTAGGTCTTGAGGGCAGAACCTCTGCAAGTGTGGCCATACTCTAACTTCAAGGGATGCTGGGAAATTGAGTATCTGGAATTTTTTACTTCTTTTCTCTAGGATGGGCTCTGCGCCTATCAAAACTCATTAAATGGTAAATTTATTAAGTAAAGAAAAAGGATTTAGATGTTATCTGGCCAAATATTAATTGCAGTTAATTCCTACTCATTCCTCAGCACTTAGCTGAAATATAACTACCTCAAGGATCCCAATGGATCACCCCTTCCTCCCAGTCCAGGTCAGTCTGTTAGTAATATACTTTCACAATCTTTTTTTTTTTTTTTAAAGATTTTATTTATTTATTTGACAGAGAGAGACACAGTGAGAGAGGGAACACAAGCAGGGGGAGTGGGAGAGGGAGAAGCAGGCTTCCTGCAGAGCAGGGAGCCCGATGTGGGACTCGATCCCAGGACCCTGGGATCATGACCTGAGCTGAAGGCAGTCACTTAACCAACTGAGCCACACAGGCGCCTTTTTTTTTTTTTTTTTAAGATTTTATTTATTTATTTGACAGAGAGAGACACAGCGAGAGAGGGAACACAAGCAGGGGGAGTGAGAGAGGGAGAAGCAGGCTTCCCGCCGAGCAGGGAGCCCGATGCGGGACTCGATCCCAGGACCCTGGGATCATACTTTCACAATCTTTTACTTATCTTCCATAGTATAGCACTATTCTTATGAAATGATTAACTGTGTATTTCTTTGCCTAATTCTTGACTCTCTTTACTAGAATATAGGATCTATGAAGACAGTTACTGTATCTCAGTGAAACCTTTCTGTCTATAGATTAGCAGATAGTGGGTACCTAATAAATATGTTTTCAATGAATAGATAATATGTTGAATGACACACCCCACTTCAGAGTGCTTTCCAAACAACATTGTCTACAATTTGAGGGATTTCCTACTTGATGACAACTTCCAAGATCCCATTTCTCTTGGTGAAAACCCAGATATGGGGAGTGTAGGGTTGGAAAAAAAAAAGTTCCCTCTACCCTCTTAGGTTTAGTACATGGACACTGCAGGTTAAAATGACAAAAGAAATTAACAGGAGAAAGGTTTATGAAACATGTACACGGGACCTCACAAAAAAGAAGTGAAAATATGAAGAATTTATTACCTAGGCTTAAGAGCTTATATACTATTTTATACCATTTATATATCATTCATATGCCATTTCAACAAAGGGTGATAAATTGTGGGAATGTGACAAGATAAAGGAAAAGAGGTTTGGACTTCTAGAAACAGAAAATTATGTGAAGGTAAATATATGAGGAAACTAATGGAAGATAAGAGTTGCTTAGTAAGGTTTGTTATGCAGATTCAAGTTGGTGCCATCTCCAGGGGTAAGAGTTGAGTTGTTTTCAGTGTTTAAGAGTCGTTCTTTTCTTTTTGGTATGGAGGATGGAAGGGGCAACACCTTCAAAGTTTGAAATATATATCCTGCTTTTAGGCAGAAATGGAGAGGACAGAGAGTTCTTCTGTGTTTGCTGTTCTTAATTGCTTTCAGCTCAAAATAATCCTTATGCCAAAGTAGTGTATTTTGGGGTAGCACATTCTGATCTCCTTCAGAGGAAAAACCCTACATGTATTAAACAAATTTATACCAATAATTTAGACTAAGAAGATTCCAGTTGAGCATGCACATAAAATAACTTAATACTTTGCATTAATTTTTTACTTGTACTTTTATTATTTTAAAGTTTTCAAGTTTGGACACGTGTACAGTTTTCTCAACCCACATGTTTGAGCTATGTTACCCAAATCTCATACCTCTTCTTTATTTTTTTTTTTTTAAGATTTTATTTATTTATTTGACAGAGAGAGCACAGCGAGAGAGGGAACACAAGCAGAGGGAGTGGGAGAGGGAGAGCAGGGAGCCCGATGCGGGGCTTGATCCCAGGACCCTGGGATCATGACCTGAGCCGAAGGCAGATGCTTAACGACTAAGCCACCCAGCTGCCCCCTCATACCTTTCCTTTAATTTCCAGAATTATCTTTTCTGCCCATCTTTTTCCTAGTTGTCCCATTTTTTAGGATTCTGAAGGCCTTTGCACTACTTTATGGTTGATAACCAGTGCTCTTATGTATAGATGAGTTCTTACTATTCTTTATAGAGAATACATGGGACCACATTTTCATATAGATTAAAATTATGAAGATCATGGATCATGTTTTTTAAAAGCAGTGTCATAATGGTGGGTTCACTCCGACTGATGGCTAAACAACATAAATAATAGGTAAGCCTATTAATATATGGCAACTATAAACTTCTGTAATTATGCAAGTAGAAGAATTATGTTCCAAGCTCCATAAAATAAATGTAATTCAATAAGGGACTCCAATTGTATAGTAAAAGAGGTAAAGAGGCTCACTATTAAAATTTGCTAGATTTAAACCCAGTATACTAGCCATTGAATTGACAGTTTTATAAGTATGAATGGGTGAATGGGTGAATACCTCTCCTCTCTCAACTTTAGGTATCATTCTGGGAAAGAGCTCAATTAGTATTTATTGATTCAGTCTGTGAAGCTTCTGGAATATCATGTTGAGCAAAACATACCCTTCACTATCCCTCATGGAGCTTACAGTCTATGAGAACTCAGGAATTTTATTGAATGATTGGCAGGTATTTATTAAAGAATCACATAAGCATACAATTAGAGTTGACCCTTGCATGATGTGGGGGTTGGGGTGCCTACCTTCTGTGTAGTTGAAAATCCACATATAATTTTTGACTCCCCAAAAATGGAACTACAAAAAGCCTACTGTTGATGAGAAGACTTACCAATAACATAAACTGTTGATTAACACATATTTTTATGTCATATATATTATATACTGCATTCTTACAATACAATAAGCTAAAGAAAAGAAAATGTAATTAAGAAAGTCATAAGGAGGGCGCCTGGGTGGCTCAGTTGGTTAAGCGACTGCCTTCGGCTCAGGTCATGATCCTGGAGTCCTGGGATCGAGTCCCGCATCGGGCTCCCTGCTCGGCAGGGAGTCTGCTTCTCCCTCTGACCCTCTCCCCTCTCATGTGCTCTCTCTCATTCTCTCTCTCTCTCAAATAAATAAATAAAATCTTTAAAAAAAAAAAAAGAAAGAAAGTCATAAGGAAGAGAAAATACATATATAGTACTATACTCTCTTTTTAAAGAAAAATCGAATCCATGTATAAATGGCCCTGTGTCCTTCAAATCTGTGGTGTTCAAGGGTCAATTGTACCATCTACAATTGCACCATAATATAATGACAGTCTGCTGGGAAAGACAAATATGGGGACGATGAAAGCATTTAGCAGGGGCTTGTTATCTAATATAAACGAATCAGGAAAATCTCCCCTGAATGATGTTAAGGCAGAAAAAAGTGCATACAAGTATTGGGGTGAGACGTGAGGGACAGTGAATGTGACAAGATAGAGGCATTGGCCCTTGATATCAGAAGGCACTTGTGGACTGAATAAATAGAGGCCTAGTGTGTGAGTGTGTGTGTGTGTGTGCACATGGATGAAGATTCTCTTCTTGAGCAGACTCTAGTCAGGCTTCTCTGAACTTTCTTTTCAATTAGGCCCTGACATTGGGTTTCCATGTTCATCTTTGCATTGTCCAAATTTAGCAAGAATCTTGCTACCTTACTTAAGCCAGGATCTTTCGCCCTCAGTATCTGATCACTCTTGATATCTGATTGGGTTCCTCATCCTCCACCATCCTCCAGGTGATGTCTGATGAACTTTCAGCAAGAGTTCTATTAGACTGGCTTCACTAGAATTGCCCCTGATGTGTCCTCCTAGCAATTTTTTCCATCCTCAGACTCTCTATGCCTGCTCTTTGGCTATAAACACCCCCTTTCCTTGTTCTGTTCAGAGTTGAGCCCAGTATCTCTCTGCTGCTGCAGAACCCTATTGCAGTGGCCCATCTATCAAGCAGGATAGTCCCCATGAATGAAGTCTGACTTTCTGTCTTTAACAAGTGTCATGAATAATTGCCTTGTACAGTTTATGTATTTCCTTTTGTGCTGTTTCCCCAGATGTCTACCTTCTGTGTGGCTCATCACTGATAGCTTAAAACCACGAGGTAGAAATTTTCAAATATGTGGGTAACGTTGGGCTTGAGTAGAGGATAGGCATGGCATAGACCAAGATGAATGAGAGAAAAAAGTGAAATATGAATAGCGAACTGTACTCTAGAGCGTACACCAGAAAGTAATAGTATCTTCTATTTGCCTGGTCATTATTTATGTTTTTTTTAACCAGAGGAAGGGTGCAGCTTTTGAGGAAACTCAACTCCTGGATCTATTAATCCCACATCTGCCTCTGTTCATCTCTCATACCATGCTCTCGGCCTGAGATGCCCTTCTGGCACAATTATCAAGCTTTGCTTTCATAGCAAATAGCACTTGAAATATTTTGAATTTAGTGTGTTTTTGTTTGTTTTCTGCTTTGTTGTTGTTTTTGTTTTTACTTCAAAGCTCATGATTTTCCAGCTATAGTCAGAGGTTGACACTCTTGATTATTGCCTTTGTGCTATATGTTCTAAACTGCCCCGTTCCTTTATATAAATATATATAACCACTTATATTTCTATTTAAATTGTTTGGTGTCCACAGTCCCTTTGTTATGCATACTGTGAGCTCTCAGATATAAACTACTATAAGGATTTAATTTGCTTCTTGTGGCTTTGCTTGCCTCAGGCTGCTGCCAAATGTATCTAGGAACATTAGCAATTTGCAGCAGTTCCAAAGCACCATCATTTATAGGACAAAAACCAAACTGCACTATTATTACACAGAAATTAGAGCAATCGATAGACGTAGTACTTCCCTCCACAATACATATGACCCAGCAGATTATAAAATAGCTTTTTGGTGCACAACTGTGTACTTCTATTATTCTTTATTTTTTTGTTCACATATGCATGAGCTATGACAAGGTATAATGAAAAGAGAACGGAGTAATGAATTTAGTCCTGGTTCTATATAAGACAGCCTTATGACCTTGATCAAGACACCCACCTCCTTTAAATATCAGCTTCTCCATATGTAAAACGGGTATGATCATACCTGCCCTGACAAGGTTATTAAGCAGATGTGAAAATTCTTTGGAAATGCAAATTTTCAGGTGTGATAATGGTTATTGAATCCAATAAAATAACCACAGACATGCATAGTAAAGTATGTTTAAATTGGTATTGATGTTGCATACATTTCCTGCAACTGGATGAAATCATCTGTACAAGAGGGAAAACTGAAGCTGGATATGCAGTTTTCTCCTTGGCAGATGTTGCTATGTGATACACATTGTCCTGTTGGGAAAGCCTCAGAAAATTGTATGTTCATTTTAGGTTTAGCTCTATGACTATGTGAGATACCAGGAAAAAGATTAGCTTTCTGTAAGAAATAAGCTAAACAATGCATTGAACCCATTAATGTACTGAATCCATCCGACCTAATTTCTGAAATGTTTGATTTGTAGTTGCTAAAATTTACATGATAGTGCAATGAAAATAAAAATAGGCATTTAAGTAAATTTGTTGTTTGCAGAAATTAGCAGTGATTTCATCAAGTTGCATTCAAGATCTTCCTCTAGACGTTTTGTTTGCCAAAAAATAAAAGAGATTAAAAAATATTTTACAGCCATTTGTAAAACAACAACTGATTATCAAAGATGAGAAGGCTGGTTCTTGGCAGATTCCAAAAGGAATTTTACAAAATCTACTTGATGTGTATGAAAAAATTAATTAATCCTCTTACACTTTAGCGATGAACTCAAAGTAATAAAATATATAATCCCCGTTTTCTGCATAAGGATACTAAAGTAGAAAGGTTATTACATGCTGTAGACCATTCTACAGAGAATCAATGTCTGAGCAGGGAAAAAATAATAACTCTGGCATTCTGGCTCCTGAGAATGAAATAGTCATTTGACTTAGTTTTCTACTTGGGGCTTGCAGCAGTCTATCTTAGACTTACTTCACGGCACATGTGTTTTTGTAGTCCTCTCTGCTCAGCCCACTTAATTTCCTCCCAAGTAATATTTAGCATAGGAAAGCAACCTCCTCGATCTGTGGCATCATGCACATAGTCTGCTTAATATATATAATTGAGATGAGTTACTAATCGTATAATGGAAGAGGCATTGATTTTAATGAAATCAAAAAGAGGGAAGTGTTCAGTTTGTGATTTCTCTTTACTTGGTAAGCTCCTGGAAGACTGACTTCCTAAAAGGAAGCTGATGACTGTTTCTGTTTTGCTTGTTTAATACTATTCTCCTCACACAGGCTGCTTTGATTTGGTTTTAGGTGAGGCAGTCTGTGTTTTGGTGCAGTGAGGAGGGGGAAGTCATGCTGCATCTGTTAGATTAGCACCTGGTCCCAGAGTTGGCTCTCTTCCCAAAAGGCAGTTGGGGAGTTCATCACACAGCTGCTCTTCACGGGTAACAACAGAGGCTGCTCCACTCATTTTACGGCATCTCGCTCAGTGTTTTCAGGAATCTTACATTTTTATATGATGTTGTATATATATACCACAAAAGAAGCTTCAGTGCATTGTGAAAATACATCTGTTACATTTTTATCTGACACTTGGTTCTTAATTGAACATAGTTAACACTAACGTTTCTCCTACCTGGGTTTTATATATCTATATAAATATCTATATATGTTATGTGTATAGATATATATATTCCAAACACTTAATTTTATTAATTAACAAATGATATGTAACATGAGGCAAGTGTTTCCTTTTAGTTTATCTAAAAACATATGTTATGAGAAGCATAGTTTATTTTAACAGGATTTGACATACCAGCTAGTCATAACCAGATTTGTATTATTACAAGTGAGACAAAAAAAGAAAATTAAAAAAAGCAATACAAATAAGTGAAAGCTGGAAATGAAAGCTTACTTGCAGATCAGATGAGGTGAGGAGAAAAATTTTTTATTATGTTTCAGTCCATTAGGTAAACAATCTCTCTATTAGCCCATGGTGAGCTGAATCTGGGCCATCAAAAATAGCTGTGGAGAAACAGATTGATTCAAGCAGTTGAACTAAGCAGTTCATTTAGGTCTTAAGAGATGGAGTTTCATATTTGAGAAAAGATGTGGAAAGAATAAGGAAGAGCAAAAAAAAGAAACCAAATTAGTAAAAAAAAACCCCCTAAAAATGAAAGCAAAAAAGAAAACAGTACAAATGGATTTAGACTCAAAAGAGAAAATGGAATATGAACAGGAGATACCTTTGGGTATTTCCAGGTCCGTTAGGGAGAAATATTGTCTAAAGCTATTGCGACCTGGTAGCCCAAACAATACATATGGCTTTAAACTTCAGTAGGTGATTTTGATCACACGAAAGAGTTAAATTCAGCAGTGGGCACCTGAGCATGTCTTAAGAAGAATCATTAAAAAGAGCTTTGTCCTTTGATTTGGTTGACTATCTGTTATTTTAGCTTCTTGAGTAATGGTGCTGTGATAAAGAGGCCATGGTGTCAGTTTGTCCGCAAGCAGACTAGGCATCTTATAAGCATGTGATCTTTTAAAACATTTTACAGTATTTTGTTACGTTTATTATACAAGTGATGTTTAATATAGAAAAATTAGAATAAGCAAAGAAAGAGAAAAATGTGTCAACTCTCCATTGTGAGATATATAATGTTAATATTTTATATTATATATTTCCAAAATTTCATCTTTCATATACATGTATGTATTCACACATATACACACAGAACCATATTTTATATGATTTAATAAGTTATTTTCCATTTTCTTAAGCATCTTTCTGTTTTGTTTTGTTTTCTCAGCGAGAGAGAGAACACAAGTGGTGGGGGGAGGGGCAGAGAGAGAGGGAGAGAGAGAACCTTAAGCAGGCTCCACGCTTAGCCCGGAACCCGACGTGGGGCTCTATCTCTTGACCCTGGCTGCTGGAATCAACAGTAGGACACTTAACCGACTGAGCCACCCGGGAGCCCCTGAACATACTTCTGTTTTAAATACTCCACTTAGGTAATTATTTAAACTCTCCCCAGAGTGAGTTTGTCAACCTCATTCATTTTTCATGCAACATTTGCTGAGTACCTACGATGTTCCAGGTATTAAATAACATAGATTAAGTCTCTACTCTCAAGAAGCTTACACTATAGACAGACAAATAGGTAAAAAGCAGCTGAAACAAAGATAGTTAATATCTTTAGTTAATATTATAAACTATATGTTATAGTTAATATTATAATATTAATATTATAACTCAGAGTTACAATTGCTAAGAAGAAAATAAAAGGAGTTAATGTGATAGAGTATCCCTAGTGTGAGAGATAAGTTGTATTGTTACCTATCTAGGGCTGCTGTGGGAATTATGTATGTAAAGTGTTTCCACATGGTGCTGATATATGGTAAATACTCGACAAATATAAAGAATGACAATAATGGTATTACGAGTGAGAGAAATCCATTATGGTAGTGCCTACTGTCAAAAGATAAACTGAGGCATATTAAAATTTTAAGTTTATTTGAGCGAAAATTGATTCCAATTGGACAGTGCCAAACCAGAAATGGTCAGGAGCTCTCCATGGTGAGGAGCTGGGGTAAGTCCTTTCATAGAGAAGAGGCGGGAGCAACGCCAGGAAATTATTTGATTGGCTATAGTTTAAACAGTTACATTGTGGAAACCTAGTTGGCTGTTGTGATTTGTTGTCCTTTGGTTTCAATTCCTTAACCTTGAGGGATTACAGGCTTAGGTTTTGCTTTGCTCACAAGGCTACTAAGGCGTTAAAGCCACCTCAGTCTAATGGCCTCCTTGTTTACTTAATTTAATACTACACTAGAATGTTATGTGGTTGCTGTACTCATTCTACCTCCTGCCGTCCCTGTCCCCAGTTAGCCATCTTCCATGATGCTTTCCCATTCCTGTAAACTCATTTTAAAGTATTATCAGTCTTGGTACCTCTTATTTACAATTTTAAGTTTCTGGAGGGGCAAAAATAGTCTTAGAAGTAAAAAAAAAAAAAATTAAAGCACCATATGTAAATGTCTTATAAACTTTTATTTTTTTTTGTAAATGAATAAAAACAACTGGACTTGCCTGTTACAATGAAATTAGACTTCATAGCAGTCTATCAATTTAAAAACTTTTTTTTCCAAAATAAAGTGGGCTTATAGTTGAATTAAGCAGTTTTCAGAGATTTCTAGGGAAAAATGATCTCCTGCATCAACTCTTGCTACCCTCCAACTGTGCTTTGCAGGAACAGCCACTTACAACTCTTACCTGTTTTAATTTTCCTAGGTATTTATCTTTTTGGTTCCTTCAAATATTCTTATACCGCTCTTAATCAATAGTGCATATTTATCAACAACTTCCAGTTCCATAGTTGAAGATTGGCTCTGTTGTGTCACTCTTCCCCATATATTTATTTCCCTCCTTCTTTCCTCTTAATATGGTTATATCATAGTTTTGGTTACATCATTCGTTACTGTTTACATTTAAGGTTTAAGTAAGGATTTTCAGTGCAGAGTCAAGAAGTGGTTATGTATCCTTTCTTGTGGTACTTTCTGATTTTCTTAGAATTCATAGTTTTCTTATTTGCCTGGTTCCTATCTTTAGTTTCGTCCCTATGCTTCACTGGAGCCATTATAAACACATCAATAGTATTTTCCACAATGTCATCATCTTAAGTCACTATCCTACTGCTGTTTGCATGGTGGCCGCCATCTCAGAGCCCTCCACCCTCCCGCTCCCACCTGGACTGGTTGATCTCGAAGCCAAATGCACAGCTGACATTTTGGGATCCCTTTGCCCTCATCATGGGAATTCCGCCCCCTTTTTTTTTCCCTTTCCTTAGTTAGTTTCTCTCTTTCCTGGAAAGCACATCCTCTAGTAAGTTCCAAAAAAAAAAATGATAGAGAAATTTATTTTAGACTTTTATACCTGATATTCAGATACATCTGAATTTCTAGATTAAAAATTGTTTTCCCTCAGAATTGGAGAACCTTAGCACAGTATCTTTCCAGTGTCATTAAAGTCCAACAAAAAACTTATTTTCATGCTTTCTTGAGTCTCTTTTAATGTTTAAAGAATTTTTAGAGTCATTTTTTATCATTATGAAATGTTATGAACATTCTGGCATAGATTCTTCTTCTCTCTCTCTCTGAAGCACATTCTGTGAGTCTGTTTATTTTTTTAAAATATTTTATTTATTTATTTGAGAGAGAGAGAGAGAGAGAGTGCAAGCAGGGGGAGAGGTAGAGGGAGAAGCGGACTCCCCACTGAGCAGGGAGCCTGATGCAGGGCTCGATCCCAGGACCCTGGGAGCATGACCTGAGGGGAAGGCAGACGCTTAACTGACTGAGCCACACAGGTGCCCCTTGTGAGTCTGTTTAATTAGGAGATTTAAGTCCTTCAGATCCAGACACATTTATAAGTTAGTATTTTGGTTGTTTCCTGCTCTTAAGGTTTTTTTTTGTTGTTGTTGTTTTTTTCCTATTTTCCATGCTGGTGCTTCTTTTATCAGGTGTTGAACTATTATGATCCTTTGATTTTCTAATCTTTTCTTCTACTTTCTTTCACTTTGCTTTTTGGGAAATATTGTTAGCATTATTTTCAAGCCATTATTTTGACGTTTTAAAATCAGACACACACATATATGTTTATATTTATTCATTGAATATTTTTTCCTGACTTTCTCATACCCTCCTGTTCTTTTTTTAAGGATGTACTATTTTTAATTATGTCTCTGAGAATATTAGGTTTTGTTTGATAAATAATCTGTTTTTTTAATATTGTTTCTACTTTTGTGTTTCTTTCTTACATTTATTTTGGTCTTTTTGAAACCCATGTAACAACTCAGCTTATATAGTCACAGAGAAACACCTATTTTGAGCAATTTGACATCCTCTCTTGTTGCATATTCAATAGTTCAACTCTCTGGCAGAGAGTTTTCTCCAGAAGTCAGAAGCCTCACATATCCCAGGTTCACCGACACTTCACTTTCTGTCCTGTACCCAGAGACTAGTCCTTACGATTAAGGACACACCCTTCTGTCAAAGAGTTGCTGGACTTTCAGAAGCACTATGATCAGACACGCTTTCAGTCTACTGGAAAGTAAAAGGGTCAAAGGAGAGATCACAGAAATTTGCCTCCTATCTCAGGAACATGCGGGGATGCATTAATTTCTTTTTAGGCAAAGACAAACCAATATCTTCCCATGCAGGAAAGAGGGGCAACCTTCTCTTTTCGTCATACTTAGGGGGACAGGACACTTCTACGAAAGCCTTTCCAGAGACCACACGATTGATGAGCAAAGGCATAATTTTTTATGTATATCCTAATAGAGTCCAATAGACCTGTGCTAGGCTGATCTGGCCTTTGCCCACAGGGTCATCACGCTGTAGGAGAAAGTGATCAGATCCCTTCATCCTAAGGAATGAGGGGCAGTTTGTATAGTCCAGGATGAGCCTATTCAGATTTGAAGCCAGTAGTCAGTATTTGTATTGACTTGGGTAAGTTACGTTACTTCTAAAGCCTGTTTTCCCATCTATAAGATGGGGATAATAATACCTAGTTATAGAATTGCTGTGAGGTCTAAAAAAGAGAATTTATTTACTGCCTGTCAGCATAGTGCCTGGTCCATAGTAAACGTGCAAAAATGATTGAGTATTATGATATGTATTAAAGGGTAAGAATGGAGGGGAGGTGTGATTCTAAGTTAAGAAGAGAATCTGTCACTTAGCTTGTACTTTGATTCAGTCTCGAAAAACTCAGGCTGTTGTAAAGGTGGCTCTAGGTCACGGATGTTGTGCTTGGAGATTATGAAACTGTAGAAGATGATCTAGTGTCTTCCTCAGTGATTAGCGGTGGTTTGGGTGAGAAAGATGAGGAGTCATGAGTTCTCTAGATGTGGTCATTGATAGCCAGTCTAGAGAGGCATCAGCAAGGGGGGTTCCTGCAGTTTTGACAGTGACAGGAGATGTCACCACAGTGTGTCAGAGCAGAAAGGGAGAAAAATAGAAGATGCCTTAGTGCTAAGAGGACTAGTCCATGGAGCATACAAGAGCTATCCTGTGGGGATTCCGAGATCTATTGGGGGGGGGGTATGCTAATGCTGGTGGTAGTGATGGTGGGGAGTTAACATTCTGGAAGGATAGGTTTGGCCGCATGCAGGGAAGCACTGTTTCTTTGTGACTAGTATCATCATGATCCTGTTTCTGCTTTTACTCCCCAAATGAGGTGATTTGGTCTATGAGGATTATAATTAAAACAGATTGTTGCCTCTACCCGAAGTCAGTTTGGAAAAACTCAGTTGAATTTCTTTGTTGCTGCCAAGAACTCCACAATCCCTGCAAAGCATCCCTGAAGTCCTCCTTGTCCCTTTGGTGTGAATTGCCTCATTTTCAAAGGCCTCATATCCTCACATCTTTCATGCATTATTTTCGTAGTTCTTTGGGATTTGTTATGAGGTCTGCATGAAGCTCTGAGTGTCAGATATTACATATATTTAACCTGGGATTTGAAAAATATTTTTCATTTTGGTGTTCAACAATGTCATGGGTTATGCTGACTTTTATAGGCCTAACCACTAAGAGAAGAAACATTATAGCTGGCTTTTCACTTGCGTAAATTGTTTAAAGCATTGCTAATGTTTGAAGCCTCTTCAGGTAGGATTTCTTTGCATCTTGTGCTTGATTATGATTTGACAGTAACTTCATGGTATAGTGGTATGGGAGGGCATAACTTGTGCCATTTGGTCTAAATGGATCAAGGACCTTGATTTCTGGCACAGTGATTTGATATTCTAAGCCTGAACTAAAAGATACACTGCTTTTCTGTAATTTTGCTCAACTTGTAGATTCTTCTTGGCTGAGAAATGATTGCATGTTCAGCAACCATTGTCTTTACTTCCTTAGTGAATTTGAAAACTATTTCATAAGAAAATTTTGATAATATAGCGATGTCAGAAAAATATAGGAGTTATCTTCAATTTTCATTTTTATATTTCCTTCCTCACAGATTACTACCATTCATATCAATTCACTGTCTATTGCTACTCATTCTAATTTTGCAATGGACTTGAAATTTTTTCCTGCTACTGTAGTCTTTGTTGTTGTAGTTTAGACTTTCTTTACTTCTTGTTTGCATTATCACAATAAACTCCTCAGGTATCTCCCTGCTCCCAATGTTGATCTTCTTCAGTCTCTTAAAACACAATTGTCAAATGGTATCCCTACTGAAAATAATAAAAATGTAATAATTATAATTTCATACAGAAGAGAGTCCAAAAACCTCGGTGTGTCATTTAAGACCCTTAACAATTTGAACTCAGCTGAACTTTTCGTACCCTCTCCTCTTTCTTTCTTCCCCTTCTACCCCAGTGACCAATAACTTTTTCTGGTTAGCTTCCCAAAATATACTGAAAATAATCTGTTCTCTTGAAATACAGGACCTTGAATATATATATATATATATATATATTCATAAAATATATCATATATATCTTGTATCTTTATATATATATAATCTATGTATCTTTCAAGAATGAGCTCAAATTATCTACCTCATAAGAACAGCTCCATCCTGTAGCCATCTTCTTTTATACCACAGGATGCCGTGTTTTAGATGCTAATGGTCCGAGCTGTGCAGGCTGATTCTCTTAGCTGTCTCATTAGATAGTGAATTCCTTGAGAGCAGAGAAAGTATTTTCTGGTATGCCCCACTATGTCTAGCAGAATACTTTAAATTTCTTAAATACTTACTGAGTTAATTGTATTGATTTGAGGTTTTTTTTTCCATTTTAGGTTTCCCAAAACACATGGTCATATTTTAAAGTTCCTAAGTGACACAATCTGTAAAAACATTTCTCATCACCCTTGCATCAATTTCCAGATGAAGCTCTGCAAAGCAAGGTACCATACTAAGGTCATGTGATGACCAGTCAACAGGATTGATTCAGAAATATTGTAATCCAAAATGTGAAATAGCATAAACTTAATTATTCAACATACAAGTATTGAGTGCTGGGAGAAGTAACAGTTCAATAATGAATAATCCAATTCCTTCACTCAATAGCTCATAATATAGTGGAAGAGGTAGTTGAGTTTAGTCTAATAAAAATGTATTGAACACCTACTGTTAGGTGACATGAAGATAAGGAGGTCTCTGCTCTCAAGAAACCTATATCCTATAAGGGCATACAGATGCATAAAGAAACAGCTGTAGTTATAATAGAAGAATCCACAAGGGGGCTTTGAGAGACAGAAGAGGATTGATTGCCTAAGTCACCTTGGAGTGTTAATGACGGCTTCCTAAGTAGATGTGTAAACTCATAACTAATTTAAATATCATGAGATAAGTGTTACGTGGTAAACTTATGTATGGTATGCATAGAGTCAGACAAGGTTTCAAAAAGACAAGGTAGAATTTAAGCTGGTACCTAAAAATGTGTAATATTCAGCAAGAGAAGGGAAAATGGCATCTAAGAAGAGGGAGCAAAAAGTACAAGTGCATGGGGGCATGGAAGGATGTGACTTGTTTTAGGGACTGGTACCTAGAAGTCTGTAATAGGGTGGGGGGAAATGGCAAGCAGTGAGGCTGGGAAAACACACTGGGGGTGTGTGAGATTGAGAATGGTATTGTGTGCCAACCTAAACAAAAAAGATTTAAAATTTGGGGGTCAGAGAGCTCCTAAATATATTTTTTTAAATTTTATCTTCTAATTAAAGTATAATATACTACAGTAAAGAGCATATATGATAAGTGCATGGCTTGATTAATTTTTGCAAACTCAATACAATGGTCCAGATCAAAAGACATTCAAGCACCTTAGTGAGCCTTGTTTGCCTCCTTCCAATCAGTACTCCAAAAGTAACCATTATCATGACTTCTAATAGCATTGATTAGTTTGACTTGATTATGTGTATTATTTATTTATTCATTTATTTTTAGAGAGAGTGAGAGCATGTGCGCAAGTGGTGGTGGGGGCAGAGTGAGAGGGAGAGGGAGAATCTTAAGTAGGCTCCACACCCAGGAGCCCAACCTGGAGCTCAATCTCATGACACTGAGATCATGACCTGAGCTGAAATCGAGAGTCAGACCCTTAACCGACTGAGCCACCCAGGCGCCCCTGATTATGTGTTTAGATATGGAATCACTGGGATTTCATGTGTGTTAATGTTTTAAAGACTCATTCATATTGCTGTACATGGTTGTAGATTATTTCTTTCCATCTCTGTATTCTATTGTATGAATATACCTCACTTTATCAACTCTACTGGTGGACATTTAGCTTGTTTTCAGTTTGGGGCTGTTTTGAAGTATTGCTTTGAGCATTCTAGTACCTGTCTTTTGGTGAATATATGTATACATTTCTCTTGGGTATGTAGTGGAATGTTTGGTGTTCATAAATACTGCCAAACAGTTTTTCAAACTGGTTGTCCCAATTTAGATTTTACTCTTGCTCTGCCTCCTCACAACACACACTAAAACTGTAGGGACGGGAAAAAGATAATACATCTACTAAGCAATTATTATGATCTTTTATACCATTATTGGGGTAGGTGCCATTACATAGTTATTCTCATGCTACTAATAAGGAACTCATGAAAACTAAGAAGGTAATCCAAAATCCCATAATGTAGATAATAATTAACATTTATTGAGACTAGTTATGAGCTAGGGTCCTGTAGCTGGCTGAATAATGGCTCCTTAAGATGTACATGTCCTAATCCCTGGAACCTATGAATGTTACTTTATATGGCAAAAACTTTGTAGATAGAATTAAATGAAATATCTTGATATGGGGAGATTATCTTGCATTATACTGGGTGAGGGGTAAATGCAATGAATCACAAGTGTCCTTATAATAGATGGGCAGAGGGATATTTCAGATAGAAGAGGAGAACCAAATTTGTGGAAGTTTGCTATAGCAGCAATGGGAAATACAGGCATTAAGCCATGAATTTTTCATGAATTATGTCACTTAATGCTATGAGGTAGGTGGATTAACCCCACTTTACAGAGAAGGGAAATGAGCTTTAGTATGACTGAATAACTTTCCCAAAGGCAAGAGCTAGCAAGAATCAGAGACAGGAATTGAAAAATAGAGGTTGTGTAACTCCAAAGATCATACTCATGACCAATATAGTAAGTAGAAGAATCAGACTCCAAACCAGGTTTCACTGATGCCCAAAGTCATAATTTCCCTATAACATTCCATGTAATGGATTTGTGTTGTTAAAAAAAGCTTCAAGAAGCATAATGAAGGATAGATTAGAATGAGAGTCAGGATACAGGAAGATCAGTTAGGAAACAAAGTGAATTATTTAGAACAGAAATGTTGAGATCCAGGACCAGGGATACATGGGAACCTACACTAGTGATGGAATAGAATCGTCTCTCAACCATAGAATCATCACACTGAGGACTAAAAGTGTATTATTTTATGCCCATAAATCCATGATTGACTGTGTGAGTGAATGGCCGAATGAATGCCCACTCTGGACTATTGCTCTTTAAATTACTTCAAACCGCAGGGGAGAAGGTTTCTTGCTTGATGATAGAACCATTATAAAGAATGACTTGAGTCTGGAGGAATCTGTGTTTTGGTATCGGTTCAGAACTGGATAGGAAAAAGGAAAATAGTATAAGAAAGAGATTGTTTATCTCATCCTATAAAATCTAGTGGTTTCCAGTTCATACACAGAAAATGTGCTCGAAATCATGTAGAGTGGAAAATCCAAAGTAATAATATGAAGTTCTAAGGCTAAGGCATATATTTCTTTTGAGGTAAAGCCACATGGCTTTAAAAATTCTGGTTATAAAAGTAATGCATGCTTATTTTCAAGATTTTGGAAAAGAAAGAAAGTATAAAATAAACAGTACAAAGCATTTATTAGTCCACTACTCAGAAGTATTTGCAGTCAAATATATATATAATATTTATCTTGAGCTTTTCCTTCTAATTTCTTTTGCCATGTATGTGTGCTAACCCATTTAGGATCATAGGGTGTCTGAACCCTGATTTTTTTCACCTAATACTTTAAGGAGAGGAATTTACTATGTCTTCAAATATTTTTTCAAAATTTCAAAAATAATTATTTGATTTATTCAACAAACATTGACTAAGTGTCTATTATGTGCCAGGTATTATATGCTTGATGCTGAAGATCCGTTGAAGAGTACCTGAGGTCACTGTCTTCAAAAGCATATTCATCTAGTGGAAGAGATGGGAATCCCACTGGCAATTAGTGGGGAAATCTTTAGATCTTCAGTCACAGGGCCCCCTAAAAGGCTCTTCATGAGAGGTGACCATAGGTGCTTATAAAAACGTAGCTGTCACCATTAATTCTCTAGCAGTCTCTTAGCTTCCTCTTTTCTTTTTATTCACACTAAGCCTTTCCTAGTTTTCCTGTAGTAGATACCTGGATCATAGCCTGTTTGAATTTTATAGACTAACATCTGGAAGCCATTTTAGAGTCTCTTTTATAGCTCATTCTGGGGTGTTTTCTTTGAGTTGCTGAGAGGGCTATGCCATAGGAATTACTCCTTTCTTTCTTTCAAATAATGTCTTTTATTTAAGTGCTTTGAGAGAGAGAGAGAGAGAGAGAGCACTCCCTCCGCTTTACCATTATCATCTATTTATAAAAAACTTTACTATACTGATCTCCCATAGATGCAACTTTTTCAAGTACCAAAAATGTTACTGTATCACTGCGGTGTGCATTAACAGTAGACATGACTGCATTTCACTCTCTCAGTAATATTCACACATCATCTTTAACTCACCGGGTGCTCGTGTAGCTATAGGCTAGCTGTCACAATGCCACTTCTCCTATCTCTAATTTTTTGGAGACTTCGATTAGATTTGTGCTATGTATACTTCTGCCTATGTGCTTTGAATTAGCATCTCTGTGAAATTTAGTGTATTTCTAAGGCTCAAAGAATGTATTCTCAAAAATTATACAAAGTCAGATATCTATACTATATAGAACATGAAAATATTAAACTAACTGAATGGAAAGAAAAACACTTTTTTAAAAAAAAGATTTTATTTATTTATTTGACAGAGACACAGTGAGAGAGGGAACACAAGCAGGGGGAGTGGGAGAGAGAGAAGCAGGCTTTCCTGCTCAGCAGGGAGCCCGATGCGGGGCTCGATCCCAGGACCCCAGGACCATGACCTGAGCTGAAGGCAGACGCTTAATGACTGAGCCACCCAGGCGCCCAGAAAAACACCTTTTCCGTTCTTTTACTACTGAAATCACTTTATACCATTGGACCTTATTTCCTGACATACTTTACCTCTATCTCTCAAAAAAGGGATCCGAGAAAAGAGTATGATTTCTTAAGTCACCTGGCTTTGGCTTTACTGTTTGTTCTTAAATGCGTAACAATCCAACAAGAACCTTTATGAAAGGATCAAGTGTTTCTTTCTGTGTCCTTGACCATGTAGACATTTTGAAGACCAGGGAGAGGAACATAGGAAAACTATGATCTTTGTCACATTTCTTTTTTGGGTGCATTTATTTTTTCATTCCAGGCTAAGATCTCTGATCTGGCTCATTTAGCATTATAGGAGTTTTCTCTATTTCAGTACTTTTCATTGATAGATTTAGAGCTCTCTTTTATAGCTCATTCTGGGGTGTTTTCTTTGAGTTGCTGAGAGGGCTATGCCTCCCGTTGACTCTACTACCAAGTCCTGCTGGTAGTGACAGATAGCATGTCTTAAATGAGGCACTCTTCTATACGCTGTATGTATTAGCACATTTAATCTTCAAAATAACTCTATCAGGAAGGTGCTATTATTCTCAGTTTATAGATAAGAAAATTGAGACAAAGAAATGAAAATAGGTTTGCCCAAGGTCACACACAGAGAAAATGGCCCACTTAAATGTAGACTGCAGGCAGTCTCTCTCCAGAGCCGCTTTCTCAACCCTGTGGGTATGATTATAATACCCACAATTGGGTGTTATATATGTTTACTTATCCGTATCTTCTATGAAAATATGAAGCCTTTGCAGTAGGGCCTGGGTTCTATTCATCCTCTCATCTCAGTCCCAGGCTTGGTACTTGGCACATGGTATTTGTCTGTGAATGATTGTTGAGTAACATGAAGTGTTACATTGTAAAGAAAAACAAAGATGTGAATAAGTAAAGAGTAACACTAGACTTGCCAATCTAGGTGTTAGGTATATGTGATCTTGTAACAAGTGTGACTTTATCCTAGTTTCATTTCAGCTTTTTTAAAAAAAAATTTAGATTTATAAAATAGTATAAATTAAATGTTACAAACTCGGGAAAGTATTCCATAATATATCATTTTAGAAACAAAATCAATATTTGCTTAGGATATTATAACTACTAAATAGGTAATCCAACAGAAGCAATTTCCTAACCTTTAAAGAGGAGAAAAAGTGATTAAGGAAATGGACTTTATATTTAAAAGTTACTTGTTGTGGCCTTTAAGGATCTTCTCCTTTGTCACTCTGCCAGGTTCAACATTCTTACCCCTGTAGATCTCAGAGAATGGAAAAAGATTTCTGCATGTTTATATGGAGATTTCAAAATCTATGAGCCAGAGGAAATTACAGTGGTGCCTAGCTCTCAGATAACAAAATCTTGAATTTGTCAAATGTGTTACTATCCTTTAGAAAATTCAAAGAGGAACAATGAAAAAGAAACAAACTGTAGAACTATTTAAACCTAGAAAAGCTTAAAATTATTTACACAAGAAAGAAGGGATTCCAATTTTAGTTGTTTGCTTCTCCCTCAATAATAGTCTTATGGAATGCACAAATTCCAACATTTTCCCCCATTGTAAATGGAGAAGTCAGCCATATTAGGACATCCAAAATGAGTTTCATCAAATACCATCCTCTGGGTTAGACCTCATTTGCTCAGGCAGAGGGAAAGAAGGGTTGAGAAAGCGGCTCTGGAGAGAGACTGGCTGCAGTCTACATTTAAGTGGGCCATTTTCTCTTTGTGTGACCTTGGGCAAACCTATTTTCATTTCTTTGTCTCAATTTTCTTATCTATAAACTGAGAATAATAGCACCTTCCTGATAGAGTTATTTTGAAGATTAAATGTGCTAATACATACAGCGTATAGAAGAGTGCCTCATTTAAGACATGCTATCTGTCACTACCAGCAGGACTTGGTAGTAGAGTCAAGGGGAGGTCTGGATGTGTCAGCTCTGTACCCTGCATGCAGACAAAATAGTACCATACCTCAGTGTTATAGTTCGAGCTGCTGGCTGATAGTCCACAATGTAATAATACAGCATAGTAGAGTCACTCAATCGCTTACCTTCACCATGTGAAGGAGTTTAAAAGCATAATCCTTTATTTGTCCTAAAATATTCATTTTATGATACAGTGGATTGGCACCAACAAATTCTGTGCACATACACTAAACTCACTAATGCAAATATAAGCCTAAATTAAAATTTAATATACTTGTTTTGTTCAAAAGTTTCCTTAGATTTAAAAGAGATGCAAAAGACTTGCTAGTTGTACGACATTTGAAATGGCATCTAACTAGAAGTCCCCAGTGTAATTTTTCCCCACTTTTCAATAAAACCTATAAAGACAGAAATAAAAAATGAAAATTTATAAAATACTGGAAACAAAAACCATGACAATTTCTAGTTATCTAGAGGTAAATGAAGTAAGTTTAGCAAAAACTATTAGTTTCACTTCTTGGCATACCTAGGAAAAAGGGGAAAGAGGACAATATGTACTTTGTATAAATGTGTACTTTTTTTAGGTACATATTTACATATAAAATGTACAAATATACCCATAGACTTGCATATAAGAGGTGGGTTTTTTTTAAAGATTTTATTTATTCATTTGACATAGAGAGATAGAGCAGGAACACTGCGGGGCAGTGGGAGAGGGAGAAGCAGGCCTCCTGTCGAGTAGGGAGCCCGATGCAGGACTCAGTCCCAGGACCCCGGGATCATGACCTGAGCCGAAGGCAGACGCTTAATGACTGAGCCACCCAGGCACCCCTAAGAGGTGGTTTTTATTTTTTTTTTTTAATTTTTATTTTATTTTTATTTTTTTTTAAAGATTTTATTTATTTATTTGAGACAGAGAATGAGATACAGAGAGCATGAGAGGGGGGAGGGTCCGAGGGAGAAGCAGACTCCCCACCGAGCAGGGAGCCCGACACGGGACTCGATCCCGGGACTCCAGGATCATGACCTGAGCCGAAGGCAGTTGCTTAACCAACTGAGCCACCCAGGCGCCCTAAGAGGTGGTTTTTAAAGAACATTTTGGAAAGCCATAACAACTTGTTTTGCTCAATTCTAGATAACATTGCATCCAAGAATTTTTAGTTGCTATTTCTAAATAATTTAGTTGCCAGTTATTCAGTGGGGTGCTTAAATGTTTAACAACAAACCTTCCAATCAATCTATCATTCAGTCAACCAAACAAGCAACCAATAGCTAACCCTGATTGGTCGAATTTGCTTATTTCAATACTCCCATTGTGGCCAATTCAAATGTGATGGTGTGGCACTGAACATTAACCATGGTCATCGAATGAGGGGGCCTTCAGATGTTTTAGCTTCTAATCTTTGAGAGGCCTAGCTGGCATCAAGTGGAGCCAGACTTTGCCAAATCCTGCTCAAATTGCAGATTCATGCATGAGCCAAACAAATGTTGTTGTTTTGAGCCAATAAGTTTGGGAGTGGGTTTTTTTATTTAGCACTAGGTAGCCAGAATACTTGCTATCCTGCCATTATTTTAAATGGTTATCATGGGGTCACTTCTTATGCATATTTATGACAGTACAGCTGAGCATAGAGCTTGCCACAGTGTAGGTATTTAGTGTTTCTTGCTGTAATAGCAGGTGGAGACCAAGTTCTCTCAATTTAAAAAAAGGTAAATATAAGGAGTTTCATGATCTCATTCAAGAATTCCAAGATAATTTGACTAAAAATAAGACATATCTTAAGAATCCTTAGTAGGAATATGTAGACTAAAAGTACAGAAGAATAAATAAACATATAAAAATATTTCATAACCAACTTTCTTTATCATTATGTCATTATTGTGAATGACCAGAGTTATCCTGTTGGATTTGTGAAAATCACACTTTAACTTTTGAAGTGATATCAGAACCAGGTAATTTGCACAAGTTTAATAAAATTTCTTACAAAAAATATCCAAAGTGAAAGTTAGGTTTCGATTAGTCCTAAAATTTAGGACTAATTTAAGAAAGCACAAATACCATGCCCTACTGATTAAAACTCTGTCAATCTTAGGCTCTCCTTCATTCTGTTCATATAATCCATTATGTCCTATTGAATTTTTGTTGTCTTCTGCCTTAATTCCACCATTCTAGCCAGGCTCCTCACACCTGAATTATAACATCATTTGATCAACACTTCAATATTACAATATCCCATTTCTTTCTACTTATAGCTGACAAATTAATCTTTGTTAAACTTTGTTCATATTATTCTTATACTCAAATTTTCCAGAGTTTCCACTCTTTACAGGAAAAAGTCCAAAGTCCTTGGTGACCTTTAAGACCCCTGTAATTTGAAACTAGTAGATCTTTAAATCTCACTCCCCCCGCCCCTTTTAAATCTCATTCTAACCAGTTCTCCACACCATTAGGTTTGGTTTTCTTTCTGGTATCCTAAATATGCCTTACTTGTATTATGTTTCTTGCTTTCCTCTTCTTTTGTCTATTTGGATCCTACTCATTTTTCAGTTTGATTCAAATTAAATAGTTAATTATATGGCAATTTTTAACTCCTCTGTTTCATTAACAGTTTTGGTAGACACTGTTGAATCCTCATCCATATCTTCCTTGCACTCATTATTTCAGTACATAGCTCTGCATCCTAGTACATCCAAACTCCCTGCCAGAGGCCTCGCTCTCAATCCAAATTGGGCATGAATGAAATCCTGGAGGAGGCAGTGACTGATATTCCCAGCACCCACCCTTAGCCAATATTGGACAGCACTTGGAGGTTAAACCCTTCATCTTTCTCATCTCTCAGGAGGAGTAATTCTGAGTTATAGTCTCGTGTCTCTCAGAGTTCCCCAGCTGCTTGCAGTGTTAATCTGCTATGGGAACCTGCTGGATAACAGACCCATATTGACTTCCCTTTCCTCATTTACTAGTGCTTCTTGTGATTACCTCCTAAAGGCACTACTTGCTCTCAGTCCTTGCCTACATGGAGGAAATGTAGGCAAGGACTCCAGAATAGGAGGATGGTCCTTTCTTTCAGACTGCTGCATCATTTACTCTGTGTATCAGTCATTTAGCATGCAATTCCTTCCATGAACAACATTTATTATAACCGCTAAATGATGAGTGAGACTGGAAAAAATTCAACCATCCTTATGTTTTCAGTGGCGGAAGACAGGGAGTCAAACTAATAAACTATAATAAAATATCATCATATGTCATCATACATAGGAATATTGTGTTATATGCTCCCTAATATTGACCTGATTTGCTCTAACCCTCATCAAAGCACTGCATGGTAGAGTAAACACTATTCAATCTGTATTCTCCCTTACTGAGAGTCAGTGACCCATATTATGCTTTCCTCACTCTGAATGGCCACTTGCCAATCCATTTGGTTCATCTATTCTGCTGTGGCTTTTCTTTTTACAACTACCATCTTTTTTTTTTTTTTTCAGACAAGCTTTTAATTCAGCCAGGTTAATAAGGCTAGAGCTCTAAGTCAAAATGGCTCTATCATTAGAAAGTTCTAAAATATACAGAGAAGATAAAGCCAAAAGCCAGTAAAACCATAATTTGTTGATTACAGGATACATTACAGCATCAGGTATACATTTCCAAGGAGACTGGGCAATAATGACACCATATGGAGAAATTGAATTAATGCTCTAATTTCCTGGAATGCATGATAGTTGTATGCTTTGGTGTCACTTAAATTTTAGATGGCAATTTCTTCAAGGAGATTTTTAGTTTAAGGGATTAAATAATATCTTTATATTTTATTTTCCTACCACAGTATCTAGGACAATCTTTTTAAAATAGGCTTATTGGGCACCTGGGTGGCTCAGTTGGTTAAGCAACTGCCTTCGGCTCAGGTCATGATCCTGGAGTCCCTGGATCAAGTCCCGCATCGGGCTCCCTGCTCGGCAGGGAGTCTGCTTCTCCCTCTGACCCTCCCCCCTCTCATGTGCTCTCTCTCATTCTCTCTCTCTCAAATAAATAAATAAAATCTTTAAAATAGGCTTATTGTTGGCACTCATTAAGTATTTTTGAAAGAACGGATAGATGACCCATATTAATATAAAGATCTGAGATGTACAGCTGAAGTACATTAGGAAAATTTTAAATCATAGATTACATTCCATCTGTAATTTATATTTATGGAAAGATAATATCTAATTATAGTTATTTATTTTCTTATTTCAGTCTCACCTATTTCCAAATGATTTAGATGTGAAATACAGAATTTTAAATTATTTTAAATTCAAAAACAGAATAAAAAGAGAGACAAGCTTAGAGAAGCATAAGGAGTTTGTGTCACCAGATTTCTCAGATGACCTCATTACTACTGCTGGGCACACAATTTGGCTTAGTTTCCTGGCAGCTAAGGCAAAAAAAAGAAACATACTGAGCTAAGTAATATTCATGTCTGATATAAAAGACATAAAAATTTCTCTGCAGGGGCAAATTATTTCTTGGAAATATATTTGGTGAGACCATATATCATGGAGATCTATGTATAAGGGGCAGCCTCTACATTTGATAATATCTTCATTTTTGTTTGTACCAAAGGAATAAAACCACTGTTGAAATAAAGAGTTTTTATTTGACCTTTTATAAAGGTTGAGGGCAGAGCATTAAATCAAAGGGAACAAGAAAGAACTCAGTCAAGGCTTTTCTGTGGGACTCTGAGCTATTACGGTTCAGCTATTATGGTTCAGGTCCATGTGACCCATGTGTAACTTATTATGAAGATAGAATTTACCAAATCCAGATGAATGCATACTTACCATCTCATGAGACTGTCATTCTCACATATTCATATTGTGATGTAGTCTTTAACAAGTGCCCTTGACAGCTTTAGCTATCAGATGTGAAGGGGCAAAGTTGTCATTCTTTTATGATTCTAAAACCTGAATTAATGTCACTACCTGCCAACTCACTCTGTCATGGATATAGTAGGAGGCACGTCTACAGAGCCCTTATTTTCCTCTACAAAAGAACTTTGCATATTTTTACTGACTCAAGGGTTCTGAATCTTACAGTGTGGAAGAAAGAACTTGGATTGGAAATGTTGAGGGAGTATAAGGAGTGTATTACTGACTTAATTTATAGTTCCAAGAACTTGAAGGTGGCCCCTTTGGAACAATCTGATTTCAGAGCAATTGCCTCTGGACTCAAATCTGCCAAATCTCTAGCTGGCATAATCTACCTTTGAGTTGTTGAATGAATTGATTTTTACCTTTGCTTATTTAATCCTCTACTAGTTAAAATATTTCCTCCCTTAATTTCCTTTTCTTTTCTCTTCTTTTTTCTTTTCTTTTCTCTTTCCTCTCTCCCTCCCTTCTTTCCTCCATCCCTCCTTCTCTCTCTCTTCCTTTCCCTTACTTCCTTCCCCTTCCTCCCTCCCTTCCTCCCTTCCTTCCCTTCCCTTTCCCTTTCTTTTTCTTTCTTTCTTTCTTTCTTTCTTTCTTTCTTTCTTTCTTTCTTTCTTTCTTTCTTTCTTTCTTTCTTTCTTTCTTCTTTCTTCTTTGTATAGAGATATCATATCAATAAAATAAGTTCCATCTATTGTTAGTTCAACCATTCATTCATCAAACTGATCATCCAGTGTCAAGGACATAGCAGTGAGCTGGACAGTCCCACTGCTGTGCTCAGGGAGCTACAGTCAAACCGGGAAGATACATCTTGAGTGGCAACTGCACTTCCATTTCTAGTGATATGATATGTCAGATGAGTAGAGAAATCCTCTTCATATATAACCTAAAATTTATGAATAAAATATTTAAAAATGTAAACTAGAGAAGATTTACCAAGAAGCTTAGTAAAGCTTAAGTTTCAGGTCACCTTCTAAGCTCCTAGCAAATTTGTATTTATTCTTTTGTATTTTTTTCCTTAATGAATGAGTCTACCCCAGATTATATAATGTTCAAAATTGACCCTTCCCCATATCTATTCACAGATAAGTGAATGAGAATGTGAGTGAAAAATCTCAGAGTTACCATACAAGGATAAACTGTTAAACTGAAAAGTAAATAACTATAACAAATTATCCTGGAAACATCTATCCATCTTCTGTGGGCTTGGTGTCTATAGAGAGAGGCACAGGGACACTGGATGGGAGTGAAACAGAAAAAGCCCTTCATAAAGTCAGGATCCCTAAAGGTGATACCTTCGTGGATAAACTGGAACAAAACAAAACTTGCCACCAAAAGTGGCACCAAAAGGTGCACCGATAATAGTGCCTATTTTGGATTTATTCTGACGGAGTGGGGAAAAAAAGAACCCTTTAAGAATTCCTAACCGTGAGCCTGACCTCAGGAGGATTTGAGGCCAGAATTAAATTCAGTCACTTAGCCTTATGCTTACAATTCAGGTACAGTGGTACACAAAATTCTACGTGCATACTGAACAGTTTTCTCCTTAGGCTCTTCTCTTTCTTCCATTATTGTTTACAGCTAAAAGAAGCTAGTGGACAGTTCCAACATTCTGCTTGGAAACCCATCAGCCTAAATCCTCAGGTTCATTAGGACCATTTTATATCTTAAGTGACTGTGGACAATGGATCTGCCAATTGCTTCACTACTACAAAATACAGGTCACCCTGCTTTCATCTCTACATTGTTTTCCTCAACTACCACTGTCTCTGTTACCTTTACAGCCTTTGCCCATTTCCCAGTGCAAATACTAATGTCACGTCTTCACAGTTTTGTCCTCTACTTCCAGTACCAAATTCTGTGTCAGTTATCTATTGCTGCAAACAAAGAACTCCATAACTAGGAAGTTAATATAACAATTTAACCATTTTTTATGATTCTGTGGCTTGGTTGGATAGTTCTTCTGCTGGTCTCTTCTGGCTCCCTCAGGTAGGGAGATTCAGTCACCCTGAAGATTGACTGGAGGCTGGTCCTTTCTGGCACAGGGTAGGGCAGCATTACAAGAGGGGACGTTACATGCTTAAGTACTTCAGCCTTTACCTTTCGGGGATTAGATAATATCCTGTGACGTGAATTTACCACAGTAATACACATTTGGCAGTGATTAGAGACATTTTTAATTGTTAGGACTCACAGGAGTAGAAAGTACTATGGCATTTAGTGGGTAGAGGCCAGGGATCCTTCTGAAAATCCTGCAAAAGATAGGGCCCCACAGGGTCCCATAACAAAGATATACCTAGTCTGTAATGTTGATATGTAAGCAGAAAAACCCCTTTTTCTAGGGGTCCCCAGAAAAAGAAAGACATAGCTTTTCTTACACAAGAGAAGTCATTTTAGGCCCCCAGCTATTTTCTGTGGTCTCTGTGTGGTCTGTCTTCCCCACTCTACTGGCCCAAGCACACTCCTTGTAGAACTTCCTAGGTAGTCTCAGAATTACAAAGAAATGCAAAAATCTCATTAGTTAAGGACTTTGAGGGAATAAAAAGGGGATGCAAAAACTAAGTCCCTACCAGTCCAGGAACTAGTCTAACTATATCAGAGACAATACATCAGTGGTAAAATTCCTCAGTGCTCTTTCAAAAGTAAACAAGACCCTGCAACTAATGAATCATTGAACACTACATCAAAAACTAATGATGTATTATGTGTTGGCTAATTGAACATAATAAAAAAATAAAAAAAAATAAAATTACCAAGGGAAAAAATAAATAAATAAAATTCACCTAAAAATTAAAAAAAAAAAAAAAAGTAAACAAGACCCTGCATTCCTTACCCGAGATAAAGGAGCCCAAGACCCCATCCAGTTTATAGGACTCTCTGAGCATGTCCAGAGCCCTGTCCCCTTGTCCCATAGTTAAGATTGTTACATGATAATGTTAAAGTCTCCACCCTAGGAGGAGTGTAAGCCTCATTAACATAATGTAGGATGCAAGTATAGGCTTGTTTTCTAAGTACACCTGCCAAATCTTATGCCCGCCTTTACATGGATGACAAAGTTCTCCCTTCTGAATATTCATCCTAAACCCTAAATAAAAAATAAAAACCCTGCTTACCTCTGCTCGAGGTGTCACAGCTTTGGAAGTTATTCCTCACAATCTCCTTATTTGCTGCAAATAAAGTTCGCTTTGTGTGACAAGTCCGCCTGGTGCAGTCTGTGTGTAAATCACCAAGGGGCGATCTCACCTTAGTTCTGTGTCAAACGGTGCTGACCTTGAGGAACCCTCTCTACACACATACTTTCTCACCTCTTTCCTTTTTGATTTTGTAGTATCAAGTTTCAAAAAATATATTTTCTGTCTTGGTTTTATAAAAACCTTTTCAAACACTAGATTTTAAATACAATCTCTTAAGTTTCTAATACTTTTATTCATTTTATACTTAAAATTTTTTTTTTAAAGATTTTATTTTTTTTATTTATTTGACAGAGAGAGAGAGAGACAGCTAGAGAGGGAACACAAGCAGGGGGAGTGGGAGGGGGAGAAGCAGGCTCCTGGCCGAGCAGGGAGCCCGATGCGGGGCTCGATCCCAGGACCCTGGGATCATGACCTGAGCTGAAGGCAGACGCTTAACGACTGAGCCACCCAGGCGCCCCTATACTTAAATTTTTAATTTTTTTTTCAAATGCTGTGATTTGGAGTTCCAGGGGAAAAAGCCAATTTGCCAGCACCACTGATGAAATAACATCTCTTCTTTCTCACCAAATTAATGTACTATTGCTGGGGTAATGTTTTGGGATCTCTATTTATTTCACTGATTTATTTGCATATTCTCATGCCAGTAGCACATAATTTTGATTATATTAATTTTAACATCTGGTAAGGCATTGTAATCATTTTGATTTATGGTCAAGCTAATCCCACTTTACTCTTACTATTTCATAATTTCTCATCTACTTTTTTAGCATTTATTATTTATATGAACTTTAAGGTGATTTTGTCCAATTTGGAAAAAAATCATTGAGCATTCAATTTCAGCTTTTATAGTTATTAATTCTATATTAATTCTATATTTTATAGTAATTAATTTTTGCTTACTCTCTTGTTTTGTTTTCATCCCTCAAAATGAATATTGAATTGCTTAACTTTAGACTTTCTTCTAAATAACAAATACATTTAAATCTATAAATATTTTTTAAGTCTACACATTTTTGCTTTAATATGATTTGTAGCTATGCCCCATAGATTTTGGTTGTAAATTCTATATATTTCATTGTGTACTCTTTCTCTCTCTCTCACACACACACACACACATATACATATATAAATATATATATATAAACATAAAATGTCTACTAGTATAAGACATTAAATATTTAAAAATATGTATAATATTAAAATGACATCAGAAGCAAGTCTGTGATCAAATTTTGAAACATTCTACATATAAAAATGCTTTAAATCTTATTTTATTATATTATTCAATTCTTTTATAGCCTTATATTTTTTATTTACATGATCTCTCTGATTCTTAAAAATTTCAAAATCCTGCATTATAATGGTACTTGTTAAATAAACATTTCTTCAAAGCATAACACAGTGCAGAAAGATGTACAAATAAAATGTGTGCAGCATGGTGAATTATGACAAAATGAACACTCATTTTTCTTCATCAAAGTCAAGATGTGCAACATTGCCAGAATCCCAGAGCCCATCTATTGATCTCTCCCACTCTATAACTTCCTCCCTATCCTGAAATGGAACCATTATCCTAGCTTCTTATATGCTATATTCTCTTGCCTGCCTATGGAATGCATATAATTGGAATCATTGTAAACATATAATATTGTATAATAAGAGATAATATTGTATACATTATATAGTATGTATATGTCATTAGATAATATATTCACCATATAATGATACATATTCTATTATTTTTAACTTCTTTTTTTTGTTTAAAGATTTTTATTTATTTATTTATTTGAGAGAGAGAATGAGACAGCACAAGAAGGAAGAGGGTCAGAGGGAGAAGCAGGCCCCCTGCTGAGCAGGGAGCCCGATGCGGGACTCGATCCCGGGACTCTAGGATCATGACCTGAGCCGAAGGCAGTCGCTTAACCAACTGAGCCACCCAGGCGCCCCTATTTTTAACTTCTTTTAAAATTTTCTTAATAAATCCCTCCATTAGTTTATTTTTATTCCTCTCTAGTATTCCACTGGACAAATTTACTAAAATTTATTTATCTATTCTACTGCTGATGGATATTTGAGTTGTTTGCAGCTTTTGGCTCTTACAAATAACACTGTTATGAATGCACTTATATATGTCTCTTGATACACATATATGTGAATTTATTCTGGGTATAATTTTAGCAGTTGAATACCAGTGTCATAGGGCATGCCTATGTTCAACTTTGGTACATACTGCCAAACGGTTTTCTAATGTGGTTTGTACCAATTTATATTCCTACCATAGAATGTGAAAGTTCCTATTGCTTTGCAGTCTTGCTAATACTTGATATTGTCAAACTTCTCAGTATTACTCCTACCAGCATTTGTGCAGTTGTATCTCATTTAGGTTTTAATTTGAATTTTCATGATGTCTAATCTCATGTTTTTATTGCCTATTACATATTATATTTCAAGTTTCTTGCTCATTTTCCTATTTGGGTTTTCTTTTTATTTTTTTTTTTAAAGATTTTATTTATTCATGACAGACAGACAGAGAGAGAGAGAGGCAGAGGGAGAAGCAGGCTCCCAAGGAGCAGGGAGCCCGATGCGGGACTCGATCCCAGGACCCTGAGATCATGACCTGAGCCAAAGGCAGACGCTTAACCATCTGAGCCACCCAGGCGCCCTGGGTTTTCTTTTTATTGATTTGCCAATTTCATTATATGTTTCAGATGCTAAATCCTTTGTCATTTCCATAGCACACTTACCTTTCTTTCATTGTAAATGCTGTTCCCTCCTATTTAAAAAGCCTTTCTCTATTCCTATTTAAAAATATATTATCTTACATTTTCTTCTAGAGGAGTTATTACTTCCTCCTATTGACCTTTCACAAGTACACTCCACTGGGAACTAATTTTTGTATATGTGAGAGTAGGTTAAGGATCAAGTATTATCTTTTATATGGATAGTCCATTGAACAAAAACCATTCTATGTATTTGATTTTTAAAAACAATATTTTTGGGGGTGCCTGGGTGGCTCAGTAGGTTAAGCGTCTGCCTTTGGCTCAGGTCATGATCCTAGGGTCCTGGGATCGAGCCCCGCATCGGGCTTCCTGCTCAGCGGGAGGCCTGCTTCTCCCTCTCCCACTCCCCCTGCTTGTGTTCCCTCTCTCGCTGTGTCTCTCTCTGTCAAATAAATAAATAAAATCTTTAAAAAAAATAAAAACAGTATTTTTTTTACAGCAGTTTTAGGTTTATGGCAAAGTTGAGCAGGATGCACAGAGAATTCTCATACATCCCTTGCCCTCCCACCCCCATGCCCAGCCTCCCCAATATCAACATTTCGTCTTCAGAGCGGTGTTTCTAAAATCCATAGTTTACTTTAGGGTTCACTCTTGGTGTTATATGGACATATGTGATTTTTGATGCTGATATAAGTGGTATTTAAAAATTTATTTTGAAATGTTTGCTGATGGTACATAGAAATACAATTACTTTTTAAGTGATCTTATGTCCATTAACCTTGCTAAATTTACTTGTGAATTAAATTTTTTTTCTGTACATTCTTATTGATTTTCTTTTTTTTTAATCATTTTTTTTAAGATTTTATTTATTTATTTGAGAGGGAGAGAATGAGAGACAGAGAGCATGAGAGGGGGGAGGGTCAGAGGGAGAAGCAGACCCCCTGCCGAGTAGGGAGCCTGATGTGGGACTCGATCCTGGGACTCGATCCTGGGACTCCAGGATCATGACCTGAGCCGAAGGCAGTCGCTTAACCAACTGAGCCACCCAGGCGCCCCTCTTATTGATTTTCTAAAACACTGTCATGTTATCTGCAAATAATGTTAGGTTCCTTTTTTTCATTTTTTCAGTTTTTTTTTTTTTTCATTTTTTATATTCTTAATACCATGCATTTATTTTCTTACCTTAGAGCCCTGGCTATATCTGCTAGTACAATGCTGAGTAGAAATGATGATAAGCCTTATTTATTTATTTTTTATTTTTAATGTGAGCTGAACTTGAGTTTCCAAATTTTGGGGAGGGGATGATGAGGAGAGAGGGCATTAAGATAGTGCATTCATACTCTAGAAATTTGGTTTATTTGAGAATCTGTTTTCTCTCTCTCTGAATATGGGGTTACTTTCCAGTCTCTTAGTCTTCAGTCTAATGGCCAGAGTGCCTTAACTTCACTAATAGTTAATGATGAGAGGCACAGAGGTTGCTATTTTTATGGGTTAGTGATTCACTAGCAAGTAATTTGTTTCTTCACTCTCTGTTCCCTCATCTTCTCAAAAGCTGGTACTATCTCAGTTCTCGATAACAAAGAGAACTCAACCTGTCCATCTGGCTTCTCCTTAGTTCTTTGGGGGAAATCCTCCAAGGAGCAAATGTTACTATGATTAGGTATAAGCCAGGCTCTCTTTGGATTCAAGAGTTGGTTTTAATTCTCAGTTCAATTCTCTACTGCTCTTATCTTGTATCTTGTCCATACCATCTCTCTCCTTCAGAATCCCCCAAGCACTAGAACCTGCTAGAAGGAATATAGTTGGTAGATGAGGTCTGAAACAGCCATCTTTCTTGTCTTTCATTTAGAAAGAACAGTAACTGTTTTTAGTTTCTTTGTATAAATAGTGAATATTCTCTATTAAGTTCTTTATCTGCTTTTTTCTATTTTCAGATGTTCTAAAAGAAAGTAAAATTTACACACTATAATAGGGGAGGAATAAAACCTATTTTCAAGTAATGTCTTTTTCAGAGAGCTAAGTGCTACAGTTCTTTAAAAGAAGATATTACAAACAACTGAATGCTGACTGGTGGGCATTAATGGTTATTTATAGTGAAGACCATGTCTCATAGATTCCTTAAATTCATTTGGAAGGCAATGTTGGTAAGATTCTTATTAGGAATATGCTTTCTATGAGACTTTAATAGTAGTCCTATTTTTATCTGGGAAGAAATTAACCTTACAATACTAATTTTCTCACTTAATGGATTTGCCTCCCTTAAATAAGCCCAATTCTCTAATCTGGGTTGAGGAGCAGCCTGCTTTAGCCTTTATAGAAAAGTACACTTATATTATATAAGGGAAAACAATTCAAGTAAAATGTGATTTTAACCTTTTTTGGAAACTGAAGAAATCAATTCCTAATTTTCTTTCATGTCTCATTCTGGAGATTGCCTTTGCAAAATCTAGGCTTCTAAATTATGCATGAAGTATTTTATATGATGTGCAAGTTGGTGGGAAAGAACATAGATTTTTAAAAAATGCATGAGCAAACACAAAGGATATGTTTTTATTGATTTAATAAGTATTTCCTGTCTGCCTACTCTGTGTAGATACTGGCCTAATCACTAGAAAAACTGGTGAGCAAGACAGATGATGTATTAACCTCAGGTAGCTTAAATTTGGGTACATTGGAAGACAAAAAATAAATATATAACATGATATCTGGTAATGACAAGGAAAGAGCATAGAGTTGAGTGCTATTTTAGATGGGACGCTCTCATCTTGAGTAGCAGCTTGTGTATGTATATGGACATATACATATATGTACATATGTATAATTTATTATAAGGAAATGATTCATCTGAATATGAAATTTGTTGCCATTTATTTATATGCACTATTTGCTTCTAATTTTATCTCTTCTTTATCTGTGATTATGAGTGTCCTTACTTACCTATATTTACCTATTTTTGTTCTTTCTCATTTTAACATGATTGATTTATTTTATTGGTCTCCTCAAAAAAGAAAAACAAGAAATCCTTGATTTTTATGTATCCTTTCTACATTTTTTGTTATTTTCCTAATTTCAGTCTCTGTCTTTATTATCTTTGCATACTTTCTTTTAAGTTCCTCCCAATATTTTTTCTCACTTCACTGCACAGTAGTAGAATTTTTAGCTTCATTACTCTAGATGAAGATTTTATTTGTTGGCCTCCTTGTTGCTAACTGTACTGTGTGACAAAGGGTTGATCAATGGGTTGCAAATGGAAGTAATTTGTCTAATTATTGCATTAGATGCTAAAATGGAACTGTGTGTCTTCCCTGTGCTCTTCTTCCATTTCTGCTGGTGGAGGCAGACATGATGGTGTAAAGTGGAGCATCAATTTGAACAGGTGGATGGAAACTATTTAAGGATGGACAACATAATTGAAGGAGCATGGGCCCCTATTGACTGTAGAGTTGTATACCAATCCTCAACTCTCGACATGGACATTTAAAGGAGGGGGAATTTAATACCTATTTTGCTTAAGAGATGTTAATTCTGGGTTTTTGTTACAGCAGTTGAAACTGTATCCTAAGTAATAGATCAATGGAGAGGAGCATTCCTGGAGGAAGGAAAAGAAGTACTATGCCCCTCGGACAAAAATATGCGCAGTGTTTCAAGGATGAGCTATGAATTCTGCTTGGCTGGAGCACATTGTGTAAAGAGCTGAGAAGGAGGAAATAAAGTCAGAGAGGTGACAGGAATTGGACTTGTGAAATCTTCTAGATCATAGGTTTTATTGGATTTTATTCTAAGGTTCCTGAGAAGCCACTGGAAGGCTGAGAGTGGGGGGTAGGGGCAAAGGGAGAGGGAGGGAGAGAATCTTAAGCAGGCTCCATACTCAGCATAGAGCCTGATGGGGGGCTTGATCTCACGACCCTAAGACCATGACCTGAGCTGAAATCCAGAGTCAGATGCTTAACCAACTGAGCCGCCCAGGACCCCCTTTCAAATCGTGACTATTAAATTATTTTTTGAATGAATAAATAGAAATAATCTTCCTATTTCTTTTTCCCTAGATCTCAACATTTTTCCACAGCTGAAGGAAAGATTCTTGTATTAGGTATAGTGATACTTAGGTGATATACCAAATAAACCTTGACATCTCAGTGTCTTAATATGCTGGAAGTTTATTTCTCATTCAGGTTGTAGACTCTTGCTAGCATTCCTACCTGGGTAACTTTCCATGTGGTCTTTCAGGCCACATTTGCTGTAAAACTTGAGGCTTCTGCCTCCTCTGGGTTTGCAGAGTCCCTTCTGATTGGTCCTAGAGTTGACAACAAAAATGGGAATCATATGTGGAAGCGTTTAAATTTCTACTCCTGGGAGTGGTGGCTATCACTTCTGTCATGTTTCATTCACGAAAACTGTCATATGGTCACACCTAAGTGCAAGGGAGTCAGGGAAGTGTGGCATAGCTATATAACCAGGAGGAGGAGGAAATGGGTGAGCATGAAACAATTTTCACCAGTTTTCAGTAAGCTTTGTTCATAAATGAATGAGTGAAAGAATGGGTGATGCTTTTAAATTTCATAAGAAAGGAGGACAGATCTAAGAATATAACCTCTTTCTTGCGAAGGTTAGTATTTTCTTGGAGTTTAGTTTGGTGGAATTTAGAGAGTTTAGTTAGTTGAAATATTTAAATTATAAAGAATGGAGAAAGTTCAAGGGCAATTACTTACAACAGACACAAATAATGTTAAGCCCTTTTATTTAGCCTCTTTCCTCCTACCTATAATGTAAGCAATGCAAAATTAAAGTGCTAGGGTGATTTTTGTTCCTTATATACAAATTTGAACTTGGGCTTGATTATTTATTGTATAGAATTCCTTATAACCAGAATAAAAAGTTGAATTGTAATTATAAACTAAATCAGTAAAGTGGTATATGACAATCTATGTGAATATAATTGTCATTTAAATGCTCACAGGTTGTTAAAGTTAATCTTTCATTAGAGAGTTGTATGATTTTTAAAATCAACCTCTGAACATAATACCAGAATACTTTAATCTTTTTAGTTTTAAAAGTTCAATCTTTAAGTTTAATCTTTGTTACATCAAAGGAATTTTATGTTAAAATGCAGTTTCTTTTATACATCTGAAATATCATTGCCTACATAATCACTTTTTAAGTCATTTGAAAACAGGAATTTCCTATCTCAAATAACTAAGAAAACATTCCATTTTTTTCCCTGGGGCGAAGGATTGTATACGTCTTTCCTTCATGATACTGTACCATGTCAGAAAATAGCTACCTTTCTGACTTCCTGATTTATGCTAAGTGTTATTTTGTCCTCAAGTTGCAAAGTAAGTGAGATTACAAATAAATTTGCTAGTTGTTACTCATACTTAGTTGATTTACTACTGTTACAATGAAAAATTTCCAGAGTCCAAATACATAATTTGATAAAAATTAATGAATTTGAGAACTAGAAGATATATAAGAAATCATGTTGTCAAACATTCTCATTTTATAGATTAAGAAACAAGCCTAAAATATAATGTGACTGGACTAAAGTCCTAGAACTCTCTAGCAACAAAGTAGAGATTAACCCACCCATGCTTACAGTTCAGATTTCCATTAACTCATCAAATTTAAACTCAATACATGTAAAATCCTTCTATCAAGCATATATTAAGAGTTTCTTCCTCAATATACGTATACATTCTTTCTCTTCTAAGTTCTATTACATATTTCATATTGATTTAATGGATTTTTATTTCAAAAGAAGTCATTAAAAATTTCACTCACTACTTTATAATTAACATAGAAAATAGTTTTAATTTTTGTTATTAATTTAATTTAATTTTTGTTATTAGGCAAATAAGGTGGCCTACTTGAGATTAGTATTAAATATAAGCAATTGAACAAATAAAAAATGAATCTTTCACAAAGAACTGTAGCATACAGTAGTTCAGGATGTTTACTCACTCAAATGAGCAGATATGTTGGTGCTGAAATTCTTCCTGGAGTAAGAAGTATGTTTTTCTATCTTGCACAAAGACGGTGAACAAGTTAGCAGGAGTCCAGTCTTAAAATGTGTTGTAAGATTAGGAAAGAGATATGTGCTACTGTTAAATAAAAACTATCCAGAATTAGACTTCTGAATTCCTTCAGAAAACTTTGCTCAGAAAGACTGTTCAAAATTTATTTAACAAATGAGTAGAAAGACAGAGGCTTCAAGATTTAGAGTGGAGTCAAAACATTTCATAAGATTTGGAGATATTTAAATGAACTGATTTTAAAGAAAGAGAAACCTAATAAGATATTGGCAATCCCTTTTGCTTTTACTAAGGGCATTTTGTATCTTCTCTTTTAATTTAAAAGAAACTAAATAAAGTTCTCCATGAAACACAGTTTCTGAAATTCAGAGAAAAACCTTGCTAAAAAGTTGTTTTGTGTTCATTGCACTTACAAATCTCCTTTTTGTAATATTAACAATGAAAAGCTTAACATTATTTTGAGTACTTTGTTCTGACTAGCACATTATAGTGAAATACAATGTGAGTTGGCACTTATCTTTGCAAAACCCTAACAACATTCTAGATTATTCTTTCAGGTATTTGGAGCAAGTCTGCCATGCTTATATGTAGAAAGCACTAAGGGCTCTATGTGCTCTTAAGAAATTTAATTCTTTCGTCGGTGAGGTCTCATAAAAACACTGGATACTGCACTTTATAAAACTAACAATACAAATGAAATTTTAAAAAATATGTTAGCTGTTATGCTTTATTTGATATCATGAATCCTTTTAAAAATTCTTAGGAAATATGCCAGCTTATTGTTCAGACTTTGCAAAGACATTCAATGGTCTAGTCTTCCAGTTCCCTGAGAAAATAGATGAAAAGCAATTCTGTTACCAATGTACTCAATGTGTTTGAAAGAGTAAAATGGCCTTGCTTAACTCTACAACCATTCTTCCAATCATTGTCAGCCATTTTGAGCTGATTATAATTTTTCAAAACACCATAGTTTGGTGCACTCCTTTTTTTCCACCTGGAATTCCATCTGTATTTGCCATTCAGAAATGTAGTCAATTAGAGTTTGTCCAGGAAATATTCATTTATGCCCCTTTAACCTTTATGGGAAGAATTTACTTCCCTACTCCATTGATCTCAGGCACAGCCATGTGACTTGCTTTGGCCAATTGGATATTGAAAAATAAAATGGTAATACAAAAATACTTGGCACTATGATCTCACTGATATGAGGAATTCTTAATCGCAAGAAACAAACTGAACGTTGTTGGAGTGGAGGGTGGGGTGCGAGGGATGGGATGACTGGGTGATAGACACTGGGGAGGGTATGTGCTCTGGTAAGCGCTGTGAATTGTGCAAGACTGTTGAATCTCAGATCTGTACCTCTGAAACAAATAATGCAATATATGTTAAGAAAAAAAAAAGAAGAAGAAGAAGGTAGTGGGAGGGGAAGAATGAAGCGGGGGAAATCGGAGGGGTAGACAAACCGTGAGAGACGATGGACTCTGAAAAACAAACAGGGTTCTAGAGGGGAGGGGGGTGGGAGGATGGGTTAGCCTGGTGGTGGGTATTGAGGAGGGCACATTCTGCATGGAGCACTGGGTGTTATGCACAAACAATGAATCATGGAACACTTCATCTAAAACTAATGATGTAATGTATGGGGATTAACATAAGAATAAAAAAATGCAAAAAAACAACATTAAAATATGAAAAAAAATACTTGGCACTAAATGATAATGAAGATATGTACAACATATTAAAACTTGTGGAAACTGTTAAGCTTTTCTTAAGAGGGAATTTTATAGCCTTAAATGTCTATATTAGAGAATAAGTGACTCTAAAAGTACTCAATGGATTTCACAAAGTTAGAGTCACTGAAATTTCCTGTTCTTGCATCCATATTCTTGCTCAGGACCTGAGTTATTATTATTTCTCTCTCTCTCTCCCTCTCCCTCTATCTCATGTTGTCAAACATTCTCATTTGTTGTCATATACATCTTTCCTTCATGATACTGTACCATGTCAGAAAATAGTTACCTTTCTGACCTCCTGATTTATGCTAAGTGTTATTTTGTCCACCAAAATAACATCAGTGTCCACCTAAAGTTATTTCTGGGTGCCCCAAGTCAGTAACTTTCTCATGTGCTTACATGGTTTTTCTTGCTCTGCAACTCAGACTGCCTTTTTTCTTTGAATTCTACTTATATATGTTGAAGGTTACTTACCATTGTCACCGTTGTGGTATTTTTTTATGGGTGCTTGAAAAAATGAGCTCCTTGGATTTTTTTTTTTCTATTGTGTTTAGCAGCTTTATTGAGCTATAACTTACATCCCATAACATTCACTCATTTTAAGTATATCATTCAATAATTTATTTGTATTTTCAGAATTGTACAACCATCATTACAATCTAATTTTAGAATGTATCTCTCACCTCAAAAAAGAACTGTGCCCATTTATAGTCACTCGCCATTCCCAAAGCCAGGCCTAGGCAACCACTAACTTGTCTTTTCTGGACATTTCATGTAAGTGAACTATACCATATGTGGTCTTTTGTATCTGACCTTATTCACTGAACATAATGTTTTTGAGGTTTATCCATGTTGTAGCACGTATCATATTTCCCTCCTTTTTATTGCCTAATAGATTGGCTTTGAGATTCTATGGCAAGAAAAATTAGGTAACTGATTTCTTGAGATAATTATTGGACTGTGGGTACAAGCAGTGCTGCTTTGTAACTCATGAAAAAAATATATCAGTGAGTTAAGGAGAATGTCATTTCCCTTTCCTTCAACTCTGCATAGAATATAGCATGACCTTGACTCTTCAAGAAATGACAGAATTCAAACCATCAATAGCACTCTTGGCATGGATGTTGGTATTCCCATGTTGAACTAACAATTTAGTTAGCTTGCTCAAGTTAGTATAGCTAGTAAGTGCCAAAGCCTGGATTCCAACTCAAGAAGTCTGAATTCAGAGTCTTACATTAGGATATACTGGACACTGATGGCCAGAACCAAAGGTGTAGCCATGATTCCAACAATAGGAACATCTTTGATTCCCATGCTGGCCATTTTGGCCATGAAAAAATCATGCTGTCTTTCTCTTATTTTAGGATTCTTCAGAATAGAAGAATATTTTAATGTAGCCTAAAATGACTAATGAGCACACAACATTTTGTATTTTAGTAAAACAAATGGAAATGGTAGCTTGAAATTATAAATATTACCTATATTTATATACTAATGGTCCATTGTTTAAAATAAGTTTAATGTACAATCTTATTTGATCTTTATTAAAATCATCAAAGAAAGTAAGACAGCTAGTAGTGAGTACCTTATATGTGCCAGGCATTATTCTGACATTTTTTATGTATTGTCTTTTCTAGTGATCATAACAATTCAGTGAAGAAATACTATTTTCCTTATTTAATAAATGAGGAAATACTATTTTTTTTCATTTTATAAATGCAGCAAATTAGTCTCAGAGAGGGGAATAGCTCACTACAGGCCTCATGACTGATAGGTGACAGATCTTGGATTGGAACCCTGTGTCTTTCCTTCCAGTCCTTCCATTTTCTTTTACTTTCATGAAAGTAAATGGTTGAAAGCAGATTAGACGGATAAGGATGCATAGAAGCTGTGAAAGAAAGGATGATTCTTGGGGCACCTGGGTGGCTCAGTTGGTTAAGCGACTGCCTTCGGCTCAGGTCATGATCCTAGAGTCCTGGGATCGAGTCCCGCATCGGGCTCCCTGCTCAGCAGGGAGTCTGCTTCTCCCTCTGACCCTCCCCCCTCTCATGTGCTCTCTCTCTCTCTCAAATAAATAAATAAAATCTTTAAAAAAAAAAAAAAAGGATGATTCTTCCACCAAGGTTCAGTTTTGTGGATTTTTCATAAGCTATGAGATATTTGTGTGGTGCATGTGTAAAGCTGTGTTTGCACTCTGAATGGAATTTACCTGGGAGTTAATTATTTCTAGTCAGCCAATATTTATTGAGCAGCTATGATTAAGTTACTAGATTACTGTACTGATGTGAAGCCAATAAACTAAGGGAGAGAGGGAGGGAGAGAGAGATAGAGGGAGAGGGAAAGAGAGAGAGAAATAATAATAAAAACTGCCTTCCTCGAAACCATAAACTCATTGCTTGTGTGAATTCAATCTTTTCAAACATAATTGAACTTGCTCATACCGTACTGTATATGTGGGGATAGACCAAATATCTTATCTTGCAGCAAACGTGAAAATTGATTTTGACATAATATTCTCTATCTAACATAAAATACAGAATCACTGAATGTTAGAGGTGTGAGAGAGGCCTTAAAACTCATTCAGTCCAGTGATTTTTCAAACTTGACTGCACAACAGAAATCAACCAGAGAATTTCCTAACCCCCAGGCTTTGAGATTCTGATTCAGCATTCTAGGATGGGTCTTTGAGTCTGAATTTTTAATAAAAATTTCCAGCTAATGAGTGTCAGGTTTGTACACAGGCCCTTAAAAGCCATTTAGTTTAAACATCAACATTTAAAGGTGGGAAAATCGAGACCCTGATAGATGAAGTCATTCTAATAGCTTCAGTGTATGTTTCCAGAAGACAGGGGTGGCTTGATATTTTGTCAAATATGTTGGTATTGAGGCTTCCTCAATAACTGCGTGTCAACCGTACAGAATTTAAATGAAAGATATGAAAATTTATATGATTTTCTATTTTAATGAGAAGTATGTGAAAACATCTCAAAACATTAGCCTCAATGCTTGATAGAACTGTGCTAAGAGAAAGGTTATTTATACTTTCATTTTATCAGATAGCACTGATAGATTTCAGATCTATACAGACATACAAAATGACAAAAGGGTGTCATTCTGTAGAAAAGCAGAATTTGTCTTGAAATAGTGACTTTTAAAAAGTTGATTTTGTTATTTTGATTATTGATTTCTACTTGTCACTGCATGTGATAAATGGGATATTCATATTACAATTCTCATGAATCATCAAGTTTAAGGGCAATGAGATTAAAAAGTGTTAATATTCTTATTGAAGCACATTAAGTTTGCCCTCTGTTTTTTCCCATTCTATTAAGAGATAAAAATATGATGTTGCATTTAGCTTTTTGAGATACTGTATTTGTAGTGAATGTATAAAATGGATAAAATCAATATTTGTAGGAATATTCCAATGAGTATTATTTTTATTCTTGTACTGTTAAGATCTCTTAGTGAAATTATAGGCATTTTATGGTGGGAGAGGCTTGCATCTTTGGATGTAGTAAGGGGTAAAGCAGGAGTTATTCAGAGAATAAATATACCCAGAGAAAATTGTTGCAGTTATGGCAATTCACTCACATACTTTCTTTGTTGAAGTTGCCTCATTGTAAAATGTGTTAATGTTAACTACCATATTGTGAGGTATTGTGGGAAATTGATTATGCATGCACATACATGCACACACAAACATATTTTGAACCAATTGTCTTTTTGGTCAGTGATGCTTATCAGTCACAGTTACCACTATTGGTACTTAAATTTGTTCATCATTCAGTCATTCATACAATCACTCATTTAACAAACATATATTGAGTGTATACTCTGTATCAGGCACTAGAGGTGCTTAGTGGAGCTTTCAACAGCCATACCCAGCGATGAAGACAGATATTAGAGTCATGGACGCACCTCTATACACATTAGAACTTCTAAGGGCTGCATTCTAGGTGTAAAGATAAAGTAGAAACAGAGAGGTCCTTGCAAAGAATTTCAGTTTAGCTTTGAATGATCTTAATCTCTGAAATTGGGTTAAGAGGATCCCTGCAGGCCTGTGCCCATAGGAGACTAAAAGTCGTATACTTTAATCCTTTCTGGAGGAAGATAACATAATTTTAGGATCCAAATGATTTCTACCAACAATTTGTCAAACACAATGCCTGACACTAAAAACCTAAATAAGAAGAACTAATGTAGAAAAAAGAAAACAGTAAAAACACTGTAACAGGTCTTATGATATTGACTGCTGGTGGTGGGAAAAGATGTTCTGGTGAGTCTATGGGACTTTCCAGCTGGAAAATCACAAAAACTTCCTAGAGTTCTGGAAGAAGGTCATGCCATATATACTGGATAATTACATGCCTTTTGAAAGATAGTTTCTGAAATGCCCTTGAGCACTAATATGGAATGTCTGTATAAGACCATGAGACATTAGAATGTCTTCTTGCAGGATTGTCTGTCATGAGACATGTGAGATCTACCAATCATAAGGTCAGGCAAGACCAGTACCAGTCTATCAGAGATGGAAGTGCTAAATCCAGATTGAACATGAGGAAGACTCAATGACACAAGCAAGCTGCGTGAACAGGTAGCCCAGACACCCACCTCACCTACTAGTGTTGTCTGATCCCCTTCCTCAGCTCACACCCACAGCCACTGGAGGAATCCTTGCAAGCAGCTGATAACAAAGAAAAATTCCTAGCTTTACATATGGGTTGGCTTGGTGTCTGGGGGCAAGTTAAAAATGGAGAGCTGCACAATAGTTTAATTCAGGAGACGGCCTTGAAAGACCATTGCAAGGGAAAATCCGTTCCAATAGGTAGAGCTTTACACAGTGCACATGTGTGGCCCACGATGAGAATATGTGAGGGTCATGGGCAGTGACAAATGGACTTGCCTGTTGGTCAGCAATCAGAAGGGAGACCGACAGAGAGATCAGAGATACAAAAGGACTGGGGTAGAGGTATATTCATGAATATATGAAAGTGAGAAAAAAGTGTGAAGATTTTTGTGTCACATGTTATCTCTATAAGAGAGCATCTACCATGAATGAGGCACCAAACAAGTTAGACCAAATAGACCAAACCAAGCTGGCAAAATGATTTGGCCTGTTGGTACGAGCTAGCCTCTGTTATTGGCTAACTCTAGTGCTTTACCATGGGTACATGAATGAAAAAAACCACTTTGGCAATATCAGAAGCTATTTTGAGCCAGCAACATGAGATTGCACTTCCCAAAGCTGATTTACCTAATGCAGCTGCTAAATGTCCAACCTCCAGCAGCAGAGCCAACGTTGAACCTCCAATATGGCACCATTCTACATTAGTCCCGTGTCTCCTGAAAAAGCCAACAATTTGTATTGGCAGGAATTAATACGTTTTCTCAATATGATGTGCCTTTCCTACCTGCAGAGTATGTACCAGTACCACCATCTGAGAGTTTATGGAGAATTTGATTTCTGACATAGGATCCCACATAACATTGCATCAGACCAGGGGACCCACTATATTGCAGAGGACTTATTTTTAAAAGGGGTAAAAGATATATATATTCTCTCTCTCTCTCTCTCCTGAATGGAAGATATTTGTCAGATACATGTGTTGTGAATATTTTCCCCCCAGTCTGTGGTTCAATTGTTTATTTTCTTAATAATGGATTTCAATGAATAGAAGCCTTTAAATTTTGTTGGTGTCCAATTTATCAATTTTTTTTATGGCTAGTGCTTTCCATATCTTTTTAAAAGCCACTATTATTTTGATTTTTCTTCATAAGGCAGCTAAAATTGATTCTAGCTGATATGCTTTTTCATAGTAACAAAATAAAACAAAAAATATGTCAATTTTCAGTTGAAAATGAATATATTGGTTCCTTAAATGTGAATTTCTTTGATTTTATTAACCTCTTTAGATCTCAATTGATAACTGGTAGATGTGAATTTAAATTTTAAGCATATTTCATAGCATAAAATATGAAGCAGACTTTTAAATCTCATAAAATTTGCTCAGCATATTTAATTAACTGAACAATGTATTCCAATATTAGTGTAAATATTTGAAAGCTAACTATATAGTTAATGTTTTGGAAATTTTTTATGTGTGATACACTCATATATTAGTCTTTCCTTATAAGTGCCTAATAGATTTTCAACATTGTAAGCTTTCTGATAATGTTAAGTGTGTGTGTGTGTGTGTGTGTTTGTATTTGAAATGGAAAATTCACCAAAAGGGAGCTTTTAAAATAACAAATATAATATTTTTATACACTGCAAAAGAGAATTCAGTCTAAAAGTATTAGAACTCAGTATAAAAGTATATTCTTTAAATAAGAAAATCAAATGGTAAGAAAGTTGTATTCAGTTTAACATGCAGAAGAAATCTGTTTACTTGCTAAAAATAGAAGCCTTGATACTTAGCAGGATAATATTTGCCATTGATTTAATATTCAACACATTTATGCTGAAATGGCAACACTTTACTTGTAAAAACACTAAGCTGCTTCTAAGTAAAGCACTGAAGTAGGTTGGTAATAAGTTAGTAAAATAGATTTCAAAAGGAAACATTTATACTTGTATCCTTTAAAAATATATCTAACTACCAATTTTATAGTTTTTAATTAATTTGCAAGGTGACATCTATAGCTGATTTTTAAAATATACTGAAAATATCTTTTCCCTGTGTCTCAGTTTCTGCAATGCATTTCTTCTACTGTTTAAAAGAATATTTTTTAATGGTGAATAGCTTGCACCCATTTTTTTCTGCCTTTTTTTTTTGCTATCATTAGTTAATCTTGAACTGATCTATGTTGCGTGAGTTAAATCCTGGCTACACTGTGTATCATTACTATGTGAATTTGAACAATTACTTAATATATGACATCAATATATTAACAATACGTAACTCACAAAATTGTGAAAAGTAAATAAAATTATGCATGTAACTGGCTTAAAATAACACCTGGGCATTTGGTAAGCATTAAATAAATGTTGACCATTGTTACAAGTATTATATGCACATACATATATGTCTTAGTCTATCTGAGCTGTCATAACAAAATACTATAGACTTGGTGGTTTAAAAAATAGAAATTTATTTCTCACAGTTCTAGAGGCTGGGAAGTCCAAGGTCAAGTTGCCAGCAGATTTGGTTTCTGGAGAGAGCATTCTTTGTGGCTTGCAGATGGCTGCGTCTTCCCTGTGCCTACACATGGGGGAGGGGGAGAGGGAGGGGAGAGAGAGGGGAGGAAGAGAGAGGGAAAGAGGGAGAGGGGGGAAAGAGGGAGAGAGGGAGAAAGAGGGGAGAAAGGGAAAGAAGGAGAGGGGGAAAGAGGGAGGGAGGGGGAGAGAGGGAGAGAGGGAGAGAGGAAGAGAACTCAGTCTTTTTTTAAGGCCACAGTCCTATCTGATAAGGACCCCACCCTTATGACTTGATTTAACCTTAATTACCTCCTAAAAACCCTGCTTTTAGGTTCATTCACTTTGGGGGTCAGGGCTACAACATGGGAATTTTGGGAGAACACAATTCAGTCCACAGTACTATATTTATAAAATATCTGTCAATTTTATTTATTTTATGGAAGGGTTTATATGTATGGAATGATTTATAGATATGTATATAAAATAAATATTTCTTATAGAAATATAAAATAGACATTTATAGTTTTATTTGTATTTAATATATAATATAATATACATAAACCTTTCTTATAGAAATATAAATATACAATGAAAATACCATTTGATTTTGCTCGTATGTGGAATTTAAGAACAAAACAAGTGAACAAAGGGGAAAGAATAGAGAGAGAGAGAGAGATAGGCAAACAAAGAAACAGATTCTTAACTATAGAGAACAAACTGATGGTTTCCAGAGGGGAGGTATGTGGGGGGATGGGTGGAATAGGTGATGGGGATTAAGGAGTGCATTTGTTGTGGTGAGAACCAGGTGATGTATGGAAGTGTTGAATCACTATATTATACACCTATATGTTCACTAACTGGAATTTAAACTTAAAAAAGCAATGAAAACTAGATTTTTTGCATCTATTCATCCACAGTGACTGTGATTTTTAAAGAATGGCACGAAAGTTGCTATTGGGATTCCTACAATGCTTATGCAAGACCAGATGACTCATATATACACACAATTTAGAGGTTTCCTCCTATTTTTTTCTCCTTTTTTTCCTACTTTTTTCATCAACTCAGTTTGCTACAAATGACAACACATTCATGAAGAATTGCTCTTCTATACACTGTTAATTTTTCCATAAGGAAATACAAGATCATATACTTGGAGTTTCAAATGTAATCCCAAAGAGATATCATTCTCTTCTTGGTGAGGGTTGAGGAAAAAGAAAATAAAAGAGACTGTGTTGGAGGATGAAAGCAAATAATCACCCAGAATGTGAATTTGGGATCGAATGAAGTAGTTTCTTTCAAAATGATTTTCAGAATTGTCCTGACACCTTTTGTTTCACATCTGATGAGAAGCCAAAGGAGTGTCAATGTTGTCTAGCTGAGCTGCTGGATAGGGTTAGAACCTAACCCTATCTAGCAGGTATTGCTGGGTATGAATGCTGCTAATCCAACAGTGAATGCATTATAGAATCACTTTCCTTTTTGAAAATTATTTTTATAATATTTTGTATTCTTTGGGTACTGGGTTTTTTCCCATGTGGTTTTTATGGTTAAAGTCAGATTAATGTAAAGTTTTTCCTTACATAGATATATTGGAAAAGAATGAAGATAATATATGCTCTATCTCAGAAAGAAGAAATATAGGTGACAATAGTAGGAGCTCTAAGGTTTAGAGTTTTAGATTTTGCAGGAATCTTACTATTTGGGGACAAGGCATTTTATAGAAGGCTGTGAAAATTATGCAGTTTTATTTGTCTACCATGGTTTTTTTTTTTTTTTTTTTTTTTGCGAGAGAGAGAATGAGAGAGAGCACGAGATGGAGGAGGGTCAGAGGGAGAAGCAGACTCCCCGCTGAGCAGGGAGCCCGATGTGGGACTCGATCCCAGGACTCCAGGGTCATGACCTGAGCTGAAGGCAGTCGCTCAACCAACTGAGCCACCCAGGCGCCCCTACCATGTTTTTTTTATTATTATGTTATGTTAATCACATACATTACAACATTAGTTTTTGATGTAGTGTTCCATGATTCATTGTTTGCGTATAACACCCAGTGCTCCATGCAGAACGTGCCCTCTTTAATACCCGTCACCAGGCTAACCCATCCCCCCACCACCTTCCCCTCTAGAACTGTCTACCGTGTTTATTAAATGATAGTAATATAAGGTCATAATACCTGAATTGTATCTTTGCTTTGCTCCTCATTGCCCTGTCACTTTCTCAGTCCTTCTATCCCATGGTTTCCTCACCTATAAAAAAGAATAATAATAGTACTGATGTGTCAGGTTTACTGTGGTTATTTAATCCTTGAGACCATATGTAGAAATGTACCTGGCACTATGTAAACAGTAATTTTACATATTACTTTTAGATTATTAGCCATGTTTTCTGTAATTCCACTTCTCTGTTAAATCTGATAACAGAAGTGGCTCAGTGATGCTGTTCCTGTTCAATCAGAGTATTCCATCCTTCTTGTTGCAGTAATAGGCTTGTTTGAACATACAATGTAAAATGGACCAGTCCGAATCTCTTGTGGACTTATTTTATTTCTGCACTTTATTTTATTTATTATTCTCTTAAACCAAATTCAAGCTTTGAAAATAAAGTTGGGGTTGTACCAGCAGTGTCCATCTTTCAAGAAAAACAAGGGGGCAGGGAGAGAAGAGAGAGAGAAACTTTGATAATATTTGACATATGAATCCATTTATGCCGGAAGGAAACAAAATCTACTCCTAGACCACTTAGTGGGCCATTATTTTTTTTTTTCTCCCATTCTCACTCCTTCCTTCTTTGTCTTTCACCTTTATTTCCTTCATTTTTCTTTCTTTTTTCTCTCTTCTTTTCTTTACATTAGTTTGAATTGATTTTCTGTCACTTGCCGTTCAACAAATGCTTAGGTTTTATCTAATGAAGAATTTAAAATAATAATAATTTTGATATAGATTTAAAGGGGTTGAATGGGGACTAATGCGGTGCAGACACGGTACTGGGGATCTGAGGTAATTGTTTCATTATGTAATACTGAGTCAGTCATTTCAAACAATAACACATACTGTATATATTTAACCTTAATATAAATTATTTATATGATAAACTCACCCTAAGCATTACCTGCTTATACAACAAAATTTATCTTGCTTCTTGAACTTTCTTCTGCTTATCATGAAAGACATCATTATATAATAAACATTTAATCAAGGAATTCACTCTTTTGTGTAATACACATACTGAATGAAGTTTAATGTCATTAATTGAATTTCAGTAAATCATAGCTCTTGTTTAGGTGAGAATCAATCACTGAAGAACAAAGTCATTGATTTTTCTCCATAAACATCAAACTAATGTTTACAAAGATAAAGAATACTAAGTTTGGAATCTTGTAGGTTTGGATTTATGAATAAAAATACTTGGCATACTTAGAGACTGACAACAGTCAAGTGGAGTGAGGCGATTATCTGGTAACAGTTTTCAGAGAAGAAATCTTGGCATTTGCCAAGTTTCATGGAAAATCTACTAGAATGATTACTACCATGGCAATGAATGCAGAACATGACACTCAAAGTAACTCATGAAGTTCAGTTTTCTTTGTGCACTTGCAAGAAAAAGTACTTAGAGGAAGAAGTCTTACAGTGAATCAGATTGAGTATCTTAAAATGTTGTTAGCAAATAATGACATATTGGATCTCATTTAAGGCCTCTTCACTGTCATATTGTCCAGTGGAATATGTCTGTATTAGCATGGACCTAACACATAATATATTCGACAAATCCTTGTTAAGCCACTGAGAAAAATAATGGTTTTATAATACAGGGAAGCCAGGAAACTTACATTTCAGGACCTACCTTTCAAGACTGTCACAACCTCTGGATTAATTCACTGACTTTTCCATATCTCTTTTGATCAAGAAGATATACTTTCAGAAATTTGTTTTTCTTATTATACTTGGGGGAAGAGAAAGATACTAAAAAATGTTTATAATTCTACTTTAAAACTCTGAATCTCATTTATCTTTCAGATCCAAGGTTAGGTTCTACCTACTTCCCAAATCTTTGTCTGACTTACTCTTTCTTTGTTCTGAGATTCTATATTATATCTACTAGCCATTTAGCACTCATTGTTGAAGCCAGTGGGGGTGGCAATAAAAATTACACCACCACTGTACCCCAAATTCTGAAGCAATTAAAAAGACAAATGGGCAGACAGGAGATAAAAAAAAAAAATCACCTTCATTAGTGATAAACTTGATGTAGGTAAATATGGCTTATATCTTATTGGCAAATGGGTTTGTTAATACTATTCAACAGAATATTGTAAATCTGTAGTAGAGATATCAGCTCTTACCAAATCTCCACATGCTTTTCAATGTTACCTAGCCCCTTTGCAGTTAAACTGAATAATGTCACTAGCTCTAGACATATATCATATGTTATTCCAGGCTAAAGCATTTAAACTCTACTGTGCCATCAATTTTTCTTCACCTTAGCAACATCGCCGGATGTTTACATGTTCAAATGGTACAGTGGCAAGATGTAAGCCAACTGGATGCCTGAGTCATTGCTTAGAAATGAGTCACCCTGTAGAGCCGCTGATCTAAGCTTTGTTATGTAAAGCCATTACAGTTTTGTTATCCCAGCATTGCCTAACTTAACATACCTAAAACATTCCCACCTAGTCCTTTGGTGGTGGCAGAATTTCCTCTATAGAATGGGACAGCAGAGTGGAATGCATTCACTCTGTAGGGAGCACATTCTGTCTCCCAAAGGAGAAAGGACAGCAAGTAGTGGCTGGGCTAAATGTGCACAATTTCTTTTCACCAACTCATGGGTCATGTGTGGGGTGGAACGAGTGAAAAGATGCAGTGATAGTGGAGATCTTGCCACAGAAAATAAATATCAGGAGTGTGAAGAAGAGTTGGACTCCCCTAACATTCTAGCTGTTCTTGTTCTCTTCGCCCACTGGATTTAATGAATAAACCTGTGGATTACCAATGTTGTGGCTCTTTACCCTTTGGGGGAAGACATCATCATCCTACAAAGACAGTCCCCCTTCTTCCTTCATGAAGCCACTTTCTCTGTATAAAACACTATAACTTTGGGTATTTTTCTGGGACCATTGATGGATAGTATAATTTTGTTGCCACAAGCCTCTGAAATTGGACCCCCTAAAAAATTCAGTATTAAATTAACATTTAGGTCACACTTTTATAAACACTGAAAAATTTATTTCCGTGTCTATTTCTCTTACCATTTTGTTCCAAAATAGCCTATCAGTAGTTTGTAACAACATTACATGACCATGTTAAGATATACAAATAATGAAGTGTCAACAGAGAGTTGCCCCAAATGTGCAACATGAACCCCTTCACATTCTTGATCACTGGGGAGAAATCAACATTCAAGGAAATTAAGTCCTCTTGCAGGTTAAATTACCAAACACAAAAATGCAAAGAAATTGAAGTTAATATCAAATGATCTTGTCTCTGGCTATGAATTTCAAAGAAATTAAAGTGCAAAGTTTATCCTTCTCTTTTTCTCTTTTCCGTCTCAACCAGAGGGATTTCTTGTGTTTGGGGTGATATAGGACTTCTTCAACAGCCTTATGCAGAGGGAACTCAGAGGTTAATTAATTGAATGCCAACCTTTTAAGTGCCTCACTTTTTAAGAGTCCAAATACTTTATAGAGCACGCATGATAAGTATAACCCTAACCCCAAGCCTATTGAATTTAGAAAATGAAGCATTCCCCATTTAACAGAAGTTATTCCCGGCCAAATTTTTTGCCAAAAGGTATTAGGGAAGACTCAGTCATTTGAGTGAAGGAGAGGAAAATAGGGATAGCTCCTACCCTCAAGGTTTAGTCACTAGGATGACGGTTAATTTATACCAGATGTCTGGAATTCATGACTGTGAATCTAAACACAAAAGTAGAATTCCCACATTAAAAGGTGAATTTCGGCATCATATCATTTTCATACCTGTGGGAAATGTGCTCATGCTTCCTGTTCATGCATGATGAGAGACATATCTGGCACAGTGTCTAGATTAGTCTGCTCCTGTAACAAACTATCCTATGATCTCAGTGGTTAAACAAAAAATTTTTTAACATGTTAGCTCCTGCTCACTTTAGATCACCTGTGGGTCTGTTCCATATCTCTTTTCATTCCAGGATCCAGGCTGAAGAATCTTTGCTTATTTGGAACATGCTGCTTTTATAGTAGAGGGAAAAGAGTAAGAGATGGAAAAACAACAACATTCAGTGTCTATTAAAGCTGTTGTGTGGACATGGTGAATGTCATATTTGTTCATATGCAATTGGTCAGAATGAGTGATGAGGCCAACCCCAACATTAATGTGATGGATATGTATACTCCTCCACTGGAGGCACTGCCTGTCTTATGGCAGTGATGCAACTCATAATTTGCTTACAGGAAATGGGAGTAAATATTTGAGAACAATACAGGCTATTATAAGTTACTATTTCCTCCTTGCAAAGTTTAGAATATTATAAAGTCGGTCATCTAATTGCAGGTCTTTCTCATACACTATACTAAAGATACCTTAATTTCCTTTTCCTCTCTGAGCCCCATACTTCTGGCTCCGTAGTATTCAATAAAATGTGAAATGCTCTAGTGTTATAGCATCAAAAATCTCTTGTGAGAAGTTATTTTCACACATTTTCAATCTCTCTTGTATAGATTGGCTTAAGCCCCAAATAAATTTTTGTTATGTTCTTTGACTCATGTAGTATTGAAAGGGGTGTTTTTAATATCCTAAATATATCTTTTTGATATTAACTTGTAATTTAATAGCACTGTAGTCACAAAATGGGTAATTCATATAGTGAATTTGAAATTTTTTGAGAGTAGTCCTATAGCTCGGTTGTGTGGTGGATTGTGTAAAGAAACTATGGGTGCTTGAGAGGACTGTGCACCTCTAATATGTGAGTGCAGAGCTTTATAGGTATCCATTAAATAAAGATTATTAGTTATGCTTTTCAAACTTACTACATCCTTATTAACTTTTTTCTTCATGGCTCATCAGTCATTGAGAAGGGCATATTGAAATATTCCACTCTAATACTCAACTTATCAGGTTCATCCTATAACTCTATATTCTCATTACATGTATGTTAAATCTATTTTATTAAGGCCTTTTGGTTTTGTAATTGTTATAACTTCCTGTTCGGTTGAATTAGATGGCACAAAGCTTCCCAGATAGAAACTTCCTTTCCTGGTCTCTTTGCAACAAGCTGTATCCATATACCTAACTAATGATGTGTTCTCAGTTCTAATTAATGAGGTGGGAGCAAAGTGAAATAACTTCTCATTATGTGCATTAGAAGGAAGCTAATTGCTTTCTCCTTTTCCTCTTTCTGTCGGCTGAGACATAACATATTGTTGACCCAGTTTTATGCATTAAAAAAACAAACAAAAGAGAGCAGTACTTCAGGTGGTGGTGGACCATCAAAGTTGAAGGACTCTGAATCTCTTAATGACCTTCTGGTCCATTGCCTCTACTTTCCCAGATCTGACTGATCTCCTGCCTCTGGATTGTCATATGATACAGCAGGTGTGTTTGGAGTCTCATTTGTTACTGCAGCTCAGGCTGTACCCAAACTAAGTTCATTGATTGAAGTCAACTTGATCTGATAGTAAGAAAATCATGCCAGCTTTTTTTTTTTAAATTAGTATTTTCCTGGTATATTCTTTTCCAGCCTCTTATATCAAACTTTGCATTTTATCATATTTTGGGTGTCTCTCTCTCTTTTTTTAAAGATTTTATTTATTTGACAGAGAGAGACACAGCAAAAGAGGGAACACAAGCAGGGGGAGTGGGAGAAGGAGAAGCAGGCTTCCCGCCGAGCAGGGAGCCCGATGCGGGGCTCGATCCCAGGACCCTGGGATCATGACCTAAGCTGAAGGCAGACGCTTAACTGACTGAGCCGCCCAGGCACCCTGGGTGTGTCTCTTATGAAGAGCATATAGTTAGATCTTTTCCCCCTTCACATCTGAGAATCTTTGGCAAGTTTAGTCCATTAAATTTTATTGTGATTGTTGATAATTTTGGACTTGTCTTCATCATTTTACTTTTTTTCTTTTTTTGTCATGTTTTTGTTCTTTTTTTCTTACCTCTCATCTTTCCTAAAAGCTTTATTTTTTCTAATTTTTCCTCCCTTACTTTTTTCAATGATATTACAATAATATGCTTTTTAAAATGGTATCTTGATCCAAAAAAATAAAAAACAAAAATAAAATAAAATAAAATGATATCTTGATCCAGTTCTGAGTTTAGTAGAAATTAAACAACGTATCCTGAACAACCAGTGGGTCAAAGAAGAAATCAAATGATAAAATGGTACCTAGAAACAAATGAAAGTGAAAACATAACATACCAATTACTATGGAATGCAACAAAAGTAGTTCTTTTTTTTTTTTTTTTAAGACTTTATTTATCCAGGGGGAGTGGGAGAGGGAGAAGCAGGCTTCCGGCTGAGCAGGGAGCCTGATGCGGGGCTCAATCCCAGGACCCTGATGTAGTGTTCCATGATTCATTGTTTGCATATAACACCCAGTGCTCCATGCAGAACGTGGGGAATCTTTGTATTTTAATTTCTTCCTTGGAATATAAAAATGACAAGACATTTATTTTAGATATGTGAATCTCTGCTGACTATTATTATTGGACTATCCTAATTTAACATTTAACTGATTTGCAAAATCTTGGCTTATGTTGGACAATGTCAGTGGATATAATTTGAGATGGGAAATAGAAGTGAGAATGTGCTGTTGACTTTAGGTACATAATGGACTTGGATTTAATTCCTAAGTTGAACAGGAAATGACCAGTCATCCATGGTAATTAGTTTGTACACAAGGAGAAAATCATTAGGTTCAACTTGTGATGGTCCTATGCCTTTAATTTCAACAGTGTGCAGTTTTATACAGCTATATAAACAATTCTAGGTTTTTCAGTTTTACTCGTCACATGAATTATTGGACTGTTAAAGTGTTTTGTACTTTTTCATTTCTCTGATTAAATAAAGAAAAATAAAATTTGCCTGGCTAAGTAGATTATTAGCTGAAATTCTGGAAGTAGGTTCTTTTAGCTTGATTTGCCAAGTTTGGCTGTGAGACTTTTAGATAAATCCTCTGAGTTAAATTTTTAAAAATTTCTGGAGCTAAGAATAAAGATTTTCTTCCTTGTCATCAAATGCAGTCTGTAAATAGCCCTGTGCATTTCATAATGATTAGTACTAGCCTTAAACTTTCCCTTCTGGAGTTATAAAATTTTCCTCAACATTTAATTAATTGGAATTTTAAATTATTTTGGAAACTTTGGGAAACAAAATCTTCTGATGGTCCCACAAAGGTACTATAGGAAGATAAGATTGTAAGGGGAGTAGTGGCTTCATGAAAGAGAAAACCAAACTGTCATGATTTTCTTGTAATCTCCCTCAAAGGGGACAAAAAAAAAACAACCAAAAAACCATGTAATCATAAGCTTAATGTTTAACATCAATGGGTTAAGAGAACCAATAGCTAAAGAAGGTTAGTGGGGGGAATGCTTCTTTCCTACTCTTGATATTTCCTTCTCTTTGGAGGGAGTTCCAATAGTATAACCCTCCTAGCTTCTCTCCTATCCCCCCACCCCCACTTTTCCCCACAAATGAGGAGTTAGCTATGTTATTGGAGAGCTTAGAAAGAGAAAATGTCCATACATAGTTTGACTCTCATCTTTTTCTCACTCAATATCCCTCTCTCTCTAAGGCAGGTGATTTTTAACCTTTAGTGTGAGTCCAAATTCCCTAGAGATGCTCTTTATGAATCTTCTGGGCCCACTCTCCAAAGATTTGATTCAGTAGGTCTAGGGTGGACCCATGACTTTGCATTTTTAACACATTCCCAGGTGATGTTTGATGCTGCTGGTCCAGGAACTGCCCTTTGAGAACCACTTCTGTAGTACCTCTCTGTCCAAAGAGAGCATGCATTCTGCTCTGCTCTTCCGTGCTAACACTTATGCAGAGGCAGCTTTGGCCTCTGTAGTAGGGCCAGCACTAGAGTCACCTCTAAGAAGACTGGTAAGTCTGTCCAATTCTGGGTCAATATAAGTAAGGCTATTTTGCAATAAATAGAAGTGCTTTCCCTAATTTTGGTCTTCTCTCTGTCTTAACGTCTTACATGCCTTTTAACATGATCAGAAGGTGAATGGGGATGAAGGGTGCTATTACTGCATCTCCTGCAAATCTCAAAATGAGCGTATATGTTCCCATGTAGTCAGTCTGCCTGCCTAGATTGTAGGGAATTTAGAAAGGACTGTATCTTCTCTATCTTTGAAAAGCCAGTACGCAATCCACTGCTATTTGTTGTGCATTTGCACCCAGTGCTTATTAAATGAAATATAGTTTATATATAAGTATTATTGTCACCTCCTGGAAAAGGAGATATTTCATTGTTCGTTGGAATTGTAAAATGTATCTCAAACATAAGAAATTCAAATATGCAATTTAAAACACATGAAATTCAGCAATCTGTTTTGAAGGTCTGATGCTGCTGAAATCATTAAAATGGGACTTTCAAGAATGATGTCCAGTGCTCAGTGAGTGGGCCATCTTTATATGTGATTTCCCGGGAAGTTAATTTTTCACGTTTAATTTATCATCGATTTTATTCCTTCAAGGTTTTCTATCTCATGCTGAGTGGATTACAGTCGACTACTTCTAGCAGCTAGCCAGCTGGTGATAATTGCTGTTAATTTCCTGGTATTTGGCAACCAATTGTTCCTTGACAACTGGAGGGAGATAACATAAGTGTCAGAGGAATTGCAAAAATAACATTTGTTGTTTTTGCTTCATTATAAAAATGGTACATTCTTCTTGTTGGAATTTTAAAAAATACGGAAAGTATAAAGAAAAGTAATATAAAGAAAAAGTAAGAGTTTAAACATAACCCTTCTGCTCAGAGGAAGTCACTTTCATAATTTAGTAAATTTCAGCTCTACCTATCATCTATCTTTATGTATCCTGATATATAAATTCAAACCACCACTACCACCTCGAGTAACAAAAATTTTACATCATTCTATTTATCCAGCTCTGAATTTTACTTTTTTCTACTTAAAGATATATCCTCAGCATTCCCTTCTTTAGTATTCAGAAGGGTAACTTGTTATGGCACTATAATATGCTTTCATATGGTTGTGGAGTATATTGGTTTAAGAAATAACCAGGAACAAGAAAGTCCATCAAACTGCCAATTTATCTTGAAATTTATTGTTGAATCCAGGAGGAGTAATTCTCAAAAGCAGTCAGATAATGTAATTTTACTTGCTAACCCTAGCCTAATGAGGGCCTACGCAGACAAAGAAACAAGTCTAGGGTTATAGGACAATATGCTATATTTTTATTATATATATTAATGAGTAAAAAACCTAGATATGAGGAAATTAACATTTTTTTTTTTTGGTATGTGTGGGGTATTTCTCTCATATTTATTTGTTTTCAACAGGCAAACATTCTTTACTTCTTAATAACTAAATCCGAGTTTAACCTAAATTTATCTTTCTGGATTATGGATAAATTTAGTCAGGAGTAGGACTCCTGCTTCTCCCAGGTATGAAATGTTTCCATAGTTCAATGCAGCATCAAGATATTCTCTATCTGTAAATGCTAATTAATTTATAGTGCTCACGGGCCTAGCCTATAGGTGCTGTTCTGATGCTTTAAAATTACTATTAAAGATTGGAACTTGTATTAGTCAGGGTTTTTGAGAGAAGCAAACTCAATAGGCTCTATCTATATCTATCTATCTATCTATCTATCTATCTATCTATCATCTATCTATCATCTATCTATATCTATCTATCATCTATCTATCATCTATCTAAGAGGAGATTTATTATAGGGATTGACTCACATGGTTATGGAAGCTAAGTCCCATAGTCCACCATCTGCAAGCTGGATAATCAGGAAAGCCAGTGGTATAATTCAGTCTGGGTCCAGAGGCTCCAGAACCAGGAATTCCTATGTCTGAGGTCAGAAAAAATGGATGTCCCAGCTTGAGAAGAGAGAGAATTTGTCCTTCCTTTGCCTCTTTTCCATTCAGGTGTCCAGTAGATTGGATGATGTCACTCACACTGGTGAAGGTAAATCTTTACTCAGTTTACTGAATTAAATGCTAATCTCTTTTGGACATGCCCTTGAAAATATACCTGGAAATAATGTTTTACCATTTCTCTGGGTACGCCTTAAGCTAGTAAAGTTGACACATAAAATTAACCATCACAGTACTCCTTGGTGAGTACTCACTGGCTACTCATTGGATGCTGATTTTTTAGGTACATAACACAAGCCTTTCTTCATTTTTACCAGCCTCCCAGTGACTGACCTAAAGTACATACGGATGAAATTCACTCTCTGTTCTCCAAATTTATTTTAGTCTGTGGAAAACATTTTTTATTTTTATACTCTTCAAAACATATTTTAATGAAATAGGCTATTAATTAAAATAGGAAAAAATACTGTCTTCTAATAGTTTCTGTTTTGATGAGCAAAAATCTTTTAAGACAAGGAAACATCATGGTCCTGAATATCTGCTTCAGCTGGAGTGAAAAAGAAATCATAGAGAGTTTAATATATATTTTTGAATACATAAATAGATGAATAAATGAGTGAAGGGTTACTAAATTATAAATACCAAGAATTTCTATAGTGTGATTATGGTTCAAAAATCACATATATTGTCTTATTTTATCTCACAGCAATTCTGAGGTAGAAATCATTATTCCCATTTTTTAGAGGAGAAATAGATGTTCAAAATAGTTTTGAATTGCCCAGGATCACATTGTAGAAAATACCAGATCCGTGTAGTTTTGATCCTAGGGTAAGTGTTTATTTTGCCAAACATGACTCCTCTCATATGATGGAGTAACCACTAGAGAAAGAAGAAATAGTACAAGAGTCTAAGAAAATTGAATACATAAAAATCCATATTGAATAGTCAGAGAAATGGCGACTGATGACTCAGGAAAGGAGAGAACAATTCTATAGCTTTCTAATACATATGAGACTTGTATCAAGGGTCACACTCAGGAGAAAATGGGCTCTGTGAACTACGGATGAGAAAATATTTGGAAATCAAAACAAAGTCACACAGAGAATTTAGAAAAGTGATATAACTAGGAGAGTAGAGGAATAAACTGCTCTCCTGGAGCTCTAAAATCAATAAGCATGTTCTATTATAGGAAATGTATTTTTTATTATTAAGTTATGTTAATCACCATACATTACATCATTAGTTTTTGATGTAGTGTTCCATGATTCATTGTTTGCCTATAACACCCAGTGCTCCATGCAGAACGTGTCCTCTTTAATACCCATCACCAGGCTAACCCATCCTCCCACCCCCCTCCCCTCTAGAACCCTCAGTTTGTTTTTCAGAGTCCATGATTCTGGGAAAGACAATTTAACAGTGTAATAAATCCCCTGCATTTCAGTGATTCCAATAATCCAGTTTTGTTCCTGGAAAGAACTGATGATTTGTTGTTGACTCCCTACCGAGGGCTTTAGACAGAATGGGATCCACTGGAAGATGTTCTCCTTAAAAAAAGAATGTAACAGACAGCCTGCTCCTACTCAGTCTAATCTGCTGGATGCTAATTGTTGCTTCTGAGTTATAGGGAAGTAATGATTTTACAGAAGAGGGCTCCCCAAAATCTTAGAGAACTGTGTAATGTGGCTTTTAACAGAATATTGAAGTACTTCAAGGAATAGTGATATTTTCAAGTGAATTCATATATTACAAGTGGTATAAAAAAGAGCATCTAGAATCTGAATCATAACAACAGAAGCTTGAATCCTTGACTAAGAAATTAATATTCACCCACAAACCAAGAAGAATATGATTGCTTTTTTAAAATTAAATTTATTTTATTTATTCTCTTTTATTTTTAACTGCATATAATTAATATAAATGTTATATTAGTTTCAAGTGTACAATATACTGATTCAACAATTCTCTTTTTTTAAAAGATGTATTTATTTATTTCAGAGAGAGAGAAAGAGAGTGCGCTTGGGGGGAGGAGCAGAGGGAAAGAATCTCAAGCAGACTCCCCACTGAGCATAGAGCCCCATGTGGGGCTCAGTCTTAACCCCCTTCACTTACTTCACCCATCGCCCACCCAACTCCTCTCTGGTAATTATCAGTTTGTTTTCTATAGTTAAGGATATGTTTTTGGTTTGTCTCTTGTTTTTTTTGTTTCTTTGTTTGTTTCTTAAAGCTACATATGTGTGAGATAATATGGTTTTTATCTTTCTCTGACTGACTTATTTCATTTAGCATTTTACCCTCTAGATCCATCCATGTTGTGACAGGATTTCATTCTTTTTTATGGCTAAGTAATATTCCTGTGTGTGTGTGTGTGTGTGTGTGTATCTATCTATCTATATCTATATATGTATCTATATATCTATCTCACTTCTTTATCCATTCATCTTCCGATGAACAGTGGGGTTGTTTCCAAAATTTGGCTCTTGTAAATAATGCTGCAATAAACATGGAGGTGCATGTATCTTTTTGAATTAGTGTTTTTGTATTCCTTGGGTAAATACCTAGTAGTGGAATTACTGGATCATATGATAATTCTATTTTGAACTTTTTGAGGAAACTCCATATTGTTTTCCATAGTGGCTGCACCAGTTTGCATTCCCACCAACAGTGCATGAGGATCCTTTTCTTCTACAGCCTCAGCAAAACTTGTTGTTTCTTGAACTTTTGATTTTAGCCTTTCTGACAGGTATCAGGTGATATCTCATTGTAGTTATGATTTGCATTTCCCTGATGATAAATGATGTTGAATATCTTTTCATATGTCTGTTGGCCATCTATTTGTATGTCTTCTTTGGAGAAACGTCTGCTCATGTCTTCTGTTCATTTTTTAAAAGATTTATTTATTTTAGAAAGAGCATGTGTGTGAGTGGGGGGAGGGGCAGTGGGAGAATCTCAAGCAGACTCCCCACTGAGCATGGAGCTGAACATGGGGCTCGATCCTATAACCCATGAAATCATGATCTGAGCCAAAATCATGAGTTGGATGCTCAACCAACTGAGCCACCCAGGCATCCCTTCTGTCCATTTTTTAATTGGATTATTTGTTTTTTGGTTGTTGAGCTTTATAAGTTCTTTATATATTTGGATACTAACCCTTTATTGGATATGTCACTTGCAAATATCTTCTCCCATTCCATAGGTTGCCTTTTAGTTTTGTTGATTGTTTCTTTCACTGTACAGAAGCTCTTTATTTTTATGTAATCCCAATAGTTTCTTTTTACTTTTCCCCTGCCTCAGGAGACATCTAGGAAAATGTTGCTATATGACCAATGTCAAAGAAATTACTGTTTGTGCTCTCTTCTAGGATTTTTGTGGTTTCAAGTCTTGCATTTAAGTCTTTAATACATTTTGAATTTATTTTTGTGTGTGGTGTAAGAAAGTGGTCCAGTTTCATTCTTTTGCATATAGCTGTTCAGTTTTTCTAATACCACTTGTTGAAGAGATTGTCTTTTTCCTATTGCATATGCTTACCTCCTTTGTCAGATATTAATTGACCATATAATCATGGTTTATTTCTGGGCTGTCTATTCTTTTTTATTGATCTATGTGTCTGTTTTTATGCTAGTGCCATATTAATTACTACCACATTGTCATATAACTTGAAATCTGGGATTGTGGTATCTCCAGTTTGTTCTTTTTTAAGATTGCTTTGGCTATTTGGGGTATTTTGTGGTTTGATACAAACTTTAAGGTTATAAGTTCTGTGCAAAATGTTGTTACTATTTTGATAGGGATTACATTAAGTCTGTAGATGACTATGGGTAATATGGACATTTTAACAATATTTTTTCTTCCAGGATGCCTGGGTGGTTCAGTCAGTTAAGCGGCTGCCTTTGGCTCAGGTCATGATTCCAGGGTCCTGGGATTGAGTCCTGCATCGGGCTCCTTGCTCAGCGGGGAGCCTGTTTCTCCCTCTGCCTGCCACTCCCCCTGTACTCTCACTCACTCTCTCTCTAGCAAATCAATAAATAACATCTTTAAAAAAAATAATAAATTTTTCTTCCAATCAATGATCATGGAATATCTTTCCATTTCTTTGTTTCCATGTCAGTTTCTTTGATCAATGTTTTGTATTTTCAGAGTACAAGTTTTTCATCTCTTCAGTTAAGTTTATTCCTAGGAAATTTATTACTTTTGGTGAAATTGTAAACTGCTATTTCATTATTAGTGTATAGAAATGCAACAGATTTCTGTATGTTGATTTTGTATCCTGTGAACTTCCTGAATTCATTTATCAGTTCTAGTAGCTTTTTGATGGTCTTTCAGGTTTTCTATATATAGTATCATGTCATCTGCAGGTGGTGAAGGTTTCAGTTCTTCCTTGCCAATTTAGATGCCTTTTATTTCTTCTTGTTTGATTGCTTTGGATAGGATTTTCAATACTATATTGAATAAAAATGATGAGAGTGGACATCCTTGTCTTTTTCCTGACCTCAGGGGAAAAACTCAGTTTATCCTCGTTGAGTATGATGTTAGGTGTTCGTTTTGTATATATGGACTTTATTATGTTAAGGCATGATCCCTCTAAACCTACTTCATTGAGGGTTTTTATCATGATTAGATATTGTACCTTGTTAAATGCTTTTTTTCTGCATCTATTGAAATTATCAAATGTTTTTTATCCTTTCTCTTGTTGATATGATGTATCATGTTGATTGATTTGTAAATATTGAATCACCCTTGCACTCCAGGATAAATCCCACTTGCTCATGGTGAATGATTTTTTTAAATGTATTGTTGGATTCAGTTTGCTAATATTTCTTTAGGATTTTTGCATCTATGTTCATCAGAGATACTGACCTGTATTTCTTTTTTGTGGTGTCTTTCTCTGGTTTTGGTATCAGGATAATGCTGGCCTCATAGAATGAATTTGGAAGCCTTCCTTCCCCTTCTATTTTTGGGAATAGTTTGAGAAGAATAGGTATTAACTCTTCTTTAAATGTTTGGAGGAATTCACCAATGAGGCTGTCTGGTCCTAGACTTTTGTTTTTTGGGAGTTTTTTGATTACTGTTTCAATTTTATTCATGGTTAATTGGTCTGTTCAAATGTTCTGTTTATTCCTGATCTAGTTTTGAGAAATTATATATTTTTAGGAATTTATCAATTTCCTCTAGGTTTTTCAATTCGTAGGCATGTAATTTTCATTAATATTCTCTTATAAGCTTATAATTCTTTTATTTGGGAAATTCTTTGTCTCTTCTATTCTGAAAAGAGTATTTTTGGCTGTAGATTTTTCCCTCAGCACTTGAATATATTCTGCCACTCCCTTCTGGCTTGCAAAGATTCTGCTAAAACATCACCTGATAACCTTATGGGTTTCCCTTTATGTAACTGTTTCCTTTTCTCTTGATGCTTTTATTTTTTTATTTTTATTTTTTAAAGAATTTATTTATTTATTTGACAGAGAGACACAGCCTGAGAGGGAACACAAGCAGGGGAGTGGGAGAGGGAGAAGCAGGCTTCCCGCGGAGCAAGGAGCCCGATATGGGACTCGATCCCAGGACCCTGGGATCATGACCTGAGCTGAAGGCAGATGCTTAACGACTGAGCCACCCAGGTGCCCCTCTTGATGCTTTTAAAAATCTCTCTTTATCACTACTTTTTACCATCTTAATTACACTTGATGGTACACTTGATGGAGTCCCCTTAGTTGACTTTCATTTTTTTATTACTTTTTTCTCTCTCCTCTGTTCAGCTTGATTGTTTTCCATTACTCTGGCCTCCAGGTCACTGATCCATTTTGCTTCCTCTATTCTATTATTTATTCCATTCATTGTAGTTTTAATTTCAGTTATTGAGTTCTTCATCTCTGATTTTTTTTAATGTTCTCTATCTCTTTGTTGAGGGTCTCACTGAGATCCTCCCCTCTTTTCCCAAGTCCAGTGAGTATCTTTTTGATGATTACTTTAAAATCTCTATCCGGCTTATTACTTACCTACATTTCATTTAGGTCGCTTACTATGATTTTGTCCTATTATTTCACTGGGGCCATATTCCTCTGTCTCTTCATTTTGTCTAACTCTCTGTGTATTTTTTCTTTGTGTTAGGAAAGTTGGTTACATTTGCCTTCAGTCCAGTCATCTGCAATGGCTGTTTTTAGCTGTTGTGGGCAGGGTTTGGTCTCTGTGTTGTTAGTGGGCCAGTCTGGGGCCACCCTGGGCCTGAGTTGAATCAGAACAGGCATTTTCCAGAGATGCAGTAGCATCAAATTGCGGGGCACTTTCCTTGTGTTATCCCCAGAGAAACTTTGGTTGGTGGGTGGAGCCTGCAGTCATATCCATGTCTGCCCACACTACAAATGGGGCCACAGTTGGACTGGTATGGGTGTTTACCTTCCCCTTTCCCTGGGGCAGGAGGCACTTTGGAGTGGTGCTGGCCCCTGTCAGAGCTATTTGTACACTGCCAAGCTTGTGACACTGTTTTGGGTAATATGTTCCAGCCAAAGGCATATTAGAGGGGGAAGGTCCACAGAAGGGATGACCTGTGGTGCCAGCAAAGTCCACACCAGTCTGCTGGAAGAGAGTACATGCAGCAGCCTCAGAAAACTCCTGCCCAAGATTGGATGGAAGGGCCACATCTTCAGGAGAATATGGGGGTGGGGCACATTGTTAGCAAGCTAGGTGGAGAGTGTTCGGGCAGGTGTCTGTATATCTAGTCTTGAGGGTGGAGGAGGAAAATGGCACCTGCCAGCTCTTTCGTTCTTGGAGAAGTCTCCCAAAGATTTCTGCCCCTCCAGGATACAGTGTGAGATGAGTAAATAAATCTACCCGTATACCTCGGGCATTTTTCAAACTACTTCTATGCTGTGTCTCTGTGGGGTTATTTGCTGTGCTGTCTCTTTAAGGGTGGGGGCTCTGCCCTCCTTGCTTTCCCAGAGCCAAGTTTGCTGATTTTTAAAGTTCCAAGTGTTAAGCCCCACTGATTGTTGGGCCCCTCTGGTTTTCAAAACCAAATGTTATGGGTATTCATCTTCCCTGTGCCTATTGTGCCTGGCTTCGGGATCTGCTCCTTTCCCTTCTCTGTGCTTGCTATCTCCCTCCCTCCCATGGACAGTCCTGCAGGCCCATTCACCTGCTTTTCTGCTTTTCTGCCCTTCCTATCCTCTTCGATATGGCTTCTTCTCTACATTTAGTTGTGAAGGATCTGTTCTGCCAGTCCTGGGTTGTTTTCTGGGTTATTTACACTGATGTGGGTGTTATCTAGTTGTATCTGTGGGACAAGGTGTGCTTAGGATCCTGCTACTCCACCATCTTCCCTGGAAGAATGTGTTTGCTTTTTGCTTGAAGACTATGTGATTTGTCCAAGAATACACTAAACTGAATATGGAGGAGAGATTCAAAATCTAAGAGAACAGAACAAGATTGAATACATCAAGAATTATATGGACAATAGGACCGCTGACTATTAGTAAATACAATTTATTTAAGACACATTAGAAAATAAAATTTATGGTCTCAGATGTCTGTCATATACCAATTTCCAGGGCATGGCTACTAAATAAACTAAACGTGAGATTATTACATAAGGTGGTAAAGTTTAATCTCATTAATGTCCTATAGAGTTGTTGGAATGGATTCACAAAGGATATAAGCAGTTGGAACTTGTAAAAATACACATAAAAGTCAGGAGAGGCGGACCAGCAATAACCAACATCAGGAAGACATGCTAATATGTGCTGAACTCCCAAATGCACTGGGACTGTAACTGATCACGTAGATGTGAGTACACTGTCTTCCTAATGCCAGTATACATATATTTTGTGTCCATTCGTCTTCACGGAGTTAGGGACTTCTTTTGAGACAATGATGTCAACAAAACAAAAATGAAACAAATCAAAATAAGATAAACCTTGATTTGTTCAGTATTTAGGGTATAGGTCTAGGCTAGATAGGCATTACTGGTGAATTGAAGCAATGGGGAGCATCAGAGGCCAAATTATAATGGGGTGGGGATAGGAGTGGACTATTTGGTACCTGAGAAATAATTCCTTTAAAGGAAAGAAAAATTCTGAGCATCACAGGAGACAGTGGCCTTGACCGTAATTGTGAGTTGGAAGAAAAGTGAGTCTGTAACCCAGTTCCTCACATTTTCCTCAGGGCAGGCAATTTTGACTGGACTATATCTCCTTATGGATATTCTGGTGAAATTCACCTAGCTGGAAGATAAATAAAAGTCTTCTAGGAGTTGCTGTATACTGACCAAATATACTTTTAGCAGAGAACTTCTAGTTTGTTAGGGCTGTTTATTATAAATAAAGTTATAATTTATGGATTTATGAGACACAGCTGAACTGGAGAAGAGTTTGTCATCTAATTTTCGTAGCTACCTGACTAGTAAGGGATAAAAATCTGAAAGAACCCCAAATTAAGCAGCTTCCCTGTAATGTTTATAATAGAAATTATTAGTGCTAGTCATTCTAACTTAAAACACATTCCAGAGTGGAAGTCATTTTAGGCAGGTGAGTCTGGTAGGTTCAGGATATCTGAGATTTTGACTTGGCACTGATTGTGTCTCCTTTCTTGATGTTTGTGAATTAGTAGTAAAGCTTGGTGCAGGGTAAGACGTTTTGTGTAATCCTGATTGAGGACTGAGCCCTTTGGAGGAGGGCAGTAGCTGTTACTTGAACTCAGATATACTGAGATCCTACAACCAGATGTGAGAGATTAATGAACTAGCAAAATCTAAGTCTCTGTGACTGAATGTTAAAATGACCTCAAAAGAGAGCATTTGTGAGAAGTAAAGGAGAGAAATACTCAAGTAACATCATTATCAGCTCAGAGCCAAATACATAAATGTTGCTTCTTCAGAATTCTTACATTTGAAGGTGACAGACTAACAGATGGAGGGAATGGATGATGTGTTCCTGACACAAATTACAGAACTGGCACAGAGGCAAATGAGGGACTTTCTGGACATCTGCTGGAAGTCTCAGTTGGCTAAAATCAGAGTATCTGACATGTTCTTGATTTGCCTTGCTGATGACTTCATCTCCCAAAAGGCAGAGAAAGCGAGAACAGAAACTACTACCCTAATTTTGACCCTCTTCTCAAAAGAATTAGTAGAATAAAAGAAATAGCCTCAAGGAAAAGAAACAGTGCTGTTTTGGAAGTTAGTATAGCCATGAAGGAAAGGCTGGGTGTGTACTGACAAATAATGTACATATTGTGAAGGCCAGCTTTATAAATATAAGTGTTTATAGGGTCCCTTCCATGAGATAAAGAACTCCGTAAGGGAAGAGTTGTGAGTGTATTAGTTTTCTATTGCTGCTATAACAAATTACTACATAATTCATGACTTAAAACAGCACCAATTTGTTATCTCACAGGTTCATGGCTAAGAAATCTGGACACAGTATGGCTAAGCTGGATTCTCAGCTTAAGGCATCACATGTTCAAAATTAATGTGTTGTCTGAGCTAGAATCTTACTGGAGGCTCTGGGGAAAATTCCACTTCTAAGTTCATTCAGGTTGTTGATCAAATTCATTTCCTTAAAGTTATAGGACTAATGTCCCTGCTTCCTTGCTGGCTATCAGCTGGGGCTAGTCTTTATTCTTAGAGGTTGCCTGTGTTCCTTTTCATGCTTTTTATGTCACTCTTTTCAGTAACAGCACATTAAATCTCTCTCACATTTTAAATATCTCTGACTTCTCTTTCTCCTGCATATCTCTGACTCCATATGTACAAAATTCTCTTTTAAGAACTCTTGTGATTCGATTGGGCACACAGAGATCATCCAGAGTCCTTGACCTTTCCTAAGGCCTATAGCTTTAATTATGTCTGCAAAGTACCCCCCACGCCCCTTTTTTTAATGTTAAAGGACAAGGATTAGTACATGGACATCTTTAGAGGGTCATTTTGCATACCACAGTGAGGATCTTCTTAAGATTTGAGCTGTGCAAAGAATCAAAGTAAGGTATGAAAAAGGCAGATGAAATTATCTTTAGCTCACATTTTAAAAGAGTATTTATAAAAAGTTCTTAAATACTTAAATTGTTAAGGATAGCATCAGGAAGACAAACACCCTAAATGAGCTGATGCATTAAAAAACGTAAAAAAAATAGTGAAAGAACCATTACATTTATATTTTCAATAAGAAGATAAAGTTTTAGGCCTGGAGCTGGCTGAGAGAAGTCTATTAATGAATATCCAAGAGATAAGGGAACTTTTCCCTTAAGATAAATAATCCTCTTGGTGGAAAAAAAATCACACAAGAAATGTAAGAACTAATTGTTTTAGATGCTCAAATGAGCTGTGTCTTGCCAACTTTAGCTGTATTATGTGCTAGGGCAGTGAAAGGATTTAAAGAAGAAAGCATCAACATGATTTTTAAAGAATCATATTAAATGGGAGAGTCAAGAAACACAAAGTAAAGCATTGACTCTGTCCTATTCTGTTTAGTAGTTTAGACACTGACTTACATAGGAATATAGAAAGGATTGCTCGGAAGTATCTGGTTTTTAATCACGAAAGAGAGTTTAAAAAAAAAAAAAAGGAGAGTTAAGACACATTCAAACTTCTCAGAATTCTGATTTCAATGTTCATCAATGGCTACTAACCATGAATACTCATTCAGATGTCATAAATTGATGTAGACACAAACGGGCCAGATAATATTCTTAAAAAGATAAAGGAGAATTGACAGTGACTGAAGACTATTCTTGTTTGAGTTAAACAAAAATACAAAGAAGACATACAGTAAGTTCTGATATCAACCTCTAGTTTCTCTATGTTAAGAAACTGAAAACCCTTAACCAGTATAGAAAAAAATAAATTTTCTGTGGTCTGACCTGCAGTCTTTATTTTAGAATTTGGTAATTCTTTTAAAATCTTGCCATGTTCCTCTTCTCCTGAACAATTTGTACTTTGATAACTCCTTTTTATTTTAAATTGTAAATAAAAATATTATATTCATTTTTCTAACAAGTGATTTTTGAACACATGTTATAGGTTGAGCTGGCTCTAGACAAAATTGTATTCTTTCTTGCATCTTTGCTTGTTTGTGGGATCAATTTTCTTCTTCCTGAAATGTATCCTTAAAGATAATTTCCTTCATTGAAGGTCTGTTGAAGGTAAATTTCCTCAATTCTTTTGTGTCTGAAAATGTCTCAATTTCACACTCACTGTTAGGTGATAGTTTTTGTAGGCATGAAATTCTAGGTTAGCCATTACTTTATTTTAGGTATTGAAAAGTATAATTCATTTGTTTTACAATTTTTTTTGTTGCTATTGAGTTCTGTTATTTACTAATTGTTATTATTTTGTTGGTTATCGGTTTTTCTAATTGGTTACTTCTCCTTATCTTTATCATTCTGCAGTTTCATTTTGATGTGTCAGAGTGTAGATTTGGTTTTGTTGCATTTTCCCTGAATTGTTTTAATACTTCTTGATTGCTGATACTTGATTGTCCACAGTTCTATACATTTGTTAGCCACTTTTTTTTCTTGAAAATTTGCCTCCCCCTATACTTTCTACTTGTTAAAATTTATATCTTTACATTCCTTTAGAGTCCTTAATCTCCATTTACAAAATTTTTCTCTCTTTACCTCTGCCTGCTACATTTCAGATAATTTCTTCAGTTCTAACCTGCATTTTATTTATTATCCCTTGAACAATGTCTGTTCTGGACCAAGCCATTGAGGTTTATTTTTATTTCAGTGACTGCATTTTCAATTTCTATAAGTTCTTTGGCTTTTCCAAAGTTGCCTGGTCTTGTTTTTTATAGATTGCTTTCTAATATCTTCAATTTTTGTCTGTAAAATTATTTTGAATATCCATTTGATCATTTTTTACTGTAATTCTCAGGAGTCTAATTACCATATGTATTGCTTTTATTGACTCTCACAATGTTGTTTTCTTCCCATAATATGGAAATTTGTATATTATACTTATACTTTTCATGAAAGATTTATCTATGGGAATCCTATGGGGCCTCAATTAAATATATTTCCTCCTGTCAGGTACCTATGGGATACACACACACACACACATATAGTATATATGCATACATATATGTATATATATATATACACACACACATATATATAAATTAAATATAAATACATATATATAAAGTAGAAATTCACATCCTAAACATATATTATGGCAGGACTTTGCAGATTTTTAGGAGGAGACTTTTGTTATTTATCAAAATTCTAGACTGGGATCAAATTTTTATTTGTTGGGAATTTAGTAATCTTTTGGTTGTGAATGTAAGAACTGAAGGTAGCTTACACAGAAAAGTGGGGTATAGTGAGAGAATGCAGTCTTGTTTCATTGAAAACCAGGCAGATGAGTTACGGAAAGTCATACAATCAGATACTGGCAGATAGATTATACCCAGCCCATCTTTCTTCCTCTCTCTCTCTCTCCTCCCTTCCTCCCTCCCTCTTTCCTTCCCTCCCTCTCTCCTTCCCTCCCTTTTTACAAATTACTGGAAAAGGGCATATGGTATCAATTCATATGATCTGGGAGCTTTCATATCATGCAAAATGGAATCTAGAGGACATACTTTTTGGATAGGTAGAAAATTAATGAAGGGATAATTATAATTTTGAGAGACTTAGAACTATTTTTGTTGTCATCTAAGCTAACAGGATTCAGTTCTCAATTACTAGGCTTATTTAGAAAGTCATACGGTAACTGGTGTTGTCAGCACATAAACAGACCTACACAGTGAACATGAAAGTGAGAGAGCAGAAACATTATGAAAAATCTAAACTATGAAACCTAAGAGAATAATGGAGAGAAATATGAAATGTAGAGAAGAATGGAGAATTTACAATCATAAAGACCACTATAAAGGCCAGGTACTATAAATGAATGATGTCATTTAATCCTACAAGTAGCTGTAGGGGAGATGTAGTCAGTGCTTTATTGGTTTAGAAAATGGAGACCTTGATGTTTAGGTTGGCTCAACATCATCCAGTTAATAAAAAGTAGAAGTGGCATTTGAATCCAGCTCTTGACTCCAAAGGTCATCGTAAGAGTATACTGGTTTATTGCAAAGCTGTACCATGAGTAGGGCACAGAATCATTGGACTCAGATAGGCTTGAAGAAACCAAGTTCTTCTTTCAGTAAATTTTTACAAGGAGCACAGAATAGCTTTAGAATGAAACAAAGAACTTAAATATCCTCAGTGAATGAAACGAGTTTATTTTTTTGTTTTATTATGTTATATTAATCACCATACATTACATCATTAGTTTTTGATGTAGTGTTCCATGATTCATTGTTTGCATATAACACCCAGTGCTCCATTCAATATGTGCTCTCCTTAATGCCTATTACCAGGCTAACCCATCCCCCCACTCCCCTCCCCTCTAGAACCGTCAGTTTGTTTCTCAGAGTCCATAGTCTCTCATGGTTCGTCTCCCCCTCCGATTTATTTTAAATAACCTAGTTCTGTTGTTAAATTATTCTCTTAACCTTCATTTCAATCCCTCATCTACTGTGATGAATTTTTATTCTTCATGTAGTCTCTTCTCCTGAATCCACATGTAAGTAAAACTTTAATTTCTTACCTCCCTCTCTGCCCTGCCCCAATTAAGCTCACCTTATGTTCCCAGATAGGCATAAAATCTCAATCAAGAGCCCAGGCTCTGGAGTTAAACTGCCTGATATGAATCCTGGCTCCACCACTTAAAAGCTGTGTGACCTCAGGCAGGTTTTGAAATCTGTGTCTAAGCTTCTTAGCTAAAAAGCAAAAGGGAAAATAATAATAGTGAATACCTCCACATGGCACATAGTAAGCACTTCCAAAGTGTTAACTTTTTTTTATTTAAATTCAATTAGCCAACATATAGTACATCATTAGTTTTTTTTTTTATTTCTTATGTTAATCCCCATACATTACATCATTAGTTTTAGATGTAGTGTTCCATGATTCATTGTTTGTGTATAACACCCAGTGCTCCATACAGAATGTGCCCTCCTCAATACCCATCACCAGGCTAACCCATCCTCCCACCCCCCTCCCCTCTAGAACCCTCAGTTTGTTTTTCAGAGTCCATCGTCTCTCATGGTTCATCTATCCCTCCGATTTCCCCCCCTTCATTCTTCCCCTCCTGCTACCTTCTTCTTCTTCTTCTTCTTCTTTTTCTTAACATATATTGCATTATTTGTTTCAGAGGTACAGATCTGAGATTCAGCAGTCTTGCACAATTCCACTATCACCACTGCTATTCAACATAGTATTGGAAGTCCTAGCCACAGCAATCAGACAACAAAAAGAAATAAAAGGCATCCAAATCGGCAAAGAAGAAGTCAAACTCTCCCTCTTTGCAGATGATATGATACTTTATGTGGAAAACCCCAAAGACTCCCCCCCCAAAACTGCTAGAACTCATACAGGAATTCAGTAAAGTGGCAGGATATAAAATCAATGCACAGAAGTCAGTGGCATTCCTATACACCAACAATAAGACAGAAGAAAGAGAAATGAAGGAGTCGATCCCATTTACAATTGCACCCAAAATTGTAAGATACCTAGGAATAAATCTAACCAAAGAGACAAAGGATCTGTACTCAGAAAACTATAAAATACTCATGAAAGAAATTGAGGAAGACACAAAGAAATGGAAAAATGTTCCATGCTCATGGATTGGAAGAACATCATTAGTTTTTGATATAATGTTCAATGACTCATTAGTTGCACATAACACCCAGTGCTCAGCACATCATGTACCCCCCTTAAATGTTAACTTTAGTAATATTCTTGATTATGGGAGGGACAATACACATATGCAGAGTGATATACAAAATATTTAAGTTTGGCATACATGTAAACCAATTAGAACAGGTATTAGCCCTAGCATTGGAGCAGGATCTGGAGGCATTTAGCTTTTTATTGCTATATAAGTGGGGAGGTCGCATAGGTCCTGGAAAAAGGCAAAATTAGCTGGGGTGGTGAGAAGGTACTCAAAAAACAAAGTACTAGAGCTATTTGCCAGTTAATACCTAAGTATTATTCTTTCCCCTTCCTTCCTCCCTCCCTCCCTTCCTTCCTTCCTTCCTTCCTTCCTTCCTTCCTTCCTTCCTTCCTTCCTTCTTTCCTTTTCTTTCTTTTCTTTCTTTCAGAAAAAACTCTACACCCAGCATGGAGTTCAACACAGGCTTGTGCTCACAACCCTGATATCAAGACCTGAGCTACAATCAATAGTCAGACACTTAACTGACTGAGCCACCCAGGTGCCCCATGAGCATTTTTATCATAAGCAAATGGTATAGCCACACTTGTATGTACAAGTTTGATAAAGCCCTGAGTATATGCAAAAAAAAAAAAAAAAAAAAAAAGATGGGCATGAGAGAAACTAGTGTCTACAAAACTAGCCAGGCTCAAGATCCCATATTGGAACATTGTTCTTCTGATGGAGAGGTTGCCTTTAAATCTCATTCCACTAGTGTAGTTGGTAAGAAAAATAATAACCAATATTGGTTGGTCACTTCTTAAGTGTGAGGCTTTGTGCTAAGTAATTTGCATGCAAAAACTAAGTTAATCTTCACAAAAACATATTGAGGGAGGCACCATTAAAGTATGTAATTTGCACATAAAATGAGGGTGAGAGAATGTTAGAATTCATTGAGGAAAACAAAATACCAAGTATTTCAGATGGAACATATTTAATGTGTAGGTTGGATAAAATAATGATGAAAGGCAAATAAAATAATGATGGAATAGAGCAAAAAGGGGATGAGGACAACATCCAAAAATTAATAATGGTTGGTAGCAACTATCATTCTTAGAGCTAGGAAAAGAAAAGAGATGATATTATCATATTATAGTAGATTAGAGGAGGTACCCGGCAGGGCTCAAGTTTGTACTTCTTTGGGGAAGCTCTGCTCACCAGGGCTCAAGCTTGGACTTCTTTGGGAAAGTTCTGCTCAGCTGTTGTTAGATCTCTTTGGAAGTGTCATAACCTGGCAGGTGCTCAGACCACCAAGGGTACTCTTGGATACTTGGACAGCCTAGGGAGCCTGTAACTCAAAGGATAAGTAAGGGAGGCAAAGCTGTTATTTCCACCATAAAAAAGGAACAGGTTTATATCCAAACCTGAGTGGGTGTGCTGAGGTTAATGCTCAAAGTGAAAGAAGAAAGTGTAGGCTAGAGCCAACAATTTGCTGCTGTTGGAGCAATGCTGATAGAAACTGAGTAAAAGGTGATTCAAAGCCCTTCCCTCCACATGCTTTTAAGTTTCTTTTTATTGCTCCCCAAGGAAGAACCAGAGTCTGGAATATGTAATTTGCATAGTCTCCACACCAGCATCTCAGACAAATGTATGGAATTAAGAACTTGGAGTTGAGAGCTGTGTAGGTTGTATGGTATTGGGTACAATGTAGTGTGCATAGTTTAGGATGCAGTGTTTGCAGCTGTGTAGGTTATTTGCCTTCACAGAGATTAAGTAAAAAGCTACATCTCTGGGAACCAGGTTTCTCACTGTTGGGAGTGTGAGTTGACAGATAAGCATGGGAAAGTGATCAAAATATTCCATGTGGCATGGATTAGAGTTGGAGATATCACTATGAACTCATTTTATCTTAATATAGATACATACGGAAGTATGGTCACATACAGAAGTATATGTGCATATGTGTGAGTGTATATAATGTGTGTGTGTATACCAACACATGTGTGGGGATTAGTATACACACATATATTTCCTTCCTTTGTGAGCTAGAGAGCCTAGAATCAATGGCATTTAGTAGCAATGAACACACTTGAAACCCAGAGCTTGTGTTCTAATGACATTTACCAGTAAAAGAAACCAGGACTTCTTGGGAAACTGGCTGATTCGAGGACTGGGGCAAGAAATACGTAAGATGAGCCTATAGCATCTTATTGTGTCATAAAGAAGAAATTGCAAACTGCATTAAAGATCAGCAGTCTTCAAACCTGTCGTGGTCATCAAAAACAAGGAAGGTCCGAGAAACCGTCACAGTCAAGAGGAACATAGGAAGATGGGATGACTTGAGGGACTGTAGTGTACTGATTGGATAAGACTTTGAAGCAGAAAGAGGGCATTAGGTAATAGCTAAGGAAATCTAACCAAAGTATAGACTTTAGTTAATAATAATGTTTCAATATTGGTTAATTGTAACAAATGATCCAACCATACTAATGTTCACAACAGGAGAAACTGGGTTTGGGGTATATGGGAGATCAAGGAATGTACTATAAAGGGGGATATCAGCAACACTGAGAAGCTCAGTGGTTGAGCAGGGTTGGTTGTAGGAGATACTGTTGCCAATCAGGTTCTCTAGTGTCATTAAAATTGTAGCTTCCCAGAAGAGGAGCCAGGAATAGCACCTAAACATTAGAGACAAAGTAGGTGATATTAACATCATGGGCAGTAGACCAAATTGCCCCAAGGAGATATCAACCTGCAGGGATCAGCCTCGGTGTTCTTGGGTACTAGGTATATTAGAAGTGGATAAGCAAGTGGCTGATGCCACCTACTGCAAAGGAAAAATACCATTATTCAGTGTCTAGATGTGAGCCATTTCTCAGACCTAGGGCCCATCAGTTGAAGGACCAGCCATGTTCTCCTGAAGAACCCCACAACAACCCAGAGATATACAGTAGTGATTTCCTCAATTATTAACCCCCCAATACTACTGCCATTTCTCAGAGTAACTGCACTCTGAAAAAAAGGAAATTTCCAAAACTTTTGAAAGCTGTTGGATACAGCATTCAAGCTTAAACCAATATTGGGAGTTCAAAAATGCCATCGATGAGCCCCTATTAGATCGGGGCTTATGGAGGCCAGTTGACAGCTCAGGTATTGCTCACTGTAACTAAGGAGTCCAGGGCTAACCTGTGTAGTTATTTGAAAATTTCCTGAGTATCTGATAAGAATATATTTAGCATCTGGACGAACCATCATACTGTTTCCATGTGAGGAAAAGCCAAATACCCCTAAAAGTATACTACCTAGGACACGATAATAAATCAGAAACTATACTGCATGTGAGATGCATAAATGGCAGTTTAGTGCCACCCTCAAAGATCAATGAATACAGTGGTGACCTTCATTATATATCCAAGGATATCTATATATCTATATATCTAATATATGTTACTAAGCTGGCCCCTTCAAAGGCAGTAGATTGCAGTGAATCACAGTGGAATACTACAAACTTTCCCAAATGAGTGGAATGAGAAGAGTGGTCCTATTTGAGCAAAGAATGGTTGTTTCTGACTTGGGAGAGTATTACACCCATCACATCTATAGGAGGCAAAAGAGGGCATGCATCAGAAGGGCCCTTTGGTTTTGTAGAAAAATAGTCTCAAAAGCCTCTGTATGTATTAGGTGCAGCAACCCCAGAGGACACCATTACATAAAGCACAGCGCCTATGGAGGGGTAGTGACGTGCTGGGTGTCAGTAGTGGTGGGTACCCAGGGGAAAATACACCTGTCAACCTCCCCCCACTAAAAACCCTGCAACAACAAAGAAAGAAAATATACCTGTAGCCATCCTCAAATACTGCGGCACAGTGGTCAGAAAACAGATACATGAGGTCTAACACATGATTTCAACATAAGATCCAACACATGAAATCAAGTCAAAGGGTCAGCAGTACACTGTTGGTATCCCAGAGTTCTGAACTCATCTTACGCCAGATGGCAGTGAGTCTCACACACAATCACCGTGCCATGGATATTCTCGAAACCCAACCTTATGTAATCCTGTGAAAGAAGTAATTCACTGGCTTGCAGAGAGCAATGCTGTCTCTAGGCCACCCTCCAGGAAATAAAGCCTAGCCCGGGGACCTCGGAACGACCTCACAGACATGAGTAATGGAGCAACTTGGGGCCTCTGGTTGATCTCATGTGTAGGATTGAAATTTGGAAAGTGTCTGAAAGACCAGGGGGACCCTACATCGATCCTAGTCTGAGCCTGAGACTCTCTGCCCAGACATAAGTACTAGTCTCTACTAGCCCTAGGCACAAGAGGGGAGCTTTGACAACTTTTTAAAAATTTTATTTATTTATTTGACAGAGAGAAAGAGAGCACACAGGCAGGGGGAGCGGCAGGCCGAGGGAGAGGGAGAAGCAGGTTTACCGCTGAGCAGAGAGCCTGATGTGGGGCTCAATCCCAGGACCCCTGAGATCATGACCTGAGCCGAAGGCAGATGCTTAACCAACTGAGCCGCCAAGCTTTGACAATTTTGAGGAAGGCCCTTGAATGTCTAGGGCCTCTTGAAGGGCAGAGCCTGAATCTAAGAGAGTTATTGGTCTTTATTCTGAGCTCTAAGAGGACATGAATTGGTCCTCATGGCTTTTCCAGTACCAAACACTTAATACATTTCTGAAGGATGAGTAAATTGGAACTTGATTGCCAAAAACATGAAAGATTAGTTGATCCATGGCAAAATTTTAACTGGAGGTTCTAGTTCCTTAAATAGGAAGTATATATCATAATGTCTTTCTCGTAAGATTTTTAAAAAAGATTTTATTTATTTATTTATTTGAGACAGAGAGAGAGAAGCACAAGCAGGGAGAGGGAGAAACAGGCTCCCTGCTGAGCAGGGAGCCCAACACAGGGCTCTATCTGAGGACCCTGAGATCATGACCTGAGCCGAAGACAGATGCTTAATGGGCTGAGTCACACAGGCGCCCCTCTCATAAGATTTTTAAAAACATTACTGTGCTAAGTTATATAAAGTGTTTGGGAGAGTTTTTGGCACAGAGATATACTTAGTACATATTTGTTGAACAAATGAATGAATAATGAATGAACCCATGTATGAAAAAAAAGTTTTTTAGTTTTTGTTTGTAGAGCTTTAATTCATCATTTAATTCATGATTTCTGATTCTATCGTGACTTAAAAACTCAATTAGAAATGGTGGGTCTGGCCCTGATTTACCCTGGCTGGTAATCAGGAGAATATATAGATTTTGTCTCCTGTCCTTTTTTCTTTTTTTTTCCTTTTTCAAAGAATGGAACTTCTGGGTTCCAGGAACCAGTATTTACGTTAGTGTCAACACACAGTAGGTGCTTACTAAATTGTGGTAGAATTCAACTGACTTTATGGAAATAAAACTAATTAACTGTTTGGTAATGCTCTTGCCTAAGAGCTTGCCAGTGTCTGTATAGGAGTTCCTAGGTTTTTCGTATCTGCCTAAGTGTATAGAGGCCTTGAAGTTTCTGAGAAAAATCTGGGTTTAGGTTCAGTTTTAGAGACTTCCCACTAAAAGGCCTAAAAAGTGAATTTAGAGGGGTTAATTTCCTTATGGTTAGTTCCAATTTTTCATTTATTTAAATTTAAAAATAGCACTTTCAAAGGCTCAAAAGATTACAGAAAGCATAACTTAAATATTTTGAAGCATGTAGAAAAATGCTAGCTTTTCTTTTATTCTTGAGTTATATGCAGTGTATAACAAGCAGAAATATATTGGATATTTAATTCATCTGTAGGACTCTCTAATTAATAAAAAATATGCTGAGATTTATTCATGTTGTAGCTTTCCTTGGAAAATCTTTGAGGGCTAAGATTATTCTTTTTTTTTTTTAAAGATTTTATTTATTTATTTGAGAGAGAGAGAATGAGAGAGAGCACATGAGAGAGGGGAGGGTCAGAGGGAGAAGCAGACTCCCTGCCAAGCAGGGAGCCCGATGCGGGACTCAATCCCGGGACTTCAGGATCATGACCTGAGCCAAAGGCAGTCGCTTAACCAACTGAGCCACCCAGGTGCCCAAGATTATTCTTTTATACATATACAAAACCCTCAGACTCTGGCATATTTTATCTTAAAATAACAACTACCGTTCAAGAAAAACTTGTAATTCCTTGGTAGCTAAAAGCTAGAAATATCTCTGCAGAGGTTTAGCCTATTCTGGAGGATAATAAAACAAAGTCTAAATAATCTTATTTGACTGTAGGGTTAAAATACTCAAAATGTGTACTCTTATTTTTTTTTTTTTTGCATTTAAAATGTCATTAGTATGTAGAGACACATAACTGGTTATCTTAAAATGTTGGCCATGTTTATCACCTTACAAATGACTGCATTAGGATGGCAGCAGTCAGTATGATCTTCTGACATAAAATTGGGAGTCTGATAATTTCCCCTGCAGTCTTAGTTATCCAAGAAGTTATTGTCATCTTCTACAATATGTAGAAACCGGTCCTCACCAGAGGATGTCATGATTCTTTAAAGTATCACAAAGATTCAACCTGAATATTAACATCATGCTAACTGGCATTGTAGAGCTGATACTAGAGTCCACATTTTTCCTTCTCCAAGAAAAAAAACAGAAAAATAGATGAGTTACAACATGAAGAATGCATAGCTGGACGGCAGCCTATACATTCTTTGATTGCTGATGACTCATAGGTACAGCATTTCTCCATCTACTAATTTAAAAGCACCATTTGAATAATAAAGCTTTTAAGAAATCCCCTGATGCTTTCCTTACATAGAAATCCTGAAACAGTGGCAGTGGCCCCTATGCTTTTGATTGTGGTAATGATCATTACTCTCAGGTTTCATTAATCTGGAATGGAGAGCCCTTTTTGGCAAAGGGGATTTGTTTCTATGGAGTCTCACCATCAAACCTGTGAAAAATGTCAATGTGCCATGCACTGAATCATCTGGAAAGGTGGAATATGTTCAAAGAGTCAGGGAGGGTGTATGGTAGCTCTTTCTGTTTGCTTTTCTTGCTGCAATTGAATTCTGATACTGAAAGCCTCCACATTCAAAATGTTTTCAACTGCCAATTGTTCCACACTGTATGCATCGCATTATTTCTTGAAATGGAAACTGGTTATAATATCACTAATTGAACTTTTAGTTCACTTGTGCTCATTTGAGCTACTTTGATGTTGTGAGCATGCAATATACATTGTTAATGAAGAATGCAAAGCAATGATCCCACAGATCTTGCTTGAGTTCCATTGCTATTAAATGCAGTAGGTGTGTGTGTGTGGAGGGGGGTCCAACAGTAAAGACCCGTTGATGCCATTCATTCTTCTGGAGTAATTCTATCAACTCAACCCAGTGCATAATATTCACATCTAGACATATCTAACATTAAAGGTATGTAGGTATACACAAAAAGTAATAAAGTCTACATGAACAGTAGAAAAATTAGTATCTATTTAAACCAGATTAGTGGATGACAAGGCAGTTCTGAGCAGGTAGTGGTATGCTACATGACTTGCAGATTTCATGATCATACTCTTTTTAGGAAATGTTCACCATTATTTTGGGCCATTCATCACTGAAATAAGCTGAAGAAAAATACAGCTGTAGTGATCTAGTTTAGGTTTAACATATATTGAGGTTTAATTAGGAAGAATTTTAAAATTAAAATTGCCTTTATATCTCTGATATTGGTGTGTGTGATAAGAATCAGGCGTTCTCCTACCTTTCATAACTCTTCAGTTATATCTGCACACATTTGCACTCCTTTGATGACAGCTCTGCTCTATCCCCAAGCTTCAGTCCCTTCCTTAGCGGAAGATATTTAAGAAGGTTTAGAGCAATGGCTTGGCATCTAAGCACTTTTGCAATTATTCATTCTCTAATATTTGCTCCAGTCCCAGTACCTGAGCTCTTGTCTGGAGTCCCTCTCTGTAATGGGGTCTGTGTGGCAGTATTTGCCTCAATTTCATTCATCTTGAACTTAATGCTGATCTCCTACTGTATTTTCTGGACATGTTATGTTTCACACCTTTTGGTCCCTGTATTAGTGCTGCCATAACAAAGCACCACAGATGGGGTGGCTTAAACAACAGAAATTTATTTTCTCAGAGTTCTGGAGGGTGGAAGTTTAATATCAGAGTGTGGACACGGCTGGTTTCATCTGAGGCCTCTCTCCTTGGCTTGCAGATGGCTCTTTTCCTTGTGTTTCCACATGATCTTTCCTCTGTACACGTCTGTGTGTGAATCTTCTCTCTGTTGGATTAGAGCATACCCTGATGAGCCCACATCATCATAAGTTAATTGCCTCTTTAAAGACCTTATCTAAAGTCACATTTCATACTGCAGGTTAGGACTTCAACATATGAACTTGGCAGAGGAGCAGATTCAGCCTATTAAAGTTTCTTCTCTTGTTACAACAGCAACAACAATTATTAATATTTTTTCTGGCTAACATTTGTTGAGTGCTTATTATATGCCAGCCACTATTCTAGCTTCTTCGCATGTACTGCACCATAAAGACTAGAGCTCTGACCCCACACGTCAGATCTTTGACCTGTGACGTGAGTCTTGCTACCTACTGCCAGATTCTCTGACATTAGCTGGTTGATACCTGACTTTGCAGAGACAGGGCTGCCTGGTAGTTATGAGTGTGGACTCTAGAGATAGGCAGCATGCATTTTTGTTCTAGTTCTGCCCTATGGCTCTTTGACCTCGGGCAAGTTACTAACCTCGCTGTACTTCAGCTTTCTTATCTGCACAAATGGGGAAATAATACTAAGTACAGGGTTGTGGGTGATGATTACATGAGTTTACTACAGGTAAGGCACTTAAAGTTTTGCTGCGTGTGTGACTAACTCAGTGAAACACTGAGATAATGCATTCTGCAATAATGCAATTTTGGATCGAATGTAATTCTCAGCCAGCCCCCATCCTCCACAGCAGCCTTACGCCAGTTATTTCTTTAGCTTCATATAGTGTAACTTCACATTGTACAGGTCATTTTTTTGGAACTCACATATGGTATCATGATGGATTTATTGTACTTGCTGTCTTTTGACTCCTGTTACTATTTCATTTTTCCTGCCACTGGGATTCCTGCTTCTGTTTCTATACTTGCCTTTGGTAACATCTGTTGTTACCTTTGATGTTGGTATCACCTGCCTGAATTGACACCTGACTCACTATTTGAATACTATGCCAGCCTTACTGTGCTTCTGACTGTGGCCTGTATTGAATACGTCTTGTTTCTCAGCTGGCTTGGTCATCCGGTGCCTACATCCGCTACCTAGAATAAAACGTGAGTCCTTAAGATTCATCATCTGTTGCAAATCAGTTTGCTATCTGTGTACAAACCCAAATAACCAGTAGATGGCCATGTTTATTGGAGTGATAATGGCTGTAGTGTCTCCGAATGTGTCATTCAATCGTTAGCTGTCAAAAAAATTCTGTTGCCTTATTCAAGAAGTTGTGGGCATGGTAGTAGTACACTTGGAAGCTGCTATGGTACAAGAGTTAAGACTCCCACCTCTGGAGTCATACTGATGGGTCTGAATATCAGCTCCACCATTTACTAGCTGGATGATTTTGGCCTCTGTTTCCTCATCTGTAAAACTGGGATATTTGGACCTGTGGGGGCGATTCAGTAAAATAATTTACAAAATAATTACATGTCCCAAGTGCTCTACAAGCATTATCTTATTTGATGCTCACAACAATTATTTGTGTTAGGTATATCATGTCTCATGTCATGATTCAACCAGAGTAGACCCTGCCATTCTTTCTATACTTTCTTGCCATTTGCTTTTAAAATATCTTCTATTATTTGGATGCTCAGATATTTATGAGCTTCCTGCATAGGGAGAGTATATTATGTTTTGTGTCATGCTAAAACCAGCTCTTACTCCAGGTAATTACAAGATACATACTTTTTGAATAAGTAAATTAATAACTTTCCTTTGAAAGTTATTTTATAATGACTCTGTCATGGCAATTAGAAATAATTATATTTTTTCACTTTTTCTAACAGAACAGTCAAATTGGGAAAGTTATAGAAATCCCATAAGTAAGAAGCATGATAGCAAAAGACACTAACTGCAAGAGATCATTGTTTCCAATAGGTCATATTTGGACTATCTTTCTTTTCTGGAAAAAAAGTTGCATATCTTTAAAAAAAGATCATTAATGGGTTGGCACATTTTATGTTCAATTTTGAATTATTTTCAAAAATGACTTCGTGGAAATCCCCTTTAAGAAAAGCAACCATAGTAGAAATGCCACACATTAGAAAAAGGCATATAGCATCAGAGCTATGATTAGAACCTTGGTCCTAAATCCTTAAAAAAGTATAATATTGATAGATGTTGAGAAAAATGGCCCTTAAAGCTTCATATATGTTGTACAGATTTGTTCTAGTATAGCAAAGAGGTCAGACTTGCCTCATTTAAGTTCACTGCCCCTGATGTAATTAAGTTCATCTACAATTTGTATATTTGAAGTACAGTCACTCTTAGGTCAGTGAAACACAAGCTGAAACACAAGGGAACCTGCCATGACACATGGGACCTGGAAGTCCTATTTATCTTTCCCCTTGAGAAGATGGTTGTAGGGGTAGTTGTAGGGATGACCACAGTTCTGTTACTCCTCCTTTTCTTTTCTCAGTGTCACCCCATGTGGACATTTCAGTGTATCAGACTTTCTTGAAAATATGGGTTTAATATTATATCAATGAAAATAGCTTAGAATTGAATATTGAGTACTCTCTCTTCTAAAACATTCTCTTTAGCCACAAGAAAGTTCTCCTCTGGTTACTTTGTTGTGTTGTCTCTCTCTTTCTCACTTTTCCCTCTGCACCACTGCCCACTAGACCAATCCCCCTGTCTCATTGTGTTCCTCCTTCCCCAGCTTCTTTTTATCTTCCTCCTTCTCCTCCTCATTCTCTCTCTTTTCCTCCCTTCTCTCCATTCTTCTCTGGTCTCTTCCATCCTGAAATTCTCAATGATTTATTATGAAGTACCGTTTAGCTATGTTTTTTATCTACTTCATTATTGTATAACCTAGATTCAGCTTCCTCCCTAATAAGGCTATATCCCTCTAGCAAATTTGGAAACAGGGAGTTTTGCCTCACATCTGCTGCTGAATCGGTTTTATACTGCAGCTGCTAATCTTACTGCCTAGCTCTCTTCCTCCAAGTGATGTTTCAGGTAGATACTGTCTCATACAAAAATGCTCCCCTTTTTACAAGCAACTAGGGTATCCATGTTGCAATAATGTTTTTTTTCTTGGTAGACTTAAAAAAAATCTTGCTCTACTTTCTCATTGCATGTGTCACTACTTGACTTTGATATTATCTAATCCAGTGTTTGTTCCTCTATATACTGAATCAGGATATTTCTAGTTCTTATTCTATTTCCATATCATTGTAGCAGGTGGTATTTAATATGCATTTATGTTTCATGTTAGAGGAAAACACAGATGATTTATTATATGCTTCTGGTCTCTTCATTTTTCCTCCTGAACTTTAGCTTTGGAAAGTAGCATCAGTATTTAGAAATTATGGAACAAAAACTTAAGCACAAAAAGGAAATGGGTCCTTGGCTAATAACTAGTAAATGTTATATTTTTTTACTTCCATTGTAGAATTATAATAGCTTCTTTAACATCTGAAATGGCATGACTCTGAGAACTGAAACAACTTTAAGTTTATAACCTGTAGACATATTAAACTTACATCCAGAAATCAACTCATCATTTCCCACTACAAGTTGTTTTTCCTTCTTGGTTTCTATATGACTGCCATACATGTCCACTTGGCCAATCATTACACATGGGATCGCCCTTGACATTGCTCTCTCCTTCACTTCTTAAATTTAAATCTTCTCTAATGTCTGTCTATTCTAACTGTTGAATATCTCTTGAATCTTTTATTGTCAGTCTATCCATACTGATAGCACCTTGCACCAACCTGCTAACTACTGTCTCCATTTCTAAGCTTGATTCTGATCACTATTTTCTTCATATTGCAAAAAGAGTGGTATTTCTAACATGACTGAGTGGATTCTTCCTTTGTTCAACTCAGTGGATCTTAGTTGCTTTTTTGATACAATCTAAAGTTACCTGGCAAATACAATAGGTCAGCTGTCTGTGCATTCAATTTTCCTTTTTCCATTACAAAGTATCCCTGGTTTCTATTGGCTTACTATGGTGTCAGGGATATTGATTCTGTCTAGGTTCTAAGGATTCAGCAGGGGATGTGGGTGAGGCCAGTCAGTCCATTCCAGTACCTAGCTTTCATGTGACCTAAATTGACCAACTGAAGTGAATCTGAGGATTTTTCTGGAAATAGGACTCACCGTCTTTTTTTGTTTTCTTTTCTGGATGTGAAGAGGAAGCGGATAGGTCTAGGAGGCGCTGATAGTCACTTCGAGATGATCAGTGCAAGTGTTGGGGTGCCAAGAATGAAATCTTGGTGAGGGATTGGACCTGGGAAAAGAAAAGAATAAACAGGGTCCTAATCTAATTGTTTGCACAGTCATCTCAGGACCTAGAGGGATTTTCCTGTTACTTGGTACTGAAAGCATATGCTAAAAACATCTTAACTTAAACCTCTCCCGCCTCAACTTAATCTCTATGATGGAATTGTACAGAATTTCTTTCGGGTCATTCTTTCTCTTACCTCTGGGTCTTTGCACATATGGTTTCTCCATGTTGAGCAGTTTACTCTCTTTTCTGTTCACCTCTCAAAAACTTGCCTAATTTCCAAATATCTTTTACATCTGAGTTTTGATTTCAGAGAGCCTTCCTCCAATTTCAGAGTTGGTACCACTGTTGTGTTTTCCTCTTTTACAGTATTCATGATATTGGTTCCTATAATTGTCTACTTGTCTGAACCTTCAGTAAACTATAAGCTTTGCCATGATAGCGACTATGTCCACATTGTTAATTACTACATCTTTGGCACCCAGTTCGTGCATGGCACATGATAACAATTGGTTCTTTCATTCACTCAGTAAACGTTTATAAAGCACCTTGTATGAACCTGGGACACCTCTAAGATCTGGATATAAAATAGAGTATATTACAGAGAGAGTCCTCTTGTGGAGTTCATATTCTAGAGGGTAGGTAGGGACAGTACACCGCTAAAACAATACCTATATAATAGGTAGATGGTGGTAACTGCTATGAAGATGAATAAATCAGGGAAGGCAGAGTAAATGAATGAATAAACGTGAAGAAGTTGGGCTTTTGTTTTATGTTGACAACATAATAAAATTTGAGAAACTTAATTTTTCTGGTCATTTAAACTGTTCCTAGCAATTATTTTTTACAAAGAATGATTTACGTTTTAAAATAAATGACCAGCAGTTGAAAGATCATTGTTTAATCATCACCTATAAACACCTTAAACCTCCCCCCACTCTACATTTTTTAGTGCAATAATTTTACCAAGTAATGTTTCTTTTTTTTTTTTAAAGATTTATTTATTTATTTGAGAGACCGAGAATGAGAGAGAGTACATGAGAGGGGGGAGGGTCAGAGGGAGAAGCAGGCTCCTCGCTGAGCAGGGAGCCCGATGCGGGACTCGATCCCGGGACTCCAGGATCATGACCTGAGCCGAAGGCAGTTGCTTTAACCAACTGAGCCACCCAGGCGCCCCCCCAGTAATGTTTCTAAGAATCTGTTAACCACCTTCTTAGACTTTTATTCATTGTGTTTGAATAGTTCAGGTTATTATTAAAGTATAGGTTCTGATAACTTAAAATAATAGAACCTAGAGAAAATTTATGAATATTTAAATTCCTCAATCATATCTTTGAGCAAGTTGTCAGTTTAAAATTGTCTTTAAAATGATTTCTCAAAGTCAATTTTTCATTTTCTTTCCAGAATCATGAATTATAAATTATAGTATAGAAGTACCTATGAGATAAGATTTAATAACAAGGAGTTCATAACATCTTTGAAGTGGTTTTAAATTACCTTAATTTCAGTTTTGAGTCCTGATACTTTTTTTTGAAACTAGATACAAATACTATAATAAAGGAAAGAGATTTTGGTTGTTGTTTTTATGAGTACTAATGACCAAAAAAAATTATAGTTATTTGGAAATACAAGTTTCTAACCTGGCAGTAACATTTTGCTTCTCCTGTATGTATTTCTTGTAAAATTTATGTATATATTTATGGATTTTTAGTTTTCTTTAGAAGGTCCACTTTTCCTTATAATATTAACAAAAAAATCTAACCTATAATATTTTTTGTCATTTTACATAAAAAGTGGTAGAAAAATTGTACTTATTTAATCCGTAAATATTTGGACTACTTATTATGTGCTAAGCACTGTATGTTCATTATTCTCACTTATTTGAATCACAGTATATGTAGAACTTTATTAAAAAATATCAACTAGAGTTCCATCAAATTATATCATTGAAATGAAAATCCCTGGAGTTTTTGGAAATCTTTCTGTACAACTAAGGTGAATTCTGTAGCTCAGAGACCTTAAAGGGTAGGGAAGAAAAAGATATTTCTTCTAAAGGGCAAATATGAATAAACTGGGGACCCCCCCAAAAATATCTAGACTTAACAAGACATGTTTGCTTAAGTATTTAGTTGGCTGGTAACATGTGAGAAGCATGATGCTAAGCTGACATTTTGCGTTCTTCTACTCTTTCAGCTTTGAACAGTGAAGCTTTCAGGGATCTCCACTGTTTTTGCATTATAATCTTAGGTTAGAATAAAATCTATGTCTCTAAAATGTCCTGCTTGCCCAGCACACCTTGTCTGGGCCACTGGAACACATAGGGCTCAGTTCCACAAAGCGGATACTGGCATTACGTGTTTGGTAGCCAAGATGACACCTACTGATCCCCACCTCTTTGGATTCACATCTTTGTGTAGTCCTCTGCCACACTGTACCAGGTTTGTCTGTGTGATCAATAGAAGTTAGCTGAAGTGACGGTATGTCACTTCCAAGATTAGGTGTCAAAGACCGAAGCTTCTGTTTTGAGATCTCTCTTTTCCTTGTACCACTTGTTTTAGAGAAAGTCATGATGTTGTGTGAACAGCCTTATGGAGAGGACTATATGGTAAAAAATAAATTGAAGCCTCCATCAGAAGTCACATGAGTTAACTTAGAAGTGGATTCTCAGCCCCTAGAACTGCAGCCCTGGCTGACGTTGCTGCAATCACAGGAGGCACTGAGCCAGAACCACCTACCTAAGCCCCACCGGAATTTCTGACCCTCATAAACTATTGAGATAATACATGTTTTTAACTTGTTACTAACTTGGGGAGTATTTTGTTAAATAGTAATAGATAACTAAAATACCTTTAAATTATTCAATTCTGTCTTTTGGTTTTATAAACTAGGTCAGGAGTTCAGCACAATGAATTTTCAATAACTGAAATCTATTCTTAGTGTGAAGTCAGGAAAACTTAGAGACTTGCCACTTTTCCGTGATGCAGAAAATACTTTTCATTTTATTTTTTCAGCTGTCCTTTCTCTTAAATCAACAGACATATCCTCAAAGAAGGGAGGGAAGAAGAGAGGAAATGAAGAGGCATTGAGGGGGAGCATAGTGGGTGCTAGCTATTTTTCAGGCTTGTGCTAGATAACCCATTCACTCTTGTCCACAGTGTGAATAAGCCTTGTCAACCCCCTTTTTACTTAGAGAAGTTAGATGATATTTTGCAGCTAAAATGTTTCAGAACTGCAAAAGAAAGAAACTGGATCATTTTCTTATACCATACACAAAAATAAACTCAAAATGGATTAAAAATCTAAATGTGAGACCTAAAACCATAAAAATCCTAGAAGAGAACACAGGCAGTAAGCTCTCTGACATCAGCCATAGCAACCTTTTTCTAGATATGTCTCCTGAGGCAAGGGAAACAAAACAAAAATAAACTATTGATATGACATCAAACTAATAAGCTTCTGCACAGTGAAAGAAACAATCCACAAAACTAAGATGTAACCTATTGAATGGGAGAAGATATTTGCAAATGACATATCCAATAAAGGGTTAGTATCCAAAATATATAAAGAACTTATAAAGCTCAACATCCAAAAAACAAATAATCCAATTAAAAAATGGACAGAAGATATGAACAGACATTTCTTGAAAGAAGACATACAGATGGTCAACAGACACATGAAAAGATATTTATCATCACTTACCATCAGGGAAATGAAAATCAAAACTATAATGAATCATTGTAATTCACCTGTCTGAATGGCTAAACTCAACAACACAAGAAATGACAGGTGTTGGGAAGGATGTGGAGAAAAGGGAATACTTGGGCAATGTTGGTAGAATGCAAACTGGTTCAGCAACTGTAGAAAACAGTATGGAGGTTCCTCAAAAAATTAAAAATAGAACTACCCTGTGATCCAGCCATCACACTACTGGGTATTTAACCAAAGAATACAAAAACACTAATTCAAAGGGATACATACATCCCTATCTTTATAGCAGCATTATTTACAATAGCCAAATTATGGAAGCAACCCACGTATCCATTGATTGATGAATGGATAAAGAAGAAGTGGTATATATTTACAATGGAATATTATTCAGTCATAAAAGAGTGAAATCTTGCCATTTGCAGTAACATGGATACAGTTAGAGAGTATTATGCTAAGTGAAATAAGTCAGTCAGTTAAAGACAAATACCTTATGATTTCACTCATATGTGGAATTTAAGAAACAAAACAAATGAGCAAAGGGAAAAAGAGAGAGAGAAACATACCAAGAAACAGACTCTTAATTATAGAGAACAAACAGATGATTACCAGAGGAGAGTGGGTTAAATATGTGATGGGGATTAAGGAGTGCACTTGTTGTGATGAGCACCAGGTGATGTATGGAAGTGTTGAATCACTTTATTGTACATCTGAAACTAATGTAACACTGTATGTTAACTAATTGGAAGTAAAATAAAAACTGAAAAAAAATATTTCACAACCAGAATTCAGATATGGATATGCGTGACTCCAATGACTAATTTTACATTATACAAAACTACCAAATACAAACATAAAAAAGTTAAGTCCATAATGTGGGGATGCTATTTTTTTCCAGTTCAGTTGGAACCTCTGTTAAACTGCTTGGGGAGTCTATTCTAAAGGGAAAAAGATTGTCTATATTGACAGATTTGTTGTAAGGATAAATGAGAAAGCAAGTGCAAACAAAGCTTTCACAACTTCAAAGAAACATGCAATATAAGACCTGGTATGACTTTTATAAGTCTTGGGGTGGATGGTCAATATGTATTTGTTCAGGGACAAAACTGCTGAACAGAGTGGATTTTGTCCTTTTGTATACAAAATGAGTTTTAATACACATTAGTTTCCTAGTCTGTACGTTTCTACAAAAGCATGGATTTCTATACATATTTCAGATACACATTTATTTCTTGCATATAGAATCTTTTTTAAAAGATTTTATTTATTTATTTGAGAGAGAGAGTGATCGAGAGAGACAGCACATGAGCAGGGGCAGAGGGAGAGGGAGAAGCAGACTCTTCTGCTGAGCAGGGAGCCAGATGTGGGGCTGGATCCCAGGACCCTGGGATCATGACCCGAGTTGAAGGCAGACACTTAATGACTGAGCCGCCTAGGCACCTCTAGAATCTATTTTTGGAAGATTTCTACATATATAAAACTTATGAGAGAAAAATAATCTTTAAGATAGAGCATGAGAGTATTAGCTGAACTGCACATTATCTGAAATGCAAGTATATAGGTGAAACAATTTTAAATTACTGAAAATATATGTATTAATGTCAATTTTGATTGACAATTTGATTTAGATGTGTGTGTGTATCATTTTTGACTGCTTGAAGTTAGCTGAGGCATTACCAATGTGCATTTCTGTGAATGGTTTGCTTCAATTAATACCAAGATAGATTTGCCATTGTTCCTTTCAACTGAATGTGTTGTTGGTGGCATGTTTATACTTTAGTCCTGTTGCTTTACTAATGTCAATTCTAAAAGCAGTCATACTTACTGTCAAAGTTTAGTAACTTATGTTTCTAGCTAATTAAGTAAGTGAACAATTGTTCTACATACAACCTCTTGGCTTCTCATAAGGAAATGAAGATTCAAGTGAAAACCCTAGGAACATAGGTTTGGCTGGCCCTCAGTGCTCACTTCTGTAATTTTTGATGAGTCATGATTAGATTTCAGTATCTTTATATGTCATAGAAATAGTTGAAAATTATTTTGGCAATTATTTTGAGTTCCATGGCATAAAAGACCAGGAATCTACACATAATGAGTTGGGACTAGAGCCTGAGCAGCTGGCTTCTTAAGGTTTCTAACATGGAATTCAGGGCAATGTTCATACTTGTGGTCATTCCCAGAATGGGAAAGCATGATAAAAAGGAAACTATATAGAGGTAGGATTGTAGGATATTTGTTAGACCTGTAGTACATAAATGAGGAACCAATAAATAATTGTTAAATTTATAAATGAATTAATGAAGCTAAGAGAGGCAATTGTGTGCCAGTCATTTAAGTTATGATGAGGGTTTTGAATTTTATCCTGACAGAATTAGGGAACCACTGAAGGATCTTAAAGAGGAGATGGATGGACAAGTTTTGGATCATAGAAAATTATCTGATGGCAAGAGGATTAAACTGGAGGCAATTTAAGACTAACTAGATGGCTGATCCAGGCAAGAGATGTAGGTTTGTTAATAAGAATAGCTAGAATGGGATGCAATTCTGAATATATTAATTAGAAAGGCATTTGGCTGCAAGTAATAGAAAACCCAGCTTGCAGTGATAAATGTCTAGTTTATTTTTTTCACAAACAGATGCCTGGAAGTAGATGGTGGCTAATATTGGTTCAGGAATTCAGTGATGTGAGGACCAGTGTTTTTGTGATTCTTTGGGAAATCTCATACTTGTTCCCTCTGAATACAAAAAAACAAAAAATGATGCAGGATAATGGCTGAAAGGAAGAAGGTTGTACTAGGTACATGTGTTCTGTTTTATCATGAAGAGAAAAGCTTTTCCAGAAACTTCTTCAGCAGACTTTCTTTTAAGTCTTTTAATCCAGAGGCAGATCCCAAAGCTATCCTGGCTTTAAGAGAGATTGGGAAATCAGGGGAAAACATCATTATGATTGATTATCATGATCCATCACTGGGGTGCTATATAGTAGCTTCCCTAAAAAATCATGATTCTGTTAGCAAAGTGAAGGGGAGAATGGATACTGGCAAGAGAATTAACAGTATCTTCCACAGTTAGCTATTTTGACTCAAGTGGCACAGTGAAATAGGATTCTGTGGCTCTCTGTGCTCGGTTGTAAATGTGCTGCTTCATCGGCTGGTTCATGTCCATGATTATTTATGATAGCCCTAATTAGTGAATATGTAACCTAAAGGAATGGGCAAATTCAATTAAAAAATAAAGCTTCTCAAGCAATTTAATTTTCCTTATCTTCTGTTTTTGTTTATAGCATCCACGAACACAATCTGCACCCACCAAAGCATCTCTCTCTTTAGCCAGGCTGCTGTAGAGCTTTTTTGTTCCATGGTGATAAAATGTATGATTTTCATTTCAATTAGAAGGAATTGAAATATAGATGTTAGAACTAGAATGCCAAAGGATATCATACCACTAACTTGCATCTACATTTTTTTATTATCCAGTTATTTTATGATTTTACACTTTTTTCATCAAAGCAGTGGATTTTTATTGTAGCAGTAGTTCACCATAGGAGTAAAATCATATGATTATGCAGAATTTGCACAATGTGCTTCAGTCCTTTGGCAGTAACTGCCAAAAGGACATTAACTCCAGGGAGCCTTCATCAGGCTTGAGGAGCTTTGGTATCTGGCATGTTAATCAGGGATTTCTGTAAAGCGGTAAAAACAAAGTATCTCCTATGTATTCTTAATTTATTTAAGAAAACTGAATACCATGGACCTTTAAATGTTACCAGTTTAGCAATTAAATAAGAGTAATCAAGCTTTTTGTCTATTGAAGTGAAGGTACTTTTGTGTTTCCCTAAGATGTATAGAAAAGACCTTGCTTCCTGCTACTGTGCAATAAATACTACTTAATTTATCTTTAAGGGAAAATTGAATGTCTTAGGCAGTTTTGTTGTGCAGTAATTTTTTGGATGGAAGCTACAAAATATGCACCTAAAATACATAATCAGAAAAAAGAAAAGCTAACTATCTTAGCCAGTAGAGTTAAATTTATGCTACATTTTCTACCATTTTCTACTATTATGTTTTCTATTTTCATATTTTATATTTATATATTATATATTTTTACTGTTATGTACTATAAATGAATACTAAGATGCAAATAGCTATGTCCTATTCCATAATGTTTTTACATGTTAAATTATAGGCTAAATGAAAATATCCCACTTGTCTGGAAAATGAACAAAACAATCGACAATGTAATTCTTAGATTCATTGAATTTTAGATTACAGAGATGTTTTGAGAGATCAACTTCTTAAACCTATTTATTTTGAGATAAGAAAATACAAAACCCATGTCACTGAATTGCCTGTTCAAGATCTCACAGCTCTCTAGGGACAGTCAGTAGTATGATCACAGGCTACTAGTATTCAGTGTTTTCTAATGATTCCAAATTCATTTTCCTAAATATCTAGAGTTATTGCTCAAACCAGGAAGTCTTTCAACTGTAACCTAACATAAGATTGATGAAATTCGTCTATTATGCACCAAAGAGCCCCTTAGATAGTTACTCTTTGGATCTCAATTTGCAGAAGGATGGAGTCTGTGGAAGGATGAGAGATAGTTGACTGAAAATCGTTAGAGTTTGGCGTTATTCATTCATTAACATAATAGATACATAGAAAGTATTTGTCAAGTGCCATGTACTATTTGAAGAACCGGGACTATAATAGTATACAAGGCAGATAAAATTCTTGTTCCATAAACCTGCTTCCTCACCTGTAAAATAGACTTAACACTATGCACAACACATATTACATACTGAATAAATGCTATTTTCCTTTACTCTTGTCATTCTTATGATTAGATCTACATTGAGGAATATAAATTCAGCATCTGAAATGGGCCTGAATAAATCTCCTATCTAAGGAATCTCTATCCAGATTATAATTCTGTTAGAGGTACAGAGTAAATAATTACTAAAAGTTAGTGAGATAGCAAGATCTTGATATTTTTCCTCTGGATAGGGACATAATTGAGTCTTTACTAGGCTTTCTACCATTTTATGAGTAAGACCAATAAATCCCATGGACACTAGCCCTTTATGTCTTTTGCCGTTTGTCTGATGATTAGAAGTAATGATGTTTGGGACAAAATGTTGATGCATTAGGCATTTAGCAAGTCCACAGATGGTTCTGGTAAAAGCATGATGAGTAAGGAAAGCAAATTCGAAAGCAGAATGAGTGTTTATTTCCCTGAGGATGTTTTACTGCCTTTTTCATGATGGAAGAGATCCAATGTAGTAATCCTGTCTGCCATTGTCTAGCTGGCTGATTTCACTGAAGCTTGATAACTTGCTGAGGGACTGGAGTTAAGTTACCACTTCTGAAAAACTGGATGACAGTGGTGGTAGACAGATCAGCCTTCATGAAGACAGTCCCATAGCATTATGACCATACATATTCTATACCGTGCCACCATGGCCATCCATCTTGTTTACAAGCCCACTGAGCAAGCACTAGGTTGCTGAGAAGGTGGCTCACCTACATCCAGAGTAGATGAGCATATGCATCTCTTTACTAATGGTCTACTTCACTGTGAGAGTCTTCTGTTGAGTTTTCCTCCCTAATGTTCTTAGTCACAAGTCTAACCTTATTTCTTACAAGCCACTGATCACTAGCCAAGTATTCAGTAGCCACAGCCCAATAATTGCTACAGCTCCTTGTTTTAGGCTATCTTATCTTTGCAGGCAAACTGGACAATGAAATATATGGCTAATATTTTGCTTGCTGAAAGGATTTCCTTTAGTCTCTGACCTTCAGAGTCTTTTAGAATGTGGTTAAAATAGCCCACTTTTGAATCTGCATCTCTATTACTATTAGACTATTAGAATATTAGACTATTCCATCTATTTGTATAAGTCATATAGCTTTGATTACATTTACTTTAAGACATATTTTAAGAACTAATATGTACTTCCTCTCAGCACTTTTAAAAAAAATATTATTGCCAATCCTTGCATAGTTCTTCTATGTGATTTTTATGTTAATTTAGGAGGACCGCATAGTTTTATTGTATAACTCTTCAGTTACTTAAGACTTATTTTAAGACTTTTAATAAAGTTGAGTTTTTTGAAGGCCCTCCATAATATCAGGACCTCACTCAAACTATTTAGCTTTGCCTTAATGATCAGACTTTTTCCCTTAGAGTTACCCAAACAGCTATTTAAATGAATAACAGCAATAAAGTATTGTGGACTTACTATGTGCTAGTTGCCAAGTAGTTAGCAGACTTGGTGAAAAAATGCTCCCTTTCTTCTAGAAATCTGTGATATAGTAGAGGAAATTTGTTAATTCACAAATAGCAATGGCACAAGCTAGTCTCTAATAAATGTTCCATAGTAAAGAAGTGAATGAAGTGTGACTCCAGCCTGCCCATTCTGTTTCTACCACTTTCCTAATGTTTACCCATTTTCAAAGCCCAGATCAAAATCATCTTCTACATGAGGTCTTCTCTCATGACCATAATTCATAGTGATCTCATTTATTCTGGTATTCCATTTTAACTACATTACTAACATTTATTGAATTTCCACTTTGTGTTAGATATTGCAGTATGTACTTTGGAAATTCATTCCCCAAATTTTACATAGGATGATGTATTGCTATCATTCTCATTTTATTGATGAGGAAACAGAGGCTCAAATAATTTCCTTCCTTCAAAATCATGTAATTAATAACTGATGGAATTAGAATTTGATCTAGATTTGTTTGGTTTCAATGTTCAAACTTTTTCCAACATATTTCCTCTTCACTCAGATTAACACTAATCTATATGTCATATTTTCTTAGCTTCTCTTTGAGCCATGTATATTATTTCCTCAATGCCCATTTGACACTAAAATTCTGTCAACATGTTGGCTGCATTTATTCAGCATCATAAACAATTCTACATATTTAACAAATTTTGTGGTTTATCTCTCCCTTAAAAGATCTCCCATTTTACCTTGAGGATTTCTCAGTTACATATCTTCATATTTTATCACTAGGCAATCCTATAGAGTAGTGAGTTTATAAAGTGATTCATAAATGTTGTAGTTTAAAATGTAGTGAGAATCACATTTTGACTAGCTATACGTGACACTTAATTTTATCTAAAATATTCATCTTCTTTATTGTTTATTTATTCAGTGTCTATTAACTGACAATTTTACTGTCTCTCTGCTATACTGGGTATACTGTGGTAAATAAGTGGGGGGTTGATGAGAGCACACAGGCAAGAAACCCACTCTAGGGGTGCCCGGGTGGCTCAGTCATTAAGCGTCTGCCTTCGGCTCAGGTCATGATCCCAGGGTCCTGGGATCGAGACCCACATTGGGCTCCCTGCTCAGCGGGAAGCCCGCTTCTGCCTCTCCCTCTCCCTCTGCCTGTGTTCCTGCTCTCGCTATCTCTTTCTGTGAAATAAATAAATAAAATCTTTAAAAAAACAAAAAAAAAGAGACCCACTCTAATTTTTAGTATTCCTGGAGAATGTGACACCTAAACTAAGATGTAATGGATGAGCATTAACTAGACAAAACAGGGGAAGAGCATTTTAAACAAATGGAAGAAGTACATGTAGAAGCTTGAGATTAGGAAGAGCATGGAGAATTACTGAAGCAGAGAATATATGTGTAGGTATGCGTGGGACTTGAGAGTGAGTGACAGGTAATGGAGAGAGAAGAGGGCTGAGCTGTATGCAGGGGAATGGTTGTACAGCATTTGGAAAGTTTGGACTGTCTTGAAGTCAGTGAACAATAGCCAGGAGACATCAAAGTGGAGTGCAGTACTTAGAACTGGGTTGTAGAATTACTTTACTCTAGCTGCACTTTGGAGGATGCGTTGGGTTGAGGGAAGTGATAAGATTAGAAGCAGATTTCTCAGTTCAGTGGACAAACAGAAAGATACTGTGTGGAACTGGCAGGACTTGGTGACTGAGTGACTGCAGAGATTCAGGAGTGCAGCCAACTAAAAACAGTGGACCAGCCATGTGCAATCCAAAGCCACAATACTTTAAGGAAAATATTAAGGAATAATAAGTGCAAAGATGATTATAATTATAGGAGTTATTTCCTGGTAAGTTGTATAGTACAAATGAAATATTTTATAAACAGAATTTAAAAATAATTTCTAAGCACATCAAATGTTAAAATAGCCTTCAGATAAGATCAACATTAAAGGCTGTTGGAAGACTGTTGAACCTACAGTTTGCTCTATTCTTGGCTTTATTTACAAACAGTATTTACTTAGCTAAAGATTTTCAGGAAAACAGCAGTATTCCATGGTACACAGTTGGTTTGGCTAGTTCTAACCTAATTAGCTACTTATGTTAATACTTACGTGACAATGTAGAAGGGATTGTAATATTTTAAAATGCATGTATTTTATTTCAATTATATGTTCTTGCTGCCTTAATATATTAGTACTACTCAGAAATCCCTTTATCTTACTTACTATACCTGAGCTGGCCCTCAAACTTAGATATTCTGACTCTAAATCCTATCCTTTTCCTGTATTATCATCATCATGCTAAAAAAAATGATGAGTTGTAGTGGCTCATTTCCAATTCCACTAACATCCATTGAATGCTAATTAAGTGCTGAATGCTAATTATGTGCAGCACTGATCAAGGTTCTGAGGCTAACAGCAGGATCTCTTCTCAGACATGAATAACTTCAATACATCATAGGACATGCTACTTCATTTGCATTTTTGTTGAGTGTGTATATTCTTCAGTAAAGAATTTTCTCTTATTATTATGTTCACGAAAGCAAAAGAAATGTCACCCACTGTGAAAAGTGTGAAGAATCAGATTCCAATCCAGATTGTTTTCATTAGATACCGGTGGTGGGATAGGAGATGATAGTCTCTACTAGTAACTAGCCTGCGAACACAGTTTTTTGTTTGTTTGCTTTTGCTTTGGTACTAAAGAAGAGTCCAGTGAGTCCAAAACCCATTAAAACCCATGTACAGCCATCTGCCATTTGTCTGATTTTACATAGCTTTATTCGGCTAGACAAACAGCATAGTATACTTAGTTGCCATATATCACATGAACAAGTGGAATATTCCAAGTACTACATTTAAAGTTAACCTCTCTTTAAGTGAAAAGGACATAACTTTTTGAATGGTGTGAGAGCTCAACTTTGAGAAGCTTTCTATAAATAAGGAAAAACAAATACATATTTCTAACTGGCTTCTATATAGTTTGGGGAGCATCTTATTTTTCAACTAGGAATGGGACTTACTTTTTTTGTCCTCCAAAAGTAGTCTTAAAAGTAATAATGATTTTAGAACTATTTTTTTAAAATTAGAGATTAACATTAAAATTTCTAAATTTCTTGCATTAAAATAATTTTCCCCATTATTCAAGCTTGGGTCTTGGGAGAGTTTAGATAATGTTTTCAATTAGAGAAAATAACTTATTAGGTGTTTATTAGGGATGAAGTGATTGTCAGTAGGACAAACAATACTCTCAGCTTTCAGCAAGTGGATTATTAGGTTAAGAGACTACAGGTAGAAATCCTCAGAGGTAAATGGTCAGATACAAATTATAATGCTCTGAATGAAATTATCTTGGGGAATGTGAACACTTTAATATGCTTGAAATTTTTATTCATAGCATTTTTGTTTTTTTAGTTTACTTCTGCTCATAGCCAGAGAGAGAGAAAAAAATGTGCTTGTTGATCTTTGGACCTTAGTTCTTAGTTTTGCTACTTGCTGCTGAGATTCTGCTAGAACCAATTTATAGCTTTTTTTTTAATTAAAATATACTTGACATATAATATCATGTAAATTTAAGGTACACAACATGTTGATTTGATACATTTATATATTGTGATATGACTGCCATTGTAGGGATGGTTAACACCTCTGTCATGTTACATAATTATCATTTCTGTTTTGTGGTGAGATAATTAAGATCTGATCTCTTGGGGCGCCTGGGTGGCTCAGTCATTAAGCGGCTGCCTTCGGCTCAGGTCATGATCCCAGGGTCCTGGGATCGAGCCCCACATCAGGCTCCCTGCTCAGCAGGAAGCCTGCTTCTCCCTCTCCCCTCCCCCTGCTTGTGTTCCCTCTCTCGCTGTGTCTCTCTCTATCAAATAAATAAATAAAATCTTTAAAAAAAAAAAAGATCTAATCTCTTAGCAGGTTTGATGATTATAATGTAATATTGTTTCCTATATTCACTATACCACGCATTAGATCTCCAGGATTTATTTATCTACCACTTGAAAGTTTGTACCCTTAAACATCTCTCCTTAACATCTGCTTAAAAAATACTGAAAACCTTTCTTTCTATATGATCGTGAGGTCTATGAAGCATAAACAGGCTGTAAGAAACTACCATACAAATTCTGAAATAGTGAGTGAAGACAAGGAACTCCTCCTTTATATCCTGAGCAGATTCCCTGTAGTTTGTAAGAAATTTTAAAATAATCTAGTCCTGGTAAGAACACTGTATTTACTGTAGATACCTACAATGCCCTGTATTAGACTGATGGAAGATTTGGAAGCATTAGTGAGTAGGGAAAAAGTCAGCCTGGGCTGTAGGTGGTAGCTGAGTAGACTGCCTGAATTTGGTCCCTGAAGGGCTGTGTTGGAAGGAATATTGATAGATGAATCTTAATCATCTTTATTACTTTTGTGAAAAAATTCCACAAAAATAAAGTGACTACTGATCCAAAGTTACTAGTGCAATTTTGTTATGAATACTATACAATCGTACAGTTCTGTAAAGGTATAGAATTTAGAGGCCTCAGCAGCCCTGGGCATCGTGGAGGCACTTCAGACACATGGCTGAGAAGTTTTCTATTGTATTTATGTGTCATCTAGTGCCTAAGTACAGGGGAGGAAAACTAAAGGTTTATGTAGATTAATGAAATTTTTAGCGGAAATATGATTTAAACTGATATGAAAGGTATATTGAGGACAAGTTTCTGTAGTTCTGTTCCTTGAGTCTGATGAACAAAGACTTTGTTATCGTCACATTTTGAAATAGATTATAGAAAGTTATAATGCATATTATTGGACCTAAAAATAGATTATCAATATATATCATTGTATCCTTATGGTAAGTAAAAGAATATCATTTGAATTGATTACATTTTGCTTTACAGAAAATAGTGTTTCAGTGCAACAGTTTTATCATTGATTATTTGAAGCTGCAAAGTATAGCTACAACAATGAAAAAAAGATGTTTTCCAAACGAACAAAATTTGTAAGATTATCAAAAACTCCAGCATACCTAAAGTTGATTAAAATGATTTGTAGGGCGCCTGGGTGGCTCAGTTGGTTAAGCGACTGCCTTCGGCTCAGGTCATGATCCTGGAGTCCCGGGATCGAGTCCCGCATTCGGGCTCCCTGCTCAGCAGGGGGTCTGCTTCTCCCTCTGACCCTCTTCCCTCTCGTGCTGTCTCTCATTCTCTCTCTCAAATAAATAGATAAATAAATAATCTTTTTAAAAAAATGATTTGTAGTGAGAGATGCATGGATTTTAGAATTTGTAATCTCTGCTTTTGAGTCATGTACCTCTTGCTTAAGAGCTGTATTACTTCTTTAGGTGAGTAACCCCCCTTTTGTCTCATCTTCCTTCCATATAACATTGGCTGATAACCACTCCCAAGAAAGAGATATCAAAGGGTGACAGAGGCCAGGCTAAGATCCATTTTCTGAGGATTCTATTATAAAAGGAACAAAGAACCCCAAATTTTATAAACCCAATTTCATATAGTAGAACTACCAAAATTGTGGTTGTATTTTAAACATTTACTTTTAAATAAATGATATTGGGAAACTTTTGCTCTGTTTACACATGAACTTTCCAAAGCATAAACAAACTACAAGTAACTACAAACCAAAAAGTATGATTCCAATTATAACCAATTATAACTGCAAAATTCTAATTTTGAGATCCTTCATTTATGTGAGTCCTGGCTAAAGAGACCTCTTAGTTCCTGCTGGCTATTTCATTGCCTTCAATGCTGAATTAATGGTAAGGTACCTGTGGGGACTAACTACAATATTTGAAAAGTATCCAGTAAATGCTTATTATATTCTTTCTGGTCTTTTCCCTTCATTGGAGGAAAAGAATTTGTAACTTTCGGATAAAATAGAGTTCTGAGATCATGGAATTCAATGTGGATTGTCCCCTCCCCCCTATTTTTAGAGACCTGCATTAATACTTCTTCTGGGATGCCTTGAGTAAAAGAGCTCACTAGGGGCTTCCCATCTTTTCTGATAGTGACTCATATAATCAAGTACACACACACACACACACACACACAATACAGGCATCTCTCATTATTGAAATTTAGCCCGTTTCTGTAAACTTGTTTAATATAAAATGTTTAATATAGGAGGATCCTTAATGTTTATCATTTAAAAAAAATACAATGATTTCTCAGCCCTTACAAAAGTCCCCTCAGATTTTTCCAAATGTTATTAAAACAAATAATTCAAATGAATATATATAAATCTATTAGGAGTTTATGTATAATACAAAGCACTTAAAAGTCCAATTAAGGAATAATGTAACACTTAATGAACTCATTTGTAGGCGTATTTTGGGGAAAAACTCAATGATACTCTGCAATATTATATACAAATTACATTATCATTTTTCACTGCAAGGGGTGTGTAATGTAATGTAATGAAAACAATTAATGACATGATATTTTAAAACTTCATAATGAAGCCAAATACTTTTGGCAAAATAAAAAAATTAAAAACTTTTAAAGTGATAGCTACTTATCAGTTGAAGGAAGGTAGGATTTGGTGGTGAGAGGTGGAGATAGACGTGATAGTAATCATTGCTATTTGAGGGATGGGCAAGAGAGAGCCAGTGAAGGAGCAAACAAGAGTAAATACCCAAGTTCCATCTGTGACCAAATTCAAAGACCTAGTGGACAGTCTTTTCTTCTTGGGTCCCAAGATTCTTTAAGAAAATGACTATGCATCATCTATCATCTGAAGACTTAGACAAAGCAATACAATGAAAAACAAAAATATCTTTCTGAGATGCTTTGCCTGCTTAAACCAGGCCTGAGAAGCTGAGATTTTCTTTTGTAATTGCATTTTTAAAATAAGTTTTCAGGGTCTCCTGGGTGGCTCAGTCGGTTAAGCATCTGCCTTTGGCTCAGGTCATGATCCCAAGGTCCTGGGATGGAGTCCCACATCAAGCTCCTTGCTCAGTGGGGAGTCTGCTTCTCCCTCTGCCTGCCACTTCCCCTGTTTGTGTTCTCTCTCTCTCTTTCTGACACATAAATAAATAAACTCTAAAAAAAAAAAAAGAAAATAAGCTTTCAGCTTATGTCATGCTCATTCTCATGGCAATTTAAATGACTTTGTCTTTATAATATTTTCTTTTTCTTTTAAGATTTAATGTCAAGTATTCCTGGATCTTTAGATCGACAGCGAAAATTAAGTTGACTGAGTGTCTCAATAATAAGCAGGCAAATTTGCTTTGTAGTGTAATCACTTTATCAAAGGTTTACTGCAATCCATTGGGAAAAATTGTTTCTGCCTCACTATCCATGGAAAACACTTCACCTATGATCTTCAAATTATATAGATTTGCACATTTTTCTTAGGTCATTTGATCCATCCAGTATTTATTGAAACCCAACTCCTTCACCAAATCAATTCCTTTCTCCATTTCCTTCTTCCTCAGATTTTTTAGTATGTACAACATATTTTGTAGTATGAATGTGATACTTGATGGCATTCCATGTTAATTGTCGCCATTAATCCATTACACAAGATATTCTGTAGTTACTGCAAAAAGATTAAATTATACTCTGGTAACACGGTAAAACTTTCTAGAATCAAACACATTTCCATCAGTTTTGTTTCTTTGTGTACCTCTGTCCAGGTTTACAACTTTTATATACTTTCCTCTACTGTATGGTTTATAACTTCAATGCATGAGCTTTACTAGGTCTCTGAATACAATTATCTTATTCGACACCTTTTACCATTTTTTTGAAGATATTCTTAAGTTAATAATGAGAGGTAGATTGTAACCATAATATACAACACATTTAAATGACAGAAGTGCAAAATATGATCCTGTTGGAAGAAAATCTGAACTATGATGACAAGTTGATCTTAGATTTTCTTCTGAGACTCACAGGTAACTAAAATATTTTTGTCAGCATATGCGTATAGATTTATTAGAATGCTTTTTAGATTTGGATGCAGAATTTTGAATACACATGATTGCACTCCACTGAAGCATATGTTCAGATAGAGAAACTTCAGCTAGGGAGAATGTGGCTAACTGGATTATTGTTGCAACGCTTCAGTAATAAGATGATACGTCCACACCCTTTATCATGTAACTCTGCAGTGCCCCTCCACTGTAGGAAGACTGTCCCTCTTGATCTCTTGGCTCTGTGTTCAGTAGGTGCCATGCTTTGGCCAGATATTAGCTGATATAATGTAAACAGAGACATGCAAAGTATTTGTGTGATTGTGCCTCCTTTCTTGTGCCTCAACTACTGCCATGGGAAGAGCATGCTGGGCCAGCTCTTTGGTCCCAGATGGAAGATGACAGATCATGGAGCAGAGCCGACCTGAGCCAAGTTGACCACAGATCCATCAACCCCCATCCTTTTCAGTGAATGAGCCCAGTGGAGACCAGCAGAGGCATTCAGTGAAGCCTAGACTAGAATTGACAAACTCTAGCCCACCCACCAACTTATGAGCTAAATAAAATTTTACTGTATGCTGCTGAGATTGCGTTTTCTCTTTTTCTTTTTTTTAAAGTGCAGAATTATTGTGGCCATAATTAACTGATACAGGGAATACTCACATAAATAACTGAAATATAAGTGTCACAAAACTGTTTTTATATGCTACTTATTATTAAATTCTGTGAACTCTGATTTTTTCTGTAATTATATTATTCTATTTTCATTTTTCTCTCTTTTTGTTTCTATTTCAGTATTTAAAAATGATGGCTATAGGGGCACCTGGGTGGCTTAGTCACTTAAACGTCCATCTCTTGATTTCAGATCAGATCATCATCTCAGGGTTGTGAGATTGAGCCCTGCATGGGGTTCTGAGCTCAGCGGGGAGTCTGCTTGAGATTTTCTCCCTCTCCCTCATCCCCTCCCTCCACTTGTGCATTCTCTCTCTTTAAAATAAATAAATAAATCTTTTAAAAAAAAATGATGGTTATAATCAACTGGAATAAATTATAAGACAACTAATGGATATCCATCCAAAATACTTTGACCGTTTTGTTGTGTCAGTTCTGGACTCCCTCTATATGCCTCATGGCATCTCATGTTCTGACCTTAATGTAACCTACTCAATGTGGAGCTTCTGTTATTGTGAAGCAAGCACACAGATTGGCAAGGCCAAGCCCAAGGCCTGACCGATGGAGCTGGCGAGGATACAATGAGCCACTTACAGATTTAGACAGTTTGTTATTTATATAGACAATGACAAGAATTTTAAGCCAAAGGTGCCAGTTCCCTATTTTTATTCCAGACACCAAAAAAGGATGATACTGAAATGAAAAGGACTGGAGATTGCAATGAGATCTGTCGGACATACCGCTCATTGCTGAGGAACCAAATACAGACTTCAGCTAAGTAGCTTTATATTCTGACACTATTCTGTGGAGGATGGGCTAGAAATTTCCATAACTCATCAGACCCCAGAGACTATGAAAAACTGTTTCATGACAGCCTCTGAGGGGAAAAAAAAAGTGAGGATAGGACAGGGCCTCATAACAGCTCTGTACAGGCTGCCCATCCTCCCCTATTCCAAGAGAATCATAAGGCATCCTGCCAAGACTCAGATAAGATGTGATTCAAACCTCTGCCTGTATGGATATGTGCAAGGTAACCAGGGCACCATGGTGGAGGTATTTCCCTATAGTTAACACCTTATCTATTTTTGTTGCAGTAAAAGATCTAAGTTTAAGTTCACAGACTTTATAGAAGTACAACATGCCTCCAATTGTCTATACAAAAATAGTAATGGCTTGCATTACTTGTTATCTTAATGGCTGCACAATACATAGATTAGCATCTTTTTTATAAGTGCACTAATGATTATTTTCTTCTCAGTGATTAGTATTATGCAGACCCTAGTGATTAAAGGGTTACCTCTTTTGGAAGGAAGAGTAATTTCCTGCTTAAAGTCTGAGTTAAATTTGGGATTAGATTGCTCAGTGCTATGGGGTTTCTTGTTTAACGCCAGTAACTTTTGTCCAGAAGCAATTGTTTGGAGATTTTAACATTTAACCATTTCATTTGATATTATTAATTATTTCATCATTACTGTGTTAGAGGAAAGATACTGATTAAGTAAATAATAGTTTGTAATTTGCATTTCAAATAGTGTTGTCAGATGTGAGTTATTCATGACCAAACTTTTCAGAGTAAAGTGTTACTACACTAGGACTGTGAAAATACTCTATATAATACTGTAATGATAGATATATGACATTATACATTTGTTGAGACCCTGAGATTCTGCAAAATCAAGAATGAGCCATAAGGCAAACTATGGAATTGGGTAAAAGGTTGTGTCAGTATAGGTTTACCAGTTGTAGAAAATGTTCTGCCCTTGTAGTGGATGTTGCTAATGGGGAGCCTATGCATGTAAATAGGAAATCCTTGTACATTCCTCTTAATTTTGCTGTAAACCTAAAACTTCCCTAAAAAAGTCTTTAAAAAACCCAAAAAGTTAATTACAGCTCAACCATTATGTTGTACTTACTAAAAAGTAGTTTGTTTTAAAATAAATTTCATTTTCTTATAAGTATAGAAAAATATGAATTAGACTGTTAACTTTTCTTTCTTTTTAAAGATTTTATTTATTTATTTGATAGAGACAGAGAGAGAGAACACAAGCGGGGAGGAGGGGCAGAGGGAGAGGGAGAAGCCGACTCCCTGTTGAGCAGGGAGCCCTATGTGGGGCTCGATCCCAGAACCTTGAGATCATGACCTGAGCCAAAGGCAGACGCTTAACTGACTGAGCCACCCACCTAATCTATATGATTAGAAAACAGTGTTTTTCCTGGCATTGTCATAATTATAAAATTACTGCAATAATTTCATTATGTTTTTAATGAATAAACATGGCCTGATTTTTCTGAAAGAGACAATGCAATCAATTCTGCACACAGGTTCTGCAAAATATTTCAGCTAATGAATTTATTAAAATAGTAATTTATGTCTGTTCAGTTACTTTTTATAGGCTACAGGTAAAAGTGAAAATATCCCTCAATATTAGTGCTAACTCTAATGACTTAAAATAGCTATCCTTGAAGAAACTTTGCATGACAAGTTTAAAATTATATAAAAGTTGTTGCAAGGAGTTAAAAATAAAAGAAGGAAATGTGTGTTCCTTTAATATACATAGTCAACAGTTTCAACACTTTATAAAAAGAAGGTTATTTCACAACTTTCCTAGAAATTGTACTGGGAAAATTCTGCAATTTTTTTTGTTTGTTTGTTTCCTTTCTCTTCAGAATAAAACTATACTCTTCATTTAGGAATCCTTTGTCTTCTTGAACCACAATCTTCCATTATAACTTTGTGATATGTCAATTGTATTTGTACCAAATATTCTTTGACTCATTGTCAAAGATAAAAATGGTAATGGGATCCCAATATAGCTTTCTGGTTCAGAAGACTACCTACTTTAAAATAATCTGGAATAGAGAATACTACTTTTGGCAAGGTGCCCTTGTGTTAATCTTGCTCTGGCAGGTCATCAATGAACAGGGTATTTTCCTGCCCTACCCTGGTAGGAAGTTCTGCTAATGCCAGAGTTAAAAATCTCCCTTAACATTCATGCATAATTCAACACGGCCTTCTGATTTCTGAGCACTGTGCCTATCGTAGCAAAAGAAAAATATTTCACTGAAACAGAATATACATGTGATGAGGCAAAATAAATTGTTTTGTATGGGGAAAGGAGATATTTTTATGTACTTTTTACTGAAATGCTGTTAGATTTAAAAATCCTAGCACAAAGGATAATACAATAAAAATTAAATATCTTTCCATTACATAGCCACATCTCCTTCCTCAGAGGTAATCACCATGAACAGATTTTTGTAGCTTTCCTGAAATAATAGTCTACATGTTTGCAAGTATAAATAAATACACATATTTAAGTATTTATTTATTTATTCATTTATTTGAGAGAGAGAGAGAGAGTGAGCATGAGCAGGGTAGAGGAGCAGAAGGAGAGAGAAAGAATCTGAAGTAGGCTCCATGCTCAGCATGGAGCCCCATACAAAGCTCAATCTCATGACCCAGAGATCATGACCTGAGCTAAAATCAAGAGTCAGATGTTTAATGGACTGAGCCACCCAGGCACCCATAAATAGGTAAATAGATAGATAGATAGATAGATAGATAGATAGATAGATAGATAGATAGATGATAGATAGATAGATAGAAATATATTATTGATTGATTGATTGATTTTAGATTGAGAGTGAGAGTGCGAGTTGGGGGAGGGGCAGAGGGAGAGGGAGAGAGAATCTCAAGGAGACTCTCTTCACTGAATGTGGAGTCCTACACAGGGCTTGATCTCAGGACCTTGAGATCATGACCTGAGATGAAGACAGGTTTTGGGCACTCAACCAACTGAACCACCCAGGTGCCCCACCTAAATATATATTTTTAAAGCAAAATAGGGGCATACCTTGAGAAATATTTTTAATTAATATACTATATACAGGTATTCATATAAGTAGTACAAGTGGACATATTTCCAATGGATATATTTAAAATATTTTACTGTCAGTAGCTATTTCTCTCTAGAGGCAGTTTACTGAGAATAACTCAACATTAACCTACAAATTATTTCAGTACTTTGCCAGATTCCTAGAGGACATATTATTCAAATAAGATATTATTAACTTGAATAATAACAGTAATGAAAGTTAATTGAATGCTCACTATGTACCAGAGCCTCTTCTTTTTTTTTATTTTATTATGTTAATCACCATACATTACATCATTAGTTTTTGATGTAGTGTCCCATGATTCATTGGAATGATTCATGATTCATCCATCATTCATTTGCCTATAACACCCAGTGCTCCATTCAATACGTGCCTTCTTTAATACCCATCACCAGGCTAACCCATCCCCCCACCCCCCTCCCCTCTAAAACCCTCGGTTTGTTTCTCAGAGTCCATAGTCTTTCATGGTTCGTCTCCCCCTCTGATTTCCCCCCGTTCATTTTCCCCTTCCTACTATCTTCTTCTTTTTTTAACATATAATGTATTATTTGTTTCAGAGGTACAGGTCTGTGATTCAACAGTCTTACACAATTCACAGCACTCACCATAGCACATACCCTCCCCAATGTCTATCACCCAGCCACCCCATCCCTCCCACGCCCCACCACTCCAACAACCCTCAGTTTGTTTCCTGAGATTAAGAATTCCTCATATCAGTGAGATCATATGATATATGTCTTTCTCTGATTGACTTATTTCGCTCAGCATAATACCCTCCAGTTCCATCCACGTCGTTGCAAATGGCAAGATTTCATTCCTTTTGATCGCTGCATAATATTCCATTGTATATATATATATACCACATCTTCTTTATCCATTCATCTGTCGGTGGACATTTTGGCTCCTGATGTTTATAGCAGCAATGGCCACAATAGCCAAACTATGGACAGACCCTCTTCTAAGTGATTTACCCATATTAACTTATTTAATCATTCAACAAAAGCCTACTAACTTTATCCCATTTTGTAGATGAAGAAACCAAATCACAGAAAGATAAGTAACCTGTAAAAATTCACACAGCATATTAATAGCAAAGGCTGAGTTTGGATGCACTCATGTTCCTATGTTCCTAAGTATTCTGCTATGTAAGCTATCAATACTTAATAAGAACTACTTCTTTGTCCTTAATTTGGAAATATTATCTTTAAATACATCATTTAAAGAAATGCTTTTAAAGAAATACTTTTCTTTAAGTATTAAGAAATACTTAAAAGAAATAGCTTTTAAAGAAAATACATATGCATAGATATGACATAATATACCCTTTATTTTCCATTCTGTGTATTCCAAACATAAATGACAGAGAAGTCTTTTTTTTTTTTTTGTCCATCATAATAGACTTTCTCTCAATTACTCTCCTCAACCTAAATTTCTGTCATTCCCAACTCTTTCCAAAGAACTCTCAGAAATGCAGTTTCTCTGAGACTGTCTTGACAATCACACAGAGTGTGCTGGGTTCATCTGATGTATCTGAGGTTATGGCATCAAACTTCTGGTCTTACGTGATCCATTTGGAAATTGATTTCCTGTCTCTCTCAGCATTGGACTTCTCAGCTGTGTGACAGTTGGATAGTTATTGGGCTCTTCTTGGCTTCTTTCCTACCTTCCCTGTCACTTCCATCAAAACAAAGAATCCTTCAGTGATATGTTAACTCTTCTAGGACCAAGCCTTTCTTTAAAAGAAGTCATCTTGATTTTACAAAAAAAGTCTTCATCAGTGTGGAGATGTTGACCCATATTATCTTCCTCAATAGCAACATTCTGCTAACAGTGTCTGAATGTAGCTGTGCATGACCAAAACACTTCCATATACAGTTTCCATTGGTCCTCACACAGCAGAAGATGAATAGTGTTGCCGGAAGGAAAAACAACTGAGGTTTTGAAAGTTTGGGCGGAAGATCTCAGCTTCTTTCTGAAATCACATCCATTTCTTATCAGTGTACTTAGATATTTATTTTGTTTTATATCTCATATTATGAAACCATCAAATTATATCTAATAAAGAATTGAGAGTCGTTCGAGAGAATAAGAGGAAAAAAAAGGAGGGTTACTGCAGGGTAAGGGAGATGTTCCTAAAATTATTCTAAGAATATTGGCCTAGAAGCCTTATTTAATCCTTTTTGCCTGACTGGGAAGATCCTCTATATTGCATTTTACATTCAATTTTATGCATGGGACAATTTTCTTCCCTTGAGAATGGTGAGCTAGAGGGATAGACTGACTTGGTACCAATTTCTAGATTTTTTTTAAAGGGTGCAAGTCATAAGACAATGTTACAGATTTGTTAGAAACTGGAGATTTTAACTGCTTAGTTGAATTGAGTCTTCTTCTTTCTCCCTTTTTATGCATGCATATTATTTTTGGAAAAAAATTGCTGTTTATTTGTTGTTATTTTGTTGTTTATTTAGCTGGTTTATTTTCTTATAATTTTTTTGTGGCCATCAGGGCTAGTGACAAATATTCCGTTTCTCTGCATTTGTTGACTGACAAATTGTGAGCAGATATAATATGTATAACTCCCGGGTGTTATCATGTGAGTATCAGATTGAGACTATTAGCCTGGGACCTTGAGTGCCCTCCTTGAACAGCCTCGTTGCTGATCTGCTTTGCACATGTAGTGTGAGGGAGAAATAAACCTTTATTGTGTCAATGCACTAAGATTTGGGGACTGATAACTGCAGCGTAATTTAGCCAGACTTGCCTGTGCTAACACATTATTTTTCTCTTCTGAATATATCCCTATGGATCTTGAGTGATTTATAATTTGTTAAAATTTCTATTGAAATAGCTTACTGGAGCACATTAGTTTTGTTATTCCCATTGTCATATATTGTTATGTCATTACATTGCATTCCCCACAATCCTCATCCTTTTTTCCTACTCCTAGGAGAAGTCGTACCTCGTTTTCCACGTTATCACTTTTCTCTTTCAAATCACATTCATATCTTCTCTGATTTTGTCTGAGTTGTCATATTCTCATATGACCTTAGCAACTAGCATTAAGGGGAGCCACCACTGACCATAGATTTGACTCTTAAATTTAAAAAACATCTTGCCTATGTTGATGCACCTGATACCTACTCACATTACTGCTTGTAATAAAAGGATCTATCAATCTTTTGAGAAGTTGCTCTGATCTCACTAGGAAAAGAAGTTTTCCTCTCCCTCCATTTGTAGCATGGAGAAATTTCTGTTTCATTTCAGTTGGCCACCCTGGCTCTATAAATATAATATATCCTTTTGGGGGCTGATTCCACAAATCAAATAATTTTGTTTAATACCATTTAAAGATAAGATCCAGAAATATTGTAACTAAATCAGCTTTTCATTCAACAACAAAGGTTTAAATTAAGATGATTATTGGGGAACACAAATTTTATATCAACCATTTTCTTCATTACAATATATATTATAAATGAATTTATTATAAATTTATTATAAATAAAATCATTTCTCAAGAATTTATCTCCTCTTTTGCAGTCACTCCCTTGTGACTTAATTTTAAGCATTTAAAAATATTCATGTAGACAGTTTTTCCACCACCCTACACTCTCTGGCTTTGACCTTTTCTTCTCCATGATATTGTCCTCCATCCTGTCTCAGCCATACATTTCCCTGGAAATACCCTAGAGACTTGTCCTTTACAATTACAACCACTCCAAATTTCAGTTTTATGTATCCCACTCTCTAGACCACATCCTCCTCTTCTTTCTTATTTTACCTCAAGACCCAGAGCCCTAGTCTTCTTCAATCTAACCAGCACCCCCTCATGTCTTTTTCTTCCACGCAGCTTAAATTTCTGATTTCTGATTTTAATTTCTTGTATATACTCTCTAGAGCCTTTTCTTTATGTTATCCTTGCTTTATTTTACCTCCTGAGCAAAACACAAATCTTGTTTAATTAAACTCTTCTCCTATACCAAGCTCCACCTGTGCAACATAAGGCTAGGAAAAAAGCCCAACTATGCTAATTTGACTCACTTTAAATTCATGATTTTGAATCACAAATAAATCTTCATTTTACCCAGCAATCATATTCTGTATCCCTAATCATTTCATATTTCCTCTCTTCTAAATGACTATTTCTTTTCTTTCCTTCTCAAACTCTTATATCTCTTTATCCTCACCTTACTTCCTATTTCACTGAGAAAATTTTAGCAATCATCAGCAAACTTTTACAGAAATGCATGACTACATCTAACCAGCTACCAGTATTAGCACATTCATACTCCAGTCTTCCTACTTGTTGCCAGATATCAGTTCATACTGTTTTTATTTAAAGATAACACCTCCGCTTATGCTCAAAATCCTATCTCTGTCACCTACTCAGTATCATTGTTCCGGAAATGCCCTCTCTCCAGTATGTTTGTTTCTTTTTTACTTGTTACCAAGTCACTATACAAATGAATTATTATTATTTCTTTTTTTTTTTTAGATTTTATTTATTTATTTGACAGAGAGATAGAGCACAAGTAGGCAGAGCAACAGGCAGAGGCAGAGGGAGAAGAGGCTCTCCACCAAGCAGGGAGCCCGATGCGGGGCTTGATCCCAGGACCCTGGGATCATGACCTGAGCCGAAAGCAGACGCTTAACCATCTGAGCCACCCAGGTGCCCTATTATTATTATTTCTTAAGTCTGAAAATATTTCTTTCCCCATTAGCTCCAATGCCATTTTCCCAAAGATCTGCAAATGGCCAATAAGTACATGAAGAGGTGCTCAACATCACTAATCATCAGGGAAATGCAACTCAAAACCAAAGTGAAATATCACTGCACACCTGTTAGGATGGTTATTTTCAAAAAGACAGGAGGCAACTGGTGCTGGGGAGAATATAGAGAAAAGGGAACACTTGTGCACTGTTGGTGGGAATGTAAATTGGTATAGCTGTTATGGAAAACATTATGGAGTTTCCTCAAAAAATTAAAGATAGATCTATCACATGATCCAACAACCCACTTCTAGGTATCTATCCAAAGGAAACAAAATCACTTTCTTGAAGAGATATCTGTACTCCCATATTCATTGCAGGATTATTCACAATAGCCAAGATATGGAAACAACCTAAGCATCTGTTGACTATGGATAAAGAAAATGTAATATGTTTGCACAATGGAATATTATTCAGCCATAATAAAGAAGGAAATCATGCCACCTGTGACAACATGGATGAACTTGGAGGGTGTTACGCTAAATGAAATAAATAAGACACAAAAAGACAAATACTGTATGGTATCACTTACATGTAGAATCTAGAAAAAAAATGAACTCAGAGAAAGAAAGAATAGAATGGTGGTTACCGGGGTGGGGGCTATAGGTAGATATTGGTCAGAGGGTACAAATTTTTAGTTATAAGATGAATTAGTTTTGAGATCTAATGTACAACATGGTGACTATAATTAATAATAGTACATTGTAATACTTGAAATTTGCTGAGATTAGATCCTAAATGTTCTCACCCTTACACACGCAAAATAACTATGTGAAGTGATACATGTGTTAATGATTTTGATTATGGTAATCATTTCACAATGTATATGTATATCAAATAATCACATTGAACAATTTAAATATATACAATTTTATTTGTTGATTATAGTTGGGAAATACAGTTGTCAATAAAGTTGAAGAAAAATTAACTATCTCAAGTTAATTCCTTTCATAGTGGAATGTGATATGTCCCAGACTGAGCCACACATTTACATATTTTAGCTTCTAATTATTTTTCTTAAGTTGTATACAGTTTTCTTATGAAAAATATATTTGTATACCTTGATTTCATGTTGAAAAACTAATTACTATCTTACAAAATAATTGGCAAACCTGAAGATGCAAATTAACCCAATAAAAATGATCTCTTCAAACAATTTATTTGCCAAGACACTGTAAACAGATTTTATTCCAACTGTTATTTCTGTCCTCACATGTCCTTTATAGAAAAGGACATAATGCTATAATGTGTTCCAGATTTCAGAATATTGTTAAATATGAAACTGAAGTTGATCTTAAGAAGTACTATAAATGGCACACATTATTCTATATTATTCTATAGGAAGGAAATATCTCATTTAAGTCATATGCCTGCTTATTCTATATATAATGCAAAGATATCTTTGGCCAGCTCAAAATAGAGTCCTGCTAGCTCCCAAACTCAAAGTGGAAGTTGAAAGAAAATAACAGAATGAGCAACTCTTGTTGCAAAATATTAATGGTATTTTATTGCAAAGTTTATTTGAATGTTTTGCCTGACTTTTTATGGTTATTTTATATATTTTGGATGTGTTTTTTACAACATTTAATTTACAAAAATGATACCACGCATATAGTAATCCTTTTACTAGATACTAAAGGTATATTTATTTACCTGGAAAATGTTTTAAGAGTCCTGGATTTTATGAGGTTACACTTTATACAATTGTAAGTTATTTCCTATATATTTATGTAAATAATGGTGTCATATTTAAAATATTTTGAGCACCTTTTAAAAATTGTTTTTAAAATCAAGTTTATAATAAGAGAACTAACTTAATTGAACTATGATTTTTTCTTTTGCATTGGTTATTACATTTTTATATCTATCAGGAAAACCATGTATAGAACACATATATATGGTCAGTCTTCTAACAAATCCTTATGACTCCACTCATTATAAGCATCATCAGCCTTCTTCAACAATCATTTATGATTTTATTTGTGATCCTGAGTTTTTTCTTTCCTGGAGAAGCAGACAAGGTGAGAAGTGAAGTCATAAGACTTTTAAATTGAAGTAAAATAGCTATCGTGAATTTCCTCTTCAAAAATAATCACCATTGGTGACTATGTATTTGTGTCATATTAAATATTTTAGAGCACCTTTTTGAAATTGTTTTTGAGTCAAATTTATGAGTTATAATATAAGTTCTTATTGTTAGGCATAATATATAATGGAAATGTAGTTGCAACCACACCTGTTTTTGAAGAATCAAAACAGCACTATGAAATATTAGTCTGGCAAACTTAGGCTGCATATCAGTTTGAATGAAGAAAACTCCAAACAGCAAAGAAAAAGAAAAAGAAAAAATGATTCATTTCCTGTATTGAATTAGCTTCCATCAAATTCTACTAATTTGTGCTATACATTACCTTAGGGGAATAGTGGGGAAAACTTATTAGGGAACACTGTCAGACATGTAAAAATTACCTGACATTAAAATATAAATGTAGCCCAAATCATAATCCATTCATCAGTGGTACCATTCAGTGGTTCTTTTCAACCAACCTTTGGTCTACAAGACACAAATTAGCTACAGGCATTTCTATTGATCTAGAAAGAAAGCAGAATATTTCATTTGAGCCAGTGCACCAATATTGAAATTGTTTTTCTGACAACCGGACAATATTCATCCTGGTTTGTTTAGAAAACCAATTAAAGTAAGATATCAAATCAATTGCTGATTTTTCTGTTATAGTAAAAGTACCATGACATTCCCCCTTTCAAATAGTCTCATATTTTTATTTTGTTTCCATGAGAATAGTCCTATAGGGTCTGCTGACTTTCTCTATTTTCTCTCCATCCCTAGATTCACTGGATCTGGTAAGTAAGAAGTAGGGGTACCCAAGTGTTTAGTAACATACGAGTCCCGGAGAATGAGAGATAAACTCCATGAAACTTAGAAGCCTGCCACATCTGTGTTGATTCTAGAGGCTGAGAAGTTTGCAGCATGTCAGGGTCCTCTCTTAAAGAAAAAAGCACTTCTATACCTTACCCAATTCACCCATGAATAAGGAGGCACAGCACCTGCAGAGCCTGTCTGGATTTTGCTGGTAATAGAGGCCACATTTCAGTATGCCACTCTGACCCACTCACTGAGTAACCCAGAAGCTTTGAGTGGGATCCAGCAGGAAAGGGCTCTGCAGAAAGTATATACTTGCGGTGTCCACCATCCTGCTCCTTGGGCCTTAATTATTCAAAAATAATTGCATGTCTTTGGTAGATATTGCTTCATTTATAAAATTTTTGTACCTTGCATTTGTGTAACTATGTAAGTTAAATTTTTAAAAAGACATAAACAACCTTTGTTAGATGAACATGGCATAAAAAGAAAACTTGAAATGGATTGCTTTCCTCTTTATAAAATGAATTTGCTATGAGGCATAAGACAGATCCATGAATAAAAATCATAACTTCCAATTAGTTAATTAGCTCATAGGGTTACTAAAAAATGAGTGAATGTTAATTTTAAATAAAAACTGTCATTCATAAGTCTTTTCAGTAGTACATGTTGATGAGTTGAAATTTTTTTGTGACAAGAATTTCAAATAGCATTTTCATACTTTCCTCATGTTACTGAATTCTTTTTGTTGTAATTTTCATTGTGAGCTGGGAGGTAGTATGATACAGCATTTAAGAATTTAGACTTTTTAGTTAAACTATATATTCAAATATTCAAATGTTAACTGTGCCATATTTTAAGAAAAGATTTTATTTATTTGAGAGAGAGAAAGAGAGAGAGCACAAGTGCATGAGTGGGGGTGTGGTGGTGGGGGCAGAGGGAGAGGGAGAAGCAGACTCCCTGTTTAGCAGGGAGCCCAATGTGGGCTGATCCCAGAACCCTGAGATCATGACCTGAGCCAAAGGCAGGCACTTAACCAACAGAGCCACCCAGGTGCCCCAAACTGTGCTGTTTTTAAGTTTTGGTGCCTTTTGTAAGTTATTTCAGTTTTGTAACTTCAATTTCCTCCCATGTAAAGTAGGGATAATAATGGTGTTGAATCAGAGATTGATATGAGGCTTACATGAGATAGGACATGTGAAGAGCCGGCCGTGGAGAAAGCTTTCAATAAATATTAAGTATTAACATTCAGCAGACCACATGTCAGCTTCTTTAATTGTAAAATAACAATGCTTTGAAGCCTTAAAATGCTAGATGTCTGTTATTTTAGGTCATATCTATATAAAGTGAAGGAAGGATTTAATTAGTTATTCAGTGACTAGAAAAAAGAACCGCTATATAATCAAAGTTTATGAACAAATTGTAAGGACTGGTTGTATATCAATGACCCGCTTAATAATTACACATGTTTTTTAATTGTAAGAAGTCAGTCTCATTAAACCCCCTTTCAAAAGCATTTAATTAGGGCACCTGGGTGGCTCAGTTGGTTAAGCGACTGCCTTCGGCTCAGGTCATGATCCTGGAGTCCCTGGATCGAGTCCCACATCGGGCTCCCTGCTTAGCAGGGAGTCTGCTTCTCCCTCTGACCCTCCTCCCTCTCACGCTCTCTGTCTCTCATTCTCTCTCTCGCAAATAAATAAAATCTTAAAAAAAAAAAGCATTTAATTATGCCACAGATCTAGTTACACTGTATGCTAAATTGTCTTAGCTCCTAGTTATCTCATACTTTTCTTCCCAATTATATATTTTTATATCTTCCTCACATAGGGGTTTTGCAATTAGAACAAATAAGGTGTACACTTAGCAATTTAATTTAGATTGAAATACTCTTTTCATCTTATGTTTGGCGAAAAGACAACTTTTTCTGAAACACCTTAATTTGTTCATCGATACTGTCAAAGTATTTGTTAAAGGCAGAAATATTAATGGAAATATAGGTCAATTTTCTCTTCCAATAGAAGATCAAAAAAGAGCAAAAAGCAAAATAGTTTTTTTGGCATTTGCAATTACAGAAGGTCTCACAGAAAATAACTGGGTAATTGTTTTGTCAGTTTAGAGATCACACACAAAATTACTTCATTTCACTCCATGTCTTGAATGGATCGGATAAGGTATTTGGGGGAAGGTTTTGGTTTCAAAATATGCTGTGGAATTTTTACATCAAATCAGTATCTCTAAAAACGTGTGCATGGTGAATGAAATTTTGTGCCTTTGATGATGACCACCATAGTTCTTAGCTGTTTTTCATTGTAGTTACTATAAAAATGTACCTGCATCAGGCTTTCCATTGTTTTCTTCCAACTGTGAACTTGATTTCTCATATTTGGATTTCACAGCCTGACCTGAAATTGGTTCATTGATTGTGATACATTTCTCTGTGCTTCTTCTAGTAATTGTTTGCCAGAGAATGTGACTTACACGTTAAATGCTAGTTTGTGTAGGATGTGGAGACATCAATAATGAACCCACAAAGAAAATGTGTGGTATATAATGAAATATTGATAATCTTCAACACATAACACTGTGACTAGCAGTTTTCATGGAAACCCTTATGATTAAAAATGGACATCTAGTCACAGACATTCGTAATTCTAATATTGCTCAATTTTTTTTTTTTTAAGATTTTATTTATTTATTCATGAGAGACAGAGAGAGAGAGAGAGAGGCAGAGGGAGAAGCAGGCTCCCAAGGAGCAGGGAGCCCGATGCGGGACTCGATCCCAGGACCCTGGGATCATGACCTGAGCCGAAGGCAGACGCTTAACCATCTGAGCCACCCAGGCGCCCTTGCTCAAAATTTTTATCCAAACTATGAAAAGCATTAATGTGTTATTATTAATGGTGAGAGCATCACAAACAACCTGTTGGAAAATCAGCTTTACCTGAGACAGTAAAGCAAAGACTTCTGATCCTTTCTTGACAACTCTTCTGCTACTCCTGAATTTAGACCAGATCTCACAAACTTAAATACCTGAGGGAATTGTGCTATTAACATTTCTTTCATACAGGTAAAGAAAGAAGAATATCAGGCAATAAATGTGTTTATGAACGCTATGCATATCATTTGCCTAATTTCACTGCATTTATACCAACCCAAACAGGTCACACCTTGGTTTAGAGTAGTTTTCACAATTGGTTTACCATATCTTCACTTTGTCTAGTCTATAATATGTACTGTCTCAGCTTTCCATCTCTAATAATTCAAGTACACTCTGAATACCATGTACTGGTCTTCTATATAATCAAACTGATTACATTGTTTTCCCGTTTAAAATGTGCTTTGCGGGGCGCCTGGGTGGCTCAGTCGTTGAGCGTCTGCCTTCGGCTCAGGTCATGATCCCAGGGTCCTGGGACCAAGCCCCGCGTCGGGCTCCCTGCTCAGCGGGAAGCCTGCTTCTCCCTCTCCCCTCCCCCTGCTTGTGTTCCCTCTCTCGCTATGTCTCTCTCTGTTAAATAAATAAATAAAATCTTAAAAAAAAGAAAATAAAATGTGCTTTGCCTTCCCTTTGTTACTTGATGCAAACACTTCACTTTCTAATACCATCTCTGCCCCTCTCCTCACTGCCGCAACCTGGGGCACTAGTCACAATGAACACCTGTTTCACTGAGCCTCTTTAGTTCCTCACGTTTTTCATGACCAAACTTATCTTTTAATATCCCTCACTCCTGAAAATTTACATAATCTGTGAATCTTTCCTTTCAAATCAGCTGTTTTTCATCCAGGACCATGGTTCCACCTAGACCCATAGCACTTCTCACGTTGTATTGCAATTTTCAGTGTATATGTATATTTCTGCCACCTGCCTTTCAGGGCAAGGAAAAATTCTTGTTTATGCTTGCAGCAAACCGTAACAATATCTAGTACCTAAAAGGTTTTTAATTAATGTGTGTGTGTGTATGTGTGTAGAGATAAACATATAAGCTAGCAGTTACAGTAAAATTAAAATTCTATGTGCACATCAAAGCACAGTAAATGTTTCTTTTAATTTCTCATGTGGTGAAGATTGCTTTCAACAAATGTGAAAAGATAGATAAAAACAACAAATGCAATGAGAATTTTCAAAGGAAATATGTCCTCTCCTTTCGTAGTAACAGAGACTGGTCTGTACGCAAATCCATATATCTACTATTTTTTCTTAGCCTTGACCTAAGGGCTTTCCATATCCGTGGTTCTTTTATGATTTTCTACTTTTCTGTAGAGTTTTCACCTACTTTTCATTCAAGCAACACAATGTCCTTGGAGTTTGAATGTTTTAAAAGTAAATGTTTTAAAGTAACTGTTTAGCTGTATGCTTATGAGATAACAGACTTTTCTATGATATCCTGCGCCTGGGTCTCAATTAAACCTCAAAAGACAAATTCGAAAAAGCACAATAAACTGCCATTTGGTGCATGAATGTGTGTGTGTGTGTGTGTTTAAATAGTATGGGCTAAAGCTAGTGATCTAGGGTTCTAAAACACATATTATTACCTATGCCTCCATAAAATCTGTTTTTCCTTACTGGACTTAGAATATTGCTATTCCCTGTCTTTGTGATGATTCTGCTCTAATATTGTAAGATCTTTTAACTAAGCTTCCATTAAAATTGACTTTTTTCCGATTTCTCTAAAAATATTATCCACGTTCTTATGAAATCATACTTTTAAAAAAGGAAATGTTTGCATTTGTTATTGCTTTAATAGTTCTCTGTCCTTTTCTACTTCTTGGGTGTACTACAAAGTTCTGAAACTGTTCTCTGTGATTTCTGAATTCACCAGGGAGTTCAGGTTAGGAATTAAAGCATTAGTGTCAGATACAGTTTGAATAACACCTCTGCTAATTATCTCTATCTTGGTTAAGATACTTAACCTTTCTAAGCCCTACAGAAAATGGGAATAACACTGAAACCCATGTCATAGAGTGTGGGAGATTAAATAAGCTAATGCATGTAAAACAGACTGTGAAGGATCTAGCAGATAATTAGCATTAAGTAGATGTCAGTTGTTGGGATAATATGATGATGATGATGATGATCCTGTTTTATCAGTGTCCACTTACACTATAACACCACTGCAATCCAGCTTTCACCTATGTCTCTTCACGCTGTAACAGTTGCTGCCTATAACGATAACCATTTGTCACCTCCTTCAATAAGAACTAGAGTGCACCAGCTCCTGTTCTAGTGGATGGAGATACAGCAGTGTATGAACAGACAAAAGTCCCAATCTTTTTAAAGCTTACATTTGAGTTGAGAGGCGATACTGAATACACAAAGAAAAAGCGAATTGTGTATTTTAGGTGATGGTAAGTGCCCAATAGAGAAATAAAGCCAGAATAGGGTATAGATAACTGAGAAGCAATGGTGAAGTTTTAAATAGGGGAGTCACAGAACTCCTACTAAGAAGGTGATATTTGAACAAAGACAAAAAGAGGTGAGAAAACACTTGTGTCAATTTCCTAGGAAAGAGCAATTCAGGTACAGGGCAAATGCTTACTAAGTGTGAGATCAGAATAAGGTCAGCGGATTCAAGGGATCAGGTGTGACTAGAGATCAGTTCCACTATGATATAGGCCATTACCATATGTTGCTTTTCTTTGAGTCAGTGGAGATTTTGAGCCCTTGTAATCACACCCTTTTCAGGTTAGGTTTGCTCTATGTGTCTGTTCACAGTAACCGTGAGACACTGAGCACCAGAAGGCCCCCAGGTGGATCACTTGATTTTCACACAGATTCTTCCCTGTCTTCACTCTGTAAAAGCAGCTCTACCCACTTCTGATGGGAGTCAGTATCCCAGGGAGGATGGCGAACTCCTCTTTTTGCCACTGATTCCTTGAGAGAGGAAGTCGAAAGCTCTGACAGCAGCTGCAACTTATAATTCAATAGGCCCCTTGTGGTATCTCCTGACTAGAGTGTGACTCCTTTGGGCACTGAGGCTTCCAGCACTGACAAGCTCAGAGTGATGGGGCCAGGAAGCACAAAATTCTCCAACGTGTCTTTGGAAGGGATAATAAGTGGGATAACTCCAGCTTCCTGGAAGGACCTGTGTATCTTTCCTATTGAGGATACAGCCCTATGCCCTGGTCTATGATTTAATGACTATGGTATCCTGAAGAAAATGCATTGTCTTTTCAGAGTGCTTCTTTCAGTTACAATTTAGAAGACTGCTGTAGCACTGTATGAGCTTAGCTACTTCTGGATGGTGAGGTTCAAGATTTGACCAGTGTAATTTATGGTCATGGGCTCACTCTCATAACTCCTTTACTATGAAGTGACTGCCCTGGCCAGAAGCTATGCTGTGTGGGATTATATGCCTATGAACTAGATATTCTGTAAGCCCCTTGATAGTGGTGTTGGCTGAGTCTCTGCAGGAAAGGAAAGCAAACCCAACACACAGTAAGTATCTCCTTCTGAGGGGATGAACTGGTCCTTCTAGGATGGAAGGAGGCTGCTAAAGCCAATTTGACGCTCACTGACTGGTTTGCCATCATAGGGAATAATGCCATTTTGAGAGCTCAGTGTTGATGTCTGTTGTTGACAAGTTAGACACTCAGAGGCATAAGTAGGTAAATTTGCCTTGAGAAGTGGAGTCCATAATTTTGGTGTCCATTTATGTACTCTTCATATCTGTCACTATGACCACTCTAGACCAGCTTGGGCTTGATCCCAGCTATTTTATTTTCATTTTTTGATGGACTGCTTCTAGGCATGTTTAACTTCAGCAAGTCTGAAAGAAGCCAACTCACCATGACTGGTTCTGGACACACATTCACTTGGAGTCCCCTCAGTCAAACATTTCTTTTCTATCAGGCCCTAAGGCTTATTTCCCCAAAAGCATATGATTATCTCCTCTGGATACATGGTATTACTTCAGAGTCACAGTGGCTTACATCTTTTTCTCCACATCTTATCCTTTCTCATCACTGACATCTCCAACTGCCAGATCACGTAATGCAAGCAGCAGAGCTGACTGCACCAAGGCCTGGACCTACTACAGCATCCCTTTATGCTCCAGGCCGTACTCGGTGTGGGTAGCCTGATGTTTCGTCCACTATATGAGCCAGAGCAAAATCCCCAGCTGTGGAACCTGTTGGCCCCAGAACATAAAGAGGTCTACAGCTACATGCTTCATTCATTCTATAAGAAATTCAAAATGCAGCAGTTTGTATTTTAGTTTGTGGAAAAACACAGCATACCTCTGACAACTGGATTACTGAAAATTTTATTGGAGTGTCTGGTTTCTGAAACTTCCTAGTATTTATTTCCCATACTACGGAACACATGTGTCTTACCACTGCCTCTAGAACTCTAACTGCCTTTTGCTCATCCTGTTCAATCAACATGATGTTCATCAATGTAAGGGATGAGTGAGATGCTTTGTGGAATGTCTAGGTGATACAGGTCTCCTCAGACTATTTATGACTGTGGGTAACATAGTTAACACAGCCCTGAGGCAAATATACAAGTGAAAATTGTCCATTCCATAAGAATGGCAGTGATTTCTTATCCTCTTTTCTAATTAGAATAGTAAAAACACACTTACTGAATTAACAACCACCAGTCATATACTTGTGGCTTTAATAATCTGTTCCAACAATGACACCATGAATAGAACAGCTGCTGTTATCAGAGCTATTGCTTTATTAGATTGGAAATAGTCTATAACCATTCTCAGTATCTATTCCATTTCTTCAGGGGCTAGACTCTGAGTTAAATTAAGATATAATATGGAGCACCACCCTTCATCTTTAGTCTTTAATGATAGCACTTATCTCTGCTGTAACCCCTGGGACATGATGTTGATTTTAATTTTCTATCTTGGCTGGAAGTGGATGATTGGAGGGTGCACAGTTTCAGAGGTTTCCCTTTAGCCTTTCCTAATATTATTGCTCTTATTCCAGACTAGGGACTCTTATGGACTCTACACTAATTCTACATATTCCCTCGAGGACTGGGAAAACAAACACTGAGTTGGGTTTCTGGGTGCAATGGGCACATAGCGTGTTAGAATTTAGCCAGGACTCCATTCATTACCTGTTTCCTATAGACTCCCACTCTGCCAAAAAGAACTGTAATAAAACCATGAGTTTTTGGGTGTCAAAGTCATTTCAGAACCTTTGTCTAATAGTCATTGAAAAGTTTGGTTATTTCCCTTTAACTAGGCTACAGTTATCTGAGTAAATGGTCATATGTGAGTCTCTTTGAGAGTAACCATGTTATACACTTGCCATGGTGTTGCCAGGTTATTTTTCCCAGAGATTCAAACACCTCTTCAATTACCTGGCTCCAGATGTGAAAATGGGCTCAGGTCTGGAAACTGAGCAAGGAATTGTAATTTTTATTGTGACTCATCCTCCTGCTTTTCCATTCTTGTTCAGCTTGCACTTTTTTTTTTCACCTTTGCTAACTGCTCATCTATTTTTCTTCTACAGACATCATGGTCTATTAATCATCTACATAACTTTCTGCAGAGCAATCCCCTTGTCTGCTCCTTTGACCTTACTGGTGGTTACAGTAATTACTGTCTCTTAGTTTCTGGCAGTTATGTACTATCTATAACATCTATTATTTTGAGGCCCCCTGTTATCCCAAGAATGTTAACACCAGCAGCTACTTCCCTGGACTATAGAGAAGATCCCCAAGGATGGTACCCCTATCACCACATATTCCTGAAGGATTTGATGATTGTATATTCTCTGAATTGTATATTCTCTGGATCTTCTCGTGAATCGTAATTATTTGGTGAGTCTTTTGTCCTTACATAATATATCTATTCCAGCATTCCTACTTCTCTTAGACTCTTAACTCCTTTCTCTGTCATCTGCCAGGGTAACTCAGACATTTCTACTTCACTTAGTGTTGGCTATCATTTTTTTCCCCCGGCTTCTAAGAATCACTCCACCAACAACTTTCCTCCATCTAATGGTGTCCTTGGTAGAGTATTAATCCATGTCCCAAGAAAATGCCCTATCTCTTCAAGTCAATGAATTCTTGCTTATTCAGTCTTACATTCTGGCACTCTTGACCAAACACACTTAAAATCAAATCCAAGAAGGGCTTTTCAGGCTCCTGCTGATAAATGCCAGCTAATTCTTACAGTTCCTTATTGTATATAGTGTTTATCTGCCCTTAGACAGAGCACATCCCCAGCTGGATTCTATTGGGCTCAACTCTAGTTATCAGCTTGGTGGCCAGGAGAGAAGGTGGAAGGACACTTGGTGCTTCATGACAGAGAGATTTCTGCAGCATATTTTGGGACATTGAAGTGCTAGCTCTTACCAGAGAATCATGGGCCACCTCTCTGCTAGACAGAGAATCTGAGCAGGTCAGGCACCTCCATTCACATGATCCTGAACCATATTCTACCATCTCGGGTTTTTTTTACCCGGCCCTGAACTTTATAATAAAACATACTTGTCTTTATTGAGCATTCAATATCTCTGGAGCTTTGTATCTCCAACAATCTTCAAATTGATGCTTGACTATGTCTGTCCTTCTAGTACAGGTGATAAGGTCCTCTATCAAGAGGACCTATGGCTCTAGAACTTGGCCATTAACTGTTTGTTAATAGCCTAAAGTCTCTCATTATCTTTCTGCAGGTCATACAATATAGCAGTAGCCAATCAACCCCACTATCTTTGTAAGCATCCCCCAACCCTGTTAAATTTTTCAATGCCTTCATCGTGTCACCTGCCATGACACTCCTTTCCATTGGGACTGATTTCTTATTCCCTTTTATTTTTTTCAAGTCAGCAATTACATCACCACTTTGTACCAGGGACTATCTATGCCTCATTTATCAACCAGAATGACAGTTTCTTTACCTATGGGGCAGTGGTAAGCCAGTCCCAAATCCACATCCTACTGCCTACTTTCTCAGATTACTTCTGCTATCACTTCTATTAGTCTAGATCTAACAAGAAGTAAATATTAAGATGGGCTTAATTAGGCAAGGGTTTTATTAGGAAAGATGCCTCTATGACAGAAAATGTGAGGGAGCTGGAGAAACCTGGGGTGGGAGGCAAGTTTGACCCTCACTAAAGAAAGTTTGGATGGGGGCGCCTGGGTGGCTCAGTTGGTTAAGAAAGTTTGGATGGAAGCATCCTAGTCTGCCCTGCAATCTTAAAAGTTTCAGCAAAATTATCAGAGAGTCTTGGAGCCTACCTTAGGATCCATGTGTATTCAGGGAGCAGTCAGTGAGAAGTATGGCCTTGGTGAAAAATGTGATGGTGGGTTCAGAGTGTAGCAGCCAATGCCTTTGGTCAGTTAGGCTCCTTAGAACTGGAGGTCTGCAAGGTGCGTCCTTATGCTGCCATATTAGGTGAATAAAATATAACACATTAGTTCAGGGGGTAGAGAGGAGTAGGTTACAAACTCAAATAACTAGAGGGATGAGTCAGGTAATATAAATGAACAAAGTAGGCAGACTGGCTACTGGAAAGAAACACTGCTCAAGCTTGAAGATCATTTGGTCTCAGTGTTGGAAAAACGACAGGGTTTGGTGCTGTGAGGGAATGACTGTTGCATCCAAAAATTGGAGTCTAGCATTGCCAGATCTTCTGGGTTTGTTTTGTTTTGTTTTTGAGAAGCCAGAAATGTAGACATTTATATGATATATGAATTTTATATACTGAAAACTAATTTTAAGAAACCTTTTGAGCTAGCATCAACAAGGTGATTTTAGAGTTTATGCTCCTCCATTTAACTATCTCAACCATTCTTCTCACCTTCCTCTCTGTTACATATGCCAGCCAGCTCATTCTGCATTCTCCAATGTAAGATGGGATAACACCATTACCTACCCTTTCTTCCCTGTGCCTCCTAGTACTTGAATTTCTGGCATGGCAAAGACAAAAGCTTAAGATACCCTGTCGAGGCAAATTCTGCCCCCTTGTGCTGTGCCAATGTCATGGTCGCTGCCAAGGATGCTTCCAGTCCTTCTGTACTTGTTACCCGTAATATACTTTTTGGAGTTTCCTTTAGCCCTTGCCAATATCCTTCCCAGACCTATTGTCACCTTTGTCGCCATTTTAATTCAAACTAGTAGACACTTTCACACTTTTACACTCTTATCTTTAGACAAAACATGTTCCATATGTATGCATCTGTAACTTGGCAGTTCACTTCTTATTTTGAAGATTGACAAACAAAGAAAATAAAATTCCTGGGAATGTTTTCCGCTTGCTATAGAATACATCAAAATTTTTCTAAAATTTGGATGGGCTGAAAGCTGTTTGCTACATTAGAATGTGAGCGCTTTTTCCTAGTGAGAGGTACATGGTTTCATCTGAATCTTAAAGGTGTCTTTGACCCAGAAAATATATATGAAAATTTATGTTTTCGTTTCTGTTTTGTTTTTTTCTGATTCAGAACCTCTTCTATAAGAGAAATGTGCTTGGTCCCAAGCACCCTTAGGGCATTTTTCTATGCTGTTTCAGAGCCATGACTTTCTCATCCACCAATAATAGAAATTTAGGGAGGTAAATTTTTTCTTCTGCACACCTCTCACATCCCAACCATTCCTCCCTTAGAATTAGTCAGATTCAATAAATATGATTACACCATCCCACCCTTCTTTGCTTAAGTGTACATCTGAGCAAAGAGCATTTAGAGAGGTTGGGGCCTGTTCATGGACATTATTTTCAATCTCTTGCAGCCCCAGTCTAAGCTATTTGTTTATTCTCAATGCTAAAAGCAGTTTAAAATAAGAAATAAGAAATGTTGTGGTTGCATGTGTAGATATGGAAGACTTACTCATTCATTTCCTTATAAAAACAATGCCACGAAGCTTACATTTACTTTAAGAATGTTATTGAGGATATCATTTAGTCATTAAAGAGGGTCTTTTATGAGAGTCCACAAGATACATTTTGCTTTGATCTCAGAACCAGAAAGTTATAGCTTTCCTTGAGAAACTACTTGATTTTATCTAAAGTTTCTGAGAATGTAACTGAATAAATGCCATTCTACTGGAAAGCTTGGAGCCAATCTGTGAACCCCCCAAAAAGGTTAATGGTATTTATTTTGTGTTAAGCTCATGCTGACTCCATTTCATTTCCCCATCCTTTTTCTCTTTGTCTCCTTTTTCTTCTCATTTTAGAATTTAATCTTACCTAGCTATATGGCATATGTCTTTCATCGTATATCTTCTTAAAACTACTTTATAAATAAATTACACATACATCAACACCCCTCCAACTAACAAGTTCCTAATTACATTGAATGGTCACATCTGATACTCAAATATCAGGTAAAATTTTATGAGAGCCTTTATCCTGTCCAATTCAAAGACATATTACCACAGATGGGATTAATTTTAGAGTTGTTTCTGACCACATGGTGATATTTATTGAAAGCACATTGAAGTACAAATGCATGGACTGGAATTAGGTTGTGTCTACCAGCAGAAAACTTGTAAAGTTTGGCCTCAGATGCTGACATTCTTCAATCTCTGCTTCTTACCAGACTCAAAATAGTCCCGTGAGATGTGACTTCCGAAGAAATAATTTGACCTTCCAAACCTAGACATTTCTGAAGTAGAGAACAATTTACTGTTCTTCCATACAGATAGGGGTAAAGAGAAGAACAACATGAGCAGGTCAAGTTTTCATTAAACTTCTGAGGCTTAAACTCTTTCTTAGATCAATCACTTCTCATAAGAAACTCAGACATCTACTTTAGCTGACATCGTTTTTACAATTAGGTTTTTTTTTGCATGTAATACAATGATTGTTGATTTCACCAATTTTTTCTCTGAATACTCTTATGTTGTTTCATTGCAATGTGGCTGAGTTTATTCTTGCTATTTCATGTATTAGAATTTAAAATATCATTCATGGAACTTATATTTAATCAGACTGCTTCCAGGTTAAGTTGTCATGGGGAAATGCACTTTTTTTAAAATGGTGGATACTGCATCTCTATTGCCTAGGACCCTCCAAAAGCTTCCCACTGAATTCAAAATGAATCCAAACTTTGTATCATGATATAATTCTCCCCCAGGCTGATGTCTGACTAGCTCCTCTGTCTTCACCTCCTGCCATTTTTCCTTTCATTCTCAGGGCCCAATTTTCCTTTTATTCTTTTAATAACCAATATTAGTTCCCTCTCAAGCGTTTGCACTTCCTCCTCCTTTTTCATGAAAATTTCCCCTAGAGTCTTCAAATGTCTGACTCTTTCTCTTTATTCAAATTTGGCTTCAGTACACCTCTTAAGAGAGAGGCCTTTTATGAACAATAGTCTATAATGTCTATAACAGACTACTTCCCTATGTCCCCACCCAATCATATCATCACATCATTCTTTTCCTTATTTTATATAGATTATATTAATTAGTTTGTTTATTTATTAGTTTACTTATGTACTGTTTGGTTTCCATTGGTTGAATGTAAGCTCATTGAGGAAGTAAACCAGTTTGTCATGTTGAATGCCTTATCTCCTGTTTTTGTGACAGAACCTGGTGCCCAGTAGGTTCTCAATCAACATTTTTTCTTATTATTTTAATGAATGTAATAAAAATGAAGTACAACAGCTAATGCAAACAATGTTGGGTATTAACCTCAGTCATGCTTTACTGAGTTGGTGGACAGACTTCCTGGGAATGTCTTCTTCCCCTACTCTCCAGAAGCTGGTGGAGGAGGACTGGGAACGTTGAGTGTTTTCTTCACTCAGGGACAGTGTTTTGTTTTGTTTTCTATGCAAAAATTTGTATCTGTGAAATACATCCATTAGTTTTAGAAGGCTCAAATGTATGCCCAATAAGGCATTCTGTAAGATTTACTTTTCAGTTTGGCAAATCTCAATGATTTCATTTGAAAACACTGTGTACTTTCTACTTGAACCTCTTAATTGAAAGTTATATATATTTTGCTTGTCTGTATTATTTTAAAGTTAGTTTCAAAACCCTGAAATCGGGACGCCTGGATGGTGCAGTCGGTTAAGCGTCTGCCTTCAGCTCAGGTCATAATCCCGGAGTCCTGGGATCGAGTCCTGCATCAGGCTCATTGCTCTGTGGGGAGCCTGCTTCTCCCACTGCCTGCTGCTCCCCCTGCTGTGCTCTCTCTTTCTCTCTGACAAATAAATAAATAAAATCTTTGAAAAAAAAAACAAAACAATCAAAACCCTGAAACCCAGAGTTGCACAATATGGTCATATAAATCAGAAAAGCATTAGAATGAAATTGCCTTCCAAACTCCATATTATTTAGTCTTTATTCCTGTTTTACTACAAATCTGATGATAAAACTATTTTATGACTTGACCTCATATTTTATTAAAAGTACGGGCACCTGGGTGGCTCAGTTGGTTAAGCGACTGCCTTCAGCTCAGGTCATGATCCTGGAGTCCCTGGATCGAGTCCCGCATCCGGCTCCCTGCTCAGCGGGAGTCTACTTCTCCCCCTGACCCTCCCCACTCTCATGCTCTCTCTATCTCATTCTCTCTCTCAAATAAATAAATAAAATCTTTAAAAAAAAAGTACATGAGAGATAGTTGTGATAAACCATGCAGAAAAAATAATATTAATTGAGTTCATATCATATGCTAGGCACTTTTCTAAGCAAACTGATGGATTATCTCATTTAATCCTAAAACTAACTTCTGTGGCAGTGCTATGATCAGTTCCATTTTACAAATGAGGAGACTGGAGCGAAGAGCTCAGAGATAGTGTGGACTTAGGCTTTGAATCCAGGTAATCTGATCAATGGCTTTTGTGGCTTTCAGAAGGGAGAGGGAAGAACATTTTCTTTTGCTCTCGGCAGAAGAGCCACTGGACACTGCTCTACTTGCTGTTTGTCTGGATCACAGTCTTGGCAGATTGTGAAGTCCTTGGCTGTGAAGTTGTCTCCTAGGATCTTCCTTCCCCTCTACCCAGGAGTCTCCTGCCCATACTGCCTTCAAATATGCCATTCAATCCTTCTCTAAGCATTTCAATTTTGTTTGCTTTTTTTGATTACAAAAATATTTGCTCACCCTAGATAATTTTGTAAAAAGTAAAAATGTATTTATAGAAATATAAAAATTCCCCATAATCTCTAAATTATCAATACTTACTCCTTTTCTTCCAGTCTGTTATGATGTCTTCCCTTTATAATTAGATATTTTGTGTCTACATATCCTTATGTGTTGTTTCAGATCTCCTTAGACATGGCTGCCATGATGGGACTAGACATGAAAGAGATTTATTGAGGGAAATGCCTGTGCTGGGATAAGGGGAGAGAGCCAGAAAGGACTGAGAGAATCTTCACATCATGATGCAGGTCTGATCCTAGTAAAGGAGCACAAGGAGTAAAAAGAATTGGATATGAAGAATTTCAAGCTATAGGGCAATTCTAAAAGTTTCAGTGCAATGGCAGATCAGAGACATAGCCAATGGGCTGTCCATCAATTATGTTCTGTGTGGCTCATTATCAAGGTCACCAAGATCTACCCATTATGCAGTACACATCTCTTTCTCCATGCACATTCCAGGAGCAGATCCTCATGGTACTTGTGGGTCTCTCAACCTGTGGAGAAATATAAAAGGGGGAGGTTAGTAGTATGAACATATCCATGCTGTTGATCTAGAGGCCACATCTGATCTTCTCTCTTCTCTACCAACCATTCTAAATACTCCTCATCTTTAGCTATCACCTCATCAGGTCTTAGGGGCGTGCCTAATTGTGTGACTCAAACCTGCATTTCGGGGGAGTCTGAGCTCTTGATAATTATACCCTCCTCAGACAAAAGTCACTGTATGTGCTTCTTCACAGTTACAGTGGGGTCAGGGAATACCCGAGGCACCAAATGAATAATTTAGGTTTCATATGTGTTCCTCCCTGCCTCCATTGTATAAAAGCATCCTATTTCCTCCTGATGACCATAGTTAAGTATCTCTGCCACCATAGTGATTTCTTTTCTTTTTAGAACCTGCTGGGTTCTAAATATAAGAAATCCAAAATTGTCTGATAGCAGACTTAACTTGTAGTTCAGTGAGACCCTAGCTGTGTCCCCTGGCAAGGATATGCCCCTTTTGTGGACCACAACATCCAACACTAGAGATCCCAGAGATGATTTAGACAAGAATGAAAATTCTCCACTAGGTCTTGAGGAGTGATGATAAGGACTCTCAGTGCTTCCACCCTGAGTTCCCAGAGCCATGTAATCTTCCCACTGGGGACACAGCATCATAATAGAGTTTTCTGATCTCATACACACATAATAACAGGAAGGATATCATCCCATCTTTTCTGAATAGCCTCAAAGCTAGAGCTTCAGCTGTACCTTTAGAAGGCTATTCTATTGTTCTATAAGGCTGGCTATTTCTAAATGATGAGATGTCTGATATAACTAGTGAATCCCGTAGTCCTGGGCCCACACCCATACCTCCTTGCTGTAAAGTGGGGTCTGCTGATTGGATGCTATGGTGTAGGGATTCAATGTCTGTAGATCAGGCATTCTGTAAGCCTCAGGATAGTGGTTGGTAACTGAGTCTCAGAAGGCAGGAAAGAAACCCATACCCCGAACAGGTGTCTATTCCCGTGAGGATGAACCACAGCCCATATCAGCATGGAAAGAGCCCAGATAGTTGGTCTTCCATGTGACCAGTTGGTCTCTTGAGGCATAGTGCACACCGGGGGGTCTTGTGCTGTTATGGACTGAATTGTGTATACCCAAAATTTATATGTTGTTAAAGCCTTATTCCTTATTGTGATTGTATTTAGAGATGGGGCCTATAAACAGGGAAATAAGGTTAAGTGAGTTCATCAGGGGGGGACCCTAATCCAATAGAACTGCAGTCCTTATGAGCAGAGGACATCAGAGCTCACTCACTCTCTTTCTCTTTCCATGAATACCCAGAAAAAAAGACCATGTGAGGACACAGCAAGTAGGTGACATGTGCAAGCCCACCAGTGAGGCCTCACCAGAAACCAACCATGTTGGCACTTTGATCTTGGACTTCCAGTGTCCAGAATTGTGAGTAAATAAATTTATGTTGTTTACGCCACTCAGTCATCAGTATTGTGTTATTGCAGCTGAGCAGAATAATAGGTTACAGAGAGGATGGAAATTTAGAGAAGCAGCATCTGGGTTTGTGAGTCCATTATACTCTTCTCAGCAGATCTGAGACAGTGGAACATTTTCAAGACTTCCACACATATTCCCTTATTATTCACTAGTCAGACAACTCTGGAGAAATTGGAATTGTCTTAAATATGAATGAAGTATAAAATTCTAATAAAAAGCATTTGCCACTCAAATTCTTATTGAGTACCTGAATAGGTTAACAGTTCTAGGGAAGAGGTGGTTAATATAATATCTCAGCCATTAGAACTTCTAGTAAAGAGTGGGAAACTCAACTGATAAGGTATTTCTGCAAGAAGGTGTCTTTTGCCTTCAGTTCCAAAGGCGTTTTGTTGAGATTGCTAAAATTAGAAAGTGGAATTGTCTTGAATATCTTTCATGGTTCATTTATTAAACATTCAATATGAATAAATGTGAATCTGATATTTTTTAAATCTCAAAATAGATATATAGGAAAATGATTTTCTACTTCTTTGGAGTTGACATCTTTTTATCTGTAGACAAATTCCTAAACAATTCAGCAAATGTTATTTTGCACCTACTATGTACTTATTTTAGTATGTAGTGGGGATAAAACAATGAAAAACACAGGTGTTAATTCCACCCTTAAGGAGATTATAGAATAACGGGCTCTTTGTCAGAGCTTCACTGAAGGTGTCAAGGTCAAATATTTGTTACATCTTTCGATGCAGCTTTTGAGGCCTGTGTATCTGCTTTAATCCCACTAGCATCTGCACAGTCGAGAAGAATAGCATAACAAGAGGAAATACTGCCCAGAGTATCTGTCATTTTATTCAGTTGATACACATTGTAAAGATAAATCTTACTAATAGGGTAAGCAAGGATGAGCATTGTCATTCTGTGTATAGCAAGCTGGAAGTACAAACATTAAAAGCAAACAAAGGAAACCCAGTTTGTGCAGCATATCTAGTTCAAACCAAATTTGTGGCCCACGGAATTGGGACCTGGGTAAAATCTTCTAATTGTTTTATATTATTATTCTTTTAAGTTATATATTATAGACCATTTCTATAATGCATTCTAATGTGAGAGGATATTTATAAAGTAATACATAATTCTCAGTGATGAAATTCTTTTGTTCATCACTTACCAAAGATATTTTGATCTTTTAAGTTATCACTATTATTTTTGCACTGTCATGTACTATATTAAGTGTGTAGTGTGTGTGTGTGCGTGTGTATGTGTGCCTAGGTGTGCATTGTTGGGTATAACCCTTATATTTCTCCCTATATCATCCAGTTCTTTGTTTTACACTATGCACATTCTAGGGTTTCTGCTAAACTGCTGTTCTGTATTAAATTGCTGAACCTCATGGGGAAATGTCTTTTCTTTCCCTAAATAGATTTAATATAGCCATACAAAAGTTTATTCCCAAGACCTTTAGCTATATCCAATAAATATGTCCAAGTAAGAACATGCATTATTTTTCATATCATCAAACTCAAGGACAATATCACTGGAGCAACTTTACAGCTCTCTATAAAATTAAATACACATAACTCTTTTGTTACAGTTACCTCAGAACACATTGTATTTGAAGATGTTTCCAAGAGTCACAGTAAATTGCAGAATTAAGCCAAGTAGAATTTGCAGAATTAAGCCAAGTAGAAGATATTACTTTATGAATACAGTTTGCACTAAACTCATTTAAAAAAATATACCCTGTGATGTGGTGGTAAATTTACTTCTAAATTAAATTTAAAAAGTCTACCTCATAATTTTTCATATTTGCTGGAATACTAAAAATTGCTACATCTTTCCTCACATGATTTGGTTGCTAGACTACATAGCTAATGATGCGTAATCTACGAAGGTGTGAGTATTCCCTTAGTACTCTGACAAGACATTTCAGTTAATTATTCCTCCTTACAATTTGTCTTCAATTTGGAGTGTGATTCCAGTGGAAAAAACTTTATGATTAAAACTAATCTTTGCTATATCATGTTGATTTCTGGATGAGGAAATACCTGGGTCTGGAAAGAGTAAAAGCAAAGGAATACCCAGTGTTAGGAAATGTATGAGTAGGATAAGCTGTTCTATTCAAAAGTGGGCTGCTTTGTCTTTTTGAAAATTAGTGTCCTATTTTTTCTTGTTTATTGATTTTTTTTGCCATGGGTCTAATATTATTTTATTTTTAGTCACTGAACACTGCTTCAATTGGTTTATATTTTATATAAAGTTCCCTCTTAACTAGTACCGAGATTGGTGCTGTAAAATGCAATGTATATGTGACCTTAATATAATTAGAGAATTATGTAATTATGAAATTAGAGTTCTGATTGGTTTTATTTGATTTGAACAGCAGTGATCCACATCTCGAAGATGCAGGAAGCATAAAACACTCCTGCAGCAAACATAATACTGCCTGAGTTTTATATGTGACAACTTATATTTGTTAGACATAATTTTCTAGAATGGCAATTCAACAAACTCAGCAGATGAAATAGCCCAAGACAACAAACTCATTTATATTACTATATCAATAAGCCAGATATCTTTTGGATGGAGTCTCCTGTTCTTGTGAACTAACTTAAGACAGGTTCAAACCTCCAAACATAGCCTGTGGAAACCTAAGCCCTTTCTCTAACACTGTGTGAATTTACTGGAGCTTCTGTGATTATGGTTCTTCTGCCTTTGGGCTTATGCTTTTGTACATGCGGTTTTACCCCCAAACAACTCAGAAGTAATTTATTCCTATTCACAGTGTGTCAAGAAAAATATTCTACAAAAAATCACTCATGACTAAGGAAGTTCCATTAAATACTGATTGGGATGCATATGATGACAGGATGCTGGAGTTAAGAGAAGAGAGTCTGTACATTGAAGCAACGGAAATAATTAGAAAGTAAATAGTTTCTACTGGATACTTCTTACAGATGTTCCTGCTACACACCGTCTCTGACTCACTCTGGCAATTCTTTCTTTGTCTCCATACACTTGATCTTACAAGAAAAAAAATCCTGTCTTGTTTTTTTTTTCTGATACTAGCCTCCATAGGATTTAACCTCTACAGAAAGTAGCTTAGCAGGATAATTAGTCAAAGGCATTTCCTTTCTAATGGAAATTCTTGTTTTGGCCTTGTCCGAATCATTTTTTTGAATGAAATATTCTTAACAAATGAGGCAAAAATGGTTCACTTGTAGTATCTGAGGGCTTGCCATTCTGTAGTTAGGACTGGAGGGGGCGTCCTGAGGTTGGTGGGCAACAAAGCCTCACAGAACGATAGCTTCCTTAGTTATCGAACTCATCCTATGGTAAAGTCATCTCTGTAAAAGTAAAGCAGAATTTTCATAGGAAAATAATTTAAGGGCCTCTTCCTCTGGCTTCAAAGGACCAAACTTACCACTTGTAACTTTATATGGAAAGTAAGTTTTTTCTCTTTTTGGTTAAGAAGTGACAAGTATAGGGGCACCTGGGTGGCTCAGTCAGTTAAGCGTCTGCCTTTGGCTCAGGTCATGATCCCAGGGTCCTGGGTTAGAGTCCTGCATCAGGCTCCCTGCTCCCTCCTAAATAAATAAAATCTTAAAAAATAGTGACAAGTATTCTTGGCCTTTGTAGTATTAGTGAAAACCTACATTTAAAATTAAGTAATAAATTTACTGGATTTTTAATGTTGTACTCTCATAATAAAATTATATTAATTGTGTAATAATTTCTCAATTGGAATACATGTTATCAAGTCAGGTAATACCTTCTTGTCTTGGTATTTTCCCAGAAATAATATCTGTAAAATGCTCTATTTCCAGAGCAGAGTGCATTGATCCAGAACATCTGAATGGTTGTCTGTTTCAGAAGTGTTTTAAGAGTTACAACAAAAAACACAAAAGTATTTAGAAAAATTCTGTGTCTTGGCAGGCTAACAGGGCCAATTCAGAACTGAAAAATTATTTAAAATTAACTCAGTTGGGTTGAGATTTTGCTTTTTATTTCACATTCAATCCATCCACTTTTTTGAATACACACACACATATGTATAATTCATTTTTGAAAGAGAACACTGAAAATATCTATTTTGAAAATAATATGGACTGAATATACAAAAATGTCAGACATATGGCCAGAGACTTTATATGCTCATATTTTAGACATGTCTTCATATTTAAGAATTGTTTTGCACCGTTGCTTAGCAACATTCTGGTCATTTAATTCAAAAGCAACTTCCAAATTACAAAGCCTTTTATGAAAAAGAAATCCAGTAATCTGATTTTTTTTCATGGACAGAAAAAAAATGCAGAGAAAAGGTCTATTGTTGTGCATAAAGAAACTATAGTATTAAATGTTGAAAAATAACATTCTGACTAAATTATTTGTTGTGATCTTTATTTTAAGTCTTTTTAACTAAGACATTAATAATAATGAAGTCAATTGTTCTTCACTCTGTTCAGTTGCTGGTTAATGTGACATCCAATTTACGTCCAAAAGGTTAAGTGTATATGGAGAGCCTAATCTTTTAAGAAAAGGCTGGATGAAAATGTGGTTCTTCGTTTTCTGTTTTTGTGTTGCCTGAAGAAGAGATTAAGTAGGTACTTAATATATAAAACACATAAATATGTATTATATGCATAGCACTTATGCATCTATTACAAAAACTTGTTACATTCTGCCTGAGGCATTAGAGTTTTGCAAATATTTTATCCTCTGCACTAGTCTCTGTGCCCCTTAAAATCAGAACCTTTTCTTATTCGTCACTGAATTCCTATAATCTGGTAGTATCTTATATATAACAAGCTTTCCATAAATATGTGTCAAGTGGAATATTTTAATAATAGTAATTATCATAATAACAACGACAATATTTTGGAGCAGTTGTCTATGTCTCTGTGTCATATACTATATCAAGTGCTCTATTTTAATTGTAGAAGCAATTATGGTTATTTTTTCTGTTTATATCGAGGACAGAGGAGAAGGAAATCTTAAATTATAGCAACTGTAAAGGCTGGGAAACACTGCAACAAATAACCAAGAACTTGCAGTCTTCCACATTGTGATAAATAAGGTAAATGATTGTATTGCTTGTATTTTTAAGTATTGATAGGTTTAACAATTGTTTTTCTCAAACTTAGATCTCAAAACACACCAGGAATAATTCGTTATGTCTTAGTGTAGTGGATATCTGTTGATTTAGCCTGTGCAACATCTATGGTCTCATTGGATAAGAACTTCATATTTTTTTCCTTGGGAAATCGCCTCTCCTCCGTTCTCACTCAGTTCATGTGGCTACAGTGGGACAACCCATCCTCCAGCTCCAGAAGTGAGAACGTAAGCCATGCCTCATCTATGACAGCAGCCTTCCCTTTCTCTATCCCTGTTGTAATCAACTCAGCAATTAATACATGACTGAAACAAAGGAAACAGTAGCACTAGGCGTTCTGTTGCGAATGGGGAAAGAGGTGTGCTCTTTTCATTGGGATTGCTGAGCTGGTTGGATTTAAGACTAGAGCTACTTGTAGTCACTATTCTTTATTAGCATCCCTTTGGGACTAAAGCTAATGAAAAAGAAACAGCGCCAAGGCAAACATCACAGAATAATTGTTTCAAACAATGTCCACTGATGAATGCTAAAATCACTGGGTGAAAGTTTGAGGAGAAACAGGATATTAGCATAGTCTCAAAATGTCTCCTCCAAGTTATTTATCAATTATAAAGGGAGAAATGTTAACTTTACAATGAAGAAATCTGGCAGGGAAAATTTAACCAAGCAATTAAGGTCAACATCAGAAATAAGATGTATTGGCTTTATGTTCCCTCAATATTATACACTGAAAGAGGAAAAAAAAATCAGTATTTTGTGGTATTCTTGCCAAAAGTGCATACACTTAACCTAGTTATCAGTCAAGAAGAGATGTCAGACAAATTCAGATTGAGGCACATCCACAAAATAAGTGACCACTACTCATCAGAAGTTTCAAGATATTGAAAGCCAAGGGAAGACTGTGGAATAGTCACAGATAAGAAGTGACTGAAAAAACAGAACAGCTAATACAATATGGCAGCCTGGATTAGAACTTGGAACAGAAAAATAGATTTTAGGGGAAAAAATCTGCTGAAATTTAAAGAAGGACTGTAGTTTAATTGATAATATTGTACCAATGCTAATTTCCTGGTTTTGAAAATTGTATTATGTCTACCTAAATTGTTAACATTAGGGGAAACTGAATGATGAGTATATGTGAACTCTGTAATATTCTTCCAAATTTTTTGTGTGTCTAAGACTATTTTGAAATCAAAAGTTAAAAAAGCACACGCAAAAAGAAATTGAGTCAAGAAATTAAGAACAGTAGATTCCTGGCAACTTTATGTACCTCTATCTAGCTACATTTGAACACAGACATACCACTAGGCTTTCAGGTCATGAGTTGAAAAATGCTTTAATCATTTTAGTTGGATTTCTCTCACTTCCAAGCAAAACAGATATGACAAATACCTATTTCTTTCTTTTGCCAGGGAGTTTACTGTGGTCTCTCTAGAAAATGTCTCATGACTAATAAAGTGTTTCACATAAGGGAATTTTCCCAATAATTTCTATACTCAAGGCAATAATTATTTCATTTTAATAATTTTGCATGGAGGCATTTCTATATTATACTTTTCACTTTTATATCTTTGTTGTATAGTGTACTAAATATGATTTTTCATTCTTCCAATGATTAGGAGTCATCATTCTGAACATAAATCATCTTCTATCATAGAATGTGTTGACATCGTGATTGACTGAAGTGTAGAAATGTATGTTCATACATTACTTGACCTCTGATTATTAAAATTTATTATTTTGTCTATTCTTATAATTTATGGATTCCACTTAGCTCATATGGTTTTACATACATTTTCCTGCTGTTAACCTATTTATAACAGCCCTCCTCCCTGAACTTGCTGTTATATATCTGCTGTTGGAGAACACACTCTTACTGAAATCAAATCCAAATCAAGAGTCATACTATAAATGAGGGAATACTGGAAATACCTCTTATGTGATCAAAGTTCATAGATTTTGTGATATCTGTTTTGGACAAGGAATTTTCGTTGGTTTTGTTTTCTTCCCATATGTAATTATGGACTATGATCTATAAGGGTGAATTTGTTGAATGTGCAACCTTGGGATATGATAGTGTGATTTAATTAGAAATTAAAGTTTGTAGCCTATGTTTTTATTAATATTTTCCAGCATTTGTTTTCTTAATAAGTCATCAGTGCTCCTGCTCACTGTGATGTATTTCCCAAACTGACCTAAGAAAAATGAACATCACATAAGGACAAGGAGAACTATGAATAGTGCCAGGGCCTGTGATTACTTCTTCCTGCTTACAGAGTCATTCATGACATTCCTTTTGTGACAGGTCTTTTGTCCTAGCTGATGTGAATGTAGAGTTCTTTTTTGCCTGGATGTATCAACTCCCTACAGCCACCTTAAATGCCTATCCCCTTTTATCTTGGTCTCCTTCAAAATTTGTCTCTTGCACATGTATTGGGCTTATAATTAATCTGAGCTGATTGCATTTCTCCTCACTGCCCATATGCATCTATTATTATCCATTCTTCTTCTTTTTTTAATTCTTTCAAGTCAGCAGCAGCTATACTGTGCTGTCATTTCCTTGGCTTGGAATCAATTCTCTTTTCCTGCCAAGTGCCATAGATCCTACAAAGTGCTTCTGCTGCAGTAGTAATTTTGTTACCTAATATAAATGAACAGCGAGTCTTCAGAGCCTTTACTATAAATAGCATGGGGTTTCTCAAAGGTCTCCCACTGATTGTTCACCAGACTGATTTAATCTTTACTAATAGTCTTAATTCATAAATTGACATTTTAGCGGTTCTTTCTGGATTTTTCCCACCGCAGTCCCAATTAATTTTTTATTGTTTGTAAAGAATTGGTTATTAATAGTCTTAGAACACTTACTTGTAAATATAGCTAACCTTAAAGAAAGAGAAAAAGAGGAATAAACAGGAAGATTCAGATTTTTCCACCATTTCTTATTCTTGTAAACTATTTTTCCCTCAACCTTCTGAATATAATTAACTGTGAAGGGACTCTTTTCCTAATTGACAAAATTAGGATCATCAGTTAGTAAGCAAATTTATCAATGACTGGTGATACTCAGGGTACAGTGTTCAGTAAAAGGGAAATGATGTAATGGAGAAACCTCTGGGCAGGGAGTTGAAGAGGTTTAGTCCCAACTATAACAATATATTTCTGTGTGGTAATGTGCTAGTTCATTTCCATCTTCTGAAAATAGTTAGGCTTGACTACATGAACGTAAATTGCTTTCTTCTCTAATATTTTATGAGTCTAGAATACTGTCTTCCTTCAGGAATTCACAATTTAGTTGAAATGTAGAATGAGAAAAGTTGCATCGCCTGCAATTCCTTTTGAGAGTCTTATAGCACAGGGACCATGTTTTATCCTATGGTCTCAAGTCCAAACATAGCCTTAAACAGAGGTTCCAGTTTTTTCCCACTGAGACACAAATGACAGATGACAGTCATGTTTATAACACATACTTAAAGAAGCACGTGTGATTATGAGCTATTCCATGTCCAAGTGGTAACTTTCACCCCTTCTCTGTCAAGTTTTAAAATTCATTGAACCTATTGAATCTGCTCTTGTTCATTTATTTAAACATCTTTATTCAGGTGATATACCTGAATTGAATTCAGTTATATACAATAAACTGCACATACATAAGGTGTATGATTTAATGTGTTGGCATATGTATACATCTGAAAAATGATCACAATATGATGAATATATCTAACAATTCTAATGATTTCCTTGTGCTTCTCTGTAATTCCTCCCTTCTTCTTCTTCACCATATATTTCTATCCTTGAGCTAATATTGGTCTGGTTACTATCACTAGAGATAAGTTTGAATTTTCTAAAATTTTAAACAAATGAAATCAGGGAATGAGAAGATACTCTTTGGGGGGAAGTAAGGATGTGGCTTTTTGTACTGAGTAGGTATTTTGTACGTCCATCCTGTTGTAGGTATAAATAAGTCATTACTTTTTATTGCTAGGTTTCTTTTTTTTAATTTTTTACATTTTTTTACATTTTATTTTATTATGTTATGTTAATCACCATACATTACATCATTAGTTTTTGATGTAGTGTTCCATGGTTCACTGTTTGCATGTAACACCCAGTGCTCCATTCAGTATGTGCCCTCTTTAATACCCATCACCAGGCTAACCCATCCCCACACTCCCCTCCCCTCTAGAACCCTCAGTTTGTTTCTCAGAGTCCATAGTCCCTCATGGTTCGTCTCCCCCTCCGATTTCCCCCCTTCATTTTCCCCTTCCTACTATCTTCTTCTTCTTCTCCTTCTTCTTCTTCTTCTTCTTCTTCTTCTTCTTCTTCTTCTTCTTCTTCTTCTTCTTCTTTTAACATATAATGTATTATTTGTTTCAGAGGTACAGGTCTGTGATTCATCAGTCCTACACAATTCACAGTGCAAACCATAGCACATACCCTCCCCAGTGTCTATCACCCAGCCACCCCATTCCTCCCACCCCCCACCACTCCAGCAACCCTCAGGAAACCCTCTTGTTTCCTGAGATTAAGAATTCCTTATATCAGTGAGATCATATGATACATGTCTTTCTCTGATTGACTTATTTCATTTAGCATAATACCCTCTAGTTCCATCCATGTCATTGCAAATGGCAAGATTTCGTGGTTTTGATCGCTGCATAATATTCCATTGTATATGTATACCAAATCTTCTTTATCCATTCATCTGTTGATGGACATCTTGGCTCTTTCCATAGTTTGGCTATTGTGGACATTGCTGCTATAAACATTGGGGTGCACATACCCCTTCGGATCCCTACATTTGTATCTTTGGGGTAAATACCCAGTAGTGCAATTGCTGGGTCATATGGTAGCTCTATTTTCAACTTTTTGAGGAACCTACATACTGTTTTCTACAGTGGTTGCAGCAGCTTGCATTCCCACCAACAGTGTAGGAGGGTTCCCCTTTCTCCGCATCCTTGCCAACATCTGTCATTTCCTGACTTGTTAATTTTAGCCATTCTGACTGGTATGAGGTGGTATCTCATTGAGGTTTATTTTTCTCACTGTTTTTTTTTTTTAATTTTAGTATGTTATGTTAATTACCATACATTACATCATTAGTTTTTGATGTAGTATTCCAGGATTCATTGTTTGCATATAACAACCACTGCTCCACTCAGTACATGCCCTCTTTAATACCCATCACCAGGCTAACCCATCCCCATACTCCCCTCCCCTCTAGAACCCTCAGTTTGTTTCTCAGAGTCCATAGTCTGTCATGGTTCATCTCCCCCTCCGATTTCCCCCGCTTCATTTTCCCCTTCCTACTATCTTCTTCTTTTTTTTCTTTCTACATAAAATGTATTATTTTTTTCAGAGGTACAAGTCTGTGATTCAACAGTCTTACACAATTCACAGCACTCACCATAGCACATACACTCCCCAGTGTCTATCACCCAGCCACCCCATCCCTCCCATCCCCCAAAACTCCAGCAACCCTCAGTTTGTTTCCTGAGATTAAGAATTCCTCATATCAGTGAGGTCATATAATATATGTCTTTCTCTGATTGACTTATTTCGCTCAGCATCATACCCTCCAGTTCCATCCACATCATTGCATATAGCAAGATTTCATTCCTTTTGATCACTGCATAATATTCCATTGTATATATATACCACTTCTTCTTTATCCATTCATCTGTCGATGGACATCTTGGCTCTTTCCATAGTTTGGCTATTGTGGACATTGCTGCTATAAACATTGGGGTGCACGTACCCCTTCAGATCACTACATTTGTATCTTTGGGGTAAATACCCAGTAGTGCAATTGCTGGGTCATAGGGTAGCTCTATTTTCAGCTTTTTGAGGAACCTCCATACTGTTTTCCACAGTGGCTGCAGCAGCTTGCATTCCCACCAACAGTGTAGGAGGGTTCCCCTTTCTCTGCATCCTTGCCAATATCTGTCGTTTCCTGACTTGTTAATTTTAGCCATTCTGACTGGTGTGAGGTGGTATCTCATTGAGGTTTGGATTTGGATTTCCCTGATACCAAGCGATGTTGAACAGTTTTTCAGCGGTTTGTTGGCCATTTGGATATCTTCTTTGGAAAAATGTCTGTCCATGTCTTCTGCCTATTTCTTGATTAGATTATTTGTTCTTTGGGTGTTGAGTTTGATAGGTTCTTTATAAATTTTGGATACTAGCCCTTTATCTGATATGTCATTTGTAAATATCTTCTCCCATTCTGTCGGTTGTCTTTTGGTTTTGTTGACTGTTTCTTTTGCTGAATCTTGATGAAGTCCCAATAGTTCATTTTTACCCTTGCTTCGCTTGCCTTTGGCGATGTTTCTAGGAAGAAGTTGCTGTGGCTGAGGTCAAAGAGGTTGCTGCCTGTGTTCTCCTTTAGGATTTTGATGGACTCCTGTCTCACATTTAGGTCTTTCTACCATTTTGAGTCTGTTTTTGTGTGTGGTATAAGGAAATGGTCCAATTTCATTCTTCTGCATGTGGCTGTCCAACACCATTTGTTGAAGAGAATGTCTTTTGTCCATTGGACATTCTTTCCTGCTTTGTTGAATATTACTTGACCATAGAGTTGAGGGTCCATTTCTGGGCTCTTTATTCTGTTCCATTGATCTATGTGTCTGTTTTTGTGCCAGTACCATACTGTCTTGATGGTTGCAGCTTTGTAATAGAGCTTGAAGTCTGGAATTGTGATGCTGCCAGCTTTGCTTTTCTTTTTCAACATTCCTCTGGCTATTCAGGGCCTTTTCTGGTTCCATACAAATTTTAGGATTATTTGTTCTATTTCTTTGAAAAAAGTTGATGGTATTTTGGTAGGAATTGCATTAAATGTGTAGATTGCTCTAGGTAGCATTGACATCTTCACAATATTTGTTCTTCCAATCCATGAGCATGGAACATTTTTCCATTTCTTTGTGTCTTCCTCAATTTCTTTCATGAGTATTTTTTCGTTTTCTGAGTACAGATTCTTTGCCTCTTTGTTTAGATTTATTCCTAGGTATCTTATAGTTTTGGGTGCAATTGTAAATGGGATCGACTCCTTAATTTCTCTTTCTTCTGTCTTGTTGTTGGTGTATAGAAATGCAACTGATTTCTATTCATTGATTTTATGTCCTGCCACTTTACTGAATTCCTGTATGAATTCTAGCAGTTTTGGGGTGGAGTCTTTTGGATTTTCCACATAAAGTATCATATCATCTGCAAAGAGTGAGAGTTTGACTTCTTCCTTGCCAATTTGGATGCCTTTTCTTTCTTTTTGTTGTCTGATTGCTGTGGCTAGGACTTCTAGTACTATGTTGAATAGCAGTGGTGATAGTGGACATCCCTGTCGTGTTCCTGACCTTAAGGTGAAAACTCTCAGTTTTTCCCCATTGAGAATGATATTCGCTGTGGGTTTTTCATAGATGGCTTTTATGATATTGAGGTATGTACCCTCTATCCTTACACTCTGAAGAGTTTTAATCAAGAAAGGATGCTATACTGTGTCAAATGCTTTTTCTGCATCTATTGAGAGGATCATATAGTTCTTGTTCTTTCTTTTATTAATGTATTGAATCACATTGATTGATTTGCAGATGTAGAACCAAGCTTGCAGCCCAGGAATAAATCCCACTTGGTCGTGGTGAATAATCCTTTTAATGTACTGTTGGATCCTATTGGCTAGTATTTTGGTGAGAATTTTTGCATCCATGTTCATCAGGGATATTCGTCTGTAATTCTCCTTTTTGATGGGGTCTTTGTCTGATTCTGGGATCAAGGTTATTCTGGCCTCATAAAATGAGTTTGGAAGTTTTGCTTCCATTTCTATTTTTTGGAACAGTTTCAGAAGAATAGTTATTAATTCTTCTTTAAATGTTTGGTAGAATTCCCCTGGGAAGCCATCTGGCCCTGGGCTCTTGTTTGTTGGGAAATTTTTGATTACTGCTTCAATTTCCTTAGTGGGTATAGGTCTGTTCAGGTTTTCTATTTCTTCCTGGTTCAGTTTTGGTAGTTTATACATCTCTGGGAATGCATCCATTTCTTTCAGATTATCTAATTTGGGAGCATATATTTGCTCATAGTATGTTCTTATAATTGTTTGTATTTCTTTGATGTTGGTTGTGATCTCTCCTCTTTCATTCATGATTTTATTTATTTGGGTCTTTTCTCTTTTCTTTTTGATAGGTCTGGCCACGGTCTTAACAATCTTATTAATTCTTTCAAAGAACCAGCTCCTAGTTTTGTTGATCTGTTCTACTGTTCTGTTGGTTTCTATTTCATTGATTTCTGCTCTGATCTTTCTTATTTCTCTTCTCCTGCTGGGTTTAGGCTTTATTTGTTGTTCTTTATCTAGCTCCTTTAGGTGTAGGGTTAGGTTGTGTATTTGAGGCCTTTCTTGTTTCTTGAGAAAGGCTTGTATTGCTATATACTTTCCTCTTAGGAGCACCTTTGCTACATCCCAAAGATTTTGAACAGTTGTGTTTTCATTTTCATTGGTTTCCATGAATTTTTTTAATTCTTCTTTAATTTCCTAGTTGACCCATTCATTCTTTAGTAGGATGCTCTTTAGCCTCCATGTGTTTGAGTTCTTTCCAACTTTCCTCTTGTGATTGAGTTCTAGTTTCAAAGCATTGTGGTCTGAAAATACGCAGGGAATGATCCCAATCTTTTGGTACCAGTTGAGACCTGATTTGTGACCTAGGATGTGATCTATTCTGGAAAATGTTCCTTGGGCACTAGAGAAGAATGTGTATTCTGTTGCTTTGGGATGGAATGTTCTGAATATATCTGTGAAGCCCATTTGGTCCAGTGTGTCATTTAAAATCTTTATTTCCTTGTTGATCTTTTGCTTAGATGATCTGTCCATTTCAGTGAGGGGGGTGTTAAAGTCCCCTACTATTATTGTATTTTTTCGATCTGTTTCTTTGATTTTGTTATTAATTGGCTTATATAATTGGCTGCTCCCATGTTAGGGGCATAGATATTTACAGTTGTTAGATCTTCTTGTTGGATAGACCCTTTAAGTATGATATAGTGTCCTTCCTCATCTCTTATTGTAGTCTTTTGTTTAAAATCTAATTTGTCTGATATAAGGATTGCCACCCCAGTTTTCTTTTGATGTCCATTAACATGGTAAATGGTTTTCCACTCCCTCACTTTCAATCTGGATGTGTCTTTGGGTCTAAAATGAGTCTCTTACAGGCAGCATATCGATAGGTCTTGTTTTTTTATCCAATCTGATAGCCTGTGTCTTTTGATTAGGGCATTTAACCCATTTACATTCAGGGTAACTGTTGAAAGATATGAATTTAGTGCCATTATATTGCCTATAAGGTGACTGTTACTGTATATTGTCTCTATTCCTTTCTGGTCTATGTTACTTTCAGGCTCTCTCTTTGCTTAGAGGACCCCTTTCAATATATCTTGTAGGGCTGGTTTGGTGTTTGCAAATTCTTTTAGTTTTTGTTTGTCCTGGAAGCTTTTTATCTCTCCTTCTATTTTCAATGACAGCCTAGCTGGATATAGTATTCTTGGCTGCATATTTTTCTCACTTAGTGCTCTGAATATATCATGCCAGTCCTTTCTGGCCTGCCAGATCTTTGTGGATAGGTCTGTTGCCAATCTAATGTTTCTACCATTGTAGGTTACAGACCTCTTGTCCGAAGCTGCTTTCAGAATTTTCTCTTTGTCTCTGAGACTTGTTTAATTTTACTATTTGATTATGGGGTATTGACCTATTTTTGTTGATTTTGAGGGGGGTTCTCTGTGCCTCCTGGATTTTGATGCCTGTTTCCTTCCCCAAATTAGTGTAGTTCTCTGCCATAATTTGCTCCAATATACCTTCTGCCCCTCTATCTCTTTCTTCTTCTTTGGGATCCCAATTATTCTAATATTGTTTTGTCTTATGGTATCGCTTATCTCTCGAATTCTGCCCTCATGATCCAGTAGTTGTTTATCTCTCTTTTTCTCAGCTTCTTTATTCTCCATCATTTGGTCTTCTATATCACTAATTCTCTCTTCTGCCTCATTTATCCTAGCAATTAGAGCCTCCATTTTTTATTGCATCTCATTAATAACCTTTTTGATTTTGACTTGGTTAGATTTTAGTTTTTTTATTTCTCCAGAAAGGGTTTTTCTACTATCTTCCATGCTTTTTGCGAGCCCAGCTAGTATCTTTAAAATCGTCATTCTGAACTCTAGTTCTGACATATTACTAATGTCCATATTGATTAGGTCCCTGGCAGTTGGTACTGCCTCTTGTTCTTTTTTTTGAGGTGAGCTTTTCCGTCTTGTCATTTTGTCCAGAGGAGAATAGATGAATGAGAGAACAAAATGCTAACAGGGTAACAATGACCCCAGAAATATACACTAAACAAATCAGAAGAGACCTCCCCAGATTAGATTAGTCCAGGGGTGCCTGGGTGGTTTAGTTGGTTAAGCAGCTGACTCTTGATCTCAGGGTTGTGAGTTCAAGCTGCATGTTGGGCTCCACACTCTGTGGAGCCTTCTGTATTCGGGGATACAGGCTGCCAGTAGTCCTTTGATGATATTGAAATGATTGTCCCCCACCTTCAGGCAGCCATTCATTACATTTTTAACAAGTACCCTAGGTAATGTGCTTCTATGGGAAGTATCATTTATCATCCATTGATCTTGTTATGGAACCTGGATTGGATTGTCTGTCAGAAGAACCAAGCGGCACCCAGAGATCTTAGAGGATAGGAAGTTTATTTAATGCCGGCAGGCTCAGAGGAGAGTGATCTCCAAAGGTCTGAGCCCCGAGCACCTATTGCTAGGTTTCTTAATCCATTTCCCTGCTGGTGGACATTTATTTGTTTCAAGTATTTGACCATTACAAAATAAAGCTACTGTGAACATTTATGTATATAACTTATATGGACATGTGCTTTCCATTACTTTGGATAAATACCTAGGAATGATTGGATCATATGGTAGGTATCTGTTTATCCTTTTAAGAAATTGCTAAACTCTTTTCCATAGTAGTTATACTATTTTACATTCTGACTCCAGTTCCTCTACATCTTCATCAGCATTATAGTCAATTATTTTAACGTTAGCCATTCTAATAGGTGTAGTGGTATATCATTGTGGTTAACTTGCATTTCTTTAATGACTCATGATGCTGAGTGTTTTGTGTATGTGTATGCTAGAGATCTGTGTATCCTTGGTAATATGTCTGTTAAAATCTTTTGCACATTTTTTTTTTATTTTGGGGGTTTTGGTTTCATAATTCTAAGTCCTGAGGTTTCTTTATATATTATGGGTATAAATTCTTTATCAGATAAGTGATTTATAAGTATTTTCATTCAATGTGTGGCTTGTATTTTCATTATCTTTATAGTTTTTTATGAAGAACAGAAGTTTTAAACTTTATGCTCTATTTTTAAAATAATAAATGGCTTGCAGATTCTGGCACTTTTTTATTAGCAAATAATGTGTTACTTACCTCACAACAAATCACGATACACAAATGTGTCATGATACTATCTAAGACCACGCTGAGCTAAGGGAGTCCTTCTTGGTGATGAGGTCATGATTAGTGCAGCCATTTACAGTATTAAATTTTTTCTTAGTTACATAGTATTTGCTGCTACCCAGTCACTTCATTTTGGGGTTATTTAAGAATAACTCAGGGTAAAGGTTGTTGGAGAAGTAAGCTCCAGGTTGGATAAACTTCATTTGCATGTAAGTCAAAGGAATGAATATATAAATAATTCTCTACCTTTATACCTTGGTGGATTCATTGTTGTATTTTCAGTATCGGAATATTAAGTTTATATCCTTGAAGTGGAACTGTATTGTTGGAAAAACACTAATGTGTTCCTAACAGTCCAAAGCAATTACTTTTTATATAATGCTTTTTATGTAGCAATTATGTTTTTTGCCCTTAACTCTATTACTCACAGAGAGTAGATGCTAATCTCCAAGACAGGATGTTTTATGCTAAAAGAACATGCAGTCCCAGACTGCTAAAGACAGGGAAATAACAAGACTCATGATAAATAGAATCTGTCCATTCATAGAAGTGCTGTTCTTGTTCATGGTAATGGGAAGAATGGATTTGGGAAGCTGGACTCAATCTCGTTATGGTTGATTCATATCTTCCTAATTACTTCCCCCAATTTTTGTATACAAAAATCTTGTCCATACATTATCAAACTTTGTTTTGATCAAAGTTTGGTCTTAGAATCTTCAGTATCCTCTAATAAAATAAAGATAATGGGTATCCTCTTGTTTAAAATGAAAATATCCTGGAAAGTATAATATAATATTAAATCTTCCCATTTTATAATTGAACTTAATCAAAATATTTTCTAATACTTACACTAGACCTGACCATTAAAGTATTGGTAAGTTGAATTTGGTGTGAGAAAGGAATGAAAAGTAATTTTGGAATATAGTCATTGAAAATAGGAGAAGGTAAATACAATAGGTTATTGTGTGATATGATGTGGTAAAAAACTAAGGACAAATACCAGAAGTCCAACAATATCCTTTTTTTTTTTAAAGATTTATTTATTTTAGAGAGAGAGTGAGCAAGCAGAGGTAGGGGCAGAGGGACAGGGAGAGAATCTCAAGCAGACTCCCTGCTGAGCAGGAGAGCCTGATGCAGCACTCAATCTCATGACCCCGAGGTCATGATTTAAGCCAAAATCAAGAGTTAGACGCTTAACCAACTGAGCCACCAGGCACCGCCTTATCTTATTCTTTAATATTAAAGCTCCCAAGTTCTAGCTGAACATATGGTTATCATTTATAGGCTACATTCCCACTTTCTTTGCAGTTGGTGTACTCATGTGACTAAGTTCTGGACAATAGGGCATAATTGGAAATAATGCTATTTGTAGTAATACCCATAAAAAGAAATGTACTTGTGCTCACTTGCCTTCTTCTTATTCCCTGCTGTGGCAGGCCACGAGTACTTGATAAGAACAGCATCTGTGGACCTGAAGATGGAAGTCATGTGTTCAGGACTATACAAATACCTTCTGATCTCAGGCTCTTTACCTCTGGAGACATAAGGATTTATGAAAGAGATAATAAACATCTATTTTCTTTAAGTTTCTGTATTTTGGGATTTCTTTGTTATAGCAGCTTAGCTTGTGTTCCAATTAATAATGTCAGGATTATCAAGGAAGGGAAGATATGACAAATTTCTAAAGAGGGTTAGAAAGAGAGGTTTAAATGTTTCATATATTTTAATTTTTCTGAAGTTTGATAATGTATAGATAGCATTCTTTGTATACAAAAGTTGGACTATTTCTTTGAAACAAAATGAACATTTTTATATTACAGGGATGTTCAAAGAAATCATCTGCCAAATTATTTTTTATATGTAAGCTGAGTAAAATGGGTTTCTTCAGAGGTCAATTTAAAATCTAATGGATACTCTGCTGGAATGGTTAATAAGGTATCTGATCTCAAGATTAGAAATTGTTGCCCAATTATACATACAGCAGTTATTTCCTTCTAAATGAATTTACTGAGTTACACACACACACACACGTATATGTACATTCACACACATGAAGTGTGTTTTAAAACTGAAAACTCAGTCTTTAGGAATTGTACAGATCAGTTTTTTGTTTGTTTGTTGTTGTTTTATTGTATTATTAGGCCCAAAATTTGTGTATTTCTCAAAGTCTGGAAATCTTCTGATTGGGCTTGATGGTGGTTTTAAGCCTTAGGTTAGCAAGTGGGAGCTGTGGTACAGTTTGACCTTAATTATATTCAGCAGCCTATGTGTTTCTTGAGTTAGTGTGTCCTGTTTTGTGGTTGACTTTTTACCAGATAACCTGGGGAGATTGCTTTGAACTTTGCCTCTTGTAAAGACTGGCCACATGAGTTTACGAACTTGCCAGGTTACCGCACTTCGTGAAGGCTTTATTCGCAAGCTTGTGGCAATTTTCATTTAGATGAGCGACTTTTATTCAGGCAAGTGGCTATTTTTAAATCATCAGGACTAGAGCAGCAGCATTAGCAAATGCAGGTAGACAGTACTGCCCTTAGCGATCAGGCACCGCAGAGGCAAGGATTCAGTTATAGAGAAAAAGAATGGATTACTTTTCTGTGGCTGTGTAACACATTTCCACAACCTTAGTAGCTTAAAACGATACAAATTTACTCTTTCACAGTTTCCATGGTCAGGAATCGGGTACATTTTCTGCTCAAGTTTCACATGGTTGCAGTCAAAGTGTTAGCTGGGGCAGCATTCTTATCTGAAGTTTGAGAACCTCTTCCAAACTCATTCAGTTTGTTCGCAGAATTCATGTCTTTGCAGCTATCGAACTCGTGGCAGCTTCCATTTTCTTCTAGGCCAATAGGAGAATGTCTCTCACACTTGACCTTATTCTTTCTATCTATCTATCAATCATCTATCTATCATCTATCTATCTATCATCTATCATTGTGGTAAGAACAGTTAATGTGAGTGTTACCCTCTTGACAAATTTTGAGGACATAATACGTTATTGTTAACTACAGGCATAATGTTGTATAGCATATCTCTATAACTTATTCATCTTGAGTAGCTAAAACTTTACATCTGTTGAACATCAACTCCCTATTTCTCACTCCCTCTAGTCCCTACAAATTCTATTCTCTGTTTCTCTGAGTTTGACTATTTTAGATACTTATGTAAGTGACACCATGCCATATATTTCCTTCTGTGACTGCCTTATTTCCCTTAGCGTAATGTCCTTGAGGTTCATCCACTTTGTTGAATGGTGTTGAGAAAACTGGATATCCACATGAAAAAGAATGAAATTGGACCCTTTTACCACACACTAAACCATTTCAAAATGGATGAAAGATTAAAGACTTAAACATAAGATCTGAAACTATAAAACTCCTAGAAGAAAACAGGAGAAAAGTTTCCATGTTATTGCTCTAGGCAGTGATTTCTTTGATATAACATCAAAAGCAAAGACAACAAATGCAAAAATAGACACATGAGACTACATTAAACTAATCAGCTTCTGCACTGCAAAGAAAACAGTCAACAGAAGGAAAAACAACCTAGAAAGGGAGAAAATATTTGCACACCATATATCTGATGAGTTAAAAACATATAGGAAACTCCTACAACTCACTAGCAAAACACACAAACAAACAAAACAAAAAAACAAATAAAACACAACCAATTAAAAAATCAGGAAAGGACTTGATAGACATTTTTCCAGATAACACATACAGATGGCCAACATGTATATGAAAAGGTGCTCAACCTTACTAATCTTCAGGGAAATGCAAATCAAAACTATAGTGAGATAACACTTCACATCTGTTAGGATCTAGGTTATTATAAAACAAAGAAATAAAAAGATAACAAATGTTGGTATATTTGTGGCGAAATTGAAATACAGACTATTAGTGGACATGTAAAATGGTTCAGACACTATGGAAACCATGTGAAAGTTCCTCAAAAAATTAAAAATAGTATTCTTATATGATCCAGCAATCCCATTTCTATATGTATGTCTAAAAAAATTGAAATCAATATCTTGAAGAGACATCTGCATTCTTATGCTCACTGCATCATTATTCACAATAGCCAACATATGGAAACAACCTAAATGTCTGTCAGCAGATGAATAGATAAAGAAAATCTGGTATATACATACAATGGAATATCATTTAGCCTTTAAAAAAAAAAATAAAGGAAAGGAAATCCTGCCACTTCACTTTATTTTAAAAGACTTGCTTGATTAGATCAAACTCACCAAGATAATATCCCCAATTTAAAGCCAGTTGATTAGGGATTTTAATTACATCTGCTAAGTCCATTCATAGTAACACATTAGTGTTTGAATAACTAGGAGAAAGTTTGTACAGCAGGGGCTGGAAATCTTGAGGCAGGAGGAAGGGATATCTTATTCTTACCAAGTCTGCCGACCACAGGGAATCATTCCTAAATGGACCTTTAGATATCAAAGTAAGAAATACTTTTTCAGCTGCTTAAGTTGTCTTTCTTAGCTAAATATATAAGCCAAGGCCTAGCCTTTTATCCACAAAGAGAGTTGAATTCCACCTGGTGCTATAGAACCCAAGTTTTGTTTTAGATTAAAATTGTTCTTGCCAGGCATACCATGCTAGATAGACTGCCTCACAGTCAAGAGAACCTTCCACCAACCTGCTCTGGAATTATTAATTACTAAATTCTGAATGTAGCTTTAGATAGCTGAGCTTCAATGTGTCATTTCATTCACAATGAAGGATCAGATATTATAAGTAAATAAATAAAAGGAAACAATTTCCTTATTATAAAAAGAATAGTCCTTCTTTCAAGGTTGTGATAGTAGAAAAACACATTATTGTTAAGCCTCAAGGCTAAGATGTGAGTAGCTCTCATACAAATAAAATGACAGAGTAGCCAGAAGCTTAGTAAAGAGAACCAACTCTAGGGTTTGGAAAGCCAGTGTACATATATTTCTAGGCTGAACTTGCTCAGGAACAGTCAGAGCAAGATGTGGGATAGACTTGAAAGCACTACCCAAACCTCAAACAGATCAGCAATGTCTGACGCTTCACAGCAAAGGGGCTTAAACACAACCTCTAACTGGACATTGGCATAACAATAAGCTACTCTGACCAGAGGTGACTTTTTTTTTTTTTTAAGATTTCTTTATTTGAGAGAGAGAGCAAAAGGGAGAGAAAGAGAGAGCAAGTGGGCGGTGGGGTGCGGGAGGAGCAGAAGGAGAGAATCTTTCAAGCAGACTCTCCGCTGAGTGCAAAACCTGACACAGGGCTCAATTCCACAACCCATGAAATCATGACCTGAGCTGAAACCAAGAGTTGGACACTTAACTGATTGAGCCACCCAGATGCCCCCAGAGGTGACTTCTTAAGAAGCCAAGTTTTAAAATAATCTTATAGTCATCCCTGGCAGCCTCAAAAACTATATGAATGCCAAAGGCTGCATTCTCTCAGTAATGATCGGAAAGAACCTCCAAGGTACTATTTCTGCCTGAACATGGGGAAAAATATAAAATCCCTGAACTGTGATAGTCTCCAAACTACACACACATGTCCAATAGTAAAGGGTAAAAATCTAACTGTCTAAGAAGGCTTCTGTGTAACCTTTGACCAATAAGTGGTTTATGCCGACCTAAGAGTGACCAAGATTAAAAAACAACAATAAGAGAGGAAAAATATGAGTGACAACATCAGAGGCTGCACACTGCAGGAAAAATACACATTATAGAATCATTTCAGCCAAGTCTCTAAACAAATAAGCCAATGACCAAGAAAGTTACAACAGCTAGCTTCATTTACCAGTACCCAGAATTCATACCATATATTTTTGAAAATGTCCAAGTTTCAACAAAAATAATGATACATGACAACAAATGAGAAAGTTTTTCCTATGATTCATATGTAGGGAAAAAACTGGCAGTAGAGTAGATATTTGAAGTGCTCCAGATGGTAGATTTAGCAGACAAAGGCTTTAAAGCAGCTACTGCAAATATGTCCAAAGTACTAAAGGATACCATACTTGAAGAATTAAAAGAAGGTGTGATGATCATCTCATAAAATATTGAATATCAATGATGAGATAGAAATTATTAAAAAGAACAAAGTTAACATTCTGTGAAAGAAAGGTAAAATAACTGAAATAAGAAATTCACTAGAATGGTTTCAACAATAGACTTGAGCTGATAAATGAAGAAAATCAATGAACTTGAAGATAGATCAATAGAGATTATATAATCTGAAACAGAGTAAAGAATGAAGAAACATTAACAGAGTCTCAGAGAAATGTGTAATACCATTAAGTACACCAGTATACATATAAAAGGACTACCAGAAGGAAACAAAAGCAAGGGAGAGAATAAATAATCAAGGAAATGCAGGCTGAAAACTTCCCAAATTTGATGAAAAACATTCATGCACAGAACCAAGAACCTCAACAAACTGTAAGATAAACACAAAGAGCAAAACAACCATACCAATCATAGTCAAAATGTTGAAAGATAAAGAGAAAATCTTGAAAGGAGAAAGAGAAAAAAGAACCATAACATCAAACTATAGAGTTCAGAAGGCACTGGCATGGATGACACATTCAAAGTGCTAAAAACAAAAACTGTTAAAAAATCTTATATCTAGCAAAATTATCTTTCAAAAATGTGTGAGATAAATGGATGAGATAAAGACATTCCAAGATAAACTAAGATGAAATATTAAAGAAAGAAATATTAAAAGAAGTTCTTACGACTGAAAGCAACTGACAGAGTAATTCAAAGCCACAAGAAAAAAGAGTGCCAGTAAAGGTAATTATGTAGGTAATTAGAAAATACAGCATAATTGCATAGTTCTTTATCTTTCTTCTCTTGACTGATTAAAAAGCAATAGTGTAATCTGACATGTACATGATGATATTATTGGGTATATAACATCTGGAAATGTAGCATATTTGACAATAATGGCACCAAGAAGGTGGACAGGAACAAAGCTATGTTGGAGTACAGAGATGACACTAGATAGAAGTAAAGAGAACCAGAAAAAATAAATTATAAAGTGCATATAACAAACTATACATATATACATGCTTTTATTTATTTAGCTTCTTTAAAAGATAGAAGATTATATAAAGTCATGACTATAACCATATATTGTTCAGTTTTTAAAATAGATGTAGTATAAATGTCAGTAATAGCACAAAAATATAGGGAGGAAATGGAGCTACATAGGAATGAAGTTTCTATATTTTATGGAAAGTTAAGTTGGTATAAATCTGAAGTAGACTCTAATGAGTTAAGATGTATATTCTAAGTCCTTAAGAAACCACTAATAAATGATTTAAAAATGCAGTTTTCCAAATTTGTTAGAAATGGTCCAGTGCTATGATAATAATAATAATGTCCTGCTAATGCTTTGATTTTTTTTTTTAATGAGGCACATTACAGTTTTTGACTTTAGGTTCAACTTTGTAGGTGCTGTGGGATTTAAAGCTTTTCCAACAGATGAAAACTGACACTATAGCTGTAAGCATCAAGACTTCTTCTTGCAGAGAGTAAATGGAATAAGAAATTGGGGAGAACTTTAAATTCATTAGGTTTTAAATTCTTTCATCTGAATAAGATATTTTGATTTTAAACATAAAGTTCTTTGGATTTTTTCATATTTTTTTGTGAAATAATTATGGAAGAGATTTGTATTCAAATATGGAGCATACCGGGCGCCTGGGTGGCTCAGTTGGTTAAGCAACTGCCTTCGGCTCAAGTCATGATCCTGGAGTCCCTGGATCGAGTCCCGCATTGGGCTCCCTGCTCAGCAGGGAGTCTGCTTCTCCTTCTGACCCTCCCCCCTCTCATGCTCTCTCTACCTCATTCTCTCTCTCAAATAAATAAATAAAATCTTAAAAAAAAAACAAAAAACAAATATGGAGCATACCTTAGCTGCTATTTTATCATTGGTATATCTCGGTCATTTAATCTTATTGCAGTAACTTTGATGAGCTATAAAGAACACGAATTAACATAATTTGGGGTGGAAAATAGAAGAGTATACAATTTTGGATTGAGCAACCCTTGAAGTTAATTTAATTGATAAATTAAAATAGTTTTTTGATGCATTGCACAGCTTTCTGTGGGATATACATCACCCATCAGAGGATTAAATGTAGTCCAGAAAGAAGTCATTGGTATTTTGGCTGGAGTCTCTTGAGTATGGAAGCAGGAGAGTTCGGACAAAAATACGGATATGCTCACATGGGAGGCACAATCACAATCTAGGTTGACCATAAGTCAAATGATCATTCTAATAGCTAAGAGTGCACAAAGCTTAGGAGGTCAACCAAGACCACTCCTTTCTCTAGCAAGTCTTCCTTAGAAAGGAGGTTCTCAAGATGGACTGAACATTAGTATAACCTGGGGAGCTTTAAAAAGTCTCAATGTCTGGTAGTACCCAAACTAATTAAATAAGAATATCTGGGATGAGAACTAATATCACAGACAAGTGGACATGCCTTATCTTGTTTGGTGAATTTGAATATATACTGAATGTGTGTAGCTCCCCTGCTTCTTTTTGCTCTCATTTTGAAATTTGCCTGAGTACAGAGAGCTGTATTATCTCTGCCTCTATGGTGTGATTTTTTTCAGGTACAGGCCCTTGTGGGTGAGACCTGTATTATTCCTTCTAAGGTTTTGACTGGGTAGGTAATCTGACGAATTTAGGGTGAGTTATTAACAGACTTAGCTTTTATCACTAAAGCTGTTTGATTTCTGCTATGCTTCTAAAATTGTTTCTCAATTGGTTCCAAACTAGGAACCTAATTTATTATGTCTACATGACCCTAAGAGATATGATGTCTTACAAAGCACTGAGGAACCAGAAGAATCTCAAGGAACACAATTGTAGGAAACACAGCTGATTTCATATATATTGGCAACCTCTGTCCCATTCTCTTTTCCTCTTTCTTTCTTACATTTGAGTTCTCTCTTACTTGAGCTATTTGTCTGAGGCTGTATGCTGCACATTGGCTTCATGACTCTTGAAACTCATGGTGAATGTGGGTTTCTGTGCCACTGGTTCAAACACCAACTGAACAACACCTTATAACTTTACAAACAAAGCCAAGAACTAAACAAATTTCTGAGAGAGAGACTAAGATTAGGTTATTTTGGAATATATGCCCACTTTTATTCTCATCAATTGTGCTTGCAGTGAGGTCACAGGCATAAGAGGGTAGCCCACCCCTTCAACAGAGTCTAGATCTGAGGATGTTTCTCAGAGAAGGGCTGGCTGGGCAGGCATTCCACACTATATCTACAGAATCACCAGATTTCTTCTGTTTTTACATTTATGTCAGGTCTCCTATGTAACCTTCAAACAAGTCATTGAAACCTTTCATCTGATAATTGTAAAATTACCAAAATTCTCATTGTGGGAATAAATAACAGAATCACATGCACTATTTTGAGAATTTTAAAAAAAGCCTAATTCATCATATTTTTAGATAGTTCAATTGTATATATTAAAATTCAGGTGAAATAGGAGTTATTTAAACTTCAAACGTTTGTTACTATTTTTTTAAACATAAAATGATTATTGGAGCTTATATTACCTTGGGAAAGATAATAATCACAATCATTTTATTTCTGTAGTGATTCCTTTTTAGGCACTAATTATTGCTCTACAGCATTTATTTTTAAAAATTTTTTAAAGTGTGTTTTAACTGCACTCTTGAATATTTAATTTTGTTTAAAGATAGTCTCCACTGAATTTTACCTCTCAAGTGAACTCTATAAAAATTGATTTTTGCTTTTCAAGAAAAGCGTTGAAAATGTAGCTTAAGAGAAGACTGTTTTATTATGTTTTCTCCCCCATGTTCTCTTGTGCTTTAGTTGTTTAGATTCCTTTCTTTTAGTTGTACTTTAATGTTGTAGGACTTGAATCTTTCCTAGGGAGACAAAAGTGTCTATCTTAGTTTTGCCTCCATTAACCAATCATTGAATGGAAGCAGTGCTTTATTTTTTTAAAGTTTATTTATTTATTTAGGTAGTCTCTACACCCAGTGTGGGGCTTGAACTCCCAAGCCTGAGATCAAGAGCTGCATCATCCCCCAACCAAGCTAGGCAGGTACCCCAGAAACAGTGCTTTTTAAAATTGAGATGCCATTGGACAGAGTTTTGAAAGACCTGTATTTGATTCCACCTCTCTGTATCTAATGAAATGTATGACCTTGGACTGGTGACAATATTTCTGAATCTCAGGTTTCTCATCTGTGAAAGGAGGGAGTTAGAATATATTTTCTTCAGTTTCCACTGTATTTCTGATATATTTTTTGTGAATGGCTCTGTGGCATGATTTTTGCTCCACAGTTATTATAGTAAATAATTGCATGATCAGAAAACTGTATTTTAAAATGTCTATGAAAAACCATCAGAAATTTACTGCCAGTGAGAGAATCTTGAACCACAAGAACTTGACAGAGGAGAATCCTAATAGGTGCTAGTATATCTTGGTTTATTCACATAATGAACATTTGCTCCTGATCAAAATGGTCTCTAAGTTTGCCTGAAGAAATAGAATGCCATGGTGGTAAAGTAGGAAGTGACATGCCCCCAAATAAAAGATATGAAATTTGAAACTTGTGCAAAGTGTAGGATCTTTTTTGAAAAATCTGAAAATAAGCCTCCCCCTCTCCCCACCCCACCCCAGCACTAAATTTAGGAAAGCTTGTATGTGGTTGGATCCCATCCCCAGCTTTGTTCATTGGTTTTGTTTTCTTTTATGTTTGCTTTGAATTATGGGTATATGGAAGAAGGAGGGCTCACAAGACAGAAGCCTAGGCCCTGAACTGGTAGAATGTCACTCATGCTGTGTTGTGTGGGTGAAAGCAAGCCAGAATATCAAGTCTTGTGGGAAAATAGGCTCCATTTCCTGAGAGAAAGAGCTGCAAAGTATTGAGGTCATTTTTGAAATCTATACATCCTGATTTTCTGATAAAATTGACAAATAATATATACTTTGCAGAGTTTTCATGAGCATTGAATAAAATACAGTGCTTATTTCAGTGCCTAGCAAAGGACAGCCAGTCAATAAAGAACTTTTTATCAGCTATATAGTTATTATTAGAAATGTTACCTGTGTTTAGGTCACCAGGAAACCAAATCCTCTTACTTGTATTCCTGTCTTGTATTCTTTCTTTTCTCCCTTAATTGCTATTGCCTGAATTGTGAGCCCCTTTTATTTCTTGCCATGTATATTGAAATAACCTCTTGAGTAATAAGCAATTGGCTATTAGTCTCTATTGAGGAATTATAATCTCCGGGAAGGGCAGAGACCCTGACTTTCTGATTTATAGTTGCATTTTCTTTTTCTGATACAGTACGTTGATCACAGTAGATGCTCCACAAATATTTGTTGAACATATGAATAAAAGATGAAACTCTGCATACAAAGGTTTTGTTTTTAATTTTTAGTTTTTAGTTTTGTTTTTTTTTTAAAAAAAAAAACAATCTTGTTACTCTGCTTCCTCATATTCCACCAGTGGCTCCACACAGTATTCAAAATAAAATTTAAGCTTTTTGGCTTAACCTGCAAGGCTCTCCATGATCTGACTCTTGTCTCTAACTTCATCTCTCACTTCCTGTACATGTAGTTGATCTTCCAGAAGTTTTCTGAATCGATCATGATTTCCTGAAAGATATCCTTTTCCCTGGTAAAGCCTGATTCCACTTCTTCACCTGGTCTAACTCCTATATTCTTTAAGACTTAGGGCAGTAATTTCCTCTTCTGGGACATCCTCCTTGATGTTCCAGCATTGGCCAAATGCTACTCTTCTTGTCTCCTAGCATACTATCCAAACCCTGTTATAGCAATTATCATCCTACAGACAGGTACTTATCTTTCTCCTCCATATGACCAGCAAGTGTCTGGTATACAATGGATGCTTTATAATTATTATGTGAATGAATAAAAGTAGCAGGTGTGAAGGAAGGGTAGCTTTAAAATTCACTGCCAGGAGTTTCACAGAGTACCCCACTTAAGCCTGGGAATGTGTATTTTCTTCCCTCATTAAAGTCTCATTAGAGTTTTTTTCCCCACTAAATGGACTAAATTGGCTTTCTTTGTTCTTAAAATAATTCTCAGTAGTGAGCTTAGTGTTACTCTATCCCCAGATGACTATTGTCCTAACCTTTATTAGCACTGAAGCCTGACTTCATTTCTCTTTGATTGTTTTTGTTGATTGAGCAGGTGGCTTATGTTTTATTTCTTAATAATCTCAAAAGACAGACTAGTCCAAGTAAAGCAGTGTTAGTATAATGCTAAACTATAACATTTGGTAATGACTAAATTATTTTAGCATCTTGAGCACAGAGCTAGTTTCAGCTTCTCCCATAATAATAATGATACTGTGTTTGTATAACTGCCTTAAGGAAAGAAGAGAAATCCAGCATCAATTTGACATGACTAATGTTTAAGTGGATCCTGCTGCATTTGCTTTTCAATAGGAAGATAAAAATGATAGTTATTCAAAGCATCATGTGAATCTTGTGTGTGCTCTTGGTGTATAAGTTAAAGTAGCTCCAGGCAACTTTTTACTTACTCTTCTTTGATTTACTGTCTTTCTTAAATTGGAACACAAATACATTTCAAACAATTTTAGGTCAACTAGTGCTTTTCCTTATTTCCCAACTATAGCCCAATTTTCCAAGTTCTTAACTATTTAGAAGAAGAGTGACAAAAGAGGCACATAATTTAGTAAAGCAAAGAAAGATATAGCAGAACATCACAAATAATCTACAAACCACATTTTCAAATTTCTTAAGAGTAAACTGGAGCTAACCCTTCCATAAATACATTTGATAATTTCAGACGATGCATGGACTTCTTTTTGGAAAAAGTTTACCCTTTATTTTCCTGTGTAATGTTACTTAAGATGTTTCCATTATGTGTCTATTATTTTCTCTCCTTACTGTACTAAATAATAACTGATATACTTAAGATGCAAGTTAAGATGAATAAGAGTCTTCTTTATAAAAATCAACATTCTCTTTATTCAGGTGAGAAAACTGAAGCCCAAGGAAGGGAGGGGACTAGGACAAGGTCACACATCTATCTAATACAAGAACTAAACTAGATACTAAGACTTCATTCTCTTCCCTTTCTATTCTTTCTACTACACTGCTATATATTTTTTATGCTACTTGTTCTTTTAGTGTTATCCTTTTGAATGCTTATTTATAACAAATTGTTTTAGAGGTAGCTATACATTTAATAAGAAGTGAGATCTTTTGCTTAAGGGAATTGGTTTTAAGGATTTGCTTAGAGATGCAAGATGATTATTATCCAGTCCTAATACCATAAGCTCTCTTTTTAAACAATATTTTACATAAACAAAAAAGAAATTAATATTTAATTAATATTGCTATGAAGAATGTAAGTCTAATTCAAGTTATTTTGGGATATGTGCTATAAGCAAGATATATGTTAGAAGTAAAATGTATTATCTATATTTAATTTGTATTGAAATTAATTTTTACTTGACGCCCTAGGAATTGCTTAGGAGTATTCTAAAGTATTGCTGTAGATCTGCTTACAACATCTTATTATGTTGCACTCAGTCTTTTATTTAAATCTACTATACAGAAACACCGGTACATTTGTGATCAGTTCAATGTTGCATGTCTGGCTAGATCAATATTCATGCAATCAAGATACAAATATGTCTGTATGGCATTAAATAATGGTTGAGTTCCTTTTCCCTTTATTTTTTAAATTTTATTTTAATTCCAGTGTAGTTAACATTCAGTGTTATATTAGTTTCAGGAGTACAATATAGTGATTCAACAGTTCCATATATTACTCAGTGCTCATCAAGATAAATGTACTCTTTTTTTTATTTTTTTATTTTTTTTAAAGATTTTATTTATTTATTTATTTATTTTGAGAGAGAGAATGAGAGACAGAGCGCATGAGAGGGAGGAGGGTCAGAGGGAGAAGCAGACTCCCTGCCGAGCAGGGAGCCCGATATGGGACTCGATCCCGGGACTCCAGGATCATGACCTGAGCCGAAGGCAGTTGCTTAACCAACTGAGCCACCCAGGCGCCCAAGATAAATGTACTCTTAATTCCCCTCACCAATTTACCCTGCCCCACCCCTTGCTCCTCTGGTAACCATCTGTTTGTTCTATATAGTTATGAGTCATCGCTTCTCGGCCTTTTGGCTAAGATCAAGTGTAGTTATGAGTCTGTGTTTTGGTTGGTTTTTCTTTTTTTCCTTTGTTGACTTTTTATTTCTTAAATTCCACATATGAATGAAATCATATGGTATTTGTCTTTCTCTGTCTTATTTCACTTAGCATTATACTCTCTAGATCCATCCATGTTGTTGCAAATGGCAAGATTTCTTTCCTTTTTATGGATGAATAATATATATACCACATCTTCTTTATTGATTCATCTACCCATGGACACTTGGGCTGCTTCCATAGTTTGGCTATTGTATGTAATGCTGCAATAAATATAGGGGTGCATATGTCCCTTCAAATTAGTGTTTTGTATTTTATTTGTTTATTTATTTACTTAAGAGAGAGACTGTGCATGAGCAGGGGGAGGGGCAGAGGGAGAGGGAGAAGGGAAGCATAGTCCCCGCTGAGCTCAGAGCCCAATGTGGGGCTTGATCTCATGACCAAAAGGTCATGACCTTAGCCAAAATCGAGAGTCTGAAGCTCAACTGACTGAGCTACACAGGCACCCTGTGTTTTTGTATTCTTTGGGTAAATGTCCAGTAATGAGATTACTGGATGGTAGGGTAGTTCTATTTTTAATTTTTTGAGGATCCTCCACACTGTCTTCCACAGTGTGAAAGTGGCTGAACCAGTTTGCATTTGTACCAAGAGTGCACAAGTGTTCCTTTTTCTCCACATCCTCACCAACACTTGTTATTTCTTCAATTTTTTTTTTTATTTTAGCCATTCTGACAGCTGTAAGTGATATCTCATTGTGATTTTGATTTGCATTTCCCTGATTATGAGTGATGTTGAGCATCTTTCATGTGCCTAATATAATGCTATGAGTGATGTTGAGCATCTTTCATGTGCCTGTTGGCCATCTCAATGTCTTCCTTGGAGAAATGTCTATTCACTTCTTCTGCCCATTTTTAATTGGATTATTTGGGGTTTTTTGGTGTTGAGTTGTATATATTCTCTATATATTTTGGATACTAACTCTTAATTCAATATGTCATTTGCAAATACCTTCTCCCATTCAGTAAGTTGTCTTTTAGTGTTATTGTTTCCTTTGCTGTGAAGCTTTTTTATTTTTAGTGCTTGCTTTTTTTGTTAATTTTAATTCTAGTGTTATATTGGTTTCGGGCATACAATATAGTGATTCAACAATTGCATATATTATCCAGCACTCATCATGACAAGTGCTTTTTATTTTGATGTATCCCAGTAGTTTATTTTTGCTTTTGTTTCCCTTGCCTCAGGAGACATATCTAGAAAGATTGCTACAACCAATGTCAGAGAAATTACTGCCTGTCCTCTCTTCAAGGATTTATGTGGTTTCAGGTTCACATTTTTTATAATTAATTAATTAATTAATTAATTTTTTTATGTAGTGTTCCATGATTCATTGTTTGCATATAACACCCAGTGCTCCATGCAATACATGACCTCCTTAATACCCATCACTGGGCTAACCCATCCCCCCCACCCCCCTCCCCTCTAAAACCCTCAGTTTGTTTCTCAGAGTCCATAGTCTCCCATGGTTCAGTTCATCTCCCCCTCCTATTCCCCCCCCTTCATTAGTGTTCACCATAGTATATACCCTCCCTAACGTCTATCACCCAGCCACCCCCTCCCTCCCACCCCCACCACTCCAGCAAACCCTCAGTTTGTTTCTTGAGATTAAGAATTCCTCATATCAGTGAGATCATATGATACTTGTCTTTCTCTGATTGACTTATTCACATTTGGATCCTAATCCATTTTGAATTTATTTTATTGGATAGTGTAAAAAAGTGATCCAGTTTCATCTTTTTGCATGTAGCTGTCCAGTTTTCCCAATCATTTGTTGAGGAGACTATCTTTTTTTGCCATTGCATAGTCTTGCTTCCTTTACTGAAGATTAATTGACCATAACATCATAGGTTTATTTCTGGATTTTCTGTTCTGTTCCATTCATCTATGTGTCTATTTTTGTGCCAGTACCATACATACTGTTTTGATTACTATAGCTTTGTAATGTAACTTGAAGTCTGAAACTGTGATACCTCCAGTTTTGTTTTTCTTTTTGAAGATTGCTTTGGCTATTCAGTGTTTTTTGTGGTTCTATACAAATTTTAGAATTGTTTGTTCTAGTTCTGTGAAAAATGCTGTTGGTATTTTGATAAGGATTGCATTAAATCTGTATATTACTTTGGGCAGTGTGGACATGTTAACAATATTTGTTCTTCCAATCCATGAGCATGGAACGTCTTTCCATTTCTTTGTGTCATCTTCAATTTCTTTCATCAATGTTTTAAAGTTTTCAGAGTATAGGTCCTTCACTTTTGGGTTAAGTTTATTTCTAGGTATTTTATTACTTTTGGCTCAGTTGTAAATGGGATTGTTTTTCTTAATTTCTTTTCCTGCTGCTTTCTGCATTATTAGTATCTAGAAATGCAATAGATTTCTTTACATCAATTTTGTATCCTATGACTTTATTGAATTCATTTATCAGTTCTAGTAGTTTTTGGGTGGAGTCTTTGGGTTATCTATGTATAGTATCATGTCATCTGTAAATGATGAAAGTTTTACCCCTTTCTTACCAATTTGAATGCCTTTTATTTCTTTTTGTTGTCTGATTTCTGTGGCTAAGACTTCTAGTACTGTGTTGGATAAAAGTAGTGAGAGTGAACATCCTTGTCTTTTTCCTGACCTTAGGGGAAATGCTCTCAGTTTTTCCCTATAGAGTATGATGTTAGTTGTGGGTTTTTCATATAGGCCTTTATTATGTTGAGGTATGTTCCTTCTAGACCTACTTTGTTGAGAGTTTTTATTATCAGTGAATGCTGTACTTTGTCAAATGCTTTTTCTGCATCTACTGAAATGATCATATGGTTTTCATCCTTCCTCTAATTGATGTGATGTCCTTTTCCCTTTAAATTGAATCCTTTGTACACATATCAAGGTGCTGTAATGTATATGAATTCCATATAGTTTGCTGTATTTGTAAATATATGAAAAGAACTTGCAAAGTTATATTAACAAAATAATGGTCTGGATAAACAAAAATATAATAACTATTCTTGTATATATCAGGATAATAATGGCATATATCTAAGTACTTACATAGGTATTTTTTAAGATCTCATTCACTTAATATCACTTAATTTTTTTTCACTTTCTCATCTATATCTACCTCTTTTAAAAGCTCATTATTAAAGAACAATTTCCCATTTATCAAAGCATTTCATGGTTCTTATGAATTAGACTTTTGTAACAACACTATGAAGAATAGATATTATAATTTTTTATTAGAAAAGAAATAAAAAGGCAGAAATATTTTCTATTTCTCTAAAATAATTTCTGAGAACTAGTTCTCAGGTTTCTTAAGTTCTTGTTTCACTATCAGTCATGCTGAAACCTTACCTCCTTTTCTAGTGAAAATGGAGAATATCCCTTGGATTAACTTTGATAACTACACATTCTTAAATTAACTGTTTATTAGCTAAGAGCTAAATGATAACTAGCATTCTGAGTTTGTTTCCATGTGTGTGCATGCATGTGTGTGTGTTGACTTGGGAAAGGAGATTGATGACAATGGAAAGAGTATGAATATTTCTGGAGGAACATGAGAATGTTTGTGGGCTTGCTATTATCCTGACCTTGGGAGAAAAGGAACGAGGTAACCAAGAAAAGAACTGTGAACAAACAAAGAGGAAACACTGAGGAAGAAACCAGATGGAAAAAAAAAAATCCCTGGATCAGTCAAATAAGCTTTGGGATGTAACAGAAACTCAGCTCAATCTGGCTTAAGAAGAATTCTTATTGCAAAACATCGAAGAAATGGATGTGATTCAGCCCAGCTCAATCTAGGGTTTTGACACTTCTGATGTCATCAAGATTTTTCTCTCTTTCCATAGCTCAGCTCTGTTCATAGTGGTGTTTTACTAGCCTGCCACTTAGGAGTGAGACCTGTAAAAGAGGTATAGATTTCAGGGTCACCACCCCATAACTGTTAATTGTATCCTTGGGAAAGGATGAAATCACCCAAGGGTGGAGTCTAGAGTGAGAAGGGAAGAGGGCTATGAAGAGAATCCTGACAAACACCAAGGTTTTAAGGTGGAGGAAAAAGAGCCCAACAGGGAGACCAAGAAGAAACTTCCTGAAAATGAATAGCAGGGACACAGAGGCCGTGGGCCGGGTTTAGTGTGTCATAGATACATGTTATTTGGCTATCTATTACAATTTTCCCTTTTTCCAAACATAATCTCTATATGCAGGAATGGCCACCAGGATCGCATGGCTGTGACTCTTGGCCACAGTCCAATGTTTCAGATGGGTCCAGTTGAGCCAGCCTGGCCCATCAGATTCTTGTTTCTAAGAAACTAAACTTTAGAACTGAGAGATGTGGAAACCCCATGTGGCAGGCTGAGTTGGAGCAAACAAGTAAAACCAATTAAATAAAAATACAGCCATGGACATATCAGGAAGTAGAGCTGTCAAAAGGGTCTCAGCAGCTGAGGGAAAGGAAGTATCTGTTAGGGGAGGGTTAAGGGGGAAAGCATACGGACTGGGAACATGTTTGCTTTTTTTCTTTAAGTTGTTAAAAACTTGAGTATATTTTATTATTTATATTTGCCTCCCTATTCTCATCAGATAAGCTTGCTTCCTATATCACAAAGGAAGTAGAAGTCAATAGATAGAAACTTTCATCAGTTCCTTGCCACCAAAGCTGAAAACTATCAGCATGTGTATTTATTCCTTAGTCCTTCTTTGCATCATGTCACAATGATAAAAAGGGTCTCTCTGGTAAATTATCCCATCATAACATTGTAAATAGGATCCCAAAATTAAATAACCTAGTATGGGGGGTCACTATTGCAAGATTAATGAAATGAAGTCTGTTCTACACAGCTATCCATCCTGAGTTCCTCAGAGTCGTCTGCAAGATCCAAATCCAATTTGTCCCGGCTGGTGTTTGGCATCACTTGATAGCTGCTCTCTGCTCTGGTTTAAATATACATGAAGATGATTGTAAGAAATTCCAGGAATATTCCTAGTTATTTTGCCTTTGGGAAATTGGGGCTGAAAAATGCTGATAAAAAAAATCTCTTCCAATACCTGCAGAAAAAAAAAAAATTTCCTGTCTGACTCCAACCCCTCCCATACACTACCTTCCTTTCAGAAAATAAGAGCTTTGATTTGTTCCAGTTTGAGAATGGGAGCTGGATGGAGAACAGGAGCTGATTACCAGGTTTCCTGTATGTCAGGTTTCTCCTGTTTTCTCCAGCGTATTTTCTGGGATCATTGTATCCTTGATGCCTAGCATAGTACTCAGTACATAGTAGGATCTCAGTGCAGTGTTTCAGAATCTATGAATGGATGGATACATGTATGAATGGATGGATAACTTATGCAAGCTGGGAGAGGCCTGAATCCAGAGTACAAGAGAAAGGATAAATATTAGGGAAGAAGAATTACTTTTTATCAAAACCTCACTGTTCTGCAGGGAAGGGAACAATATGGATGCTGCTTCATACATGACACAGAAAAAAGAAAATCAGATAATAGATACGTAATGTTCTCTTAAATTCTCCAAATGGCATCCTCTGTGAATAAAGAATTATAATTGGGAATATGTTTAAATATTTACTTCTAATTTTCATTTACAAGTGAATTAATTGAAGTAGTTTGATACAATTTTCTTATTTTGGAACAACCAACATTATTAAAGTAAGTTATCATGGATTTAACAGCTGCGAGTTTTAAACTAAGCATGGCTATTAAAGCAATGTATCTTGGGTTTGAAAACTAAACTTGGTTTCGCTTTATTACATTGCAACTATTAAAATGTGGCTATTTGATCAAAACCTTCAGTTTTCTTTTAAAGAAAAAACATGCTTACACATGTTTTAAAATTGTTAGTTGTTTGCTTTCTACACCTATAAAGTAGGCAGAGGACAATTCCTATTCCCTAATGCTCTTGGAAAATTAATTTAGGACAGGCAGAAGCAACTCAATGGGCTTTATTTTATTTTATGTCTAATAGGTTGCCCTGTCCTGATTTTTTTTCATATTGTCTGGTTTTATCTCTTGTTTTTTCTAAACCACCATGGCACACTGTTTCTGTTTGATAGGTCCTTTCTGATGAATAAAAAAGAGAGGCACAGAGAGAGAGAGAATGGAAGGAAGGATGGGGGAAGGGAGGGAGGAAGGAAGGAAGGACAATCCCTTAGAAATCTCTTTTCAGATTACAAAGGGCTGGAGATACTTTAGTATACAAGGAAGTAGATAAAAGGAACTGTAACTTTGTTACTTTAATTGCAGTTGACCTCCCTGCTTAGAGCCCAAACCAAAGTTAGCCTAGGTAACATAGTTTTTGTAGGGCACCTGTCAGGAATGACTTGTTATGATGGTTAATTTTGTGTCAACTTGACTGTACTAAGGAATGCCCAAAGAGCTTGTAAAACATTATTTTTCCATGTATATGTTAAAGTGTATTCAGAAGAGATTAGCATTTGAATCAGTAACACTGAGTAAAGATCTGCCTTTACCCATGCAGGCAGGCATCATCCATTCTGTTGATGATTGAATAAAACAAAAAGGCAGAAAAAGGGTGAATTCTTCTACCTGCAGCTATCTGAGCTCCAGGTTCTCGGGTTTGTGGCTTTGGACTGAGAGTTACACTCTTGGCTCCACTGGTTCTGAGCCCTTCAGATTCAAATGGAATTACAATACTGGCTTTCCTGGTTCTCCAGCTTGTGGACAGCTGACTGTGGGACTTCTTGGCCTCCGTAACAGCATGAGCCAATGAGGCAACTCTTCTGTCTAGCTACCTAGCTATCTGTCATCTATCTATCAGGCTAGCTAGCAATCTGTCCTATTGGTTTTATTTCTCTGGAAAACCTTGATTAATACATTTGCTTTTACCTTTCTTAGAGAAAAAAAATTGAGATAAAGAAACTTGCAATTAAAAAAAAACAATATTTAATGAGTGAAAAATAAACTTTTGCTTTAAAACATTCTGATTTAGACCTTTGTAAAAAAAAAAAACTAGCTTATTTTCACTAATACAGGAGCTAACAATCAGAAGTAAGAGATTCCCATGAAAATTAAAAAGTAATATATGGCATTGGCTTAGGAACAGGGGGATGGGTAGAAGGCAATCCATGTTATATTGTAATAATCCATGTTGTATTGTAGCAAAATATTTGGTAAATCTGTCTCCTGAGCTAACTTTGAGGGACAGATCATGTACAAATGATCTCTTAGTTTTAGGGAAAAAGTTGGGAAAGAGAATGCCAATGTGTATGTTGGTTGTTGTTGATTATGTTTGCCCAGGAATTTCAGAGAAAGATGAACTCAAAAAAGAATTTCCTGAATGTACAAACAAGAATTAAAAAGACTAGATACTCCAGAAACTCAAGGACCTAAAATGTTAGCAGAGACAACTATTTTTAGAATATAAACAGTGGAGATAACATTGAGAAACACTTTGAGTAAAATAGATTGATATATATAACAACAAAGACTGCATTTTACCACATCTATCAGAATAGCTAAAATCCAAAACACTGTTAACTCCAAATACTAGTGAATGTATGGAGCAACAGGAACTCTCATTCACTGCTGGTGGGAATGCAAAATGGCACATCCACTTTGGAAGATAGTTTGATGGTTTCATACAAAGGTAAAATAGTCTTACCATGTGATTCGGCAATCCTACTTTTACTTATTTACCCAAAGGAGTTGAAAACTTATATCTACACAAAAACTAGGACATGAATGTTTTTGGCAGCTTTATCATAATTATCAAAGTGGAAACAACCAAGATGTCCTTCAATAGGTGAATGGATAAACAATCTGTGGTACATCCATACAATGGGATATTATTAAATGATTTTATAAGTGAGCTATGAAGCCAGGAAAAGACATGAAAAAACTCCAGATGTATTTTCTTAAGTGAAATAATACAGTTTAAATATATTATATACTTTATAGTTCCAATTATATGACATTCTGGAAGAAGAAAAACTATGGAAACAGTGGGAAGATCAATGGTTGCCAGGAGTTCATGAACCACCCCCCTCAACACACACACTCACCTGACAGTATGTCAGAAACTAAGATTTTGAACCAGTACACTCATTTCAGTTTTGACTAGAAATTTCTGTTATTTGTTTATTGTTGAAGAAGGATGAGGCTTAGCAGTTAATTAGTTTCTTATTCTCAGCAAGACCAAGGAAACACTAATTCAAACAAGAATGAGAATCTAAGACTATGGTACAAATAATTTGCAATAGCATTAGAGTACTAATTCCATGTAAACTCTGGGGGTCGTTAGGTAAATATTTTTCTTCTTATTACTTTATCATTTTCTAGAACAAATGGTTATCTTTTGGAGAATGTATGTGAGTGTGTGTGTGTGTGTGTACTTGATACAGAACTGCACAACTGTAAGTCTGTGCAAATCTCAGTGGTGAGAGACTTGGAGGAGAAACAGACTTGAATTACCTAAGTATGAGTGGACATTGTAGTATGCTGGGAAGAAGCTGGACTTTGAAGTCAGGCAGACTTGGGTCTAATTCAGGTTTTAGTATTATGAGCACCTGAAGAAGTTTTGGTAACCTCTGTGAGTTTTTATTTATCTATCTGCAAAGCAGGAATAATAATTAATAGCTCATAGGATTTCTGTGATGATTAAGTAAGATGATAAATGCAAAGGGTTTGGCTCACCACAGAAGCTCAGTAAATGTTAACTAATTTCATCTGAATAAATAGTGGGTCAAGTGAGAAAGTAAATATAGGAAGACACAACCTTGGTCAGAACACCATATAGGTCTTGGTTCAAGCTCTATATAGATTCTTTGGTACAAATGAATAACATTTTCTTTATATTAGTTCTTAATTATTAAATATCCAACTCCTGCAATTGACTAAGGTATATGCATTTAAAAATGCATAATGCTTTTCTTCAAGATGCTTAGAAGGGAGTTCAGAGAGCAGTTATTTATATACCCAACAGAACAAATGACAAACAGTGTTAAAAAGTGAAGGCTAATTGGCAAGTGAGCTCAAATTAGTATGATGTGGGAATGTCAGCAAAATTCAAGTGGAAAATGGAAGATTTTATCTGGGTCTTAAAAGAAGAAAAGGGCTTAAATAAATGTGGAATTAGAACATGGGAGAGGAGTAGATGACTGATGCTGAGTATCTACTATGTTTCAGGCACTATCTACAAATATCAAAATATATAGATAGGGCCTGATACAATGTTTGCATACAAATAGACAGATGGAGACTGAGATAGAGACAGACAGACAGACACACACACACAGATCTAAAGATAGACATGGATGGATATACATCTTCATTTCAACTCTTAAGAGTAGCTATTATTAACTCAGTTTTGCAGACAAAGAAATTGAAAGTTATTCAGTGAGAAACTTGTCCAAACTCTTATAGCCAGCAGGTAGAGAAATGAGTTTACCAGCCTATTTCTGATCCACACTATGTATTCTTTCTAATATAGCACTTCTTGGATATCAAAGTGTTTTTTGAAGAGAGGTAATGAAATACAGGTTAGAGAGGTTAAAGTCAAATAACTTACTTATAAAATTTCTGCTCTCCCCAATTCACCAATATTTCTGTATAGATCAAGAGTAAGGCTGGGACCATCAGGGTGAAGAGAGGGAAGAGGATAAATAAATGTAAGTCTTATTATAGAATACTAACCCAAGTTTTTATTTGGATTTTTACCTTCTAAATTTAGAAATGAATTCTTGACATCACTAGTATCTCTTTCCTTTTATGACATTTGTTCGTATAAAATTTTTATCCATTAGGAATTTCTCACATCTTCATAGGTATTTTCTGGGTAGATATTGTGTTCAAAAATCACAAGTTGTCTTCTTCAGGCAGAGTGATAGAACTTGATTGTATTGCATTATCCAAAATATAGTCTGGTACATTTTTTATTTTGATGAATTTAGTTTTGTTTAATTATAAGGATCTTTTTTGTTCTGGATATCATAAGAGTTGTATAGCATTTTTAATCCGATTTTATCATTTTTACTATATAATATTGAGATACACTAGGTTGTGCAGAATCATTAAAAATGGGTAATTCCTGTTTTGTCCGCTATTTATTGGAATATTACAAGGGGTCAGTAAAAGGAATCCTCAAAATTTATTCTTATAGTGCTTGGACAAATTATTCATGGCTTTTGTTTCTACATTCTTTAACGAGCATCTTTAAAAGGTAATTGAGTATATATAGATTGAGAAAATTGTTACTGATTTTCTACAGCACAAGTTATTTTATATGCATGGTTTGCTTCTACAGAGTTACTTAACACCATCTATCAATATTGCTTTAAAAATCTGTTGGAATTTCCCTTGCATACTCTCAAGGAGGAGTTTTTTTTGACAGTCAAATTAATTTTCCACAAGATGCTGTGTGACATATTCAGTGTCTTTCACACAAGTCTTATGTAAAGTTTGCTTAGATCATCACTGGATTTTTCTCTAATCAGTTTGGCATGTTATTTTTATATGAGGTTATTATTTAGTTGCTTAAGTTTATGGTTCAAGTGTATCTGTTTGTTAGATTTTCTTAGCAGTTGGCCAACTGTCTCATGTCTTATGTATTAAAATTTTGAACTAGTCACAATATTTACTGTCTTTTGGTGTTTTGTGTAAAGAATATAAAACATATTCATTGCATATATTTTTAATATAGGCTCATATAAAGAAGAAAATGTTACCCATCATTCTATTACCCAGGGATAACTATCATTAACCTTTAGATGTATTTTGGGAGAGAGAGAGATAAAATAAATACATAGATGCAAAAATTATACCAGGAGGTTTAATTTTCTTGGTGAAGTTGCATCCAGACACACATTTCTCCAATGAAAACATACAAATGGTCAACAGGTATGTAAAAAGGTGCTGAACATCATTAATCATCAGGGAAATGCAAATCAAAATTGCAATGAGATACCATCTCACACCTATTAGGATGGCTATTATCAAAAAAAAAAAGGAAAGAAAGAAAGAAAAGAAAACAAGTGTGGGGAAATTTGTAGAGAAATTGAAAGTCTTCTACACTATTGGTGCAAATGTAAACTGGTGCAGCCACTATGGAAACTAGTGTGGAGGTTTCTCAAAAAATTAAAGCCTCCAGTTAGCCTATTTCAGTTAGTTTATCTCTTATATGAAATAATAAAATCACCTATATCATAGAGTTATTACGAGGGGAAAAAAATGAGACAGTGCAATCAAATTACTTAGCAAAATATCAGGCAACTCATAAGTACTTGATAAATATTAATCTTTGCTCATTTTCTACTACTCTGATTATCTAAGATACAGTATTCCAGGTATAAGCTTCTTTAAATTTTTTATCTATATTTACCTTAATCTATTTTAATGTGTATTAATTTCATTTAGATTTTCCTCCAAGAAATGGTTTAATTTTCCAGTTATTAAAAGGATCAGTTTTTCTTTGACAACATATTCTTTGATTAACGCAAATTCCTCAGGTTGACTGAAAACACATTTAAGTCTCTGTAACCATTGTTCAACTATGATTACTATTTGGTCAACGTCCACAGAAAATCTATGATCAAAGAAGAAAATGGTAAGGGACCCACATCATCCCCAAAAAATCTTTGGTAATCTGAGTCTAAATTTTGACCTTTTGACCAAATATATTTTAGGAACACCTACTGTGTTCTACAGACTGGTTAAGTAACAGTAGACAAAGCAAAACCCATCCTCTTGTAAAGGCTACATTCAATGTGGCCATTACAAGACTTTTCCTCTGAAGGAAAACAGTAGCTATTGGAGGGTTTTGAACACAGTAAAGATGTGTGTGGAAGAAGAATTAACAGCGTACTTTGCTTCCATAATGAACAAGTGTTCACATCATGTACGCTTGTCATAAACAAACTCTTTATGTGCTAGGATAAACAAACAAGGAAACAAATAAAAATTGGGTCATGTTTTTCTGGTTCTGAATCTCCAAATAAACGATATGGTGTGCTTTCCCTATAAGTTACAATTTCCTTAGCAAAAACAACCTTATCCTTGACTTGAAATGCTAATGTCTGAACACATGTGATGATTTTGTTATGTAATCACTACATATGTGAAAAATGATTTACTATCTTGAAGAGATTAATACAAACTTGGTTAACTTAGCCCTCTTTCATTTTTCTTTAAAATTTTTTATTTGATTAAAATTGGATCATAAAGACAAAGAGAAAAATTGCTAGAAAAAGGTCTTTGAGTAATTGGGAGGGTATTAGAATGTGTGCTGGTACATATGAACAGCAAGCTCTTTGGAGAAAAGCCTTGATTTGTAGCATTTGCCAATTTTTATGGTGTAAATACGCCCTCCTCAAAATTGAACACTGTTCAATTTAACAGTGATTATGGCCCAGAGAGGTAAATGCATCTACCTAAAGGTTGTCATTTCCACAGAATTCTTTTTTGGCATTTTTTTTTTTCAGGAAGTAAACATGTCTGTCATTTCATCAACATTATTGTAACAATATTCATGCACTGCCACTTCTAGAATGAAGCAATATGTGTGCTATTATTTTTTAAGTTATAATAATTTGCTTCTTCCTCCATTCAAGTAGGAATAATAGAAATACAATAATAAAGCTATTATATTCATAATAAAGACACTAAAAGAATTGAATGAAATGGTGTCATTAAATCCCCAGTTATTTCCACTCCGGCAGACCAGAATTTAAATGAATTGAAACAAAGCATCACAAGCTAATTTGGGGAATATTGATATATGATATTGGTCATTTCTAATGTGGCAAAAAAAAATTCATTCAATAGTCTTCCCTTAGTTTAAAATGCAATGGAATATTACTCAGCCATAAAAAGAATAAAACCTTGCCATTTGCAAAGATGTGGATGGAGCTGGAAGGTATTATGCTAAGCAAAATAAGTCAGCCAGAAAAGACAAAGAACATTCCATGATAGTGTATTTTATGTATCACCTTGACTAGGTTATAGTCCCCAGTTCTGCAGTCAGACACTAATATAGATGCTCCTGTGAAGGTAATTTCAGTTGACTTTAAGTGAGGGAGATTATCCGTGATAATCTAGTTAGGCCTGGTAAGTTAAGAGGCCTTAAGAGAAGAAATATGACTTCCTTGAGAAAGAAAAAATTCTACCTGTGAACAGCAGCTTCAGCTGGTGCCCAGAAGGTCCAGCCTGCCCTTCCTGTTAGCCTGCCCTACAGATTTCAGCCTTACCTTGCCAGTGCCTATAATTGCATAAGTCTATTCCTTATAAATATCTCATATCTATCTCCTACTGGTTCTGTTCCTTTCGTTGAACTTTAACTGATGCAGGCTGAAAGCTGAGGATTGTCTATAAAGAGAATGCCCAGTAGCGGGCTAATTAATCCTTCGGTCCAGAAGTGTCTGAGCTAGGCATCACAGTGTTCATCATGGAACAGTTAAATTATTTCTTTCTTTTACATTCAAATTTATACTTCCTACCCCTGGCCAGACAGAAAGATGAGAGAAGACTGGGAATAACTATTATGCTATTTTACTAGAGGTGGCTCATATTCAAGATGCAGAAATCCAATTGAAGCAGTCTCTAGCACATATAAAATGAAAATCTGGGGGCAATGTTAACTTTAGATGCTGCTGAACTCAGAGGTCCAAATAAAATGATAAACTTTTGGATTCCCATTCTTTATGTGTCACCTCTGCTTTCCTTTGGATTAGCAACATTTTCACCATTTATCTCCTTCACTGCTCAGGACTTCATAAGCCTCATTCTAGCAAGCCCAATGCAAATAAAGAAAAAAATTGCATATCAAGCATTCTGATTTTAGTTTTATTTCTTACCCATGGATGATAATACTAATCCTGAACCAACCACTATGAGCAAGAAAGACAGAACATGCTGATTGGCTAACAAAGTCTGGGTAACTAGCCTACCACCAGAGACCCCGGTTTTAAATTTCATACAAGGGAAGGAGCTGCACTTGGTGGGGAAGTGATAATGAGGTATCAGCTGGGAACAAGTTAAATAGCCACTTAGTCACAACGTAAGATAGAATTAGTAAAATGAAAAACAGATTGAAGGAAGATGCCTAAAATGCAGCCATGAGAATTGAAGAGAGAAAATCTGAAATTTAATATAGAGGGAGGATTCAGTATATATCAAATAGGAATCACATAAATAGAAACTAAATGAAATGCAAAGCAATAATATCTGAAGGTATAAAGGTTTAAAATTTTCTAGTGTTGATAAAAGATATAAATCCTCATGTTCAAGAAGCACAAAGGGTTCCTGAGGAAAATAAACAAAAAATAAAGCCACCCCTTGGCACATTATAGTAAAAATGGAAAGCACTAGAAAAAGATCTTAAAACCAACCAGAGGAAAAATCAGATCAGGTACAGATGAATGGTCATTTTTTACCAGTAGACTTTTCTTCTTAAAATCAAAAGTCAAAAGAGAGCATAATAATTAGCTTGAATATAGAGAGAAAAATACTGCCCACCTAAAAGTCTATTAGTAGTTTGCTGGAGCCAGCTCATAGTGGTTTGCAAATGCAAGCTGTTAAATCACTGGCTGTTTCCAATCTGAGCCACTCAATTGCAAAGGAAATTCCCAGGTATAAGAAACAAAGAGAGTCTCTAAGACATTAGCTAAGAATTTTACTGAATTGATAAAAGACTAGCTCAGATTTCAAAAACTCAATTAGGGTAAAAATAAAGCAACACATTTGCAGACACATCAGAGTGAAAATTCAGAACACCAAAGGTAAAGATAAGATCATAAATGAAGCTGGGGGAACAAAAAGAGGAAAACTAATGTTACTCTGCTGGTCAACAGTCTTCTCTATATAACTAATGGGAGTCCCACTACAGTAGAATAATATCATTTTTGGGGGGGAATGATATCTTTAAAGTAATACAATTTAAAACTATATGTTAGTCATAAATTGTATCATTTTAAAGATATTTAAAAAAAGATATTTTTCTACTGTATTGGGACTCTGAGAAACAAACTGAGGGTTCTAGAGGGGAGGGAAATGGGGGGATGGGTTACCCTGGTGATGGGTATTAAAGAGGGCACGTACTGAATGGAGCACTGGGTGTTATACACAATCATGGAACACTACATCAAAAACTAATGATGTAATGTATGGTGATTAACAGAACATAATAAAATAAAAAAATAAAACTATATGTTAGTCATATGTATGTCTTTTAGCTAACCCTATTTAAGAAATAGTGTATTTTAATTTAAATCAAAAGCTATGCATTTGATACTTTTTAAAGAAAATTAGAATAAATTATATGTGATTATCATTCCATATTACACTAAACCTAGGGTGGGATTTGGATTTTAAAAGTTTTTTCCGGGACGCCTGGGTGGCTCAGTTGGTTAAGCGGCTGCCTTCGGCTCAGGTCATGATCCCAGGGTCCTGGGATCGAGTCCCACATCGGGCTCCTTGCTCAGCAGGGAGCCTGCTTCTCCCTCTGCCTGCCTCTCCCCCTGCTTGTGTTCTGTCTCTCTCTCTGACAAATAAATAAATAAAATCTTTAAAAAAAAAAAAGTTTTTTCCATCTTTTTAAATATGTTGGCTTATTTTCTGGTTTCTCTTTTATATATTATATCCATATGTATATACATAACATACATTTAATATATACATATATAAAAATAGACATCTGATTCAGAAAGTAAAAGTAAATATGATTTCAAATCTATAAACTTTTTATGTTTTGCTATGGAAGTCATAAATTTACCACTATACAATCATATAGTTGACCCTTGAACAATGTGGGGATTAGGGGTGTTGACTGCCTATACAGTTAAAAAATTTGCATATAACTTTTATTTCCCCCAAAACTTTATGACTAATAGCCTACTGTTGACTGGAGACCTTACTGATAACATAGTCAATCAACACATATTTTGTCTGTTATATGTATTATATACTTTATCCTTACAGTAACATAAACTGGAGAAAAGAAAATGTTATTAAAATCATAAGGAAAATACATTTACAGTACTCTATTATATTTACTTAAAAATCTGTATATAAGTTAACCTGCACAGTTCAAACCCATGTTGTTGAAGGGTCAACTGTATTTTTTAATATAAATTCAATTAATTAACATATAATGTATTATTAGTTTCAGAGGTAGAGTTCAGTGATTCATCAGTCTTATATAATACCCAGTGCTCATTACATCATGTGACCCCTTAATGTCCATCACCCAGCTACCCCATCCTCCCACTCCCCTCAACCTCTGGCAACCCTCAGTTTGTTTCCCTCTCTGATTTCATCTTGTTTTATTTTTCCCTCCTTTCCCCCATGATGTTCTGTTATGTTTCTTACATTCCACATATGAGTGAGATCATATGATGATTGACTTTCTCTGATTGACTTATTTCATTTAGCATAATACCCTTTAGTTCCATCCACATTGTTGCAAATGGCAAGATTTCATTTTTTGATGGCCAAGTAATATTCTATTGTATATATATACCACAACTTCTTTTTTTTTTTAAGATTTTATTTATTTATTTGACAGAGAGAGAGCACAAGCAGGGCAAGCAGCAGGCAGAGGGAGGAGGAGAAGCAGGCTTTCCGCTGAGCAGGGAGCCCGATGTAAGGCTCGATCCCAGATCCTGGGATCATGATCTGAGGCAAAGGCAGACAGTTAACTGACTGAACCACCCAGGCACCCCCCCACATCTTCTTTATCCATTCATCTGTTGATAGACATCTGGGATCTTTCCGTAGTTTGGCTATTGTGAACATTGCTGCTATAAACACTGGGGTGCATGTGCTCCACCAGATCACTACATTTGTATCTTTGGGGTAAATACCTAGTAGTGCAATTGCTGGGTCATAGGGTAGCTCTATTTTTAGCTTCTTGAGGAACCTCCATACTGTTTTCCAGAGTGGCTGCACCAGCTTGCATTCCCACCAACATCTGTCCTTTTCTGACTTGTTAATTTTAGCCATTCTGACTGGTGTGAGGTTGTATCTCATTTGGTTTTGATTTGGATTTCCCTGATGCCAAGTGATGTTGAGCACTTTTTCATGTTTCTGTTGGCCATTTATATGTCTTCTTTGAAAAAGTATCTGTTCATGTCTTCTGCCCATTTCTTGATTGGATTATTTGTCCTTTGGGTGTTGAGTTTGATAAATTCTTTATAGATTTTGGATACTGGCCCTTTATCTGATGAGACATTTGCAAATATCTTCTCCCATTCTGTCGGTTGTCTTTTGTTTTTGTTGACTGTTTCCTTAGCTGTGCAAAAGCTTTTTATCTTGATGAAGTCCCAATAGTTCATTTTTGCCCTTGCTTCCCTTGCCTTTGGAGATGTGTCTAGCACGAAGTTGCTGCTGCTGAGGTCACAAAGGTTGTTGCCTGTGTTCTTCTCTAGGATTTTGGTGGATGCCTGTCTCACATTTAGGTCTTTCATCCATTTTGAGTCTATTTTTGTGTATGGTGTAAGGAAATGGTCCAGTTTCATTCTTCTGCATGTGGCTGTACAATTTTCCCAACACCATTTGTTGTAGAGACTGTCTTTTTTCCATTGGACATTCTTTCCTGCTTTGTCGAAGATCAGTTGACCACAGATTTGAGGGTCCACTTCTGGGCTCTCTATTCTGTTCCATTGATCTGTTTTTGTGCCAGTAACATTCTGTCTTGATGATTATAACTCTGTAATGGAGCTTGAAGTCTGGGATTGTGATGCCACCAACTTTGGTTTTCCGGTCAACTGTATTTTGAATAGAAAGATTCAATGAGATACAAAGGGAATGATTAAAAAAAAAAAAGCAATTCATCTCTTTCATCAAATCCTTAGATCATCTGGAAGTACGAAAGCCATCTGAAGTTACTGGCTAGGAAAGATATATTTATTATTTCAAAGGAATTAGGCCTATTTGAATTCCTAACACCTCCCAGAAGTTTTTCTGTATCTACTGTCTTTGACCCATTGGTCAATCTGGCAATTGGACTGATTCATCCCACAAGTAAATTCTGATGGACATGATGAACAATGTTTAGTTGTCTTCTTATCCCATTACTTCATTTAGTTTATAATAAACTATTTTTTAAAAGATTAATAATGTGTATTTTATGATTGGTTTTGAGCAACCCTTTGGGTAAAATTTTACATGGAAGTAATTTGATAAGTATAAAACCATTGTATTGATGTCATATTTCTGTTTTCCTTTCTTTTTTAAAAAAGTTTTATTTAAATAATCTCTACACCCAACATGGGGCTTAAACTTGTGACCTCGAGATCAAGAGTTGCATGTGCACCCAACTGAACCAGTCAGGCACCCCTATTTTCCTTTCTTTGAAAAATCTAGAACATTAATTCTTCAGTGCTTATCTGATCTTCATTACACACTTCAAAGTTAGTTTTGGAGGGTATAGGTAAGATGAATTCTACTCATCAAAATTTTGAGTAGGATTTTTTTCCTACTTTAGGCTTCGCCTAACATTTTAAAAAATGACAATACTATGTAATTTATTCTTATTTTAAGAGGTGATCATAAAAAGCTTAATTTTTAATTGAATTTATTTATTTATTTTTAAGATTTTTATTTATGTATTTGACAGAGAGAGAGAGCCTAAGCAGAGGAAGTTGCAGGCAGAGAGAGAGGAAGAAACAGGCTCTCCACTGAACAGGGAGACTGATGCGGGGTTGGATCCCAGGACCCTAGGATCATGACCTGAGCTGAAGGCAGACACTTAAACTACTGAGCCATCCAGGTGCCCCTTTTAATTGAATTTAAAATATATTTTCTCTTAAATTGGTTTAGCTAAAATACAAAAATTTTTTAGAGGCCTTGACAAATGTTATTGGATGTAGAAAAGTAATGTTAGGATAAGAACAATTTTGGAGGCTATATTTTGTATGAAAAATATTTGAAAAGGAGTGAAGCTGTTTAGCCTAGAGAAGAAATTCATAAAAGCAGACATAATGACTGTCATCAAAGCTTTGAGAACTTTTCAGCTAGAACTATCTTTTGAAGGAGAAATTAATATGGATTGAGAAGACAAATTTTAGTTTACTTTTAGAAAACCTTTTAACTACCACATTGGAATAAAAACAAATAATTTATGTGATGCCGGATATCTGAAGGTATCAGAGAAAAACAATTCCTGAATTAGGGTAAGGTCTGGAATTAGAGTATAGCAAGTATAGCAATTTTTTTAGTTCTGCTTACAGGAAAAAAAAAATGGAACAGACATGTGAGGCAAGCGAAATTTGTTTTTGTTTCTTAAGACAGAAAGAAAACACAACATGATTATATGTTAAGAAAGATAATCCAGGATAAAAGGGAAATATAAGAGAGGGAGGGAAAGGGAAATTTGGGGAGCAAAACTCTAGACAATGAAAAAGCACATGGATGCAGGGCCTAAGTGGTATTGATAGAAATGTAAGTTGTTCATTTCTTATAATGGAAGGTGAAACAGAGAATATGACTATAGTGTAGTAGATTGAGGTTTATTAGTGGGAGAATGAAAGGTTTGTAATAAGACCTGAATATCTCTCTCAAGTTTCTATTCTCTGAAAATTCTGAAAAAGTCTGATTTTTTTAACTTTTCTTATTTCACGAGAAAGGAATAAAAAAGAATGGGAAGGATACCAACACTTAGAGAATATATATTAAATTCCAGGCACTCTCGAGAAATTTTACTTATGTTATCACATTATAACCTCATAAAACTCCTAAAATAAAGGCATTTCTGTGATTATTTTATAGGTAAGTAAACTGAGAAACAGGGTGATTTAACTATTTGTTTAAATAACACACTGTGACCAGTGACAAAATCAGAATTTAGGATGGAAATCTGGCTGACTAGATTCCACGTTCTTTTCCATAACTCATTATTGCCTAAATAATTGAAAATCACATGCAAGAAACCTCATTTCATTTTAATGAAAAATTAATACTACTATGTTTTTAAAATCTTTCCTGCGCTGCGAATTTTATGATAATGGTTTGAGGCAATTATTATAAACTTGTTTTATTTTTAGTTTTCAAGGACGTAAGACCACATGGTATTCTGGTAGTACTTAAAGACCATCCCTAAGAGAGTGTGCACTTTTAGAAGCTAATATATATATATATATATATTTAAAGATTTTATTTATTTATTTGACAGAGAGAGACATAGCGAGAGCGGGAACACAAGCAGGGGGAGTGGGAGAGGGACAAGCAGGTTCCCCGCGGAGCAGGGAGCCCGATGCAGGGCTCGATCCCAGGACCCTGGGATCATGACCTGAGCGGAAGGCAGACGCCTAATGACTGAGCCACCCAGGCGCCCCAGAAGCTAATATATATTTTTTATTAATTTTTTCTGTTTCTTAAGCGATGTTTTAAAATTATAGTTGACACACAATGTTACATTAGTTTCGGGCGTACAATATAGTGATTTAACCACTCTATATGTTATGCTATGTTCACCACAAGTGTAGCTACCATCTGTCACCATACAACACTATTACAATATCGTTGACTGCATTCCCTGGGCTCTACCTTTCATCCCTGTGACATAGTCATTCTATAACTGGAAGCCTGTACCTCCTGTTCCCTTTTACCCATTTACCTACACTGTTTTCTATGTTTAATAAAATAAAGTTCTTCATTCTTCAGTCATGTTACTCTATAAAATAGCTCAGAGAGTCCATTGAAGAAATAGAAAAGTCAATAATGGGGGATACAAGAAACAGGACAGAAGTTCAGGAATTCACCCTAGAGGAGTTTTCTGCTGCCTAGCACCTTGGGAAGGTTGTCTTCCTGGAGCATCTGCGGGCACAATTGGCCTCCATCATGGAAAACATACTCATAATCACCATTACCTGGGCTGACCACCACTTCCAGACACCTTGTACTTCTTCCTCAGCAGCTTCTCCTTTGTTTTACAGTTCTGAATTTGTCTTTGTTTGCTAATTCCTCCATTCCTGTATAATTCTTTTTTTTTTAAGATTTTATTTATTTATTTGAGTGAGAGAGTGAGAGAGAGAAAGAGCACAAGAGGGGGGAGCGGGAGAGGGAGAAGCAGACTCCCTGCTGAGCAGGTAGCCCGATGCGGGACTCGATCCCAGGACTCCAGGATCATGACCTGAGCCGAAGGCAGTTGCTTAACCAACTGAGCCACCCAGGCGCCCCCCCATTCCTGTATAATTCTGATGCCCAGTAATTCCTTGTACTTTTTGAAATTGACAATGCACTTATGTTTAATGTCAAAAACTTAGCACTATCTTCACAAAATTTTGAATTTCAGGTGCTGTATATTGCATTTTAAAACCAGTGCAGTGTCAGAAAGTAACTACGCCAATGGTGCTGAATATCAGTAATTCTTTTTTGTCTACAATAAGAAAGTCAGTTGCATATTTTCCGTTCTATTAATAGACATGATCACTTATAAATCAAGAGCTTAACTTTAACAAAAATTATTGACTGTGAGTGATTGATGTTTTCTTCCTGTTAAGTACATAACATATTAAGCTTCTCTGCCTTTTCTTTTCTTTTTTTTTTTTTAAGATTTTATTTGCTTATTTGACAGAGGGACACACAGCGAGAGAGGGAGCACAAGCAGGGGGAGTGGAGGAGGGAGAAGCAGGCTTCCCGCCCAGCAGGGAGCACGACGCAGGGCTCAATCCCAGGATCCTGGGATCATGACCTGAGCTGAAGGCAGACGCTTAACGACTGAGCCACCCAGGCGCCCCGCTTCTCTGTCTTTTCTTCTGCAATGTTAGGGGATAAATATTTTGTGCTATTCATATATGGGAGATTAAAGAATACTTGAGAAATCTTTATAAATTGGAGAAAATAAACTTCTATTCTTCTTTGTCTAATTATTATTCATAATAATAAATCTCAGTCAAAAGATCAAAACTACGTAAATCATCAAAACAGACTCTGTCATATATAAAGTTAGTAGAATGTAGCATAAATTCATTGGAAGCCAAAACAAAAATACCAAGAAGAATCCTAATATTATATATAACTCCACCCCTCTTATCCTTTTAACAATGAAAACAAGTAACAAAGACAGAACCCGTCTTTGAAAATATTAAAAGCTTATGCTTGCTCAAAAGGGAAGTGTTCCAAAAAAGTGTTATTATAAAATGCATAGGGATATATGAAAGAAGAGGTAGACTGTTGTTTTTTAAAAACACAAGTTATAACAATTAGAAATATTTAGATAAATTACTTTATGTTGAATAATATGGATGGTACATAATTAAAAAGAGTGGATTATGTTAACTTCTTAATTTCTGTATTTTTGTTTTTTTAAAGATTCTAATTATTTGTCAGAGAGAGAGAGAGGGCACACAAGGAGGGGCAGCTGCAGGCAGAGGGAGAAGCAGGCTCCCCGCTGAGCAAAGAGCCCGATGCAGGACTCAATCCGTGGACCCTGGGATCATGACTTGAGCTGAAGGCAGACGTTTAATGGACTGAACCACCCAGGCGTCCCTGTGTTAGTTTTTTTAAAAGGAGAGTATTCCACTTTTCTGGCAGACAGTTAGGTGGATCCCTTTGATTCCATTGTTTTTCTTTATTTGGGCAGTTTATTCCAGTTTTATTTTTACTCCTAACGTGTGGTCTTATTCTATGTATGGTCCCTGCTCTTAAGGTCCAGGCTTTCAGGGGTCACACTTGAGTGATGTTCTTCCAAGGGAATTTTCTTCCCTCTGGCCAAGATGGAATATCATGATGTGACCTCTGGTATCAACATTCAGCCATGCAGCTCTAGGTCTTGCCCTTTGCCTTTGCAGCCTAGCCAAAGAACCCCCCATACAGATCTCTGAATCATCATCAGCCTTGAAATCAGCAGCCATGTCAGCAGCCTTAACTCCAATCTGTGATGCTTAGTTCAGTAAGACCATGCTCATGGATTTTGTCTAGTTTTATACTTATTTATGATAGAGGATAGGTCTACTACCAATCATTCCATCATAGCTGAAGTGCAAGTTCTGTAGATAAGTTATTATCCAAAATAGAATCAGGTTGTTTTTTTTTTTTTTTCTCCTTAGAACTCTTTTCCTGAAAGATATGTATAGAATTGGTCCTTAAAATTATAAACATGGGCGCCTGGGTGGCTCAGATGGTTAAGCGTCTGCCTTTGGCTCGGGTCATGATCTCGGGGTCCTGGGATCGGGTCCCGCATCGGGCTCCCTGCTCCTTGGGAGCCTGCTTCTCCCTCTGCCTTTCTCTCTCCCTCTGTCTCTCATGAATTAAAAAAAAAAAATTATAAACATGATTTGAGTATTGTAGGAGAAAGTAAATAAATGTTATCTTTTGTAACTTATATTATTTGTTGGTAACAAAGATTTTCAGCATAAAGTAAAATGATGCAGGAATTAAAGCAAAGAAGCTAAGGAAAAGCCCTATAATTTTACAGTTCATGGGAAATAGCAGTGTGATCACTTTAATTTTTCTTTAAGAAAATTTATGTATTCTCCAGCTCTATCAATTAAAAAGTCCTAGAGGCAATGACAGCATAGTAGTATTGAACCCTTCTAACTAAGTATCGATCTGTAATATCATTTCTCACCCAAAGAAAGGAGGTTTCCTTGAAAACATGGCTGATTTCAAGTGTGCGTCAGAAAATGTATGGGAGGACCCTAGGACAACATGTTGTGCTAAAAAATAAGCTATAAAAAACTAATAAGGTGATATAAAAACTTCACAGGTACTGTCTCTGACTAAAGATGGGACAGTGTGTCTCAAAAAAACTCCTGATTTTGATTAAAACATAATAAAAACTGAAATCTTGTCATTTGTAACAATGTGGATGGAACTAGAGGGTATTATGCTAAGTGAAATAAGTCAATCAGAGAAAGACAATTATCATGATTTCATTGATAGGTGGAATTTAAGAAACAAGGCATAGGATCATAGGGGAAGAGAGAAAAAAATGAAACAAGATGAAACTAGAGAGGGAGACAAACCCTAAGAGACTCTTAATCTTAGGAAACAAACAGGTTTGCTGGAGTGGGGTGGCTGGCTGGGGTAACTGGGTGATAGACATTGGGGAGGGTGTGTGCTGTAATGAGCACTGGATATTATATAAGACTGATAAATCACAGACCTGTACCCCTGAAACAAATAATACATTATATGTTAATTAATTGAATTTAGATTTTAAAAATAAATTAAAAAAAAAACCATAATGAGCATTAAAGGGCATGAGACGGGATGCCTGGCTGGCTCAGTCCGTTAAACGTCTGCCTTCAGCTCAGGTCATGATCCCAGGGTCCTGGGATCGAGTCCTACATTGGGCTTCTTGCTTGGCAGGGAGCCTGCTTCTCCCTCTGCCTGCTGCTCCCCCTGCTTGTGCTCTTTCTCTCTCTGACAAATAAATAAAATCTTAAAAAAATAAATAAAGGCCATGAGTTTATCATAGCACTTTATTTTTTTTAAGATTTATTTAATTGTGAGAGAGAGAGAGAGAGTACTGGAAGGGGCAGAGGGAGAGAGAGAGAAACTTTAGCAGACTCTGCACTGAGCACAGAGCCTGACATGGGGCTTGGTCTCAAGACCCTGAGATCATGACTTAAGGGGAAACCAAGAGTTGGAGGTTTAACTGACTGCACCACGCAGGGGCCCTCATAGCACTTAGAAAAAAAAAGGGAGGAGAAGGAAACAAAATTCAGTGCATGTCACTGGAAATAAATAGCATACCAATAACCCTAATAATTTATAATTTAAAAAGAAAGAATTTTACAACTATTCTACCTTTCCAACATAAACTATAATTTATGGTAACAAAAAGATACTAATGGTTGTCAGAGAAAAGTTCTTTTATAGAGAATATTTACAGCTAATAAATGCAGAAGGAATGACATAATTAGAAAATCACAGTTTTGCGGGCGCCTGGGTGGCTCAGTTGGTTAAGCGACTGCCTTCGGCTCAGGTCATGATCCTGGAGTCCCAGGATCGAGTCCCGCGTCAGGCTCCCTGATCAGCAGGGAGTCTGCTTCTCCCTCTGACCCTCCCCCCTCTCATGCTCTCTCTCTCTATCTCATTCTCTCTCTCAAATAAATAAATAAAATCTTTAAAAAAAAAATCACAGTTTTGCTACCACATACAAAAGAACTGATTTAGGTAATAGTCAGTTATGGATGCCAAAACCATTAGATGAAACTAATGGAGAACTTTGCAATGAAGGAATCAGGATGTTACTGTCTGAAAGCACATATCAACTAGTACTGCTGAAGCGGGACAATCCTTGTGGGCCTCCAAAGTGATACAAGATAAAGTGCAGAGCATTACCTATAGAATGCTCTTGTGAAAAAGAAAGACAAAGTACCTGAATTAAGACTTTAAGAACGTATATCCCGTCTAATAGAATATATAGGGAAACATCACAAGAACTAATCAGCCAGATCTAGACTGTGGATCATCTATAGGATTACTGATATAATTTCTTCAAAAAAGCAATGACGTGAAAAATAGAATAAGAAGAGGAGAGACTTGTCTATATTAAAAAATAATAAAGAGAGGGAAGGAGGGAGGGATGGAGAAAGAGAGAGATTGAGAGGAAATACAATAACCAAATACAAAATGGACCTTTTGGATTGGATTCTCATTCAAACAAAGGAAATGTAAAAAGATTTTTGAGACAAGGCCATTTTAGCCGATAAAAAAAAAATATTGCTAATTTTGTTAATTATGCATAGTGATAATGATATTATGGTTTTCATTTTCTTTGCCTTTGATGTATGTTGAAATAGAAATGATATGCTGTCTGGGATTAGTATTAAAATGCTTTAGCCCTACCCCTACTCCTACCCCCCAGTGCCCCCCCAAAAGGCAAGGAAAAGAGACTGAAGCAAGTATAGCAAAGTATTCATGATTTTTGAAACAGGGTGATGGGAGTCATGAGAGTTTATTTTACCCTACTATTGCATACATTGGAAATTTTATTAATGCAAATTTATAAAGAGAACATGCAGTGACCTGTGAAGTTATATTTTACTGCCTTTGAAGAGAAAGGATTAAAGTAGGTCTTATTTTATTTTTTAAAGATTTTATTTATTTGAGAGAGAAAGTAAGAGAGAAAGCACAAGCAGGGAGAGGGACAGGAGAGGGAGAAGCAGTCTCTCTGCTGAGCTGGGAGCCTGACACAGGACTCAATCCCAGGACCCCTAAATCATGACCTGAGCTGAAGGCAGACCCAGGCACCCAGTAGGCCTTATTTCAAAATGTAATGTTAATTCCCTCCCTCCCTAATTGTCCAGGATAGGAACTTGAACTCAGTTCATATGTAGCCTCAATATGATACATACTATTATCAGGCAGGAAACAGATGGCATCCTCAAAGAAGTTAACTGATGAAAGTTTAATGCCTGAACTATTATTATAGAGGTGAGTTCAGGCTGAATGAGACCAAGGGATGGAGCCCGTGTCACCTGAGGCTGCAGGAAATGGAACAGTGCTGCTGAAACCTGTGAGAACTGGCCCTGGGAGGGGTCTATGAGAGGAGGCAGACCAGTGGAGAAAAGGCCCCTGCAGGAAATGCACCATCTTGGGGCGCCTGGGTGGCTCAGTCGTTAAGCGTCTGCCTTCGGCTCGGGTCATGATCCCAGAGTCCTGGGATCGAGCCCCGCATCAGTCTCCCTGCTCAGCGGGAGGCCTGCTTCTCCCTCTCCCACTCCCCCTGCTTGTGTTCCCTCTCCCGCTGTCTCTCTCTCTATCAAATAAATAAAATCTTAAAAAAAAAAAAGAAATGCACCATCTTCTCACCCCTGCTGATGTCTTCCTTCCCTATGGTCCAGCTTGACAGACAGACAAAAGAGTCTGCAGTCCACAGAGGTCAGACTGCAAGAGCACAGAGCAGGGCCGAGAATGGTTGGTGGTTGGGGGAAGGCAAGGAGGAGCAATGGAGAAAATATTAACCTAAATGTTTATAATGCTAAAGATCTGGTGCTGATTTGGAATAAAATCAGGTAATATAAGGTGAAATTTTACAAGGTCTTCAGAGCTTTCATAATACACACGGTATCTGTCAAATTTCTGTTTGTATAATTCATAAATCAGCTATTGGTTCCGTATTTTGGCTATTGTGAATAACAGGACAGCATGGATGAAACTTGAGGGCATTATGCTAAGTGAAATAAGCTAGACAGAGAAAGACTAATATAACAGCATGTCACTTATATGTGGAAAGTAAATAAAAAGTCAAACTCATAGAAATAGAGTAGAAAAGTGGTTGCCAGGGACTAGAGGTTGGGGCGAAAGAGGGAAAGGTTGGTGAAAGGATACAAACCTTCAGTTATAAGATGAACAAGTTCTGAGGATCTAATTTATAACATGGTGACTATAGTTAGTAACATTATATTATATAATTGAAAATTGCTTATAGAATAGAACTTAAATATTCACATGCACAACACAAAGATAAATATGTGAGATGATGCATGTGTTACTTATAGAGATGGGGTGAATAACACATGCATCATCTCACATATCAATGTGCACATCAATCAAATCATCATGATGTACACTTTACATATCTTACAATTTTATGTCAATTATGCCTCAATAAAGTTGAAAGAATTATCCATTGCCTTAAGTGGAATTACTATTATGTTACATTTTTAAAGTATTTGATCACTATATTTGTATTTAAGAGTACACTAAACTGTGTCCTTTTCCCCAACGTGTTGTGTTTTCTCTTTTATTTGCTAAACTTTTTAATAACATTTTTACCTCCATTTTTAATAGTTATAGCATTTTAAAGACAAACCACCGGAGGTTAAAATGACTTAATTTTTAATTTAAATGATAATTTATTGAGTTCTATAATCAAGGTATCCACGAGAAAAGGACATTGAATAGTTTTTAAAACTAGATCATGGATGTGGCAAGAATTTAAATACAAGAACTTAAAGAAAAGACGTGGGTTGGAAACTACATTTGGAAAAACGATATGGACCAAGGACATGCAATGTATTTTAATTTCAAAACTATACTGAGATGGTGAGAACCAATGAATTCATTCAAGAAATGTTGAGCATCACAGCCTCATTTAATTTTGTATCTGTGCTGCTTAACTGAGTGAATGAAAGCTACAAGTCAGGGTTGAATCACCATCCATTTGAGCCAAATATATGCATAATTCTCATAGAAAGAGAAATTGTGCCAGACCAGTTAAACAGACAAGGACAACTTTATTCAAGACTATTGCAATAGAAGAGAGAGATCACTTAATAGAAGAAAAAGAATGAACTCCATTCCACCAAAACAAAGATGGAAGGGTGGAAAGGTATTGAAGGACACTGTAGGGAGGGGGTTCAGTCTATGAATTAGGCATCTGTGTTTGCTGATGGCATTTATAGAAGTTAGATTCCCATTCTTCCACAGAAACTGGGAGAAAGGGATACTGTCATTCTTTTTTTTTTTTTTTTTAGAGAGCGAGCGAGAGAGAAACAGCATGAGAGGGGAGAGGGTCAGAGGGAGAAGCAGGCTCCCCGCTGAGCCGGGAGCCCGATGTGGGACTCGATCCCAGGACCCTGGGATCATGACCTGAGCCGAAGGCAGACGCTTAACCATCTGAGCCACCCAGGCGCCCGATACTGTCATTCTTGATGATTACGTTTCAAAGCAATGACTTCCAGGTCCTTGAGAAAGACATTTCTTGATCTTAGAAGATTTACACCTCAAAGGGTCAGAGAAAGAATTTACAATTGCAAGTTTTCTAAAGTAAATGTTCTAAGAAGGGAGGTCAGGGGACTATAGATAGGAATAAACTTGCCTACAGTTTAGTCAAGCTGAAGGGAATATTAAGGAAAGGCCATCTTGGTCAACTATATGAATATTCGAATTATTGGATTTGAAATGAAGATTTCATAAAACAATAAAGCTCTCTATACTTTGTGCTCTCAAGGCATTTAGGGACAAGTAAGATATTACTACTTCAAAGTTAATCTTATGTTTAATCTCTAGAGCATTTGGTTCATCGTACATTTTGTTTTCCCTCAAAGAATTATGCTTCTATAAAACTAAGGCTTCCATATAACAGGCAAAGGGATTTGAAGACTCTTTATCCCAAGGTTAATAAGCAGCCAATATGCTGTCATCGATGATGAGGGACAAGGAGCAGCCCAACTGTTGGAAAAAAAGTAATAAACCTTTCCATTAAGTAGAAAGGAACTCTATATACCAGAGTTCCCTTGTGGGAGGGTTGGCATAGCCATAAATTGTAAATCAAAGCATAAGCAACCACTGCATGAGAAAAAAATTATTTGAGGCAATTCAGTGAAGGAAATCTACCAGTAAATTGTTCTCTTCTTTCTTTTCTGATTGATATGCAATTTATGTTCCAAAAGGCTCTAGTCTCTCTTGGCTTAAAATTTTATACTTACTGCTTCTTGAGCTATCTTGTTTTTTTAAAGCCTGGGTGAAAGTACACAGGGGAATTTGTCAGTAGAATATTTAAAGGAGAATAGGTCTGTGAGATCCCTTGGAAAAGGTAGGAAGAGAAAAATGAGTGATATTTTTGAACAAAGAAAGGACAAAATCTAAGGTTATCTTTTCTTAGATATAACCAAAATGCTGGATTTGAAGACATTTGGAATAAGTGTTTTATTTTTAAGTTTTTATTTAAATTCCAGTTAGTGAACATACAGTCTAATATCAGTTTCAGGTGTACAATATAGTAGTTTTACAAAACAAAAGAATGGCTAATTAGGTTCCAGAACAGATATATGGAAATGTCTGGGGGGGGGGGGAACAAAAATCAACCAAGGATTATAATGAAAAGTTGTAGAAGTGAAGAAAAGAGATAATTTTCTGAAAATATTGAGATCCAGTCTATACCTCAATGAAGAGAAACTGAACATTAATATTTGAACTAGTCTATGGATGTAGCCTTATATTAGTTGTAGTTTTGTAGCTACTCATGTTTAGGTTAATAATTAGAACATTAGTTATAGTTCATTCTAGTATGAGGCCATGCATTTTTAAATCATACTTAATGTACATTTTAGGCCTTTAGGCATATATGCCTCCCCCCCTTCCTTTTCAAGCTTTTTCTTCTCTATCCGCTACCACATTTGAAGCTATTCAAGCAAATCTTGGTCCTATACCACTCTCTACTCACTCCATACACACTCTAAACTCAATTACTTCTGTGCCCCACCTTCCATGTGGGGTGTGTGTATGTGTGTGTGTGTGTGTGTGTGTTGCCACATGAAGGATGGTGGCTAAATGAGTCACAAATTTGTATATCTGATGCAGGCCTATTCTCTAAGTTCCAAAGCAAATAACAGTTTACCTGGCATCTTTTCCTGGGTGTCTGGAAAAAACCTCAGCACATCTGAAGCTGAACATGATCCTTTGCCAATGGTAGCTGTCTTGTGAAAGGCAGCACCCAGCTCACCTCCCTCTTCCACACAACCCTCCATATCCAGTGCTTTACCATGACTTGTTGCTTTTACTTCTTAAATATCTTTTGAACTCTTTTGATTCTATCCATCTGTCACGGCAACACCTTTATCCAAGGGGCCATTATTTGATGTCTATATGACTGCAACAGCCTAGACCACTTATATATTTCCTCCTGCCCTTTCCTCACCTTCCTGACCAACACACCTCTATCACTTCTCCTTAATGCAGCTGGGGCGATCTTTCTGGAATGTAAATCTGGAAATCACATCAACCCCCTCTTTCAACTTTTCAAGGACTACTCTTTGCTTTGAGAATAAAACAGAATTTCTTTATATGACCTTCAAGGCTTCTACTATTTTGCCAGCCTTATTTCACTCCATACTCCCCCTTAATGCTTCTCAGCAGCCACACTGGCTTGCTTTTACTCCTGCACCACTTTGCTAACATACTATCATATTCCCATTTAGAGATTTATGCTTGCTCATCCCTCTGTTTGAAATGTTTTCTCCTGGGGCACCTGGGTGACTCAGTCAGTTAAGTGTCTGCCTTTGGCTCCGGTCATGATCCTGGGGTCCTGGGATTGAGCCCTGCATCAGGTTCCCTACTCAGCAGGGAATATGTTTCTCCCTCTCCTGCTCCCTCTGCTTGTGTTCATTCTCTCTGTGTCAAATAAATAAATAAAATCTTAAAAAAAAGAAAAAAAGAAATGTTTTCTCCCTAGGTTGCCATGTATCCTCTTCTTCCAGGTCTTTGCTCAGATATCACTTCCTGAGTAAGACCTTCCCTGATTCCCCTATTTAAAATTTAGGCCCCTCTCCCCAATATACTTCCTATTCTTTGCTCTGTTCTTTTGGTACCTTATTTGTCTCCATAGTCCTCATCATCTTGATACATAGATATAGTTTACTTATTTTATTTTATTTGTCTTATGCACTGTCAATTGGAATGTAAGCTCCTTGTTCACAGGTATTTTCCTGTGTTTACAGGTAATATCACTGAGCCTAAGAGAATACCAAAAACACAGTGCTACATATTCTCCATTTGCTGCAGCAGATCTACTCCAAGCTTTCTTCTTGCCTGTTCTATGCTATGGGAGGCTGGCCTCTACGTATTGTATATCTGGACTCTTGCCCTTCGGTTTACACTCAGTAGTTTGCCAATTGGGAAACACTTTCAGAGGATCAGAGGAGAAAGGTATTTGGGTTGGATATTTATTTCCCTTGCAGCACTCCCGTTGTGGCTGTGTCTGTCCAGTTAAGACTTTTGGTTTCTTCAACCCTTCCTAAACCTTTATAATCTGCCCTTCACCAAAATCTCCTCACCTACCCATTTAAGTGTGCCATCTATTTCTGCAGGTACCCTGACTGATCAAGTAGACATTCAAGAGTAAGACCAAAAATTATATATATTTAGTGTTAAGAAAATTATCTTTTAGGAAAATTGTGTGTGTAAAACACAGTGTGTTTCTGAGTGCATTGTAACTTCTCAATTAGTGGTAATTATTATTATTATTAGACTTAGTCTCATTGTTGGCATCTTTTTTTAAGATTTTATTTATTTATTTATTTGAGAGAGAGAGAGAGAGCAAACACGAGTGGGGCGGGGGAGGGGCAGAGGGAGAGGGAGAAGCAGGCTCCCCACTGAGCAGGGAGCCCAATGCATGGCCCAGGACCCCGAGATCATGACCCAAGCCAAAGGCAGATGCTTAATCCACTGAGTCACCCAGGCGCCCTTTGTTCACATCTGAATAGAATTTCATACAGCATTTTGTATATAGTCTAGCAGTTTAGCATATATAGCACATAATATAACATTTTACTAAATCTGCTTTTCCTCAGGTTAAAATATTTTATCAATAACTAGAAAGCAGCATAGTAATAACTTCAAGATTTTGGTCTTCATGATTAATTTATTGTCATTTTGTAAAAATGCACGTGTACCCTCCAAAACTGGTGCAGTAGCAGAAATATATTTACCTTGTTTTATGTCAACTGGGTGACTCCTCTGTGTACAATAGTGTAGTTCAAATACAGCCCAATTTACAATGCAAGCAAGAAGAAGATAAATCATAGAACAAGGATTCTAAAAATAACCAGTGATTACCTGTCGGGTCCCACTGCTGTAGTAAAGTGGCTCACTTCTACTTAATTCAGACAATAGCCACAACAACCAATTGGCCAGATATAAAGCTATGGGATGTTTAACAATGAACTTAAAGCTGAGTTTTAAAATTCTATGCTCTTCTAATTAATTTTCGTGCATAAATTTTTCTAGGAAGCTAATCTACATGATGCCATTAATGACTTTTTAAAATTCTCTGCTGATAAAGAAATCAACATTGCAGGCTTCTGTTTAGAATTCCTCTTAAGCTCACACCAGAGCATAATGTAGTCTCTATGACACTGCATGAGATCCCAGAAGATCTTTAATGAGCTGATACAGAATTACTGGGATGAGAAGTATGTCTACAAGAAGTCCTATAAGCTCCTCATTGCCAAAAAGATAAAATTTTAAAGAGGTAGGACTACAGTGTTTGGTGAAGATATAAACTCAAAAAGAAAATTAAGACTTTTTATTTCTATAGCCACATGATGTGATGTACTTCATACCAAAATTATAATGTTACACTACATAATTAGTAATTTTAGTTTTAGTAATTTAGTAATGTACTTTATCAATAGTACAAGTACATGATACATAATAAACCTAGTATTGTTAAAGGCCAAATGTCCTTTGGAACATATCTAATAAATCTATGAGGGATCTATATTTCTATCACTCAGATCCACTGTGACCACAAAAGGCAGAAAACTTCATATTCTTCTACTTTCCATAATTTTTTAATTCAAATTTTTTGTGTCAACTTACAACATTTGTCTTCCAGATTTATATTTAAGCAATTTGTCAGGCATCTCATCACTCCTGGCACATACAACCCAACCAGCTGTTGTCAATTTTTTATCCCTTCCAAGCCTTTTGGATCAGTGACAATATCTCCCCTCAAAAGATTCATTGATGTTTTGAGATAATATGAGATAATGAATAAGATATTTCTTTGGAAATTTCACTATTTTCTATATATAGAAATTGTCAAAAATCATATTTTATTCATCTAATCTTCTAGGTTGATTTGCATCTTAAATAACAGCATATCTTTTTAAATATCTCCGCCCTACTTGGGACTTTGTTCTCTTCATCCTTATATCTTAGACCTAGTAATGCCTTGGCACTCATCTTTTCTAACTGTCACTGATTCCTCAGCTCCAGAGTAGAGAGTGTCCTTAACCAATCTCCATCCAATACCTCATTTCCACCCAAATGCTGTTTGAGGATGTGGGCAGACCCATATCCACATTGCACAATTGTGTTGAGGATCTGAGCGGTGTTCCTCTATAGTTGTGTAGTGCAGGAAGTAGGATTTCCCTAGAGAAAGGCAAGAGAAATAAGCTTAAGGCCCTACAAGAATATTTATTATTATATCTCTAATGTCATCATAAAACTAGTATATCTGATTACAACTAAAAAGAAAGACAAATGAGTACCCATAATATCACAACATACACACACACACACACACACACAAATGCTTCTGGGAAAGAAAGACTATTATTTCCCTAGTCTAATGATAAAAATGGCCAGAAGCACAGTCTGTCACAGATCACTTAGGATAAGGAAATGCCTCATCATGCTCAAGAGAGTCCAATTCTGAACATTTCCTACTCTAGGGTAAAGTAAAGAATGTTATGTGAACTGGTGTGCCTGTTCATCTTAATTCGTGTAATCTAGCTACATTTGTTTAGACCTAAAAATCTAAGTTCAATGAAAATTTATGGAAGATTTTAAAATGAAGAGAATTCAAATTTATTGATATTTAAAATAGTGAGCTTAAAATGTCATTAATAGATCTAACCTTTGTTTTTACTTTAAGAATACTTTATTAATCAAATCATTTGATTTTCCTCATGGAATTAAGATTCCCTACTTTGGCTAGTCCCATCTGACAAATTGCAGGCAGGTCAGCAAGACAGAAGCTGTGGTAAATCCCTTCTCTGAGCTATAATATCTCCATGCCTCCACCTCTTTGTGATATAAGGGAATGTAGATGGACTGGAAAGAGCGATGAGAAATGAATAGATGATCTTTATTGTGCTTTCCAGCTTGAAGAGTCTGGGGCTTGAGAGTACAAACTAAGTGACTCATTTGATTTCATTTCTACGTAGATACTACTCTTTACACATATATTCAGCAATTATAATAAAGTTAGGTTTGGGGATAATTATTGCATCAAGCATATTGTAACATTTCATTCCAGGGATTTTTACTAGATTCATAGACTGTTGCATTTTTCTCTCCATTGATTACCTGCCCCTCATTTTGTTTTCATAGAAAAAATATTTATCAAACTAATATTGACATACAGTTTAAAATACATAATACTGAAAATCACACTCTCTACTGCTAATCCCCAGTGACAAACACTTCTTACTCCTTCAATTGTCTCTTGTGATATTTAGCTACATATTTTTAGGTAATATGTTAATGCCATTATTTCTTAATTTGTGTCTTTGTACAATATCTCTTGACTTACTTTTATGGCAAATAAAGATTTAGTTTCCTTGTGTTCTTGCTGTTCCCTGTCTTCCACTCAATATGGAAATCATAACTTTTAGTTAAATCAGTAATCAATGTTTATCTTATGACTATGTAAATATTATCCATTGTTGAGTGTACTGTGATTTATATTTCCTTTCTTGAACATCTTTTCATGAGGTTAAAAACTTATTCTTTTTTCCATAATTTTGTTTTTGTTAACTTCTCTAGTGAAAGCCTATAATCACATAGGTGATAGGAAAATAATGAAGGGTAATATTGAAGAAGAAAATTTTAAGTGTTAAATGAAAATTTTAAGTGTTAAAAGTCCATTGTATTAGTCAGGGTTCTCCAGAGAAACAGCTCCAATAGGATGCATATGTCTGTCTATCTATCTATCATCTATCTATCTATCATCATCTATCTATCAAGACAGGGATTTACATAAGTTTACATAAGGAATTGGCTCACACAATTACGGACACTGACAAGTCCAAAGCTACAGTGTGGGCTGGTAGGCTCGAGACAAGGGACAGCCAATGGTGCAGTTACAGTCTAAAGGCCAATAGTCAGAGACCCAGGAAAGGCAAGGTGCAGATGAAGTCCAAAGGCAGTCTGCTGAGGAATTCCCTTCTGCTCAGGGAAGTCAAGTTTTTGTTCTATTCAGACCTCCAACTGATTGGATAAGACCCACCCACACGGTGGAAGGTAATGTGGTTACTCACAGTTTACAGATTTAAAGGTTAATTTCACCCATAACACTCTCCAAGTTGATACATAAAATTAACCATCACACCCATGATTTTGTAAAGCATAGTGTGTGTTTAAATTTTTTTAATTTTTAAAAATTTTTTACAGTGCTTTGTTTTAAATTATATCCCAGCTTAACCAGATTTTCCCCCAATCTGAAAATCTTAGAAATTTTTTCAGAAAAAAAAAGGTCTCTTTTCTACATCATTATTTATTTGAAATAGTAATTAACTTTGCTAACATAAGCTGCTCTAAACTCAATATAGCTTGCTTTTCACTGGGGGTTATAAAAGGTCAAATAAAGAGAGAACATGAGCTTTCAGTGACTAAAATAGAAGCAGGGGGGTAAGGAATAAACTGTATTTTTTTTTTTTTTTTTACTTATGCTGCTGCCTCTCTTCAATGTTCTTTAAAAAAACGTCTTATACTTCCTTAGACCTGCACTGTGCAATGTGAAAGTGATTAACCACATATGACTCTTTAAATTTAAGTTAATGAAAACTAAATGCTATTCAAAATTCCTTTTCTTGATCCCACTAGCTACACTTCAAGTGTCCAAAATCCGTATGTGGTTAGTCTACTTCACAGTGCAGGTGTAGAACATTCATGTCATTAGGGAATATTCTACTGAACAGTACTACCCTAGACAAATAATATAGAATTAGTAATTATAATCAAATATTTTGTGTCTGTCTTGTGAGAGGATTGAAGCATGAGTTGTTCTTACAAAGGTTTTTTGATTCTCTTTTCTATTAATAAGAGCTGTTTGGACTTTAAAACTAAGACTTGAGTGAAACATTACCTTTGAAATGCCCCATTAGGACTTCTTGGTTTTTATAACTCAACCCATTCAATTGATAATAAAGGCCAACACATGAGTGAGACTGTGGCACATTAGAGGAAGAGCGATATGCTTCATATTTGGGAATGTGGCACATGAAGGGGGAGCACTAACCCATCAGGGACGGGTGGGGGCTAGATTCTTAAGGTGTATGGAAAACATGTTGGGAAGTTTAGTTTTCATCCCAAAGACAGTAGAAAAGACATCTAAAAATTTTAAGCCTGGAGATAGTATAAGCAGATTATTTTCTTTAGAAGAAAGCAAGTTTTATGAAGTTTTATGAAGAAAGCAAGCTAGAAAGAGGATGGGATTTAGAGTCAATCTGGATTCATATTATTTTTCTATCTACCACAGTCTAAATTGGCTTATACACATTCCTTAATTTTAGTCTTATCTCAATTTCTCATTTGCAAAATGGAGCTAATAATACTTCGTGAGTTGTTAATATAAATAGATGGGATAAGATATGTAAAGTATCTACTGAATCCTTGGCATTTAGTAGGAATTTTGTAATTTGCTAGTCCATCATCCTTCCCTTATTCACATCCGTTTATATTGCAACAACAGAAGACGTGAAAGGAAAATTCTGCAAGTGTATGATATATTTGATCCCATAGTTAAAGATGATTTATACGTGGCTTAATTGATGAGAAGTACAAACAGTTTGAGATCAGATAATAGCTCATCACCTTGTGACAGGTTCTGAGTATAGCAACAGCAGAACAGAAATGAATGCTTAGTAATCAAGAGGAAGCAGACCCAGTGCTGATGTAATGACCACCTAACTTAACAGCTATTCTGAGACCCATCAATACAGAATTTGGGGTGGCCATAATAAATGCAAAAGAGAAAATAGTTTTCATCATATCAAAAAGGTACAACAAACATGCACAGATGTGCTGCTGATCTTCAAGAGATATGTAGAATTTATATTTTCTACAACTGAGAATACATATTCTAAATGCACTTACTTGAGCCCCTCGTATGGCTGGAAACCTTTCCTCCTAGAGAGTAACAACTTGTTTTGCTTCATTCGAGTATCTGCTCAAGTGTCACTCTTGCAAGGGGACCTTCTTGACCATGACATCTAAAATAGCAGTTTTCCAAAGTTCTGAGTTTTACTTAGAGGATCAAATTTAATCTTTGGCAACAAATACTGTCAGTTGTTTTCTTGAAATGACAGGCTCTCTCTGTTCATTTTCAAGTAAATGTCTGCCAATTACACAAGTCTGATTAACCATGGTTTATCTACCGGTTGTTCTTTCAAGTAAAAATGTTGCTTCATGAAAAAGGCAGCTAGTCTCAGGTCTCAAATCAAACAATTGCGCAAGTTCCTTTTTTTTATTCAAGCACAGTTTAAGTATGGAGCAAAAGTGCTTTATGCGTACTTCCACCTTATCACATAGAACATTAGGAAGTCAACATTTAATAAAATTAATAATTTTTCCTGTTTTAGTTTTAAGTGGAACTGACTTTTTTTTGCAAGTACATGGCAGAATGCAGTCATTGGTAGTACAGTTCGGCGGCACTGCCTTCATTCATACTAAGCACCTCTAATTTGACCTACCATTACTTTTGCACTATCTGAATTGCCTACAGTAATTAATTAGTATACAAAATAATGTTAAAATAATGATAAAATAAATAATTTTATTTATTGTTATTATTAAGCAAATTATAAAATCTAGGCTTTAAATATACTCAGAATAGTGAATGAAGAAATATGTGTATTAGAGAAAACACAGATGCACAAAATTTAGAATTAGAAAAAAATATAATCATATAATATATTTTTTAAGTTGTAAGAGATTAGGATATCCAATAGCATTTTCATGAATTAGAAATACTTTATGTAATGGATAATTTTCTAGAGAAATGTAAGTTATCACAATGTACCCAGTAGAAGATATATAATGGCAAACTTGAGGAAACTAACAGTGTAACTTAACATCAATGATCCTTAATTTATTTTGGACAAATAAAGGGCTAAGATTGGCAAGAAAATATGAGTGGAAACAATAATAATTTATTTGATTAGTTTCTTTATTTTCGTATATTCATATATTTTGTAATTATTCATTATTATAATAGAAAACTGGTATTTAAAAACATTGAAAGAGAAAGGTTAATTTGTAAGGACTATACTATAGTGTTAAGAATGTCACTGATGGGGCGCCTGGGTGGCTCAGTTGGTTAAGTGACTGCCTTCGGCTCAGGTCATGATCCTGGAGTCCCTGGATCGAGTCCCGCATCAGGTTCCCTGCTCGGCAGGGAGGCTGCTTCTCCCTCTGACCCTCCCCCCTCTCATGTGCTCTCTCTCATTCTCTCTCTCTCTCAAATAAATAAATAAAATCTTTAAAAAAAAAAAAGAATGTCACTGATGATTGAACTGGTGTGAACTCATAAGAATATTTCATAACACATTCATTTTTCTCTTTTCCAATTAAAGTATAGCAACATAATTTGGGAAAGGTGAATATAAGCTGTAAGTTAAGAATGGGCTGGGAGAATTAACAATTTAGATCATGATGAATATGCCTCATTGATTTTTCATCAATGTTTCTCATCTGTAATGTTAACATTTCCACAGCAGAGGCACCTGTGTGGCTCAGTAGGTTAAGCTTCTGCCTTTGGCTCATGTCCTGATCCCAGGGTCCTGGGATTGAGCCGCAATCAGGCTCCTTGCTCAGCGGGGAACCTGCTTCTTCCTCTCCCTCTGAGTGCCGCTCCCCCTGCTTATATGCTCTCTCTCTCTCTGTTAAATAAATAAAAAATCTTTTAAAAATTTTCCATAGCAAAAACCCCCTCTTCTTGGAATTTTTCATTTCCAAAACAAACTTTAAATATTTCCAAAAGATTCTTATGGCAAATTCCTTCCTATCTCCACATAGCTACAAATCATCAGATTTGGGACTAGATCAGATTCCTAACTTGAATGCTTCACTTGGAACTTTTCTAAACTCTGACGGCACATTGGATTAGGAATTGCAGCCTGTATTCCCAGAAGCAGAATTTTTGACACAATTTATGCCACAGAGGTTGCAAACTGGATGCCCACTTGTCACGTCTTGCCTGGAGGCATGTTTTCCTTTGCCCACTCAAGTTTATAAAACATTGAATTACTTAACAACAATTTGAAAATATTTGATTTCATAACAAACTGAAATGTGGGACTCTGAGCTTCATTCTTTCTATCCTGCATGGCAAAAATCTTCTGGAATAGAGAGAAGTTGCAGGACCCCCTCGATGGGGCTTTCACACTCAAGATCTGCATTGCTCATGTATCCTACTTGGCTTACTCTTATAAAATTTGAATTTATGATCACTTCTTTAGGTTATGTCCAAAATCTTGCTGTCAGAAAATGATTTCCCAGCATACCTGCTATGCTATCAAATTCCTATAAATAAAGACATTTTTTGGTTTATGGAACTCTACAAAATTTCCAGGCAGAGAGCAGGTGTGTTATCATGGGAGACATTGGTAATTTCAATCTCACATTAACAAAGATTGGATTGTCAATGCCCATGCAGGGAGTAAAGTTCCCAGCTAAGGGGATATAAAGGATATGTAAGTGTTCATGGGGATGCACTCAGAAGCAATGGGCACCAAACATCTATGAAAGTCAGCGTGATCAGGCTGAGAAGAAAGTTAAAATGGACAGTCCACAGAAAGCAACAAAGTTGCTTTTGAAGTTAATGTGTAAAAATTCCTTGACCTGTGATGAATACAAATGCCCTCAGATTAAAAAGCTGCTCACATTGGCCTTTGAACATTTGAGTCAGTGGCAGATTTCTAAAATATGTGCTTAAATATACATGTCTTTTAAAGAAAGAGACCAATATATATGTTTAATATTCTATAGTAGTTTGATCTCAGAAGTGCTTTTTAATTCCCATCCTTTTCATGAATAACAAGTTTGAAATCTGTTGTTTTCTTTTCAAGATACATGCAATTAGTCTATTTTTGACATTGCCCTAAGAGTAAACATGATTAAAATTATAATGAAACCATTTATACAGCCATTAATAAAATATGAATTAAATCCATATTTAACCCCCCCCCACACACACACGGCTCTTTCTTGAAATCTATTCAGCTTTTTGAATTTGTCTCGGGTAATTTGGAATTGAGATTTACTAGAGTCAGCAGTTATCAGAATCGTTTGCTGCCTAGGGGATGACAAAAACTGGGGCAGAGAATTTAGGTCCATCTTGGGAAAATAGAATATATGCTCCTTTTACTCAGTCAAAAATATTTACCAAAATCTGATCATATGTTACTTACACTAGTCCTTGCTGAGGCCATAAAGAGGAAAAGACATAGTTCTGTTCATAAGGGGCTAGCAACTTAGCCAGGCAGAAAAACAGCTAACTAGTACAATGTGATAAGTGCAGTAATGATCCCAAGCAACTGCAAAGGAAGCACAGAGGAAGGTTAGGTTAGTACTGCTATGAGAATCTGAGAGTTTCCCCCCAAAGCAATAACAGTGAATTGGACTTAGGAAGACACTATGATTTTATCACATAGCGAAGGGATATATGAAAGCACATGGCAGGTTCAGGGAGCCACAGGTAAACTCACATAATGGAAAAATAACTTTGATGACAGAGATAAGGATGCTAAAGGGTATTGGGACAGATGGCAAAGTGTTTTATACTGAGGTATTGTCCTAGGAAGACTGAGGACAATTGGGAAATATATACCAAGAGTCTTGGAAGTTATATATAGTTTAAGCAATTTCATGTCTAGGAGTTTATTCTAAGAAAATAATGTGGAATAGAAAATATGATATAGCAGCAAGGATGCTCCTCACAGCATTATCTAGAATACAAATATTTGGATATATCTGAAATGATTAGCAACAGGAGCATGAGATCAGGGTAGACCTTTAGAATAGATCTTTAGAATTACCTACATTTTGGTCTGTAAGGTGAAGATTTTATCGTTAAAACAAACTGAGTTAGACAAAGACCACCTTGCAACATCTCAAATTTTCTCAAGACTTGTGCTATTTCTCATGTGCTCACCTGCAATCTTCCCATTGACTTTAATGACTTATGAAGAAACTAGTAGATTCAAGGAAGGCCTGGGGAAAAGGCAAAGGATCCAAGGAAAGGGCTGGCTATTGGCAGTGTTAGTCTGCCAGAGAGCCAGATTTCTGATTTGTATCCATCTCTTCATTCTTATCCCTTGGTACCTACTGTTCCCATGCTTTGTTTATACTTCTTAAAGCCAAATTTATCATTCTTCCCGAAGTGAAACATTCTTAGTATGTCCGGTATACACCAAAGGCTGTTTTTTTAAATCACTCTAACCTCTAAATTCGAGAGAGGCATATGAAGCCAGAGTGCTTGAATGCACATTTTGACTACATCACTTTCAGCCTGGGTGGCCTTTGGAATGGACTTAACCCTTCTCTTCCTCAGTTGACTCTTATGTAAAAATTAGGATTAAAAATAATGCCTACCTGTTCTGGCTTGAGTTGTGTCCCTCAAATATTCATATGTTTAAGTTCTAACCTCCAGTACTTCAGAATATTACCTTATTTAGATAGAGGGTCATTGCAGATGTAATTAGTTCAATGACGTTATACTGGAATAAAGTGGGGCCCTAATCAAATACGACTGGTGTCCTTATAAAATGGGGAAATGTGGACACAGAGAAACATGCCCACAGGAAGACCATTATGTAAAGATGAAGGCAGAGACCTACAAGCTAATGCATGCCAACGATTGCCAACAAACACCAGAAGCTGGGAGAGAGGCATGGAACAGACTTTCCCTCACAGCTCTTAGAAAGAACCAAACCTATGGCATTTTGATCTCAGATGTCTAGCTACCAGAACTCTGAGACAATTCATTTCTATTGTTTAAACCACCCAGTTTGTGGTACTGTGCTAAGGCAGCGCTAACAAACTTAAGAATACAAAGCCTTTAGATTGATTCTTCTCACATAATAAGTTAATATTTTCAGCCATTAACTAAAAGAGAAATAAAGAGGTGGGTACACTGGTTCTTTGTGGTACTCCTTTAATGATTCATACCTAGATCTGTTTTGCTCTCTGTAAGTTAGGTAAATTCAAACTCAACACATATAACTAACTCATTTTTTAAAATGACATTGTGAATTCTCTCAGGCTGTTCCCTACCCAGGGAATGCTATCTTTTGTCCCTAGTTTAATTTGATGCAAAAACTTCAACTCATTCTTAGCTTTTCTGTTTCCCTCATGATTGGTCATAAAATCTTATTTTTTGGTAGATTTTCATAAAATAACATTTAGATTACCTTAATGGTCTCCATATAGTTTTCCCTGTGTATTCTACACACTGCTGCTCAACACATCATCATGAAAAGCTCATTTGAACACATCATCTCCTTGCTAGAAAATATGCACTGTTTTCAGAAAGGGATCTAACCTCCTTAACTTGGCATTCAAGATCCTTTGTGATTAAAATACTGTTTAGTTTCCCAAACTCAGATTCCATTCTTATGAAGTTGATTTCCATTAGTAGTTATTCTCAGGGACAGAGGTCATAGCAAAAAAGAAACAAAGAAACAAAGAAAAGCCCTCTGTTTTTGCATTTTATCTTGGACCAAACAAGTAACATAGCTCAATTTTCCCATAACCTGTCCTCCTTGTTTCCAGAATACTTCACTGCTATTTTAAAAATTATTTTTAAGAACTATGTTAGATTTATGAAAAGGTTTATAAAATAATATGAATATTCAGGTACTCATCACCCAGAATAAAATATAAAGTATTAAAAAACCTTGGAAGTTCATTATGTTCTCCTCCCCTCCTCTCCCCCTCCACTCTTAAACTTCAGAGAAAACCAGATCCATAAATGTCTTTATACTTGTACTATGTTTCCATCTCTAAATAAGGGATAGTACTATTTTAACATTTAGTATTTTCTTTTTATGCTTATGTATCTTTCTGCAGTTGTTTTTTACTCGATATCATACCTTTAGGACCCATCATGTTGATTCATGTAACTCTAGTTCATTTATTTTCCCTTATGTATAGATTTTTACAATGACTATACTAAGATGAATCCATTATCCTATTGGTGGACATTTAGTTGGTATCTGGTTTTATTTCATTCATTCAATAAATGTTTATTAATCATCAAGGATACAAGAGGAAAATGAATTCCCCATTCTCCTGAAGCTTATGTTCTAGTACAAACCTGTCTTCTTTTGCAAATGAACAAGAGTCTCTATGGAATAAATTCCCAGTGGTAAAATTGCTGGGGCTTTGATTATTTATATCTTAAAATGAATAGATATTTTCAAATTTTTCTCCACAGAGATTATACCATAATATTAGAATATTATTTGATCTATAGCCTCACCAATACTTGACACAGTCAAACAAAATTTACCAGTCTGATGGGTATGAAATAGTATATCCTCAGGATTTAAATATGCAATTCCCTAATTACTAGTGATACACAAATATTTTTATATTCATAGGACATGTGTTCTTCCTGTGCTTTTTACCCATTTTCTACTGGAAAATGTGACTTCTTTTTAACTGATTGCTAAGGGTTCTTTATATATTGTAGTTTCAAGTTCTTATTTAAATTCCAGTTAGTTAATATACAGTGTAATATTTGTTTCAGGAGTAGAATTTAATGATTCATCAATTACATACAACGCCCAGTGCTCATGGCTACAAGTGCACTCCTTAATGCCCGTCACCCATTTAACCCAGCCCCCCCACCTCCCCTCCAGCAACCCCCCGTTTGTTCTCTATAGTCAAGAGTCTGTTTTATGGTTTGCCTCTCTCTTTTTTCTCCCCTATGTTCACTTGTTTTGTTTCTTAAGTTCCACATATGAGTGAAATCATATGGTATTTGTCTTTCTCTGACTCATTTCACTTATCGTAATACTCTCTAGCTCCATCCACATTGTTGCAAATGGCAAGATTTCATTCCTTTTTAAGGCTGAGTAATATTCTGGTTTTTGCCTTTGTAACAAGAGATATGGTTTTAGCCCACAGAGATATGAAAAAATTGTCCTAGAAAATATAACAACGTGAATGTATTGTTCCTCTACTCTTCTTCTTTCTTTAGGGTGATATTTGAATCTTAAATGCCTACTTCCCACAATTGCTTATGACACAAATCAACGTTACAATGGCAATAGTCCATGTCACACTTTTTATGACAGCTAATGTCCAGACATTATATAACTTTATCATCCTCCATGACACTAGGAATCGAAAAAATTATCATACATTGGAGTGACATTGAAAAAAGGGCCAGTGGCCATTTTGAGTGTTAGACTTTTGTTTCTACAGAAAATAAAAAACTATAAAACTGTCTCAACTAGTAAAGGCTTTGACTTCTGCAGATACTATCAAACTGTAACATTTTTTTTTTAAAGATTTTATTTATTTATTTGAGAGAGAGAGAATGAGAGACAGAGAGCATGAGAGGGAAGAGGGTCAGGGGGAGAAGCAGACCCCCGCTGAGCAGGGAGCCCGATGCGGGACTCGATCCCGGGACTCCAGGATCGTGACCTGAGCCGAAGGCAGTCGCTTAACCGACTGAGCCACCCAGGCGTCCCAAATCTATATTAATTTATATTTTTTCTGATCGCTATGTTCTAACTTCTTGAACTTAATGCTTAGTTATTTTTTGTTCTTGTATTAAATAATAAATTACAGTAGTAAATTTGCCTCTATGGGACATTGTGGAAAGCACCTGATGTTTTCATTTGGTGGGTTCTCATTGTCATTATTTACCAAGTGTCTATTTGTTTGTTTTGTTTTTTTTTTAAAGATTTATTTATTTGAGAGAGCGAGAACGAGAGAGAGAGAGAGTACATGAGAGTGGGGAGGGTCAGAGGGAGAAGCAGACCCCCCGCCGAGCAGGGAGCCCGATGCGGGACTCGATCCCGGGACTCCAGGAGCATGACCTGAGCCAAGGCAGTCGCTTAACCAACTGAGCCACCCAGGCGCCCCTAAAATCTTTTTTTTTTTAAGATTTTATTTATTTATTTGACAGAGAGAGAGTGGGAGAGTGGAGAAGCCGGCTCTCCACTGAGCAGAGAGCCCGATGCGGGGCTCGATCCCAGGACCCTGGGATCATGACCTGAGCCGAAGGCAGACGCTTAACGACGGAGCCACCCAGGCGCCAAACTGTAACATTTTTTACTGGGACTGTAAATCACTTTACCATCAGTATCAAAAACTTCTGAGTTCTCATTTTTGACAGCACAGTGGGGGGTAGTTACTGAACAGTCACAATGAGAGAAGAAAACTATGCAGAGCAAGGCATTTCAACCTGCTCAAGCTGCCATAGGACGAAATACGACTTTGCTAATGCTATCAGTATTGCTATTACGTGACTCAGCACGTATATACCAGATATGTCGTATGAGCTGGGTGTTCTGATCACCCAGGCAGTTCTCCTGACATACAAACTGCTGAAAATATTCAACATTATTATTGTGTAAAACTAATGTCTTGTTCTTAAGTGACATATCTTTAGAAACCAGAAACTATTTAGTGTGGGGGAGAGAGAGGAGAATTTTGTGTGAAGTACCTGGAGGCCGTGATAGATTAGGTGGGGAAAAGGAAAATACAAGATGGATTATGCTCAAACTTGCTTCCATTTGCTAGTTTTGAAATCTCTAGAAAGAGTACCATAATTAAAAAGTGAAGGGGAACATTTTCAAAGGGACTTGGAAAATACAAGGAATATATAGTGCTGTCTCAGGGTTTAGGAGATAAAGTGTGATCTTGAGTAGTCAGTTTTATTTCAATTTCTGTGAAGATCATACTGTCTTCTGACACCATGAGAACTGACACATCATTAATGGGTATGAGAGCTTCACATCTAGGTGGAAATGAGTAGAAGAAGTTGAGAGAATGTCTTTGAGAATATATAAAACACACATTGGTGACCTCCAGAAATAAATGGAGATTGCGGGAAGGGTAAAGCAGGTATTGTGGTCCTCAAGTCATTTTCTAAAACTAAAGGTAGCAAAATAGGTAATAGTAACCTAATTTGCATAAATATCAGTTACATACATAGGAAGGGATGGTGCCTCATGATTTGATCTTAATAACAGATGGTATAGAGGGAGATATTTTTTTTTAAGATATTTTATTTGTTCACTTGAGAGAGAGAGAGAGCACGAGCAGTGGGGAGGGGCAGAGGGAGAGGGAGAAGTAGAGTCACAGCCAAACAGAGTGCCTGAGGACACGGGGCTCAATCCCAAGACCCCATTATCATGACCTGAGCTGAAGGCAGACATTTAACCACTGAGCCACCCAGGTGCCCTGAGGGAGAGAATATTTTTATGTACTAAATCAGGTTAAGGAATGATCTCATATTCATAAATTATTGAGTATTAAAACGAAAAACAAAAGCAAACCAAAAAATTTACTTGTGAAGCTTTGTCTTTTAATAGAGAATTTAACCAAGTTACATTCATTTTAATAAGTAAAATTTTTGTTCTTGTTTAGGTCATTTATTTTATATTTAATATGCTTTTTTATTTTCCTATTTTTAACTTTCGCTTATGTATAGTCACCCTAACTTCATATTTTTAAAATTAGTGTTGCTGTTTATGTATTTCTATATTGACAATAACTTTCTCTGTACACTTTGAAAATCTCATTTCACTGCCTTCTGGCTTACATTTTTAATCTTGAGAAAACTTCTTTGATTTTTACTGTTATTCTTTTGTAAGTTATAGTTTCTTGCTTGGGATAAAATGTACTTTCTGGATAGGTATATTGTTATTTTTGTTTTGGTTCAGAAAACTCACAACCATTATCTTTTTAAATGCTTTGATTAGTATATGTTGGATATATGCTTTAAATTTTTTTTTACTTTCACTTTTTTTCCTCTGCTTCTGAGATCCCAATCAGATGCTCACTAGATTTCTCATTCTGCCTTACATACTTCTTAATATTTTAAAAATATTTTCATCTCTTTAACTCTATGATGCATTTTAATCATTTCTGGGGATATATATATTCCAGTTTATGAATTCTGTTTTTGTCTCTTTCTTATCTACTAATACTTCCTTTTATTTCAAAATCATCTATGGTTATTCCTGGAAGTTTATTTCTGATTGTTTTGTTGCTCATATATGTGATGCAGACCAAATGTTTAAAATAGTTCATGTGCAACTACCCTAATATCTGTAATTCCATGTCTTCATATGTGAATGTTTAAATCTTTTCACTAATTGTTTCATCTGACTGACTTATGTGGCATGACCTCCTTCACATTTATTGATCACTGGTTTACTACATTTCTTCATCTTATCTATTGAAAATCTAATACAACACAAATTGGGAAACCTTACTTCCAGAGAAGATTTAATTCTGCATTTTCTAGCATACAAACTGAGATTATTTCAGCCTCCTGATGACCATTATCAGTGGGCAAATCACAAACTCTGCTTTCCCACTTCATGCCATCTAAGACTGAATATCCTCACAACAGCGTTATTGTCGGAAAACCCTCAGAGCAACCCATTTTACTGGGGGCATGTACTGTTCCAGCACCAGATCACACTTTTTTTTTTCCATTATGAGGAGAATAATTAAAGACCTCTTACTCTTGTGAAACCAACTATGCCTCAAGGAAAGTGTTCTTTTTAGAATATAGTTGGACTGTAGTGAGAATGGTTTATCAATACAGTCACTTACGTGTGAAACAGAAGTCACGTTAACTATATATAGATGTTTGTCATCATTATCTGCTAGTCTTTATTGTTAGAATCTATAAAATCATTTGGAATATTGGTGTGCTACACTTCCTGTTTAATCTGACATTATACTTTGCCCTTTTTAAAAATCTTGGAAGTCACCAGTTAGAGACTTTTCAAACATGGCAAGTCACTTTATTTCTGTTTTTTTTTCTTTTGTTAATTTTAAAGTTTATCTTTTTTTTCCATTGTGAAAAAATCTTATGCTTGAATAACTATTTACAAAATATATATTTTAAAAAGAGGAAAAATGACAACTGTAATCCCTTCACCTAGGAAAATATAGTTCTCATTTTGAATCATACAATCCCAGTATTTATGTATATTTTACTAATATATTTTCATTTAATATGAATATTTGCTAATATATTTTCATGTAGGGAATAGAATCTTAAGTACATTTATATGATTAACTTAGAAATTCAAATAAATTTCAAAAATTAAAATAAGAAAAAAAGACATAACACATTACACCCTGATGTAACCATTACTAATACTTTATTTTTTTTTAAAGATTTTATTTATTTATTTGAGAGACAGAACATGAGCTGGGAGGATGGGCAGAGGGAGAGGGAGAAGCAGACTCCCTACTGAGCAGGGAGCCTGATGTGGGACTCGATTACAGGGCTTGATCCTAGGACCCTGAGATCATGACCTGAGCAAAAGGCAGCCACTTAACCTACTGAGCCACCCAGGCACCCATTACTGCTAATACTTAAATGAACCCTTTCAAGATCTTTAAGCACACACACACACACACACACACACACGTTTCTGTGTAGATATATAACATTCATTCTTATCTTTTCATGAGATTCTTTCAAATATGTGTCTTTATAAATTATTACCTTCTGTGATTTGTTCTCATTCATTCTTGCATGCATGTATACATTAGGCATTAATTCTATTATTGAGAGCCCGTTATTTTGAGTGCTAGAACTAAATGCAAGAAAACAAGTGCAGTTCTGCCCTTGAGACATACCAACTCAGTGAAGAGGAAACCGAATTAAACACATATAAAACATAGTAGTGGCCTATATAGAAAACACCAGGGGTGGGCGCCTGGGTGGCTCAGATGGTTGAGCGTCTGCCTTCGGCTCGGGTCATGGTCTCGGGGTTCTGGGATTGAGTCCCTCATCGGGCTCCCTGCTCAGCGGGGAGCCTGCTTCTCCCTCTGCCTCTCTCTCTCTCTCTCTCTCTCTGTCATGAATAAATAAATTAAAAAATCTTGAAAAAAAAAAAAAAAGAAAACACCAGGGGTGCTTAGAGGAGTGGGCAATTCTTCCTAAGAAGGAAAATGGTGTAAAACCTTAAAGAAGAATATCTGAGTTGAATCTTTTAGATGAAAAGATGTTTGTTTACTTGTGGACTTGTAAGACTAAGGATGAGGGAGAAGAAATATGAAACAGTATCGGGTATTCAAGTAAAAGCAATTTCAATAGATTCAGTAAGTCAAGAGTGTAGGAGTATTAAATTATAGGAAGTGGTGGTAGAAATAAGCATAATTGGCAAAAATATTAAGCAGCTAAAAAAACACATTTTTTCCCAAATTCAATTCATTTTCAGTGATATGTGCTCCTTATATTATCAGATACAGCTATATCATATGCTCTCCTGCTATGATGGTGTGATTAGATATTCATTTCAGTAAACACTTGAGTATATTTTAATTAAAATGCCTTCGGAGGAAATGGAATGTCACATTTTTAAATAGAATTTCAGGTTGCTATAGTAACTAATAAAATTGTCACTATTTATTCTAAATAACATAAAAGCATCTTTAAAGATGGTAAATCATTTTCAAAATATCCTGACCGTTAGTTACTGATATTAAATTGAATTGTATTAACAACTATTTGGATATTTCATGTGTGAGAAACTGCAGAAAATGGGTCTAGAAAGATGGGGAAAACAGGTATCTTTTTAAAGCTGATGAGGTAGATGGAAACAAATGTTTAATGTACCTTGTACAGAAGAGGAGACAATTTCTCTTCACTGATCAGATCATCTGTTAAGTTCAAATGATCCAGTAAAATTATTTTATTGTTGTTGTTCTTATGAAAGTATGCCAGCCACTGAATCATAAAGGTAGTTAAGTGAGGGGAACAGTGAGTGACATAAGGGAGTAATGCACCCTGGAACTATGGGGCTCTTTGTCACATCCCTGCAGGAATACTTGCGTATTGCAGACTTACTGACGTTGGAGACAAAATGCCAACTGCAAAATAGTTTAAATATTTTTTTTAAATGGTTTGCACAATATAATGAATCTGATATAGAATCTCAGACTTCCTGATATGTTTTGAAACTGAGTACAGTATAATTAATACATAACCATGTCCTTATTTACCTGATAACAGTGGAGAGCACTAGGGTATTACAAGGAGTAAAGTCAGGAGCTGTGGCCAAGAATCCAAGTTTGAAAGTTAAGAAGAGTGCCAAAGACTTCCAGGACATATACAAGGCCTGAAAGCAAATTACAAAAATTACAAGGGGTACTTAGGACTAATGGACACCATGATGCTCTTTCTTCTTTTGGAGGAAGCAGCATAACTGGTATGTTTCTAGTTGGTCTTTGTCTGGACTTAGTTTCCTCATCTTAAAAAAAGGGGGAATTACTGCCTACTGTACATAAGGAAGTGATTTTAAATATTCTAGCACAGTGCCTATAAACATTGCTCCCATTATTTTGCCTACCCTTTTCAAGTGTCATAAGATTTATTTAAGCCTACCCTGCCATGGAAATTTACAGAAGAGTACTTTCACTGAAGGTACAACTTTGAAGTCAAGGAAGAGTTAAAAAGTCCTGCTTTTTTTTTTTTTTTTTTAAAGCAGCAGTCCATGCATGGCAAAGCAAAGTAATTGGTTTCATCGATAAAAAGATGCAAAAAGATTCTGAGATCCTTTGTCATTAGTGCTGAGATGATTCATAATGTACATTTAAGAATTCCCGTCATATTGTTTTGTTTTAACTCTTGTATATTTATTAGAATAGTAAGAAAAAAAATTGTATTTTTCTTCCTTTATAATGTTTTATTTTAATGTTTGAAGGATTTGAAAAATTCAGCTGACAATCCTCCTCACATCTTAATGTCTTTCAGGGTTAGTCATTTATCTGGAGGATTCCTAGAATTTTTTATGGGGTAATGGCACAGATGTATGCCTTTCATATTAAATATCTATGTAGGTATGGTCAGCACTGTGAATTGTGTAAGACTGATGAATCACAGGCCTGTACCTTTGAAAAAACAATATATTATATGTTAAAAAAAAAGATAGTAGGAAGGAAAAATGAAGGGGGGAATCAGAGGGGGAGATGAACTATGAGAGATTATGGACTCTGAGAAACAAACTGAGGGTTCTAGAGGGGAGGGGTTGGGAGGATGGGTTAGCCTGGTGATGGGTATTAAAGAGGGCATGTATTGCATGGAGCACTGGGTGTTATATGCAAACAATGAATCATGGAACACTACAACAAAAACTAATGATGTAATGTATGGTGACTAACATAACATAATAAAAGAAAAAAAATCTATGTAAAATATTTTATATGGTAATTTGGAATAGAAACAAAATTTATTTTATTTATTTATTTATTTATTTATTTTTAAAGATTTTGTTTATTTATTTAATTTTTTTTTTAAAGATCTTATTTATTTATTTGAGAGAATGAGAGACAGAGAGCACGAGTGGGAAGAGGGTCAGAGGGAGTAGCAGACCCCCCGCCGAGCAGGGAGCCCGATGTGGGACTCGATCCTGGGACTCCAGGATCATGACCTGAGCTGAAGGCAGTCGCTTAACCAACTGAGCCACCCAGGCACCCCAGATTTTATTTATTTATTTGACAGAGTGAGACACAGCAAGAGAGGGAACACAAGCAGGGGGAATGGGAGAGGGAGAAGAGGTTTCCTGCGGAGCAGGGAGCCCAATGCGGGGCTCGATCCCAGGACCCTGGGATCATGACCTGAGCCGAAGGCAGATGCTTAACGACTGAGCCACCCAGGCACCCTTAGAAACAAAAATTTTAAACATACATTTGCTGAATTAACTATTTTCCTCATTTGTTTCAGCAATACATGTTGGATAGCATGTATTTTCTTGGAGAAGATAGAGTTAGAAGGTATGATCAAAAGATAAATCCTAGTAAATAGAAAACAATTGCTATGCATTTATATAAAAATGAATAAGCTAGGACTGGACAGTTATTATTGTTTTTAAAATAGTCAAATGAAATAAAATGATCTCTATCTATTAGCCAAAAATGATCCAAGAAACAGATGGCAAGAAAAAAAATATTTTGTGCATCATCAATTAATTCATGTTAGTTCTAACATTCTAGGGAAAGAAAAACTCTTTTCTCAAAAATTATATATTTTTGCAATGTTTAAAGGTAATCATTCTGATATTATGAGGTAATGAAATACAGAGCATAAAAATCGGATTGCTAGAATTAGAAAATTTTGAATTTCCATCCCATATCCACTATATATAGGGCATATTACTTAACTTCTTTAAACGCCAGTTTCCTAACTGTAAAATGGAGAAAGTAGTTAACAATTGTATGTAATAAATGAGATAATGTATGTATACCCTTAGCAACCCTGAAATTTTGATAACCATTAGAAAAAGATAGAAATATGTAATCATGCTTTTTCCAAAGAATACTATAGTATACCAAATAATCAGCTTTTGCTCAATAAAGTGATTTATTGAAAAGTACAGGAGGGACAAAATGATTATGATTTCCTTAACTGAGTATCTTAGTTTTTAAAATATTTGCACACCTTGAGTGCATATATATTTAAGGCATAGTACTGTATATTTAAGCCATAAATGTCCTGAAGAACATAACCATATTTAAGGCTTAAAATATCAAAGGTAATTTTATTGCACCATAGAGATATTTGTGAATTTCATGTAATTTGCAATTAAGTAGTATGAATAATTATGTGCTCCTTCTCTAGATCCATATAATAACCATTTTCATTTATGCATTTGTATGACTTTAACATATCTGAGGAAGTGCTTACAAAATGCAGAATGTTTTAATCAGTGTTTTATAAAGTATTTGGGGAAAAGCTTCATAAGAAATCAGAGGAAAACAGTTTAGAAGGGGTTTAACCAGACACTGTTTACTCATGCAATCCCTATCACAGTGGTTTTCCATTGTTTCTATACATAGTGCTTTATATTTAAAAAAATTTTTATAAGTCTCAGAATGGGCTTCTGAATCATGTTATCACATTTCTTTTCTCAAAGTAGATTAAAAGTTCCTAAAGGATAGAACTCCTTTTCTTCAACTTTGAATGAACATCCATCAATGTACTCTTGGCTGCTTGATTGGATTAAATTGGATTGCATGAAAGATTCCTGGAGTCTGATTTTAGGGGACTTCGATTCATATTCTAGCTCTTCTCTTCATAGTCTGTGGGCCACTTGTTGCAAATACTTTAAGCCTCTGACTCCTCAGCTGTCAAGCAAGGATCATAACATGCTCTGCCTTCCTGACCTCGAAGGTCTATTTAGAGCAATAATATGAATGAAAACATGTTAGTTACCACAAATACATTGTTTCCTTTCTAATCACATACCCTCCAGCTCAGTCAGGAACTCTTTTTACCAGCTGATACCAAATTATAGGGCCCAGGTTTTACAACGCCAAACTTTGGTGGCAAAATAGTCCCTGTCCCACTTCTTTTCTCATTGAAAACAAAACAAATGTATGTCCACAAATAATTAGCTGATATTCTTCCTACAGAACCAATTATTCAATAAAATTAGGGAGGAGAAATTTTGCCAAGAACAGAAGTATGGTTATGTTCGCTGATGTTTTGAGCATAATTTATATCTAGACACTTTTGTTAATTGTTATTCTTCTTTAATTTGCCTTGTGCTTTATCAGCTATGATCACTGCATTTGAATTGGTTATATGTCTTGCCCTGAACTAGATTTGTGTCTCAATTAGGCAGTTTTTTATTAAACATAAAAAATGTCATAAGCCAACCAGGGACTTTTATCAGGGTTTTTATGATGCTGATTTCTAGCAATTATTCCACTGAATTATGTTGACTATAATACCTAATATGTATTTGACACGACTTTTTTTTAATTCCCTATAATTACCCAGTGTGAGTGTACTATCTGCTTCCTGATGGACCCCAGGTAGAGACTAGTGAGGATAGTAGCTAACAAGGAAGAGAAGCCACTAGATATAAAGGATTTTCATTTCATTAAAAGAGTAATGACTTTATCTTATAATCATGAGGGCCACAGAAGGTGTTTAAATAGAAGAGTAGTATTTTCAAATGTCCATGCTTATCCTAGTAGTAATTACTCAAGGTCATGACAATTGAATACATTAAGAGATTCTGGAATTTCAGAATTGAGTATATTTAGATTCAGTGGTTTAATAAAAGCCAGATGTGTATTGACTGCTGTTAAGGTATGTTTAATCTAGATGGGGCAAAATACAGAAAAGAGGGCTTATCAGTATTAATCTTTCCTCAAAAACACCTTCAAACTCCTCCCACAGATATGCAATTACCTCAGTTCGTGGACCACTCTGTCCCCACCATCGTTAGCATCCTCTCCTTGCCCTATTAAATCAAAAGTACTGACTGATAGTTTTTGACATCTTGCCATGACAGGAATTGTGCATTGTTCTCATTTTTGAGAAGTCTCAGGAACTTTTCAATCCTCTGTAATTTGTTAAGCAATTTTTCTTATTCTCTTTTGTCAAAGTCTGAAACTTCCACAACTTATTCCTAGAAATGTCCTCATTATCTATTTTTTTCAAGGCTGCTGGCGACTTTCCACAGAACTTAAAGTTGCTCAATCTTAAGCAAGTTGAATAAGGGGGACAAAGATCTCCATTTAAAATTGTATATCTGTGGTATGTAGAGGGCTAAAGAATCTATTAACAGATTTGTTTTGGAAATGGCATAGTGGTTTTGTGGTGATTACAGAGAGAGGAGAGGTGAGAAGATCATGGAGAAGGCAATTTTAATAATATAAGTAAGAGAAGACAAATGAGTGAAAATAGAATGTAGGGAAGAGATCTAAAAATTAGTGACCAAAAAGAACTTGCTCCCTAAATGTCCATGATGAGTTAATAGAAGAGTTGAGGATGGTTACAACTCGAGTAAGGGTTATAGGATCTCGTCTGTTGTTGGTGGGATTGTACACTGGTGTTTCTTCTCTCATGTCATTCAGCGAGGCCTTTACTTCCTCTGCTCTAGTGTAATTGTTCTTATGTAGGTCACTGATGACTTGTATGCTGCTAAACCCTAATGGTCGATTCTGTTCTCATTTTATGTGACCTCCCATCAGCATTTGACAAAGTTAATCACAGTGTACTTTTTCATATATTTTTGTCACTAGTTTTCTGGACACTATACTTTTGATATTTTTTTCTTTCCCCACCTTTTAAAAAAATTTACTTTAATTCCAGTATAATTAACATATGGTGTTATATTAGTTTTAGGTGTACAATATGGTGATTCAATTCTATACATTACTAAGTGCTCATCATAAGTGTACTCTTAATCCCCTTCACCTATTTCACCCATCCCCCACCCACTTCCCCTGTGGTGACCATCAGTGTGTTCTCCATATTTAAGAGTTTCTTTTGTTTGTTTGTATCTTTTTCCTTTATTTCTTTGTTTTGTTTCTTAAATTCCATTATGAGTGAAATCATCTAGTATTTGTTTTTCTCCGACAGACTTATTTCACTTAACATTATATCCTCTAAATCCATCCATGTTGTTGCAAATGACAGGTTTTATTCTTTTTATAGCTAATATTCCATTATATAGATAGATAGATCACATTATATAATGTATTTCTATCTATCTACATATATATCTATCTAATTCTGTCTGTAGTATTTGCCAATTCATCCCAAGCTCTTAGGACAGTACTTAGAACATAACAGGCCCTCAATATTATTTGTGAATGAATGAACGAATTCAACTCTCTGTGGCCTAGTGTCCTGAGAACATCAAGATCAGATCATGTGTCTTAAAACCTCCTTGGGGCATTAAAAATCCACAGGAAAGAGCTTTAAAAGTACTAGCACATGAATTAAAATGCAATTCCTGCTCTTGTTCCCTGAATGGACCGTCTCTCCCAGGGTACAGCAGCCACTACAAATACCTCTGTCCCCCTGAAGCCTCCCCACCCCGTACCCCACGCCACCTGGCCACAGCCTCCAGCCTTTTCAGAACTGGGATGTGACCTCTTGTGCCACTTGATAACCCATACAGTCTGGCATCTGTATAGATATATCTAGATAATCTATATCTATATATCACATTTTCTTTCCTGTATTGATGGGCACTTGGACTACTTCCATAATTTGGCTGTTGTAAATAATGTGGCAATAAATGTAGGGGTAGGGGCACCTGGGTGGCTCAGTCGTTAAGCATCTGCCTTCAGCTCAGGTCATGATCCCAGGGTCCTGGGATCGAGTCCCCTCATCGGGCTCCCTGCTCAGCAGGAGGCCTGCTTCTCCCTCTCCTGCTCCCCCTGCTTGTGTTCCTGCTCTCACCGTGTCTCTCTCTGTCAAATAAATAAATAAAATCTTTAAAAAAAATAAAAAAAATAAACGTAGGGGTACATATATCTTTTCAAATTAGTGTTTTCTTATTCTTTGGGTAAATATTTTTCTTTCCTCCCTAATCTCTCTTTATTTTTCTTTCTTTCTTTCTTTTTATTTCTCCATCATCTTCTCCTTGACCTTTTAGTGTTAATGTCCCAAAACTCAGACCTTGGTTCTATTTTCTTATCTATCTACATTCACTTCCTTATAGTCTTATCTAGGAGACTCCAACTTTTCCCCAGATTTATATTTCCAGCTAAGACCTCTCTCAAATTACAGATATGAATATAAAGCTGCATATCTGACACCTTTACCTGAATGCCAAATAGACATTTTAAACTTGGATGAACACATCCAAAAGTATGCCCCTGATCTTTCTTCCACAAACTGTTTTCTTGCTAGACTTGTCATTTCAGGTGATGACAACTCAAACTCTTGTTGCTCATACCAAAAGCCATGGGGTATCTATGACTTCTATTTATCTTTATACACCACATGCATTCTTTTAGAAAATCCTCTTGTGTCTAACTTTCAAATATTGTAAAATCTAATCACTTACAAAACTCTGTGCTACAACCTTGATTCAAACTACCATTAACTCTCGCTTGGATTATTGTAATGGTCTTCTTACTGATCTCCCTGTTTCTATCCTTGCTCCTCTGTGGTCATTCTCAACACAACATCAGGTATGTTCCCTTTAAAACATTACTCAGATCATGTCTTTTATTTGCTCAAAATACATTTCATTCAGAATAAAACCCAAAGTCCTTATGATGGCCTACAATTTCCTGACTGATCTGTACCATCACATATTCCATTGTCTTTCTGATTTCATCTCCTACTTAGTCATTCCTTCAGCCACAATGGCATTCTTTTTTTTTTTTTTTAAGATTTTATTTATTTATGAGAGAGAGAGAATGAGAGTGTGAGACCCAGAGAGAGAGCCTGAGCGGGTGGAGGGAGGGGCAAAGGAAAGGGCAGAGAGAGGGGCAGGAGAGAGAGAAGCAGACTCTCCCTGTGGGGCCCAATCCCAGGACCCTGGGATCATGACCTGAGCCAAAGGCAGACGCTTAACCAACTGAGCCACCCAGGCGTCCCTACAATGGCATTCTTACACAACACATTTTGCACTTCTCTCTACTTGACATGTTCTTCCACTAGGTATATGTGTGGTTAACTCCCTCACCTCCTTTAATTCTTGTTCAAATTAATTTTCAATGGAATTTATTTGCAACCTGCCCCTGCACAACAATTTCCCAATTCTCCTAAACCTATTGTACTTTTTCTTTTTCCCATAATGCTTATCACCTTCTAACATATTTTGTAATTGACTTTATGTATTGTCTGTTTTCTCTTCCTAAACATAAACCCCATGAAGGCTGTTCTTTGCTTTCATTCATTGATATATTCCGTGGATACAAAATGATGCTTGGCACAATATTTTTTAAATAAATACTTGCTTAATGAATAAACCATTCCAGAAATTAATTTGACATTTTACTGTGACATTGAACACTCACATGCTTTCAAGTAATTCTACTTCAAGGTACATATACCCAAAAGAAACTTCAGCACATTTGTACTATGCAGTATATACAATCCAAAATATATAAGGAACTCCTACAACTTGATAGCAAAAACAAACACAAAACACAATATTAAAAATTGGCAAAGGACGTGAATAGACGTTTCTCCAATGAAAACATCTGAATGGCCAATAGGTATATGAAAAAGTTCTCAATATCACTAATCATCAGGAACATGAAAATTAAAACTACATTGAGATATCTCCTCACACATGTTAGAATAACTATTATGAAAAAAAAATACAAAAGATAAGTGTCAGTGACATTGTGAAGAAATTGAAACCTTTGTGTCCTGTTGATGGGGCTGTGAAATGGTGCAGTCACTGTGGAAATAGTATAGAGGTTCCTCAAAAAATTACAATAGAACTACCACATAATTCAGCAGTACCGCCTCTGCGTATATATCCAAAAGAATTGAAATCAAGATCTCAAAGACATATATGCATTCCCATGTTTATTGCAGCAGTGTTTACAATAACTAAGATATGGAAATAAACCAAATGTTCATCAATAGATGATTGGATAAAGCAAATGTGCTATTTATCTAAAACAATACAATGTTATATGTCAGTTATATTTCATTAAAAAAATAAATGAATGACTACATGGATTAATGAATAAATAAAAGAATACATAAGAAAAAAAGAGAAAATGTGTTATATACACACAATGGAATATTATTCAGTGTCAAAAACGAAGGGAGTCTTTTTTTTAAGTTTTTATTTAAATTCCAGTTAGTTAACATATAGTGTAATCTTAGTTTCAGGTGTAGAATTTAATGATTCATCACTTACATAAAACACCCAGTACTCATCACAAGTGCACTCCTTAATACCCATCACCCATTTAACCCATTTCCCCACCCACCTCCCCTCCACTAACTCTTAGGTTGTTCTCTGTAGTTAAGAGTCTCGTTCCTGGTTTGCCTTCTTTTTGTTTGTTTTTTGTCCCTCTCCACCATGTTCATTTGTTTTGTTTCTTAAATTCCACATGTGAGTGAAATCATATGGTATTTGTCTTTCTCTGACTGACTTGTTTCATTTAGCATAATACATTCTAGCTCCATCCATGTCATTGCAAATGGCAAGACTTCATTCTTTTTGATGGGTAATATTCCATTGGAGATATATATATACCACTTCTTCTTTATCCATTCACCAGTTGATGGATATTTGGGTTCTCTCCATAATTTGGCTATTGTTGATAATGCTGCTATAAACATTGGTGAGCATTACCCCTTCGAATCAGTATTTTTTATCCTTCAGGTAAATACCTAGTAGTGCAGTTGCTGGGTTGTAGGGTTACTCTATTTTCAACTTTTTAAGGAACCTCCATACTGTTTGTGCAGTAGAACTGCACCAGTTCTACTGACAGTGCAAGAGGGTTCCCCTTTCTCCACATCCTCGCCAACATCTGTTGTTTCCGGGGTTGTTAATTTTAGCCATTCTGACAGGTGTGAGGTGATATCTCATTGTAGCTTTGATTTGCATTTCTCTGGTGATGAGTGATGTTGAGCATCTTTTTATGTGTCTGTTAGCCATATGTAAATCTTCTTTGAAAAAATGTCTATTCATGTCTTCTGCCCATTTCTTGATTGGATTATTTGTTTTTTGGGTGTTGAGTTTAATAAGGTCTTTATAGATTTTGGATACTAACCCTTTATCGTATATGTCATTTGCAAATATCTTCTTCCATTCCATAGGTTGCCTTTTAGTTTTGTAAATTGTTTCCTTTGCTGTGCAGAAGCTTTTTATCTTGATGTAGTCCCAATAATTTATTTTTACTTTTGTTTCCCTTGCCTCAGGAGACATATCTAGTAAGAAGTTGCTATAGCCAATGTCGAAGAGGTTGCTGCCTGTGTTCTCCTCTAGGATTTTGATGGTTTCCTGTCTCACATTTAGGTCTTTCATCCAAAAAATGAAGGGAATCTTGCTATTTGTGACAACATAGATGAGCCTGGAGGATATTATGCTAAGTGAAATAAGCCAGTCAGAGAAGGGCAAATACTGCATGATTCCACTTAGATGAGGGATCTAAAATAGTCGAGAATAGAAATAGCACAGGAAATAGTCAAGTACAGGAAAATATGCAATGAATTTTAGTAACAACGTTGAGTGAAAAATGCAAATCCAAAAATCTCGTATTACAATGATATAATACTCAGATTGCAGATTGGATCAGAGGAAGAATCCATAATAAATATTCATTGGATTAATGTAGTTTTTAGTGTGCTGTTTATGAACATCTTGTTCTTATGAAGAAAATAAGACAGAAAGAAGGGCATGCATGAACCAATGTGAATAATGTTTCATGAACTATAAGCTATTATAATAAGCTATTTATCTAATTCTTCCCACTTAAGTTCCAAAAAGGAAAAAAAAAAAAGAATATTTTGAATTTGGGAAGAAATTGTCTATGTTCCCATTTCTTGTGCTTCAACTGTCCTTTCGTCTTCTCAGTGGAAGGCCTCAGGATGTTCAGAAATTATCTTCTACTTCCCTGTCTTGGGTGTCTCAGGTCTTACAGAAGAATGCTCAATTACCTACTTGAGTCAGGTTATGTCTGTGGTATAGAATCAACAAATCTCCAGGTGTGATCCAAAATATAAAAAGACCAAAACAGCATTCTATTCATGCAATTTCAAAAGTGGAAATTTGTTCTCAGCATGTAGATAACACAGTAAGAGAATTGGATTCAGCAATTAACTGTCTTTGTTTTTTTCAACTTATTTTAATTCAGTTAGTTAATATATAGTGTATCATTAGTTTCAGATGTAGAGTTCAGTTATTCACCCCTTGCATATAATACCCAGTACTCATTACATCATGTGCCCTCCTTAACTGTCTTTAAAGTTTTTAAGTCAAATGCAAAAGTAGTTTAATTTTAATGACAACAGATTTTCTAGTTTTTGAAAAAAACTTAGAAAAAGTAGAATGAAGAATGACTAATCAACTACATCAGTAAATTAAAATGAAAATAGCAAGCAACATAATGAAATATATTTAAAAATCAAAATCGGTTTCTTTGAAATTTTGTTAAATTTCAGTTGGGATATTTTGGCCGCTAAGAACTTTCATTTGGCTTTCCAAATGGAAATGTTTGTTTTCTTGCTTTTAAAATATTGATGTGCATTTTAAAATTCAGCAGTATCTTTGTTTCTGAATTTTATTTTACTTTAGAGACATAATAAAGTAAATGTGATGATGATGATGAAGGTAATATGCTGTTTAGCTATGACACTTTCTGAAAATAAGATTTTTAAAAATAATACTATCATGAATGTGTGCACTAGTAAACCAATGAAAAATGGAATCCAGATCAAATAAAATTGGCATGGTCTAGGAAAAAGCCTAGCATTTTAGTCTTCATTATTAGTCATATTTTTTTCTTACTAGGAGACACTTATGAAATATACATCTAATATTCATAACAGTCCCATGAGAATAGTAGGAGTTTGCATTTCCAAACATACTTAGCAATATATGAATAATATTATGCTGCAAATTGTATAATAGCAGTTATAAATATTTTATAATCAAAGGGTAGATGATAAATGGGAAAAGCCAAGTTTTTTGGCTAGGAAATATTTCTTCTTTCCATAGGGGATAGAAAATTTACCAATTTCCCTGGCTCTTTACTCTGTAAAAGGACTAGATAAAATGAACATGAAATAATTGTCTCTTGTGATAACAATATAAATATCAAGATTTAGTAAAATTTCTAATGAGGATATGGTTTATGATTTTATTAAGCATGTTAATTTTACGCAAGAATTTCCATCTTGATTTTAGACCACTAAATTTAAAATGGATCCATATTTTGATTTTAATAAAACAATCTTACATTTCACACAGGAGTTGATTCCAATAGCTTATCAAAAATAAAATAGATTTGTGGCACCTGGGTGGCTTAGTCAGGCATCTGCCTTTGGCTCAGGTCATGATCCCAGGGTCCTGGGATCAAGCCCCACATGGGGCTTCCTGCTTAGCTGGGAGTCTGCTTGTCTCTCTCCCTCTGCCCCTCCCCTGTTTGTGTGCATCCTCTCTCTCAAACAAATAAATCAAATCTAATAAAAAATATAGGTTTGTTTGTTGTTCTTTCCTAGAGATGTGAGCCAAAATTGGCCTTGGTCATTATTATATGATTAATTCAGATGACACAGGTAAGCAAGTCAGCATTACAATCATTTATCACATTAAAAAAGTATTTTCTCATGTTTAAATTAAATATATAACAACCATGTTGTAATATGCTAAGAGTTCTTATGCTATCAGCTCAAAACCTTCTATATCTTTGCAGTGCATAATCCATTTGATATTGATAAACAACCTGCTGGTTTTTTCTTGTATTAAATGTAATTCCATTTTGGATTGATAAGAAAGCTGTAAGTCCACTAGAAAAAAGAGAAGAAAACAAAATCATACTGAGTTAACGAATTTGCATGCTCTGGGGTGTTACCAGCTGCAGCTCTTAATAATAAATGAAGTCATCACTTTCAGCAATCTGGAAAATAAACTGAAATAATTATGTTTTCAGTTTTAATTTAACTGAAAAACAGTTAATGGGAGAGAACAAACATTCTCCCAACTGAAAAAAGCTGCAGTTCACTGGCAAGCAGGTCAAGTGTGCATTTTTACAGTGGCCTAATTTATTGGTATGCATGTTCACTGAAGTGAGGAAGACGTCAGAGGGCCTTAATGCAGAGACCCAGGAAAAGACTCAAAAAGCTCTGTATTCACGGGCACCAGATATTACTTAAAGACATTGTTTTGTGATTATTGAGTAGTTTCTCAGTAATTCTCTGACTTTATTTTATATTAATAGCTGACTTGTTGAATACTTAATCTCTAACTTGCTTTTCTGTTACATTAAATATCACATTTAATCCCTAAAATAATACCCAAGAGAAGGATTATGCTATCATTATCCCTATGTTAAATGTAAGGAAACTGAAATATATTCACTTGCCCAAGGTCACACAGTAAGTGACAGATTTTAGATTTCAATAGTCTTTCTGATTCCAGAGCCCAAGACTTTTTTTACCTCTATGAAACTAACGTCAAATGGGCTCATTATTAAATCCACTATTTACATTGTGGAATTAATATGTAGATTGCATATTTGGTTTAAGAAATGTTTTCAAGAAAAACAAAGAAATTCTTTTTTTAAGATTTATTTTTTGAGGGAGAGGGGAGAGAAAGAGAGAGAGAGCACAAGCAGGGGAAGGGGCAGAGGAAGAGGGAGAAGTGGGGAGCCTGATGCAAGACTCGATCCTGGGCCCTGAGATCATGACTTGAGCCAAAGGCAGAAGCTTAATCAACTGAGCCACCCAGGTGCCCCTAAAAGCGATTCTTTATGTCTGCATAGAGTATGGCAGCCACAATCTAAAGCCATGAATATTTAAGATCCCAATATTCCAGAAGACAGCACTAAAAGTATCTTGTAGGTAAGTTAAAATAGTTTCTTCTCTTGCTTTGGGTCACAGATCTCTGATTACCTGATGGAGGTAATGAACTCACTTCCCCTCAAAATTGTATATATATATATATATATAATAAATGCATTCAATTATTTTGCATATAATTTTAGAGAGTTCTCTGAGCACCTGAAATTGACTCCCAGAATTGACAGGCAAAAAACAAAACACAACAACAAAAACTGAGCTCATTAATTTAGCCAGAACTTTATGGCAGAAAAAAAAAAAAAAAAAGGATCTGTGATTTCTTTACCAGAAAGTCTTGTCAGTAACTCTTTCTTGTTCTGGTTCAAAATATATTCCAAATCAGTCTGCCTCTTCCTTCTTCCAAAGCTCTATCTCAGACTGTAGCCACTGTTTGGCTACCTAGAAGACAACTCATTTGGTCACAGTGTTTCCATTCTGCCCTCCTATAATCGCTTTGCACTTCAGCCAAAGTGATGTGTCTAAAATGTATCCCAAATCATATTACCCACTCATTAAGACTCTAGAGGCATTTTATTGAACCCACAAATACCAGGGACTAAAGGACTGGTGCTCTGGCTAGTGCTGACTTCCCCAACCTTACCTGACACCCTGTTCTCCTGGTGTGCCCAAGCTCTAGCCCACTGGATTCTCCTTCTTCTCCACCTGCCAACCTTGTTCACATCTCAGGCTTCTGAATCTGCTTTTTTCTCTGGCATCAAGTACTTCCTCAATCTTCTCATGGTCAATTTCTTCCTATAATTAAAATCTCAGCTGAAGTGTTTACTCCTGAGAAAGAAATTCCTTAATAATTCAATCAAAAGTACCCTGCTATCCTCCAGTCACTATTTCAATAATACATTTTATAGCAATTATTAATATCTGGTAAATTGTGCTTATTTATCATTATTTACATTGTTAGCCTTTTCCTCTCTTTCCACATACACATCCCTAAGTAGAATTTGACTGTTTTCTTCTTGCCATCCCTACCCACCTGGCACATAGTAGGTAGTCAATAAATGTCAGTGAAATCATTTCTCTAACTGAAACTATGTATCATGCAGCATTTAGACTAAGTCTAAACTATTAGCTTTCAAGTGTGTCCTGAACAAATGTGCTAAATGAATGGATGGTACCGTGTAGTAATTGTTTTATGTTGACATTTCTGAGATGAACAACTAATCTTTACAAATGGATTTAGGTTTACATACAGTCCTCTAATTTGTTTTACAATTACCCCTTTTAAAGAAATGACTTAAGGAATTTTACTTAAAAGCTTGACATTTCTGTATATCTAAAGAGAACATAAGATTCTCTGTATTTTTCCTATCTAGCTCCTCTTGCCATGTTTTTTTCCTGCTTATGTGAAATATAAAACAAACATTGCTGAACATTGTTTAGTATTGCTACTTAGATGCCATACAATCAGTCTCAAGTATTTGGAACTAGTAAAATAAAAATTTAGAATTATACTAGTTTCTAAGTGCTAGAAAAATAACATATATAGCGTACTTCTGTTTTCTTAAATCCATTATAAAATATGGGTAAGACAAACATACTTTCACTCTCAAAGTATTCCAAAATAGACAGCAAGTTATGTGCTAACTGTAAGGATGGGCAATATTAACTTTGGTAGCATTATTTATTAAATAGTAAGAAAGGACAATGATAGTATCTACTTTTATAGGTTGCTGGAAGGATTAAATGATTTAGTGTATGTAATGTACTTAGTAAGGTGCTTGGCATCTGATATGTGTGAAATAAATGTTAGCTATCACCCAGTTCTGATGGAAAGGATAGATCAGTAAATGTTGCCCAATTAGGTAGAATAACAGCATTTAGTAGACTCAGAAGTACTGCCCCATCATAGGTATCTTTTACTATTTAGCTGTATTCAGTTTTCACCTGATGTTTCCAGGTTCCCTGGTTTTAATTTGTAAATGGGAGCCAAACTCCCCAGACTACTGTAGTCCTTTAAAATGATTGTTTCCCTTATACGCAGATTTTTCTGGCATTCGACTTCACTAGGAACAGGTTATGCTGAACAAGGTTCTTTGGAAAAAAAGATAACATTGATATATTACTTGGTTAGGAATATAGGACTACAGTTTTCTTTTCATGTGGGGAGGGAATTGGATTTTGAAGAGTGCGAGAACCAGAAGACAGATCACGTGTTTGATTAGAGGCGTTGTGCTTTGGGCCTCTAGTTTTAGAATGGAATTTATTTATGTTAGGTGAATCTGTTTCAGATATAATAGACACAACTGAAATGTTTCAGATGTAACAGACACAACTGAAATGTAAGTGCATGTATTATATCCCCAACCAACACCAAGGGCTGTACTACTCATATGTTTAGAAACATTATGTTTTATGGTGAAAAAGGTTTTGGGGATTCCTGTCTTTGTGACCTTCAAGATATTAAGCAATATTTACGAAATACAACTCTTGTTTTACTTTAAGGGAAACACAATTTTATGTCTTTCAGTTTATACATAGAGATTTCAATTACTAAATTCGAAGCAGTTTACTTAAGGTTCATTGGAAATGTCCTTGGTAGTAGAAACATAATTGGTCAGGAGATCCTCACTCTTGAATATGTCTGTGTGAAGGTTCATTATTTATTTCAGAATGCTAAAGGTATTATAACCTTTTCTTCATTTATACATAAATTGCAAAAGAATTTTGGAAAACATTGTTGATTTATATTTGTCTTTTCGTATTCATTAGTTATCTAGTTCTAGATGTGTTCTTCTGTACATAGGGTTTTTTTGGGGGGGTGAATTCTACAGAACTATCTTGATCATTGATAGAGAACACAGTAAATTCCTTTACTCCCAAATTTTGTCTTAGGACAAAAAATTTTCAATGCTTATTTTTAGTTTATATTTCCTCAGACTATTTTCTTTTACTAGTGTATTAAATATTTCAATTTAATTTTTTTAATATATAAAAATTGTCAGAGTGGCAAATATGCTGTACTTAGATTGTGCATTACTGTGCAAAAATAGATCCATAAGCTGAATTCACAATCAGTTTCTCTGGCTTGGATTTATAATACTTTCTATAGAATAAAGCAAAAAGTGGAGATCATTTACCATTTAATTAGTTGTGAAATACTCTGAACCAGTGGGAAAATACCTGATTTGTGAATGACAGAAATCCTATATGATCGTGAACAGTTGGAAGATGACCATTTGTCATAAAATGGTGTTACAACAAAAACTGGTGTCAGATATTCTGAAAGTGACTGATAAAATAACAGCCAAAGCAATGAGACTCCTAAGAAATAACATGTGTGATATAGGTTGTCAAATAGTAAGTTCTACATGAGATTGGATTTATACATCCAACAAAATCAATAACTTGTTGTTTACTGAATGGATTACTGAAGAGTTAGATTCCATTGAAAAGCAACCAGAAAAATGTAGTATTTACCACCTTATAAAAATCAGTGGGTTATTTAAGATATAAACTCTCTTCAACATTAAAGACTGAAAAAAATTGCTGAACCTCTATCCAGTTATTTTTAGTGCATAACCTGAAGCCAACATATCAAGTTACTACAGGCTAGTTTTAGAGATGATTATCAGTTTGGATTTGTTCATTGATCAAATAATTACAATAATAAATATAAAAGATGCAGGCATTTACTGTACAAAACCCTGGAGATCCAGTATGACAGAATAACTTACTTTCTTCAGATAATATGGAACGCTTCATGGCTCAAATGGCATACTAAAAATACAGCCTTAAAATAGGGTTTAGTGTTTAAATTTTCTCAAGTTGTTTGACATTTTTTTCAGCTTTCTTATAGGAAGAACTGATTGACAAGGCAACTAGGCAAATGTCAAGAGATATTTCATGGTAAAAGCATTACTGGTAACATTTACTGAGCATTTACCGTGTGTGAGACGATATGTTAAATTGTTCCACATTACAACCCTAGGTCAGTTTTATTAGTCAGAATAGGGTAAACTACTTTACCAAAGGCTCAAACCCAAAAGCTCAGTTGAATAGTCAAAGGATAATACTGCCCGTAGTTGGGCAGCTGCTCTCCATGCAGTGATTCATCTGCTCTCAGCTAGTGGAAGGAGAAAGAAAGTATGGTGGAAAAATATCCTGCTTAATAATCTTGGCTCAGAAGAGACCAACTTTACTTTTGTTCAGATTCCATCAGTAAGAACTAGTCACATAGCCATACCTGGTCGCAATGGGAACTGAGAAATGGAGTCTATAGATGGGCAAACATTTCCCAGCAAAACCTGATGAACATAGAAGGGGAGAAAGCTGAACAGCCAGCCTACCTGCCTAGTATGTGTTAATATGACAGACATTTTACTGATAAGGAAAGTGAGTTATTGAATTTTTAGGAAACCTGCTTAAGATTACCCAGCTAATAAATGGTACATTTAGGACTTTCATTGACAATGTGCTGCCTGCCCTTTCATTTCGTTTTTCTTAATTGCCAACTACTACTTTAATTAATTTATATCAAATTGCAAGTTACTTCTTAAATTCCCTTAAATTTTTTCCGTGTTTATATTTTGTTTTCCTAACTAGCTTTTATACTTCATAGCAGAGACTCTGCCTTTTTCCATTTTTGTAACACTAATATTTTTTTTTGTGGCTCTGAGATCACTTCAACTTAAAATTAATGTTCAGTACATCTTATGTGAATGTCTGATTACAGGTTAATGTTGGACTTAATTTAGAAACATAAGGCATGATATAGGAATTGATGTAAGAAAGGAATAGAAATAAAGGCTGAGTTCGGTGTCTTGGCAAATTTTCAGAAATAAATTACAATGCAGCAAGTTAAACTATAAACACAAACTCTGATGTAACCAAGGAATTGATGCATGTGATGTAAAATATAACAGGTTTTTTTTTCTTTTGGTGTCATTTGAAAAGGTTCTTTCTGTATAAGCTGTTAATATTGTGTGATATATGGGGAATGGCTGCTGCAGAGTGTTTAAGCTGATTTTTAAATGCATCAGAGTCTGAAGTAAATGAGTAATAGCCATATTTTTATGTCGTTTACTTCCAAAAAACAATAGAAATATTTTTCCAACCCAAAGGAACCCAATTTATTACGCAGATAGTAATAAAAACACATTGTAGTTAAAAGTGCTCTGATAACCAGATGTAGTGGTTAACTTAGTGGATATTGCATAAAAATATTTTATATTACATTTCCCCTCCAATTTCTGTAGAATATTTTGAATGTAGATCCAAATAGGGGAACGTGTTAAATATGTTCTTTTGGAAGGGAGAGATCAGATAACAGACAAGATCATATCACACTTGTAGAATTTGTGGGAAATATTTAAGAAAAAAAATAGATGAACCACTTTAAAATTTTCCAGGTTGACTGCATGTTGAAAAGATAAAGAGGTAAAACTTGGAATGAAATAAATGTTGCCTTCTATATAGGACATCAGGAAAAGTCTTTATAAAAGACAAATCTAAGAGGTGCCTGGGTGGCTCAGTTGGTTAAGGGTCTGCCTTCAGCTCAGCTCATGATTCCAGGGTCCTGGGATGGAGCTCTACATCAGGCTCCCTGCTCCATGGGGAGCCTGCTTCTCCCTCTCCCTTTGCTTCTCCCCCTGCTTGTGCTCTCTCTTGCTATCTCTGTCACTATCTGTCTCTCTCTATCAAATAAATAAATAAAATCTTTAAAAAAAAAAAGACAAATCTAAGTCTAAATTTATTTTGACACATTAAAATATATGTTCACTATTTTGGTGAATTTAGAATTTTCTTTAAAGATTGCTTCCAAATATTTAACATACTATTTCCTCAAATTTAAGCACTTACATATATCCTTTGAAATTTTTACCATTTTGCAAACTGCATTATTTGCTAAATATTGTATTTAAATCAACTTTCCTTTTTTGACTTAAAGAGATTTATTTATTTATTTATTTTAAAGATTTTATTTATTTATTCATGAGAGACAGAGAGAGAGAGAGAGAGAGGCAGAGGGAGAAGCAGGCTCCTAAGGAGCAGGGAGCCCGATGCGGGACTCGATCCCAGGACCCTGAGATCATGACCTGAGCCGAAGGCAGACGCTTAACCATCTGAGCCACCCAGGCGCCCTTGACTTAAAGAGATTTAAAATTAAACTTTATATCATGACTTTAAATAAAAAAATCAATTTCCACAAATCAAATGTAAAAGTTAATAATTATAAAACTAAAACAATTTTAGTTTTATTATTTTAACTTTTAATCCTTAGATTTATTTAATAATTATTAAAATTTTGCCAGATAAATATTACCTAAAAAACATATTAATAAGTCTAGAAAGGTGTTTAAGACAAATAGACAACAAAGTGAGATTTTCTCTCTGAATTAGAGAGATTGAAGGCAATACTTGTCTCACTATTTAATTTTTAACATTAACACATATATAAAATCATTTTTTACCACCAGCAGCATGATGCGACGTATTGGAATGTATCAAGAAAATGTACTGAAGATTTTATTGGTATGGAAAGCATTGGTATTGTTTAGGGGATTTGACTACAGCTTAAGCTTTTGTATTACTGCTACAGAGAAAGTTGGTTTACTTACCGACAGTAAAATAGGTTGTGAATTTTTGCTACAGCCATTCTCTCCATTTGAAGTTTCTTCACTCCCATGTCTACCTGTTAAACACGTCTTCATTTTTAAAAAAAACTTATTATTTTTTAAAATTTATTTGAGAGAGAGAGAGCACGCACACAGAGGGGAAGAGGGGGAGAGAAAGAGGAAGACAGAGTCTCAAGCAGACTCCACGTTGAGTGCAGAGCCCAACGCAAGGCTCCAGGCAGGGTTCGATGCCAAGACCCCAAGATCACAACCTGTGTGGAAACCAAGAGTCGGAGGCTTAACCGACCGTGCCACCCAGGTGCCCCAAACACTTCTTCATCTTTTAATCCCCATATTTAGAGCCACCTCTTCCAAGAATCCTTTCAGGATCACAATCAGCGAAACACCTCTTCTTGATTTGTGGCTATTGTCCTGGGCTCTCACCTTATTTAGTGTATGCCCCAGAGTTCTCTCATTTTAATTATTATTACTCATAGTGCATTAAAATAAGCTGACATGCAACTGGTTGACTCCACTCTGCCCCATTTCTGCCACAGTAGCATCTGAAAGACACATGTAGTGCATGATTTTCACTTCAAAGTGCCGGTAAAGCTGGAAGACAACCAGTAACAATTTGTGTCTTTTCCCCTTCTCTTTCCAAGCACAAAATAACGAATGCTTCTCTTTGCGGGCAGTGGGAAAGAATAAGAAAAAGAATCTTCTAGGCCCCTGCTGGACACTGACGGGAAAGTCTGTTGTGTCATGGCCCATTTCACAACCTGTATGATACAGGAGGCTACATAGAAGCAGAGCAACAACAAAAAATTCTAGGTTAGGTGTAGGAAATATGAGCAAGAAACGGGCTGAGCCTCCTGTTTTAGAAAGTAAAGAGATTCTGAATGTTCTTGCTCAGTGGTTTTGCCATTTATTGTTTGACATAAGTACATAACTATTAATGTATGCATTTATTTTATGTTTGTTAATATTTTTACATTCTGACAAGTCAAAAAATATAATTGCTTGTTTAATAAGATATTAGATACCAAAGACCCATTTCACAAGAAAACTGATGAACATGTAACTTGCTCAAAATGTTTGCTTATATTTAACATCTGTCATGGGCCTTATGGTGATATCAATGGCCCATGAAAATAAAAAGTCCCAAATCTGCTGAAAAGGCATCAGCATTTACTTCAAATGTAAGTACTCATTTTAAGAAGATGTTGTTCCAGAAGATGGGTAATTAACTCATGGAACTGTGGAAGATGTATTTATGGAGCTCTCTCTAAACCGTGGCTTTTTATTTAGAGCAAATAGCTATTCTTCTAAAATAATTTCACTAATTTTTTTTCTAAGGTTTCTTTCACATGTACAAAAAACAAAACAGTCCACTTTTAATGTGCGGGTTCATTAGAAGAAGAAGAACTTTAGAAACAGGTAAAAGATAGTGTTTTACATCAGCAATGACTTTTTGGTCAATAATACCAGAGAGAAAATCAGTTGACTTAATTTACTGTTTTCATTCATTTCATGAAATCGAAGTAAAGCTTTTGGAACTTCATTCTATATAAGGTGAAATATCTGACATTATTATGAATGCTACTGTAAATTCAGTTAAGAAATTGAATGTTGAACATAAAATTAGTGGTTTTGTGGTGAAAATTTAAATACAAATTTCGATGGAGCACAATGTCATGGAAAACCTGTTTTCTTATCAAATTCAGAACTCTTGGAATAGTAATGTGATTTGATTTTGATTATGGTGCTCATACAAATTCATAATTGTGTAGAAACAAACTGTGATATTCCACCAATCAAAATAGGATTGTCAATAATTGCAAGAATTTTTTTAGTATATACTTTTAAGTAATTGAACTAAAATATTTTACAATGAAGCTGATACTAAATACCAAAAAATTACTTTAGCATAACAATATTTGATATTTTTTTTCCTTTTCAAGTTTTTATTTAAACTCTAGTTATTTAACATACAGTGCAGTATTGGTTTCAGGAGTAGAATTTAGTGATTCATCACTTACATACTATGCCCACTCATCACAAGTGCCCTCCTTAATACCCATCCTCATCTAGCCCATCCCCCAACCACCTCCCTCCATCAACCCCTCAGTTTGTTCTCTATCATTAAGAGTCTCTTATGGTTTGTTTCCCTCTCTTTTTCCCCCTTCCCATATGTTCATCCATTTTGTTTCTTAAATTTGACACATGAGTGAAACCATATGCTATTTGTCTTTCTCTGACTGACTTACTTCGCTTAGCATAATACACTCTACCTCCATCCATGTTGTTGCAAATGGCAATATTTCATTCCTTCTGATGGCTGAGTAATATTCTCATTGGGTAAATATACCACTTCTTCTTATGCATTCATCAGTTGATAGATATTTGGGCTTTTTCCATAGTTTAGCTACTGTTGATAATGCTGCCATAAACACGGGGGTGCATGTAGCCCTTCAAATCTGTATTTTTGTATCTTTTGGCTAAATACCTAGTAATGCAATTGCTGGGTCATAGGGTAGTTCTATTTTTAACTTTCTGAGGAACCTCCATACTGTTCTCCTGAGTGGCTACACCAGTTTGCATTCCCACCAGGAGTGCAAGAGGGTTCCCCTTTCTCCATATCCTTGCCAACACCTATTGCTTCTTTTGTTCTTAATTTTAGCCATTTTGACAGGTGTGAGGTGATATCTCATCATGGTTTTGATTATTATTTCCTGGATGATGAGTGACGTTGAGCATCTTTTCATGTGTCTGTTAGCCATCTGGATATCTTCTTTGGAAAAGTGTCTATTCATGTCTTCTGCCCATTTCTTTTTTTTTTTTTTTTTAAAGATTTTATTTATTTATTTGAGACACAGAGAGAGAGCACAAGCAGGGAGGAGGGTCAGAGGCAGAGGGAGAAGCAGACTCCCCACCGAGCAGGGAGCCAGACGGGGGACTCGATCCCAGGATCTTGAGATCATGACCCGAGCTGAAGGCAGAAGCTTAGCCAACTGAGCCACCCAGGTGTCCCTTCTGTCCATTTCTTAACTAGATTATTTGTTTTTTAGGTGTGGAGTTTGATAAGTTCTTTATAGATTTTGGATATTAACCCTTTATCAGATATGTCCTTTACAAGTATCTTCTCCCATTCCACAGGCTTTTAGTTTTGTTGATTGTTTCCTTCGCTGTGCAGAAGCTTTATATTTTGATGAAGTTCCAATAGTTCAGGTTTGCTTTTTGTTTCCCTTGCCTCAGGTAAGAAGTTGCTGTGGCTGAGATCAAAGAGGTTGCTGCCTGTGTTCTCCTCTAGGATTTTGATGGTTTCCTGTCTCACATTTAGGTCTTTCATCCATCTTAAATTTATTTTCATGTGTAGTGTAAGAAAATGGTCCAGTTTCATTTTTCTGCATGTTGAGGTCCAGTTTTCCCAACACCATTTGTTAAAGTGTCTTTTTTCCACTGGATATTCTTTGCTCCTTTGTCGAAGATTAGTTGACAATAACAATATGTGATTTCTATCTTTGCTGCTCATTACCAATTGGGTTTTTAAACTATTGAGCCTTTGATGAACTTTTTAAAATAATCCAAGTGTCTTAAAATAATATTAAACTTATTTTATGGATTAATGTTCTAAATTTGTTTGCATTTGGCCAAAATCATTTGGAAACCTATAGCCAATAAATGATGCACTAACAATCTTCAGCTTTTAGAGCTTTTAGTAGGTTACAATTACTGCAAATGATACTTGAAAATAGGAAATCATTTGCTATCTACTAAAGCAAAGAGGAAGTGAGCAAATTAAATGATGGGAACACATATATGAGATGTAGTTTTGAAATAGAGTAATTGTTATTACATATTGATTTGTCTTAAGACTCTTTTGAAGGAACTCTTATGCTTAATTGAATAAATTTATATTCTATGACAAAATTGAATTAACTTGAGAGTCCCTATGATTTTGCAGCATCTAAATTTTATGAAATTTTAAAAAGTAAATATGGAATTTATTATCTAGTTTGCTTATGCAATGTAATAAAAAGTTTCTCTGAGTGAAAGCAAAAATACAGGTACATTTGAAATTGTGTGGGTTGAAATAGGTATCCATTTCAATATAAAAAAAAATAGAACGGGGTACCTGGATGGCTCAGTCGTTAAGCATCTGCCTTTGGCTCAGGTCGTGATCCCAGGGTCCTGGGATCAAGCTCTGCATCGGGCTCCCTGCTCAGCAGGAGGCCTGCTTCTGCCTCTCCCACTCCTCCTGGTTGTGTTCCCTCTCTCGCTGTGTCTCTCTCTGTCAAATAAATAAATAAAATCTTTAAAAAAAAGTAGAAGTGAGAATACCCTCCATTGACCAAAATCTTTACTGGGTTTCTGTTACCTCAGTGTCTATAGAGAGATTATTTTCTCAAATAAGATTATGATCTTCAGAAGAGGTTCAATTAAATAAGTCAACCATTTTAAATTTATTAACCACAAATGCAATTTTGAAGACAATTGCAGACAAATTTATGAAAAATAAAAATAGTGAGAACATTTATTCTTCAGAAAAGTAGCAGTATGACATTAGAATAAGATCCATTTTTGAAACTCATTGAAGATTATGAATACTTACCAAGAATAATTCTTTTGCTTATGGAATTTATTAGTGAGTTTTAAAAACTATTAGTTGAAGTATATGTGTACAAGAGAACAAATAATATGCATACAACTCCATAGAGTTTCATTGATTGAACTCACTGATGTAACCAGGAAACAGATAGAAAAAAAAAAATTTACTGGAACCACATAAGACCTTCTATGGCCCCCTCTACTCACAATGAAGTCATAGATTTTTTTTTTTTAAAGATTTTATTTATTTATTTGAGACAGAGAGAATGAGATACAGAGAGCATGAGAGGGAGGAGGGTCAGAGGGAGAAGCAGACTCCCTCCTGAGCAGGGAGCCTGATGCGGGACTCGATCCCGGGACTCCAGGATCATGACCCGAGCCGAAGGCAGTCGCTTAACCAACTGAGCCACCCAGGCGTCCCTGAAGTCATAGATTTGTTTTGCCAGTTTTGGAACTTTAAAGAAATAGACTCATACAGCATGTAGTTATATTATCTGGCTCTTTATCTCAATATAATGTTTTGAGAGTCACCCGTATGTATGCTTGTAGTTAATTCACTCTCATTGCTCTGTACATTTCCATTATGTGAATACCAAAATTTATTTACACATTCTAATTTTGATGGCCATCTTGGTAGCTTTCAGTTTCAGCTATTAGAAATAGTGCTATTATGACTATTTTAGTGTTGTTTTTGAAAACATATGTATGCATTTTTGTTGAGTATATAAGTAGAACTACTGGGTCATAAGGTCATATGATTATAGCTATGATTGTAACCATTTTATACAACCGCCACAAATAATAAAACAATTTTGTAAGCCAATATATAAATATTTAAAATTTTGTGACTTAATTTTAAGTCCACTTGCCCTCTCAGAATTGTCCCAATTTGAAGAACAAAATAAATGATCACAGTAATGATAACATCCCACGTTATCAGTCTTTAAGCGAAGAAAATATTTTGTCAAGTGTGCTTTCCATTTCCCAAATAAAAGGACACATTTTTTTTAATATTAACAAAATATATATGCAATTTGAAATTTGCTTTTAATGTAATTCAAGTTGAGTACAGGTCAAGATGGGGCATAAGCAGAAAATATAACATTCCTTGTCATTGCTAAACTTCTTTTCCAAATAGTGACAAAATCCAATTTCAAGCACATGATTAAATGCACAAAAGTAATACAAAAAATAATTTAAAACTGAAATGATTCTCCTTTAAAATCCATTTTATTTAATGGACAAGTGACAATATTGAAAAAGAAATAACATAATTCAACATTCTGAATTTTAAAATTTCCCATATTTGAAAATATAGCTTAAAATATTATTGTGGCAAGTATAATTTAACATTGCACTGTTGTTTTGTATAGCATTCAAAATGCTTTTCATAAAAGCGTTGCAAAATAAAAGACTCCTATTCAAAGATTTTTTGTGAAGTATTCTTATAAACGTTTATAATTAATTTTTTTGTACTTTTAGCTTTTTTCTCCTTACTAAATAAGTAAAAATCTTTTGAGACAATAATTATTTAGCTAAGTACGTTGGAAACATCCAAGTTTCAAGCTTCTTTCTGGGAAGTGAAGTGCTCCAAAGTCAATGGGTTTATATTTTAATGTGTTTTATATTTTAATTCTCAAGGGGTTCCAAAAATGACAAATACAACATTATTCAGTTACTTCATAGTTTTCAGTGTTAATTGACATGGAGGGTTCTCACTTTGAGGGGAATGGTGAACTGTTTAAAGGAGAGTGAAGCCATCCCACTTGAGGAACATCAAGTTCCCACACAACAACCTACACAACTTTTGATGCTATACCTATGGGTTTGATATCTTTCACTAAAATTTTGGCAAAACTTTAACTGGGTCGATATTGCCCTTTAGAAGGGCATGTGACTTTTAATCCTGATTTAGACTACTTTTATGTGTATAATTCTAAAATGTTTTTCTTTTCTTTAAATTGCTACGAGCCAGGGTGCTTGGGTGCCTCAATTGTTAAGTGTCTGCTTTGGCTCAGGTCATGATCCCAGGGTCCTGGGATTGAGCCCCGCATCAGGCTCCCTGCTCCGCGGGAAGCCTGCTTCTCCCTCTCCCACTCCTCCAGTTTGTATTCCCTCTCTCGCTGTGCCTCTCTCTATCAAATAAATAGTAAAATCTTTAAATTAATTAATTAACTAATTAATTAATTAATTAAAGTGCTACAAGCCATTCATTAGGCTAAAGCCCTAATGAATCTGTTCATTCATTTAACCAATATTAATTGTATGTGTTAAACACTACTTAGGAATTGGGACTATAGCGATGAAGTAGACAACAATTCTAGAGGGAGGAGGCAGATGGGAGCCTACATATGTTATGAAGAAAATAAAATGGCAGTATGAGAGAGGATGGACTACATAATTACTTGCATGGTGAGAGGGTTACAAAGGAAATAACATTTGAGATCTTCCAAATCATAGCAGTTAAAGCAAAGGATGCTTTCAATTTCTTAGGTTATTTTAATGAAAACAAAAAAATGTTATACGATCATTCTAGTCAGATAATAAATTATTAGTAGGATAAACTATGTTTAGTTTTGGTAATGTAAGTTAGAATACTATAAGCAGATTATTCAACAACATGCTTCTGCCAGCCCTTTCAAAATTTTATAAGTAATTATCTCTCTTTCTTTAAATAGGCACTTATTAAATACTTTTAAGAATTACAGCATACTTTATTTTACCATTGTTGAATCTTAATGCATATTAGACTATTAAATATCTAAGAAGTCCTGCAGTAGAAAAACCTAGTTAATGTTTTTTAACCCATAATTTTCCAACTGTATTTGAACTTTTTTTTTTTTTTAAGAAAACACCTCTTAAAATCCTTAGAGAACTTGTAGTCTATGAGATACATTTTGGGACATGTTGGAAACATGTCTATATCACCAGCACTGAAAGATTAGAAAAATTTTAGTCACAGTAGAATGGCTAGAGGTACATTTCAGACTATATCTAAGAAGAAAAAAAAGATTGTTTAATCTTGAATGGATTTTGAAGGAATTGGGCTTAAGTCATTGATATTTACTGATAAGTGACATGAACAGATATCATTGAGCTGTCATTTAGTTCTATGTTTAGTTCTTGTGTCTTGAATAGTTCATCTCTACCAGCAAGGAAATGTGACCTGAGAAGCAATTCTTTTTTATTAAATATTTATACATATATTTAATAAATATTATATAGTAAACATATATATTCATATGTATTTACTCAGCTTTTTATTCAAATAAATTATGAGTTAAAGTGGAATATCTTATGGCAAAGAATATCAAGGACTTAGTTCCTTTAAATATATTTTGTATAAAATTAGTTTAAGGAGTTTCCTTATTTTTTTAGCATTTATTTATGAAAGGTTTGCATAGCCATAATACCCTTCCTATGCTAAATATGCTCTTATTTTGGAAGCCCTGCAGGATTAATCATAGTTAAAGCTTGCATGAGAAGAAGAGAGTTAGGCCAATATTCCATTCCAAAGCTCTTTTTTTGGCATTGTTTGGAATATGTGCAGCATCCATTTTGTTCCAATTAGTATTGGAATTTTGTTCCAATTAGATTGCTTCACTCGAGTAATCAGCTGAAACTTTATTTCTGAAAAAGGATTAAAGGAGTTCAGAACAAGTCTCCCCAAAATGTGCCACATTGGCATGTGGATTATTTTGAGTTGAAGCCAGTTGAGACTCTGCAGGCTCATGTGAATGTTTTGCCCCTCCATTACTACTGTAACAATCTAAATTGGGGATCTTTCCCAGAATCAAAGTTATTACCAGAGATAAATTTTACCTGAGCGATCCATCTGTATGGCAAGACAAACATGTAATTACCCAACGTCTGCTCTTCTTACTGCCTTGTGAATTGTCCTCCTCCCTTTTGAAGCCCCAGGTCCCTGTCTTACTCCTTAGCTTAGGATAGCACGTATATACCTCACTTTAACTTTTTGTCTTGGAACCTCTCATGTATGTGGGTTTCCAGTACATGTGAAATTAAATTTGATTTTTTCTTGTTAATCTGCCTCATGTTAATTTAGTTCTTAGACCAGCCAGAAGAAGCTTAAAAGAATAGAGAATTTTTTTTCCTCCTCAGCACTATAGCCAGTAGAACCTGGGTTTTGATAGGCATGAACTAAATGATGGAGGCTCTGTTGAGGATTTCAAATTCAATCCAAGGATCAAAGGAAAGACATTGCCAATTCACATAAAGTGACATGATCATATTTGCATTAAAAATAATCTTGGAAGGAATAGATAGCATTGGTTGAGGGAAAAATAGCAAGTTGAAGGACAATATAAAGGTTCAGTTTGCTATTTTCCCCTCATTTTGGTTATAGATCTTCTTCCCTGCCTCCTTTCTCATTTTAAGCAGAAAATCTTCAATCACTTCTCCACTTCTTATGAAAGCTACATTCATCAATACCAGCATATAGAAGAGCATCAAAGAAGAAACAAGCAGATTTTCAGTATTGGGGAACAGGAGTTACTTATAGGCAGGGACCATAGACATAGGCGACAGGGAATATGAATGCAGTAGTAGTAGACAATGAATGTTTCAAAGCTTAGATTTTTAAAAACCACTGCTCACACCAAAGGATGAGAATGTTAAATTTAGGAAGTAATACTATATTAATATCATATTTTAAATTTTTGACTGTGAAAGAAAACAGTTTGAAAAGGTAAGGAGACAAATAGGACAAAGAGTAAGAAAAATTATTTTTAAATGATACTACTTTAATCCTGAATGGTATTTTTGATATGTGGATTCTTATGTTGGCTCACAAAGCTGAAGATAAATTATATTCCAGTTGATTAATAATTTTTGCTAAACTCAATTAGAGTATTTTTAGTATTCAAATGGATTTTATTAATTTTGCAGTAAATTGCAAACTACAAATTTATTGCTTACTCTTCATTTCATCTCATGTACATCATGACCAAGTAGAACAAATGGTTTAGAAGAAAGGAATAATTATCCTTTAAATTGTATTCATGATTTTAATTATTTTCTTAAATTGTTTTATTATGCAAAATTTTTTGCTTTGATTGTCTCAAAGAAGAAGAGATTTATTAAGCCATACATTTTATATGAGATAGAAGATACAGATTTTATATATATCTAAGAAATTCAATGCATTTCACTTGATAATTGACATTCGTGGTGCTAAAGTTTTTCTTACACAGCTTTACTTTGAAAAATAGCTATAAGCTTTATAGGGGCAGAAAAGTTTTCCCTTCTTCCCTTCTAGGGTCTTTGGCTGACTGATCTAATAATTAAATTAATAAAAGATAGAGTAACGGGAGAAAAACAGAAGTTTAATAACATGTATACCTCCTGTATAAGTGGGAAAGACCCTGGAAAACTGAGTAACTCTCTAAAATGGCCAAAGCAAACAACTTACCATTTTCAGCTAAAGACAAAAGAACATGTGTGTATGCTGAAGGGGTGCTTGTGGATGAGAAGAACAGTTATGGTAGGTTACCAGGAAAAGTGCAGTAAATAAAAGAAAGATTATAATGCAAATTTAAGTCCTTGCCTTTTTTGATAACAGTTTCTAAAGAATTAGATATATCCTCTTCTTCCTAGTATGCAAAGGAGATCCCCTTACAAATGAAGATTTCCCTTCTAAAATGTAAATGTCTCTTACAAAAGGGTAACTTTTATTCACTTTTCAGAGCTTCACTTGTGCCTGATGTTTCTTAAAAATAGCCATTAAAAAAATCAATATGCCAAAGAGGCATATTTTGGGGTGGTATATTTTGCTCCCCTTCAGCTTTATCAAATTAATAAATCATCTTTTATACTTTATTTTCATTTTTGTACATAGACTATAATTTTAACATCAAGTATTACGTGAAATATGTTTAATTCATTCATTTTTATCATTTAATTAGGACTCTATTAGCAACACAAAATTAAATATGCACCAAAATAAACTAATATAAGCATTTTTCAAGAGATATCAATAATATGGGGATAGATGGGAGGATGGTAGGCATCCTGAGAAGCATAAGTACCTGAAGAGACAAGCTCTGTGCTAAATTCCTATTTGAAAACCACATCCAGGTTAACAACTATGTGCCTCATTTGAAGGAAAAAGGACATAACAATTTAAGAATACTAGTGTTGTGGGATAAAATTATTAATTATTATGAAGAGAGAAACATTTTCCTTAAATTTTTTTTTTCCATTTTCAGTAATTCATCATGTCAGGATATTAATTTAAAAAGATTCATGATCTTGTCAGCAAAGCCTCACAAAGCATGAAGAAAATAGAAGGGAGTCATTATGTATCCGTATAAAAAATTTAACCAGACTGTTTTTCAGATTTGCTTATACTCAGTCTTAGGCATGAAGCATTTAGTAGGAGGGGATATTTAGTGCGGCATCTTTTCAGTGATCTCACCTGAGTTTCTATAGCTGAAAGTAATGGCTTTCTTCTCTACATTTTCAAAGCATCTGGTCTTACCTATTTGATTGTGTGTGTGTGTGTGTGTGTTTATTTTAAAATTGAAGTCCACATCTATATAGTTAATTGCATTAATTTTAAGCGTATGGCTGGAGGAATATTAACATATGATTTTTACACATGAATATACCTATCTAACCACTACCCAGATCAAGGTATTCAACTCCAGAATATTCCCCTAATCTGTGCTCCATCCCAAGGTATCTTTCTTCAGATATAACTAATATTCTGATATCTATTGTGATAGATTTGTTTCACCTATCCTTGAAGCTAAAATAAATTGAATACATTGGATGTGGGGAAACAAAAGCAGACAGAAAATTATTAAATTTCCTTACTACCTACAGCCTACTGACAAGTCCTTGAAACAGGCAGAGTGACATTCCTCTAGGGACTCAATTGCCTTGATGTTAATACTTTCATAAGGGCAAAAGGCAATCCTAGCCTGAACCCCAACCCCCAGGATCCTGTAAGTCTACTTTAACATATAAAAATTCCTTTGGAAACTTCCTTTATCTCTAAACTTCCCAAGATATGTGTTGGCAATCATCCCCCAAGCATATGGCCCGCTGATATACATCTGAAGGGTCTCATGACTAAGGGTTTATTAGATGGTGAAAAGTAGCTAGCCCTCTCAGGGTCCTGGAAACCTTGCTTCCAAAATTCCTTAGAGACTTATGCTTTCCCTAACCCCCTCCCAACTTGAAAGTCTATAATGGGCCACTCTTCAGGACCCCAGTGCAGCTCTTTCTGCCCACGGATCCTGTCCCCATGCTTTAATAAAATCACCTTTTTGCACCAAAGACGTCTCAAGAATTCTTTCTTGGCCATTGGCTTCGAACCCTAATGTTGTCTTTCCTACATCATCATTTAGCATGTATGGCTTCTTCCAATCAAAATTATGTATGTGAGATCCATTTGTGCTCTTGTTGTTATCACGAATTTGTTCCTTTTTATTGCTGTATAGTATTCCTCTATGTATGCGCATATACAATCTAAATATCCATTCTATGGTTTTTTGCCCTTTTTCTTTTTCAAATACTTGAGTATTATAAATAAAGCTGCTATGTGCGAGTTATTTGGTATACCTATGCATTTTTAGGATTGTCTAAGTGTAGAGGTCTAGTATAAGTTGTAGGTTTAGCTTTCATAAATACCACCTAAAAAAGCCTGCTAAAGTGGCTGTACTAATGTACATTGCCACCAGCAGTGTATGAAGCTTTTCCTTGCTCCATCTCTGTTCTAACTTTGGAATATTCTCTTAATTTAAGTCACTGCTTTATGGTTTTAATTTTAATTTCTTTGATAATAAATAATATGAAACTTCTCATATGCTTATTGACCATTACAATAACATTATTTTGTGAAGTGTTTAGTCAGGCTTTTGACCGTTTTTTTAAAATTGAGTTATCTTTTTATTATTGTTTAACAAGAGTTCTTTATATATTCTGGATGAGACCTTTGTCAGTTGTGTTTATTGTGAATGTTTTCTTCTAGTACGTCTTACTTATTAATTCTCTTGATAATTTTTGATGAACAGATGTTCTTAATTTAATGTTGTACAGTTAGTAATTTTTAGTGAATTTCTTTTGTGTGCTCTGCTTAAGAAATCACTCAGGGGGTGCCTGGGTGACTCAGTCATTGGGCGTCTGCCTTCGGCTCAGGTCATGATCCCAGGATCCTGGGATCGAGCCCTGCATCGGGCTCCCTGCTCAGTGGGAAACCTGCTTCTCCCTCTCCCACTCCCCCTGCTTGTGTTCCCTCTCTTGCTATGTCTCTCTGTGTCAAATAAATAAAAATCTTAAAAAAAAAAGAAATCACTCAGTTAAATGTCTGACTCCTGATCTCAGCTCAGGTCTTAATCTCAGAGTCCTGAGTTCAAGGCCTAAGGAAGGAAGAAAGAAAAGAAAGAAAAAATTTTTTGCCTAATCTAAGGTCATGAAGATATACCACTCTGTTCCCTTTATAAGTATTATTGTTTTACCTTTCTCATTTGCATCAATAGTTGGAATTGAATTTCTTCTTTATTATGATAAACATAAGAGTAGAAATATATTTTTTCCTATTTGTATTTAATTTTCTAATACCAGTTATTGAAAACGCCACCCATTCTCCACTGACTGGCGTTGGAAGATTTATTTATGTAAATCTGTTTCTTGACTTCCTATTCTAGTCATTGGTTTATTTGAATATCTTTATTTCAGTATCACACTGTATTGATTACTGTAGTTTTGTAGTAAACTTTGTAATCTTTTAGTTTTAAGTTCTATAAAATTTCATTTCATTTTTTTTTTTTTCTATTCAGGGTCCCTTGGATTTTGTTTGAAAACCCTATTGGGTTAGACAAAGTCCAGTTCATATTTTAATTAGTTTGTAAATCTTTATCAGGGTAAGCAAGGAGTTTTTACACTATTACAATATAACTTTGTTGCACTTTCATTAGGAGGAATTTTTTTTCTTAGTAAAACTAGAGAAAGTTCCAGTGAAATGCAATTTTTATCATAGACTATTACAGATTTTGTAATGTGTCATTGGAAATATTCAGAATATCTAGACTCATCAAATGATATGCAAGGATAGGAAATTCACAATGTATCACCTTCAATTTTAAGCAAATGTCATTGAGCTAAAATAAAATTATAAATAATTATCTAGAAATGTATAGTTCAGCAGTTGAATATTTTAGGAAAATATTGTGAATTAGATTGCAATTATTTTTCTTTTAATACAATTTGAAAAGGTCTTTTATGTAGCTTTTAAGAGTTAGAAAAATATTTTTAAATTTTCCAAAACTCTTCCATATCTTTAACAGAAGCAGGAAGGAAATGAGTTGTTAGCTAGATAAGGTTGTATGGTGTAGGAAGGTCTTGTGCTTGTTGTTTGTTGGATAACAGGCTTGCTCATGTTTAAATGCAAACAGTTGAAAGGGAAAACCTGGATATAAAGGAAAGAGAAATAATAACCAATGATATGAGTTGAGGTTCCTGAGAAGTTAGAGGGTCTAAAATAGAAGCACAAATAGAAGGATTGGGCTTGGATAAGATGAGGGACAACTCTTTTGAAAGGGAAAAGGCAAAGGAGAGAATGAGTACAGATATATGGTTTGCAAGATAAGTGGGAGGAAGTTGAATCCTTTTCTTCTGTGAAATAACAAGGGAGACCATTTGCTGACAGGGAGGGCAACAGAGGATAGGATGTAAAAAGGAGAAGTATTGAAATAATTTATAGACTAAGAGAGCATTTTGACCAGAGAAACTTAGCAGGATAGCTGTTGAGAGGGTTTGAAAGTTAATGTTAGTTTTGTTATCATAAATTTGCTTATTATAGAATTCTCTCTAGAAGCAAGTGTGCAAGTTGTCATGTTGTAGTTATTACTACAAGCCATTGTATTTTTAAAAATCTTTTCAATATAGGGGCACCTGGGTGGCTCAGTCGGTTAAGCAGCTGCCTTCGGCTCAGATCATGATCCCAGGGTCCTGGGATCGAGCCCCAAGTCAGGCTCCCTGCTCGGTGGAGAGCCTGCTTCTTCCTCTCCCTCTCCCTGCTGTTCTGCCTACTTGTGCTCTCTCCCTCTCTGTCAAATAAATAAAATCCTTAAAAAAAAAAATCTTTAAAAAAAAAAATCTTTTCAATATATGTTCTCTCACAGACACTTTTTTCAAAACCAGTCTAGGTATACTGGTATATATATACTGGTATATATATAGAAACATCCTTTGATACAGAATATTATTATGCTTAGACATTTTAAGAAAAGTCTTTATTTTAATTTCCTTAGATTATGAAAACTCTTATTCTGTCTGTGGTGAAGAAAGAAAATAATTGTTAACTATTATCTGTGTGATTGATCACCAGCTACTTAAAAGTCATTATGAAGTCAATTCAGGTTGTGATGGTATATTATATATAAGTGTAAATATATATGTATAAATATATATATATGCACAATAGGGTACACTGAACTGTGTACATATATATATAATTGACCCCTGAACAACATGGGTTTGAACTGTGCAGGTTTACTTATACATGGTTTTTTTCAATAAATACAGTACAGTACTATAAATGTGCTTCCTCTTCCTTATGATTTTCTTAATAATAAGTTCTTTTCTCTAGGTTACCTTATTATAAAAATAGAGTATAAAATACATATAACATACAAGATAAGTGTTAACTGACTGTTTATGCTGTTGGTAAGGCTTCCAGTCAAAAATAGGCTATTATAGTTAAGTTTTCAAAGAGCCAAAGTTTGGGGTGCCTGGATGGCTCAGTTGGCTGAGTGTCTGACTCTTGATTTCAGCTCAGGTCATGATCTCAGTGTCTTGAGATCAAGCCCCACGTTAGGCTTCAAGCTCAGTGGGGAGTCTGCTTGAGATTTTCTCCTCCCTCTGTCCCTCTGCCACTCATACTCTCTCTCTCTCCCTAAAATAAAATAAATAAATTTTTAAAGAGTCAAAGTTTATACCAGATTTTTGATTGTTCAGGGGGGTCAACAGTGTTCAAAGGTCAATTGTACATATATCCTGTTATATAACCTATATAATATATCCTATTATGTAACCCTTAGATGAGTTTCCCTGCTGTCTTCTGTTCTTTATATTCCTTTTCACTGTCAGATTTAGAACTATTAACACCTTATGTTTACATAAGACTTCAGAGTTTACCAAGTATTTTCTTCTCTCTTGCCTAAGTTCATGCCTATTATGCTGCATACCTAGGCCATAAAGTTAATTCTTCTGTTTCCAATTCTAGTGCCATTTCCCTCCATACCACAGAGGAAACAGTAATGCACTTTTAGTCAGACTGATTTAATGATACTGGGAGACTTGACTTGTATTTATTTCTGCCTATGTTGTTATTTGAACATGATATAGAGATACAGGATTTTTTTGCATTTACGTTTCGCAAATATTTTGTATAAACTCAATATTAATTAGTCAGGTAATTAAATCCAGTGGATGAATGCTTTAAAAGAATCCTTTAATCATTTATTTCTTATATTTTAGCAAAAAAAAAAAACTTTATAATTTATATATGATCTTACCCTAAATTATTTGTTTTGGAAATATAGGTATTTTTATTCTGTTTTTTTTGTTTTTTGTTTTTTTCCTAGAGTGAGACATACTTGGAATTATAAGAAGAAAAATTAAACACATAGTGTTAAATAACCAAGAAATTACACATCTGTATTTCAAGTCTATGTATATTTTAGGGAAAAATCTCAAGCTTTGAAGACATGATTCATGGTTTAATATTTTGTATAAATCAACAATAGCTGAGACCCAAAAGTAAATGCCACCACTAATAAAGAAATATCGTTTCTATTTCCTTATGATCCCCATTAAATGATTTGTTTGTTTTTGCTACACTCTAACAGTACTTACAGTGACAAGTGAAAGATCCCTTTGAAAATCTCCTCAAAATCTGAAAAATCAAGACAAGATCATCTTAAATTTAGATTCATGTAAAGAATTCAAACAGATATCTCTCCAAAGATTATAGGCACATTAAAAGATGCTCAATTTCATTACTCATTAGGAAATGCAAATCCAAAACCAGGATGGTTTTGAATTGCTGCTATAAAATAGATAATAACAAGTGTTGGCAGGGATATGGTGAAATTTGGACCTTCATACATTGTTGATGGAATATAAAACTGTGCAGACACCTGGACAAACAATTTAACAATTCCTCAAAATATTGCACATGGAGTTACTATATAACCCAGCAATTTAACTCCTAGGTATGTACCCAAACAAATGAAAATATGCCCACACAAAAACCTGTAGATGAATTCTTAGAGCAGCCTTAATTGTAATACCAAACAGTAGAAACAACCCAAATGTCTATCCAATGCTGAATGGATAAACAAAATATAGTACAATCCACAAAATGAAATATTATTCAACAGTAAAAAGAAATGAAGTTCTGATACATGCTACAGCATGGATGGAACTTGAGAGCATTATGCTAAATGAAAGACATCAGTCAGTCACAAAAGACCACATATGATTACCTTAATATGAAATGTCCAGAATAGGCAAATATATAGAGATAGAAAATAGATTAGTGGTTTCCTATTGGTGGTTGCCTATGCCAAAGGAAAATTATACCAGATAAATTAAACAGCCAAGGAAGACTTTATTCAAAACTACTGCAATAGGGCAGGGAGAAACAGTTCCCCTTCTTGGAGTGCATTTGGGAGAGGTGGCATGGCCTTTCTGGGGACAAAAGACCTGGCAGGCACCACTGAGCTGCCCTGTTCACTAGCATAGGAATAGAGACAACTGCTGAAGGCAGCAAACCTTGGCTTTTTGTTGTGCTTTAGCATAAACTCCAAACCACTATGTGGCTATGTGACTGCTTTTCTGGGACAAACGAGCACCTGCTATAACATGACAAGACCCTCCCCAAGAAGATGAGCCTGAGTCCACACCCTCAGATCCCTTAAACTTAGAGTTTTAAAACCATGCTGCACCTGAGATAAAACACAGGAGTACTGTGCCACCTGGCCGGCAGACAGATAAGACACAGATAGGGTGAAAGCAGAGATCTGATGGAGGCCTGAGACACAAGAGGGGAAATTGTTTGCTCTTCTGTGAGGGCTTCCTGAAGAGTAGCAGGCACGAACTCCCTGCTGACGTGATGAGAGAGCAAGCTTATGCCATTTTCCCCTGCACACCAGCAAGGTCAGACTTCATTGAGCAACATAGCACCCCCAAGTGGAGGCTGGAGCCTCTTAACACCGAGTCCCACCTGCCTGTGCCCTGCAGGCATATCTCTACTAGGGCAAGTCCACCTGAGACTCAGTGCAGCAGGCCCTTCCCCAGAAGACCAACACAAACCCCTCACACACACCAAGTCTACTGATCATAGAGTGCTGCAAAGCTTCAGCTCTAGGGGAAATATGATCTAGCTTCTTTTAACAAGCAGACCCAAACACACCCTAGTTTAAACTTGCCACACAGTGGACAAGGCCCAAACACCCTCCACTGCAGGCAAGGAGAAACTCGGCAGAGGACTGACCTTAGGGAAGGAGCAGCCAAAGTGTACACTCTGAAACACCTCCTGAAGCACCCAAGACAGTATATGACCTCTTCTTAATATAGCCATTTCTCTCAGGAGCAGGACTGTAACAGCCTTTCCTAACAATCACACACACAAAAAAACATTGACCTAGACAACATGACAAGACAGAGGAACTCACCCAAGAGAAAGAACAGGAAAAAGTAATGGCCAGATATTTAATCAATACAGATATAATTAAGATGCCTGAACCCAATTTAAAATAACAGTCATAAAGTTACTAGCTGAGCTTGAGAAAGGCACAGAAGACACTAGAGAATCCCTTACTGCAGAGATTAAATAACTAAAAACGAGTCAGTCCAAAATAAAAAAGATATAACCAAGATGAAGAATCTACTGGATGCAATGACAAAGGAGATGGATGAAACAGAGGAATGAATAAGTGATATAGAAGATAAAATTAAGGAAAATAATGAACTGCAAAGAAGAGGAAAAGAAAGGTTTGAATCATGAATGTAGGGAACTCAGTGACTCCTTAAAGTGTAATAACATTTGTATCATAGGAATCTCAGAAGAAGAAGAGAGAGAAAGGGGGCAGAAGGTTTAGTTGAGCAAATTATAGCTGAAAATTTCCCTAATCTGGAGAAGAAAACAGACACTGAAATCCAAGAAGCAGAGAGAACTCCCATTAAATTCAACAAAAGCTGGCCATCACCAAGACATATCATAGTGAAATTCACAAAAGACACAGACAAAGAATCCTGAAAGCAACAGGGGAAGAAAAGTCCATAACCTACAAAGGAAGACAAATCAGGTTCACAGCAGATCTGTCCACAGAAGTATAACAGGCCAGAAGAGAGTGGCAGGATATATTCAACTTGCTGAATGGGAAAAATATGCAGCCAAGAATATTTTGTCCAGCATTGCTGTCATTCAGAATAGGAGAGAAAAAGAGTTTCCAGACAAACAGAAACTAAAGGAGTTCAGGACCACTACACCAGCCCTGCAAAAATATTAAAGGGGACTCCTTGGGGGGGTAAATAAAAGACCAAAAGCAACAAAGACTAGAAAGGAACAGAGAACATCACCAGAAACACCAACTTTACAAGTAACGCAATGGTACTAAATTCATATTTACCAATAATCACTCTGAATGTAAATGTACTAAATACTTCAACCAAAAGACATAGGGTATCAAAATGGATTAAAACAAAAACAGGACCCATCTATATGCTGCCTTCAAAATACTCATTTTAGATCTAAAGACACCTGCAGATTGAAAGTGAGGGATGGAGACAATTTATTATGCTAATGGACGTCAAAAGAGAGCCAGAATAGCCATACTTATATCAGACAAACTGGATTTTAAACCAAAGACAGTAACAAGAGTTGAAGAAGGGCACTATATCATAATTAAGGGGTCCGTTCATCAAGAAGATCTAACAACTGTAAATATGTATGCCTCCAACTTGGGAGCACCCAAATATATAAATCAATTAATAAAAAACATAAAGAAACTCATTGATAATAATACAATAATAATAGGGGACTTTAATACCTCACTTACAGATCATCAAAGCAGAAAATCAACAAGGAAACAATGGCTTTGAATGACTGACTGGACCAGCGACTTAACAGATATATTCAAAACATTTCATCCTAAAGCAGCAGAATTCACATTCTTTTTGAGTGCACATGGAACATTCTCTAGAATAGATCACATACTCCATCACAAATCAGCCCTCAACAAGTACAAAAAGATTAAGATTATACCATGCATATTTTCAGGCCACAACATTATGAAACTTGAAGTCAGTTAATTATTTCTCTTTAAAGTTCTTTACAAAAATAGGTGCTTGTATAATTATTAGGTATGTAGTCCTACCTATCATTATGTCTTCTTTACCAAATTACTATAAGAATTAAAAGCATGCAATCGCGATCAGTTGTAATTTTGTCTCTAAGATACCTGTCTTTGCTTCTAAGAATTTTACAGAATTATCATTACTTGACTCCAAGTGCAATCTACTTTTGTTGAACATCTTTTTTCTCTTCTTTATGCTACCTGAGTTGTCAGCCAGAACAATCTGCCTGTCAACATTGTTGCTTTGTGATCATTTTATCTATATGAAGAGCAAGCTAAGACACATATGCCAAGTGACATAATATGCACTTAGCCAAATTTTATATCATGTACCAAGACTTGGGTCCAAAATCCTTGTGTGACCTTCAGTTCTAATTTATTCAGCAGGTACATATGAGGGCCTTGAGAAATTGTCTTGCCTTTTTAACACATATCTTCGATTAAAGGTCAGGTGTGAACAATGGGCTTTGTTTTTCCTTTGCCTGAGAAAAAGGTTACATTTGACAAGTCAGCATCATTTGACATATTTGACCTCCTGGAAATACTGTCTCTTGCGTATTTCAGTAATACCAGATTTTGCTGGTTTCCTCCTACTTCACTGATTATTCCTCCTCACCTTTGTTGAACCTCTGTTTTTCAAACTTCTGAATGTTGGACTACTCAGATTCTATGCTCTCCCTGCTTCTTTATCTACATCTTTTCCCTATGTGTACTTCACAGGCACACAACTTCTTTCTGTTAATTAATGACAAAATTTATGTAACAAGAAAAAGAAGTCAGCATTACCTTCCCTGAGATAGAAACCAAATAAGAATGAATTTCTTTTATGAATTTCACTTCTTACTGGAATGGGTGATTTAAAGTAGCTTTTTTCATGGAACTAGGAGAATACTATTAAAGTGATGTGACTTGGATATTATTTTTGCTTTCATAGCATTATAAAATGACTGCTTCCTTATTTGATATGCAAGAAATTTTTCTAGTAAATATGTAAGAGCATGGCCAACCCATTGACTCTTTTTTGAAGCAGCAACATGTATTAGAAAACAAATGTAAACTCATTCATTTAGTAACTCTTGGTTAAATATGTCTTATATGACAGGTTCTATTTCACAAACTAGAGATATAGCAGTGAACAAAATTGAAAAAAAAAATTTCTGCAACTATGGATTCTACATTATACTGTGAAGAGACAGAGACAAAAAAGAAAACAAGTAAATATATAGTATACTGTAAAGTAAAAGTACTATAGAAAAAAATAAGTAAGGAAAAGGGAAACTGAATGCCTCAGTGGGGGTTGCCATTTTTAAAATGATGGTCTGGGAGGACCTCTTTGAAAAGAAAGCATTTAAGGATATTGTTGAAGGGAAAAATGTAGTAAACCATGAAGATTGATATTGAGGTGAAGTGTATTCTAAGCAGAGGGAAAAAGGCAGTGCAAAGGCCCTGAGGTAAGACATGCATGTGTTTGAAAAACAAGAAGGCCAGTGTGTCTTGAGAAAAGTGAGTGAGAAGAAGAGTAGAAGGAAATGAAAACATAGAGGTAGGTAACAAGTTCATGTTGGGCTTTGTAGGCAAATTAAAAATGCTAGCATTTAATTTTCATGTTATAAGTAGACATTTATCAGAGGATTTCTTACAAGAAGGGGCTTGATCTGTTACACTTTTAAAGAATCCCTCTTGCTGTTGTGTTGAGAATAAATTTTAAGGGGGCAAGAGTGCAAGTAGGCACATTATAAGGCCGTTGCAATAATATAGGCAAGAGATAGTGGTTGGTAGTGATCAGCATCTCTATATGTATATGTATATGTATATCTATCTATGTATATATATACTGAAGTAGATAGGTATGGATTGGATGTGGAGTGTGAGAGAAAGAGAGATGTCAAGGATAACTCTATTTTATTACATGAGTAACTAGAAAAACAAATTGCCTTTAACTGACAAAGGAGTAATGCAGGATGAAGGGTGTAGGAGGTTCAATACAGAGATGGTGAAAGCCATGCTAATTTTGAAATGTCCATTACGCATTCATATGGAGATGTTGAGAATACAACCGAATCTATGAGAATGGAGTTCAAGAAGGAGAACTAAGCATGAGGTTTACATTTGGAGTCATTGCTGTAGATACACATTTTGAATGAGATCTGCAAGAGAAGACTAGACACAGAAGAAAGTGACCCAAATCCTGAGAACCGAGAGTCAGCATAAGAAACTGAAAGATATCCACTATGAAAGGAAGAAACCAAGGATGTATGGTATGCTGGAAGACAAGTGAGTATAATGAATCAAGGTAGAAGTGATCAACTGTAAATGTGGCTGAGAGATGAAGTAAGATGAGCAATGAGAATTGACCATGAGATTAAGCAACTGGTGACTTTGAAATAGAAGTTTTGCTGTTGCTGGGAGCCCAGTTCTTGGCTTGAAGAGAGAATGAGAAAGGAACTTAAGTAAACATAACTTTTTTTAAATTTTATTTTATTATGTTATGTTAGTCACCGTACAATACATCATTAGTTTTTGATGTAGTGATCCACGATTCATTGTTTTCATATAACACCCAGTGCTCCATGCAGTATGTGCCCTCCTTAATACCCATCACTGGGCTAACCCATTCCCCCACCCCTCTCCCCTCTAAAACCCTCAGTTTATTTCTCAGAGTCCATAGTCTCTCATGGTTCAGCTCTCCTTCCGATTCCCCCCCTTCATTTTTCCCTTCCTCTTCCTAATGTCCTCATATTCTTTATGTTCCACAAATAAGTGAAACCGTATGTTAATTGACTTCCTCTGCTTGACTTATTTCACTTAGCATAATCTCCAATCCCATCCGTGCTGATGTAAAAGTTAGGTATTCATCCTTTCTGATGGCTGAGTAATATTCCTTTTTATATATTGACCACATCTTCTTTATCCATTCATCTGTTGAAGGGCATCTCAGCTCTTTCCACAGTTGGCCTATTGCAGACATTGCTGCTATGAACATTAGGGTGCATATGGTCCTTCTTTTCACTGCATCTGTGTCTTTGGGATAAATACCCAGTAGTGCAATTGCTGGGTCATAGGGTAGCTCTATTTTTAATTTTTTGAGGCACCTCCACACTGTTTTCCAAAGTGGCTGTACCAACTTGCATTCCCACCAACAGTGTAAGAGGGTTCTCCTTTCTCCACAACCTCTCCAACATTTGTTGTTTCTTGCCTTGTCAATTTTTGCCCTTCTAACTGGTATAAGGAGATATCTCAATTGGTTTTGATTTGAATTTCCCTGATGGCTAATGATGATGAACATTTTTTCATGTGTCTGTTAGCCATTTGTATGTCTTCTTTGAAGAAGTGTCTGTTCATGTCTTCTGCCCATTTTTTGACTTGATTATTTGTTTTTTGGGTGTTGAGTTTGAGAAGTTCTTTATAGATCTTGGATACCAGCCCTTTATCTGTAGTGTCATTTGCAAATATCTTCTCCCATTCTGTGGGTTGCCTCTTTGTTTTGTTGACTGTTTCCTTTGCTGTGCAGAAGCTTTTTATCTTGATGAAGTCCCAAAAGTTCATTTTTGCTTTTGTTTCACTAGCCTTTGGGGATGAATCTTAAAAGAAGTTGCTGTGGCCGATGTCAAAGAGGTTACTGCCAATGTTCTCCTCTAGCATTTTGATGGATTCCTGTCTCACATTGAGGCCTTTCATACATTTTGAGTTTATCTTTGTGTATGGTGTTAGAGAATGGTCGAGTTTCATTTTTCTGCATGTGGCTGTCCAATTTTCCCACCACCATTTATTGAAGAGACTGTCTTTTTTCCATTGCATATTTTTTCCTAACTTTTTGATTTGTTTTTGTTTTGTTTGTTTTTTTGCTATAAAAGGGAGCAGAGAAATGCATATGTTAGATTGAGAACTATGAAAGCTATGAAATCTCTTCAGGTGTGCCTGCCACCAAATGTTTTAGTTTTTGTGTTTTTTTTTAATATTTTATTTATTTATTTGACACAGAGAGAGAGAGAGAATAACAGAGGGAGAAGGACAAGCAGACTCCCTGCTGAGCCCCCGATACGGGGCTTGATCCCAGGAACCCAGGATCATGACCTAAGCCGAAGGCAGACGCCCAAACTACTGAACCACCCAAGGCCCCTAAATGTTTTAGTTTTTAAGAATGTAGAAGAAACATCTTTTAAGCAGAAGATCAATGAGAATCATGATCTCAAAAACATAAAAAAAAAATAAGTTTTAAGGACACACTCTGGTTCTGGTCTCACATTTTACACTAAATGGGCTGTGGGGATGGGGGTAGGGATGGAGAATAGAGTGAACAGAGATGATCAGACAGTTCTGCCTAAGGCTTATAGTAGAGTAGAACTAAACTCCTTGGGGCGCCTGGGTGGCTCAGTCATTAAGCATCTGCCTTCGGCTCAGGTCATGATCCCAGGGTCCTGGGATTGAGCCCCACATCGGGCTCCCTGCTCCGCAGGAAGCCTGCTTCTCCCTCTCCCATTCCCCCTGCTTGTATTCCCTCTCTCACTATGTACTCTCTCTGTCAAGTAAATAAATAAAATCTTAAAAAAAAAAAAAAAAGAACTAACTCCTCACTTTATGCTGCTTCACCCAGTTCCCTATCCTGTTCTTCCTTGGTCTCTCAAATAAGTGCCACCTCTAAGTCCTGTCTTAACACATGAGTTTAAAACAAAGGAATTTGGGGTGCCTGGGTGGCTCAGATGGTTAAGCGTCTGCCTTCGGCTCAGGTCATGATCCCAGGGTCCTGGGATCAAGTCCCGCATCGGGCTCCCTGCTCCTTGGGAGCCTGCTTCTCCCTCTGCCTCTCTCTCTCTCTCTCTGTCTCTCATGAATAAATAAATAAAATCTTTAAAAAATAAAAAAATAAATAAAACAAAGGAATTTGAAGAAATGAGACATATTTCTGGGGCTGCCCCAGTTTAGTTCTATTTGTAATCCCATTTTCATCCCACTAATTGCTCTATCCTCTCCACATTATGGTAATGTGATAGGCATGAGAATGTACCCAGCAGATCTCCTATGATAGGAAGGTTAATCTCTGTAGGCTTTAGGCACAAGATGGTGCTCCTTGAAATCCATTTCCATATTTGCACTGAGGACACACCTTCCACAGCCTGCCCTCTTAACCCCTTCCAGTGACTAAATGTGATAGGAATACTAAGGCAAATCCCTCCTAGGAGACACAGGACTCTTTTGGCCAACTTTGGTTCAAGGCTCACAAATGGCTTTGCTGAACCTACCTTAGACTCCATCCAACATTCTCCTCCTTAACTTAACTTCATGGTCTGACAACTTTTCCACCCTTCCCTAGCCCCTTCTCTCTTTCTTTTTACACAAACATTTCAAGGACAGTTGAGAACAGAATATGAGTTGTTATCAATACCTGGAGACACAAAGCATTGTCATGTTCTCCTCTCTCCCCTGTTCATATGGAAACCTATAGGGGTTCGGTAAAAAAAAAAACAATGAAGTTTTGGTGAAAGCCTGGCTGACTTTTGAATCCACTGGGTCTGCACACTCATTTGGTGGTCATTTTCTTGAATCCTGAATACATAAATGGAATTGGTATACCTGGCAGTAGGAGTGACTCCACATTGAGTCCCTGGTCTATGGAGTAAAAGTTAATGTAATGCGGAAAACCAAATGAAATGACTCCTCCACCCCAACATGCATCCAAGAAAATAGTATCTTTTCCTAAGATATATGATGAAGATTAGCACAACCACTAAAAGACCCAAAAGATACAGAGGTAGTGGGTCCCTAACATATATCCATTTACTTCATCATTGTAACCCCTGCAGACACTAGAGAATTATTTACTATTGACCTATTGCAGCTCTACCAAGTAATAGCCTCAATATCACCTGCTATGTCAGGCATGATGTCATGTTAGAATAGATTAATAGTACCTCAAGCAAATGATATATGGTCATTTATTTCACAAATGGATTTTTTTCTATTTCAATTCTAAAAGAAGTCAGAAACAGTTTGCATTCATATGAGATGGGCAATATTAATTTACAGTTTTATCTCAGGACAGTGTCAATTCTCCCATGCTTTCTCATGTTAAAGTCAAAGAAATTCGGACTAAAGAGAAATCCCATCGAACACCTACTAAACCATTATATAGGTGGACATAATGCCAATGTGACACAGTGAACAAAAAATGACCTGAATTAAGAATGTATAGAGATCCATATTAGTGGCCATTGGCCAGGGCAACTGGTCAGGGGCCTGTATGGAAAGAGACTGAGAGATCTGAGACAAGGTCTTTGGTAGAGTTATGTGAATGGATATATGGCACAGGGCACAAAGTGAATATTTTTGCATTTATACCATCATGGAAGAAGCACTGCACAATGAAGTAGACAAAAGGACTTAGCCAGCTTTCTTCAGTGACTGTCCCAGAATTAAGATAATACACACACACACACACACACAAAGTAGCCGAAGTGGCAGAGATGGAGGCTATTTATGGGCTCAATTTCACGAAGTCTCTTACCAATGTGTATCTAGCCTCTCTTGTCTCTGAATGTACAACTTTCAGTAATAGAAGTCAACACTGAGCCCCCCAGTGTGAGGCCACTCCTGGAGAACAATCAGGTGATGACCCTGATCAGCTGAAGGCTGGAGATCAGTATTACATGGTAAGGACAGAAAGTAATGCATGTGAAACCCTGGTGATCCACTTTCAGTGCCTCCTGGTATTGCCTGGTCCACCTGCTGTAACTGTGGACAGACATGTGGAGCAAACTGAGGCGTGTATGACGGTCAAGTGTCAGACTGTATAGAGATGGTATTTTGGAAATGAATTTCTTTTCTTAGTGTTGATTAATATTTGATATTCTACATCTAGGCTAAAAAACACAATAGCTTTGCTTATTTTTAGATAAAATTAGAATCTTCTTTATAGACTTTCTATACAGACTTCTGTATAGAATTTCCTATATAAAAATGATAATGGTTACCTTGAATTCAAGGTAATAATAACTCTATAATACCTGTGTTAGAAATTATGAGTTTTATGCATTATCATACCATTGTCTCAGTATATTTTCATTTGCTTCCCATCTTAATTTAGATTGAGATTTATGCAAAAAGATTTTAGTTAGACATATATCTCAAAGATAATGGTTATTCCATGTTTTCCCTTACAACAAAGCATCAGGCAAATTTTAGAATATAATCTTCCTTTTTTTGGTTACTCTTAAATGTTATTGTGTTAAAACTAGCATCTATTTACCCCACCACCTTTTTCTACTCTGCTCTCTGACTTAGGAGGCTGACCTGGATAGACTATATCAGTGAGTTCCCTTTCCCTAAAGCTTCCAGTTAGGATCAGCAATTTGGGAACTGGCAGGAGATCAGAAAAAGGTAGGAAAATAATGTTGGGGAATCTTTTACCCTGAAGTCTTTCCTAAAGTATTTTGAACTGGTTGTTTTCATCAATCAAAGGTCCCAGTTCTTCTCAAATTGGTCATTTGAATATGATTATTTGCTTCCAAGTTCTCTTAACTGTACTTTTTTTTTTTTTTTTTTTCTTTTCTGGCATACAGGTGGTAATACCTGCCCTCACTGATAATAGCCCCCGGATACCACTTTCTCTTTTGTGGTTTTTCAACACCCTCCCCATACCTTTGTAAATAGTCTTTGAAATGAATTCTAGGATTCTAAATGATACAGTAATTCATTGTTTTTCAACATTTTTTCATTATCAATCCCCTAAGGAATATTTTTAGACATTATTTTCCTAATTACCTTCCACCCCTTACATTAAATACTATTATAATATCCCAGATTTTTTCACACTCAAAACCCATTTTCCACCACTTAGGGGTGATAGCACCCCTGTTGAGAATATAAGAGTAACTGGTAACAGAAGTAGTCTAATGGAATTTAAGGATTACTTGGACATATCATCAAGGGCTAAGATAAGACATGGTCGGCTTACAGGATGTGATATGTACTTCCAACCAGCAGCTTGTATATGCTTAGAATGCATAGATCTGGTATCCAAGAGATAACAGTGAAGGTGGTCCCTCTCATTATTACAGTTAGCAACCGTTTGACAAATTTTTCTTCTTGTCACTGCAACCTTTAACTTTAACTTGGTGGCTTTGAGAATTCTAGTGCCCAAGGCAGGATTGTTTATTCAAAATAAATAATAGTCATGATTCCAATGAATTAGAGGTTAAATCTACTCCTGGCCACTTTGGTCTTCTCATGCCTCTTCATCAACAAGAAGAGAACTTATCGAGGTTATTGATTCCCTTATTAAGTAGGTATTAGAACAATGGACAAAAAGAGGTCTATTATCCAAATCCAGGAGGTTCACTGTGGTGCCTCTTGTTACTTCTTTGTACTTACTAATAGCCATGACCTGTGGAACGCTGTGGCAAAGCAAGGTGTCAGGTTCTATAGGAAAGATAGTTTAGATGACCACATTAAAGAACCTTGTTCATAAAAGCTCTGGCAGAGGGCAAGGAGAATATGAAATGTATTATGGATTAAGGCAGTTATGATCACCAACCTAGGTCTTTTGACCAAAGAAGTGGAAATTTAACAGCCATATTTTATACTTTTTTTTTTTTTAAGATTTTATTTATTTATTTGAGACAGAGAGAATGAGAGACAGAGAGCATGAGAGGGAGGAGGGTCAGAGGGAGAAGCAGACTCCCTGCCGAGCAGGGAGCCCGATGCGGGACTTGATCCCGGGACTCCAGGATCATGACCTGAGCCGAAGGCAGTCGCTTAACCAACTGAGCCACCCAGGCGCCCCAGCCATATTTTATACTTTTAACATTTTTTCCTCCCTCATTTTTCTCACACTTTTCTATATGAACAATGGTTGTGGTTAATATTTTAGGTTTCAGATAGAAGTATGATTAAATGATTTTGTGTGCAACTTTATGAGTCTCCTGTATTTGGAATACACCTGTCACCCAGGCCAAAGACAACAGTGTGTGCTGAGAAACAAAAGGATTAAGTTTGACATATATCTTCTATTTCTCCTTTTAGATTCGCTCTCCACCCTGCTCTCCTTCCTGGAAAGTGTACCTGTAGTGACTATTGCAGCAGGTTCTCTTATCCTCTTCCATTTGAATTTGGCCAATGAAGAATCCCGGCCGATGATCAGAGGGAAGCAAGACAGATACATTGGGTATTTGGAGCACAAATCCTTTCCCTATGGAATTCCTTAAACAAAAGTGGTCACACTACTAACTTTTTTTTTTTTTTTAAGATTTTATTTATTTAATTGCCAGAGAGAGACACAGTGAGAGAGGGAGCACAAGCAGGAGGAGTGGGAGAGGGAGAAGCAGGCTTCCCGCGGAGCAGGGAGCCCGATGCGGGGCTTGATCCCAGGACTCTGGGGTCATGACCTGAGCCGAAGGCAGACGCTCAATGACTGAGCCACCCAGGCGCCCTGTATTCTTTATTTGAATAATTTATATTAATTTCTTCTGCTTTCTTAATAACAAAATACCTTCTTTAAAGCATGTCTCTTTACGTCTAAGTATATATTTGGCTGTCTATCCTACAAGTTCTCATTTTTCTTTTCTTCATATCTAAGAATTTTATTAATGCAGATTTTATTTTCTATTTGAACAAATCATTTCTTTGGGAATTTTTTTTAAAAAGATTTTCTTTATTTATTTGACAGAGAGAGAGACAGCGAGAGAGGGAACACAAGCAGGAAGAGTGGGAGAGGGAGAAGCAGGCTTCCCTCCAAGCAGGGAGCCCGATGTGGGGCTCAATCCCAGGACCCTGGGATCACGACCTGAGCGGAAGGCAGATGCCCAATGACTGAGCCATCCAGGCACCCCTCTTTGGGAATTTTTTTGAATTCAGTTTCTAAATTCTTTTTTTTTTTTTTTTAAGATTTTATTTATTTATTTGACAGAGAAAGACACAGCGAGAGAGGGAACACAAAGGGGGAGTGGGAGAGGGAGAAGTAGACTCCCTGCCGAGCAGGGAGCCCGATGCGGGACTTGATCCCGGGACTCCAGGATCATGACCTGAGCCGAAGGCAGTCGCTTAACCAACTGAGCCACCCAGGCGCCCCACTACTAACTTTTTTTTAAAAGATTTTATTTATTTATGTGACAGAGAGAGACAATGAAAAAGGGAACACAAGCAAGGGGAGTGGGAGAGGGAGAAGCAGGCCTCCCGCTGAGTAGGGAGCCTAACGCGGGGCTTGGTCTCAGGACCCCGGGATCATGATCTGAGTTGAAGGCAGATGCTTAACAACTGAGCCACCCAGCCACATCATCACACTACTAACTTTTAAAATAATCTCTTTAATTAACCCTCCTCTTTTTGTCTAAATTTAATATATTATCTGTGTCCTCCTGGGACCTTGACTTCTACATTAACTATGATATATTTTTGTATATATGAGCCTAATTTTAAGATTGTGTATCCATGTTAGTCATATTCCCTATAGCATGATATTCAAAACTAACCGAAGGAATAACTTTGGCCAAAAAAGTAATCTGAATCTTGAAAGCTTTGAAATTAATTACTAGCTTAGAAAAAAATATGAATACAATCTGACCTGATAAGGTCAGCTGTAATAGAGTGTAACATCAGTCTACCAAAAACCAAGTTTGTTTTCAAAATCAAAAGCCTGTGTGGTAATTTACATACTGTTCTGCTGATGGGAAAGAAACTTAAGTAAATTCTCATCTATATTTGACTTGTTTTCTGATGATACGCAGGTAAAAATCATGTATACACCTAAAGTGTCTTAACGTATTTAGTTTAGTATGTTATTTTTTAGACTAATACTTCTGCGTATACATTTTACATCCCCAAATATAGGACTAGATTCCAATTCAAATACTTTTAAAATATAATTAAGATGATGTTCCTTTCTGATCAAATATATCATCTTCAGTGTTTTATCCCCAGATTATAGCACATTGAATGGCCTACTTTTAAAGAATTAAAATAAATTATCAACATTTATTGAATGAATGAAAACCTAGTTTAAAAAAAAAAAACTACCAAACATATCACACAAACATCCAAGAGTTTGTGTCACAATCTTATTCAAAATCTGAGCTGAATTCAAAACAATGGGAAAAAAATGTGAGATTGTTGACAATCTTTGAATTTCTTTTATATAATCTTTTATAGATATAAAATATAGAAAAATGTTGCCATTGTTTTTAATGACAAAAATATGAAATATATTCTAGCTAACTATATCAATTAGAATGATGAATGATCCAGATATTAAAATTAATAATCATGAATTTCTGGAATGTGATAAAACACTGATTTTCCTCAATCTCCTTTAGTCTAATTAATTTTGTTAGTTTAATCCTTTTTTGAGATTCAAATCTTCCAAATTTGGCCTGTGGCCCATTAAATTAAAAGGTAAATGTTATGTCTTGACTATAGGAAACAAACAGGGTTGCTGGAGGGGAGCTGGGTAGGGGCATTGGGTGGGTATTTGGGTGATGGACATTAAGGAGGGCACTTGATGTAATGAGCACTGGGTGTTATATGCAACTGATGAACCACTAAACTCTACCTCTGAAACTAATAATACACTATATATTAATTAATTGAATTTAAATTTAAAAATTTAAATTTAAATTTAAAAAAGGAAATATTATGTTCCATGATACAGACTGACTTTTCTTCATAGCAATATGTCTACTTACCTCATATTTGCAGGTGTGTATGTGTGTATTTATTGAACCAGCTACTGAACAATGTTTATTTTAGAGTCTATGAAATTCTTGTTTATATGAACTGTGTCCATGTAATGATTTGATTGTCTATAAACCAAAAAGATGAACTATTTAGAACTGAACGAAAGGAAGTTTCCAAAATTAACAAGTAAAGCAATCATCTAGCAAATTCTATTAAGCTCCTCTATTTTGATTTTAATGAACATTACTAAATACCCTAAAGGAACAAAAACAAAGCTCTAATCCATGTGCTTCAAAAGCTTTTATTCAAATACAGGAGATAAAAATAACCATCCTTCACAGTCTACTCAGGGCAGTCTGAATTTATACCTGTGTCCCTGCTTAACTGTTAGATGCCCCTTTTATTCTCAAGGTGGTCATGTTAGGTCAATAAATCATATAATCATCACCCTAGAGGTAATGCACATCCTCGCCAACACTTGTCATTTCTTGTGCTGATGATTTTAGCCATTCTGATAGGTGTGAGGTGATATTGCATTGTAGTTTTGATTAGCATTTCCCTGATGATAACTGATAGTGAGCATCTTTTCATGTGTCTGTTGGCCATTTGTATGTTTTCTTTACAGAAATGTCTGTTCATGTCTTTGCCCATTTTTTAATTGGATTATTTGTTTTTTGGGTGTTGAGTTTGATAAGTTCTTTATATATTTTGGATACTAACCCTTTATTGGATATGTCATTTGCAAATACCTTCTCCCATTCTATAGGTTGCTTTTCAGTTTTGTGGATTATTTCCTTTACTATGCAGAAGCTTTTTATTTGAATGAAGTCCCAATAGTTTACTTTTGTTTTTTTTTCTCTTGCCTCAGGAGACATATCTAGAAAGAAGTAGCTATGGCTGATGTCAAAGAAGCTAATACTTGTGATCTCTTCTAGGATTTTGATGGTTTCAGGTCTCCCATTTAGGTCTTTAATCCATTTTGAATTTATTTTTGTGTATGGTGTAAGAAAGTGGTCCAGTTTCATTCTTTTGCATGTAGGTGTCCTCTTTTCTCAACACAATTTGTTGAAGAGACTTTCTTTTCCCCATTGGATATTCTTTCCTGCTCTGTGGAAGATTAATTGAACATATAATTGTGGGTGTATTTCTGGGTTTTCTCTTCTGTACCATTGATCTGTGTGTCTATTTTTTGTGTTAGTGCCATACTGTTTTGATTACTACCAGCATTGTAATATAACTTGAAGTCTGGAATTGTGATACCTCCAGCTTTGCTTTCCTTTTTCAAGATTGCTTTGGCTATTTTGGGTCTTTTGTAGTTCCATACAAATTTTGGGATTGTTTTTCTAGTTCTGTGTAAAATGCCATTGGTAGTTTAATAGAGATTGCATTAAATCTGTAGATTGCTATGGGTAGTATAAACATTTTAACAATATTTGTACTTTTAATGATTGAGCATGGAATGTCTTTCCAATTCCTTGTGTTGTCTTCAATTCTTTTCTTCAGTGTTTTATAGTTTTCAGAGTATAGGTCTTTCATTTCTTTGGTTAGGTTTATTCCTAGGTATTTTATTGTTTTTGGTTCAATTGTAAAAAGGATTGTTTTCTTAATTTCTCTTCCTGCTGCTTCATTATTGGTGCATAGAAATGTAACAGATTTCTATACATTGATTTTGTATTCTGAGAATTTACTGAATGTTTCTTTTCTAGCCATTTTTTTTTTTTGGTGGAGTCTTTTGGGTTTTCCATATATAGTAAGTATCATGTCATCTGCAAAAAGTGAAAGTTTTACTTCTTCCTTACGGATGCCTTTTATTTCTTTTAGTTGTCTGACTTCTGTGGGTAGGAACTGCTCTGTTGAATAAGAGTGGTGAGAGTGGACATCTTTGTCTTGTTCCTGACCTTAGGGGAAAAGCTGTTTTTCACCACTGAGTATGATGTTTGCTTTGGATTTTTCCATATATGGCATTTACTATGTTGAAGTATGTTCCCTCTAAACCTACTTTGTTGAGTTTTTATCATGAATGGACATTGTACTTTGTGAAATGCTTTTTCTAAGCCTATTGGAGTGATCATATGATTTTTATCCTTTCTCTTTTTGGTGTGATATATCACATTGATTGATTTGTGAATATTGAACCACCCTTGCAACCCAGGAATAAATTCCACTTGATTGTGGTAAATGATTTTTTTTTGATGTTTGTTGGATTTGGTTTGCTAGTATTGTGTTGAGGATTTTTTGCATCTATATTCATCAGAGATTTTGATATGTATTTCTCTTTCTTAGTGGTGTCTTTATCTGATTTTGGTTTCAGGGTAATGCTGGCCTTATAGAATGAATTTGGAAGTTTTCCTTCCTTTTCTATTTTTTTGGAATAGTTTGAGAAGAATAGCTATTAACTCTTCTTTAAATGTTTGATAGAATTCACTCATGAAGCCATCTGGTCCTGAACTTTTGTTTTTCGGGAGTTTTTTGAATGCTCAATTTCTTTTCTGGTCATTGGTCTGTTCAAATTTTCTGTTCTTCCCATTTCAATTTTGGTAGTTTATATGTTTCTAGGAATTTATCCATTTCTCCTAGATTGGCCAATTTTTTGGCATGCAGTTTTTCATAATATTCTCTTATAATTATATTTCTGTGATATTGGTTGTGACTTCACCTCTCTCATTTGTGATTTTATAGTTTTTTTTGAGTCCTTTCTCCCTTTTTTGATAAGTCTGCTTAGAAGTTTATCAATTTTATTGATTACTTTCAGAGAGCCAGCTCCTAGTTTCATTGATCTGTTCTATTGTTTTTTGTTTGTTTGTTTGTTTCTATATCATGTATTTCTGCTCTAACCTTTATTATTTCCTTCCTTCTGCTGGTTTTCGGTTTTGTTTGTTATTCTTCTAGCTTCTTTAGGTGTAAGATTAGGTTGTTTATTTGAGAGTTTTCTTCCTCCTTGAGATAGTCTGTATTGCTGTAAATTTACCTCTTAGAATCACTTTTGCTGCATCCCAAAGGTTGTGGACCTGTGTATTTTCTTTTTCATTTATTTCCATGTATTTTTAAAAATTCTTCTCTTATTTGTAGGTTGACCCATTCACTGTCTAGTAGGTTATTTGACCTCCATGTATTTGTGGTCTTTCCAAATTTTTTCTTGTGGATGACTTTTAGTCTTATAATGTTGTGGTCAGAAAAGATACATGAGATGACTTCGATCTTCTTGAATTTGTTGAGGATTGTTTTGTGGGCTCATATGTGATCTATTCTGGAAAATGTTCCATGTGTACTTGAAAACAATGTGTATTCTGTTGTTTTAGGATGGAATTTTCTGAATATGTCTGTTAAATTCATCTGTTCCAGTGTGTCATTCAATGCCATTGTTTCCTTATTGATTTTCAGTTTAGATGATCTGTCCATTGAAATAAATGGGGTGTTTAAGTCCCATACTATTATTGTATTATAATCAATTATTTTGTCTATTTTTGTTATTAACTGTTTTATGTATTTGGATGCTCCTATGTTGGGTGTATAAATTTTTTTATACATCTCTCCTCCCCATGTTTTCGGTATATGTTGTTACACTCTACATCTTTTTATCTTGCAATTGCCTTGACTGATAGTCGTTTTTACTGCTTTTGTTTTTCCTACCTTTATACTGCCACTTTTGGTCTCTTCTTTCCACTCAAAGATCCCTTTAATATTTCTTGAAGAGTTGTTTTTTTTTTTTCTTCTTCTTTTTTTAAAATTTATATTCAATAAACCAACATAGAGTACAGCATTAGTTTTTGGTGTAGTGTTCAATAATTCATTAGTTGTGTATAACACTCAGTGCTCAGACATCATGTGCCCTCCTTAAAGCCCATCACCCAGTTACCCAATCCCCCCACCCACCTCCCTTTCCACAACCCTCAGTTTGTTTCCCAGAGTCAAGAGTTTCTCATGGTTTGGGTCTGTCTCTGATTTCCTCCCATTCAGTTTTCCCACCCTTCCTCTAGATCCTCTGTGCTATTTCTTATATTCCATATATGAGTGAAACTGTATGATAATTGTCTTTCTTTTGTAGACTTATTTCACTTAACGTCATACCCTCCAGATTCATCTATGTCAATGTAAATGGTAGGTATTCATCCTTTCTGATGACTGAGTAATATTCCATTGTATATATGAACCACATCTTCTTTATCCATTCATCTGATTAAGAGCTGTTTTAGTGGTCATGAACTCCTTTAGTTTTTGTTTGTTTGGGAAACTCTTTCTCTCTCCTATTTTGAATGATCACCTTGCAGGATAGAGTATTCTTGGTTGCAGATTTTTCCCATTCAGCACTTTGAATATATCATGCCACTCTCTTCTGGCTTTGAAAGTTTCTGCTGAAAAATTCCCTGCTAGCCTTATGGGGGGGGGGGCGGTTTCTCCCATATGGAACTATCTTCTTCTGTCTTGCTGAGTTTTTAAAAAAAAATTTTTAAATTAAGTTTTTTATTTGTCAGAGAGAGAGAGAGCACAAGCAGGGAGAGCAGCAGGCAGAGGGAGAAGCAGGCTCCCTGCTGAGCAAGGACCCTGATGCAGGACTGGATCCCAGGAACCTGGGATCATGACCTGAGCTGAAGGCAGATGCTTAACTGACTGAGCCACCCAGGTATCCCTGTCTTGCTGTTTTTAAATTGTTTTTATCACTATATTTTGCCATTTTTATTTTGCTATTTTAATTGTATGTCTAGCTATAGATCTGTTTTTGTTGATTTTGTTGGGGGTTCTCTGTGCTTCCTGGATCCAGATATCTGTTTCCTTCCCCAGATTAGGGAACTTTACAGCTATTATCTCTTCAAATAAATTTCTGCCTTTTCTCTCTCTTCTTCTTCTGGGACTCCTATAATGTGAATGTTATTACATTTGATGGAGTCACTGAGTTCCATAAATCTATTCTAGTTTTGTATAATGCTTTCTTTTTTCTCTCTTTTGTTCAGCTTGATTACTTTCCATTACTCTGTCTTTTAGGTCATTAATTCATTCCTCTGCTTCTTCCAGCCTGCAATTCATTCCATCATGCATGTTTCTCCTTTCATTTATTGAGCCCTTTATCTCTCCTATGTTATTTCTTATCTTTATGTTAAGGGTCTCATTGATGTCTTATCTTTTCTCAAGTCCAGTGAGTATCCTTATGATCATTACTTTAAATTCTCTATCAGGCATGATACTTATATCTGTTTCACTTAGATCTCTGGCCATGGCCTTGTCCTGATCTTTCATTTGGGATAAATTCCTCTGTCTTCTCATTTTGTCTAAGTCTCTGTGCCTGCTTCTTCTAGGAAAGTCAGCTCCATCTACTGTTTTGAGTGTAATGGCCTTTTGAAGAAGATGTCCTGTAGTGCCCTGCTCTGTAGTGTCCCCTCTTCCCCGGGGCCTGGCACTTTAGGGAGTGTTTCTAAATGTGTGTTGCATGCACTCTGTTGTTGTGTCCTGGCTGCTTTATCCTTCAGGCCACTTGCCTGCAGAGGCTCTCTTTGCCTGTTTGTGGGTAGTGTTTGGTCCCTGGCCTGAATATAGCATTTTAACTAGGTGTGCTCTTATCTGCTTGTGAAATCAGACCTGTTGCCATGGCTGCTAGAACTGAGGCCCTGCAAAACTCCTGGGTCTGGAGATACAGTGTTGGAAGGGATTTGGGCAAGTCTTCTGGGGGAGAGGGCCTGCTGTGCTGGGAATGGGGCAAGTGTGTCTGGGAAGGGCAGTTCCACTGAAACATGAGGGGGTAGGACTTGGTGTAAGCAAATTAAGTAGTGAGTGTAGATGCTGTGCTGCTTCCTGCAGGTGGCCTTGAGCTTATGCTGAGGAGTAAAGGAGGGAAATGGTGCTTGCTAGTTCTTTTGTTCTGAGTTCTCAATGAATGCTGCATCCTTTGAACATGCTCCAAGATGAGCATCTAACCTCCACAATATGTGCCCTAGGTGCTACTTAGATCACTGTTTCCACACTATATGTCCAAGGGCTGTTTGCCCTGCCTTCTCTCCAAGGACAGCATCAATGCCTCTGGGCTCTCCCTGAGGCAAGAACACTAACCTTTAAAACTCCAGGCTTTTAGCCCCACTAGTTGTAAGAGCTCCAAAACTCAGCCACTCTCATTTTCCAAGCCAATCATTATGGGGAATTATCTTCCCCATGTGCTCCCCGGCGTGCTGGTCTGACTCTCAGCCTTCCCCACCACCATGGCTCCCTCCCTACTGCAGCAGCCATGATCCATGGTTTCCTCTCCAAACCATGTTTCCACACTTCCTATCTTCTTTGATGTGGCTCTTCTCTACCTTTAGTTGTGAAGCTTTTTCTGCCAGTCTTCAGGACAATTTCTGGGGGTATTTAGGATCCTTTGTACTCATGGGATTACGTGAGCCTAGGGTTCTCCTACTTTGCCACCATCTTTCTCTCTTTAATCAAGAGTTATACATTTAATTCTAATTCTAATTAGAATTAATATAATAACTAATTACTAATTAATTCTAATTAGTTAAGACCAGTGTTTTTCTACTCCAACAATACTTCCATTGCACTTTTCCTTATCTTGAGTGAAAGGAGACTGGCTGCTGCTATTTGGGGTTCCACTGAAGACAAAAGAATTTGAGTTAGGACTATGTTTAGTTTGTGTAAAGTGTGGTATATTTTTGAAGGTTACCCTACCCCCATGTAGAGTTCTGTACTGCTAGCATCCCAGTGCAGGAATGGCTTCCCAGAAACAATTCTACTGCTTACTGTCATAACTCACCCTACTTCATTACATAATGATACAGGACAAGAGTATTTAATATCATATGATCATGTTTTATGGCATCTGAGACCAGAAGTATATGGTTAGCGATAGAGAAAAAAAAAAGGTCTAAAATGTATAAAATATATGGAGCTACAAGCTAATCTGTGAAAACATTCTACCATTTATCAAATGTGTAAAATGTACAGGCAGTGTCTCTGAGACACTGCTTGTGCGAGAGAGCACAAGCAGGGGGGTAGAGAGAGAAGCAGACTTCCCACTGAGCAGGGAACCTGATGTGGGACTTGATCCCAGGGCCCTGGGCTCATGACGTGAGCTGAAGGCAGATGCTTAACTGACAGAGCCATCCAGGTGCCCCTCCTCTCCGCACTTTCTGTGATCCCCATTTGGGTGGTGGTTGTGACCTGCCAGCCACTCTTGGAAAGCTCAGCAGCCAGTACTCTCAACTACCTTCTTTGTCTTACCTCAATTCATGCAAGAACTTTAGGGAGTCAAACTCTAACTTCATTTCCTAAATATGTCATATAACCATTTACTCTGATATGGGTACCCCAAGATTGATGAGGGAAAAGATACACTTGGGATTCAGAATCTAAAAGGATATGGGACCAGACAGATTCTTTCCCTCATTTATCTGACTCTTCTGTGTCAAAGCCTAGAAAGGAAAATTCACACCAATTTTACCAATTGCTCTTTCTTCTCTCTTTCCTGCTTCCACAATTCCATGGGACAATGAAAGTCTGGCTTCTCCCCCTCCTCCCTGTCCCACTTCCTTCTACTAAAAACAAAAAGCCATAAACCCTAACTGTCACAGGGGGAAGAAGCATCTCCTCTTTGCTATGTCTGTGTCCTTTTTTACTGCCCCTAAAAACATTGAACGGGAGCTGAAACAGTCAGGTAATATTTTTTTTTTCTTTCCGTATTGCTGGTTCTTCATGTCCAGTGTCTTGCTAAAGAGAGCAAGGTCTCTACCCTTTCCTTCTCAGGAACTATAAACTTCCTGGCTTGGCTTTGGAGGTGGGAAGTGGAAAAATCAAACATGATGTAAAGGGGAAACTAAAATACATTTGGGTCACTATTTGCAAAATACTAATCATAATACACAAACTTGTATCTTTCAGCAGTTTTTCTTTTTCCCTTACCTTGTTCAAAATATTTGCTTTCAGAATGCAACACAGAAGAATGATGTAAACATTATGAAATACCTCAGAAGTATAGAAAATTGATATTTTTAACTAAAAAAATTGGAAATTCTGCCCTATCCCTTGTTAGTACCCTTGAAACTATGGATATTATTTTCCTGGGAGAAAAGAACTTTTATGACCAAAATTCCAGAAGTGATACCTACATAAGAATATTGAAATTTTTCTTTTTAATTTTTAAATTTTTATTTATTTGTTTTGAGAGAGAGAGAATGAACAAGGGGGAGGGGCAGAGGGAGAGGAAGAGAGAGAACCTTAAGCAGGAGCCCAGCACGAAGCCTGACACGAGGCTAGATCTCAGGACCCTGAGATCATGACCTGAGCTGAAATCAGGAGTTGGAAGCTTAACCAACTGAGCCACCCTGGTGCCCCAGAATTTTGAAACTTTTATGCATATGAATAAAAACAATAGGAGGTGAGCACTCTGTCATAACTTACAACATAACTCTCAAATTACACCTCTGATTTATTTTATTCTTGATACATACTTACAAAAATAAGTTACAATTATGTAGCTTATACTACCAAATGGTAACATGGAGTCCAAATTTATCTCATAGAAAGATTCTGTCGTTTTTATGCCTAAAAGTAAAAGTATCACAACATCCTTCAGTTTATCACAGTTTTCTGTGGTAGGCTACTCAAGACTAACAAGGCTATTCAAGTGTGTCTTTAGAGAATCAGGCTTCTTCTATCATCCTTCTCTTCTGTCCTTAACATATACCCTTTCATTCTTTGGCATTAAGAAAGTTTCTGGGCTTGTGATCATCTTTACATTTTACAGAGGAGGAAGGAGAAAGGGGAAGGTCAAAGGCAAAAGTCTTATTTTCAAAAATTTTTGACATTTTGTTCAGGATGTAAAGTCTGGGTTGTCCTTCTACATTCTGCTGCCAAAATTCTATCTCCTGCCCAACTGTATAGGGAGGTTATAAAGGACAATGGAGTAATTAATGAGTATTTTGTTTCCCAGCCTTTAGAGTAGAGGAAGGCAGAGAGGTTTCTAGTGAGTCATGCATGAGCCAACAACCATCATCTGCCACACTCACATGAAGCTATCTTTTGGCATAAAATGAAATTTAAAGGAGCTTTGAAAATATCATTACCTATCTCCATTTATAATTTTAAATTACAGTATAATGATAAAACTTTAGTTATAGTAAATATTTATGATTTTTGGTAATATGTACATTAACTATCGACTACAATTTTACATACTATGCAGCATGCAGTATAATTAAACACTAATTTTTATCTATCATGATAAAGTTTCTTCATGATTGAGACAATAATTCTTAGTCAAAACCATAGTAAGATGACAATATTTTCCATTATAATAAAAAGCCATGGTGTGCAATATTAATTTTTCCTCAGGAAACAAAAGCAATTGATTTTCAATTGAAATTCTACTTGAGTCCCAGTGAAAAAATTCTTTGGTCAGCACATTGAAAGGAATACAAAAAGAAAAAGAATAAGGCAAAACTCATGAATAAGAATGAACTTGATTCAGGGGAACATCACATTTAGCTTTTTTCTTTAGGTAAAGTTCTTTATCATAGCTGCAGTTTAAGGTATTATAACAGATCTGATTATATACTATATGGCATTTTGAGAAGTTTGAGTATAAGTCAGATGGCATTATCTTGAGTTTTTGTTAACTACTTTAATATACAATGACAAGTGGTATATGTTTAATACATGAGGAAATGAATTCATATAAATGAGGAGGATATATGTAATTTATATAATTTCCGTGGCAGAAAAAGCCTGAAATCAACTTCTCATAAGAAAATAAATATCCTAAAATATGACTTATGATGGACAGTTTAGAGAACTTTTACACACATAGGCAGAATTTATTTATTCAGGAAATATTTATAGAACATCTGTACTATGCTAAGGCACAGTTGTAGGTGATGAGAATATAGTAGCAAATAAAAGAGATGTTAAGATGTTTGAACCACACTTAAATAGTTCTGCCTAGCGAGGATGATATCATTATGTAAATTTGCCTTAAGAGCCAGTAACTAGGGGCCATTAGCTACTGTAATCAAGAATGCACAGTCTGGGGTAGTCCATCCTCTTTGTTTCAGAGGCCCTACACTCCAGCAGTGGCCACATAAGGGCTTCAGTATGTCGAACAACTAATGGTTTTCTAATTGGCATACTGGACATCAGAAATGGGTTCATATTAATGAAAAGTAGTGGCTCTGTAATATTAGGAATACTTCATTTGTACTCTCCATAGAAAATCTAATAATATTCCAGAAATGCCCATTGGTAAACATGTTTTAGAAATAACTTCCTGCTTTTGCACAATGGAGCATAGCACTCCAAGAAATCCTGCCTCTTGGAACCCACAGTTAGCCTAAGGCAGGGTGATGGCTGGTGCCTGAGGATGATCTTAAGTGTAACAGAAGACTGTTTTGTCTGCCTCTTGTACAAAGTGTGGTTGGAAACCCTGAAAAGACAGGGAACTGGTATGTTTGATGTATAGAATAGTTTGTGTGAATTGTTCTGTGCCTGCTTGCTAATGACTGTAGATTTACTGTCTGACATGTAACAGAACTGGTCTGAAATAACTTTCGTTCTGATCTAGCAGTAAAACTGTGGAAGAGAAGGAAGGCTGTGGAGGAGGGTAATGCTACCTCTCTGGTAGCTGCTATAATGTACAAATATAAAACTAAAGTTATTAAGCTTAAAAGTGGTACATGATAAAATCTGCTTAAATCAGATTACAACAGTAACAACAAAAAATCCCCTGCCCCATGGAGCTTACATTCTGGTAAGAAAGATGGACAATACATAAATAAATATACCATATATTAAACTACTTAATTGGGTATTCGGAGCCTGCCCTTGAGTAAATGATGGCTGAGTCAAGACCTGAATGAAATGGATTGAAGCAATTTTAAAAAAAGAAAAAAAAAACTACATCAGAGTAGAGCCTTACCAGGTATCATCAGGATCTGGGAGCCCTTCTTCCTAAAGTGTATGCAAAGCAAGGTTGTTGGAACTAAGTGTCTACTAATCATGTAAGATGGGAGAGCATAGTCCTAGGTTCTAAACAACAGTTTTATCATCTAGTAATGTGGCCTGGGGAAAGACAGTGACTATTTTGTCATTTATGATATATAAACTGAGGTTGGAATAGGAAATATCTAATGATTCTTGATTCCAAAATTTAAGTGATTCTTATTCTGACCATTTCTAGTATTAGCTGACGTTCTGGGCTTTGATATAAATGAAAGTCAAAGCAAACATTTTTTTATAAGAGCTTTATTGAGATATAATTCACACAACTTACATGATTCACCCATTTATGGATGTACATTTTGGTCATTTCTAGTATATATACAGTCATACAGCTATCACCACAATCAATTTTGGAGTATGTTCCTCACCCCCCAAAGAAACTCTGTACCTGTGAGCAGTCTTTCTTCACCTCTCCCCTCACCCCCCCCACCACCAAATACTTCCCCTTCCAGTGCTGGGCAACTATGAATCAACTTTCTGTCTCCATAGATTTGCCTATTCTGGACATTTACTAGAAATGGAATCATGCAATATGTGATCTTTGTGACCGGCTTCTTTCACTTATTATAATGTTTTCAAGGTTCATCCATGTTGTAACATTTATCAGTACTTCATTTCAGTATTGCCACATAATATTCCATTGAATGGATATACCACTCTTTCTTTATCCATCAATTGATTGACATTTGACTTGTATTCACCCTTGTCTATTATAAATTAGATGCTATGTGCATTTGTGTACATGTTTTTGTGTGGACATATTTTAGTTTCCCAAGGCATATACCTAGCACTAGAATTATTGGTTCATATGACAACTGTATATTTAACCTTTAGGGGAACTGCCAGACTGTTTTCCAAAGCTGCTGTAACATTTTACATTCTATAAGCAGTGTATGAGGGTTCCAATTTTCCACAAGGTGAACATTTAAAGGTAAGCTTTTCAAATTCAAAAGGTAGTCTTAGGGATAGAATAGCAGTTCATAGCTACCACCACCACCTCCCCTCCGCCTCCACCAAACTTGTACTTAGTAAACCTGAAACCCTTATTAGATTTATCACCTGTTATAACTAATAAATAATATACATTTATTTTGCCTCTCATTCTTTTAGACTCGTATTTTACTTTCTACTGTTACTGAAAATAATGACATTTCTCAGGTATGGTAGGCTGAACAGTGGCCCCCAAATATAACCAATTAATCTTTGGGACCTTTGTAACCTTGTGCAGCAAAATGGACTTTGCAGATGCAATTAGTTAGGGATCTTGAGGTGGAGAAATCATACTAGATTGGCCAGGTGGGCTCTAAATGAAATCCCAAATTGAGAGGCAAAGGGAGATTTGACACAAATAAAGCAATGTGACCACTGAAGGAAGAAACTACACTGCTGGTTTTGGAGATAAAAGAAGGGGCCATGGGCCAAGGAATGCAGCTCTAGAAGCTGGAAAAGTCAAGGAAATGGCTTCTTTCTTAGAGCCTCTGGAGGGAGCACAGCATTGCCTACACCTTGATTTTGACCCAATGAAACTGATTTAAGACTGTTGACCTCCAGAATTGTAAGAGAATAAATGTGTGTTATTTTAAGCCATCAAATTTGTGGTATCTTGTTATAGCAGCCATAGGAAATTAATACATCAGGTAATGCATTTGCATTTTAATAAGATTCTTGGGGGAGCTACATTGCCTTACCTCACATAAATAATTCTGATGGCAATATCATATAAGCAAGAGGTAATCAAAGGAGATATTTGGGAGTAAATAAGCTTTTTATATCTCATAAAATTATACATTCTATATGGTACCTTATTGTTAAATCTGTGTAATTGGGAAAGTATGCAAAAATCTTTAGTCATTGTATAAATAGTGGTAAGGATTCCAGGTAACAAAAATCTAGTTTCTATCAATTCAATGTGTAGGCATGAATTCATATTTATCCTTAATTTTCTTTTCTTTACCAAAAAAAATCTATACTCACTAGGGGTATGCCCTTGACTTTTCTGTGGCTCGAGTGGAAGGAAGTATAGCCAAATGGTTTGAAACTCAGGCTTTGGTGTCAGTTAGTCATAAATTGTGCTGGAAAATACAACGCATGTATATCAGGGTTTATTATGTGAATACTGAAGGAGATAAGTTTTATAGAGTACTTAGTACAGAACCTATGCATAGACAACTTTCAAAAGTGGCCCTTAAATGTTTTTGAATATTATTAGTGAAGTTATCAGTGAGTGAGAGTTACATATTGATTAAGAGTTCAGAATCTGAAATCAGACTCCCTAGATCTGGGTCCCCAGCTCAGACAAATATTAGGTGTATGACCCTAGATAACTCATTTATCATCTCAGTATCGTTTCCTCCTTTCTAAAATCGTTTTAATAATAGAGCCAACTCCCAGGAGTGCTGTAACTACTGCATGAGCTCATGAATGGAAGTATGAAGAGCCATGCTGAGCCCCTGGAAGCTCAGTCAATTTGAATATTACTTATGAAGAATTGCTTTAAATCCACTACCTTATCACATCTGAGGGTCTTGTCTTTTCAGTCTGTATGTGTTTATAAGTGGGTAGAGGAAACTGATGTCGTGTCTCTGTAAGTGTCTTCCACCCTGTTATGACACTGTTTCACACCAACAGCGCTGCCTAGGTCTCTTGAACCAGTGGGGGAAAATCCCCTAGTGGGTGGCCTATTGAATCAATTCACTCACACAGTGCTTGGTGAGAAAGAGGCTTTTGCAATTCTGAAAGCTTCCCTGAGGGCAACATCCCCAGGCCCTACCGCTTGTGTGTAAGTTTGTTTCTACTTTGGGAAAGGAGTCTTATTTACTGAATGAAGCTCCGTTTACAGAATCCGGCTCCAGATTCAGGTCAGGGATGAAGAAGGAGCAAAGCACCCTGCCCAAGCATGCCAGAATCAAGGCCACAAGGGAGCAAACAGTATAATACCTGAATTTTATGTATAATTTTTCCTCAAAAATATTCAGCCAATGCATATAATTTGATTCACACAAACATTTATTTGGATAACTTTTCTTAAGTACCACATTTCAGTGTCCCATATGTGCAGGGCACTTTAGATATATCATCATATTTACTGTGACCACAATTCCCTCAGAAAGGTATTATCAACCCCACTCTGCATTTGAGGGAATGAAGTCTAAGATAACTTAAAAACACAGTCAAGACACAAAGAAGAGAGAGAATCAGTATTTAAAATCTATGCCTACCCAGTCTCCCAAAAGCAGATGGATGTGCCAATATTCTTTTAATCATTTTCCAAACGTTCAACATGTATGTTGTTTCTAATATCTTGCTATTAAAAGTAATGCCACAATGAATATATCTGTGCATTAATCTTTGTCAATTTTTATTGCCTGTAGACAGAATAGTAGGAAGTAGCACACTGGGTCAAAGGGTATGTAATATTTTTAAGATTTTTTTTTTTAAACACATGAGATGAGATTGCCTCCCAAAAGGTTGTTCCAGGCCTTCCTTCTAGCATGAGGAAGAGTGCCTGATTCATGCACTTTCACCAAAACCATCATCCTTTAATCTTTGCAAATTTGATAGGCAGTCTGTTCTCTCCCTTCTAATTATGTATAATTTCAAATGGATGCTACTGCATAGATAAACACAGCCAATGGCAACAAGTGAATGAATTGAAGCATCCATATCTTGAACACAGGAAAATTAAAGTGGCAGTCAGTTTATATTTACTTTTGTGGGAATGACAAGACTGGAAGGAAATTCAAAATGTCCCTGAATTTATTTTTTTTAACTTTTAAACCAAACCACATTGTCCATACATCAAAGTACACAAATCATAACTACTGCTGGATTAAGCATTGAAATAAATACATCTATGTAACCACTCTCTATATCGGAATATATTAGAGACCTCCCACCTTGAGAAGGCTCCGTCGTGCCTGCTCCCAGTGCTGTCCCCGCAGATGACCGCTATTCTGATTTGCATCACCTGTACGCAAGTTTTGTTGCCCTTCTTGCATTTTACATAAGTGAAATTATATAGTATCTGATTTTTCTAGGTCTTTAGATCTTTAGATCTTATAGTATATGATTTTTTTGCCTGGATCCTTTTGCCCAAATTGATGCATTTGAGATTTATCCGTGTTGTGTGTAGCACTGATTTTTTTTTTCATTGCTGCACAATATCCCATTTTAAGAATGTAACACTGTTCACTTATTACTGCTGATGGTTATTTGAGTTGTTTCCAGTTTAGAGTTATTATGAAGATGCTATTATTTATTTAGCATTGTGCTCATACCACACATTTCTGTGTGCATTTCTGTCTATATAACTGAGAGTGGAACTGAGGAGATGATTATAGTTAGTTTTGTTAGATACTATCAAGTGGTTTTCTAAGGAGACTGTACCAGTTAATGCCCCCGCAGCAGTGTATGAGTGTTCCAGTTGCTCCTTGTCCTCACCAACACTTGGCATTGTCAGCTATTTCTTATGGCAAGGAGTAGTATTTCATTGCTGGTTTTCAATTTGCTTTTCTCTGATGATTAAGGATGTGCAACACCTCTTTGGATATTTAGGGCCATTTGGATTTCCTCTTTTGTGAAGAGTTAGTTCGAGTCATTTGTTTTCTTTAAAAGGATCATCTGTGTCTTGTTGGATATTTTGAGTTTAAAATATTTCAAATGAAATTTCCCTTTAGACAAATATTACAAATGTCATCTCTCTGAAACTTGGCTTTGCATAGTGTCTTTTGATAAATAAATTTTAATAAAAATGTATTGCAAATAGAGATATTGCTACCATGTGGCAGAACTTAATAAAAATTTCTTTAAGACCCTTTCTGTCTCATTCATCAGTATCCCCCCCCTTCTTTTTTGGTGGCCTGTTTAACCCAACTTGTCCCCATAAATTCCTATAAATTTGTCCTATAATATTTTTTTGCTCTCATGTTTCCATCCTTAAATATCATTTATCTTCAGATATCTATTTTACTTGTGAATAGAACACATTATCTGTGACAGGGAAAAAAAATATTTAATATTTCAAGTCCCCAAAGTGTTGCTTGCTGAGCTGGGTAATAGGAATGATGCAATTTGCAAAACTTGGGAGGTTGAGAGATAAGTGAATTCTGCTTAAGAAGAAACTAGTGAAATAAGGAGACCCTGTGAGCAGATTCCAGGAGTTGAGAGGAAGGTGTAGCCCTGGAGCCTGGAGAGGCCTGTGTGGAAAGAGAGCTAGCAAAGGGAAAGGGAATAGAAGGTGGTTATGAATATTCTTAAGTTCTGGTATGTGGTTGCAATGAATCTCCATTTTCAATAAAATCTACATTGCACACTGTTGCTTTCTAGAATTATATCCGCTTTGAGGTAGGGTGTACAAAAATTTCTTAGGATGATTCAGGATAGGCACAAGAGAATGAGATGCTGATCACTGGGGCTTCATTACACTTGGGTTACTTGCAGCTCTAATTTACATCTGCACAGTGTGATTAATGCTATGTTTTCAGTTGTGTTTGCAATCAGCAATAGAAAAAGTGATTTGCACAAAAGCTTTTTATCTTGATGAAGTCCCAATAGTTCATTTTTGCTTTTCCTTCCTTTGCCTTTGGAGATATGTCTAGAAAGAAGTTGCTGTGGTTGAGGCAGAAGAGGTTGCTGCCTGTGTTCTCGTCAAGGATTTTGATGGATTCCTGTCTCACATTTAGGTCTTTTGACCATTTTGAGTCTATTTTTGTGTTTGGTGTAAGGAAATGGTCCAGTTTCATTCTTCTGCATGTGGCTGTCCAGTTTTCCCAACACTATTTGTTGAAGAGACTGTCGTTTTTCCATTGGATATTCTTTCCTGCCTTGTTGAAGGTTAGTTGACCATAGAACTGAGGGTCCAATTCTGGGTTCTCTATTCTGTTCCACTGATCTATGTGTCTGTTTTTGTGCCAGTACCATACTGTCTTGATGATTACAGATTTGTAATAGAGCTTGAAGTCCAGTATTGTGATGCCAACTGCTTTGGTTTTCTATTTCAACATTCCCTTGGCTCTTTGGGGTCCTTTCTGATTCCATACAAATTTTAGGATTATTTGTTCCAACTCTGTGAAAAAGTTGATGTTATATTGATAGGGATTGCTTTGAATGTATAGATTGCTCTAGGTAACAGACATTTTAACAATATTTGTTCTTCCAATCAATGACATGGAATGTTTTTCCATTTCTTTGCATCTTTCTCAATTTCTTTCATGAGTGTTTTATACTTTTCAGAGTACAGATAGTTTTCCTCTTTGGTTAAGTTTATTCCTAGGTATCTTATGGCTTTTGGTGCAATTGTAAATGGGATAGACTCCTTAATTTTTCTTTCTTCTGTCTCATTGTTAGTGTATAGAACTATGCAACTGATTTCCATGCATTGATTTTATATCCTGCCACTTTGCTGAATTCCTATATAAGTTTTAGCAATTTTGGGGTGGCGTCTTCTGGGTTTTCCACATAGAATATCATATCACAGCAAGGGAAACAGTTGACAAAACCAAAAGACAACTGACAGAATGGGAAAAGATATTTGCAAATGACATATCAGATAAAGGACTAGTATCCAAAACCTATAAAGAACTTACCAAACTCAACACCCAAAGAGCAAATAATCCAATCAAGAAGTGGGCAGAAGACATGAACAGACATTTCTCCAAAGAAGACATACAAATGGCCAACAGATACATGAAAAAGTGCTCAACATCACTTGGCATCAGGGAAATACAAATCAAAACCTCAATGAGATACCACTGCACACCAGTCAGAATGGCTAAAATTAACAAGTCAGAAACAAAAGATGTTGGCAGGGGTGCAGAGAAAGGGGAACCCTCTTATGCTGTTGGTGGGAATGCAAGCTCGTGCAGTCACTCTAGAAAACAGTACGGAGGTTCTTCAAAAAGTTGAAAATAGAGCTACCCTACAATCCAGCAATTGCACTACTAGGTATTTACCCCAAAGATACAAATGTAGTGATCCAAAGGGACACGTGCACCCCAATGTTTATAGCAGCAATGTCCACAATAGCCAAACTATGGAAAGAGCCTGGATGTGCATCGACAGATGAATGCATAAAGAAGATGAGGTATATATATATATATCTGTATAATGGAATATTACTCAGCCATCAAAAGAAATGAAATCTTGCCATTTGCAATGACAATGGATGGAACTAGGGGGTATTATGCTAAATGAAATAAGTCAATCAGAGAAAGACAATTATCATATGATTTCACTCATATGTGGAATTTAAGAAACACAACAGAGGAGCATAGGGGAATGGGATTAAAAAGTAAAACAAGATGAAATCAGAGAGGGAGAAACACCATAAGAGACTCTTAATCATAGGAAAAAACTGAGGGTTACTGAGGGGAGGTGAGTGGGAGGATGGGATAACTGGGTGATGGATATTGAGGAGGGCACATGATGTAATGAGCACTGGGTGTTATATAAGACTGATGAATGACAGAACTATACCCTGAAACTAATAATACACTATATGTTAATTAACTGAATTTAAATAAAAAATAAAGTTGTTAATAAGTTTCAAAAAAAAAAAAGAAAAAGTGATTTGTAGTCCTATATCAATGTATTTATTACAACAAATACAATTATATCATATTTCCAATCTACTACAGTTCTCTAAATTGTGGACATGTGAGAATTATACCAGAATATATCTGAATTAGGCTTTTCTTTGAAAATTAGCCTCTTTTTCTACTACATTATATTTACATGGTTAATCAAATTAACATTGGTAATATAGATTGTCACTCACCATCTTGTTTTTTTAAAGTAGGCTTTGTCTTATTTGATATATTTTGGCCATGTCTTTGTTTTTTTCCTTTTATTTACATAATTTGGGGGGAAATGTGGTTTCATTGTGTCCAGCAATAGAGAATAGTAGCAAGAATGAATAGTAATAATAATAATTGCCTGCTCTTATATTAATACTTCTTTCTGGAAAAAATGAAAGCTGCACCCTCAGAGGGTATTATTATATTTAAAAGCTATATTTATTATAATGTAATATTATTATATTACCACTAATCTTTCCTATTCCAGTTAATTCTATAATGTTTTCTCATCTATAGTATTAGAAATTGATAAAATTCACTGAACTACTATCCCTGACAGGTAACTCCTGCCTTCCTTCCTACAAAAGAAAGACTGGTCACATAAAATTTGCATCAGAAGAATTTTAAGACTTCTACAATTTCGTATGCATGTAAAATTCATGTAACATGTGCATTCATGAAGGCCCTCCACACTGTTAAAACTATTAACCATGAGTCGGGGCACCTGGGTGGCTCAGTCGTTATGCGTCTGCCTTCGGCTCAGGTCATGATCCCGGGGTCCTGGGATCGAGCCTGCTTCTCCCTCTCCCACTCCCCCTGCTTGTGTTCCCTCTCTCGCTGTGTCTCTCTCTGTCAAATAAAAAAATAAATAAAATCTTAAAAAAAAAAAAAAACTATTAACCATGAGAACCGATCGAATGGGAAGGAATGCCAATGCTCTTGTAGGTGGAAAAGGGATAAGATTTCTACAAGGAACCTGAATGACAAAACTAGAGGCTGATGGTATACTTTGTTTAGACTTTCAACAGAGATTTTCAAAGTCATGAACTGTAGATGTTGCTAATTCCGACATTTTATGAAATGACAGATAACTCATTTTATGTGGTATCTTCTACGAAAAAAAATAATTTTTGTCTTTGTTTGTCAAGGGCTGATGAGGTAGCACAGAAACTGAATACTAAAAGACTCCCTTTTGAAATTAAGGACTTCATGTCTACAAGCTTCCAGAAGAAAAAAGATTTCTACTCTCTGGCCAGTGGGATGAAGGGATTTTTTTCTAATGGACCACACATGAAATCAGGCAAGGTGTTCAACAGACATGTAGGAAATATTTACTGAGTGTTTCCTCTGTCTAGTATGGACCTAGAATTTCAGGAAAGTTCTGTAATGTATATGTACTGCCTTCTACCTGCCTATGAGGAAAGACCACTGAAAATTCCCGGGAGCCCGTGGTATTTCCTATTGGAAAAGTTACTCTGTGTGGGTTTTAACACTCAAGGAAGGTGGGCTAAAGATTCTTTTGCTTCTTTTATTAGCCTGGGGAGAACGTTAATGATCAGGTGCCAATTCTCTCTGTGCTTTTTTCCTCCTCAATTACCTTACAAATTGGTGTCTAAAGAAAGCAGGCTTATTACTAATACTATTTCTGTACATTTTACTGAGTCTTGGAAAATGTGCATACAAGAGCAATGTGCAGTGTGCCCAGCCCTGCTGAATGTTTCTCCTGCCATCTGCTTTGTGATTCTTCACTCTGCTTCTCCTACCTGGTTCTAATAATCAAGCAAACAGAGAAGGTAACAGCAGTCTCTGTGGTTTTCTTTCATCCAGCATGTCTCTTCTTGTTGATAGTTTTGTTTTCTTGAGACCAAATGTCACCAAAAAATGAACACAAGTCACTGGAAGGCAGCATGTTGTGGTGTGAAGACAGGGGCCTGAATTTGAATTGTGGTTTTGTTCCTTATTCAGGAGTGCGGACTTAGAAAAGTCCATATCTCTCTGTTACTTAGTTTCCCTAATGCAAGTGATAACAATACCTCGCAGGAAGTGCTGTGTAATTAGAGATAGGAAAGATATAATGTTCTCAGAACAGAGCAGGCATGATTTAAATGATAGCTAGAAGTAAAAAATGAAAATCGAAGTTTTCTCTCTGTAAGCAGCTTGGAATAGAATTGGAGATAACATGACACACACACACTCACAAAATCAGTATTAGAATAAGGAATATGATTTTGTCAAATGATTGAACAGGATAATCATTATAGAGAATTTTAGAAGCCTGAAGTGAAAAATCCTGTGACATTCATAGCTAGTGGCCTTTTCTGAGCCAAAAGCACCACGGTGGGATCACTGTTTTAGGCAGGTTCTCGTGGCATCATTGATGCAAGACACCAGAAGTGGCCACGGGAGGTTAGAAAGCTATTGCAGAAATTTAACAGCGTGTTAAAGGTACAAAAAATTGTACAGACAGATAATTCTGTTCACATTGGAATTAAAAGCATTTAAGGACTGAGGGGAGCAAGCAGCACAAATAGGTAATTTGTTCACCAAATGTTAAACAGAGATAAGCATAATTTCTTCCACAGATAGACTGGTAGCGTCATTGATTTGAAATGAATTAAATTGCATTGAGCTACTTATTAATCCAGAGAATACCAATTGGGGTTATGAAGAAGTATCTTTACAAATTATTTCCCTAGCAACTTCACACCCTGGTGCTAGTGTTGAATTTAATAAAACAAGGCCAAAGAAGCTGTGGCAATTGCATGTGGCTTAGCTACAGAGCTGAGGGAGAGCACACAGGGCTTTATCTAGACTGTTTCACAGGGATATGTAATAGCCACAGAGAGCACCTCAGGATCTGCTCTCTCCCAAGTTCCTAGTCCTCCCTTCATTCTTGGCCACCTACACAGAGAAAAGATAAGAATTCTAGGGTCCAATAGAATAATAATAATAACTGTGTTATTCTATGTTTGCTTAGTACTTTATAGTTGTCAAAGTATAATCCATATATTTTCAGTAGTTTTTATTGGTCACCTTCCCTAAATTTCTAAATATATTCTTAAAAATATATTTCTTTTTTTCCGGAGTTGCATAATATTTACATTGTTGAAGGACTTTCTGTGAATTAAATTTTTAAAAAGCTTAAAAATATCCTTATTTTCAAATCACTTTAGTGATACTAGATGAATAGAAATATAAGAAGTTTGGCCTGAATATTTGTCTCTTGGCAAGGAAAGGAAATAGAAGTATGGAGAATCTAGATTTTGTTTAAGGAACCAAAATGAAGTGTTTGAGATAGAGTCTTAAAGATTCTGGGCAATAGAAGACCAATAACATTTTCCCCTATATCCCAGTCCAGCTTCTTGGATGTATCAGTTTAGTATTAATATGGTTATATAAGTCTTTAGAGAAAGAGGATGGAGTTTCCAGAACTCTAAACTCAGATATTGAGGATAACAAGTATTCTCTTTATATTAAAAGTGACTCTTACAACACAGTGTGCTCAAGGACAAATGCCTAAGTCGGCAAACACGTATTTCTCATCAACTCTAATAAATATGAGTTGTGCAAAGTCACAATCTATCTATCATTGTTCCTGACAAGGAAATGAATATTTTTTAAAAGTATGTGCTCTGAGTGGATGATTCAGCTCTTCAACTATAGGAAATCAGTGGTGAAGCATAATAAGCCAAAAGCAAACAAAATAGGAGAGCCTTTACTGTGTGTGTGTGTGTGTGTGTGAAAGAGAAAGAAACGCATCAGTATAGATAGAAAGTTCAGATAAAAAAAAATTGAAGATGAATTTTTTTAAGTGCCATAAAAGACTGTGTATTTCAAAACAATGATCCCGAGGATTCAGTTAATACTAAATTTTCTAAGAATTTAAACATCTATTTGGGGAGGGCACAGAAATAATAATTAATCATCATGCTATCTCTGTCTTTTCCTCTGTTCAAATATGTTGGAGCATAAATTTAATCTAAGTCCCTATGAGACTATATCCAAGGATATTTTAATATGGCAATATCATAATAACAATGTGTAAAATAATATTAAAATGAGAATTCCTTGTGTTGCCTATGCTAGACAAGATCATAGCTGAAGCTAGAAATTTCAAAGTAGCAGTTTATCAACACATCTTGCCATACTTAATGCAAGAGTTATTAATAGTTAAATTTTATCAAAAAATAAAAAAAAATTGTGGACAAATATAAAACTGGATGTGACAGCATAACAGCAAGCATAATCTAAGGCTATCCTGAGGAAATCAAGAAATATCATCATTCTGGTCAGAAGTAAAATCAGGGAATATGGTTTTAAGAAAGTCAAGGAAGAGAGAGTTCTGGTAAACAGGGTTTGTTGACATTGCCTACCATTTCTCAAGCTCAGATGAGATAAAGCCTGTCGAGTACTCTTTTGGTTTAACAACATGGAGCTCAAAGTTGACCTTAATTAGAGAATATTGGTATGGGTGTGGAATGAGTGGGGACTAATGAAATAGAGAGATTACAAGTGAGTATGTCAAGAAGAATGGTTGAAAATAGAAAGAGATCTAGAGTAGTAACTAGTAGAGTGGATGGGTCCTAGGAGGGATTTAAAAGATGGATGAGACTTGAGTAAGTTTATATATTTGTAATGATAAGGAGTCAAGAGGAGAGAAGCTGATAATAAAGAGAGAGAGAAAAGATCAACAAAACAAAACATGGAAAGAGCTCTAGAGACAGGCATATATTTGAAACCAATTTAAATAAATTTTGAATACTCTATAAAAAGTTCATTTGTGCTTGTGTGAAATAAACTTAAGATGTATTAGAACCAATGGAAATAATATAAAAATACACTTTTTTTGAAGAGGGGTGGCTAGGTGGCTCAGTTGGTTAAGCATCTGACTTGATTTCAGCTCAGGTCATGGTCTCAGGGTCATGATCTCAGGGTCTTTAGATCAAGCTCCCTCTCAGGCTCCACAATGGCCGTGAAGCTTTCTTACGATTCTCTATCTGCACCCCCACGCTTTCTCTCTCTCTCCCTCAAAAAAGAAAATAGACTTTTTAAGAGTGGATAAACTAATAAGTTATGAAGACAAGCTTTCAGTAGTTTGAAATGAGCTTCATTATAAAATACATTTAATAAGTGAGAAAATATTAAGAAGGTTGATCATAACAGTAATGGGTTTTAGGTTTTATGAAATGCTGTGATAATTAGGTCAGAATTTTCAAGTGGAAATTGAGTCATCATCCTTAGAAATGCAAAATATTCACGAAACCTATAACAAGAATGCTATTAAAGTGTTCAGATAAAAATAATTCTGGCTCAAAATAATAAGCTTTCATTTATCATCCTGAATCTCAATAAAATTTGGCTCCAAATGTTTTTATGGAAACTAAAATTCTTCGTAATAGTTTTTACAGTTTCTGGAATGAGAATTTCTGAAACCCTTCTAGGGTTGAAAAACAAGTTTTTTTAAAGAGTTGAAAACCAGTGAAACTACTATATAGAGATATGATTAAAGAATTCATTTGTTTAAAAACTTTGGTTCAACTCAGTCATTACTGCACTTCTCACATAACAATGTAACTCAATAAAGGTTTAGTTTCTTGCCTATATTTGGCTGTGTCATTCCATCCTTCCATTATTTATGTCACTACTGGACAGAAATCAATATCTGTTTATATGCTCTGCCTGATTTTAAAAAAAGTTTCTTCATGACTCTTAGTAAAAACCTAAAAATGAGAAACCCTATATTCTATTATAGGAATGTGACTTCTCATTGTGTAACAATACAAACACCATTATCTGTTTGTATTTCACTGCTGCAAGTAAAATTGGATAAGATAACAATTTTCTACATATTCATAAGAGAACAAATTTCATAGACGTAGCCATCCTATCCTCTATAGCATTTTAAAAATACTATGACTATTAATAATATATTCTATTTAATGTTACTTATTTCATCTAATGTATTCAAATATTTTTGTTGTTATTAAGTAAGTTCTATGACCAACGTGGGGCTCAAACTCATGACTCTGAGATCAAGAATCGAATGCCCCACCAACTGAGCCAGCCAGGTACCCCTCAAATATTTTTAATAAAACAATTTTCACTTGCCATCAGAGTCGGTCAATAATAATAATTTAACTGATTTTTATTTGTAGTGCTGAAAACATACAACGTGGGTCAGAAACTAATATTGTTCTCATGCAGGGAAGGAAAGCATGTGACAGACACCATATGTGAATACATATTCAGAATAAGAGATAGTTTTCAAAATTAAACATATCTTTAGTTAACTAAAAAAATATTTAATATGTAATTTCAGTTTAATCATTAAAAATAATTCCAAGGAAAGGTAGAGTGATATAAAGTAAAGGAGCATCTTTTTTATTATTGTTTGCCTCCCTCTCTGTCTTTGACATAAGAGACTTTTAAGTATAGGGAAAGGAGGTAGGTGGGGAGATGCGGTATTTGGGTGATGGGCATTAAGGAGGGCACTTGGTCTCATGAGCACTGGGTGTTATATGCAACTGATGAATCACTAAATTCTATCCCTGAAACTAATACTACACTATATGTGAACTAACTTGAATTTAAATAAAATTTTGAAAAAAAAAAAATAAAGGAGCATAAGTTTTGCCTACTTTTAATCTTTCTTTTTTATTATAGTAATTAGTGAAAGTTCTTTGTAAACTGTAAATCCCTATACAAAAATGTCCTTACTAATATTTTCCTATTCTAGTAATTGGAGTGATTTTTTTTTCTTAAAACTTGTGATATTAGGAGAGGAAATATATAAGATGGGTTTTATGAAACTGTGAAATTTTATTTTCATTTGCCATAAAGTTTGATTATGATATAACCATACATCCTGGTCCCAAACCATTTTGAATTGAAGTAGTATATTCTACATATTGATTATTTAATTAACAAAAATGTTAATTAACTAATTTGATATTTTAATTATTCTTATTATGGACTAGGTGTTATATAAAATATGAATTGTAGCTCATCACTTCTTAAGTCAAATGAATTTAATTTGGTTTTAAAAATCCTAATTACAAAATGATTCTTTCAGTGACTTAGCATAGAATTAAATAAAATTTTTCCCATAATTTATGGAAGCAGCTTTTCTTAAAGCACTTTTTGTTTATTACTGTTGACTACAGTCATACTATGTAATGATAAAGGGGGAAAATAATTTAAAAAGCTATTTCAGTATGGCATGAGAGGTGTAATAATTAATTCTGCCACTCTATATCATATTAAGGGAAATGTCCTATCTCAGGTGAATTTGGGTATGAGAAATGCAGGGAAATTAATTTGTGTAGAGGAGGGCATCTATCCTAAAATGGGGATGAGAAATGAAGGCTGCTTGTGAACAGGAAGTGACTGGGAATGGTGATGACATCCAAAGGACAGAGCCAGTCAACAGGAACTCCTAACCCACAGCAGTGCTTAGGCTGTGGGTTCATGTCAGGCAAAAGACATTTCCTGATTCCTAGAGGTCACCTACCCCCATGAAGCACATGAAAAGGGTTGGTGTCAGGGAGCAGAATCCACTCCCTGGAGGGTAGCAACTGGAAGAACTAGGCAGTGTTTGTCATCAGCGGCGAGAACAGTTCCAGGTGCAGAACTCCAACCCCATAAAGGGAATTGAGAGAAAACCAGGGAACTAGAGTAGAAACTTCCAGACTATGCAACTATGACAGGAGCAGGGGAAAGAAGCAGCTTGGAGGGCTCTAAGGTACTCAGATATCTATTCAAAGCAGTAGCTCTAGAACATGTCTTCATAAAACAGATTCTAAAATCATGCTGTTGACTTCCACACATTTTTCTGGAATAAGTAAAACAAATGGAGGCATCAGCCCCTGTAGTTGAGCCATGAAAAGTTCTCAGTAAACTTCAAAATACTGGTATGCTAGAAATTGTACAGGGCATATTCTTGGACCAGACTGTATGTGCATGTGTGTATTAAAAGATATAATAATATAAATAAAATATATAAAATATAATCATTTAAAGAGAGATATACAAAACAACGAACAAGATTGGTAGTTGGGATCTGTTTCCTTAGAGAGGAAATAAATATTAAAATTGCTGAATCTCTAGGAAATAATAATAAAAGTCAAAAACCTATGTGTGGAGTTGACCAAGGTGAAGTGACAGAGACTCAGTTTCCTCTACCATCTAAAAACAACTAAAAAAATAATGAGCAAAATCTATAAAACAACAGTATTTAAAACATTGGACATCAAGCAAGGAGGAACAGTGATCCCTAAAAGGTGTGGCACACATGCAGTGAGCCCTTCCCCAGCTTTTTGCCTGGAGAGAGCGTTCATGCTATGTGGCACAGGGAAGCGGTACCTAGGTAGAGATTGGCGTGATCCCCGAGTTAAGGAGTTGGAGCTGAGATCTGGGGAAACCAAGATGCATAGAGTCCTGCAGATCAGAATACCTGAAAAGAGACACTTCTGCACAGAGAAAGATCTGCAGTGGATTCCCCTTGAGTATTCAAGAGCATATTAAACAGTGCATGACTGTGGAAGAAACTACCCGAGGCTCTGAAAAGAACCACCCGAAAGGATGGGGATGTTGTTTATAAGCATGACATCAAATACAAAAACCTTAAAGTAATAGGTTGGTGGATTGGTTTGCATAGTAGCTCAGAAAACTCTATGTCAAAAAGGTCCAAAGATAATGAGCAGAGAAAAATATATGCATTATATGAAATAGATGAGAATCGGTTTCCTTAATATATGAAAAAATTCATAATTAGAGAAAAGATTAATAGTCCCTTAGAAAATAAAAACACCGTAACGTTGCAGAGACATATGTAGGGATGATTATTACAGGGTTATTTGTAATTAAAAAAAAAGTTTTCCCATATTTTATCAAGAAATAATGTGATTGAATATATTTTGGTACACTCATAAAATGAAATATTATTCAGCATATAAAAAGGACAAGGGAAATCTCTGTAACCTAATATAGAGAGAAGAACAGGATGGATTACTTTGGAAATAAAACAAAATTGTGGAACATCAATGTAGCATGATCTCATTTTTGTAAAAATTAAAATAAATTATATGTGTATGTAATTAAAAAAGAAAATAAAATTGAAAAGGTCTATGAAGAGTTATATCAATAATGAATAAATATAAGAAAATCACACACAAAGGGCCAACAAATCTATGATCATGTGGATATATTCATAAAAGCACTGCCAGATTTGTAAAACTGTAAATAGTTGATAAACATCAGTGTTGAAGTGATGACTCCTGTTATGTAAAATAGAAAGTCAAGCAGTTGTTATTAATAGGACTTAACACTTCTGTTAACCAATAAGAAAATGAATATTGAAATGATTTATTTGAAAACTAGAAGTTCCACTTATAGAAATGTTATCATACTTCTATAAATGTGGGAGCATATCTGTATAAAGATAGTTAATTGTCTATAGTAGTCTAAACTGAAAACAACTTAGTGACATTCATAATGGCTGATTAAAAAATTAAGGGTTTGAAATACAACTAATATTCTTTTTTTTTTTTTTAAAGATTTTATTTATTTGACAGAGAGAAACACAGTGAGAGAGGGAACACAAGCAGGGGGAGGGGGAGAGGGAGAAGCAGGCTTCCCGCCGAGGAGGGAGCCCGATGCGGGGCTCGATCCCAGGACCCTGGGATCATGACCCGAGCCAAAGGCAGACGCTTAACGACTGAGCCACCCAGGCTCCCCTACAACTAATATTCTTCAAGGCTTTAAAAGGATGTGCTATAAAGAGAATGGTTTGGATTTTTAAAATTTTTTTTAAAAGATTTTATTTATTTATTTGAGAGAGAGAGTGAGAGAGAGAAAGAGAGAGAGAGAGAGCATGAGCCAGGGGAGGAGCAGAGAAGCAGACGCCCTGCTGAGCATGGAGCCCGACTTGGGACTCCATCCCAGGACCCTGGGATCACGACCTAAGCCGAAGGCAGATGCTTAACCAACTGAGCCACCCGGGCACTCAGAGAATGTTCTGGATTTTGTCAACGTGTCCCTCCACATACACTCATTACTCTCTCCACTAAGTCTGTGCCACCTAGACTTGCAGAAATGTCACCAATAGCTTCCTTGACTTCTGGTTTCCAGTCAGGATGGGAGAGGAACAACAGTGAGAGTTTTCTGCCATTCCCACTTCCTGCTGGGTAATTAAGGTTAGAGTGAGCTGGTGGTTGCTAGAAGGCAATGCTGTCTACCTAGTCCTCTCTTGTCTCTGTATTTGGGGGGTTGTTCCAAGTCTAGAGAAATGGGAAGATGCCCTCCTGTTACTTACCCATCCCCCACGTTACTGGCTTCCAGATACTGTTCCATCCTTGTGGTTTTCCTTCGCCTCAACCATAACCTTATAGAGAGTCCCATTATTAATCTCTCCTAAAATTATTTTAGGTAGCCAGCTGGGACCCTAGGTAATATATATTGTTTGGTATAACAAAAGCAAGCTGAGTATGTCAGGCAGTAAATCACAGCAGTTGAACTTAGAGAATCTGGAGTGTGGGCTTGAGTCCCAGCTACACCACTGACTAGAGTGGCTCTGGGAAAATTGTTTAACTTCTTTAAGCTTTAATTTTCCCATCTCTGAATAAAGCAGACACTCTCTGCTACATTGGGCTATCATGAAAACTAATTGAGAACATGACTGTGATATAAAGACCCAAAAGACTGGTCATTAGTAATGAAAGGCAACATGAACGGATTTCTTACAATGCACCATGTATTCTAGGCCACCCTATTTTAGTCTTTTCAATTGCTTACCAGCAGAGACCATTACACATATGCGTGTACACGTGCACGCGTGCACACACACACACACACATATAAAATAGTATCTGGAACATAGCAAATATTATTTTTTTAAAGATTTTATTTATTTATTTGAAAGAAAGAGTGGGAAAGAGAGCATGGGGGGGAGGGGCAGAGGGAGAAGCAGACTCTCCGTTGAGCGTGAAGGCTCACATGGGGCTCGATCCCAGGACCCTGAAATCATGACCTGAGCCAAAGTCAGATGCTTAACTGACTGAGCTACCCAGGCGCCCCCATAGCAAATATTATATAAATGTTTGTGTTATGATTGTCATCTTAATTTCCTAATTTTAATGATGAGGAAATGGAGAAGTTAAATATTAAAGGTATATGCTAGTATATGTCGTATAAAATGGATAACTATGATCAATGAACTTGTGATTACTTACCTATTGTAGATATTTTCATTGTCAGGTTGCAGTGTACAAAGAAAACAAGGAGGGCAAATCAGTGGGGAAAATGTTGATGCAAATTACAGACTATGCTTTTAATTCACTGAGTGGCAGGGAAACTTCAGGGCGTGTACCAGCTTCACAAGTTTTTTCCTTTCTTGTAATTGGAAGACAATAAATATTCTAATAAAGAAGGTGTAAGATAACAAGAAACATTAGCTCCTTTGGTAAATGATATTGAACAAAGTGATGTGATGGTGAAGTTAAATTATATATCATTTATATTGAAGAATAGATCTGTGACATAATTGATTAAATTAATAGTTACAATGTGAAGCTTAAATTTAAAAGCTCCCAGAGCAAAACCTTCACAGATAATTAATTAGCTTTCCTTTGACCTGTCAGCCAAACACTGAGGGACACAGAAGAAGATACCATTTTTCTGTAATTTTTTCCTTAGCTCCATCAAATTATGTTCAAATACACAAAACCCTCCTACCTTATCTCTTAAAATGCTCTATCAGAGTTCCTAGTTAGGTTTTGGCAGATTTTTTTACAACTTGCATACATTCTTTAAACTGAAATATCATAATGATGATCTAATGACCCACTTAGGTAAATAACTCCTCAAACTAGAACTCAGAGTTCCATTTTTAATTTCTATGACTTATTTGGAGCTATTATGGACTTTACCTATTTATGTTTTATTGTCTAGTATTGGAAGATGTTTCCTAACTAATCAGAGATGTAGCTTATAAGAATGAATATTTTATTTTAGTTCTAGCTTTGATTCTAAGCAACAAAAAAGTGATTTAATACTTATGACCTTATTTCCTTTACAGGAAAGGCTTTATTATTATTTGTATTAATATTATTATTAAGGATGGGTTCTTTTTTTTTTTTTCTTTTTAGTTCACAGTGGGATCATGGAGTGGTGTCATATATTGTTGCAGGCAAAAATTAGCCTTACTATGGAAAATCATATATTATTCTTAAGTTTCTTACATGTGAATAAATTATTTGTACATGAAGGAATTAGAATTGTACTGGCATATTTCAAGTCCCACCCATCATACTTACTCCTTACTTCTACTGACCATTTTATCTGATCATACTGGAAATTCTTTGAAGAAAGGCAATATATTTGTTCTATTGTCTTCTGTTTTCCCCAAAATATTATATATACTATCTAAATATATAGAACAATTTTTCAATCTATGATACAAAGATAAAAATGATTTGTTTTATTTTGTCTTTTTTTTTTTGCATCTTTAAGTTAAAGTTTTCTAAAGTGATTTTACTCCTTATTTTCAAAGAGCTAAATGAAAGTGTAGTGGTTGCACTCAGTTTAAAGGCATCATTTAACGTGACTACATTTTAATACGTTTTCCTTTCACAATAATTAAATTGTGAAGTGCATGGCCAGAATGGCTCCTGATGTGAAAAATTTGCACTAAGGTGATATTTAAGAATTGATTTATGTTAGAAAATTGACAACATAATGGATATAACAACATTAACCTTGAAACCGGGACTTATAATTAGCCAGAGTTGTCACGGAACAAAGGTCACCATCTGAAGGTTATCTTCAATATCTTTATCTAATTTCTAAAGGACAAACTACTTCATCTAACACCCACTGTCTAAGTGATCACCAAATAATCATTGTAAATTGGTCTAAACTAAAACACCTTGTCCGTCCATATACTTCTTTTGTTCTTTAATAGATAAGTGACAAAGAAAGAGAATATTAGATCACTCTTGCTGATGTCCCCATGGTGCCTGATCCATAAACATATGTGGCCTATCAAGCCAGTGGTGTTTTATTACTCTCAGCCAGATTGACCAGTGCAGTTAGTTCTTTCTAAAATGTGCCCTTCCTTCACAAGTATAGGTTTTTCTAGTTTTTCAAGTAAATAATACCATTGCAACCCTAGAGTCTTGAACAGTTTTCCCACTTCAGTAAGTTAAACATATTTTGGGGTCATGGAAACAGAATTAATTAAATCATTTAAAGGACTTTTAGGCAGAGAGGTAGCCTTCAATTTACATGATAAGTACATTATTACAGGAGAAGATGAGAAAATAAATACATACAATATTACTAAAGAAACTTTTCAAGTAATGTGGGTTTGTAAGATAATATAAAGCAAGATTTAAATCAAAATGCCTAATATAAATATGCATGTAGGAAATAATGTCTCCTATCCATATAAATGCAAATAATAGACATAGATGATAGATAGATGATGGATAGATATAGGAATAGATAAATGGAAAGATATTGTATTAAAACAGCAAATGTGGGGCGCCTGGGTGGCTCAGTCGTTAAGTGTCTGCCTTAGGCTAGGGTCATGATCCCAGTGTCCTGGGATCGAGCCCCACGTCCGGCTCCTGGCTCAGCGGGGAGCCTGCTTCTCCCTCTCCCTCTGCCTCTCCCCCTGCTCATGCTCTCTCTATCTCTGTGTCTTGAATGAATAAATAAATAAAATAAAATAAAATAAAATAAAATAAAATAAAATAAAACAGCAAATGTGTAAATATGCAGTGACTGGGTACAAAACATTTTATGAAGTTGGTAATTGATAAATGAAAGATATCATTCTTTGTATACTCATTTTATGGCAGTACCTATTTTATTAGTCATATCTTCAATTATTTAGCTAATTTTAAATGTGCATAATCCTTTATGCACAGTTTGAGTTTATATTTAGAGTATATTCATATGAAATATTATAATTTATTTGTTAAAATTGGACTATTTGATGTAAATGTAATGTAATGTCTTTTCTAAAATGAACCAGAACATAAATGACACATTTAAATTTTTAAAATGTAGTGTTTATGGCAAGAAACATAATAGGATATAATGATATTTTTAAACACTGACAGGAGTATTGTTTATTCTTGCAGTAAAATGGAAAAGTTAAATTGTATTTTCCCATATTAGAAAAATGAACTCACAGTTTTAATCCCAATACAATTTTAATATTGTTTTTGATAATATGAACCCAAATATACAAATTATCTTAGAGTACTTACGAGAATTTCCTGTAATATGCTTTCTGTTCAGAAATTTTGTCACATTTTACCATAAAAATAGTAACTGTGAGGTAATTATTTTTAGGAGCCCACATTTTATTTAAGATTTTGAAGCTGGTAGCCTCTTAAAAAAAAAAAAAAAAGAAAAGAAAAAGAAAATGATCCCTTCTAAGGGAATGCAAAATCCCAGTACTTGGAGATTAAAATATTTTCTCATAACTGCTATCCTTGGTGATATCAGAAGTTAGCCTGAAACTTATAATATTGACATTAAAATGAAATAAATGACATCTTGGTGAAGCAAGAGTGATAAATAAATAAACAAAACTGAGTTTGATATACAGTAAAGCAGTTATGAAAAATTATTCATGTGAACAATGTATCTTTACACATTTCAGTCAATATAAGAAATCTTTTTTTTCTTGAGTAAGCTCAATTTGTGAGCCACTCTTTGCATTATTAGAGCACTATGTAAGCACATACTTACCTTCTTTAAAGTAAAAATAATACCTTCGATCAGTTTAAGTAGATATTGCTTGTTTTGATAACTTGCTCATCTGAATTTAATAATTATTATAGTAATTGCTTAAAGAAAGTATGCCGTATTCAATGTTTATCTGTTGTATCTGACATAATAAATATTTGTTGGCTGTATTAATAATTTATTATTTTAAACACAGGGATATTTTCTGTAGATCAAAAACATATACAATCCTAAAATAGTCATATTAATAATATTTTGCCATGTCTTTTTATTTTTATGCTTTTTTAAAAGAGCTCTTATATAGTCTTGTCAGAGAATCAGTATTATTTGAGGAAACGATGTCTAACGCTGCCTTCTCATACATTGTTTTAACTCCATACCATGTGATTTAGGAATACAAGCTGAAGTCCAAAAAAGGATAATTTAATTGCATTTTTCCCCAAATGAAGATATGAGGGATTCTCATACTTTAACAATCCAACTTAGCCATATGTTTATATTCTGATAATGAGTCAGTGAAGATAACTGTATTAGAAAGCATTTTATAAAATCGTTAATAAACTAAATGGTATGCTGGTGCCTTAAATGTTAACATAAATTCTATATAATTTAGTTATGTATTTTCTACTTGAAGCTTCAGACTTGAGAGGGTAGAACGAAGTATGTTTATCTATCAAGACCATCCCTGACTTTTATCTGCTTGTACAAATTTGCTCTACCGTGACCTCTAATTTTTATCTCAGCTGCAAATACTAGGTTTTGCCTGGTTTCTCAGGTCTCGAATTACTGGTGCTAATAATAGCTGGCATTTATTTAGCTCTGTATATAAATGTTCTTCTTTAATCCTATGATGTAGATACTATTTTATCCTTATTTTTCACATAATGAAATGGGAAATACAGGAAGTTTAAATAATTTGCCTAAGGTCGACAGGCATATGATAGGATTTGAAACCAGGCAGTCTGCTCAGAGGATGTTTTCAGTGCTACATTTTATTTCCTTACTTAGGGAAAGTGTCCTGCCTTCCTCTTGCAACCTCCTGTGAGCTGGAATTGTGCTTCAGTCAGTATCTGAGCAACCCTCACATGCTGCCAGACATCTCACTTGCTTCTCCTTGACTGCTGGTGTCTCCCCTACTATGTGAGGACATGATGATTCAGATGCTCTGTCCACTGAAATATTGGTGTATAATTTACCACTGTACCTCGCTGGTACATCCCCCTGCCTACTGCTTGCCCTAAGACCCTTTATAGTCTGACTTCCTCCTCCATGTGCTGAACACTTTCAAGATTATTAAAGAAGGTCAGTTAAATGACTTCTACAATAATATGGCATGAAGGAGATTGCATCACAATGAAAGAAAGAAAAAAAGAAAAACAAATATTTTGTGGTTAAAATGCAACAAATCTTAGTATCATACTAGATACCAGGCCAAAATTTAGAATTAATTAAATGGAAATTTCAAAATTATGAACCTTAGTTACTGGAAGGTTGGATGCGTCATCCAAAACAAAGAGAAACTGAGAGGTGGTAGGGATAAAAAGCAAAGAAATAAACGTGCTTTTGGCTACACTGATTTTGAAGCAAAGGAGAAATATACAAGACATCTTGATATCACTATGTCCTCATGTTTATTTGCTCACCATACATGATATCATTTTTTTAAACTTAAATATCTCATAGTGAAATGCTGAAATAACAGAGCTCAGGAAGTTGCATTAAGAAGTACATAATAGGTGTTCAAGAAATTCATTGTAATTACCAGACTAAGGCATAGATTGGTATCTAATTTTGACAGTTTCAAGGCCAATTCATTTCAAATTAAATGTGTTACACTCAATTGTTAATAAATGGAAAGATATATCAAATGCTGTCACTAAAGCAGAATCTGCCATATAGGTATATTCAATTAATCTTAAAAACTTTAACTTAAAACTTTAAGTAAACTTAAAAAAATTTAAAAGTACTCTAAGAAGATTTATTTTTGCCCTTAGTAACTTCAAAATGAAATGAAAAATCAGTCCAAAAGTTCCCGATTAATAATGCTTAAGTTTTAATTGCAAGGTTATTTTTAAGGTGTTTAATAAGTATCTTAGTGTAAAATTCTATTTCATAAGGAAACAGAGGTTTGAAATAAGAGATTATGAGATTTGTTCCTGATAGTTTGCTTAGGAAATTTCATGTAGTTATTATTTATAACATTTAAAGTATTTAACAAATTAATGCATTTATATTTTTAGAGAACAAAAAATATTTTTTTATCTGTTTCCTTTAACTTTGCTCTTTTTTTTTTTTTTTTTTTTTGAGTTTCTAAATAGGACACTAAAACCCAGTTGGACAGAAATTAATTTAAAGACAATTATATTCTTTGGTATATCTTTAAAATTGATTGCCCTTAGGTTCAGAAGGGTTCAGAAATCATTAATACAATTTTATGTTGTTTTTTATCCCCTTTATCTACTTACCCTTCCCCCTACCCACCTTCCCTCTGGCAACCACCAGTTTGTTCCTGTATTTAAGTCTGTTTATTTTATTGTTTGTTTTGTTTCTTAAATTCCACATGTGACTAAAATCTTATGATATTTGTCTTTCTCTGACTGACTTATTTCGCTTAGTGTTATACCCTTTGGGTCCATCCATGTTGTTGCAAATGGCAAGATTTCATTCTTTTTTGTGGCTAATATCCCATTGTGTATATGTACCACATCTTCTTTATCCATTCATCTATGGATGGGCACTTGGGCTGCTTCCATATTTTGGCTGTTGTAAATAATGCTGCAATAAACATGGGGATGCATGTATCTTTTTGAATTAGTATTTTTGTATTTTTTGGTAAATACCCAGTAGTGTGATTACTGGATAATATGGTAATTCTATTTTTAATTTTTTGAGGAAACCCCATACTGGTTTTCACAATGGCTGCACCAATTTGCATTCCCACCAACAGTGCATGGGGGTTCCTTCTCCCCTACATCCTCGTCAAACACTTGTTTCTTCTGTTTTTGATTTTAGTTATCCTGACATGTGTGAGGTGATATTTCATTGTAATATTGACTTGCATTTCCCTGATGATTAGTGACGTTGAGCATCTTTTCATGTGTCTGTAAGCCTTCTTTGGAAAAATGTCTATTCGGTTCCTCAGACCATTTTTATTTATTTAAATTTTAAAGATTTTATTTATTTATTTGACAGAAAGAGACACAAGCAGGGGGGGAGTGGAAGAGGGGAAGCAGGCCTCCTGCTGAGCAGGGAGCCCGATGCGGGGCTTGAGGCTTGATCCCAGGACCCTGGGATCACGACCTGAGACGAAGGCAGACTCTTAACGACTGAGCCACCCAGGCACCACCACTCAGCCCATTTTTAAACTGGATTATTTGTTTTTTGTGTGTTGAGTTGTATAAGTTCTTTATATATTTTGGATGTTAACCCCTTATCAGATATATACTTTTGTGCTTTTTTATTTCTAAATTATTATGCCAAATTGTTTTCTTGTCAACTTTATTAAAATGTGGAAACATCATAATAGTCATAAAAGCCACACATGATAATAAACAAATATAATGAGGAAATAAAGAACAGTTTTGTAAAGAAATGCATTTTATATATAAGCTTCCCTGTACCTTAATAGAAACAGATATAGAAATAAAGTGCATTTTAAAAGTAGGATATTTAGGACATGCTTCTGGGTCAAAGTTTCTTTTTCTATACAGATACACACACACACACACACACACACACAAAGACCAGGGGTCCATGGTTTTTGCAAGGTGCTGTACAATAACTGATATTTATAACTGGGGTCACATAGTACTGATGAATTGTGTGATAAAAAGAAGGTCTGTAGTAAATATTTTGAAATAGATGAATACTAGAATGTGAACTCCATGAGTATAGATTTGTTTGTTTTAAAATCCACTGCCACTTCCTTGACATTAGCACATCAAGATGTTTAATAAGACATATATAGAATAAAAGAAATGAAATTCATAAATTAGGAATGAATTAGAGCAGGGAAGAAACTATTTGAGTATAAAAATATGTTTCTAGCTACTTGGATTAACCCTGCTCCTCCAAGCCCTATATGCATCATTCCCAATCAAGTATGAAACATCATCTTGCATTTCCCATTTAACTCCTTGTTCCGCTGTTACTTATTTCCATATATAATCAGTATAATGTTGTTTCTGGCCTTTACTCCAAATGTCTTTTGATTCTTTCTTTCACTAAAGTTTTAGTGTCACTTATTTTAGCAAATTAATAATCCAACAATTTAGATGTCTTACCACTATCCAAACACATCTCTCTAGTCAGATCATCCTTCTTATCATAACCCTTTCTCCATTTCCCCCATCCCCAAAATAAATTCTGTATAATTGTTCAAGCTCTTTACTCATACTCTTACCTCCTAATGTAACTCATAAAAACATTTAAAACCAAATTAATATCTACCTTCTTTGAGAACCTTACTGCTTTGATATGTATAAAATTTCAGTGGATTATACCTTTACTTTTTTTATACTAAAGCCTATTGTGATTTTGTCTTATTTCTTCCTTTGGGCCTCAAGGAGTGGGGCCAGATTTGTTTTGTTTTGTTTTGTTTTGTTTTGTCTGGTTCATATTAATATTCTGTCATCACTCAACATATATTCATTCTATGAATAAAAAAAATTCTTGGGGCGCCTGGGTGGCTCAGTCATTAAGCGCCTGCCTTCGGCTCGGGTCATGGTCCCAGGGTCCTGGGATCGAGCCCCACATTGGGCTCCCTGCTCCGCGGGAAGCCTGCTTTTCCCTCTCCCACACCCCCTGCTTGTGTTCCCTCTCTCGCTGTATCTCTCTCTGTCAAATAAATAAAATAAAAAAAAAAAAATTCTTGATGCAGTCCTTCCTTTGCACTGGTTATATAGAATGGAAAAGGAGAAAAACCTGAAAATGGCAATAATATCCAAAGAATATTGATATGTGAACACATTAGCCAAAGATATGATTTTGAAAAGTATATTAATATATGAGGCTAAAGGAATAGCATCTATCCTGGATCTGTGGCAGAGGGAAAAGACCCGAGGCAAAACTGTGATGAAATCTCTGTTAGGTTCTGGCTTGGCCACTTATTCCATGAACACAGTCAAATAACATGACCAGGCCTATGTCAATACAGAAGGGATACATAACTCCTTCTATAGAAGGCAGTATGACGAACATTGCAACAGGTGGGGGTTTATAATCTTTTTCAGGGAATATTGTAATAACAAATAATAATAAAATATATAACAATATGCATTATAATAAAGTAATTAGATTTGTTTTCCTGTCCCAGAAAAAACTAGTCACAGTAATATATTATGATCATATATAAATTTAGATGTCTGCAAGTTACAGAAATTACACATAGAGTATATAATACTAATGAGTATCTAATGTATTACATACAGCTCTGGTTACTAATATTTTGATCTCTGACTCCCTTTAAGAATCTCATACTATCAATATTCACCTAAAAAATGCACTTGTGTATATACATACAAATTTTGCATGTAATTTCAGGGGATTCTAGAAATTTCTAAAGCCTGCTTAGGACCACATAGAGCTCTGACTTCCAAGACAAGAACTCTTATGTTCTCTTTTCAGCTTGTTGCATCTCTTTCCCACCATCAACGGCTATATTCCTTGGACAGACACTATTTCAACCTGTAATCTCCTTAAGCCACTGTGATTTGTCTTCAAAAACTATCACTTAAGTGAAACTTCCCTTATTCAATATTCTAGTAATATCTTGTTGCTAAATACACAGATCAGGGTATGTGCTCTGGTAAGCGCTGTGAATTGTGCAAGACTGTTGAATCTCAGATCTGTACCTCTGAAACAAATAATGCAATATATGTTAAGAAAAGAAGAAGGAGAAGGAGAAGGAGAAGGAGAAGGAGAAGGAGAAGGAGAAGGAGAAGAAGAAGAAGAAGAAGAAGAAGAAGAAGAAGAAGAAGAAGAAGAAGGAGGAGGAGGAGGAGGAGGAGGAGGAGGAGGAGGAGGAGGAGGAGGAGGAGGAGGAGGAGGAGGTAGCAGCGGGAGGGGAGGAATGAAGCGGGGGAAATCGGAGGGGTAGACGAACCATGAGAGAGGATGGACTCTGAAAAACAAACTGAGGGTTCTAGAGGGGAGGGGGGTGGGAGGATGGGTTAGCCTGGTGGTGGGTATTGAGGAGGGCACATTCTGCATGGAGCACTGGGTGTTATGCACAAACAATGAATCATGGAACACTTTATCTAAAACTAATGATGTAATGTATGGGGATTAACATAAGAATAAAAAAATAAATAAAATAAAATAAATACACAGGTCATTTTCCATTTTTTAATCTTACTTGATTTTTCAGGAATATCTAACACTGGTCACTACTCCCCACTTCTTGCAATGTTCTTTTTTTTTTTTTTAACTTGTGTCCATAACATACACCCTACTAATTTCTCCCGCTTGTATGCCTATTTCTTGTTAGAACCGTTTTGTAAATATTAGCATTCACTGAGATTCTGGAATTCAGTCCTCATTTTATCTGACTGTACACTTTTCATCATCAATGTTGTTCACGTCCATGGTTTCAAATACCACTAATATTTTCCAAACATTTATCACCAGTCCAGATTTCTCATTTGATAGATTAGCTTTTCCGATGTATTTTGAATATCTCTAATAGGATGGCTCACAGTCAGATAGTAAATGTCAACATGACCAAAACTAAATTCATTTTATTTTAACCTAAATATTCTCCTGTTTCATATCTCACTGAAGAGTAATTTAATCTTCATATCTTAACCTAAAATAAGTTTCTTTCTTCTTTCCCTATATTTTATCCTGTTTCTTCCAAAATATGTTCTACCTTTTCCTGATTTTTTTTTTTTTTTTTTTTTTTGAGAGAGAGAGTGCACATGAGCATGAGCAGTGTGGGGTAGGGGCAGAGGGAGAGGGAGAGAATCTGCAGCAGTCTCCATGCCCAGCAGGGAGCCCACACGGGGCTGACCTGAGCTGAAATGGAGTCAGACGCGTAACCAACTGAGCCACCCAGGTGCCCTGCTTTTCTTGATTTTAAACTTTCCTCGGCTCCCTCAGGATAAATATAAGCTCTTAAACAAGATTTACATGTTCTTTCATAGTCATGGTCGCTGCTTGAATTTTCATTCTCTTCTCTCAATCTCCCTCAACCTCACATAGTAACCAAATTGGCACTGTTCCATATGCAAACTGTAGTTTATCTGCCTCTGTTTTTTTGCCATTGCTGTTACATTTTCACACCATCCATTCATGACTTACTTAGTAAACCCTTCTCTTCCTCGTCTCTGATCTCCCATAAATAGATTAGATGGTTCTTTCTGTGTTCCCATATCACCTCCAGTTTCTCTCTTATCAGATTGTGTGACTCCTGACTCCTTACGCAACTGGTTACTAGATGATGCCTGGACACCTAGAGTTATGAATAAAAACTTGGTTTACAAATATATAATATCAGAAACCCAAAGACTCGTCTTATAATCCCAAAACTCTAAAATTGATTGGGAAAATAAAACACAGATGTATACTGTAACAAATATTTACTATGGTAAATGATTACTAAAATAAATTAAAATGCACACTTGCATAATTTCAAGACTAATCAAAGGGTCATAATTCCAGCTTGCCAGGAGTCCAGATTATGGTTCCCCTCTATAAATTTAACCTGGACCCAGTTTGCAGTTTGGCACCATTTGGTGATAGTTCTGCCGAAACTTACATACCCTATGGCATAATTTTGGGTTCTGTGGTTGAGTGAGACTTCAGAGATTCCAGAGAACTGCTAATTGGCTGACACCTGGTTGGTCAGGATCAGGTTTTTTAAGATATTGCTATTGTTTGTTTGTTTTTGTCTGGGGCTCAATCCGAGGAGATAACACTGGAAAAATATTTGAGGTTATAAAGAACCCAAACTTTGCCTCCTCACCTTCCAATATAAACTGTCATGGGACATTCCCTTGATACAATGGTAGCCTCCAAGTCCATTATCAGCATGCTATCCCAGAGGTCATGATATAGAAAAGCTCATAAAGCAAATTAAAATACTTACATCACACATTTTATCAATTTTATTAAAAACACACAGAAGCAAGGGAAACAGATGGGATAGGTTAACACACATAGGATAAGGTAGTGTGGAAGGACCGCATGATCTGAATCTCAAGGTATATAATAATCAAATGTCCTGTTCCTCCCTCTGCCACATCAACCTTCCACACTGATGGTGTGATTACAAAGGCCAGACTTGAAGTTTGAGCTAGAGTTCAACAGGCAAAATACACTATAGCTCAAAAAGACACACTTGTTCTACTAGAGAGATGTGGGGACAAATACACCTGGTTGATAGATATACCTCTACAGCTAGCCTAATAAACAGCCATGGGTTTTATTTGTGTTACTTAAGCAGAGGACATATAGAGTCATAATCGAAGTCACCAATGGATAGCCAAATGACTTTGTGAATGATAATTTTTCATGTACATCTATTGTATCCTGAATACTTACAGGCTCTTGTATCTTTATTCTTAGTTATATTTACATACTATAAATATATAGTTTACAAGTGTCTCATAAATACTAGGTATCTCTGATCTTTCCATCCCTTTCTGTCTATATTTAACACAATGCTCTTCTTTCTAACTACTATCTTATATTTAACAATTCTCATGAATTCCACCCATGTCTAACAAACATTTTACTTAACAGCTCCTTATCTATTTTTTAAAACATTTTAAGATGCTTTGCCTACATTTTACAAACTAAAAACGTATTCATCTAACATAATAGAATAATTTCAATAGCAAATGCGCATTTCACAGAAGTAGCCTGCTGTGGCTGATTGTATTTGCGAAAAATGGCTTCAATAGTATTTGTCTTACCCTGGGATTTTGATGCTCTTCCCACTATGAGGTGAGGGTCTATGTTTCTTTCCCTTGAAATCAGGTGGGCTTGTGACTGGTATCTGGTAATAAAATATGGTGGAAGTGACGCTATTTGACTTTCAAAGCTAGGTCATAAAAAGAGAAGCAGCTTCCGCTTCTGCCTTGTACACTACTTGCTTTTGACTTCTGCGGTGATATCTGATTGCCCTTAGACTGCCATGCTGTGAGGAACCCCAAACTATCCCATTTAGCAATATCACATATAGACTCCATAAGACCACAAAATGGGGGTGGGGGTGGGGGTGGGGAAGAAATAGAGAGCAAGAGATATCTCCCAGGTCAGCCCCAGCTGTTTCAATGGTTCTACTCTTCCAGGTCTAGCCACTGTCACATTTCAACCACATGAGAGATTCTAAGCCAGAACTACGTAGACAAGATGTCCCAAATTCTTGACCCACTGATACCATGATAACTAAGAAAATGATTGTTGTTTTAAGTTACTAATTTTGGAATGATTTTTTACTCATTAGCATATGCCAGAACACTTGCCATTTCTCCACCTGGTCTTGACCTCCCTTCCATATCTCAGCCCTCCACATTCATGAGATCTGAACATGATTCTACCCCATTTCAGACTGAGAAGACAAGAGCCAAACTGCTAAAGACACCATATATAACTGCCATTTTGAAGAGAGTTTTATACAGACTTAAACTCTCTAGGACTTCTTGTTATTAAATTTTTCTTATTAATTTAATATTAAAGATGTTGTTTTTTGTACACAGTCTTTCTAAACCATACATTTGTATTCTTTATTACTCTGTGAATCTTTAAAACTATATCCAAAATCAGGATTACCCATGTCAGTTATTTTCATTGTTTAATTTACTATCTATGACTGCTTGCACGTGTCTTTGAATGAAACATTAAGGAAAAGCTTTCATGTTGGTGATTTATTTCCTAAGGATTTCTCACCCAAAGAAGAGAGTAATCACTGAGCTCACTTCATCCAGTTTATTTATGTTACCAACTGATTCAAAGAATTAGACTGGTATTACTGATGTCAATAAACAAGGTAGTTAGGTAATCAGAAATAAGTTTGAGTCAAATTCTGAAGGATTTATATTTGGCAGGAGAAGTTAAAGAGTAGATACTGCAAGTCAAGCAGTACATGCCTAGCTTCTTCAGGTGCTTGAGTTGGAAAACCCAGGACTTAATACTAATGAGTTTTATCTTACTCACCTGTAAGATTGGAGTTAGATGAGCACTGGGTGTTATACACAACTGATGAATTACTGAACTCTACATCTGAAACTAATGATGTACTATATGTTGGCTAATTGAATTTAAATTAAAAAAAAAAAGATTGGAGTTAGATTAGCATCACCAGCATAAAATTCTATGGTTCTTAAATGATAGAGTGAGGCTCCCTGAATTTGAGCAGAGGCAAAAATGAAAACCTTTATTATGAGGCTTTATGTTAGAATCAATCTCTTCTCTAGGTGAAAACAACTGCTGAATATATTTAGGATGTTTCTTTGCTCTTGATATTTTACCTCATAATGGTCTAAAGAGGAACATAAAAGATTTTTTCCTACAAAATGTTATTTTTTCTTTTAAAAGGAGAAAAGCATTTCTGAAGTCATTACTATTTTAATTTATTGCTCTTAGATTTGATGTCAGATAGCAGAGTGATGCAAAATGAAATTCTCTGGAACTTGTCTTCTCTTATCACATTTTGACTTCAGACAATAACGAACAGTTTTTGCTTTTCTCGAACACTAAGATATTCTTAGTTATGAGCTGAAATCTCAGTGACTATTTGTTAAATTGGTACATTTTACAGTAATCCCATGTAAATGCATAAAGACTGATTAATGTAGTCTTTTCACAACAATTTATCTTGTGACAATTGGCGCTTATACATTTGTGTGGAGGTACAAGAGTCAGCAACGATGTGCTCAGTACAGCTCTTGTATTCTGTAGTTTGCATTTTGGACAGGTAAGAAGAGTAATGTGTAGTATTAACATAACAAGAAACATGAGACCTACATAATAAAAAATACTTACTATTTGTGATTGAATTGGATGTTAATTTTATGACAACAGATTTTTTTTTTTTTAAGATTTTTTATTTATTTTTTGACAGAGAGAGACACAGCGAGAGAGGGAACACAAGCAGGGGGAGTGGGAGAGGGAGAAGCAGGCTTCCCGCGGAGCAGGGAGCCCGATATGAGGCTCGAGCCCAGGACCCTGGGATCATGACCTGAGCCAAAGGCAGATGCTTAACGACTGACCACCCAGGCACCCCGACAATTGATTTCAATTAATTGCATTCCATCTATTTTTTAAAGTATGCATAACAGAAAACTTAAACATAGCATATTTTCTACATACCTTTTATTTCCATTATCACTTTCACAAACAATATGTGGGAGAAACTGGTAGGTTTTTACCAAAAGCCTCTTTATTCTTCTTCCAGCCTGAAGGCTAGACTACTTTTCCAGCTTCTCTTGTAATTGGATATTGCCATGTGAGTTGTTCTCAGCAGTGGAATTTAAAAAAAGTATGTGTTACCTCTGGACCAAGGATTTTTGAAGTGGGTATGGTTGCTCCACCCTTTTTCCTTTTGCTGTCTGGATAGAAAACCTAAGGAGATAGCAGGGCCCAGATAAGAAAGGTGCTTAAATTACTGTGTGAAAGAAAGTAGACCACTGATCGATTCTCACTCTGGAATATTGAGAAAGTGAAACATAAACTTCAATTTTGTTTGAGTCATTATGTATTTGGGGTTGTTTTGTTGCTTATTCTAAGTAATACAATGTAATGGTATTGAGTGGCCTTCTTCTTTAATGAAATAAAATAAGATTCACATTTGCACAAAACTATAGATGAAGTATGTGATGGGAGATACTTCTATTTTCTATCCAAATCCATCTTGAAATTTAAATTCAACAGTAACCATAAGTGCAGAAAATGTCATTTAATTGTTTTAACAATGTAAAACTATTGTGAATATAGGCAAAATATTTTCATAATGAGTAACCATATAGTTGAAATGAGGTGATACTGAGATCAAAAAATCTATCGAAACTAATATTGTTTGTTTTCTTTTTGCATCCATATTATCCTTGCACTTAAAAGACAAATTACTGTCACTTACTAAATCTTTGTTGTTGTCATGGCCCATGCTTCTTTTGTGCTAGATCTCAGTAACTTAATCTTTACAAACAAAACCATCCTTGATTTTAATAAAACAAGCACTTTTTTTTTTTTTAAGATTTTATTTATTTGACGGAGAGAGACGCAGCGAGAGAGGGAACACAAGCAGGGGGAGCGGGAGAGGGAGAAGCAGGCTTCCCATGGAGCAGGGAGCCCGATGTGGGACTCGATCCCAGGACCCTGGGATCATGACCTGAGCCGAAGGCAGACGCCCAACGACTGAGCCACCCAGGCGCCCCAAAACAAGCACTTTTTATTATTACTAAAGAATAGTTGTATGACACCCTGCACTTAAGACAGTATATAGGTAAAAGATAATATTTGAAATAAAATGTGCAGAAGGAGCGTTAGTAAGTGTGGTTAGAAGAGTGTATACCTCTACGGACTAAATTCTTTCATTGATATAAGGCACTAAGACTAATGAAAGAGGTAATTTTCACTACCTCATCCTAAACCTATTTGATTAGGAGGAAAGCATATCTCATCTTAATCATTAGTCCTTGGCTATTAAAAACCAGTAGGAACAGAGGATAACTTAGCATATTAATTGGTTTTATATTTGTTTGAGAGACTTTTTGCCTTGAATGAATAACATTAGTTGTTTTTCTGGATCTGTACGTACTCTGTTTCCCAAATTTCTTTGGATTTATTTAAGCAATCGTTCTCAAAGTGGATTCCTGATCTAGCAGTATGCCATTTCGTGGGAACTTATTAGAAATGGAATTTCTCTGGTAACACCACAGACCTACTGAATCTGAAACTCTTGGGTGGATTTCAGAAATCTGTGTTGTAACAAACCTTCTGGAGATTCTCTTACATGTTAAATTTGAGGACTGTTAAGCTAGAAGAACTGGTGTAGGGGGTGAGTCCTCTTTACTCATGTGAATTAGTTGATGTAATGCCTTCTGCAAAATTGCTGCTTAAAAATGTCCCTCAGGGGCACCTGGGTGGCTCAGTCGTTGAGCGTCTGCCTTCGGCTCTGGTTATGATCCCAGAGTCCTGGGATCAAGTCCCTCATGGGGCTCCCTGCTCAGCGGGAGGCCTGCTTCTCCCTCTCCCACTCACCCCTGCTTGTGTTCCCTCTTTTGCTCTCTCTGTCAAATGAATAAATAAAATCTTAAAAAAAAAGTCCCTCAGTTTTGATAGAATATGTTATTTTCTTGTAGTGATGTTAGTGGTGAGAAAAGGAGAATGTATAGTTTCTAAGCTGAAAGTAACCATGAAGACTATCTCTTCTTACTAAAATATTTTTACTCATGACTATTTCCTGCCTTCCATTATCAAAATCTTCCTTTCTGTGATATCAACTACCAAGTATCCTTTAACTGTGTGTCAGCCACATGTGGGGATTATACTTAGAATTAAAACTTTTATTTGATGTATGAATGGGAGTCAGGCAACTTAACACTCTTCTTGGAAATGGTAACAACATCTGAAGCTGTACTTGGCAAATGTTGATTACTAAGGAAATTAGAACCAAGGTTTAGTAAGGAAGGAGTTCTTCTACAGAGAGACATATTAACTGTCTTTAAACATAGGAAGTTTTCTCATGTATAAAGGACATTTTATGTTTTCTGGGCAATTCCAGGGAGTGATAGTTAAAAGAGGACTGATTCTGATTAATATGTAAAAGCTATTATTAAATTATTTCTATCTGAAAATGGACTGGGCTATCTCTTGAGTTAATGAGTTTTCAGTAGTTAAGAGTAGTTAAGCCACATCAAATGGTAGGTTGATAGAGTGGTTTAGACCCTACTCAAATTGTGGTCCTATCTGGGAGTTGTTAGAGGTACAAAATCTCATGGTTTACCCCAGTTCTAGTGAATCAGAATCTACAATTTAACAAGATCCATTGGCGATCTGTATGCACCCTATGTTTGAGAACTAGTGCTCCAGTAGACATCTAATGAATCATCTAATTGTTCTTATACTTAATTCTTATAGGATTGTGTTGTGATGCAGAATTTGAATAACAGTCTAGAAGAGAAGGAGGAAATACATGAGCATGGCCTCACATTCCACTGTGGGGTTGCTAATTGAAGTAAATGCTACTCTAGAAGAAAAGATCCTGTTTCCTGAATATTGTACTTAATTTAAGTGAGCTGGCATTTGAATACTACTTCTTTAGTTAGCTTTGGACTCTTTGTGTTAACCAAAAATGAAATACACCTTTTGGATTTCTTGCACTACCTCTCCAAGATACTTGCATTAACCCCCGTATTAAACCCAATGTTTAACCCTTCTCCCAGTTCCCTCCTCCATGCCCTCTTCCTGTTCGCTAAAACTAGGATATGCTAATTTCCCTCACTGAAACATTTCCTTTTTGTTTAGGTACTGGTTTTGTCTCCTGCTTTCTCCCTATACCTGGTTGGATGGGTTTGTATCAATGGAGAGTAGCGGCAAAAGGAAAGAATAGGTAAAGGGATGTGTAGGTATAGGGGGAACTGGAACGCGTTCTAGAAACCAGACTTCGCCCAAAGCCGAAATTTACTAGGGCAGGGAGTGCTAAACACACGCTCCTTATCGCCAAAGCAGTGAATGGAGAGGAGCTGGAGAGGTAGTGAGAAGTGACAGATGCCACCACACCCTAGCTTGACTCAGGTCCGCCGTGACTTCCATGCCCCGGTCCTGGGAGCAGGAAGCTGCTCAAAGAAATGACAAGCACGGAAGGCCAGAGAGCCAGAAGGTGCCCAGGCGCATTCATTCGCCTTTCCCCAGCGTGGGCCGTCACACGCTTCCCCGTACAGACCATTGTGCGGGGGAAGCCCGGACGAGGAAGAGCGTATCCGCTGCCCACACCTGCCCATCCGCAGCCCTCGGCTTCTCCGGGGGCACTGGGAGCGGCGCCAGCGCCGGCAGCCCGGGAGCGGCTTTGAGGCAGTCGTGTGTATCCGCGAGCGCGTGTGCGTGAGGAGGAGAGCAAAGACGTGATTACTTCAGAATTTATTTAAGGGCCGGTGGAAACCACTGCAGCAGCTTCCAGGGGAAGCCCTTGTTCCAGAGGAAGAGGAGGTGGCGGCTGTCAAGGAGAGGAGGGGGCAGAGACCGAGGAGGAGGAGCCCAGCGGCCACGGCACGAGGCAAGTGAGGAGAGAAGATGCTGTAGCAGCCGCTCCGGCTCCCAGCAGGTTGGTTCCTCCGGCCGGCTGATGCAAGCAACGCGGCTTGCAAAGAGGCTGGGAGGAGAAACTGGGTGTGGGGGGCCGACCGCTTGCCTCTCCGGAGAAGAGGCGCCTCTTTTGAGTTCAGTGAGACACCCTAGCGCAGACACAGTCCGGGGCCAGGAGAGCACCCGCCGTGCTCCCCGCAACCTGGGGACTCGCTTTCCCTTAGCTTTCCAACTCGCGACGTTCGCCTGAAACTCCCGAGGGGCTCCGGGAGGGGGACTGGGTGGAGAACCTCGCTTCCAGGCACTCCTCACGCCTTTCCCCAAAGCTCACGTTTGGGGGGACACCTTCCGGGCGGCCCGGACGCGGAGGGGGAGCAGTGTGGCTTGGTTAAGTTTCTATAAGTCAAACCCAGTCCCCGGCTCCCGGCCCCCCGCCCCGGCTCTCCAGCTGCCCGCGCGGAGTCGAGGCTGCTCCGGCAAAGGGGCCGCTACTGCTTTAAGAGCCGCCTCCCCCTCTCCTCCCTTTGACAATGGTCTGAACCGAGCTCCGCTTCCCAAAGCAAAATTTGTAATATGCCATTTTCCCGATGGACGCTTCTCCTCTGGGCTGCTGACGGAGCCGCGGGAAGATGCCGGCTTGCTGCCACGCCACCCAGCCGGGGCACGTTCCGGGAGGGCGCCGGGGCACGCGAGGGTCTAAGCTGCCTTTCTCCTCCGGTTGCTAGGGAAATGGTCCAGGAGTGCCGGGCGTGAGCTTCGCCTCTCGCCAAGCCTGAGACTGCGGTTGTCACTGATCTCCTGAAGAAGCAGGACCCGAAATTACAGACATTAGGTACAGAAACTGTGTTTGAGTTACAAGGTTTCCCGTCCGCTTTATTTTTTTACCACCCCCTACCGCCCCGGCCCCACCCCGCCCCCAGGGAAGATGAGATGCAAATTCCTCCTTGCCAATTACTGTTCCATACCTTTTGCTTTCCGCCCCCATCCTCTCCCTTCTCCTATTTCTCCACCTCCTCCCACTTGGCTCTCTCTTGTTGGGCGAGAGATAAAGAATTTTAGTGTGGAAATTATTAAGTCAACTTCAGGGTGGTGGTGGGGGGGGGTGTGGCTGAGCGGTAACTGTCCAGCCGTGTGGCTAGAGCTGGCTCTTGGCCATCGGTAAAGAAAGTGCAAAATGCTTCTATTAGAGGTGATAATATTTCCTGAGGACAGGGAAGATTTCAAAGAGTTGAATAGGAGGAGGAATATTCATGTAATGTAATCAGACAATGGCTAGGATTTCTCTCACTGAATTACTCCTTGTGGGTTAACTGAGGTGGAGCTGGGTTGGTTCTTAAGACTACATCTTTGAAGAGGAAACTAACTACCGAGAATAATCGCATCTTTGCCTGTAGGAGGGTCTAAATCCCGGTGATCTGCTTCGAAGTGATTCATTGACAGAAAAAAAGCCTTTTGTAACACCATCATATCTGAATAGGTACTGCTTGAGAGGCATATATTGCTAAGAAACACACTGGATCTCGAAAGCCCTTGGGCAATGACTCCAGGGGGCATTCAAAACTTTTATTTTGAAATCTGAGAGATTTGGAAGACAGTCAAGGTTATGTACTAAGAGTAAAGGAGTTGGTTTTCCCGGTATCAAATTCTTCAAGCTAAATTTAATCACCGGGATAATTAAACCAATATTTTATTTTTTCTTTTCACAACAAAGTAAGTATCTCTAACTAGGTCTTAAAACCTTCAGTAATTTAATGAAAAAGGCATCAACATTTAGAAAAGGATAACAATTCATATATCCAACCGACTTTGGGGAAGAGTGCCGAAAAGGCAAATATCAAAGTGAGCTGTTAGGACGTCCTTCCTGGTTTTTCAGGAATTATGTGATACAATATAATTTTTAATACTGAAAATGATTGTAAAAGTTAAAAGTGGCATATGAGGATGAAGTACACTAGAGGGTAAATAGCCTCTGGAAGTTGCTTCAGATGTTGTCCATTCTATAAGAGGGTGTTGAACATTGAAGATAGATTTTTAATTGATCTTAATATCTAAATATGCATTTAAGAAATAGGTTAGACTGTATTTTCAGGATTATACAAGTATTTTGTAATTTATATTAGAATCCGAGTCCTATTGCAAGAACAAAGCTAGTTCGTGAAAGTGACCTTTATTTTTTGTAGAAAATTTTTTTTCTCCTAGTTTTGATGAGAAGACTTTAGATTTACTCATTTGGGTTGACTGTTGGTGGAGAAAAAGCAGACGAATTCATTTTATTTCCTAAGTAACTGTAGCATAGCTTGATTTTTCCCAGTTGGATTTGAAGAGTTCAGAGTACCCACCGGAATTAAAACTTTAGGCATGGAATCAGAATGAATCGTAAAGGCACAATATTCTTTCTGCAAAGGTGAATGTTGGCCACCTTATAAAATAAATAAATACTTGTATTTGTAATTGTCCTTTAAATTTTACTGTGTGATCTCAGTCAAGTATTCTATTGGAGACTTACAATGGGCTTGTTAAAAAAAAAATCATGGATTCTTATGCCTACTTACAGAAGAGAAAACTGAAGTTTTGAGAGGTGATGTGACTTGTTCTGGTTCCAGTGCTGCAGGAATGGAATCGAATCAAGTTGAGTGTAAAATTAATAGACTAAGACCTTAAGTCCCTAAGCTGATTCTCATCATAGCATCTTTGGACTGACTAATTCAGAGACCAGCTTTTATACTGATATAAGAGCCTAAAGTCTGTGAATGTCTAATATCTCATGGTGGCAACAAGCCTTTGTTAGAATTAGGGTCGTGTATTCAGAAGGAAATTGTAGCTGAGGTAATCACTGCAGTTATGCTTTTCCTTGGAATTTAAACTTTTTTATAAGTAATTCAAAGTGAAGATGTGCTAATGGCTTTTTTCCAAGAAGGAGATGGTTTAAAATACAGATTTAGGAATGTTTAAGTAACCCTAAAATGTAAGCCTTGCAAGTGTTTTGGCACAAATTGTCACAGTGCAATCATTTCCTCTCCCAGTATTTTGTTTTAACCTTAAATGTCAAAAAGAAACACATTGGCTTCTGGTAATGATTTCTCAGAATGACACAGCTGTTCAGTTTGTGGATTTTCATGCATGGCATGTGAACTAATTGTTTTTAATATTCAAATGTGTTAGAACAGTTTTTTTTTCCAATTCCTTTTCAATTAATGTAAAGAAAATGTATAGCAGTGAGAAAAGAGTCTCTTTTTTCCAGCTTTGTGATAATGTTTAGATAATATTCAAACTGAGAAAAACACAAAAAAATACTATCTTTTCATCCATTAAGTGGTTAGCGACAGTAACAATGCATAAGTGTGTGTGTGTGTGTGTGTGCATGCGTGCGTGTGCACTCACATTTGCGTTTAAATACATCTTACGTATCCTGTTACCTATTTTAGAGTGACTTAACAAGTCAAATATTTGCCTTCAGGTAGCCCAGTGTTTTGAGTGATGAGCAATAATTCAAAGAATTATCTTAAATTTTCCTAAAATTCATACTACCCCGTAATTTTTTTTATACAGGATATCAGTAAGAAAATACTTTCCTTTTATCTTTTAAAAGTTTCTCCTAGTTTTCAGTGAACCCTGACCAAATCATTCAGATAATTGAATTTATCTCTTCAGTAACCCAATTTATTTGAAGAATCACATAAAAGTAATTAACTATTGAGCTATTAAGTCTTGACATTTTATTTGACTATATCAACAGAAATATTTTCCCTAGGGACAGGAATATATAGGCAGAAAAATGAATTGACCTTGCATTATAAAACCAAAGAATGCTCTAGGATCAACAGCCAAACCAGCATTTCTCCACATCAACCTTCTGCAAAACCAAGCCCTCTAATTAATAGCTTCTGGTCTCAGTACAACAGCTGAAATTGAGATGGGTTTGGTTCTTTTTTGAACATCAGATAAAAGATAAAAGAAAAAATGAGATAATTTCTGATTTTTAAAATGTCATACAGTAGATCAGTGTTGCATCTTGAAGTCTGTTGTCTATTATAAGTCAAACTAATAAATGATTTAAAAAATATTCTGAATAGTTCATTTGTTTCATGACTGGAAGCTTGTGATTAACAGCTGAAATGTGAAGTAACTACATTAGCTAATGTAATTTACGGTCTCTGTTTTGGGGAATATTTGAGAGTGTTAGTTTGTATTGTTTGGAGGGAAAATTGACAAAGCAGTTCACAGGAAACAAAAGAATATTAAGGGCAATTATAATAACCTAAACAACCTCAGTCTATTTCATAGAGCTTACATTTAATTTAGTCAGTATTGCTTTACTCTGTGTAGATTACCTTAACTTAGCACATAAAAGTGATAAAATGGGAGTTGTAAAGTCAAGAAACTTTAAACTAGTTGGCATGAAAAAAACCTGTTGATAAAATCTGAAAGAAGTAAAAACTGATTATTATATAAAATGAATACTTAATTATTTGTAGATTCCCTAAATGCAAGAGTGAACATTAATTCAATTGTTTAAGTCATTCAAAAATCATTTACTTCCTACCCATGAAGTGCCAGACACTGTGCTTGCTTTTAACAATATAACAAATAAGGGTAAGATGGTGGTATTTGCTGTAAGAGATTTGTAAACTTACAGGGGTAGAAAGGTGATCAACTAGTAAGTTGAATAACATACTACTATAAATTAAGTTGGAGGAATAAATCATGAAAAAAAAAACCCAATTTTTTTTTTTAAGATTTTATTTATTCATTTGACAGAGAGAGAGACAGAGAGAGAGGGAACACAAGCAGGGGGAGTGGGAGAGGGAGAAGCAGGCTTCCCGCTGAGGAGGGAGCCCGATGCGGGGCTCGATCCCAGGATGCTGGGATCATGACCTGAGCTGAAGCAGACGCTTAACGACTGAGCCACCTAGGCGCCCCCCAAAACACCAAATCTTTGAGAAGTAGGTGAAACCAACCTGTATTTTGTAGGTAGGAGCTTTATACATTATCAATAAATGAGGAAGGATATAGATTGGAGGAAGTCAATGAATCATATTTCATTGAGTTCAAAATATTTAGTGTGGTTGGAGTTGGGGCAGTGGGTAGGGGAAAAAAAGAGACAATTAGGTTAATGAGCTGCAGAGTTTGGTGAGTTGAGAGTCAGTTGGTTTCTTTACTAAGACTTCCCTCCCCTTTACTTCCTTTAAGCAATGATGTGTGAAGTGATGCCCACGATTAATGAGGACACCCCAATGAGCCAAAGGGGGTCCCAAAGCAGTGGCTCGGACTCAGACTCCCATTTTGAGCAGCTGATGGTGAATATGCTAGATGAAAGGGACCGTCTTCTAGACACCCTTCGGGAGACCCAAGAAAGCCTTTCACTTGCCCAGCAAAGACTGCAGGATGTCATCTATGACCGAGATTCGCTCCAGCGACAGCTCAATTCAGCCCTGCCACAGGTATGCTTCCTGGTAGTATTTGTCCTTCCTATTGCAATTGCAAAAGTGACAAGACTTAAATAAGCTTTGCTTTATTTCTATTCTTATAATTATCTTTTCCCTTAAATTATATGATATGCATGTTTTGGTGAGAAAAATATAAAAATAGATTATTAGTTCACATAAAAATCTTACCTCAAATTTGTGGTATTTTGGTGATGGTGAGTGTGAAGGCTGAGTTCCTGTCTGGTCTCTCTTTTTTTTTTGAAAATTTTATGTGTATGTTTTGATGGGCCTGTCAGCTGTTGATCAGCATTCAACTGCCTGAACGTGGGAATAGTTAGTTTTCTCTTTCTTGCTCTTTAAACAGTATTATGACATTTGGAAATATGTATTTTCCATTTTTAGCTGTGTGGTCTGTCTTTGGAAGTGATTGTAGTTTGGAAGTCTGCTGTCCATTTATATTTTATTTGTCTTTCTTTAAAAATGCCTAACACCTGCTCAAAAATTCTTGGAATTATCCGTGTATTATCCTCTCTTCCCAAAAAACATTTCAACCAGTTTCTTTAAAAAATATTGAGGAAAATAGAGAAGAGGCAAAAGTTCAGACTTATTCTCACAAACTTAAAATTGTTAGGTCTTTTGAAATATATGCTTGTCAAGCATCTTATTTTATAGGAAAATACATCATTTTAAGGATTTCAAACTTATTTATATACAAAGTTAATTTTGAGACTCAATTTTCTTTTTTTAAAGATTATTTATTTATTTATTTGAGAGAGAGAGAATGAGAGAGAGAGAGCACATGAGAGGGGGGAGGGTCAGAGGGAGAAGCAGACTCCCTGCTGAGCAAGGAGCCTGACATGCGACTCGATCCCGGGGCTCCAGGATCATGACCCAAGCCGAAGGCAGTCGCTTAACCAACTGAGCCACCCAGGCGCCCGAGACTCAATTTTCTTAAAGAACAGAACACTTGTGTTTGTTTTAGATATGAGAAATATTATAGAATATGAATAAGATTTGTAATAATCACTATATTTTTCTTTTGAATATGAATTTGATTGGCCCTCTGCTTTAAGGACAGTATAGAAATGTTGAAGAGTTGACCTCCCTCCATGAAGTTATGTCTTGTGGCAAATATGTTTTCATGAATATTAAAAATTATATAATAAAAATTGATGAAATTCTAAACCCAGCTGTACTATTAACTTGAAGTGTGATGTTGAGATATTGAAGACTCTCAGAATGGAAAGGATCACCTAGAGTCCTTTATCACATCCCTATCAAGAAACCCTGTAACCCTATATGAAGAACCCCTATTCCGGTCATTTTCATTTTCAGTCAGCTTATCTTGTGTTAAGATGCAATAGTATTTTCAGTAACTCTAACTGGTTTGTTTAAATACACAAAGAGTTGCTTCATTTCAAAACACAGCTATCATATCTTCACCAATTATTATATTTTTCAAGGTTGACATTTCAGTCTTTGCAACTGTTCTTCATAAGGTGATTTTCGAAAGATCACTATCATGCTTACTCTCCTTTAAGATTATATGAGTTGCTTAATAGTGTTAAATTGGCTCCTGGACCCCTCACACTATTCGTTATCTTCTGTGACAAGCATAGAATGAGCCATCATTTTTCTTTCTGGATAGAGTGTTTTATTAAAGAAGCCTAGGATTACATTATACATGGGGGCAAGTTCAACATACTTTCAGTATGCCCTGGGACAGTAGTCACCTGAGGTTTATAATTGAGTTGTATGAATGCTGCATGTGTTCCCATTTTCCCTAAACTCTTGTTGGAAGTTGATTCCTTGGTTCTATGTGTAGGACTATGCATATATCCCTCCTGCATTATCTTTGTATATCTTATTCAAGCCTGATTCTGTCGGTTTGGATCCTAACATTATCAAACTGATTCTAAGAATAATTTAAGTGTTTAAGTTATTTCTCTATCTGTAAAAGGAGAGTGAACAAAATATATTTGGGGAAAAGAGGAGAAAACTGGAAATGCTTTCATACATACTATATTGTGCAGATAAATCTTTTCTTAAAGGTACAATAATAAATAAATTCTAGCAATTCTGTTGTATTGAATATCTTGATTATAGTAAAATCTAAAATTTTAAGTTTTGAATTTTAATTATACTGGTCTGTAATCTCTTATTCAAAACCCCTGGGGTCAGTTGTATTTTAGAGTTCAGAATTTTCTTGATTTTTTTGTATGTATATGATGTATATTATGGAACACTTCTCCAGATGGATTCTGGGAAGCACCTCATAAGTATACATTTTCGTATCTGAAGAGAATTCTATGAATATTCCCATTGCATGGGAAAAATAAAGACCATAAATCTCTCATGTTAGTACAGGTCTAGTTTTGCACCAATCAAGTTAGCAACACACTTAAAAATGAAATAGCGGTTTTCAAAGTATATGGGTTTTGGAATTATAGGTCACGGATTATGAACCTGTACATTTAGATGGACATAGTTCCAAAGTCTTTTACAAATACTTTGACACTTTTTTCAATGTTAATTTGCATTTTACTATTATAAATATTTGAGTAACACTAGCAATCCACAGGTCCTTAAAGACAGTGATGGTCCTGTCATATTTTTAAAGGAAGCTTTTAATAATCTAATCTGTACCTTAAGGGCTGTAGGTTTTCTGCAAGCAGTAGAGGGATATTCTTCTTTAATTGGTATCTTTGAATCTTTTTGACTATTTTGTAAGCAGTGTGCCTATGCTGTTTTGTGGCATTAGCATTGGATATTTAGCTGGAAGGAGAAAATAACTATGTATGTGAGTTTTGAGGCATAAAACATTGCTGTCTGTAAAACATCAGATATTATGGATGTTAGATTGCATCTCCATTGTTAAACCTTCACTGAGAGTTTACATTTATGTAAGTCGTGCAAATTCTCTTTGTAAATACAGAGTGCAGTGTGGACATAAACTGGTCCTGCCATTTGGATAGTGGCACTAGGCAGATTTATGTGTGAACTAACGACAAAAATTCATGGCTAGCAATATGTAAAATAAATTTTCTTTGCAGTAAAAAAAAAATAATAAAGCATGTAAAATTGAAAACTACTACAATAACATAAAAATGAAAATTATTGTAACATGGGATAGAATTCAAAGCAGGGTCAAACTTTGTGACATATTATGTTTTATACAATACTTTTAGGTGTTGGTGATTTAGTGCTTTGCTTTAGTCACTTTCTCTCTCAACATTGCTTTGTGAACAAATGTAGCAATGATTTTAACAATCCTAACCATGTAAAGTATTTTGTAGCCATAGTGTTTAGTTTTTCATATGTGACTGGGTGTTTAAAGAGTACTAATAATTCCATATCTCCAGGCCTGATGTTTCTAAGCTACACACTCATTTTTTTACCTTTCTTATGCACAGATGCATCTTAATGTTCCATAGAACCTCAGATTCAATGTGCCTCAAACTCAGTCATCCTCTGCCTCCCATTTCCCACCCAAATATGGTGCTCAGTCTCCTCACCCAGACACTGAAAGTCCTAAATTCAATCATCACTGGGCCATATTGTTTTTAATCTCTTGAATAACTCTCAAATCTTTATTCTTTTCTGTTTTTTTTTTTGCACCTGGTCCCAAACTTCTTTCTTTTTCCATCTCCTAACATTTCCACTTTAGCTAAGGTGTCATGCCATGTGTTTGAATAATACACAAACTTCATGCTTTTCCAACCCATGAAACTTCGTGCTTTTCCAATATCTTCTTCATGCATATTCATCTATATGCCCGTAATGTTCTTCCTCAATGTCTTTGCCTCACTTCTCATCTTAACCAAGAATTTATCTCTTCCAGGAAGCTTTCTCTGAACCCCCAGGTACATTTCCTCTGTGTTTCTTAGCCTTATAATTTCCCATTTTATCATCAAATTATCTGCTTATATGCCTGTTTCCCAACCTAGACTATATATATGCTCCTTAAGAATAGGAAAGTATCATAATCATCTACAATGCTCTGAACCAGTGGAGTACCAGGTCCGTAGTGAGGGCTTTTAAAGTAAAACCAGAACAGAATGTGTATTCATTTGGATGGAGAAGGAGCAATAAACTTGACATAGGAAGATCTAGTTTGTATTGTGACGCTTTCATATATCAACTTGCGTCAGGACTTCAGATTTCCATACTACAAAAATCAGTTAATACTAACACCTCACAGGGTAGTTTGTGATGATTAAAGAAAATAACATAAGTAAAAACTAATTAATTTATTGGGGCGCCTGGGTGGCTCAGTCGTTAAGCGTCTGCCTTTGGCTCAGGTCATGATCCCGGGGCCCTGGGATCGAGCCCCGCATCGGGCTCCCTACTCGGCGGGAAGCCTGCTTCTCCCTCTCCCACTCCCCCTGCTTGTGTTCCTGTTCTCGCTATCTCTCTCTCTGTCAAATAAATAAATAAAATATTAAAAACTAATTAATTTGTAATGCATTAAATATGAAAAGACTTGTGTCTGTTTATTCAGAATGCCAAAAGATAAATTAATTTCTATATATGTATGTCAATGAGCCTTAGAATAATTTACTAGGAATATTGATCAAATAGTATTAAATTTTTTGAAAACAGGACAGATATTTGTCAATTACTAATATACTTAGTAAGAATATTTAAAGGAAAGGGGAGGGAAGAAGTGAGTTTTCCATTTTTAAAAATCATTATTTATAGGGGCGCCTGGGTGGCTCAGATGGTTAAGCGACTGCCTTCGGCTCAGGTCATGATCCTGGAGTCCTGGGATCGAGTCCCGCATCGGGCTCCTGGCCCAGCGGGGAGCCTGCTTCTCCCTCTGACCCTCTCCCCTCTCATGCTGTTTCTCTCTCGCTCGCTCTCTAAAAAATAAATAAAATCTTAAAAAAAAATCATTATTTATAAAAGTTTACAATTCTTTTTAGCACTTTATTTAGCATATATTGAGGGTCTTCTGTGTATTATTAAATTGTTATATATATTTGTAAAGGGGATAGGGAATAAAAGGAACATAATTTGGCTCCCAGAGAATTTAGGAAATAGAGTTGCTTAGAAAAAATATATAAATGGATCCAAATTAATATAGTACTAGAAGCTTATAGAAGTACTGAAAAAATTTTGAATTATAATATTGACATATGATTAAATACAGAAAGTTTCATGGAAAAGTGATATTAAAGAGGTATTTTCAAAAAATTTTGGAGGGGCTCCTGGGTGGCTCAGTAGGTTAAGCATCTGCCTTTGGCTCAGGTCATGATCTCCCTCTCCCTCTGCTGCTCCCCCTGCTTATGCTCTCTCTCTATGTCAGATTAATAAATAAAATCTTTAAAAAAATGTTGGAAAGAATTCAAGTATATTCTTTCTATCCTAAATCAGAATCAAATAAGGAGAATAACTGACAGATATTTTTGTTGAAGAGTTGTAGGGTAGGAATGAAATTTTATATAGTGGCAGTGGAGGAATATGACCTATTCATATATATGGTGACAGCTAACAATAGGAGTTTGTATATAGAATGATCAGTAGAATTTTGAGTGAACTGGTGATGAGGTAATAATGGAAGAGTATTATCCTGCCATTTTGATTTAAGATGGATTATATAACATACTCATCAGCTAGCTATCACTAAAATTATACTATGTAGGAAGACAAATACTATATGATTTCACTCATATTTCAAATTTAAGAAACAAAACAAAAGAACAAAGGGGAAAAAAGAGAGAAAGAGGCAAAGCAAGAAACAGATTCTTAACTGTAATGAACAAATTGATAGCTACTAGAAGGGAGGTGGGTGGGAGGATGGGTTTAAATAAGTGATGGGGATTAAGGTGTACACTTTGATGAGCACTGGGTATTGTATGAAAGTGTTGAATCACTGTATTGTACACCTGAAACTAATATAACACTATGTTAACTAGCTGAAATTTTAATAAAAACTTAAAAAAATAAAATTATGTTATGTAACAACACAAAACTGTGCTGTAAAATCTCATGCAAAATTTTGGGTTTATGGAATTCAGCTGATCTTGACTTGGATTGGTTGATCTTGGCTAGCTCACTTATGCCATTGGTTAGCTGAAGGTTGGTCCAATTAGCTGTATGTTAACTGGCTATTGTTTGATCCAGGATGACCTTGGCTGGACCAACTGGGGCCACTCAGAGCTCTATCCATGTGTGTAATCCTGCAATAGGCCAGCCCTGGCAGCTTCTCATAGTCATGGAAGAAGAGTAAGAGCAAAGCAGAAATAAGCAAGTTCTTTTTAAGCTTCTGCTTGAGTCTTCTTTTGGTAATACTTCGTGGTCAATCCTAGAGACAGAGTGGAAAGCAATACGAAATTACATGGCAAAATTATAGGGAGGGTTGAAGCACAAGGACCACCATTGCAATTGGTCTACCACTAATATAAACTAAAAGAGTCACTTGGGCCATTATTTTATTAGCGAGCACATCATGATAATGTAATAGTTCTAGAGGGTTGTGGGAACTTGAAATAGGATTGTGAGCCTTGAATCTAAGAAAGACAATAGAAATGGAAAGAATATTGAGGAGAAAGGATGGACAAGGACTGGTAATGAACTGAATGGCCAAGACTTTGAAGTTGAATCAGAAGATCTGAATTTGAATTGGAGTTTCACTTATTAGCTGAGGGACCATTGGTAAGTAACTTGACTTCTCTGAAACTCTATTTCCTTAATTGGAAGGAGGGATGATACCTTCTCTTGGAAGTGGTTGAAAGGAGGTGTGTGTATATGCTTCAGAAACCCTGAACATTTAAAAATGTCAGGAGGCATTTTCCATAAATTGGGGTATGCTAGTAGAATACCCCGAAAAGGAATTAAGTTGAAAGAGGCTACTTTTTGAGAGCAGGAATATGTTTATATTTTGACATTTTAAAACACAAATATTTAAGTGACACCTTAATCACTTAAAAGAGAATCACTTTTATTTTGGAGGCAGACTACCTAAATATCTTTTCTGGCTTGTAACTTACTAGCTCAATGACTTTGGTCAAAGTAGCTAATTCAAACAATGATGGAACCAGCCTCATAGGATCATTACGAGAAATAAATGAGCTGGAATGTGTCAAATGATCAATTCAGTGCCTCACAGATAGTACATGCTCAATAAATGTGAAATGCACCTATTAAGAAAAGAGAATAACTATAATAAGAGGGAGAAAAGATGCAGCATCTTTGATGGGAGAAGGGATAAAATGCTTAGTGCAGTGGCATTAGGTTTCATTGAAAAGGAAAGAGCTCGATCCCGATGTTATCTTCTCAGCAACGAAGGGATGTTGTTTGACTTAATCAAGGGACATGTGAGACTGGCCATTGAGGAAGTGGAAAATTTGGGGAAACCATTTAGCAGAGTGTAGTTAAGAATTCTTTTTTTTTTTTTTAAGGTAAATAAAGGGACTTGCAAAATTTGGTAAAGATTGTAGAGAGTAAGGATTTTTAGTGCTTTCAATTTGTGCTAGTGTTCATTATTACCCAGTAAAATTGTGCAGTTAAGGCTGGCTAAGGATAATGATGATAATATCTGTAGTAATAATAACAGCATCAATAGGTGCATTTCACAGGTAGGTGGTATGCTTCTTTCCTCCAATTAGTTATTTTCCCCTGGCCAAGTGAAATGGTGTTCACTAGCAGCCTTTGTGTCTCATGATTTATATCACTTTATTTATATCTCTTTTTTAACCTTTATAATCAAGCTTTTATCATCACCGTTCTCTTAAAAATACACTCGTGTATGCTACCAGTGGATACATATTTTGCAAATCTAGTGATTCTCTTTCATTCTTCACATGCCCCTTGGCATCTCCGGTGCCAAGCAATACTATTAATTATTTCATCTTGTAATTCCCATGTCCTAAATTCTTTATAATCATTCCTTTTCTAGCTACTCGTTCTGTTGTCCTTCAATACTGATTCTTTTCCCACATACTCCCATACACTTATTTACTCTCATACTCATCTTCATTTACTTCTGTTCTCCAATCTTACGCATTGCCCTTTCTGGTTAAGGCTAATAACTTCCTCTAAATCTTTGATGCCTTGTTCTCATGTCCCTTTGATTATTATTTTTTCTCTGTATCTACTATCTTCAATTGTTCTTGCTCTATCAACTGCCTTTTATGGTAACATATTCAAATTTCTTTTTTTTTTTTTTTAAAGATTTTATTTATTTATTTGACAGAGAGAGACACAGCAAGAGAGGGAACACCAGCAGGGGGAGGGGGAGAAGGAGAAGCAGGCTCCCCACTGAGCAGGGAGCCCAATGTGGGACTTGATCCCAGGACCCTGGGATCATGACCTGAGCCGAAGGCAGTCGCTTAACCAACTGAGCCACCCAGGCGCCCTCAAATTTATTTCTTAAAAGCAAAAGTACAAGACCAACAAAAGAGTCACTTAACACTGTGTCTCTGCTTAGCCACCAATCTATCGTTTCTTTTCCTGACGCTTTATTTCCCAACTTGTTTGTTCTCACTGTCTCACTTTTGAGCAACTGAAGTCTGGCTTTCCCTCAGACTCCTTGCTCAAAATAATGTCACCAGTAGGCAGTTGATGAATGCAGTAGGTCTGTTTTATTAAAATTCACTGCAAAGTTTGACACTGTGATTGCTCCCTTCTCAAAGAGCAAAACAAAACAAAAAAAGCCAAACACCTTACTCTCTTAACTTATATGACACCACACTGTCTTGGTTTTTAAATTTTTTTTGACTTTTTCCTCCCCATTTCTTTTTCTGTGAGCAGCTCCTCATCAATCCCCTCCTTAAATCTTAAATAATAAAGATATGATGAATAATAGCAATAGCTAATATTTCTGAACACTCCCACTATGCCAAGCAGTGCTTTATTTAAGCATCCAGATATTCAAATGGGAGGCTTTCTGTCTTTCTCTTTAAAGGGAGGCTAATTAAGTGAGGTGTAAGACTTTATTCACAGAAAGTGCTAAGACATAATCCAACTAATAAGTCCTACGTTAGTTCAAGCTCCATTTTTAAGACTCTACAGAGGTTGAGGTGGTAACCATTCCATGTATGAAGGCTGGGGTGATTACCATTCAGTTGAGCCAAGTGAGATGAGCTTCAGGGAAAAACACTTAAGAGAGCTTGATGTATTTCCTCTAGAAGCTGAAGGATGTAGAGTCTGATGTCTAAAAGACACAGCTGTGGCTAAAGATGCGCCTGCCTCTGTAGTAGATTAAAGGGTTGCATGGTAGGCAAGCTTCAAGTCCTCCAATGTAAAAAAAAAAAAAAAAAAAAGTTGGTAATTTTTTGAAGCCCAGGTCCCCAGGTGGTGAATTAATGAGAGACAAATTGGAGGATTGATTCCAAATAAGAAACTGAGAGTGAATCAAGTAAAACTGAGGAAAAGGGTTCTTTGAGAAAGTCATGAACTTACTCCAGAAGGGTCACTGATTGTGTATTTGCCATTCAGAAAGCCCTGACCATAGATGACAACTGTGTCAACCACATTCCACCGTGATCTTACGTTCCAGTTTTAGTTTCCCAGGCTCTGACTCTGGGAGAGTCAGGAACTGTTGCTATGAGTATAGGATGTCAGCATAAAGGGAGACCACAGTGTTCACATCCTCCATTGCAGACTTCAAAGCTTGAAATAAGCCTGAACTGAGTGAAAGGGGTGAGCTTTAGGTGGGATAGAAGCTTGGGGCTGTTCCTGTATGGAACTAGAACTATGAAATTGTTAGACTATTTAATTCCCAAACAAAAGGACCGATAGTTTATTTTCTAAGCATGAACAGAAAAACTAAGACACCTGCCTGAAAGTCTATTTGGGGTTCATTTCTTCACCTGAGGGAATCAGGAGACATAACAAACAATATTGATTTCTGAATCCAGCTCTTTCATTAAACTGGTTAGATGTATCATCTCAGTTAATCCTCACAACATTCCAATGAGGTCGTTATTATTATTCCCATTTTACAGATGATACAACCGAGGCACAGAGAGGTTAAGTAACTTGTTCAACACCACACAGTTGGTAAGTGGTACTCACCAGGATTTTATTCATGGCTTACTTTTGTTTTACTCTGAGCTATCGCCTTCATTTCATTATGCTCATTGGATATAAAGAAGTATTAAACTTCTCTGGAAACTTTCTTTATGAGACATGGGCCATTGAAAGTATTTCTCATGACTACTCCTAAGTTTTAATAAGGCAAATGACATTATTATGAGTGAAATATGAGAAGATTATTAGAGCTCATATAATTAAATAAACATAATTATTTAAGGATCTCAAATCTTTATAATATCATAACTTTACCTTTTAATGTATTGAGCATACTTTATAGCCCATCAGATACTTTTTATAAGCAAGAAAGTATGGGTTGCATGGAAAAGTATTTAACAAGAAATAATAGTACCTGGATTTCAGTTTTAACTTTGCTAAACCCCATGACACAGGACAACCATTGAACTTTTGAGACTTCTGTTTACTTACATGTGAAAGGATAATTCTAGTTCTCTCTAATATGTTGAATACTTTTGCTAATTTCAAATGATTACAAAGGGCGTACACTTTAGCTTTATTGATTTAATCATAACCATTTAATCAACAGTTACGACTTATACAACAAATATTTTAGGGCCTACTCTGGGTCAGGTTCTATGCTTAGAGTGTAGTGTTGCTGATATCTATGCTTTATTTTAAGACCTTGGCTAATTATGGTTCCTAGGAATATATTGTGGTAATAAGAAGGTAAGGCCTATAATCCAGTAAATATCATGTGTATTTGTAAATTCCTTGTAACTGAGGATTATCTCTAGTTATTCCATTGCCTTTTATCCTCTAATGTAATGAACTGTCCATGTTCCTGGAAAAAAGGCAGTTCCCTCTCGTGTGTCCAGAAATCATCCCCTCTTGCTATTTCAGAACAAAACTTTTCCCCTTCTTTTCCTACATCATCAGTGTATCCATCTTTAGTGCGTTATAACCAACAATATTCAATGTTCTTATATTTCTCCCATCTTAAAAAAAATTATATTAACAACTTCACCTTACGAAGTCACCACCCCATTTCTTTCCCTTTACAGCAAAACTTAAAAAAATTATATACACTCATTATTTCTCATTTCTCTCCACATTTTCTTCATTTTCTCTTGAATCCATTCCAGCTAGGCATTTACCCCCTAAACTTCCATCTACTCTGCTTTGTGAACATTATCTATAATCTCCACATTGCTAAATGCATTGGTCAGTTCTCAGTCTCATTCCTGTTAATCAGCAGTTATTACCCACTTTTCTGAAACACTTTCTTCATTTGGCTCCAGGGCAGCGCACTTGCCTACTTTTCCTCCTACCTCACTGGTCACTCCTCAGTGTTTGTTGTCAGACACTCCTAATCCTCCAGACCCATTAATGCTTGATGATTCCAGGACTCGGTACCTGTATCTTTTCTCTTTCCATCTAGGCTGACACAACTGATGATCTCTTCTATCTCCTGGCTCTCCATATCATCTAAATGTTGATGACTCTGGAATTAACATTTCTAATCCAGACATTTCCCGTGACCTTCAGACTCCTATTGTCAAATGCAGAAATTTAACATGTCCCAAATTGAGTTCATGATCTTCACTCACTCTTCTGCATCTCAATTAGTAGCCACGTCAATCTTCTGTTGACTTAGGCCAAAACCTGTGTTTTATTTCTTTCACACATTCAGTATTCCACCTCACAGTAAAGTCTCTCCATTTTATCTTCAAAATATATGTAGACTTGAACCCCAATAATCACCTCTACAGCTCCATCCTAGTCAGAGTCACCATCTCTTATCTGGATGAGACAGGATTTTCCTAACTGGCTCCTTGCTTATGTCCTTGTACCTCATCAGCCTGTTGCCAAAATAGCAACAAGAAAGATCCTGATTCTGATAAAAGGTAAGTCAAATTTTGTTTCACATCTGCTCAAATATTTGAGATCCTCCCCTCCTCCGTGTAAAAGCCCAGGTCTTTAAATTGGCCTAAAGGTCAAACAGCTGCCCCCTTCCCTTTTTCTGTCTGATATCATCTGCAGTTTTCTACCTCATCCACTCTACACCCACAATCCTGGTGTCCTTTGCTGTTCAACATGTCAGGTATTCAACTGCCTTAGGGACTTTGTACTGGCTATTCCCTAGGGCTGGAAAGTTGTCCCCCAAACAACCATGTGACTGGGTCTCTCAACTCTTCAGGGATTTTCTCAGATACCATCCCCTCAGTGTGGCCATGCCTGATCAATGTATTCAAAGTTAAAATAGCTCCCTCCTTAATATTTCCAATCCCTCTTTTCTGCTTTTTCTCCATAGCACTCATAACCATCCAGCACAGTGTATACTTTATTTCTTTGCCTTGTTTATTGTGTATTTCTCTCTCCGTTAGTCTCTGTTCCATGAAGCCAGGGATTCTTTTCTAATGTTTTACAGCTGCATTTTCTGCCCACAGCAGTATCTGGCATGCCCTCTTGTTCAAAAGTACTAAATAATGAAATGAAAACAAAAGTCATTCTTTTGCTTGTTGAACATGTTCTCTTTGGTATCTACTTGGTGCTTATTTGGTAAGTCTCATATAGCCATAAAAAAATTAGACAACATATATTAAATATCTTGATAGAACAAGAAAACAAATCAATTTATAGAGCATTATAGCTAAGATGTTGATAACACTAAAGTCATAGTATATATGAGTCTGGTGTGGATATTACACCTCAAAGGTCCTTCTAGAATGAAGTGGGTTTATGTCAAGAGATTGTGGCATTTTTAGTATTTTATAAATCAGAGCAAGAGAGATCAGAATGTAAATGGCTTGCTTTGAAGGTATGAGTAAAAGATAGTAGTCCAAGTTTTTTTTTTTTTTACTTCAAATTCCATTTCTTTTCACACTTTCATGTTCTTTTATTAAAGAGTTTATTTCCTAAATTAAGCCAGCTTTCATGAAAGAAGTGGCGTGGATAACTATGAGATGCTATGATACTACTCCCACTCTTTGAAATCTATATCTGACTTTCATTTCATGGAAGGACAAAAATAAAAGTAGAATATTTTGGTTAGTTTTTCTTTTTGAACAGTTTACCTTTTAATTATTGAGTCTTTTCCTTTCTTTCCTTTTTTTTTTTTTGCTTGCTCTTATTCTCGTTCTCTCAGAAGGAATGATATCAACAGAAAAACAGCCATTAGTATTCTCAATATGAATTTCTAACTTGAGTATTCCACTAAATTTTATAGTCTAATTTGATGTACTTAATACTAGCATGCATATGATTAATTTGTTTTTATTAATCTTTGAAGAAAAATTTTAGATTCAGTAACAGAGACATTGAAATTTACACTGTTTACTTTTTCTGGATCTTTCTCCTCAGAACCTTATGGCTCAAGGCAGATAGCAGCCATCACAATGTTCTAGTTTGGAAAAGAGAAAGAGTTTAGAACTATAGTTGTAGAATGCTTTACAAGCATGACTATCACACTCTATCTAATTGTATTATACATCTTTGCATTGATTTCTGCTACTTAATTAGTTTACAAAATAGTAGCTCTCTATTAACTTATATATCATAGACCTTTGGAGGCACCTAAAATTTGTTGTCTGGTTACTTAACAGTCAAGATTATGTGAATAATTCTTAGTGAAGATTAGTAGATCAAAGGAACATGGTGCTTGAATTTTAAATCATTCTTTGCATTGCAACTGAGTTTGTGACTCTAATTTTTTTTTTTTTTTTTAAAATACAGATCTACTAATTTCCCCCAAATGTGACAGAATGTCTTCCTTGGGCCTTGAATTTGGACACATTTCTCCCAAAATGAAAATTTTAAATACTTTTTTGCCTCCCAAGAAGTGAGATCCTTGATACTGGAACTTGGGATAGGTGCTATGGGAAAAAGGTAAATATTCCTCTAGACTCTCCCTCCCAGGAGAAGTTCAGGAGATCTCAGATTGCCTGCAAAGGCTGGTGTAAGGATTGACAGTTGTTCTTACGGTATTCAACATAAGATGAAGATTTCTGCTTTGAAACATTACTCTGCCGGCAAGCCCACGTTAATCTTGATGTTAATTAGAGGAAATTGTTCAAAAATGGATGTGATTAGAATTTGGCACCACATTGTTTTATATTAAACTAATTTTCCTGGATTATTCTTACTTATGATTCTCCTTTTATGCCTAGTTTTAGGGTAATCTGCTTCAAATAAAATATGTAATATTTTGGCTCAAAATTTATTATATATTTGTGTGAGAATTTAGAATGTGCATTTATGCTTTAGTGACTTACAAAAGATCATTAAGTGATGAGTTTTAAAAAAAATTGGGTGTTAATTTAAAATTTTTCATGATAAAATCTTACCTAATGATCTATTTCTAAGATAAAGGAGATAAATCAGTTCCAAATAATAACAAGATTATTTTATCTTTATTAATTTTGTATATGAGAAGCATTATTTAATAATATTTATACAAAATGTCATTTTAAAAATTCTGTTAATTAATTGCCTGATCTATTCTCTCATCAGAATATGATCCTATGAACTATATACAATCTGCACAAAACAATCCATGGCAGTTGACATTGCTTGAGTTAGAAGAAATTTATCAATTAATATCTTTTTAGTAGAAAAGATTAGATCTCTGAAATCACTTTTTTAAATAATGTTGTTAGGGAAATTTAATTTTTCTTCTAAAAATGTAACTTCATCTTTACAGCTCCAAGTCTAAATTTCTATGTTGGTATAATTACAAATTTTAATGTCTCCCACTATGATTATAGATTTTCTATTTCTCCTTGCAGTTCTATTAATTTTTACATATGTTTTGAGACTGTTTTTAGTTGCTTTCTACTATATCATTATTTTGTTTTCCTGGCCAATTGAAACTTTATCATCATGAAGTGACTGCTTTTATTCCTAGAAGGGCATTTTCTCATAAATTCTACATCATTGTTTTATTTTCCTGGCCAATTGAACCTTTATCATCACGAAGTGACTGCTTTTATTCCTAGACAGGCATTTTCTCATAAATTCTGCTGTCTGATTTTAATTATATGATAGAGGATTTCTTTTTTGTTAGTCTGTACTGTACACGTTTATCTGTCCTTTTACTTTCAGTGTGTCTGTGTTTCTATGTGTATTATGCACAGAAAGCAAATGGTTCTTCAGTTTTATTTGTGTGCAGTCTGACAACTTTCTATTTTAATTATTTGGTCTCTTTATATTTACTGTGATTACTTGACTGTGCTTAATATAGTGTCTTAGTAAGGGCTATTTTCCTTGTCTTTTTGTGTTCCATTTATTAACCCTTCATGCTTCCTTTTGAATTGATTGAATACATTTTTTTATTATTCAATTTCCCCCTCTATTATCCTGTCAATTTTATACTGTTTTGCTATTCCTTCTTTTTTTTTTAAGATTTTATTTATTTATTTATTTGAGAGAGAGAGAGAGAGAGACAGTGTGGGTGGGTACGAGCAGGGGGGAGGGGCCGAGGGAGAGGGAGAAGCAGACTCCCTGCCCGATGCGGGACTCTATCCCAGGACCCTATCCCAGGACCCTGGGATCATGACCTGAGTTGAAGGAAGACGCTTAACTGACTGAGCCACCCAGGCACCTGTTTTGCTCTTCTTTTAACAGTTAATATATAAATTGTGATGTGCAAACTCAGTATGCTGAAGCGTAATGTTAATGTGTATTTTCCTGCCTTCTAATATCATGTGTGTGATGCAAAAGATATTATTTTGTAGATTTATACAGGCAATATTTCTTTAGATTTATTCACACATTTACCATTTATGTTACTAATTCCTCTTTCTGGATCTTGAATCTTCCATTTGATTATCTTTCTTCTTTCTGAAGAACAGCCTTCAAAATTTCCTTTAGTATAGAGGATGTAATTTAGTACAGATGAGTAATTTCTCAGCTTAGGACTTTCTGAACATATCTTTATTTTACCTTTATTCCTAAAGGATGTTTTCACTGGATATAGAATTTTAAATTAGCGGTTATTTTCCTTTGGCATTTTTAACATGTCATTTTATTCTGACCATCATTCTTGCCATTGAAAAGGCAGTTGTGAATTTAATTATTGCCTCTTTGAGGGTAAATAGTCTTCTGTTTTTCTTTTTGGCTGCCTTAAAGAATTTTTTTTAAAGAAGTTTTAATATTGTGTCCTTACAATGTATGTTTTATTCTTTTCTGTTCTGGGCTTATAGGGATTATTGACATTGTAACTAAATGCCCTCTATTAGTTTGGGAACATTTTTACTCTTTTTTAAATTCAGTTACATTCCATTTTTACTCTAATTCTAGAATTCCACTTTCCATTTGTTTATTCTTCTCATTTTATCTTTTATGCCTCTTACACTCATTTCTGTATTTTCTATTCCTTTATCTATGATTTATTATGAATTTTTTTGTACCCACCTTTTGGGTCACTAATTTTCTCTACTGTATCTAATTTAATGTTGAATCTATTTATTTGGTTCTCTGTCGTGTTTATTGTCCTTTCTGATTTTACAATTTCATTTGTTTTGTTTTTAAATTCCAGTTTCCTGTGAAATTTTACAATCTTTTATCACCTTGAACACTATAAGCATAGTTATTTTAAGTCTTTTAGATAACTTCAATATCTGGGACTCCTATGGTCTGTTTCTGTTGTTTACTATTTATATTATCATTTGTTCTTATTGTCTTGTCATCTCATGTTTATGGTTATTTTTGACTATGGGGCAGACATTTGATTTGTAAAATTGTTAGTAGAAGTCACTTTAGTTCTAGAACTATATTATCTTCTTCCAGAGGGAATATGTATTTATTCTGGCCAGGTGTCTAGGAAAACAGCAATCCTCATTTACCTTTATCCAAATAATTCCTGGGGTGATCCATCATCCAGGGATATTCCTTCTAGAGTATAGCCTTTCAGAGTCTCAAATTCAAATGAAGAGGATTCCCTAGAGCCACTTTATCTTATCAGAACTTGACTCTAACTCCTGCCCCTCTAGCCCTATGAAGCTGTCAAATGTGCTAAGCTAGTCCCTTTAAAACTAGGAAAAAAAAATAAAAAATAAAACTAGGAAAAATTATCAGACCTAAATGTCCAAGACCTAACTTTTCTCCTGATCCCAATTCTTCACTACTTTCTTGCTATATTAGGTCATAAGTGAATTTTATATATATATATATATATATATATATATATATATATATATATATATATATAATCTGATGTTTTTAGTTTTCCTTATCAAGAGAGCTAGTCCAAACTGCATGGTCTGACATTACCAGAAGCAGAAGTCCATGAGCTGTAATGAGTACAATAAATGTAATTAATTGAAAAGAGACCTGAAAGCAATTTTCTTAAAATAAATATGCTTATTTCTGTGGAAAAGTTAAGCAATTATCTTTCTTAATTCATTTTCTAGTATACTCCTAGTCCTGTTATATATTCCTGCTAGGCTTCTGGATGTCAGTAACTGTTTCAACAGTGTTGAAAAATAATCTCCTTTCTTCCAACATTTCCTCCTTCAAATACATCATCCTCACAGCTGCAAAATTATCTATTTAAAACGCAAATCTGACTTTGCCACTCCTTTCTTAAAATGCTTCCATATTCACTAAAAGCAAAGCAAAACAACAACACAAACACTATTAGAACCAATAAACCAATTCAGCAAGGTCACAGGATTAAAGATGACTACACAAAAATTGATTGAGGTGACCAATGATTAAACCAATATTAAAGATGATATGTGATAGATGTATGAAAATGATAGGAGTATGTAGATAATGCATAAAAGCAAGGGTCAACATAATGTAATGGGGCAAGAGAATAAGCATTTGTTGGTCATGTATTATATTTCCAAGTATTACATTAGTTGCCACTTTCAAATATTTTATTTTATTCTCATAAGAGTCCTGAAATCAATCTCTTTAATTCTGTTTTATACATAGTAAAATAAAATCTCAGAAAAGTATGTTTCTTACTCTCACATTACTGATAAGTGTCAAAAGCAGGATTTAGATTAAAGTTTCTCTGATTTCATTTCATTTCATTTCATCTTATTTTTTTGTGGTAAGTAAGGGCACTTAACTTTACCCTCTTAAGTTTTTTTTTTTTTTTTTTTTTTTTTTTTTAAGTGGGCTCCACAATGGAAACCCAGTGTGGGGCCTGAACTCACAATCATGAGACTGAGACCTGAGCTGAGATCAGGAGTTGGACAGTTAATCAACTGAGCCACCCAGGTCCACCCCCTCTTAAATTTTTTTAAACTGCAGAGTACAGTATTATTAACTGTAGGCACAATGTTGTACAGCAAATCTCTAGAATTTATTCATCTTTCATAACTAAAACTCTGTATCATTATATCTTTAAAATGCAACTTCCCTTACAGCACATAAGATTTTAGAGTCAAAGATAGTTTTTTGGGAAAAAAAAAAATCATTATATTTCTTTATTTAGGAAAATAATTTTATTTTTGCCCAAACTATAAAATTGCTTTAAGCTGTCTTTTGATTAATTATATTTATTGTACTCTATTCTTGCTCTTTTCCTATACTGAACTTGCCCATCTGTGTTAACATAAGTAAATATTTATTGTTAGAAACCTGTATGCATTATTTTTACTCAAGATGTTGTCTATAATTGCATTCAGGGTTGCAGTTAAGTGTTCAGCAACTATTTAAATGCCACTTTTGTTTAATGTATTTGAATGTTTGTATCATTCCCGTATTCATTTATCCATTTTTATATTTTTCATTTTGCTTTCATCCATTGGCCTGATGGAATGTAACCTTAAGTAAACTTTCTAAGAAAGGTATTTGAGTAGTGCTATATTTTCTGAACACTTAACATGTATTACAGTGTCTATTGACTTTATATAAGGTCAAATTTCATGTGATATCCACCTGTTTCATACTATATATCATACTGTGATAAAATAGGTAAAATAATGGGCTTTCATCTTCTCATTGTAATTTGTTTTCTAAAGGTTTTTGGAACTGCTCTTCATGCCCCCCTGTACCACTAACTCTTCAGAGTAGTGACTAGAATCAGAAACAGAAATGATAGCCTCTGAGAGTTTATGTTCCAGGTACAGTTCCAAGATATATCTATGTAAATATGTCATATATATTATATAACTAACTTTCTTTGAACCACCACAATATGGACTACAGGTACTGTAATTTTACCCCTTTTACAGCTAAGGAAATTAACATAGAACAGGGTTAAGTCACCTTCCCAGGCTGCAAAGGTAGTGTGTACTAGAGTTCCAATTGTAACCATGATAGTCTAATTTCTGAGCTCTCGCGGTGAGCACCACTCTACATGGATATACTCATATACTGATAGACAACTTTTAATACCATTTCAAACTTACTTATTTTTAAACTAACTGATATGTCCTAAGAGGAAAGGCTAAGGTGTTTTTCAGATACGATACTGGCAAAACAAAGCCCTTTTGTCAAACTTGAGACACCAAACTCTAGAAGAGTGTAGGCCTTGATGTACAAAGAAAAGCATTGCCTGTGAAATTTGAAGTTTTGGTTTCAAGTTACGTCAATGTCTTGAACCTCTCTGTGCCTTGCAGTCTTTGTTTTCGAAGAGTTAGTGAGGTTCATATCCATAGCCAAGAAAAATCAGCAAAAAACTACTGAACCTTCAGATTTAAGTATTTCACATTGTCATGTGGAAAAATGGAAAGGGACTCTGGAAAGTTACAGTTCCAGTCTTAGTCCTTCCAGACGGACCAAAGATAGCCTTCTTTTAACTGCTAGGATCAGATAGGAAAAGAAGAAAGGGAGATGAAAGAGAAGAAAGCATTTTTTGAGCAGCCAGCACCAGGCCACCAGAGCAGCCTCCAAAGACAGACTTCTGAAGGCAAAGACCGAGCTTCAACTGAACTTTGTTGATGCCAGTGACGTTGCTGTATGAAGTGGCGGTAGTTGTAATCAGAGTAGCAATACCAGGATGGCAGGAGCCCCAGAGATGTAATGGCTTCAGCAAAGATTGTTGGCTCTTCTTTGTTATCATTAAAGAGTAGCCTGTTAAGTGCTGGGGCGCTTGGGTAACTCGGTCTGTTAAGGGTCTGACTCTTGTTTTTGGCTCAGGTCATGATCTCGGGGTTGTGAGATCAAGTCCCATGTGGGGCTCTGTGCTCAGTGGGGAGTCTGCTTTAGATTCTCTCTCTCTCTTGCCCCCCCCCCACTTGCATGCACACTCTCTCTCTCAAATAAATAAATAAAAAGAGTACCCTTTGAGCACTGAACAATTTCACTGTGCTTTAAAAAAAATGGCATCTATTTCTTCTCTTGGTTGTTAGAAGCTTTTCAGAAGCAAAGCCTGTATTTAATTCAACTTTGCTATGTCTAACACTGTACATTATGTAACATATTGTAACTTTCCTGCAAATTTTTGGTAAAGTGGGATGGGCAAAAGTCAGTTTCAATGAGTTTAAGAGAAAATGAATTGAGTAGAAATAGAGATTTCAAGTATAAGGAGATATTTCAAGGATTTTGCTATAAATAGGAAGATATAAACAGATGATGGGGAAAATGGAATCAAAAGAAATACATGTTTTTTCTTTTCTTTCAAGATAGAGTAACAGGATGTTTTTACACTGATGGATGCTGATGAGAATAATCTCCATAAATTTTTGATGTATAAAGGTGGGGGGGACTTCCTGGAGTTAAGTCTTTAAGGAGGTGGAAAAGGAAGATAGTGGGAATGGCTTCATTAAGTGCCATTTACATATTTTTTCTTTTTTTAAGATGTTATTTATTTATTTGACAGAGAGAGCAGGAACAGGGGGAGAGGCAGAGGGAGAAGCAGGTTCCCCGCTGAGCAGGGAGCCTGACGCGGGACTCAATCCCAGGACCCTGGGATCATGACCTGAGCCAAAGGCAGATGCTTAACCGACTGAGCCACCCAGGTGCCCCTACCTATTTTTTTCTATGATAGTAAATGAGATATATGTCAGTAGAGGTACTTGTAAGTGGGCAGACAGGATTAGGAAGTCTGTGGAAGTTTTCTGCCAGTTGCTTCAATTTTCTCAGTGCAGTAGGGAGCAGGGCATCAGTTGAGAGTGAATATAGGAAGGAAGTTAGACGTTTGAGGATAAAAGATATGAGATAGTTTTCTAAGAGTGTGAAAGAAAAAATGAAATACAATATAGAGTATGATTGCTGGAAACTATTAACAACCCCTTAAGGTTTATTATAGCATCTATTATTTACCTATTATTATATTTTCTTTTTTTGCTTTGTGTGTATGCTTTCTTCTCTTTGTTTTTACTTGACTAGAATATTCAAAAGGTTATCTCTTTGTTTCTTTTCAATGAACTGTTATTTGACTTATCAGCTGTATGATTTTTTCTTATTTATCATTTTAAAATGTTTTATTTTTGTAGGTTTTTGTTATTCTTTTTCTAACTATGAATTGGGTATTTAATTCACATATTTTCCGTGTTTCTTCTTCATTAATAGGAGTATTAAGTCTTTCCCCCCTCCTAAGAACTGTTTGGTTTCTCTCCATTAGATTCAGATATATAGTATTTAAAATATTCTGTAGGGTTTTTTTTTTAAAGATTTTAATTATATATTTGAGAGAGGAGAACACACATGAGTGGGGGGGAGGGGCAGAAGGAGAGGGAGAAGCAGACTCCCTGCTGAGCAGGGAGTCCAACAGGGGGCTCTATCCCAGGACCCTGAGATCATTACCTGAGCCGAAGTTAGTTGCTTAACTGACTGAACTACCCAGGTGCCCCTAAAATATTCTGTAACTTTACAAAATTAAATGATTGATTACATAATTTTGATTTTCAGATGACATTTTTAGATTATTTTCTAATTAGTATTTCTATCTATAGTGCGTTGTGATCAGAAAATGTGGTCTCTACTACTGCCATCTTTCAAATTACTGATTTTTTTGTGTTCTAATATGGGAAAATTTATGAACTAAGGGAATTTGGGAATAAAACTCCATTGTTTTTTAAGGTATAGAATTCAATGTATATATCGTGTAGACCTATCTTATTTGTTATTATTAAGTTCTTCTAAATTGTTATTTAATTTTTGTTCGCTTGCTCTCACATGAACTGAGAAGAACCTGAATTAATTATATAGGCAATTTAAGAACATTTTGTCATTCCTTATAATTATAGGGCTTTCAGGTTATCAGCCAGGCATAACATAATGTCATTCTGAAACTTATAATAAGTAGAATAATTAACGATCACTATTAACAACAATCTTTTAAAAGAGGATATTCTATAAATCTTTTAATATTATTTTTAAGATTATTCAAACTTAAGATAAACAGTTGAAACCAAGGCAAAAGATGACTGGAAATACTCTCATATGAAACAGTGATATTTTCCATTTCATTTTTCTTTTATTTGCAGATAGCTCCATTATTTAAAATAAGCAAAGGAATAATAGTTTGAAATTGCCTAAAATGTGCTTCAATCTCAGACATTTTAGTTGACAATTTAGTTAAAATTAACAGCAAATATCATTTATAACTTATCTCATTTTCAGTCTTGAAGGAGAAATGTCTCTTAATTTTACCCTCTAATTTGTGCTTTCAGATATAAAGCACCTTAAGTGGGGGAAAATTATCCCATTGTAGTATGCAGAATTTTCTCAATGAGCTTGCTTTATAGACAGAAATTCTAGAGTGTCTTTTTATTTCAAAATTTGCATTATAATAGATGTTTTTGCAAGAACTTAATGCACTCAACTGGAAGCTTTTCAGTGTGTATAGGGAATTGTATTCTACTGAGCGATGACATGATTTTTTTTTTTTTTAATAAAGAAAAGTAATTATTTTCTTGGATACCTGCGGAATGTACTAGAATTGGAGTACCAAGGACAGAATAGGTGACGATAATGATAGTTAAGATTATATTTCATTGATCCCCCTAGGTACATCAATATGGACAGTTTTCTACAGAGTGATTCCTGCTAGTCATTATTTTTGTGACACTTAAAAATATATTAGCTTTCTACTTAGTACTTTTTTTAGTTTTACATATTTAAAACTAAATGTAGGTGTGTCACAAATCATCTCATTTAATTATCACTAAAACCTATGAGGCAGCTCGTGCAGTCTTGCAGTTGCATTTTCTGTAGACCAACCAACATTTCCTCTTTATGTTTTATATTCAACTGCAAGCAGAAAGGGTGCTATGAACTAGTTGGTATTTTGAGATGTTAATTATAGGTTTCAAAGGGGATGCATGGAGTTAGTGGAGCAGTGAAATATGAGGCAGCGAAGAAAAGGCACAATGTATTCGTAACCTTTGTTTTCCTGAACATGTTTGCCTACATGCTTTAACCTGTGCATATGTGCAACTAAACTTTTAATTGAAGCTAGCCACAGATGATAGAAGGTTATATCCTCAGGCCGGGTTCTGTTGTTTGCCGTTATATATTGCCAACTGATGTGTAATTCATGTATATCAGAAACCTGACAAGTTGAAGAGGTAATTAGTTTCCCTTATGCTTGTTGCACTGCACCTGTAAACTCTCAGAAGAGAAATTTGAAAATAAATCACATCTTGGCAAAGCAGCAAGACCAGCTTAGATAAGCATCAAGTGGGCAGGTTTCTCAGAACAGGAATCTTCCTTAGGAGGGTTGGAATGAGGCAATCTGGAAAGTCAATATTAAGAATTTGGGATAATAGGGCGCCTGGGTGGCTCAGTTGGTTAAGCGACTGCCTTCGGCTCAGGTCATGATCCTGGAGTCCCGGGATCGAGTCCCACATCAGGCTCCCTGCTCAGCAGGGAGTCTGCTTCTCCCTCTGACCCTCCTCCCTCTCATGCTCTCTGTCTCTCATTGTCTCTTTCACAAATAAATAAAAAAAAAATCTAAAAAAAAAAAAAAAAGAATTTGGGATAATAAAAACCCAAATAACCTTGGGATAATAAAAACCTAATATTAAGAATTTGGGATAATAAAAACCTTCCTGTGTAGAAACTGGAATTTGTCTGAATTGGTTTCCTGATTTGCATTTGGGAAGGCAAATAGAAGAAAATAACAACTGTTTCTCAAGGGACTTTGCAATGGGAAGCTGAAGTTTAATATAGGAAGTGAGACAGTTGCTCTTTCTCTCATGGGGTTCTGTGATGTTAGATAATACTTTGTTGATAAATGAGGAATTATTTTTTATAAATTTTTGAAGGAAATCACAGAAGCTTTGTTACCTTTTATCACATAAATACATTAAAAAGGTTAATACAGCTTTAGCCAATTTAGATTTGGAATATTAAGAGAATCCTCATTAATAATGACTTGATGGACAGTAAACATGGTTTAGAGAAAAACCTATCTCAAAGGCACGTTGATATACATGACATCAAGTTCTTATTATTGTATAGTGTATTCTAAGATTATTGCAAGGTTTCAACCACTTTTGGTTAAGATTAAATTTGCCTGGAAGATGGGAGTTGAGGAAGAGTGTGAGGAGTGTGTCACATCGCAAAACTCATCTGGGTTATACCTACGCTCTCAATATTGCATCATCTATGTGAAGTTTTGCATTAAAACAATATTATTGTAGAGATAAATGCTATAGAAAACCTTTTCTCTGAAAACCTGATGCATTTTCCCTTCTGGACAGTAGGAACAATTATAAATCACAGATTTAAGCTAGTGACCTACACCTATCACTACAGATACTTTCTGGTTTGGCAACACATTGTTTTAAAAAGTAAAAATAGCTAATATTTATTAAGCCCTTATAATACATCAAACACTCAGTTATCCCATTTAAATCCTTACAAAACCCCTTTAAGTTGATAATTACAGGTGACTCAAACAACATAGGGGTTGGGGCACCAATCCCCATGCAGTCAAAAATCTGTGTATAACTTTTGACTCCCCAAAAACTTTAGTGATAGCCTACTGTTGACGAGAAGCCCTACTGATAATATAATCAACTAACATGTATTTTGTATGTTACATGTATTATACACTGTAATCTTATAATAAAGTAAGCTAGAGAAAAAATGTTATTAGTAAAACCATAAGAAAGAGGAAATACATTTACAGTGCTTTGTGCATATTTATTGAAAAAAAATCTGCATTTAAGTAAACCACATGGTTGTTCAAGTGTCAACTGTATTATTTTGTTTTCCAGATGAGGTGTAGGGAGACTTACTGTCATGTTCAAGGTAAAACACCAGTAAATGATAAAGCCAAGGCATAAGCTCAGGCAGTCTGATCTCAGAGTTAACATTTTTTTTTAACCTACCAACTATGAATTAATTTCCAAGTTTTAAATTTGGGAAATTTTTATATCTGCAATTCTAGTTTCTCTTAAAACTTGGATAATCTTGTGACTAGATCAGTATTTATTCATGGAAACAATGATTTTAAACTGAGGAGCAACTGGACCTTTAGACACATTTCAGTAGGGCTATCACAATTGTACTCATGGGAGCTGAGAACGTGAATGATGAAAGTGATTGTGTTCTCTTCATTTTGATTATTAGGATATTCAGAACATTTGTGACTGAGTAGCAGTTTTTTTCTTCCTTCTGGTATTGAATTGTAATGTTCATAGCTCTCTAATGAACATAATTTGTTGTGTGCATTTCTTTTTAGGCATGACAAATTCTTTGTAGGATGCTTTATTCGACTATTGTGCTAAAATCTCTTCTGTAATTGTATAAAGAACTTGGGTTTTAAATAGACATAAATTTTGTGATAAAGAATTTAAATAGATTGCCATGGAAGAGTATTAGAGCTTCTATAGTTAAGCTGTGTTATCCTTAAGTATATGAAATTTATGTAATTGAAAAAAATGTGGATCATATAGTATGGTGCTATATCATGAGATTATGAAGAAAAGGGTAGAGTTGCTTTTAGACAATAGTTGTAGTAAAATATTTTCCTAATGGCAAAATTGGGGGGATATGCTTTGTGAGATTCCTAATTACAGCTACCTAATCACTGGGGACAGTCTTAAAGCTCAGATTGCTTTAAGTGTGTGTGTGTGTGTGCGCGCGCGCTTATTAAGTGGAATGAAGTCAACATGTGTTAATGGAGTAAATATTCTGCACAATTCACTCTACCAGATATAGAAAGCATAGTAATCATAAGCCCTGCCCAGCTGGAGCTTAAAAATGCACTGAGGAATACGAAAGAGTTTAGAATATTTACAAAGCAAAATGTATAGTCCTGGAGAGCAGACCATGGCTAAACCAAATTAATCAGGGGAAGTTTTCTAGGAAAATCTCTGGGGTCAAGAATCTCCAGACTTGGTCTTATCTACACCTGTTTCCCCATTTTACTAGTGCTCTTACACTTTCCCCCTTTATTGTAGTACTGTCATTTGTAATAGCTGCAGCTAAGCAATATGAACTGTCAATATTTTTGTCTTGCTAAGATATGACCATTTATCTATTTTATAATCACCTGCTTGTTGCACTTTCCAATTTGAGATTTATGGGACATTTTTTTGTGCCAATTCTAATTTATTTGTTATTACTACCACACAGAAACATTTCATTTTTCTTCTGTGTATGTAACATTTTATCACTTCTAGGAGCTTTGATTGGTCAGAGATCTTTTAAGTAATGGAAGTTGATTCTAACTAAATAAAGTGAAAAAAAGAATTTATAAGTTGTATACAAAGCAGTGCAGTCTCAGAAAGGAAACCCAATAGTTAGGTCTCAGAAATACTAGGGACCAAAGAAAATACAGGGAGATGAGCAAGAAGGAAGGGACAACCAACAAGGTGTTTGCATTTGAGTTGAATCCCCTCCAGTTCTTTTCAGCTTTTCTGACGCTGTTCAAAATTCACATTCTCAGGTAAAAGAATTGAAGAAGCCCAAGTTGAGTGATAAGCTTACACCTTGGCTACAAGGGGGCAATACTTTCGTCAGTGGTCCTAGTGTGTGTGATGGAGAAGGGGTAGTGTTCCAAAGAAGCTGAAGTCTCATTAAGAGAAAGGCAGGATAAATGCTGTGCAGGGAAACTGATAGATGACATTCCTGCTGGAGTCTTAAATTCCACCCATTTTAGTTCCACTTACACGTGTGTAGCTCTTGGCTACACAAGAATTAAGTTAGTATATGCATTTGACATGCAGACACAAATGTATTTAGTGCCAGTAATTTCAACCAATCTTTCCTCCAAAAAACATTTTATAATCAGTTAGAGCTTTTTCTAGAACTATTTATCTTCCTAATTAAAGAATCCTGTTGAGAGTAACTGTCTGCACAGAAGTAAGAAACAATTAGGGGTTTGATTCTATTTGAAATTTAAGAGTTGGGCATATGTAGGCCATGCTTCCTCTCCAATTATATCACAGGTCACTTCACAGGACTTGTATTTGACCTCTTTTTTTTTTTTTTAATATTTTATTTATTTATTTGAGAGAGAGAAAGCACATGAGAGGGGGGAGGGTCAGAGGGAAAAGCAGACTCCATCCGAGCAGGGAGCCCAATGCAGGACTCGATCCAGGGACTCCAGGATCATGACCTGAGCTGAAGGCAGTCGCTTAACCAACTGAGCCACCCAGGCGCCCTGTATTTGACCTCTTAAAGTGGAGAATGTCTGACTATGTTTACATTGCATTAAGTATTCTTGAGGTTTACCAATTCTAAATATGTTAGAAGGGATAAATTTGTTAATAAAATAGACATCACTCTTAAAGTGTAAGCAAAGGAAATAAATGCTCTTTCACACCCCAATATTCTATATATTTAAAGCAAAAATAATTAAATAAATTAAGCTAAGTGTTATGCATCAGAAATACACTATTTTGTTCATTTATTATTTATTTTTTTTAGAGAGAGAGAGAGCAGGGGAGGAAGGGGAGAGGGAGAAGGAAAGAATTTTAAGCAGTCTGCAAGCCCAGCACCAGCCTGATGCGGGGCTCGATCTCCCAACCTTAAGATCTTGACTCGAACCCAAATCAAGAGTCAGACACTTTTTTTTTTTTTTTTTAAGAGTCGGACACTTAACTGACTGAGCCACCTAGTTGCCCCAGAAACTACACTATTTTAAAAGTCAGAGGACATATACATTATTTTGCAATGACTTTGTCCCAACAGAATATGAAAGTATATATAATTGCAGAAAAGAATTGAATTTTTATTCATTTATCCTTTTAAGATCTATGGTTAAATGCTGTTTTAAATATTGTTTTACTTAACCTAAGATAAAGATGTTTAATTAAAAACTTTAACTCCTCCAAATGCATTAGTTTGACATAAATTTCTCTTTAATGTCATCAGTATCTCAGCATATTTAAAAAAAAAGAAGCATTTCTCAGAGTCCATAGTCTCTCATGCTTTGTCTCCCCCTCCAATTTCCCCCCCTTCATTTTTCCCTTCCTACTATCTTCTTTTTTTTAACATAATGTATTATTTGTTTCAGAGGTACAGGTCTGTAATTCAACAGTCTTACACAATTCACAGTGCTCACCATAGCACATACCCTCCCCAATGTCTGTCACCCAGCCACCCCATCCCTCCCATTCCCCACCACTCCAGCAACCCTCAGTTTGTTTCCTGAGATTAAGAATTCCTCATATCAGTGAGATCATATGATACATGTCTTTCTCTGATTGACTTATTTCGCTCAGCATAATACACTGCAGTTCCATCCACGTTGTTGCAAATGGCAAGATTTCGGGTTTTTTGATGGCTGCATAATATTCCATTGTATATATATACCACATCCTCTTTATCCATTCATCTGTCGATGGACATCTTGGCTCTATCCATAGTTTGGCTATTGTGGACATTGCTGCTATAAACATCAGGGTGCATGTACCCCTTTAGATCAGTACATTTGTATCTTTGGTGTAAATACCCAGTAGTGCAATTGCTGGGTCGTAGGGTAGCTCTATTTTCAATTTTTTGAGGAACCTCCATACTGTTTTCCAGAGTGGCTGCACCAGCTTGCATTCCCACCAACAGTGTAGGAGGGTTCCCCTTTCTCCACATCCCTGCCAACATCTGTCGTTTCCTGACTTGTTAATTTTAGCCATTCTGACTGGTGTGAGGTGGTATCTCACTGAGGTTTTGATTTGGATTTCCCTGATGCCGAGCAATGTTGAGCACTTTTTCATGTGTCTGTTGGCCATTTGGATATCTTCTTTGGAAAAATGTCTGTTCATGTCTTCTGCCCATTTCTTGATTGGATCATTTGTTCTTTGGGTGTTGAGTTTGATAAGTTCTTTATAGGTTTTGGATACTAGTCCTTTATCTGATATGTCATTTGTAAATATCTTTTCCCATTCTGTCAGTTGTCTTTTGGTTTTGTTGACTGTTTCCTTAGCTGTGCAAAAGCTTTTTATCTTGATGAAGTCCCAATAGTTCATTTTTGCCCTTGCTTCCCTTGCCTTTGGTGATGTTTCTAGGAAGAAGTTGCTGTGGCTGAGGTCAAAGAGGTTGCTGCCTGTGTTCTCCTTTAGGATTTTGATGGACTCCTGTCTCACATTTAGGTCTTTCGACCATTTTGAGTCTATTTTTGTGTGTGGTGTAAGGAAATGGTAAATGGTCCAGTTTCATTCTTCTGCATGTGGCTGTCCAATTTTCCCAGCACCATTTGTTGAAGAGACTGTCTTTTTTCCATTGGACATTGTTTTCTGCTTTGTCGAAGATTAGTTGACCATAGAGTCGAGGGTCCATTTCTGGGCTCTCTATTCTGTTCCATTGATCTATGTGTCTGTTTTTGTGCCAGTACCATACTGTCCTGATGATTACAGTTTTGTAATAGAGACTGAAGTCCAGAATTGTGGTGCCACCAGCTTTGCTTTTCTTTTTCAACATTCCTCTGGCTATTCGGGATCTTTTCTGGTTCCATACAAATTTTAGGATTATTTGTTCCATTTCACTGAAAAAAGTTGATGGTATTTTGATAGGGATTGCCTTAAATGTGTAGATTACTCTAGGTAGCATTGACATCTTCACAATATTTGTTCTTCCAATCCATGAGCATGGAAGTTTTTCCATTTCTTTGTGTTTTCCTCAATTTCTTTCATGAGTATTTTATAGTTTTCTGAGTACAGATTCTTTGCCTCTTTGGTTAGATTTATTCCTAGGTATCTTATGGTTTTGGGTGCAATTGTAAATGGGATTAACTCCTTAATTTCTCTTTCTTCTGTCTTGTTGTTGGTGTATAGGAATGCCACTGATTTCTGTGCATTGATTTTATATCCTGCCACTTTACTGAATTCCTGTATGAGTTCTAGCAGTTTTGTGGTGGAGTCTTTTGGGTTTTCCACATAAAGTATCATATCATCTGCAAAGAGTGAGAGTTTGACTTCTTCTTTGCTGATTCGGATGCCTTTTCTTTCTTTTTGTTGTCTGATTGCTGTGGCTAGGACTTCTAGTACTATGTTGAATAGCAGTGGTGAGAGTGGATATCCCTGCTGTGTTCCTGACCTTAGGGGGAAAGCTCTCGGTTCTAGAGGGGAAGGGGGTGGAGGAATGGGTTAGCCTGGTGATGGGTATTAAAGAGGGCACATATTGAATGGAGCACTGGGTGTTATACGCAAACAGTGTATCATGGAACACTACATCAAAAACTAATGATGTAATGTATGGTGATTAATATAACATAATAAAATTAAATTAAAAAGAAAAAAATAAAAATAAAAAAGAGGCATGACATAGAGATGAAAATTAGACTTCTATTTCAAGGGCATCTCCTCAGTAAGGACTAATCATCACACTAAGAAGTTTTTAATGGCAAATGATCAAGAAGCACTATTACGATCAGAAATTTGTATGTAGGAGATTGACATTTTTAAGGCAAAGCCAGAAACTTTAGAAATTATACTTTAAAAAAACAGAGTATGGCTTTGCATTGGAGATTATAAAAGTATTTTGATTTAATAGAGTTACTGGATGTAGTTACTTTACGTTAAACAACAACAACAACAAAGGGCTGAAGCAACTAATAAGCATTTTTATGAAGGCCAATACTAATATGAAATGGAATATTTCTTTCAAACTAATAGAAGCAACAGGCTATCATTAGTGTTATTGGCTATTCATGTGCAGTGTCATTTTCAGATTGCTTTATAACTAGTTACTGATTATCGTTCAAGGATGGTTTGCTGGTATCCATTCATCAACTTGAACATAAAATACTTTGCATTGGACCTAGTAAACTGACAATTTATGGAGCTATAGTCATCCTGGAAGTAGCTGACCATTGCATGTAAGGAAAATATGGCTCACTTTCTTGAAACCATGTCACCATTTCTCTTCCCCAAGGTGATGGAATTACAGCTAGCATAAATGCCAAGCTAATGCCGGACCATGAGCATGCATTCTCTGTACATCAGCCAGCTAGCTCTCATCCTCTCACGGTTTTCCCATTGATGGGATAACATTAAGATTCAGGACTTGAACAAATGAAACCTAATATACAGAAACTGTTCAAATATTTACAGCAGAATTTCCTTCAAATGTATTAAATGGGAAGTTGCTTCCCATACATTTTAGAACTCCATCCTTGTCTTTTAGATTCAATGAGATTTTTTTCACTGTAGAAATTCTCTAAAATTTGGGAGTTAGACCAGATGGCTTTTGAGAGAACTTTTGGTTCTAAAGAGATATCTTGTTTTCTCAGTGTAAGAGCTCAACACCCTACAGTGATCTACAAGGCTCTCTATATAATCTGCCACTGCCTCTTTCCTCTCTGGCTCAATTCCTACCTACCTCACTACCCATCCTTAACCACTTGAGCCACATCTACCTTCTCACTCTTCCTAGGACATTACAAGGCTAGTTCTATCATGAGTTAAAGTCTTCCTTTGTTCAGATAACTACATGACCAACACTCTTAATTTCGTCAGATCTCTTCTCAAATTTTATATTAATCCTAGAGGACTTCCTTGATCACTCTATCTAAAAGAGCAGTCCTTCTACCCACATCATTCTCTGTCCCCCTCTTTCATGTCATGACCTGGCATATTAAATGTTAATATGTTTAACATTTTCATCTCCCCCTTGTAGTGGATACTGTTAGTTCCCTGGCCAGATCCCACCTGCTAACAACTCCCAGATACTCTTGTCTCCTTGTCCAGACAGATTTGCCCTCAGGCCAAACAGGAGCGGCCTCTCCAGTGAGGCCATGCCCACCTGAAGATAAGAGTACAAAAAGTCCACCCCCTTCCCTCAAGGTGCAGCCAGTTGTGGTGCATTCCTACTGCAAATTTTCCCCATTGGATTACTGTGAAGCCAGTCCTCAGCTAAGACTATCTCTTGCTTAATTTTTACTGAATCTTGCCTCCTCCATTCCCCTCTTTCTCAGCCTCTGTTTCTATGGAACTTGACCTGGATACACTACTTTGGAATGTAAGCTGCCTGAGGTTAGACAATTTGTCTCCTTTATTCACTGACACATTCTCAGCACCTAGCCTGGCATTTATAAATACTTAAGTGATTTAGAATGACTGTCTTAGTCTTGAAGTCCCTAATTATTTTAGGTGATTTGAGCACTCATTCTGTATTGGGTAAAGACAGGCAAACAAACAAACAAGTGAAAGCCTCCCAGCTTTACCTTCTCCACTTGCAAACATCTTAATGTTCAATTAAAATGGGTTTCGTTAACATACATCTTTATTATTATTCTCAACCAACATTGGATTTTTTGAAGTTCTGTGTGATGATTTAGGCCAAACTATGACTTATGGGTCAAATCCAGCCCTGTTTGGTATTGCCCATAAGATAAGAATGTTTTTTACATTTTTAAATGGTTGAAAAAAGACTTAAAGAATAATAGGATTTCATGACACATGGAAATTGTATGAAATTCTAATTTCAGTGTCCGTGAATAAAGTTGTATTGGAATAGAGCCATGATCAGTTATTCATGTATTATCTATGGCTATTTTCATGCTACAGAGGAAGAATTTTTAGGAATTGCAACAGAGACTATACTGCCCACAAAGCCTAAAATTTTACTCTCTGGCCCACTGCAGGAAAATGTTTGCTGATCATTTTCTTTAGATGTAGACTCTCGTGGTGTCTCATGACCTCTTGGATTCTTATAAACACTTTCATTATCACTTTAGTCATGAAATGTCTTTAGTCCAACAAGACGTGTGACACCATACTTTCCCTATAATTATTTTCTGATCTCTTTCATTCAAGAAACACACTTTATTCTTTCCTTTTGGAAACTCCTTTTTTTTCCTGGTTAGCAGCTGCTACATGTCTAGCTGGTAACCTTTTCTTAGTCATCCAAAGCATTCACAACTCTCTCTGAGTATATTTGCTGTCTTACCCTGTAAAACATTCCTGGCACAAGTCTTTCTAGTAGAAACAAGAAAAAAAAAAAAAGAATACATGAAAACACAACAAAAGATTTCCGCTTGTGGCAATTTTCTTCTAAGAAGTTTTTAGTACTTATTAGGTAGAAGTCCCACAGTCTTTTATTCCAGATGAAACTAATTTTATCACTATCTCTAACTTGCATTTCTTAGATAACAGGTCTTTTGGTTTTTTTCCCCACAAATAGTATAGAGAGGAGACAAAGCTTGTGTGTGTGTGTGTGTGTGTGTGTGTGTGTGTGTTGATGATTTCTAACTAAGAGGTAGTTTATTATCCAGCTGAAGACCTGTTAGGTGAGAAATAGAATCTTAAACAATAACCATGGATTACACTTGATATTAAAAATGAATGTTTTGGCAGTTTTATGAACTGCTTTATTATTTAACTATCTCAGCAGTTAGATCATAGTGCTAATGAGTTGAAAAGGATGAACTTATTTCCTATAGGCTAATTAGCTTTATGCTCTTCTTTGGCCATATAAATGTCAGTTTAGTGAGATGTTTTGCTGGTCCAGCTCTTTATTGGCATAGATATTAAGACAAGAGACAAGAGTGTGGATGAAATCAGTAACATTTAATTATATAGTTTAAATTCACATTTGAGAAGAAACCTTATTTTGTGTAAGATACTTAGATTACATTTTAATATTTATTTATTTATTTATTTTTTTTTTTAAAGATTTTATTTATTTGACAGAGAGAGACACAGCGAAAGAGGGAACACAAGCAGAGGGAGTGGGAGAAGGAGAAGGAGAAGCAGGCTTCCCGCTGAGCAGGGAGCCCAATGTGGGGCTCGATCCCAGGACCCTGGGATCATGACCTGAGCCGAAGGCAGATGCTTAACGACTGAGCCACTCAGGCGCCCACATTTTAATATTTATAAAACTTGTTATTCTAGATGATACATAGATAAATATAAACTGAGAGGTAAAAATGAACGTTAGCCATTATGACTAGTTGAAGCCGTGACAATCAATATTAGAATCAATTTTTTTTACTATATCAATGTTAAATATTACTTTGATTTACTCAACAAATCTAGTAAAGATTTATTAAAGAAAATTTATTAAAGAAATTTACTCAGGTTCTACCTAAAATGTCTCTGAACTATGAATTAAAATTTGAAATTTGTGGTTCCATACAAATTTTAGGTTTGTTTTTTTCTATTTCTGTGAAAAATGCCATTGGAATTTTGATAGAAAGTACATTGAATCTGTAGATCATCTTAGGGAATATGGACATTCTAACAGTATTAATTCTACTGATCCATGAATACAGGATATCATTCCATTTATTTCAACTTATTAATCAGTGTCTTAAAGTTTTTAGTATAGAGATCTTTCAACTCTCTGTTAAATTTATTTCTAAGTATTTTTGTTTGTTTGTTTTTGATGCCATTGTTCATGGGATTATTTTATTTTCAGGTAGTTCATTTTTAGTATATAGAAACACAATTGATTTCTGTATGTTGATTTTGTATCCTGCAACTTTACTGAATTTGTTTCTTAGTTCTAATAGTTTGTTGATGTCTTTAGGATTTTCTATATACATGATCATGTCATTGACAGAGACAATATTACTTCTTCCTTTCCTATTTTGGATGCCTTTTATTTGTTTTTCCTGCCTAGAATTTCCAGTACTGTATTGAATAGGAGGGGTGAGAATGGGCAGTCTTCTTATTCCTGATCTTAGAGAAAAGCTTTCAACATTTCACTATTGAGTATGTTAGCTGTGGGTTTGTCATATATGTACTTCTTTGTGCCAAGGTATGTTTCTTCTGTATCCAGTTTATTGGGAGTATTTCTCATGAAAGGATGTTGAATTTTGTCAAATGCTTTTTCTGCATCTATTGAGATGATTCTATGATTTTTATCTTTAAACTATTAATATGGTATATCACATTGATTGATTTATATATGTTGAACCACCCTTGCATCCCAAGGATAAATCTCACTTGGTCACTGAATATGATCCTTTTAATGTGCTGTAAAATTTTGTTTACTAGAATTTTTTTTTTAAAGATTTTATTTATTTATTTGACAGAGACACAGTGAGAGAGGGAACACAAGCAGGGGGAGTGGGAGAGGGAGAAGCAGGCTTCCCACCAAGCGGGGAGCCTGATGAGGGGCTCGATCCCAGGACCCTGGGATCATGACCCGAGCCAAAGGCAGATGCTTAATGACTGAGCCACCCAGGCACCCCTGTTTACTAGAATGTTATTGAGAATTTTTGCATTTGTATTTATCAGAGATGTTAGCCTGTAGTTTTCTTATAGTGTTCTTATGTGGCTTTGATATCAGGGTAATTCTTGCCTCATAAAATGAGCTTAAGAGTGTCCCCTCCTCTTTAATTTTCTGGAAGAGTTTGAGAAGGATTGGCTTTAATTTTTCTTTAAATGCTTGGTAGAATTTACCAGTTAAGCCATATCCTGAAACAGCCAAAGCAGTCTTGAGAAAGAAAACAATGTTGGAGGCATCAGGCTTTCTGATTTCGAACTATGTTACAAAGCTACAAAACAGTGTGGTACTGGGCCTAAAAACAGACACATATCCCAGTGGAACAGAACTGAGAGCCTAGAAATAAATCCACACATATATGGTCAACTAGTATTTGACAAGGGATCCACAAATAATTAATAGAGAATGGATAGTCTCTTTAATAAATGTGGTTGAAAAAACTGGATATTCATATGCAGAAGAATGAAATTAGACCCTTATCTCATACCACTCATAAAAATCAACATGAAAGAGATTAAAGACTTAAGTGTAAAACTTGAAACTGTAAAACTCTTAGAAGAAAACATAGGGAAGAATCTCCTTGACATTGGTCTTGGCAATGAGTTTTTGGATATGACACCAAAGTACAAGCAACAAAAATAAAAAATAGACAAGGGAGACTGCATCAATCTAAAAAGTTTCTTCATAGGAAAGGAACCAATCACTAAAATGAAAGCACAACTTATGGAATGGTTATCATATAATCTGGTAAGGGGTTAATATCTAAAATATAAGAAATTCAGATGACAACATAGCAAAAAAACAAAACCAAAAAGAAATCTGATTTAAAATAGGCAAAGGAACTAAATAGTCATTCTTCTAAAAAAGACTTACAAACTGTCAACAGTTTGTAACATGGAAACATGGAAAGGTGCTTAACACCACTAATTATCAGGGCAATGCAAGTAAAAACCAGAGTGAGATATTACCTTATACTTGTTAGAATAGTTATTATCAAAAAAGTAAGAGATAGCAGGTGTTGGCAAGGATGTGGAGGAAAGGGAAACCTTGTGCATTTTTAATGGGAATATAAATTGATACAAACTTTGTGGATAACTGTATGAAGGTTCCTCAGAAAATTAGAAATAGAACCACCATGTGATCTAGCAATCCCACTTCTGGGTATAAATCCAAAGGAATTGAAACTACTATCTCAAAGAGATTTCTGCACTTTCATGTTAATTGCAGAATTATTCACAATACTCAAGATATGGAAACAGCCTAAGTGTTGATGGATAAATGGATAAAGAACATGTGGTTTTATATATAGAATGGGATATTATTCAGCCACGGAAAAGAAGGAAATCCTGTCATTTGTGACAGTATGGATGACCCTTGAGGGCATTATGCTGAGTGAAATTAGTCAGACAGAAAAAGACAAATACTTATGGCATCACTTATATGTGGAATCAACAAAAGCCAGACTTAGAAATAGAATAGATGGGTGGTTTCCAGGCATTGTGGGTGGGGGAAATGAGAGATGTTGATCAAAGGATACAAACTTTCAGTTATAAAAAGAATAAGTTATAGGGATATAATTTACATTATAGGGACCACAGTTACTCATACTGTATTGTATACTTGAATGTTGCTAAGATAGTAGATCTTAAGTGATCTTTTAGCCACAAAACAAAGAGAAGGAAGGAAGGAAAGAAGGAAGGAAGGAAGAAGAGAGAGAGAGAGAGAAAGAGAGAGAGAAAGAGAGAAAAGAAAGAAAGAAAGAAAGAAAGAAAGAAAGAAAGAAAGAAAGAAAGAAAGAAAAAGAAAAAAGAGAGAAAGAAAAAGAAAAGAAAAAGGTAACTATGTGAGGTAATTGATGTCTTAGCTAAGCTAACCTTATTGTGGTAAGTATTTCACAATATATTTGTATATCAGTCATCACATTTTGCACCTTAAACTTATACAATGCTATTTGTCAATTGTATCTCAATAAGGCTGAAAAAAATTAAAATTTGTCTATATACCAGGGTCAATCATATGTAATAAGCTGTTGTGTTGATAATAATACACTAAAGTTTGTTCTAAATTATTTTTATACAGCTATGACTGATATATAGCATCATATTATTATATTAGTTTCAGGTATACAATGTAATAATTCATTATTTGTGTATATTGTAAAATGATCACCACAAGAAGTCTAGTTAACATCCATCACCATACATAATTACAAATTTTTTTTCCTGCAATGAGAACTTTTAAGATCTATTCTCTTAGCAACTTTCAAATATACAGTACAGTTTTATTAAATATAGTCACCATGCTGTACATTGCCTCCCCATGATTTGACTTATTTTTTACAGCCAGAAGTTTATAGCCTTAAAATTGTTTTTAAATAGTGAAAAATAAAAGTAAAATGAGATCAGAGGTATATAGGCCATTAGCTTAAGTTCATGTGAATTATATATTTTGTCAGTAATTGTTCATTTGTTTTATATAATTTAGTTTTCCTTGCCTAAATTTTGTACATCCAGCTTGCGAAGCACTATACTTAAATTACAAATGTGTTTCTCATTATTTACCCTAGCACTGAAGATTATGTTCATAAAGTCTAACAGCAAATGTTACATTCCTCTTATTAATGTCATGGCCTCACCTTAATGTTATGGGAAAAAAGAAAAAAAGCTGAGAGAAAGCACATCATATTTGATTATCTCCCAATCTACTCATACCCAGTAGCTTACCTGAGGCTTGAACATGAAATCATCTGAGAAAATGTAGTCTTCCTTATTATATCCCCCCTTTTTAAAAAGTGTTCTCTATGTTAAACAAGCATGATTTTAAAAATGTGTACCAAATTCATCAGTATATAGCTTTTAACATGTAGTATATTCAGCTATAACATAATTAAATTCTTTTACCATTAGTAAAAGGGGGATAGATTAATGAAAATAAAGAATTCTCAGTCTTATAAATTTATAGAAATTGTTCCCAGGACTGGACCCCATATAAATATTGTATTTCTATGGTCTTCTGTTAACATTAGGAAATTATCTGCATATATGTACCAGGGTTCTTGTGGAGTTTTATGAGATTAAGGCCAAGGAATACTTTTATATCTTTAATATTTAAACTTCCATTGCTGGACAAATTAATAATATGAATAATACTCAGATTAATAATATGAATAATACCAATAATATGTGGAAATTTGTAAACAGACTTTCCTCTTCATTAACTTCCATTGACCATTTATGGATGTTCATAACAAATCCCCCACCATTACCTTTTGGAAATGATAAGTGTTGGCCTGTGTTCTCGGCCCGATTTCATACCAAGAATTAACATATATATTCTTGTTCATTGCCATTATTTCATCAAATAATATCAATTTGTCTATATACCTCTTTGTATTCCTCTTGGTTGATTGTTAAAGCCAAAGCATCTTCCCTTATCCAAACACAGTATCTCCATAAATTTTACAGTGTATCTTTTATGAAAGGTATAGTTGTAAAACATAGTGTTCTTATAGAATATTATCTGAGGGCTATTCAGACCCTCTCCATTCCTTCATAGTCTATATTCTAGTTACTTTTTTTATTCAGACAATATAATTTCTTTCTCATATTCCTCGTCTCAAAATGTCACTGTGCACTAATGTTGGTCCTTTGTCTTTCTACATTGACTCTGAGGGTGAGCTCAGCCAGTCACATGGTATTAAGTATGACACATAATGTGACAACTCCCAGATTTCATCTAAAGCTAGTAACTCTTCCTCAAGGGGGACTCATATTTGCAACTGGTTATTCAGTAGTTCCATTTTGACATTGAATAGGAATCTGAAATTTAACATATTTATAACTTGAACACTTGATTTCCACACCCAACCCTTCAAAAAAATTTGCTCATCTAACTGCCTTCCACATTTTTGTAGTAAGTTGCATTCTTCCAGTTGCTTAGGCCAAAAATTTGAAGTCATTCTATATTTAATATTCTTTTTCTTTCACACACATCCAAACCAGCACTTAATCGTCTTGGCTCTTCTTTCAATACATAAATGTATGCATTTATGTATATATGTATGTAAACACACATCCTTACATACATATTTCCCATTTCATCTGCCCCCTGTGTCTCTTTAATCCACACTACTCTCCCCTCTGTTTTTTTCTCTCCACACTGATGAGGCAATTCTTCTTAGAATGGTCTTCTCCCAGAGGTATAGATGGATCACTTCATTTAGATCTTTACTCAAATTCCTTATTATTGAGGACTATCCACCATCCTATATAAAATGACTTTTCCCATCTTTGACTTTTTCTTTCACAGTACTTATTGCTAATTGACTAATTATTTATCACTTATATCACCCTTATCTAGAATATAAACTTCATTAAAGCAGCAGTTTTATTTTGTTCTCAGCTATTTTTCCAATGGCTGCAATAGTAACGGGCACATAGTAGACATTAAATAAATTTTGAAGAATAAGTGAATCAAACTGACCTAGGAGTTAAATTAGACAGCAGAAAATGTTATGATAATGATATGCAGAATATGCTATGGGATAAGTACATTGGCAAGCCCATGATATATCGCTAACACATTAGGATTTCCAGAACTTGTTAGGAGTAATTGAAATTGGGTTGCTGTAGAACTGCAGAAATTGGCATTAATGAATCAAGGAAATGCTGTCTCTATAACTTTCATTATGACCTTGTTAAACTTCAGACTGTGGTAGCTGGAGAAAAACTTTAAGTTATATGAAGCCCTAGAGAGTATACTCTTCGAGAGTGGGAGGCAGAAGCCATCTGCCCTGCTTTTGTCTTAGCTCTACTACTCCTAGATATGTGATCTTGGGCAAGAATTCTAATTTTCTGCTGTGTCAATATTCTTGTCTGTCAAATAGGAATACAAATAGTACTAACCTCATAATTTTGCTATGAAGGTTAACTGAATCAATACACTTAAAGCTCTTAGCATACCATCAGCCCTCAAAACAGTTCTATTATTATTGTATTTTCTAGTAAATTTGTACTAAATATTAAAGGGAATCATAGAAATATTAATCATGACCAGGTATCACATAGGTGTAAATTTGACTTATTATTAAGCAAGAGTGAAATCATGGTATTTCATACTTCCAGAAAGACTCCAGCCCTTGCCTTGAGAATATGGAGCTTATGATACAATCAAACTTTACTTACTTAGTGGGACTCTAGCCACATCATCTCTTAGAGATGTGGTTAAAAATATCAGACATTTAAGGAAGTTTAGGCATATACAGGATGGCAGGTCCATGATCCAAGTTAAAGACAGCACAATTGGAAGTATAACCTAGTCTCTTTTTGTGGTTTATGTCAAAAAAAAAAAAAAAAGAACAGTGATGCCCCACTAAAAAATCCTTTTGTGTTATTGTTAGAACCAGAGTGAAGGGGCTGACTCACCCAGTAAGCCACCTGTTAAATCACGATGTTTCAAACTCTACCTACCTTCAGAATATATTTGAGAGTGGGTTGTTCATTAGTCATAACTAAAAATATGTGGTACCGAAATGCAAGCTAGACACATAGTCTCTATAACTGATACTTATAAACTCTTACTGTAAGTTTCTAAGTCTATTTAGAAGTTTAGGCAGCCTTGGTTTTAATGCACATCCTTATAAACTGAAAGTAAAGTCAGTTGGGAAAGATGCATTTGCAAATAAACATTTTTGTCCAATGCAGGAACAATATTATTGGGGAGGTTTTCTTTGCAATCAATAGAAAATATTAAGTACTTTTATCAAACTATTACAGTGGCACATTGATACCAGCCTCAACACATTCAAACCTGTGAAGTGATTTCTCTGATATTATTTTTAGATTTTTGCTGAATATTAAAGATGACAGTGAGACCAACATACAGTATACACGTGTGATATATATTATAATATATGGACATTGTGTGTGTATGTAATTTTCATAGTCTTGGGATAAAGTAGGTCCTTTTAAAAGTTGATACTATAAATCTTGATATAAAAAATTGGTATAAAAATTAAACTGGATATAAAAATACTGAAGGGAAAACTGATTTGACTACAAAACAGCTAACCATACAAAAAAAGATAAAATATGTATAAAAATGCAAAAAAGTATTTACAAATTATTTGAGTCCATATATTAAATACTCTTAATATATGAATTGGCAAGAATAGATAATTTCAGTATTGCCAAGAATATGGAGAAATAGTAGTCACTTTTACACAATGTTGATATAATTAGAAACTGATAAAACATTTTTGGAGGAGAGTATAGCAATGTGAGTCAGAATTTAAAATGTGTATTTTCATTTACTTAATTTAGGGGGATTTATCTGGTGGAAATAATCGGGCGTGTGTTCAAATATCTATGTACAAGGATGTAAATCAAAATGTTTATAATAGTAAAAAAAGGTACTAATCTAAGTATCCAACAATAGGGAATTTGATAACAATGTCTAGTATATTCAAATGGTGGAATGCCCTGTAACCTTTAAAAAAATATGTTGCAGAGATATGCTCTCATCATAGATTTTTACTAAAAAAACTGGCTACCAAATATCAGGGAGAATATGACATTAATTTTGTTTAATATACGTGTGGATCTGTGTGTGTGTCTGGTTTGTGTGTTTGTATGTATAACATCAACTTGTTAATGGTAGTTTGTTAATGGCAGTGGAAAAACCAAGTAAGGTTTTAGTTGCTGTGGAATGTCCTACAGAGGGAAGTTTAACTGAACAAGCATACACATTAACAAGATGCACTCAGAGTTGATGGTCATTCCGAGGAAAAGTAAGGAATAATTTCTGCTTCAGGGGAAATGATAAACAGGGAACTCTGGAAAGATGTCTTTGAAGTAGTAACATTTGAACTGAGACTTAAATGAGAAGAAGGAGCTTGTTTTGAGAGCCTTGGGGAATATAGCCTTCTAGAAAGAGGGAGAACAGCAAGGACAGGACTCTTAGATGGGAATAGGGTTGCGGGGCTGGAGCAGAAAGAAGCCCTAAGTGATGGAGGGACCAATGACAGAGTGTGAGAAAAAAATTGGAGTCTTAAAAAAAAAAAAAAAGTGTATTTTAATTTTAGTGCAAATGTATGAATTAAGCAGGACTAACTAAATTTTACAGTTACAAAAAAATAATGAAATAGGGGCGGAGCAAGATGGCGGAGGAGTAGGAGACCTGGATTTCGTCTCCTCTCAGGAATTCAGCTGGATAGGGATCAAACCATTCTGAACACCTACAAACTCAACAGGAGATCGAAGAAAAGAAGAGCAACAACTGTCTCAGCAGAAAAGCGACCACTTTCTGGAAGGTAGGACGTGCGGAGAAGTGAATCCGAGGCGATATTCGGGAGGATAGACGGCGGGGGAGGGGCCTCCGTCGGCCGCTTCTGGCAAGTGATAGAGCCGCGGAGCACAAAATCGGAACTTTTAAAAGTCTGCTCCGCCGAGGGACGTCACTCTGGTGGCTAAGCGGGGGGTGGAACCCTCCGGGACAGTGTGGTCTCAGGACCCTCGGGGTCACAGAAAGACCGGGGGTGCCTGAGGGCAGCAGAGCTCCCAGGTAACGCAGCAGGGAAGCCGGCTGCAGAGGCGGAGCCCAGGCGCGGGCTCTCAGCTGGGGTTGCCATTAACCGCGATCCGCGGCCCAGTCGGGCCCCTGCTCCTCCAGCAGGGACCCAACAAGCGGCAGATCCGGGGAGACTCACCTTCCTCCCCCGGGAGGAGCCGCGCGGGAGGGCACCGCAGGGATCTGCTGGGTTTGGAGACTCCACCCGGGGTCGGGTGCCAGAGAGAGAAACGCGCGGTCACAGGCCGGTTGAGCACGGAGTGCAGCTGCAGACCGGGGAGACGGGAGTGACTGGCGGCTTTTCTCTGGGGGCTCACTGAGGAGCGGGCCCCGAGTTCTCGGCTCCTCCGGGGCGGAGATTGGGAGGCCGCCATTTTCACTCTCCGCCTCCAAAGCTGTACGGAAAGCTCACAGGGAACAAAAGCCCCGGAGAGCAAACCCGAGCAGATTACTTAGCCGGGAGGGGGCAAGGGCGGGGCTATTCCGCCTCCGGCAGAGACATTTGGAAACCACGGCAACAGGCCCCTCCCCAGAAGACCAGCGAGAACAGCCAGCCAAGACCAAGTTTACCGATCAATGAGAACAGCAGAACTCCAGCGCTAAGGGACTACTGCACATAGAATTCACGGCTTTTTTACCATGATTCCTTAGTCTTTTAAAGTTAATTTTTTTTTTAACTGTCTTTTTGTCTTTTTATTTCTTTTTGAATTTTTCTTTTTCCCTTTTTCAAACAACATCTTATCAATCCCTTTTTTTAAAAAAAAACATTTTTATTTTTCATTTTTAGAGTCATATTCTATCCCTTCATAGTAGTTACCCATATTTTTGGCTTATATATATAAGTTGTTCTCTCTTTAAAATTTTGAGATAGTTTCTTCTAACAGATTAAAATATACCCTAAATCTCTAGTATATGGTGTTCTCTATTCCCCTGCCTGATCACATCCTCTCCCTTTTTTTTTCTTTTTCTTTTTTCTTTTTTTAAATCCTCTTTCTTTTTTCAAACAACTTCTTATCAATTCCTTTTATAAAATTTTTTATAATTTCCATTTTTACAGTCATTTTCCATCCCTTCATCATATCAACCCTTATTTTTGTACATATATAAGTTTTTCTTTCTTTAAAATTTTGGGAGACACTTTCTTCTAAAAGACCAAAACACACCCCAAATCTAGTGTGTGGCACTGATCTATATACCATATAGATCATATTTGATCACATTCTGGTTTTTCTTTTGTTGTTGTTCTTTTGTTTTGTTTGTTGTTGTTTTTATCTTTATCTTTTTCTTTTTTTTTCTTTTTTTTTTCTCTCTTTCCCCTTCTTATCCCACTGCTTCAGGTCTTTTCTGATTTGTTTAAAGTATATTTTCTGGGGACGTGGTTACTCTGCTAGCATTTTGTTCTCTCATTAATCTATTCTCCTCTGCACAAAATGACGAGACGGAAAAAATCACCTCAACAAAAAGAACAAGAGGCAGTACCGACTGCCAGGGACCTACTCAATACGGACATTAGTACGATGTCAGATCTAGAGTTCAGAATCATCACTTTAAAGATACTAGCTGGGCTTGAAAAAAATATGGAAGTTATTAGAGAAACTCTTTCTGGAGAAGTAAAAGAGCTAAAATCCAACCAAGTAGAAATCAAAAAGGCTATTAATGAGGTGCAATCAAAAATGGGGGCACTAACTGCTAGAATAAATGAGGCAGAAGAGAGAATCAGTAATATAGAAGATGAAATGCTGGAAAATAAAGAAGCTGAGAAAAAGAGAGATAAACAACTACTGGATCATGAGGGCAGAATTCGAGAGATAAGTGATACCATAAGACGAAACAACATTAGAATAATTGGGATCCCAGAAGAAGAAGAAAGAGAGAGGGGGGCAGAAGGTATAATGGAGCAAATTATAGCAGAGAACTTCCCTAATTTGGGGAAAGAAACAGGCATGAAAATCCAGGAAGCACAGAGAACCCCTCTCAAAATCAATAAAAATAGGTCAACTCCCCGACATCTAATAGTAAAACTTACAAGTCTCACAGACAAAGAGAAAATCCTGAAAGCAGCTCGGGAGAAGAGATATGTAACCTACAATGGTAGAAACATTAGATTGGCAACAGACCTATCCACAGAGACCTGGCAGGCCAGAAAGGACTGGCAGGATATATTCAGAGCACTAAATGAGAAAAATATGCAGCCAAGAATACTCTATCCAGCTAGGCTGTCATTGAAAATTGAAGGAGAGATAAAAAGTTTCCAGGACAAAAAAAAACTAAAGGAATTTGCAAACACAAAACCAGCCCTACAGGAAATCTTGAAAGGGGTCCTCTAAGCAAAGAGAGACCCTAAAAGCAACATAGACCAGAAAGGAACACAGACAATATATGGTAACAGTCACCTTACAGGCAATACAATGGCACTAAATTCCTATCTTTCAATAGTTACCTTGAATGTAAATGGGCTAAATGCCCCAATCAAAAGACACAGGCTAACAGACTGGATTAAAAAACAAGATCCATCGATATGCTGTCTGCAAGAGACTCATTTTAGACCCAAAGACACCCCCAGATTGAAAGTGAGGGGGTGGAAAACCATTTACCATGCTAATGGACACCAAAAGAAAGCTGGGGTGGCAATCCTTATATCAGACAAATTAGATTTTAAACCAAAGACTGTAATAAGAGATGAGGAAGGACACTATATCATACTTAAAGGATCTATCCAACAAGAAGATCTAACAATTGTAAATATCTATGCCCCTAACATGGGAGCAGCCAATTATATAAGGCAATTAATAACAAAAGCAAAGAAACACATCAACAACAATACAATAATAGTGGGGGACTTTAACATCCCCCTCACTGAAATGGACAGATCATCTAAGCAAAAGATCAACAAGGAAATAAAGACTTTAAATGACACACTGGACCAAATGGACTTCACAGACATATTCAGAACATTCCACCCCAAAGCAACGGAATACACATTCTTCTCTACTGCCCATGGAACATTCTCCAGAATCGACCACATCCTAGGTCATAAGTCAGGTCTCAACCGGTACCAAAAGATTGGGATCATTCCCTGCCTATTTTCAGACCACAATGCTTTGAAACTAGAACTCAATCCCAAGAGGAAAGTCGGAAAGAACTCAAATACATGGAGGCTAAAGAGCATCCTACTGAAGAATGAATGGGTCAACCAGGAAATTAAAGAAGAATTAAAAAAATACATGGAAACTAATGAAAATGAAAACACAACTGTTCAAAATCTTTGGGATGCAGCAAAGGCAGTCCTAAGAGGAAAGTATATAGCAATACAAGCCTTTCTCAAGAAACAAGAAAGGTCTCAAGTACACAACCTAACCCTACACCTAAAGGAGCTGGAGAAAGAACAGCAAATAAAGCCTAAACCCAGCAGGAGAAGAGAAATCATAAAGATCAGAGCAGAAATCAATGAAATAGAAACTAAAAGAACAGTAGAACAGATCAACGAAACTAGGAGCTGGTTCTTTGAAAGAATTAACAAGATTGATAAACCCCTGGCCAGACTTATCAAAAAGAGAAGAGAAATGACCCAAATCAACAAAATCATGAATGAAAGAGGAGAGATCACAACCAACACCAAAGAAATACAAACAATTATAAGAACATATTATGAGCAACTCTATGCCAGCAAATTAGATAACCTGGAAGAGATGGATGCATTCCTAGAGATGTATCAACTACCAAAACTGAACCAGGATGAAATAGAAAACCTGAACAGACCTATAACCACTAAGGAAATTGAAGCAGTCATCAAAAATCTCCCAAAAAACAAAAGCCCAGGGCCAGATGGCTTCCCAGGGGAATTCTACCAAACATTTCAAGAAGAATTAATACCTATTCTTCTGAAACTGTTCCAAAAAATTGAAACGGAAGGAAAACTTCCAAACTCATTTTATGAGGCCAGCATTACCTTGATCCCCAAACCAGACAAAGACCCCATCAAAAAGGAGAATTACAGACCAATATCCCTGATGAACATGGATGCAAAAATTCTCACCAAAATACTAGCCAATAGGATCCAACAGTACATTAAAAGGATTATTCACCATGACCAAGTGGGATTTATCCCTGGGCTGCAAGGTTGGTTCAACATCCGCAAATCAATCAATGTGATACAGTACATTAACAAAGGAAAGAACAAGAATCATATGATCCTCTCGATAGATGCCGAAAAAGCTTTTGACAAAGTACAGCATCCTTTCTTGATCAAAACTCTTCAGAGTATAGGGATAGAGGGTACATACCTCAATATCATAAAAGCCATCTATGAAAAACCTACAGCAAATATTATTCTCAATGGGGAAAAACTGAGAGCTTTCCCCCTAAGGTCAGGAACGCGGCAGGGATGTCCACTATCACCACTGCTATTCAACATAGTATTGGAAGTCCTAGCCACAGCAATCAGACAACAAAAAGAAATCAAAGGCATCCAAATTGGCAAAGAAGAAGTCAAACTCTCACTCTTTGCAGATGATATGATACTTTATGTGGAAAACCCAAAAGACTCCACCCCAAAACTGCTAGAACTCATACAGGAATTCAGTAAAGTGGCAGGATATAAAATCAATGCACAGAAGTCAGTGGCATTCCTATACACCAACAACAAGACAGAAGAAAGAGAAATTAAGGAGTCGATCCCATTTACAATTGCACCCAAAACCATAAGATACCTAGGAATAAATCTAACCAAAGAGACAAAGGATCTGTACTCAGAAAACTATAAAATACTCATGAAAGAAATTGAGGAAGACACAAAGAAATGGAAAAACGTTCCATGCTCATGGATTGGAAGAACAAATATTGTGAAGATGTCAATGCTACCTAGAGCAATCTACACATTCAATGCAATCCCCATCAAAATACCATCCACTTTTTTCAAAGAAATGGAACAAATAATCCTAAAATTTGTATGGAACCAGAAAAGACCCCGCATAGCCAGAGGAATATTGAAAAAGAAAAGCAAAGCCGGTGGCATCACAATTCCGGACTTCAAGCTCTATTACAAAGCTGTCATCATCAAGACAGCATGGTACTGGCACAAAAACAGACACATCGATCAATGGAACAGAATAGAGAGCCCAGAAATGGACCCTCAACTCTATGGTCAACTAATCTTCGACAAAGCGGGAAAGAATGTCCAATGGAACAAAGACAGTCTCTTCAACAAATGGTGTTGGGAAAATTGGATAGACACATGCAGAAGAATGAAACTGGACCACTTCCTTACACCACACACAAAAATAGACTCCAAATGGTTGAAAGACCTCAATGTGAGACAGGAGTCCATCAAAATCCTAAAGGAGAACACAGGCAACAACCTCTTTGACCTCAGCCGAAGCAACTTCTTCCTAGAAACATCGCCAAAGGCAAGGGAAGCAAGGGCAAAAATGAACTATTGGGACTTCATCAAGATAAGAAGCTTTTGCAAAGCAAAGGAAACAGTTAACAAAACCAAAAGACAACCGACAGAATGGGAGAAGATATTTGCAAATGACATATCAGATAAAGGGCTAGTATCCAAAATCTATAAAGAACTCATCAAACTCAACACCCAAAGAACAAAGAATCCAATTAAGAAATGGGCAGAAGACATGAACAGACATTTTTCCAAAGAAGACATCCAAATGGCCAACAGACACATGAAAAAGTGCTCAATATCGCTCGGCATCAGGGAAATCCAAATCAAAACCTCAATGAGATATCACCTCACACCAGTCAGAATGGCTAAAATTAACAAGTCAGGAAACGACAGATGTTGGCGGGGATGCGGAGAAAGGGGAACCCTCCTACACTGTTGGTGGGAATGCAAGCTGGTGCAGCCACTCTGGAAAACTGTATGGAGGTTCCTCAAAAAGTTGAAAATAGAGCTACCATATGATCCAGCAATTGCACTACTGGGTATTTACCCCAAAGATACAAAAGTAGGGATCCGAAGGGCTACGTGCACCCCGATGTTTATAGCAGCAATGTCCACAATAGCCAAACTGTGGAAAGAGCCAAGATGTCCATCGACAGATGAATGGATAAAGAAGATGTGGTATATATATACAATGGAATATTATGCAGCCATCAAAAGGAATGAGATCTTGCCATTTGCAACGATGTGGATGGAACTGGAGGGTATTATGTTGAGTGAAATAAGTCAAACAGAGAAAGACATGTATCATATGATCTCACTGATATGAGGAATTCTTAATCGCAGGAAACAAACTGAGTGTTGTTGGAGTGGGGGGTGGGGTGGGAGGGATGGGGGGACTGGGTGATAGACACTGGGGAGTGTATGTGCTCTGGTAAGCGCTGTGAATTGTGCAAGACTGTTGAATCTCAGATCTGTACCTCTGAAACAAATAATGCAATATATGTTAAGAAAAAAAAAAAAAGAAGAAGAAGAAGAAGGTAGCGGGAGGGGAAGAATGAAGCGGGGGAAATCGGAGGGGTAGACGAACCATGAGAGACGATGGACTCTGAAAAACAAACAGGGTTCTAGAGGGGAGGGGGGTGGGAGGATGGGTTAGCCTGGTGGTGGGTATTTAGGAGGGCACATTCTGCATGGAGCACTGGGTGTTGTGCACAAACAATGAATCATGGAACACTTCATCTAAAACTAATGTTGTAATGTAAGGGGATTAACATAAGAATAAAAAAATTAAAAAAAAAAAAATAATGAAATAATTTTATTTTTAAAGTTACCTTGCCTTGAGAAGTAAAAATTCAGCTAGAGTACTTAGCATTGCCTTCCTAAAACAAGAGTGTTCTGCCTTCCCTTTCCCTAACACTTTAATTTAACAGTGAATCAGGTTCATTGAATCACAGCTAATTGTAAAGCTTTCAAAATTAGCAGAAATCTTCCATTAAGGGCCTGGTGATTATGTTTATTAGTATTTGTGGCCTGATTTGTTATTAGGTAAAGAATGCTATTACAGTGTAATCTCATGCATTTTAACAGCTGTGTTATTCCTAATCATTCGAAGAAAGCTGTAAACTGAGTCTCTTATATTAACAGAGATTCCCTAAACAGGGTAGATAGTAACAATCCGTTTTATTTTAAGGCACTTCACAGAAATTGGTAGAACTATGTAATTAGTTTAATGTTATTGAATGTCACTGTTGCTTTATGTTAACTCAGCTAAATATTTATTACTCATAATTTTTGTACAAGTAATAATTTTATCAAAATAACTTTAGGAAACTTTTTATATGAGGGTCATTGACTTACAAGTAATTTCTAAATGTATTTTCCTTAATTTTACAGTAATTGATGAATTCGTCTCAAAATCTCTAGTTTTAACAGAGATATTGACCATCTTAAACCATTTTTAATTTAACTCTTAAATTATGTTATCATATTCTGTATTTTTATGTTTCTTTAAAATGAAAAAAATAAAGATAATCACATAAATATATAATTGCTATACATTTCTACCTAATGTTTATTTTATCTTTAGCTTTAACATGTACAAAGTGCTATTCAAAATCAATAGATTCAAAGGAAGGGTAGTATACCTGGATCAGAAAAATTAAGTATTTTTGTATGTTAATTTTCTAGGGTTGTGGAAATAACAAAAATAACACAAAAATAGCCACATTAAAAAAAAAAGTGGGGCGCCTGGGTGGCTCAGTCGTTAAGGGTCTGCCTTCAGCTCAGGTCATGATCGCAGGGTCCCGAGATCGAGTCCCACATCGGGCTCCCTGCTCTGCGGGGAGCCTGCTTCTCCCTCTCCCACTCCCTGTGCTTGTGTTCCCTCTCTCGCTGTGTCTCTCTCTGTTTAATAAATAAAATCTTACAAAAAAAAAATAAAGGTGGTTATGAAATTTCCCACTAGCACAAGACAACATCTTAGAGGTTTTTAGGTTTAATTTAAATTATAAAATGTAGCTCCCCTAAGTAAAACTACATTAAGGAAATGCTTTTCCATATGTATGAGATTACTATTGTGTTATATAATGCTAAATTTTTATAGTTTTCATTTGAAGCACATATTAGTTAAAGAGGATCTTATGTGCTCAGTGTTGAATAATAATCTCTAATCTAAAGTGGTGTTCTCCATTCCTGGAGAATAGTATCAACCTGTTTTATAAACCCTTTATTTAGAACAGCACAGTCCTTTAGAAATAGCTGTACATGTAGTTTAACATTTTCTAGAAGTCATATTTAAAAACAGACAAAACAGGTGAAATAATATTAATAATATATTTTATTTTATCAGTGTATCCAAAATGTTATCATTTCAACATGTGGCAGTAGCCATGTTTCAAGTGCTCAGTTGAGCTCACGGCTCCAAGTTTAGTCAAAGAGGTTTGAGAACATGCGTTGATCTATGACTTAAAAGAGTCCCTGTACACTGTAGTTTCTCCACAAGAGAAGCTGTGTTTCAATTAGCAGAGATAGTTATAGTGGAAGAAAACTGAATGACGGATTAGTTTTCTATCATGACGAAACAACCAACTGTATCACTTTGCCTTAGATTGTTGCCTCTTTAATTTTTAGTGGGATGTTTTGGCTCTGAGTGTACAGTCTTCTATGCCGCAAGAACTTGTATTAATTCGCTGAGATGTTCTCAGCTCTTTACCTGGACGGCTCCTGCACTCCATATTCCACAGACACCCCATTTTCCCTCAGGCCTATGACTTTGAACAGGTAATTCATTCCTTCTATCTGGAATAAGCTTCTCTCATTTTATGGGAAGCCAAAACTTTACTTACAGTTGATGCCTGGCACCAAAGGTATACCTTTTGTAAATCTATCTTAGAATCCACCAGGTAGAATTAGTTGACTTCTCAATGGTGGGGCCTCGATAGCATTGTGTTATGTCTTCTATACCGCTTGTTGCAATGTATATTGATTTGATGTTTAGCTCATTATCTTCCTTCCCTCTCCCTCCATTTGGATTATAGACACTCTGTGAATAGGTACTATATTTTATTCATTTTTGCCAACCTGACTCCATCTAGAGTACTGACACAAGATAGATCTTTAATAAATGTTTATATATTATATTTAAATTGCTATCCCAAAGTATTACTCACCACAATTCTGATTTTTTCTTATAAGTTATCTGTGGTTATTAAAATTTCCCAAGGCACATGAAGCTTGTACGTGCACACATATATGTAATTTGATTCTGCTACTTAGTGGGATCTACTCTTGTCCTTAATTTCATCTCATCTCATTGGTGCTCACTTTTTGGAGGGCCATGGATGTTCAAGGTTGTTCTCATCAAAGAGACCCATTTGTTATCGTAAGTTTTATTAAATATTTTACAGCTATTTGACACATCATGAAATCATTTCATGTATCCTTTTCCTGTTGCTTTGTGTATTTAAATCTTAGCTCCTCAAGACTATAAATGTTTTTAGAGAGTAATGACTATTTTTATTTATCTACTTATTTATTTATTGAAGACTTTATTTATTTATATGAGGGAGAGAAAGAGAGAGCATGAGCGTAAGTGGGAGGAGGGGTAGAGGAAGAGGGAGAAACAGACTCTCCACTGAGTAGGGAGCCCAACATGGGGCTTGATCCCAGGACCCTGGGATCATGACCTGAGCCAAAGGCAGATGCTTTAACTGACCAGGCGCTCCAACTATTTTTATTTTTATTCAACTCTCCCTATAACACCAAACGGTATTCTGGGCATAGAGTAGGTACAGGGTTCAATAAAAGCTTGTTGATAAATACACAATATTCCTATATAACAATTACATGTAATATGGAAGGGTGACTATACAGCAATATAGTTAAACTTTTTTATATTTGTATAATTTAAAATCCTACTTAATTATTTAAGTGTACGTTGAATACGTATTTCATACTTGTGTTTATTCATTCAGCATATTGAGTGCTACAAATTCAGCAAATGTATTAGATAATGGGCATCCATTAATGAACACAAGGGACAAGATCCTACCATTGAGTATTTTACAGTATAACAACAAATAAATAAGCAAATACATATAAAATAATTGTTCTTAATTCAATGAAGGAATGAAAAGTCGAGAAGCAGAGAATAACAAGGGAATACACATAGATGAAGTGGATAGGGACTCCATGAGCAAGGGACTTTAAACTGAGGCTTGAGTGATTAATAAATCATTGCTGTGTGAAGAGTAGGAGAGCGAACATTCCTGGGAGAAGAAAGAGCTGGTGTAAGAGCACAGTGCCCTTTGGGATTTAAAAGCTGGGCATTGCAGCTAGGACCCAGTAAGCCAGTGGGAGTGGCATGGGATATAGGTGGAGGGGGAGGCAAGGGATAGGATTAAGCAGAGATTTGTAGGCTATGATAAGGATTGGGGTTTTACGCAAAAGATTTTGAGTAACGAAGGACGTGATTCATACTGAACAGACTATTCAGCATCTAGTGGAGGAGAGCAAGAGGGCAGATGGGTAAGGATTAGGGGCACATTGTAGGCGTTCTTATAGAAGATGGTGGCTTGGGCCAGAGTTGTTGCAGTGGTGATGAGGAGAAGTTGACATATTGTACACTGGTTTGCAGAAGATTTATCAAGAGATTGTAGCTGAGGATTGAGGAAGGGTGAAGGATCAAGGATGACTAGCAGTTTTTCTGCTTCGCAAATTGTGGATGTTAGGATTTAATTTTTTTTTTTTTATTTTAAGCTGGACCAAAAGAAAACACAATTAGAGGGCTGTTAAAAATAGTTTTTAGGAATGGATAAAGGATGGCAGAGTAGGAAGACCCTGAGCTCACCCCATTCCATGTTTACAACTGGATATTATCTATATTCAGGTCAATAAACTGGAGAGTGATCTAGTGTCTGGCAGAACAAACTCCACAACTAAATATAGAGAAGAAGCTGCATCTGAAAGGTTAGGAAGATCAGAAAGTCAAGGGGAGGCTGCCTGCAGGAGGGAGGCAGCTTCGCACATGGAGTGGGCAGAGAAACAGGCCCTCAAGAGCCCCAGGGAGCTCACACAGGGAAAATTAACCCCCATAACGTTTAGCTTTGAAAACTAGAGTGGCTGAGTTCTATGAGTTTGTAAAACCAGTGGGACTTGGAGCCTGGAGTTTTGAAAGTCAGCTGACTTAGCACTGGACAAGTAGGGAGAGCTAGTGATATGTCTCCACTCTTAAAGAGACAGTAACCTGTGCAGAGGGGCAACATAAAAATGGCAGTGTACACAGCCCCAGGGAGAAATCTGTTCATACTAATTTCAGACCATGTTGGGGGACTTTTCCCAAAACACGGGACCTGGCAGGAGCCATTTTCCTCCCCTGCCTCCCAACATAAGCACAGAGACACCTGTGGGACACAGAGCTACACAGACACTTGCTACCCAATCTGATAGCAGGGTGCTGTGCCCACAAGTTTTCATGAGGACTCGCATACTCCAAGCCTCCAGGCACAGCTGTCACTGCACACCATGCCCATCCAACTTGCCACACCCAGCCTTGTATCCCCAGCCATCCTCAGGCACTGGGCTCAACTGCACCCAGCCAACATCATGCAGTGCATTCAGGCTCCCACCCCTAGCCACCCTGGGGCACAGTTCCCAGCCACCACAGTGTTTCGGGTGATCCAGCAAAGAACTAGTGGCCAGTGCAAATTTTGCTATCACCGCTGCCCCACTCACAAGTTCCCCAGCAGGCACACCCCTCAAAGCTGGCTTGCATGGGTCCCACTAACACCACAGAAAGCAAGCATAGCTCAAAATAGGAACAGTGTCAGTGCAGACAACTCTACTGAAAGGAAAAGTGGCATAGACACACAACAGGGTGTAAGCAACACACGTGGGATACTCTCCTGAAATGCCAGGTTCTGGTGAACAAGAGACACTGCACTGCAGGGCACTCCAAGACCTCTTCTTCATCAAGTCACTACTTTCAAGAAGACACAGTTAACTTTCTTAATATACAGAAGCAGACACAGAGAGGCAGACAAAATGAGGAGACAGAGGAATTATCCCAAATGAAAGAACAAGACCTAAGTGAAACAGGTATAAGTAACAAGACTGATAGGGAATTTAAAACAATGATCATAAGGATACTTATTGGACTTGAGAAAAGAGTGGAGGACATGAATGAGACTCTTAACACAGAGATAAGCTATAACATAGCAGAGATAAAAATTCTCAGTAAATGAAATGAGAAACATACCTGATGGAATGAACAACAGGCTGGAACAAGCAGAGGAATGAATTAGTGATCTGGAAGACAGAGTAACGGAAAGTAATCAAGGTGAACAAAAGAGAGAGAAGAGAATCATGCAAAATGAGGATAGATTTAGGGAAATCAGTGACTCTATCAAATATAATAACATTTGCATTATAGGAGTCCCAGAAGAAGAAGAGAGAAGAAAGGGGGCAGAAAAGTTATTTGAAAAATTAAAGGATGAACACTTCCCAAATTTGGGGAAGGAAACAGATATCCAGATCCAGGAGGCACAGAGAACTACCATCAAAAGCAACAAAAGCAAGCCCACACCAAGACATATTGTAATTAAATTTGCAAAATATAGTGATAAAGAAAAAATTTTCAAAGCAGCAAGACCAAAGAAGTCAGTAACTTACAAGAGAAAACCCATAAAGCTAGAAGGAGATTTTCAACCAAAATTTTGCAAGCCAGAAGGGAGTGCCATGATATATTCAAAGTGCTGAGTGGGAAAAATCTGTAGCCAAGAATACTCTGTCGAGCAAGGTTATCATTCAGAATAAAAGGAGAGATAAAGAAGTTTCCCAGATGAACAAAAACTAAAGGAGTTCATGACTACTAAAACAGACCTTCAAGAAATATTAAAGGGGACTCTTTGAGTGGAAAGGAGAGACAAAAAGTGACAGCATAGAGGTAGGAAACATAAAAGCAGTAAAAATGAGTATTTCTGTAAAAAAATCCATCAAGGAACTCACAAAAAAAGAATATAAAATATAATGTCATATACCTAAAACATGGGAGGAGAGGAATAAAGAATGGGTTCAAACTTGAAAGACCATCAACTTAGTATAGACTGCTATATGCAGAAGAGGTTATATACAAACCTAATGGTAACCATTTATCAAAAACCAGTTCTAAACATGAAAAGAATAAAGAGAAAGAAATTGAAATATATCACTAATGAAAATCTGCAAACCATGAAAAAGAGAAAGACAAGAAAGGATCAGAGAAAATCTTCAGAAACAACCATGAAACATAATAAAATGACAATCAACACATATCTATCAATGATTACTTTGAATGTAAATGGACTAAACACTCCAATCAAAAGACTTATGGTGACAAAGTGAATAAAAACAAAACAAAACAAAACAAAAAACAAGACCCATCTATATGCTGCCTATAAGAGACTCATTTAAACCTAAAGACACCTGCAGATTGAAAGTGAGGGGATGGAGAAACATCTATCAAGCAAATGGATGTCAAAAGAAAGCTTGAGTAGCAATACTTATGTTGGACAAAATAGCCTTTAAAACAAAGATTGTAACAAGAGACAAAGAAGGACACTATATAATAATAAAGGGAAAAATCCAACAAGAAGATATAACAATTGTAAATATTTATACACCCAACATAGGAGCACCCAAATACATAAAACAGTTAATAACAAACATAGAGAAAATAATTGAAAATAATACAATAATAGTAGGGGACTTCAACACCCAATTTACATCTATGGACGGATCATCTAAACCAAAATTCAGTAAGGAAACAATGCCTTTGAGTGACACACTGGGCCAGATAGATTTAACAAACATATTAAGAAAATTCTATCCTAAAACAGCAGAATACACATTATTTTCAAGTGCACATGGACATTATCCAAAATAAATCACATATTAGCCCACAAAACAAGCCTCAACAAATTCAAGAAGATCAAAATCATACCATGCATCTTTTCTGACCACAACACTATGAACTAGAAGTCAACCACAAGAAAAAATCCAGAAAGACTACAAATACATGGAGGTCAAATAACCTACTACTAAACAATGAATGGGTGAACCAGGAAATAAAAGAAGAAATTAAAAAGTATTTGGCAACAAATGAAAGTGAAAACATAATGGTCCACAATCTCTAGGATGCAAGAAAAGCAGTTCTAAGAGGGAAGTTTATGGGAATACAGGTCTACCTCAAGAAGGAAGAAAAATCTCAAATAACAACCTATCCTTACACCTAAAGGAGCTAGAAGAACAACTAAGGAAACCTAAAGCCAGATAGATCAATGAAACTAGGAGCTGGTTCTTTTGAAAAAAGTCAATAAAATTGATAAACCTCTAGCCAGACGTATCAAGGAAAAAGGAGATAGGATTCAAATAAATAAAATCACAAATGAGGGAGGAGAAATAACAACCAATGCCATAGAAATACAAACAATCATAAGAGAATATTATGAAAAACTATATGCCAACAAATTTGACAACCTGAACAACTGGATAAATTCCTAGAAACATATAAACTACCAAAACTGAATCAGGAAGAAAAGGAAAATTTGAACAGACCAATTACCAGCAATAAAATTAAATCAGTAATCAAAAACTTCCAACAAACAAAAGTCTAGAACCAGATGGCTTCACAGGCAAATTCTACCAAACATTTAAAGAAGAGTTAATACCTATTTTTCTCAAACATAGAAAAGAAAGATAAACTTCCAAATTCATTCTATGAGGCAAACTTTACCCTGATCCTAAAACCAGATAAAGACACCACTAAAAAAAGAGAACTATAGGCCAATATCCTTGATGAACATGGATGTAAAAATTCTCTACAAAATAATAGCAAATAGAATCAAATAATACATTAAAAAAATCATTCACCACAATTAAGTGAGATTTATTCCTGGGTTGCAAGGGTGGTTCAGTATTCACAAGTCAATCAATGTGATGCATCACATCAATAAGAGATAGGATAAGAACCATATGATCATTTCAATGGATGCAGAAAAAGCATTTGACAAAATACAATATCCATTCATGATGAAAACCCTTAACAAAGTAGGTTTAGAGGGACCATACATAATAAAGGCCATATATGAAAAACCCAAAGCAAACATCATACTCAGTGGTAAAAAACTGAGAGCTTTTCCCCTAAGATCAGGAACAAGACAAGGATGTCCACTCTCAGTACTTTTATTCAACATATTACTGGAAGTCCTAGCCACAGAAATCAGAGAACAAAAGAAATAAAAGGAGTCCAAATTGGTAAGGAAGAAGAAAAACTTCCACTATTTGCAAAAGACACAATGCTGTATAGAAAACCCACAAGTCTCCACCAAAAAACTGCTGGAACTGATAAGTGAATTCAATAAATTCTCAGGATACAAAATTAATGTACAGAAATCTGTTACATTTCTATGCACCAATAATGAAGTAGTAGAAAGAGAATTTAAGAAAACAATTCCATTTACAATTGAACCAAAAATAATAACATACTTAGGAAAAAACTTAACCAACAGGTGAAAAACCTATACTCTGAAAACTATGACACAGATGAAAGAAATGGAAAGATATTCTATGCTCATGGATTGGAAGAACAAATACTGTTAACATGTCTATACCAAAATCTACACATTTAATGCAATCCCTATCAAAATATCAACAGCATTTTTCACAGAGCTAGAACAAACAGTGTTAAAATTTGTATGGAACCACAAAGACCCTGAACAGCCAAAGCAACCTTGAAAAAGAAAAGCACAGTGGGAGGCTTCACCATACTGGACTTCAAGTTATATTACAAACCTATGGTAATCAAAACAGTATGGTACAGCCACAAAAATAGACACATAGATCAAGAGAACAGAAAAGAAAACCCCGTAATGCACCCACAATTATATGGTAAATTAATCTTTGACAAAGCATGAAAGAATACCCAATGGTAAAAAGACAGTCTCTTCCACAGTGTTGAGAAAACTGGACAGCTACATGCAAAAGAATGAAACTGGACCACTTTCTTATACCATACACAAAAATAAATTCAAAATGGATGGAAGACCTAAATGTGAGACCTGAAACCATAAAAATCGTAGAACAAAATAAGCAAAAATAAGCTATTGGGACTACATCAAAATAAGAAGCTTCTGCACAGCAAAGGAAACAATCAATAAAACTAAAAGGCAACCTGTGGAATGGGAGAAGATATTTGCAAATGACAAATATGATAAAGGGTTAGTATCCAAAATCTATAAAGAACTTATCAAACTCAACACCCAAAAAACAAATAAACCAATTAAAAATGGGTGGAAGTCATGAACAGACATTTCTCCAAAGAAGACATACAGGTGGCTAATAGACACATGAACAGAGAGATGCTCATAATCACTCATCATCAAGGAAATGTAAATCAAAACTACAATGAGATATCACCTCGTGCTTGTCAGAATGGCTAAAATCAACAACACAAGAAATGACAAGTGTTGGTGAGGATGTGAAGAAAATGGAACCCTCATGCACTGCTGGCGGGAATGGAAACTGGTACAGCCACTCTGGAAAACAGTACAGAGTTTCCTCAAAAAGTGAAAAATAGAGCTACCCTATGATCTAGCAATCACACTACTGGGTATTAACCCAAAGAATACAAGAACACTAATCCAAAGGGATCAATGCATCCCTATGTATATACCAACATTATTTACAATAGCCAAGATATGGAAGGAGCACAAGTGTTCACTGATTGATGAATGGATAAAGAAAAGGTGGTAATATATATACAATGGAATATTATTCAGCCACAAAAAGAATGAAATCTTGCCATTTGCAATGACATGGGTAGAGCTAGAGAGTATAATGCTAAGCACAATGAGTCTGTCAGAGAAAGACAAGTACCATACAATTTCACTCATATGTGAAATTTAAGAAAAAAAAAAAGCAATGGGAAAAAATAAGAGTGATAGGGAGACAGACAGAGAGAAATCAAGAAACAGACTTTTTTTTTTTTTCCTTTTAAGAAACAGACTTAATTATAGAGCACAAACTAATGGTTACCAGAGAAGAGGGGGGGTGGGGATGGGTGAATAGGTGATGAGACTTAAGAATTACACTTGTGATGAGCACAGGGTGATGTTTGGAAGTTTGAATCACTGCTTTGTACACCTGAAATTAATACAACACTGTATGTTAACTAAGTGAAATTAAAATAAAAACTTAAAATAACAAAAAAGGGAAAATAGACTTAAGTTTGAGATGTCTGGGGACGTGTCCAATAAAATGTCAAATAGGCATATTGTTTCAAAAACCTGAAGCTCAGAGGAAACTTTGGGGGTGAAATGCACAAGTCTGGAATTCATTGACACATGTAGGTAGCCTTTAGAGTTATGGAACTGGATGAAAAACTCTGGGGAAAAAGTGTAGAGAAAGAGATGATGTCTTTAAATGGAACCCTGGGGGATACCTGTGGGATACCTGTCTGAGCTCAGGCTGCCATAAGAACTACCACAGGCAGAGTGGTTTATTTTTGTTTTTATTTTTAGTGTTTTTATTGTTTCAAAAATCTAATAATATTAATTATTTTGTATTATTTTATATTATTTTTTGGTGCAAAATATAATGTTTAATAATAATATTATAATAAAAGCAAATAGGTGCTTTTATTGTAGCACAGGGACATGCCGTTTACTTTACAGTTCTGGAATCTGGGAAGTCCAAGATCATGGTGCCGGCAGATTTTGGCTTGGTGAAGACCCTCTTCCTGACTTTCAGACAGCTGCCTTTTTCCTATATCCTCGCCTGGAGGAAATAGAACTCTGGTGTCTCCTTTTTATAAAGGCACTAATCCTATCATGGGAACTTCACCCTCGTGACCTGATCGAAACCTAATCTCATCCCCCAAAGTCCTTCCTCCTAATACTATCACACTGGGGGGGGGGGGGGGGTAGGGCTTCAACGTATGAACATGGGGGAGATGCAAACATTTAGTCCATAACAACTGGCATTTAGAGTTTTGTTTGAGAAGGATACACCAGGGAAGTAGGATTAAAACTCAGAGTGTAGTGTCTTTGGAGCCTTGCCCTCCCCTAAAAAATCTTTTTGTGGCTTCCTGTGGCACTTTGGATAAAACCCAAGATTTTTAGTGTGTTCTGTAAACCTCGGTGTTTTGAAAAAGGATGTGAACAACTCCAGAAATGCCACTGACATGTAGTAAAATGTATTTAAGTAATTTGGTGATGTCAACAAGATTGGCTTTCCAGGAGGGGTGGTATTTGAAGGCAGTTTGGAGTCGCCTGGGCAATACAGCGAAGGGAACTAGTGGAGACGTTAAAATTTTGGTTGTCAATGGTAAGAAAGAGAGTAGTAGCTGGGAAGGAAAATGGACCGAGAAACGATATATTTAGACTGCGACAAGATCTAGCGTATTTGCATACTGAAGGTGTGTGAGTGCAGAATTACATCAACTTGCAAAATCTGGGCTAGAGTATCGCACTAGACAAGAGTAGTCGCAGTGCCATTTGTGGTGGGGGTGGGTCTCAGAAAAAGAAGCCACACTTCGGGTGTTTGCCAGTTGCCCTATTTTTCTTATTCCTATCCAGCAACCAGCTGCTAGAAGCAAGTGATAGGAAATGCCTGCTTACATCCCACGTTTTCTCTCACTTTTCTCAAGTTTCCAGTCTGCTGTTCTTTCTCTTTCTTTCCTTACTTATCCAAGTCTGGTTAATCTAAGCTTCTAGCCACTTTCTTTTTTATTCTTTTTACCTTCACATAAAAACTACAGCTTATTCTGATGAGGTTAACCAAAATCAGAAAAAAGAGTGCAGTTCAAGCTTTATCAGAACAGTTATGTGACTGATGAAGTGAAGCAGAAGTAGTAAGCCTCTATTTAGTTTTAATGGAGAACCACGTTAGTTCTCCCCCCTCCCCCAAAAAAGAACGAGAGTGGTAGAATATGAGGTAGTGACTGATACTTATTGAGAACTGTTTAAGTACTTCATGAGCAATGTGTCGTTTACATTTCACAACAACATTTAGTCCTCTGTTATTTTTATCCTCATTTTATAAAGAAGTTAAGTAACTAAGTTAAGATCAGAGGTTTTAGAGCCAGGATTTGAATCCAGATAGTCTGATACAGAGCCTGGCCTCTAAAGCCCCTAAATTGTGCTTCCTGGGACACCTAGAATGGATATCTTAACGGAGTCCCAGAATCATGTGGCTCCTTCGGGATGGTGTCCTTCTGAATCCCCTCAAAATGCATGGATCAGTTCGAGCCATGCCCTGCAAGGAGGGCACTGTGTCTCCACTAACACCTTTAAGCGGTAGTAATAGCGACAGCTACCAGCCACACAGCCACACTTGGTAAGAGATGACCTCTGTTGGATGATGACTGAATGCCAGGCACTGTGCCAACCATTTTACTTGGAGCATTTCATTTAGCCTTCCCGCAGCCCTGTGCAGCGGTCTCACAGGGGTCTTCTCACAGACGAGGGAAATGGGATTCAGAGGGGCTGAGTACTTTGCCACCCTGCTCGGAAGTACAGGGGCAGGCAGTATTATCCCAGAATCCGGGCTATCAATCTCAAAATCTTGGACATTTTTACTTGCTCTAAATTTTTTGATTTTAGCCAATTCTCCGTAGTCTGTCTCTGCTTTATCTTTCAGAGTTTTCTTCATCCCAATTTGGGAACAACTTATAGATGACATTTTATTGATTTCTAGAGGTCATGCAATATAGGAAGTTCATACTTTGAGCATTCTCAGTAAAGTTCCCTTCCATGCAAATTATTTGTCACTCAATTTTTATATCCAACTAGTTTATTTAGATTTCATGTTTCCTCTTCCTTCCTCCCTCCCTTCCTCCCTCCTCTCCCTTTCTCTCTTCTTTCTTTCTTTCTTTCTTTCTTTCTTTCTTTCTTTCTTTCTTTCTTTCTTTCTTTCTTTCTTTCTTTCTTTCTCCCTTTCTTTCTCCCTTCTCTGTTGTCTTTATTGGTAATTGTTGTCTGAAATATTTCTGTGGTAAATTTTAGCCGTCACTTGCTTTTTATATCATTCTGAACACTGAATGAAGTTGAAATGTAAATTCAAACATAATGCACAATGCCAGAAGTGAAACTAGTTATCTTTTACATGGTGACATAAAATTGTTTTGAAACACATGTTCCAGAACCATATGCTTTGGAAAGTGTCAAAAGGAAAAAAAAAAACCCTCTGGGCAGAGAAAGTTTTCAGGTTCCATGTTTTATTCTTATAAGCTCATCATTTTTTTTCCACAAGCTATGACAAATTTTATATTTAGCAGAAGAAAACATCTTCAAAAAGCATAAAACAGGAATTTTAACTTTTTTTAATTTGAAAGCAATAGACAATGACTAGAACTTTGATTAACAATTGTAATTTTTCAAAATATTTTCATTTAAATATCAAGTGTAATCTTTGTTTTACTCCTGTGGTTAGAGAGGTTTACTTTGCTTTCCAAATGAATTAACTGTGGTGTCCAGAGAATAGCCTCAGAAAACCAAATAATTTTATGTAGCAAGGTCAGAATTAGCATTTATGGCAAAGAAAGAACATCCATTTTTTTGGTCATTTTGGCCCATACTTAGGGACTTCACTGGCAGCATTGAACAACACTTTAAACATAAGAGGTATTCCCAGAGAGGGTGCAAAAGATACCACTCTCCCAAGATACAAGCCCAAAGATAACCAAAAGAAAGAAAGACCCAGACAACTCTCCTGAAAGTTGCAACAGTCAATAGGATGCTAGATGCAAATGGAAAAGAACCCACATTTTTGTCCAACTATATTTTTGGGGTCCCCAAACTGACAGTTGCCAAAAAAGTTCTCAGGACACAAATCCAGTCAAACAAGGGGCCAGGAGCTGTCTGGAGAAGAAAAAGGAGCCACAATCAATGGATATCTGAAAGCAAATTCAGGAGTCACGATTTAAAGACTTAATATTTATTTGTTTGTTTGTTTGTGGATATCTGAAAGCAAATTCAGGAGTTACAATTTAAAGACCTAATATTTATTTATTTGTTTGCTTTCTTGCTTATTTATTTATGCATGCATGCCTGCCTGCTTGCCTGCCAATCTGAATTTGGAAAGGAAAAGACAACATAAAATTTTACCTTCCTGTCTCAATAGCGATCTAGGAGAGCTGACTTTGATAAGAATTCTTACCCTTTGCCAGCTTCTGCCAGTTTTCCCAGGATATAGTCTGCAGGCTCTGGGAGTGGGTCTCACTCTAGTGTGAGAAACTGTAGAGTAGGAAAAATAGTTTCCCTCTACCCTTGGTGGTGACTTTTTTGTTTTGTTTTGTTTTTAAGATTTTATTTATTTATTTGACATAGAGAGAGAGCACAAGCAAGGGGAGTGGCAGGCAGAGGGAGAAGCAGGCTCCCCACTACGCAGGGAGTCCCACACGGGACTTGATCCCAGGGCCCTGGGATCATGACTCCAGCCCAAGGCAGACGCTTAACCAACTGAGCCACCCAGGGGCCCATGAGTTTTTGTCTGAGACCCCGTTTTCTCTAGGGCAGCTCATAAATGGATAAGCTTATCTAGATTAAAAGTTCTCCACTGTGGCCACTATAATTCAAGATTATTCTTGGTAAATTTAACCAGCTTGTTCAGCCTTAAAATAAAATTTTATTCACCTGAAGCCTCATACTGGAACCCGTGCAGCTTAGGTTGGACCAAGAATGATTCTGGACCTACTCTGGTTCCTGTCAGACCCAGAACGACTCCGGACCAGGTCTGGTTTCTGAGTGGGACCCACTTTGACCCTGGACCTGCTCTGGTTTCAAAGCCGGAAGTGGTCCAATCCTGGATGTGGTCCGGTTTCTTCATCCATCCTGAACCTGGTCCAGTTTTTAAGCCAGTCCCTGCCTGAACCTAGACCTGGTACAGTTTCTACGTAGGACCCAGTCTGACCCAGAACTCAGTCTGGTTTCTAAATCAGACCCAATCTAGTTCCAGTCGGTTTCAGGATCCAGTCCAGAAAAAAAAAATTTCTCAAAGTCTGAAAGTTCACAACGCAAAGCAGTTGAGGACGTGAGAAGGACTCATGATCCCCTGAGGCAGTGAGAAAGCAGAGAGCTTGAGTGCTCAACAGGTACCCATCCATATCTGGTTGCTCCTTGCTCCAGGGGTGGGGGAGGAGGGGCAGCGGGTCTTCTTTGCTTCCTGTTTTGACATTAAGAACTGTTAAGAGATAAACTGAGGCATATTAAAAATTTTAAGAGTTGGGGCACGTGGGTGGCTCAGTCAGTTAAGTATCAGACTCCTGATTTCGGCTCAGGTCGTGATCTTGGTGTGGTGAGATCTAGCCCTGGGTTGGGCTCCGGGCTCAGTGCAGAGTTTGCTCCAGAGTCTCTCTCTCCCTCTCTTTCTCTCTCTCTCTCAAAATAAATTAAAACTCTTTAAAATTTTTTTTTAAGAATTTACTTGAGCAAACATTGATTCAAATTGGATAGCATCCAATCTAGCAGGTAGGAAGGAGTTCTGAGGAGCTGTACAAAATTAAAGACTTTTATAGGTAGAAGGGAGTGAGAAAAAAGAAGTTATACTAAGCAAAAAAGGGAGTTCATTATTTCAAAGTTACTTTCCCTTTAGGGGATAATAGGGGTTTATCTTGAAGATTACCTAACTAGTGCTGATCAGGAGATTCCTGATTGGTTTAAGTAAGATTGCATTTCTGGGAGAAGTCTTGGTTTGGTGACATGGGGTTTAACATAAACAACTCCATTTTGGGCCTGTTGTCTTGTTTTTAATAAAAATAATCTTCTTTAAGTATAAAATATAACAAAAAAAACTTGAAAAAAAAAGCAGAAAAAAGATATGTTTCTGACTCATCTAGCCTAAGAAAAGACTAGATAGATGAAAATAATGGGACCTTTAAGTTTGTACATCCCTGCCCCACCCCACTATTTTTCAAAGCAGTGTATTACCAAATGTTACAGGACTGATTGCACAACAAAGAGGATGCCTACATGCCTGATACCATTATTAGTTCCCTATTTTATTCTTCGGTGAATTTATTGATATTCCTTATCAATAGCCTATATACAGCCTGTACACCTGCTCAGATCTTGTCCATACTACAAAAACAAACATCCTTTGCTAGAAATGCAGATTTTTTTATTCCTAAATCCACTGAATCAGAAATTTGTGGATGAGGTGTGGGATCTGCATTTTTATCATCTTTCCAGATGTGCATAAGATTTGAGACTTACTTAAGAGGTAAAATTAGAAGGCCTGGGTGATGTAATGGAGAAAGGAATCATCCAAGGAATCTACAAAGTCTGATTTGGGTAATGAATGGTAGTATTATTAATGGAGGTATGAGGGTCAGTTGAGAAGAAAAGATGAATACTTCAGGTTGGATACATTATATTTGGGATTTCTCAGTGACAATAAACAACAAGACAGATAAGGATTCAGGAATCATCAGTCCACACAGTAGTTATTACCCTATAAATGGATGAGATCCTCCAGGGAAATCACAGAGTAAGAAGACAAATGGGTCAAGGATTTAACTTTAAGGGATACCAGTTTCAGATAAAGAGGCATGCATTAAAGAATCTGAGAAGGAGTGGTCATGGGGTTAGAACTAGGAGAAAGTTTAGTATTTTCATGGAAGCAAGTTTCCTGGGTTAAAATTTCAAGATGTGAAGATTCAACCATGTTATGGTGGACATCCAATAAGAATTTTATTTAACTATACACAAATATCATTGTGCCTTTGGCAAGATAAGATTCAATAGAATTGAGGGGGGCGCCCGGGTGGCTCAGTTGTTAAGTGTCTGCCTTCGGCTCAGGTCATGATCCCAGGGTCCTGGGATGGAGCCCCGCATCAGGGTCCCTGCTCCGCGGGAAGCCTGCTTCTCCTTCTCCCACTCCCCCTGCTTGTGTTCCCTCTCTCGCTGTGTCTCTCTCTGTCAAATAAATAAACAAAATCTTAAAAAAAAAAAAAAAATAGAATTGAGGAAGCAGAAACAGGTTTGGAATTGAAAGATAGAGGAAGATATAGAGAAGGAAAGGTATACTTCTTCTAGAAGATGGACTAAAAAGGAAGGAGAGACAGGGAGATACCTGAAGGATGATTCAGGGCTAAGAAATTATATTAAGATACAATAATTGGGGTGCCTGGGTGGGTCAGTTGATTGAGCGCCTGACTCTTGGTTTCAGCTCAGGTCGTGATCTCAGGGTGGTGTTATAGAGCCCCGTGTCGGACTCTGTGCTCAGCTCTGAGTCTGCTTGGGACTCTCTCTCTGCTCCTCCCCCATAAAATTAGTAAATCTTTTTTAAAAGATACAATAATTAATATTGTTCAATGTTGGGCGCCTGGGTGGCTCAGTTGGTTAAGCAACTGCCTTCGGCTCAGGTCATGATCCTGGAGTCCCTGGATCAAGTCCCGCATCGGGCTCCCTGCTCGGCAAGGAGTCTGCTTCTCCCTCTGACCCTCCCGCCTCTCATGTGCTCTCTCTCTCTCATTCTCTCTCTCTCAAATAAATAAATAAATAAATAAATAAATAAATAAATAAATATTAAAAAAAAATATTGTTCAATGTTGTAAGACAATTTATGGTGACAAAATACACTACAGGTAAACTTTATTTTTATGGAATCATCTTAGAATCCAGTAATTTGTTTCTTCTTTCATTTAATGGTTACACTTAAATCTATACTTAATTCTAATGATCAGGGGAGAAGCTAATTTTGTTTTAGGGATTTATCATAATTTTTAAGTGTAGATACTCTGGACAAGTGCTTACATGACTACTATGAACAAAGTAATTTCACCACTACACAATTTTTGATACATAAAATATTTATGATAAATGTTGGGGAAAATCTTTAAAACAAGAAGGAAATAGCTCTTTAAAAAAGTAGTGTTTACACAATCTGAAAATCATTAAAAATTAAAATAATTTTTATGTATTATTATATTTATTTAAAAATGTTTTTTATAATGTATACCAGAGTAGGGGCTGCTTAACCCTATCAAATGTTTAAACTTCTTTTTTTTTTTTTTTAAAGATTTTATTTATTTAACAGAGAGAGACATAGCGAGAGCAGGAACACAAGCAGGGGGAGTGGGAGAGGGAGAAGCAGGCTTCCCGCCGAGCAGGGAGCCTGATGTGGGACTCGATCCCAGGACCCTGGGATCATGACCTGAGCCGAAGGCAGACGCTTAACGACTGAGCCACCCAGGCGCCCAAATGTTTAAACTTCTATTGAAACAAACAAATACAAATCAAATGGATTCTGTTTTATCTTTTTATTAATGTTTGAGGATAAGGATAGATAATCTGCCCATTTAAAAAGGTTTATACTCTATATATCATCTTTAGTGATTTCTTCTAATTTCTTGAATCCCATAATATTTTATTTCGAAGTCTTTCTGTTGTTTTATAGTAGATGTATAGTAGATTCTATATATTCTTTGATAGTAGAATATCTGATCTAAAGGCTTTTCTGAGAAGAAATAAGTCTGTTTTCAAAGTTACTCATGGATAGCAAATATCTTAGCTTTACCAATATTTATAATAAAGTCCCTTGTGTTCAAATGCATTTATTATAATATATAATTTTCATGGAACATGCAACAGATAGCTTATATCCAGTCTACTCAAAGCCACTACTCTAAAGTAGAAAAGGAATGAGTCTGTTTCCACTAACTGTGTGTGTGTGTATAAAAGTATTTATATATGTCTGTGTATATATGTCTGTGTATATATAAATGTGTGTATATGTAGGCTCATGTAAAGGTATTTGTGTATATATGTGTGTATGTATAAATATATATGTATATATGAAAATATGTGTGTATACATATATAAAAATATGGCTTATTTAAAAATGTCGCTAAACAAATTTATCTGAATAGGATTATTCTTATCATATTGGTTATAGTATTCTGTGTGTCAAATTCCAAACACCATATATAAATTTATTTAAAAAATAACTTCAAAGATTACCTTGATTGATCATTCTAGCCTGGTTTGAATTAAAATAGTGTATTCATCCAGTCATTCAATTATATTTGAGTGCCTATCATATCTGTAGACACCTATCCGCATACCTGTAAATTGAGCAGAGAACAAAACAAAGCCATGAGGAAATGTGCTGAGTAGTAAGGGAGACAATGAGAGAGCATTTGTAACATTTTGTAAGTTTTTCTATTGACTGATTTTCATTTTGTCATTTCCATGTTCTCTTGCAGTTTCTAGGTTAATGTTATTACCTAAAAGTGGAAATTATCCTCTTCTGAATAACGTAAATCTAAATTCAATAGTGTGATATAATTATGTATAGATTTTTCAGTTGAAGTGGCTTTAAAGCTCTTCATAATTATAAATACAACTTATTTAATTTCTCTGCTTTTCTTTTCCTCTCCTTCCCCAAACCAATTAAATATATCTCCCTAGTCTGAGCTGAGAGTTGTTGCAAGGGAAAAGAATTGTAACTAGCGTAAATAATGGTATTTTGTAAATCAGTTTTTAAATATTTTAGCATAACTTTTTGTAACATACCATATGGCATAATATTTAGTGACTCAGAATAGCCTTAAAGCTTTAAAAATGATTTACTGAGAAATTATCTTACTTTGAATGTCACTTTCTGATAAGACCTTCCAAATGAGAGAAAAAAATTGTCTTCCTTTCTATATTTAATTCATCACACAATTAAAACATATTCATTAAATAAAATTTAGAAATTCAAGGAACAATCTATATTTTCTATGTAAGCTTGCCCCTTTTCTCATTAGGTATTATCTGTCTGTGATTCATTTCAACAACAACAACAAAAATTATTCTAGATTCACAGTTAGCCCAGATTTAAGATTAAAATCTTTTACTTTCACATGCAAAAAGTATCTTGCTTCTCAAAGGAAAAAAATCAAATTCAAAAGGTAGAACTTTATTTCCTTTTAAGTATATGCAGTTTAAGGATAAAAGAATGTCTTTTCCTCCAGTGAAGAAAAACATAGCAGGAGATCAAATAGGTCAAGACTAATTGGATTCTATTTTAATAGGTAACTTTATATTGCCTATTTTCAAAGAAGTGTCCAAAACATTTTTAATTAACCTTTTCTGAGAAAGGATTCATGATATGGCTTGAGAAATTGCTCATTCAAAAGTAAACTTTGAAGAAATGAACATACGGTGATATGTGTTACGAACAAAGAGTTTTGCTGAAGCCACGGTATAGAAGAAGGCTTGAAGAGACCTGCTTAGTTAGAGGTCTCGTTAAACCTGTACAAAGATTGTGAGACCCATTAACCTTGGCTTATGTCTCTGCTTCATAAGAGAAGCCTGGTTGTTTCATGATTTTGTAAGTCAAATATTCAAGGCTTAAATATATAAATATTGAAATATATCAGTCTTTTTTTCCTTCCTCTTCATTCAGCCACAGTGTCTCCTGATGAAATTGTCACCACACCCTCGTGATTGGATGAGAGGGAGAGCCTGTAGGCCACATACCTGGTAAAACTGAAGGGCCAGACTGTGTTACTCTATCAGTATGAGTTCAAAATTTAAAACAAAACACATGAAAACAATATTGCAACAATATTGTACTACTCAAGCTACTTTTGCTACTTACACTCCTACCAGCTAACCCTTATTTTCATTTGCTATGTGCAGTCATTTACCCTCCCAATGACCATGTGAGACAGGTACTATTATTATATAAGTTTTATATGAGAGACACAAAAACACAGGAATGTTAAATAACTAACCCAAGGTTACTCATCCGATCAGATTCAAACCCAGGTATTCTGGCTCTAAAGCTCATATCCCTGACCACACTATCCAGCCCCACATTTAACACTAACACCAAACCACATGACATAGAACCACCATATGTTGAAATTAAATTAGCTTCTCAGTCTATTTTCTGATTGCAAAATTCTGGATAAATTTGTCTCTCATGTTGGGGTACCCTGCTTGTTCAGACAGTTATGTAACAGCCCTGGGAATTAGGAATGAGGTCAAGGAGTTGCCTAAGGAAACTAGAGTTGGGAATATAAAATGCAAAACCATTTGGAAGAAGCTGAAATCAGCTGATGTATACTGGTGATCATTAGAGCAGAAAGATAAGGTTTTTTAGGAAAACATTTAAAAAAAATTTTGACTGGGGTGTGTGTGTGTGTGTGTGTGTGTGTGCAGAGTAAGGCTGGATCATTTGTAAATGCTCATATAAAGGGGAATTCTCTACATGGAATTTTAATATCTTCTATACTTTATAGTGCTTCCTCAAAAGGATGTTTTTAAACTGCCTTATTTATTACTAAAGCACTAGGTAGAAATGAATTGGATGGATATGTTCATATTTTTATTATGTGGTCAGACATTGAATGAGGAGTATTTTTAATCTCTGTTGTAAAATATCTCAGGTTAAAAATAAAGTATGAGTCATCTGCTATGATGGTATATTCAGTAGCTAAAAAATCACAGTGCTTTTAAAACATTCTGCTGTGTCAATTCGACTAAGTCGTTCATACATAATTGAAAAGATACTGCTTTTTTTAATAAGATTTCACATTGTAACTGATATTTATAAGGGTTTGAGTTATCAAAACTCAACCTTGTAGTAATCACCACAAAAAATGCTTTTCTTAGAAATTTAAGGATCCTTAAGTATTCAGAAATGGCCAAGACAATGGAAATGTATAGGGAAGAAGGCATATTGTGAGTTATGCATACTTTTTTTATGATTCTTACTCATAATTATCAATAATGCAGGCAATCAGTTGACCACTTAGTGTTTTTTAATGAACATTGCTTTGCTTTTAGAAATAAAGTTAGAGTTGTACAGATGCATAAAAGAAGAAAAATAACTTTCTATGGATTTATTGGTATAAAAAGCTTAATCCTGTGAAATATTTTTATTTTATAATGAGCCCTTATATGGGGGATATACAAAATTGAATTATAGATTAAAAATGTATGAGTTTTGAGTTTAGTTGCTGTATTAGCTATCTATCCTGTGTAAACAGTTACATGGTTTTGTAAACCTCAAAACTTACTGGCTTAAAACAACAGCATTTATCACCTCACAGCGCCTGTGGGTAGGGGTTTGGTGCAGTTTAGCAGGGTCCTCAGACCCAAGGTCTTTCCTAAAGCTGGAATCAAAGCATTAGCCAGGCCTGCAGATATTTCAGGCTCCAGTAAGGGAGGAACTGCTTCTAAATTCACCTACACAGCCTGGCAAGCTTCACTTCCCAGCTGGTTGTTGGCATGAGATCTTTGTTTCTTGTCACATGGACCTCCCCATAGGGATGCTCACAATGTGGCAACTTCCTCTAGAGGATTCTGAGAGAGAAAGAGAGTTGTCACAATTTTTTCAAAACCTAATCTCAGAAGTGACATTCCATTACTTTTACCGTACTTTCACTAGGTCTAGCTCACATTCAAGGGGAGGGGATTACACAGGGCAAGAATTCCAGAACATGGGGCACCTGGGTGGCTCAGTTGGTTAAGCGACTGCCTTCGGCTCAGGTCATGATCCTGGAGTCCCGGGATCGAGTCCCGCATCGGGCTCCCTGCTCAGCAGGGAGTCTGCTTCTCCCTCTGACCCTCCCCGCTCTCATGCTCTCTCTATCTCATTCTCTCTCTCAAATAAATAAATAAAATCTTAAAAAAAAAAAAAAAGAATTCCAGAACATGAAATCATTGAGAGCCATTTTAGAGTCTTCCTACCACATTTTCAAAGACATATTAAACAATATTGTAAAAGAAGGAAAATGTATCTTTTTCTTCTCTTTCCCTTTTTGATAACTTTCTTCCTTATGGAATTCTCTCTTCTGGTCTAAAATGACTTGTCTCTTCCCCACAACTGATTAAAGTTTGCTTTGAGCTATTATTGAAGTAATCTTATGTTGTGTGTAAGACATTTAGCGAATGCAATGTGGACAATAAAAGAATGAGTAACTTAATGTACTTCCTCCCAATGAGTTTGTATTGTAGGTGCTTAAGATGGGTTAGAATATGTTGAAATGATTCATTTTGTGTTAGTGGCTAATTCCAATAATGAGTTTTCTTTTAATTATGCCTTAGGTTTCAATGCCTTAGAATAGAAGAATAATGTATAATAGGACCTCAAAGGGAATCCTTTTTGTTAGAGGCCTTAAGAAGCCTCTTCCGCTGTACAGGCAGCTGCCTACTCTCAGCATCCTACTATTGCTTGGGGGTTTTTGATTTGACATATTTATCAAGAGCTTATAGAACACAGAGAGGTATAGATCAATCTCTGCTAAGAGAGTTGAAATTTATATGGAAAGTAGTGGTAGAATATATGACAATTAATACCTGAATATAAATATAATGGAAGTTCAGTGGATGAAGAGGTCACTCCTGGCTGGGCTGGTCAAGAAAGTGTTTTGAATCTGAGCTATGCTTATAGTTCCTATGATTCAGGCCAAGCCTACTCTGGCTTATATTTTTAATATCTCATTATGGTAGGGTAAATAACAATCCCCCAAAGATGTTCACGTCTTAATTTCCAAAACCTGTGAATATGTCACCTTATATGGTAAAAGGGACTGTTCAGGTATGTTTAGGATCTTGAGATGAGGAGACTGTTCTGAATTATTTGGATGAGGTCAACGTAATCATAAAGGGCCTTATAAGAGGGAGGCAAGAGAGTTAGAGTCAGAAAAAGAAGATGTGAACGGAGATTGGAATGATGCTCTTTGAAGTTGGAAAGGGGGCAAGGAATGCAGATGGCCTCTAGACTTTGGAAAAGGCAAGGAAATATTTCTCCCCTGAAGTCTCCAGAAGAAACACAGCCCTGCCAACACCTTGATTTTTAGACCTCTGACCTCCAGAATTGTAAGAGAATAAATGTGTGTTCTTTTAAGTCACTAAATTGTACTAATTTGTTACAGTAGCAATAAGAAATTAATATACTTCTTACTTGCTGAAATTTCACTTATCTATTCCCAGGATAGGTTGCTTAACCCTTCTAGGAAGTCCTCTTGGATCAACTACCTTTCAGGATGTACTTCCTCCTGGATAGGCCAAATATGGTCTTTGGGATTGTGTGTGTGTGTGTGTGTTTTGGTGTTAGGGAGTTAGAAACAGGGATAGGCTTTGGTGCCCATGTCTGAAGTTGCTGGACATCCTGAAGCAAAGATACTGCACTATAAATGAAGAAGATAACAAATGTTGATAAGATGTGGAAAAATTGGAACCCTTGTACACTATTGGTGGGAATGCAAAATGGTGCAGTTACTATGGAAAACAGTACAGAGGTTCCTCAAAAAATTAAAAGCAGAACTACCGTATGATCCAGCAGTCTCACTTCTGGTTATTTATCCATAAGAATTAAAATTAGGATCTTGAAAGATCCCATGTTCAATGTAGCACTATTCACAGTAGTTCAGATATGGAAAAATCTTAAATAGATAAAGGGATATAGAAAATATGACATAAAGGGCATCTGGGTGACACAGTTGGTTAAGCATCGGACTTGGTTTCAGCTCGGGTCATGATCTCAGGGTCATGACATCAAGCACTGCATGGGGCTCTGCGCTAGCGGGGAGTCTGCTTGAGACTCTCTCCCTCTCCCTCTGCCCCTCCCTACCGCATGTGCTCTCTCTCTCTCTCAAATAAATAAATCTTAAAAAAAATATATATGACATGTTTACACATGTGCACATACACACATATACTACACATATATGTATATATATGCACAATGGAATGTTATACAGCTTTTTAAAAGAAGGAAATCCTACCGAATGCAACAATATGGATGAAGCTTGAGAACATTATGCACAGTGAAATAAGCCAGTCACAGGACAAATTCTACATGATTCCACTTATATGAGGTATCTACAATAAAGTCATAGAAGCAGAGAGTAGTGGTTTCCAGGGGCTGTGGAGAGAGGGAGATGGGGAGTTGCTAATCAACAGTTACAAAGTTTCAGTTATATAAAGTAAATAAATTCTAGGGACTTGTGCAACATGTGCCTATACGTTAATACTACGGCATTATGTACTTAAAAATTTAGCAGGACAGATTCCATGTTAAATGTTCCTAGAATATGTATAGGAAGATTTTTCCTACCCAGTATACCAATAATGTCCCCATTAAGAGAAGGTGTTCATCACTTTCGGCAGAAATTTTTTTTTTTTTTTTTTTTTACAGTATTTTAGCATGACCTGGTGTAGCTCCTTGGTTGAGGATGTGGGGATACTTGTCACCATAACATTGTTCTTGGCCTTTGGGTCAAGCTAAAATTGAGAATGTTTCCAATTTTATTTTTTATTTTTATTTATTTATTTTTTTAAATGTTTTATTTGTTTATTTGACAGAGACATAACGAGAGCAGGAACACAAGCAGGGGAGTGGGAGAGGGAGAAGCAGGCTTCCCGCCAAGCAGGAAGCCCGATGCAGGGCTCGATCCCAGGACCCCGGGATCATGACCTGAGCCGAAGGCAGACGCTTAACGACTGAGCCACTCAGGTGCCCCAAGAAGGTTTCCAATTTTAATATTGGGTTATATACAGCTACTGCATTATGCACTCAGGATTCACAATCCAGTTTCGGGGATGCTGGAGGCAAAGAAATAAAGACTGATCTACCGTTAAAATGTAGCTATAGGCTGTTCTTAGTCTACAGGTATTGTATTAACTGAAACCAGTGCATGTCAGAACCAGAGAGCTGTGTCCTTGCTTTATATGGTAGCTGAGTTACCACGGAGCCACGTCAGGATGTGGTTCTTATATTCACCAGTTTCAGTTAACACTGTGCCATGCAAAATGAGTACTGTCTGCATTTTCTGTCTGGGTGGCTTTAAGCAAGAGAAATATACATACTTTGTTACTGCACTAATCTCAAGAGACTTTGCATTCTATGCACTTTGGAATTCTTAACTGGCTGTGTGGCTCAGATGAATGCTCTGTTACATTTGGAAAGAATAATTAATAATGAAAAATAGGTTCCAGAAATATGAAGGAAAAGAAAGATCTGAATATAAAATATTCTAAATTAATTATAGTAAATCAAAGCATATTATAAATTTGAAGCTTGGCTTTGAGTTTTTTGTTTTGTTTTGTTTTGTTTTTTGGAATCTGATCAAATGAATAAAAGAAAACAAGACTGTCTATAGAGCATATACTGACTATAGACCATTCTGTCATGGACTCTAAGTCTCCAGGTTAGAAGACTCTTGCATTATGTTATAATCTCAGTTAATTTAGTAACATAGCATCAGTGCATTTTATGCTCTCATTTCAGTCAGCTTCATTTCCTTTCATTTAATAGTATTTTGAGAATGTGATACTGATATTGTAAATGTTGATTCATGTCAGAATTTTGGTAGCATCAATTGAAATGGAGCTGCCCAGAAGAAAAAGAGAGAAATCATATGTCCTGTTGCTATTTCTGGTTACCATTCCAATCATCATTCATCATTTCAAAAGCAGAAGAAATAGGAAATGAATTTGAAATTTACTTCTTGTGATTTGGAACTTGGTAAATGAATTTTTTCCCCAAAGTAAATAGCAATGCAGAAAAGGAATTTGTCTGCATATCCTTTAGATTCAGATTCGACTTTGTTCTGAAAAGTTTGCATATCTGATTTTAGATAGTGCTACTGATTCCTATTTTTTCAAGTTCTCATCTCTCCCCCATCTATCTGATCCTCCATGCCTCTTATTTCCAAAATTAAGTTATGAGCACGAGATACATAATATTTAGCTGAAAATCCCATGCCAGACTTTTCTGAAACTGTAAACTTAATGTATTTGAAAAATATTTTATCTGCTCTCTTGCCAGCTTCTCATGATTACCTTAAAAATTATTAGTGTTAATTGGCTTAATACCTAGAATCTCATAAGATAAATATTTATTAGAAATATCTATTTAATATGCATATATATTTTTAATAAATTATTTGCTCTGTTTTTGTTTTCAGTTCACAAGCAATTCTTCCTTACAGTTATTTATAATTCAAAATGATAAATGGCTTTGAGGTACTTCGGTGTAGTCAGTAGAATTGCAGATAATAGTTGGAAGGACAGATGTATTTTATTTTTTCCTCTAAAAACAAAATCACCTCAGATAGAAAAAAACACCTCAGACAGGACAATCTCCAGTTATTTTTTTGACCCCGTAAATATTTTAGGCTATTATTTACTGAGTTAAAAATAAAACCTGATACTTTAAAAGGGTAAGATATTGTATTTTTTTCCCTAGCTAATTTACTTGTGTTTTGTGTCAGGGGAAGATTAAGTATAAGTGGAGGATTTTTTTTTTTTTTTGACACAGAGAGAGAGTGCACAAGCAGGGGGAGCAGCAGGCAGAGGGAGAGGGAGAAGCAGGCTCCCCGCCAAGCAGGGAGCCCAATGTGGGGCTCAGTCCCAGGACCCTGGGATCATGACCTGAGCTGAAGGCAGACGCTTAATCGACTGAGCCACCCAGGCGCCCCTAAATGGAGGTTTAATTGTAAACTAAGATCACAGTAATTGAGTCTCTGACTCTTAACCAACAACGGCTTATAGATAAATCTGCCGTAAATTATGTGTATCTTGGATTATAACATTGATACCCTCTTTTAAATGTTGGATCTTTTCTCTCAGTTGCTACTGCACATTTTGAACAGGCTGAAAGCTGCCCACCATGGTGCATAAATATGTGATGTCAGATAACACACACTGAAAGAGGAATAAATTGTGTATAGGTTCATGGTATGGATTTTATTCAGTAAATAATTCTAGCAAAAGGATTTCTCAAAAATAAAAATTATATATTTAAAAATACTGTGAAAAATTTATAATAACCAAAAACATAAAAATGCATGAAAAATTATAGGGTGGATTGAGGAGGTAAAATATAGAATTTAGGATCTTTTGCCTTTCAGGGAACATACATTCTAGAAATTTAATGGAGGTTTATAAATAGAATTAATCCATATCTAGGTCTTATCCACATGTATTCTAATTCATATCTATTTCAACATACATCATTATGTAATCTGTGTCAATAACCTATCTTTGTTTTACTCATTTATAATCTAATCTGTGCCTATGCGTCATTTCATGTATAGTAATAACTAATAATAATTGACAATTTACTATCATTTATCATTAAGTAACTTTCCATGAACTCTCATAATTAGTTTTCCAAGGTCCTCCTAAGATAGGTACTAGGACATAGATTGACTTATTTTACATGAGGAAGATCAGGCAGTTGGCCCAAGTTCACACAGCTAGTAAGTAGTGAACATAGCCTTGAACCTGTTTTCTTGATCACTAAGGTATTTCTTCTTCCATGTGTGTTGCATTTTGCAGGCTTGAGGTAGAATTGAAGGGCTATTGACCATCTTTCAGGCAGAGTCTCTTGGGATGGTGCCTCTGTCGTGTTAACAAAAATATATGATCATCAGTCTTGCCATCCAGAAGTTAATTTCTGCAGTAAACTCAAAGATAATCAGCTTCTCAATAACCATTGATAATGGTTTTTGTTTCATTCTTTACAGTAATGAAACAAAAATATAATGAGGATGAAAATCTATTAATATAGGATAATGCACATTTCAAAGTGGTCCCAGGCACTGATGTCAGCCAATCAGCTTATCCTTTCTTTGCAGGAGAAATTCATAGGAAGCTAAATTCAACATAAATTTTTCAACTTCCTTTAACATTTATTGGTTGCTCTTTGTGGTAACTTCTGAGGACACAGAGATAATAATAAATACAGTACTGAGTTGATTTAACCTTCAAATTTTTTTTTCACATGAGTAAAATGACAATTATAAAATGGTGTAGTAAAGTTGTGATAGAGTTAAGTGCAAGATGCTGGGACTAACAGGAGAACTAACACTCTAGCTTGAGGGACTCAGGAAAGTCTCCTGAGAGGAGGTGATGCCTGCAGTGGATCTCAAAGGTAAAATATATCCAGAGGAGGGAGGTGGCTTTCTAGGCAGAAGGATCTGTGGCGCAGAAGCATAGAAGTTAAAAAAACAAAACAAAACACTTGACACAAAAAAAGAAGTACAGAGTTCATTATGGTAAGAGTGTAAGGATTCTTTTGAGGAAGTGGTGAAAGGTAAAATGAAAAAAGTAGTCCAGAATGATGTAATGAAAGACCTCATAAATAAATATGCTTGGTATTTTTTTTCCTAAGAAGAATGGGGACTTATTAAGAATTTTGGGTATGGGAGTAACCTATACATATCTGCATTTGAACACATCATTCTAGAGTAGTGTTTCCCAAGTTTTAGTTTGCATTAGACTCACTTGGGGGCTTGTTCAAACACAGAGTTTCTGATTCGGCAAGACCGCAGTAAAACATAAGAAATGAATTTCTTGGGCGCCTGGGTGGCTCAGTTGGTTAAGCGACTGCCTTCGGCTCAGGTCATGATCCTGGAGTCCCGGGATCGAGTCCCGCATTGGGCTCCCTGCTCGGCGGGGAGTCTGCTTCTCCCTCTCCCACTCCCCGTTTGTGTTCCCTCTCTCGCTGTGTCTTTCTCTGTCAAATAAATAAATAAAATCTTAAAAAAAAATGCATTTCTTTTTCTCTTTTTTTTAGAGAGGGAGCATGCACATATGGGGGTGGGGCAGGGGCAGAGGGAGAGGGAGAGAGAATCTTAAGCAGGCTCCATGCCCAGCATGGAGCCCGAGGTGGGGTCCAATCTCATGACTTTGAGATCCAATGACCTGAGCCTAAATCAAGAGTCAGACGCTTAACCAGAGGTGCCCAAAGAAAATGAATTTCTAAATTCCCAGGTGACACTGATGTTACTGGTCCCCAGACCACCCTTTGAGAACTACTGCTCAGGAGAAAAGATTATATGAGTGTGAGAGTGGAAAAAAACAACTCAAAAAACACACTGTTTTGGAGAAAGCCAGCATGGTTGGGGGGTGGGGGAGATAAATGAGGTTTTGAACTAAGGTAGTGAATGCAGTAGCTATTAAAAGTAGGTAATAGATTGAGTTGAGCAGATAGTTTAGAAGGAAAAATTAACTGGCTTGGTATACAGATACCAGTGTGAGGGAAGACCTTAACCTCCAGAAATCCCAGGTTGGGCAACTGCCTGTTTATTGGAAGTACCAACAAGATAAGCGCTAGAGGAAGAAATTGGATGGGAGGCAGCTGGCCATAGTAATGGGAGAGGAGGAAAGGAGATGATATCTGATTTGGACATACTGAGTTTGAGATAACAAGGATACATCAGTGTGTAAGAGTTGGCAAAGAGTATCTGACAGAGACTGAGTCAGGATTCAGCAAAAGATTCCCTTTATCACCTCAGCCATAAAGAAGGGAATAGACAAGAAAAAAGCAACACACAAAAAAATTCATAAAGGAAAGCATTTCAAAGAAGGCACTCCATGGAAAAGGCAGAACCTTGAAACTCTTCAGTACTTTCTTCAGAAAACCCTGTTCCATGCAATACTGGCACAATTATGTCTTTGAAACATATTAGATTTCCTGTTTAGGTGTGAGTTTGAGGACAGTATTTTGACATTAAAAATATATGGCAAAAGTCTTTGGAATAGTACTTTTTTGCTAAATTCAGTGGCATTCACTCTCATATCTGTAGGTCGAACAAGGATATTCTTTTTCCCACCAGAGACAATCCACTTCACTTCAGGAAAACTCTGCTTGCAATGCCATTCATTCTTTCTACAAATATTGAATAAATATGTTTTCTCCCAAGTCACTATGTGTCATACCAAGTTGTCCCCATTTTTCCCCACACCTCCATTTATTTAAGAGAGCATAATTGTTAGAAATCATTTCCTTTGGAGTCAGCCTATCTAGATTTGAACACTTATTAGCTGTATGATTTTTGTCAAGTCATTTAAACTCCTGAAGACTCTCTTCCATCTTAAAAATGGTGGAAATAACATTCAAAAGAGCTAGGATGCTCTTTAATAAAGCAATAGCGCTCTTTATACTGTGTCTGGTATAGTCAATGCTCAATAAATGTTAATTATATTGTTACCCAGTCAAGGTCTCAGGACAAACTTACCCAGCATGCATTCAAAACCATAAACAATTCTGGCAACATGAAATACTCAAACTTACTGTCACCCTATATACTCTACTTCTATAACACCTATATAGTATAATTTTAGCACCTTGTTTCTCAGAATTCTTCCTCATGTTGCTAGATTGAAAGATCTACTTTTACTCTTAGATTGACATACTCTTAGACTGAAAAGATCCTTGAAGTCAGAGAGCATGTCACAGCCTCTAGATTCCATACACCTGATTCTGTATGATACCTTGCGCTTATTATGTGTACAATATACATATACTGACTAAATGACTTAATTGTCATTCTGACTCCCCACTAGACTGTGAACTCTTTGAAAGTGACCTTGATTTATTCATCATCATGCTGTTCATGTTCAGCACAGTGCCTCAGTCAATCATTGCTTTATGAAAGAATTAATTGTATGGCTCATGGAAAACTTAGATTCGGGCTGGACTGTGCTCAACGTAAAAAATGTAGATATTTTCCTTTTTTTTTTTTTTTTAAAATTTAAAGAATGACTAAATAGGGCTCTTTCTGGCTTCCATAGGGAAGAAGATATATAAAATTGGTTGTGTGTGTTCCCTGCTTCTTCTCTGCCGCCCAGGAAATTTGCCCTGTAAAGTTGCCAAGGAAACACTAACAGCTTAAGTCTGGTAAAGGAGAAATATGCCTCATTAACAAACTCAGTTTCATTATTTGGATGCTTGCCTCAAGGAGATGCTATTCTGTGATGGAAGATTGTTTCCATTAAGCATTGTGTGAAAAACTGAATGATTTTTTTGAGGAAATTTCTTCTATTACTCTTTCCCAGTGCTGTGAACCTACACACTATGAGACGTTACATAAAAACATTATTGACTTGTAATTCAATGTATTTGAACTATTTATTATTTCATTTTGTATATTTTCCTTCTTATGAACTAGAAACCCTGGGAATATAGAAATTTATTGTCTTAAGATAATACAGAATTGAGTGCCTTTTCCTTTAGGGGGATGTCTCATCAGTGATGTATAATGGAAAAAAGGTACATGGTGCTTGGGGTTATAACACTTGGGATTCAAAGCTTCTTTCCAGAATTTACCAGCTGTTTGGTCTTGGGAAAATCATTCATTAGTTTTTTCATTCAGACATTCTATAAAGATGGGTTGTGCAAACACTTTTGCCTTGAGCCATCTTTCAAAGTGATATATTTATATAAAAAATGAGAAATTCTTCATTTATATACTCTGAGCCTCAGCTTTTTTATGTATAAAAAAGGTATTATATGCTTTATTGAGTCATTCATCCATTCAAAAAGTATTTATTGAGCTCCTACTGTGTGGCAAGCTGTTCTAGAAGGTGATGAGAGGTGTTCATCTTTTGTTGGACTCTTGACAACATTGTTCTTTTATCTTACTTTTCTGGACTTAGGGTTGGTTAAGACTTCCAGCTGTTACTAGTCCCAGTGCATCACCATTCCCTTGGATCCACTGAACCATTCATATCTTTATAAAATATCCTTTTATTAAATGCTTTTATGATGTTTTTGAGTTTGCCATTTGTTTCTGGGTGGAACTTCCACTGATTTAGACAGTTAGGGAAAGTCTGTCTGAGATTTTGATACTTAAATTGAGATCTGAGGGAGGGGGGATATCTAGGGATTGAGCATTCTAAGCAGTATGAAAAACATGTAAAAGACAACCATGCGGTAGGAGTCATATTTGGACTGTTTCTGGAACGGCAATGGGATCAATGTGACTGGGTGGCATGAGAGAGTGGGATAATGGAAAAAGGATGGTATCAGAGAGATGGCCAAAGCCAAATCACTACAAGGCATTTCAGGACATGGTAATAAGTGTTTTATTCTAAGATTAATGGGAAACCAGGGGGTTTGGATCTGGGGAAGAATCTGACCCAACTCATATTTTGAATGGATAGTTCCAACTGCTGTGTGGAGAAGATATGGGGGAAGGGGAGGTAAGGACAGATAGAAGGACAACAGTTAGGCTATTTCTTTAGTCCAAGGGGGAAATTTCATTTATATGGTCCAAGGGATTAGGATGGTAGGAATGTATGTGGTAAGGAATAGTCAAATTCAAGCCATATTTTAAAAAAAGAATTGGCAGGATTTGCTGATGCATTTGGATCTGAGAAGTTGGGTGAATGGTGATGTCAAGATGGAGAGCACTGGGACAGGAACTTAATTTGTGGGAAGGGTTGAGATGGAAATCAAGTTTGATTTTGCATTGTGAAATTTTAGATGGCTATAATACATCCAATTGGAGATCCGAGTAGGCAATGTGGATCTCAGAGGGTAAGTTGAAGTTGAAGATAAAATTTCAGCATTCATGAGCATACATGACATTTAAAGCCATGTTACCAAATAAAATCATATAAAGGGTGAAACTAAATGGAAACCACGAGAAAATGTACTGGAAGGAAAATGGAGTGGCCAACTTTGTTGAATGTACCTTAGAGATCAAGGAAAATGATGATGGAACATTGACAATTGATTCAGCCAATTGGATATCATTGGCAACTTGATAAGATTGCAGTGGTAAAGTGGGAACAAAATCTACATGAAGAGAGAATGGGGGATGAGGGACATTTTGAGGAATTTTTCTGTAAAAGGATGGGAAAAAATGCTTAATTTTAGTATTTTGAATATATGAATTTTGTAAACTTCTCTACAAACATAAAATACCTCATCAAATGTTTTTAAATACCTTGGAGCAAATTTTAAATATAATCATTCAGTAAAAATGGTTGAAATCTATTTCTTATTGATTTCACTGTACTGATACATTTTTGATAGATTATTTTAATGCACTAAAATGTACTCTATATTGAAATGGAATCACTTTCCCCAAAAGCATTTCTAAAATATTCCCAAGCTTTAAATATGTATAAACCAAATTTTAAAATATCAGTAGCTAATAACAATATTATAATGTTTTAAGTATTTTTATAATATAAAGTGACTTTTTGGAAGTTTCACACTTGAAACTTGATCTTAACTTTAAATGTAACTATTAGGTTTCAAGATGTTCTGGGTCTTATGGCATGTGCAATGTTAGACTCAGTGGACTATTTAGAATTTTATTTTTCTTCATTTTAAGGTATTTGATACCCAAGCTATTTTAACATCTTTTCCTTGACCATAACTGGCTGATCCTACTCTTTAGGTATAAAAATAAGAATACAGCAACAGCCCTGAGGGAGATTTCAATCCCAATATCCTCTTTTTTCTCCCACCTCCATGCAGGGGAAGCAAGACTTAAACATCAAATTTAATGACTTACATTGAAAACCACATGATTAATCCCTAAGCTCCATTATTGAAAGTGTCTGTCAAGGGAAAAATTATGTCAACTCTTGGAACAGGGGATCATGGGTAGGGGGCACAGCTGGGCAGCCAACAGCATCAGTGCACAATGTGGAGTTTATTTTAAACCTCTCCTAATGTGGTACCCGAGGTCCAGGCTGCCCTCAAATCTCACTCTACTCAGAGCTCTGACACTAATCGCTGCACCTGCAGCTCAACCTTCCCAAGACTTGAGACTTCTGATTCATGAGCAGCCTTGGCTTACCAAGGACTGAGCTTTCCTACATTAGAAGAGGCTGCCTTCACACAGCTTGTGTCAAGGACTGGCTAATAACCTCACTTAGCTATTTGACACCTTGAAGAATAAGTGAAACTTCCATTACCTGAAATTTTTTTTTTAAGAAATAAAGTTGTTGGGGCACCTGGGTGGCTCAGTTGTTAAGCATCTGCCTTTGACTCAGGTCATGATCCCAGAGTCCTGGGATAGAGCCCCGCATCGGGCTCCCTGCTCCGTGGGGAAGCCTGCTTCTCCCTCTCTCATTCCCCCTGCTTGTGTTCCCTCTCTTGCTGTGTCTCTCTCTGTCAAATAAATAAAATCTTAAAAGAAAAAAAAGAAAGAAAGTTGTTTATATGGTTAAGGATCCTAGTTTAGGGGCTCCTGGGTGGCTCAGTCAGTTAAGTGTCTGCCTTTGGCTCAGGTCATGATCCTCGGGTCCTGAGATGGAGCCCCACATGGGGCTCCCTGTTCAGCGGGGAGTCTGCTTCTTCTCTTTCTCCCTCTCCCCCTGCTTGTGCTGTCTTTCACTCTCTTTCTCTACTAAATGAATAAAGTCTCAGAAAAAAAAGGATCCTATTTTATTTTGTTCTGTGTAGATGATGGCAACACATATAATGGAGGCTATGTAATACTGGTGGTAAGCAGCGATAATACCTGAGTAGCAGCATGTGGGCAGGTACTAGATTGGCTTGGCATACTTTTATAAATTCGACTGGGAAACAATGAGTCAAATATATACAAAGAGTGTATTACATACACAATGTAAACAGAGTCACCATGGTGTCAGCTCTCTATATTCCTAGGAAGGTTAGGACTAGGTGAGACAAGTAGGGTGCTTAGGGCACAAAATTTGAGAAGTCACTCACTCCTAGGATTATACAAATGCCAATTCTGTTCTTATAGGACTCTAAAATAAGGTGCCTAAGGGACAAAATTTAAGGAGGGACTCATTGTCAGGATCCTGCACATGCAGGTTCAGCACTTGTGTGACCCTCAGAACGAATGCCTCCCTAAATTGTATACCCTAGACATGTCATCAGTTGCCTCACCCGGCCTGGTCCCTAGTCCCACAGGACGACACTAAATTGGATGGATCAGATGACAGACAACAAGGAGGGAGAGGTAACTGGGGAGGAGCCAATCCCATAGTGCACCTCAGGAGTTTTACTGCCTGCAGATGGATCTAGGGTGGGGAAGAGTAAGGTGGAAAGTTCCATGTCTCACTGGTGTCAGAGAGGCGAATGAGAAGCAGCTGTATGGAAGCTCTTTATGTGACTGCCTACCTTGTTCTGTTCTCAGGAGGCTGACAGAACATTCCACCAAGACATAGGCCAACCTACTGTTTAGCTCTGCCTATATGGTCCATGTGGGTATGTTCAAGGTAACCAGATTGCCATGGTAAAACTATTCCCCTACAACTGGTATTAAAAAACACAAGTTTGCAGTATACAAATATGTTTTATAATACCACTTCTAATAGCTATATGACATTGGGTAAGTTATGTAAACTTTTTAACTTCTTTTTTTTTTTTTTTAAAGATTTTATTTATTTCTTTGACAGAGAGAGACACAGCGAGAGAGGGAACACAAGCAGGGGGAGTGGGAGAGGGAGAAGCAGGCCTCCGGCGGAGCAGGGAGCCCGATGCGGGGCTCGATCCCAGGACCCTGGGATCATGACCTGAGCCGAAGGCAGACACTTAACGACTGAGCCACCCAGGCGCCCCCAACTTTTTAACTTCTTAAGTGAGAAAAGAAATAGGTACTCTATAAGGCTGTAATGTTAATGTTTATAAGGCATTTACATGGTAAGTGTTGAAATAGTAGATATTTTATTAGATTTAAATGAAGCTATTAAATCTAAATGAACATGGTACATAATATAGTTAAGTTCTGTAACTAGTTTAAAAAAATCAGTTTGTTTTGAATGTTTAGTCAAACATTATTATAATAGCCAACAAACTTTCTAGGAGATCCGTGTTTTTACTTTTTGATGTATTTTTGTTGTTACCTATATAAAAAGATATCTAAATAACAAGATAGATGGATTTGTTAAGGATTTCAGTTATATTTGGCAGACAAAATATTCAACAACCATCAAAAAATTGACTCACTTTTAGTTATGTGCAGTGTTCCTCAAAAGATTTATTTATTTCACCTATTAATTTTACAACATAAATGCATTCATGAGCACTTATGCTCATTATTCACACCTGAAAAGTTTATTTTTGCATCAAGTGATAGATACGCCGTGTTTAATTTCGGCATCCATCCAAGTAGGACACTTTTTTTCAACTTATACTCAAAATAGCATATAAGCTCAAAAATCATTTTTCATTTAAATGAATAATCAGAGGGCGCCTGGGTGGCTCAGTTGGTTAAGCGACTGCCTTTGGCTCAGGTCATGATCCTGGAGTCCCTGGATCGAGTCCCGCATCGGGCTCCCTGCTCGGCAGGGAGTCTGCTTCTCCCTCTGACCCTCCCCCCTCTCATGTGCTCTCTCTCATTCTCTCTCTCTCAAATAAATAAATAAAATCTTTAAAAAAAATGAATAATCAGAATAAGAATATATATCTGTACTCTGTTTAGAGCCACGAGTTCCTAGTTTGCTTTAATTCAACATGTTAAAAATCATGAATATCAATGCCTTTTGCATTCATCTTCTAAGTTCTACTTTTGCTTTATTTTTCTCAAGAAGGTAACTGTCATGAAAGGCTTAAAATTTTAGGAATCTGAGAATTGATTCAGTTTACCTAAGATAGCAATAAATCTTCATAGCTATGATAGTAAGAAATCTTCATGATATAACTTTAAAAAGTGCATTAAGTAAATGGCTAAAGTGCTTTTAATATGAATCAGTTTCTACGTTATCTTTCTAATAATGACATCAGAAGTGTTTCTCTTTAATGTACTTTATATGTTTTTATATTTAGAAAGGTATGTATTAATTTAAAATGTACTTAACATCATTTTCTTTCATTTTAAATGTGCTTGGAAATCACTTTTCATATGAATAGAACTTTGTTTTTTGTCATGGTCATAACAGGTATATTTTCAAACAGTGCAGTGATTATGCTTTATTTTCTGTTGATCTAATATTTTAGCCACTTTACTACCTAATATTGTCAGTTCATTCCATGAAATTCTAAAACAGATTAAAAATTACACTTTATCTTTGGATTAAAAAATTTTGTCAGCTTATAAATATGTTTCCCACTTTAGTTTTATTATATAAGAACATAAGGTTACTTAGATGATTTAAGAGGACTGTTAAAGAACACGTTAGATCAAATAATTCAGGTGATTTGATTGTTTATGGTGTGCATGGTGCTAAAATAAAGAATTTCAACGAGATGGAGAGGGAGAGCCTTTTACAAATAGACTTAACAACAATGCAGTCGTATTGATTAGGATCTTGCCATTTTGAGAGCCAGAAACTTATCTTAAAGTTGCAGGTGGGGAGAACATCTCGTTTCAAATATTACTCAAATGATAGAATCAAGGACTTGGACCCTACCATTATATCTTCCCAAATCCATATTACCTTAATTTTCCATAGGACTTCTGTCTCATTTGAAGCAATTTTTATAAGCCTATTTTGGAGCTAGAGTGAGGGAGAGGAAGTTCTTCAAAGGGATGCTGAATAGGGAAAAACATTATGTACAATGTGTTTGTTCCAGTGAAGACAACAATTTTCTTGGCAAGTATTCCTTGTGGTTGCCTTATCATTTATGGCCCTTGATAAAATATGCATACAGAAATTCATCACCCATTGAGTTCTTGCTCAAAGTCAGCTTCTTCTGGTGGAAACTTTCATCACATCATTGCTTCCTTCTCCCCTTTCCTACTGTTTATGTTGCCTCCACATGCTCATTTCAGCCCCATGTTTTTTGTTAAGATTCCCTATTTTTGAGATACCAGGGAAATAATGATGTGATTAAGTCCCAAATGAATTTGTAGCATAAATCTTCTTAATGATATAAAGGTATTGGCGTTACTCTGATCATAGGCATTTAATTTTCTCTTCCTTCAATCTTGACTCAGTGATCTTCCATCTTTGATTTCTTACTGCAACTGTATTTCCCAGGTTCCTCATCCCTATCCTTTCAAAAAGATACAAACAGATAAGTGACTGGGGTCACAAGAAAGAAACTTTTTGTCAAGAAGTGTAACTCTTCAATGTAGCCCCAAACTCCTCCAGCAGCCATTGAGCAGACAGTTTTGGCTAAGCTGCATGTGTACCTGTAAATTGGGCATATGCTCTCTAGTTTGTCACAGCATCACCCATTTCTCCGTGTATGATACTTTTGACAATTATTATTATTCAGGCATGATCTTCTGTAGTTACTGACTGAAGATTAGAAATCAAACCTTGTAAAAGAATAGCTAATCTATCCGTATCTGTTTATATTTTTATCGTTTAAGTTCAGTGATAGAGTGGACTACAGATAATTAAAATTTTTATAGGGCAAGCATTTTCCAAGGGATTTATATTCTTGCAAATAATATGTTAAATTGCAGTTTTACTAAAATTTCTTTTTTCTGTTATGTCCTCACTTTGACTCCTTAGAGAACAAAACTGCCTTCCTACCTAGAGTGATTTTTTTTTTTTTTGCATATTTCAAGATGAGTGTTTACATTTTATTCTTTTTATGGTTTCCACAGATTAGAGAAAATACCTAGATTTTTAGATACAGGCTATTTGTATAGTGTTACAGTGTGCAAGATTGTCTGAAAATAAAACAAAGAAAACAAATGTAGCTATGTGCCCTAACTTTGTAGCTAAAGAAAATATGACACTATGGGACTGGGAAATTCTCCATGCTGTTGAGTGGCATTTTACAATCAATACCTCTCCCCTTTTCAGGATATCGAATCCCTAACAGGAGGGCTGACTGGTTCTAAAGGGGCTGATCCGCCGGTAAGTTAGATTCTTCATTAAATTTGACTATTGACAAATTGAATTATGTACACACCAGATCATCAGACAATTACTTGTATATAATTTTCATATAGCTATCTTTTTGAAATATATAGCTATTTCAATAGTGTGTGTATATATATATACACACACACACACTAATATATAGTAATTAATACAAATATGAACTTGATTTGAGATATTGTTTGGTGTTTTAAAAAGTTTTAATATCTCATAAAATTCATCTCTATGTATTGACTCTAAAAATAAGAATAAAATCTTCATTAGAATATGTAAATACTTTATGTCCTATGGGCTACAGCAAAACTTTTGGAACTCGAGGGTTTACCATTCTAGATATGAATGTATGATTTGGGTTGCAATATATTTTCTAGTTACTGAGAAAAATTTTATTGACCCATTTTATCAACAGTATTGATTCTTGATATTGCTATTTCTTTTCTACTTTATCCAGGGAGCTTCTGGAAAATTAGAGAAGTGTTCTAAAATTTTAAAGGATTATTGTTTTTAAGCAATAAGAAGAGATTGATAGTCTAGTATTGGAACATCTTAGTTCTTTCTGTGATACCTGCTTTCAGAAAATATTGATTAAGATAACATGTGGTTTCATGTTTGAAGTACAAGCATGAGTTCATGGTGTATATCTAAAGTATTATGATTCGATCTATTTCAACAGAGAGTCAATGCATAAATTTTTATTACTGTTTGCTTTTCACTTAGCACTGTGAGGTTTAATGCTGAACATACAGAACCCAGTGTTATCAATTTTAGTTATACCTCACCGAGGTATCTAGGTGAAGTTCATAATCACATTAAAACATCAATGAGATGTTAAAAAGATAACTTTCAGTGGCACCTCTTTCTCTCCTGTCTCCTTCCTATATCTCATGATGTTGTCTAATCATCAAATTGCTCCTAAAGTAGGCTAAACAACATATTTTAGTCCTTTCCCTTCCTTTTATTTTCATTGTCTAAATTTATGTGGGAAAAAATGTATTGTCTTCAGATAGCTGCTTATATTTAGTCCCTGAACCTATTACATTACAGCTTAAGGCAAGATGAAATGTAAGTCAACCAGCCAGGATATTGTGACAGGATTTACAGCCAGTCTTATATTTAAGTAGTGTAGGTGACTGTTTATGTGATATAATTTTACTCTCCTGCCTGGCATGGTGTTTGTACATAGCACTCAACTTTTATTAGAAGAGTAAATCCGTTTCCTTCAAAATCCCACCCTCACCTGTCCACTGATTCCTAAAAGAATTCTACAGTTAGAGATCAATTGATTTGAAAAGGATTTGTCCCTGGTTCAAATAAAAAATTAACTCACTGATATGAGGAATTTGAGAAACAAAACAGAGGATCATAGGGGAAGGGAGGGAAAAATGAAACAAGACAAAGCCAGAGAGGGAGCCATGAGAGACTCTTAATCTCAGGAAACAAACTGAGGGTTGCTGGAGTGGTGGGGTGTGGGAGGGATGGGGTGGCTGAGTGATGGACATTGGGGAGGGTATGTGCGATGATGAGCACTGTGAATAGTGTAAGACTGATGAATCACAGACCTGTACCCCTGAAACAAATAATAATTATATGTTAATAAAAATAAATAAATAAACTAAAAAAAAATAAATACCTTTCTTCTGCAAGGGTGATAAAAATCTTATTCATGATTTCTATGTTAAAATAAGTTAATCATATCCTTCCAAGAAAACATTTTCCAAATATGGAAGATTGAGTGGGTATAAAAATCTAGTTGTTGAAAGAAGCTTCTTGAAAGGAAAAAAAGATCACAGAAAGGAAAGATGGTGTACAGAAGGCAAGCTTCATCAACTTCATTCCCAGTAGCTAAAAGTGAAGTGTGTGTGTGTGTGTGTGTGTGTGTGTGTAGTTTATAATACTGTGAAATAGAGATTCTGTCTTGGCCATGCTCTACCATGATGTTGGATATTTTATACTGCTGCTTACATTCTTTAAAATCCATACTGTGCTTATTTTTTACCTTTTCGTAGAGTGGGAAACATCATGCGAACTGCAGAGTACACGAGTTTAGGCAATCTAATTAGGGGTTAACAGTACTCCCCATTGTTAAAGAGCTATCTAGAGCATATTACTTGAGAAACTAAATTTAGTACTCCCCATTGTTAAAGAGCTATCTAGAGCATATTACTTGAGAAACTATGTAATAAAATCATTTCTTAGTCCCATATAAAGCTTATATAAAGCAGTCTAAATAGCAGTGAAATGGTAATAGGATCTAGTGTTACTTCAGATATTTAAGAGTAAGACTTTGAAGTCTACCTCAGTTGCCTCATCCAGAACTTACAGCAATAATGCCACTGGCATTATGCAGCTTCTTCCCTGGTTTTCTTTCTGTTTGTTACCTTGAAGTAATAAGATCTATAAATTTGCTTCTTACAGAACTTAGTGCTTTTAATTGTTCTGTTTCCTTTATCCAAATGCTAATGGTTCTCTTTATTTCTAAAGTGTGGTGAATAAGTGAATACTCCTCTAATCCACATCGTTGGGTTTGTTATGTACACTGCCCTGAATATTCTCTAGCTCTATTAATTTTTTCCCCATTGAGGAAGCAGAGTTGTACATTCCATATTTTTGTACTTTCTGTTCTCATTTTAATGTCTTCTTGATGATTCTTAGTAATTTGGGTAAACACCCTGCAGAATTTGAAACAAGTTTATTTTCCTGAGGCTGCTGTTTAGACCAGATTATATATTTTTCAAATTGTAAATGGTCTTAAAATTTGAATGTCTTCAAAACCAATTTTAATTTGATTATTCAAAAAATGCCAATGTTCCACTTACTTGCTATAAAAGATAAGGGAATAAAAAAATGCAAATCTGCATTGTGATCTAATATAATTTCTTTCAACCTAGACTTTATATTGCTGTATTACATACTTTCATTCTTCTATTTGTTTATTTAAAATTCAGTGTATATTTGAGTGTACATTATGTGCTAGATATTTGTTTAGGTTTTGGAAATACAGCGATACAAAATACACAGTTTCTCATTTCAGAATCTTGCAATATAGTGGAGTAGACAGGTTGGTAAAAATAATTACAAGGTAAAGTAGACACAGTATGAGATGAAAATAAGAAAGAGAATCCATATAATCCAATTGTTGGGAAAGAAAGGGGCTAGAGAATCAAAGAAGGTGAATAGAAGGAAATACTGTCTAACTTGATAATTATAGGATAAGTTGAAGTTTGCCAACTGAGGAGAGCGGGGCATGGCATTTTAAGCAGAGGAAACAGTGTGTGCATAGGTCAAAAAATGAGAAAATAACTTACTGTGGCTAGAGTATGAAACAAGCTGGAGTGTGGGAGGTATTGGTAAAGAGAGAAGGCTAGGTTAGGCCAGGGCAAGAACATGAGAAATTTCATGGAAGGAATTTGTTCTCTATACTAAGAATGAGGAACCATTAAAGTCTTTAAACAGGAGATCATTTAATCAACTCTCTCCTTTAGAAGGCTTTTCTTTTTCTTTTGACTCTACTTGGAGAGTGATTTAGATAAAGCAAGGAGACAAGTGAAAGGCTCTTGCAGTCATCCAAAAGAAAGATAATAAAGATGGTAATTGCAGCCTGTGTGTGTATGTATATGTCTACCCCACTGAATTATAAAACTAGTCGAGGGCAGTATCTCAGGAGAACATCAACATTTTGAGTAACACACTGAATGATTAATATGAACCTGTAGAGTGACAGTGAGAATGGAGAAGAATGGACTGATTGATGAGATAATAAGGACATAGTGAATACTCAAGAATAAGGGATTGTTTAGAGGGAAGAGAATGAGACTTATTGAGAAGTCAAAGCTGACTTTTGAACTTTCTGGTTTGGCAATTGAGTGGATGAAAGTTCCATACATAGAGACAAGAATCTCATGAGGTAGAGCACTTTTGGAGTGGGGATGATGAGTTCAGTTTTGGACACATTAAGTTGAGCTGACCAAACTGGGAATATATGAGTGATTTTGGAATCAATGAGGTGAGATCTCATTTATAGCCATCGATTTGGACATGTAGGATAGTTAGTAACTGAAGCCATTGGAGTTGTTGATGTCATCTCCAAAAATTATATTCCAAATGAGAAGATAAGAGAGCTCATAATAAATAAATAAAGAAGTGGGAGGGAATAATAGCCAATATAGGATATGAGGTTGAGTGTGTTGAAACAGATAGAAAGTACATAAAAAGGGAGAAGAATTTACTGAGGAAAGAGAAATTAATTGATAGAGCACAAGATGAGGAAAAAAGGATGGACTTCAGGGCATGTTCTAGAGAAAGGGCAGTGTGTCTTCAAATGTGAAATGAGTGAGAAAGAAAGGATTCTTTTTAGAAATGGAGGTCTAAAGAAATTGAAAGTGTCCATTTAATGGTTTTATTTTCCCCACAAAGTGTAAAGGAGCTAATTAGCTGATAGTAATAGGAGAGATGATGGGATGAAGTATCTCAGGAATATAGAGATGATTTATCTATTATGGATTATGGGCGAACTATGTAAACCACAGATGGAATACTGGAAGGTGTTAGAGGTCCACTTGTGGTTGTAGGCAGTGAATTTGTAGTGGTTATGTGACTCAAAGGTGTGTTTACTTTTACCTCCAGCAGTGCTCTGTAGCTCAGGTATGGGAAGGGAGAATGCCTACAACCATTTTAATTTCAGGTTGTTCTGTGAGACCATTGCTATGGAAGGCCAATTGGGCAAGATAATTGAGAATATTAGCAAAAATCCCAGAGTCTAAGCTGAATAAGAATTGTAGTGAAGATAGGAAAGGATTGATAAAACAGAGGATTCAGAATTCTCAGTAAACTTGAAAAACAGGTGCAGTGGGTATAGGAAGAAGGATAGAAGATTATGATGAGAGAGTAAGATGCTTGATTTAAGCATTTCAGGACCAAAACACTTCTAGGTGCTAATAAGATCCAGATTGAGGTTGTGGGAATGGGTGAGGTACAGAGGGAATGAAGTGCACTGGAACTGATGATGCCAAGAAACTGAGAGACCAATTTTGGTTGGATCATTTCTGTGGGTCCGGCAATCATTCCTGCTACATTCATTCCCTTGATAATCCCAACCTGTTTTACAGTTTAAATGCCATCTAGACTCTAATAACTGCATCTGTAGGCTGGATCACTTCCCTGAACTTTAGACTTGTGTATCCAACATATCCACTTATATATTCAAAAAAGGAATTTAAAGCATAATAAGTTAACAAACTGAGCTTCTGATCTTCACTGTCATTTTACAAATTTCTTGCAGTTTTCCCCCATATTAGTTCATGGCTACTGTTTCAAAAAATCAAGACCCAGAGTCATTTTATAGGTTCTACCTTCATAATTTATCTAGAATCCAACCAATTCTTGGTAACCCTACGAAACTACCAGCCTGGTCAAAGCTACCATCCTTTCTCACATGCACATACTCAGTGAAACAAGCAGGTTAAGTTTCTTAAAGTCAGATCATGTCACATCTAGGCGTACATCATTGTCAGCTTCCCATCAGAATAAAATTCCCAAAGCCAATGGAGTAGTTTCTAAGACCCTTCATGACTTCTCTCGTTATTGTACCTCTTGGAACTCCTCTACCTTTTTTATTTTTCCATATCTCATTCCATTTCAGTTGTACTAAAAATTTGCTACCCTTTACCCAGGTAAGCACTTGCTATTATTATTCCTTCTGCTTGGCATGTTCTCTCCTGATATATCCCCATGGCTTACTCCCTCATTTTCTTTAGGTTTCTGTTAAAGTGCTGTTTTAACAGAGAGGTCATCCAGGAGCACCCAATATTCTTTTCTTGCCCCTATGTGTTTATTGTTTGTGTTCTTCTACTAGAATATAAAACTCTGTATGGTAAGGGTCTTTGCCTCTTTTGAATGAATGAGAACAATACATTTTAAGCACATGATTTATATGATTAGATTTGTGTGCTTAAAATGATAACTAGAATACTGAATGGAGAAAGAGATTAAGAATGTTACAGTAATTCTGTAATGAGATTATACCAGTGTCCTGAGACTATGGTAATGGTAGTAAGAATTAAAATAGCAGAGAGTAAAAACCTTACAAAAGCAGTATTAATAGAACCTTATGGTAGGGAAAGAAGTAGGACTCATGGATAAATTCAAATATTGACCACTGGGAAAAAAAACAGCAATATAAAACCAGAAGGATATATTTTGGATACTGTATATCTCATTTACTTACCTTGCTTAATATCACTATACATAAGCCCCTTGAGAGGATGATTTTTCTGTCTGGCTTACAGCTGCATGCAATGCTTTCAACATAGTGGGCCTTCAGTAAGTATTTAATGCACAAATTAATGAAACAAGAATGATAATGCTAAAGGGTCTTCAGAGGGTGAAACTGTGAACCAGGTATTGGAAACTTCAGTAAATAAGGGAGGCAAAAAAAAAAAAAAAGGCAGAGTATAAAAGATAAAAATGAAACTTCCATTGTTGATTCAAGATATTACTGAAAGCCCCGAACCATAGTACAATTGGTGATAAATATCCCCACATTCTATGGAGAAGTGCTAGACATACTCACCAAAGACTTACTGAGCAATAATTACAGTAATATCAGTCCTGCCACTGTGAATCATCACCTTGAGCCTAAGAGATGACCACAAAGGCATCAGCAGAATTTCAACTGTAGGGATTACTACAGGTTTTTACCCTTTGAAAGGGAGAAGGGTGTGCCTCTTCTAAATCAAACGAAGGTGAACCCAAAGCAATGACTCAAAGAAGGAGCCAATCGTATCTCCATGTTTGGATATTTATTCAGCAGCTAAATCAGCAGGTGCTTCCATGGAATAGATGTAAGAGAGAAATTACTGTGTATCTCTTGGAATATGGGGACATGCATAATCAATGAATAAGATATTTGCTTCCTATCTAAGTCACCAGTCATATAAGACTTGGCCTATTTTTTTCTGTAACCCCTTTTCATATCCCTGCCCTAATCTAGAAGGAAGTCCTATGAAGAAGACAGAAGACAGGTGAAAAAAAATGAATCATTTCCCTCTTCCCAATACAAGTTCCTCAGTCCTAAGTTGGAATGATCAGGGAAACTGAGTTGAATAAGAAACTAAAGTTTTGATACAGGGCTTTATTAGAATTTCTTAACCTGAAATAGTCTTAAAATCCAAAATAAAACTTATTCCTATAACTCTAAGTGACCAGAAAGCTATGAATGTGCTCAAGCTCAAGCAGTCAGACATGGGGAGGTAATATGACATGACAAAGCATATTTAATGGCAAGGCTGGGTGAAAAATGAAGTTGGTATTTATTTAGATCTGTTACTTGTATAGAGTTACTCATTTAAATTGAATTCAGCTAATTAAATAAAGTCATTTATATTGTGGAAAGAGAATATCATTTATAGTTATTAATTGCAAGGAATGGTAAAGCGGGGGAGAAAAAATGAAAGGGTGTGGGTCTCAAAGTAGAGATTGTTTTGCTTGAGATTGGAAGAGTAATGGATTGGAAATTCTAATGGCTCTCAAGAAAGGTGCCAACTTTACCGTCTGAAGTGAGCTAAGAAATTATGAACACAATCATGTTGGTGCTACCCATGAAGTTACATAAATTCATTTCAGTTAAGATAAAGTGATGGTGGTCTCCTTCAACAAAGTGATAAAATACACAGGAAAGACTGTTTACTGTAAAATAGGGGTTTCAGAAGGCACAGTAAAAGTTTGAGGGGAAGATAAGACTGGAAAGTAGGATAGAGAAGAGTGAACACAGAACACTACGATAGATGTGCTAGAGAGACTTGGTGACTTAGAAGGGTTAACATTTTGTGTGTCCCACGAAGATGAGAAAGGTTAACTGGTAGGAAAGCTTCTGTAATAATTCAAACCAAGTATACATATAGATGTCACTCAGACTTTAATTTACAAAAAATAAACAAAATTTAAATATATATACAATGTAGTATACACATTACATTTTATGTAAATCCAAATTTGAATTGTTTTGTAATCCATGGAAAATAACATAAGATATAGTGATTTAGAGTGTTGGCTCTGGAAAGTGGCCTCAATTTGATTTTTGGCTCTGCCCCTTCCTAAGTATGTATGTAATCTTGACCAAGTTATTTACTTCATTGTGCCTCAGTTTCCTAAACTGTATGATAAGGGTAAAAATAAAATCTTTTTCACAAGGTGGTTATATATAATGAGTTACTACACAGAGTACTTCAGATAATACATTGTATGTGCAAATCCTCTGTTAGTGTTCATCACTATAATTCTTATATAAATGAAAGTCTTCATTAAATATTGTGGGATCATTGCAAAGAACTGACTTAGATTGTATGCTATATTTTAACTGGAGAAGGAAAAGCAATAGTCTATGTAAATTAATTTTAAATCAATTTAACCCAATAATTTGATGAATCACAAAGGACATTCTCCATAGAAGGTGGGTATATACCAGGGTGGATAGGGAATAGGAAAGAAAGGAATCAACTTCACTCTAACCAATTAATTACTATTTTTTAACTTGTCAGAATGGTCAGTTAAAATATTGATGGCATGAATATGTAGCCAAAATACTGAAAGATCATTCATATGCAGGAATTTTATCATGAGAGTAATGGGATGGTTAGCATATATGTTACCATAATACCCATGTTATGTTATTTCTTACTCATTAATGTATTACTGATTAGAACTATTTAATCATTTATATTTCAACACAAACTACTTAATTAGAGGGGACATTTGAATGTGGTTTCCTACATTCAAAAGTTTATGTTAAGTGTGAAGTGAGAAAAGAGATGAATTATAGGCTAACATCTGAAAGTTAGGTTTAAAATAATACTGAATGTGGGAAACATTTATGAGATCTTTTGGCATATTGTTTCACTAATGATTAATGTGATAAGAAACATTTTAGAAATGATTTTTCCAGTATAATTATTATTTGAGAAGCTCAGAGTAATGAAACAACTCCTTGTTGGAAATAGTCTTGTTATTTACTGTTGATTTGTAATTATAAGAAAAAAAGTACTTTAGGGGTGCCTGGGTGGCTCAGTCGTTAAGCGTCTGCCTTTGGCTCAGGTCATGATCCCAGGGTCCTGGGATGGAGCCCGACATCGGGCTCCCCACTCTGCAGAAGGCCTGCTGCTCCCTCTCCCACTTCCCCTGTTTGTGTTCCCTCTCTCGCTGTGTCTCTCTCTGTCAAATAAAAAAAAAAATCTTTAAAAAAAAAAAAAGAAGTACTTGAAAAAATTTTGAGGGGAAACTAATATGTGAATGAAAAAAAACAAGATAAGTAAAATCAATTAGGAACTTACATTATTGCAAAGATACATTATTTTTGTTAATAATAACATAAAACATTGAAATATATATTGATATATTATGTTTTCTGATCACATAAAGTTCAGTATGAATTAATTTACTTATCTTTGCTCCCCAAAACACATGTCATAACTTTGTCCAAGAGTAATATAATTTCAACCGCATTTATATTTTGTTCTTTTGTGCCTGCCTTCTTTTCTTATTCTTTTCTCTATTGTTTATTTTTATTATACATAAATGTGTTTATTTGTATATATGTGTATATGTATTTATAGGTAACATATGTGAACACGTATAATATATATAAAACATATATAACATATATACTCATATATATTTATATATATATTTCCTCCTACAAAAAACAGAACAGATTTTTTTAGTCTCTTGAGTTCTTGACTAAACAAGAGGGTGGTTTCTAATTAGATTTTTCTTATCTAACACAATAAAGTGGAACTATTTTTATTCTTGTTCAAAGATGCTTATAATTTAGAATGTTTATCTGAAAAGACAGATGGATGAATACAGCTTTGTACATATAATTGCTCAATAAAATATGAAAAATATAAAGTAAAAATAAAGGTTTATTTAGAAAGCATATTTGGAATGCCTATTGTGAACTTAGTGCTATTCTACGCACCATAGAAGAAAATATCAACTCAGTGCAGTAGATTTTTGCACTCTAGTTAGCAATTGTTTCTTTTTAAAACATGATTAATAAGTATAAAAAGGGGTATAGAGATACATGATTTTTTGTTATAGGCAATAATCACAGTAAGTGTGTTTTTGGGCATTTAATTTTTATTTTTTTGGAAGATTGTTTTGAAAGGTAAATGTTGAGCCAGTTCTTAAAGAGCTAATTTGCATTAAATTTTAAAACTTTTATTCTAGATGGAAGGAAATCAAGGGTCTTTCTTTTCCTTTTACCTAAAAGTAGTTCAATTCTATATATGGCTTTAGCAACTGATAAAGCTGGCTGCTGCAACTTGTTTACAGTACATCAGCTTTAATTGCCAAAGTCATTGAAATTAAAACTGGTTTTAGATATCCTTTTCAAAAGTATCTATGCATCATTTTTTTCTAGGAAGCCCCAAATAACCTCCATGTGCCTCTGTAGCTTAACAACTAAATACCCGTTCACCCTCAGTGAGATTAGTCTACTGGACGATGCTTGCCTGGCTATTCCAGAAAGTAGTTATGATTGCCCCCCAGCTGCCCTCTAAGAGGAAGGGTCTGATGGGCAATTCCAGCAGAGCCTCAGGTGACAGGACATGCTCAGCTCCGGGGCTGCTGCCTTTGCTTTTCCAAGGATCCCAATAGGTGATGCTCTATCTCCTTTGGCAACATGAAAAGGAGCTAGAAAAGTTTTCTAAGAATTTACCCCCTTTCCACTTGTGGTATTCATTAAAGTTTGGCTGGGTAAGAAACCTCAAAAGTTTTTGGCTAGGATCCTCCCCTTTTCCCACATTGGCCTCCAGAGGATAGGAGGCAACATTAAGCCTTGCTTGCCTTCTAGCCCTACCCAAGGAACTTGTGCTCTGTGTGAAGGAACACTTACCTGTAGGGAAAACAACTTGCTCTAGCCACTCCGCTATAACTAGATATTCTTTTTCAAATGCATACAGTCAGGGAAATATGAACCAGCAAAATGTAAATGCTTGAAATTGCATGCATATTCTTTTTTTCACTTAATGTTGATTATAATGATGGCAGGCACTTTAAAAAGGAATCTGATTATATATTCATAATAAATTAAAGTTGAGATTCTGCAGAATTCTTACTTTCAGTTAAAGTCTATGTTGGTTTAAGAACACTGTATACTAAGAATATATCCTAAAGATTTTATGATTTTATTTTCCAAGATTAAATTATTTTTCAAAAAGATATTTGAAACTGTTGAAGTATATTTAGAAAATTATAAGTGTTATGGGAAAGTGGGAAGTTAAAATACCAGAAATTGAATATTTGACCAAAAGAGTTCACCAAGGTTTTTTGAAAACTTCTAAATCATGTTCTGGCTACATGATAAATTCTGCAGATATTCTTATATTTTACTCATAGAAAATCATTTATATTTTTACTGGAGTATGGTGAGAAGTTTTGTGGAAAATCCTGGTTATTCTCTCTACTCTCCCTTTCTTTTACTACAGATTAAAACTGGTAATCCACATGAATGACTATTTTATCCCTCTGTAGTTAGCTCTCTCTTCAAACTTTAAAAAAACAATCTTCCTGCTATGCCTATTTAGAAGCACTGGATTTCATTTCATTTACTTCACCATTCTCTAAAAGAGCAAGAACTTAACTATAATTTTACATTACAACCAACATCATTATTCTAACTTTTAAATAAAGGTATTTAAGGAATTGCATTAAATTTAAGTGGGAAAAAATGGTAAATTTGAGATAAAGATTGCCTGAATGACTTTTTAAAAAATATGGTTGTTTATAAAAGAAATTTTAAATTTAAGAATAAAGGTCGAAAATAAAATGATAGAAAAGATATACTGTATAATACTAACTAAAAAAAATGCCTATGCAGCTATATAATATCAGAAAATAGTCTTTAAGAAAAAAATTACTAAGTGTAAAAAGAGAAATACTTCAACATAAAAATTGATATACCAGGAAGATAAAAAATTTTTAATTTTTATGCACCTAATAACATACATTAAAATATAGAAAACAAAAATTAACAGAAATAAAAAGTTTTAAAAAAAAACTTTGGTCATGGTGGAACATTTTAATACTTTTCTTAGTACCTTAAGTGAACAAGAAGATAAAATTTGTAAAAATAATGATAAGTTGAGCAATAGGAAAAACAAACATGACCTAGTGATATATAGAGAGCTCTGTACTTGATTTCTACAAATTAAGCAAATATGTGTCATACAGGAAGACTCAACACATTCTAAAGAATTGCATCAGGCTGAATATTTTCTTAAAATAGCAGAATTCAGCTAGAAATTAGTAAAAAGATGAAATTTTAAAATTGATAAATAGAAAATACTCAAGGTTTTGAAAAGTAGGACAAATACTTCTACATAATTCACTGGTCAGAGAATTTGAAAATTAAAAATTTTTAAATTCAGTGATATTGAATACTACATATTGAAACATATAGGAGGCAATTAAAGCCTCACTTACAGAGAAATTTACAACATTTATATATATTAGAAAAAATAAAGGCTAAAAATTAATGATGTAAGTATTCATTTTGAAGCTAAGGGAAAAGAAGCAAATAAAACTTAAGAATAAAAAATAATGAAGCAAGTAGCAGAAACTAATAAAACAGAGTAGAAATATTTAAAAGAGTGTAAACAAAGCTAAAGTTGATTTGTTGAAAAAATTATTAACTGATAACTGATAACTCTCTGATGGGTTGGTAAAATAAATGGGAAGGTGCAAATGAATTAAATATAGTGAAAGGATTTTTAACACAATTTATGCTTATGAATTTTAAGTTGTAGATGAAATGAAGAAATTCCTAGGCAAATACACGGGGGCCAATTTAACACAAGAAATAAGAAATACAAGTAATACTTTTACTATATGAAAGAAATCTTCAGATAAAAATCTCGCAAAGAAAACTGCAGGAGCAGATGGCTTCATTGTAGAATCCATTCATGAAGGAATTATACCAATTATTAAAAGCTTTGAAAGACATTAAAAAAAAACTTCCCAAGTTGTTTTATGAGTTTTATTAGTTTTCTATTGCTATGTAACAAATTACTACAACTTTAGAGGCTTAAAGCAACACACTTATTATCTCAGTTTCTGTGGGTCAGGAGTTTGGGAATAGCCAAGCTGGGTCTTCTGGTCAGGGTTTAACTAGCTGTGACCAAGGTGTGGGCTAGACTGCATTTTGATATGGAGTGAGGCTCCCTTTCCAAGTTCACATAATTATTGGTATATATGCTTATATATATACATATATACAAATATATACACATGTATATAAATACACAAACACACACACACCTCATGTGCATGTATACACATGTATACACATACATATGCAGTGATTGGAATGACATCCTATTACCTTTGCCATATTCTGTTTAGTTAGACCTTGCCCATGCTCAAAGGGAGAGGATTAGAGAAGGGATGAACGTGAGATCCTAGGGTCTGTCTGCAACATGAGGCCAGAGGGAAAAATCTTAAAGCAAAGCCTGAAAAATTAACCTAAAATGTTAGCTAATTACATGAATCAATACATAAAGACATGGCATCAGAAACTAGTTGGGTTTGTTCCAGAAATGTAAGGTTGTTTTAAATTCACAATTCAATGAATGTAATTCACCATGTTAATGAATAGGGAAAAATAATATAATCATATACATAGGTATAGACAAAATGTAGATAAAAATTGAGTACTTATTTATAATGATATATTCCTATATTATATAATTATATGATTTAATATCATATAATGTTAATATCATTAAATATTAATTATATAATGATTTTTATGATAAAATTTCAACATTCTAAGAATAGAAGTGAACTTTCTTATTCCCATTAATTACTCTGTCATTATTTTATTCAAATATTTATTCAGCAACTAATATTCACTAGGAACTCAACTCTTTTCCCTACCCATGTGCACTCATAAATATGACTCCCTTTAAAATATCGGCATCTCTAGGGGCACCTGCATGGCACAGCTGGTTAAGCATCCAACTTGCAGCTCAGGTCATGATTCCAGGGTCATGATCTAAGGGTCCTGAGATCGAGACCCATATTGGGCTCCACAATCAGTGTGGAATCTGCTTATCCCCCTCCCTACCCCTCTGCCCCCCCCCCCCGGCTTGTTCTCTCTCCCTCTCTCTCTCAAAAAAAAAATTTGAATAAATAAAATCTTTAAAAATAAAATATTGACAGCTCACCATATGCATGTACTATACAGAGATCATGCTTACTAAGTACTTACACAACAGAAGTACACACAAAGTACTTTACACTTAATCAAAATTTATATCTGAATTTATTTCTATTTAATAATAAATATTTTTCCTCATATCCTTCCTTCTGTATTTCCTTATTATTTAACCAAATATAATAGCTCTTCCAGACCTTTCCATATTTAACAGCTGGAGTTGTGTCCAATTTTCAAGATTCATTGAATACAATTACTCCCCTTTAATAGCTAAATCACACATGTATTTTTTGGCTAATACTGAAATGAATGAAATGAAAATTTTCAAGGAAATGTGACTGGTTTGATTTTTTTAAGTGGAAAGAAGATGGATTATTATGAGTAAGCTACGTAAAATATTATGCTTCCCAGATAATTAGGAATATGAAAAATTTTGCAAAAATGAGTATATTTATGCATACTTAAAACTGATAAACAAAAAAGTACCAAAAATAGCATTATACTCATTAGGTAAATAGATAAGCTGCTCCAGAATGAAGATTTGAAAAGTAATATCTTCTTTGTTTTGCTACTCTCTGCAAAACTTTAATGCTGTAAACAAATCACCAAAATGCATACATCACTAGCAATCATTAGAGAAGGGTTTATATTAGTATTCTTTTAAAATATTTATAAATATCTGGAACTTGTTACTTGTAATTATGTTTTGTTTATTTTATGTTTGTTAATATTGGAAGTTAATCTCTCAGCCAAAAAAAAAGTTCCAAGTATAAAATAGCCTTTACCTGGTACTGTTTTTAGAGGACATCACTAGTATTAAGCAAAAGAGTACAGTTGAGGGGCACCTGGGTGGCTCAGTCTGTTAAGCATCTGCCTTTGGCTCAGGTCGTGATCCCAGCATCCTGGGATCGAGTCCCACATCGGGCTCCCTGCTCTGTGGGGTGCCCCCTCTCTGTCTGCCTTTGCCTCTCTCTGTCTCTCATGAATAAATAAATAAAAATCTTTAAGAAAATAAAAGAATAGGGACGCCTGGGTGGCTCAGTCGGTTAAGCGTCTGCCTTCAGCTCAGGTCATGATCCCAGGGTCCTGGGATCGAGTCCCGCGTCGGGCTCCCTGCTCCACGGGGAGCCTGCTTCTCCCTCTGCCTCTGTCTCTCTCTCTGTCTCTCATGAATAAATAAATAAAATCTTAAAAAAAAAGAAAAAAAAAGAAAATAAAAGAATACAGTTGATATTGTACAGTAAGACTCCCTTCCTTCCTTTCCCCTTTAAAGTTCTAGTTATGAATCAATTTCTTCGGGGCCACTAATCAGCTCTTTCGATTATATGGCAGTCTTGATTTGCTAATCTAAACTAGATGAGGTTGGATGCCATAAGGAAGACAGGAAGAATGCCATGTTCTTGCCCTTAAGAAATGTAATTCTAGGGCGCCTGGGTGGCTCAGTTGGTTAAGCGACTGCCTTCGGCTCAGGTCATGATCCTGGAGTCCCGGGATCGAGTCCCGCATCGGGCTCCCTGCTCAGCGGGGAGTCTGCTTCTCCCTCTGACCCTCCCCCCTCTCATGCTCTCTCATTCTCACTCTCAAATAAAAAAATAAAATCTTTATAAAAAAAAAAGAAATGTAATACTAAAATCATCAAGACATTAACTTAAGTTCACATATTTTGATGCTATTCAAACAATTTTAAATATTTATTTGGACATGAAGGAATTCCATTTTCAATATATTATAGTAAGAAAGATTGTTGCAGATAACTGAAAGGAAGTTTCATTTATATTAATGTTGAGGATGTGACAAGAATTCAAATGTATTGCCAAAGTGTAACTATAAAAAATGGAGGTTTTGCTAAAGTGTATGAAGGTTTTATTTAGATATATATATCAATCAGGGTATCTATAGCCACACATCTAACTCTTATCATCTCCTGTCAAGGTTGGATTTAATAGGAATGACTGAGAAGCTGACTTTCCTTCCTTTTCCCTTATGATGCTATTGTCTATGGAAAGCTCATATTTTTGGAAGTAAAAAAAATTAGTTATTTTGTGCTGATCCTATCAGAGGACTCTATAGTACTTAAACTGAAATTAATAGACTGGAAAGTCTGATTTTAAAAAAAATTTTATTTAAATTCAATTTAGTTAACATAGAGTGTATTATTAGTTTCAGGGGTAGAATTTAGTGATTCATCATTTGCATAAAACATTCGGTGCTCATTATATCAAGTGCCCTCCTTAGTGCCCATCACCCAGTTACCCCTTATTCCCAACCACCTCCCCTCCAGCAACTCTCAGTTTGTTTCCTGTAGTTAAGAGTCTCTTATGATTTGTCTTGCTCTCTGTTTTTGTCTTATTTTTCCTTCCCTTCCCCTATGTTCATCTGTTTTGTTTCTTAAATTCCACACATGAGTGAAATCATATGGTATTTGTCTTTCTCTGACTTATTTCACTTAGCATAATAGCCTCTAGTTCCATCCATGTCATTGCAAATGGCAAAATTTCATTCTTTTTTATGGCTAATATTCCACTGCATGTATATGTGTGTATTATATATATATGATTTTATATATATATGATATATATATATCTCCACAGTAACCAAAATATGGAAAGAGCCCAGATGTCCATTGAAGGATCAATGGATAAAGAAGATGTGATATATACACACAGTGCAAAGTCTAATTTTTTAGAACTTTAGTTTTTTTTCTGAACAACTCATGTAATACAGAGTGTTATTGCCTTGCATCTTCCCTTTGACTTCTCATTATTTTCTCATAGTTTATCTTTGACACCTGTTTATTTTTTTTAATTTTAATTTTATTTTTTTAAGTAATCTCTACACCCAATATGGAGCTCAAAGTCATGACCCCAAGATTAAGAATCACATACTCTACCGAGTTAGCCAGCCAGGCACCCCCCCTTTGACACCTTTTTAGACTTAACAATTGTTTCTGCTCATTTGCTTTTCCTTCTTCCTTATACTCTTTATTCTTCAGGTGATTTTTAAAAAATTATTTTTAATTCCTTAAATATTGCACTCGTTTCTTTCTAGCTTTATTTGAGTATATACCATGATAAAGTTAGATTAAGAAATGTTCTCATGTTCTTAAGGGGAACCCTCCTATACTGTTGGTGGGAATGCAAGATGGTGCAGGCACTCTGGAAAACAGTATGGATGTTCCTCAAAAAGTTGAAAATAGAGCTACCCTATGACCCAGCAATTGCACTACTGGGTATTTACCCCAAAGATACAAATGTAGTGATCCAAAGGGGCATGTGCACCCAATGTTTATAGCAGCAATGTCCACAATAGCCAAACTATGGAAAGAGCATAGATGTCCATCAACAGATGAATGGATAAAGAAGATGTATACACAAACACACAGTGGAATATTATGCAACCATGAAAAATGAAATCTTGCCATTTGCAACGATGTAGATGGAACTAGAGGGTATTATGCTAAGCAAAATAAGTCAATCAGAGAAAGATAACTATCATATGATCTCACTGATATGTGGAATTTGAGAAACAAGGCAGAGGATCATAGGGCAAAAATTTGTCGGGGGTGGGGGGAGGAGGAGAATGTGATTTAGCTTGACAGGCAAGGGAGGGAAAAATGAAACAAGACGAAACCAGAGAGGGAGACAAACCATAAGAGACTCTTAATCTCAGGAAACAAACTGAGGGTCGCTGGAGTGGAGGGGGTGGGAGGGATGGGGTGGCTGGGTGATGGACATTAGGGAGGATATGTGCTATGGTGAGCACTGTGAATTGTGTAAGACTGATGAATCATAGACCTGTACCCCTGAAATAAATAATACATTATATGTTAATAAAAAAAGTTCTCATGTTCTTAACTGATCACAGAGCATGCATATGCACACAAACATGTTACTATATGTTTTTTATATTTATATATTTATATTCAGAATATATATTCAGAATGTATTTATATTTAGTATGCATCTGTGTGTTATATATGTGTTTGTTATGTAAAGTAAAATATACCACTGAAATTATACATATTTGGCTAGTGTTGTGAAGGCAGCAATAGGGAGCTGTTATTAAGAATGAAAGATAAGGGTGCCTGGGTGGTTCAGTCTGTTAACTGTCTGTCTTTGGCTCAGGTCATGATCCCAGGGTCCTGGGATCGAGTCCTGCATCGGGCTCCCTGCTCAGCGGAGAGTCTGCTTCTCCCTCTGCCCAACCCCTCCCACCCCACTTGTGCTTGCTTGCTCTCTTTCTCGCTCTCAAATAAATAAATAAATAAATAAATAAAATAAAAAAAAAAAGAATGAAAGATAAAGTCAAGGAAGTTCTCTCTGAGAAATTAACTCTAAAAAAGATGAACCATCTAAAGAGTAGATGCTGAATGATCTGGGCAGATGAAATAATACGAAGAGTGTAGTGGGTTAAATAGTGTCCCCCTAAATTCATGTCTACCCAGAACCTTAGAATGTGACCTTATTTAAAAAACAGATCTTAAGATCAAATCATTCTGGATTTAAGATGGGCTCTAAATCCAATGACGAGTATCTTTATAAGAAGATGAGAGGACACTGAGAAGCACACCGAGGATAACACCATGTGAAACTGGAGACAGATTGCAGTCATGCACCTACATACCAGTGAATGCCAGGGATTCCTGATAACCACCAAAAGCTGGAGAGAATCACGGAACAGATTCTCCCTCAGAGTATATACAAAAAAACCCCCAAAAAACAAAACTCTAAACTGCCCAACAACTTGATTTCAGACTCCTGGCATCCAGAACTAAAAAAAGAATAAATATCTATTATTTTAGGCTAACAAGTTGTGGTAATTTATTATAGCACCCTTAGGAAACTAAGACAAGGTGCACAGGACTTAAACATGACTGAAATTTAGTGAGCTACAGCAAAGTGATGTTAAATTAAACTTTCCCTGCAGCCAGATCATGTTGGGTCTTATAGGAGTTGGGGTTTTTTTCAAGTGCTATGGGAAGTCATAGGAGAGTTTTATGTGAGGGAATTACATGGTCATGTTTATATGTTAAAAATATTATGTTGGATGCTCTTAAAAAATTAGTGGAATAAGACAAGAATTGAAGCAGGAAGCACGACGGTATGAGACCAGGGAAGAGATGATGGGAGTCTGAAGTTTGTGGTGACAGAGAAGTGAACTGGGCTGAGGTGTATTTTGAAGTTGCAATTGATGACTTGCTGATGGATTGGGTGTATGTGCTGCAAAAAGTTAAAAATGCCTTTTTAAGTTTTGGGCTGAGCTACTAGAGAGATGATCGTGGCATTTACCAAAACAAGGAGCACAAAGAAGAGAAAAATTTGTCGGGGGTGGGGGGAGGAGGAGAATGTGATTTAGCCTGACAGGTCTGAGTTGTTTATATGGATTGAGATTTAAGTTTCAGGGATGAGAGTATGTAAATAATATTTAAAGGCATGGAAATAAAGTTAAGATTGTGTAGGGAAGGAGTGTAGAAAGAGAGGAGAGAGTAGTCCAAGCCAATACTGAAGCAAATTAGAGGAAAAGTATGGACATTAAATAAGAGCTTCCTGGTCGAAAACTTATGAGTGTTATGTTAAAGAGTAAGAGAGATGTAAGTGGGGAGCCAAGTTCTAGTGCCTCACTATAGTAGAGTAGATACAACATTTATTTTTATATAAAGGAGGGATTTATGAGTCCAGTGATTTAGAGTTCAGGACTTTTTGCCTAAGATCTTGAGAAAAAGTTTTGCTCATACATATGGCTGGGCAGTTAGTCTAGTTTTAGACTCATAGGGATATAGAACTAAAATGGACCTTACAAAGTGTCTAGAAGTATACCTTTACTTAAAAATAAGGGAATCAAGACTCAGAAAGGCAAAAACAAACAAACAAACAAAAAATCAAACTTGCCCATGGTCCTACCTTGGCAGAAATGGAACTGGCTTTTTTGCGGGGGGTGGGGGAGGGCGATCAGAACTGCACTGTGGAAACTCCTCTTTAGAATTAATCACAAGGGAATGCTATCATTCAGAAGGCAACAATAGATTCTAGTTTCACTGAGGGAAAGAACAAAAGAAAATATTTATTATATACTGTGGTTATATGAGTCGTAATAAAGGACCTTAGGGCTTAATCCCAATTTTATCACTTTAATAAGCACTTTGATTTTTCTCAAGCTACATATTATCATAGAGCATCAGTTTTCTCATCTGTAAAATTAAACCTGCATTTCACAAATGACTGTTATGTGAGGACTTGTGATAATTCTTTAGTAACTAAAATTCTGAGTCTCTTGTAGCCTTCAATCATAATGGCATTAAAATAATACAATTTTGACTCGCCTTGGAAGCTGGTCTTGACAGGAAGAACCAAGTAGAAGAAAGAGGGAAGTAGTAATGAAAAGAAAGAAGAAATAACAGGAGCATTTTAAAGTTCTGGCCATGTACATGTAATACTGATACATTGGCCTTGAACTCTTTTTCAGTAAGGTTTTTTGACAAAATGTTACAGTCTTCCCCTGCAGCAAGAATAAATCTTCTCTACTTTCCATCTTTTTTTTTAAAGATTTTATTTATTTATTTGACAGAGAGAGAGATAGCGAGAGCAGGAACACAAGCAGGGGGAGTGGGAGAGGGAGAAGCAGGCTTCCTGCCGAGCAGGGAACCGGATGTGGGACTCGATCCCAGGGCCCTGGGATCATCACCTGAGCAAAGGCAGAAGCTTAACGACTGAGCCACCCAGGTGCCCATCGTAATAGATTGCTTTTTTCCCCATCTAATGGTTTTCACCAATAGTATCACTCTCCTTACTCTTTTAGCACCTTGGGGATCTTTAACCTTCAGACAGTCCTTTTTCCTCCAGCAGTCTCTTCCTTTCCACTGACCCCGCTTTCTCTAATAGTCCCTGTGCTTAAAACCGTTCTATAGGATGATACTGTTCTCTCTGGTTTGGGTCTATATCTCTTCTATACAACCAGATTCAAACTACAACATTATGCCTCCTGCTATAATTTCTCAACCACATGCTCTCCTTCATTTTCTGTGAGATTATTTCTATTCCCAAACTATAACAATGTTTGAAAATTATATTTGGAGCTGTAGTAATTGAATCCACTGACCTAATTTCATTCTTCATTTCCCTTGCTCTCTCTGTAGCATCTGATACTGCTCTGTCCCTGCCTTGAAAGACTCCTTTTCTTTCTTCCACTGCAACCAAGTGAACATGCCCTAAAATTCAGTCCTTAGTTGTATGCTTCTCTCTGTACATACGTACATTTTTATAGTAGTTAGCTTCCACTATAAGCAGCTAAATCTAAAATCTCTGGCTCTAGACCTAAAGTCTCTTTTGATCTCTAATCTTCCACTTACAATTAAAGAGAAAAAAAAAAAAAACCTTATTTAAGGAATATTACAGGGGTTTTTAAACTTGTTCCCTACCCTCTCCTTACCAATCGTTCTTGATTACTAAATCTAGTTTTATCTTCCCAAATTATATATTTGATTTCATTCTCCTGTTCAAGACTTTTTATTAATTCCTGTTGAGTATAGGTTATAAGCCTATACTTAGGTGGATTTGCTTCTTATGCATTGGGAGTCCTAAGAGCCAGAAGACAAAAAAAAAAAAGAAGAAAGAAAGAAAGAAAATAAAATTATTTTTGAAAATCCCTTAGGAAGAAGCCATGTAAAGACTGACAACACACTGATTGATCAACTCATCCAATATATTTATTAAAATTATTTAGGTATAATATTTAGGGAGTAAAATTCACATTTTCAAAATTCACATTGATTAAATTTTAATCACCACCACAATCAAGATTGAGAACATTCCTGTTACCCTAAAATTTTCCCACTGTCCCTTTGTAGTCACAACCTTCACTGACACTCACACCATGGCAGACATTGATCTGCTGTCTGTGAGGATAATTTTGATATTTTTGGAATTTCATATAATTGGAATCATACAGTGTGGCTACTTTCACTTAGCATAACAATTTTGAAATTATTATATAGTTTTGCCTGTATCACTAGTATATTCTACTAAGTAGTATTCCACTGTATAGTTATACCACAATTTGTTTATCCAGTTGTCAACTGATAGACATTAGGGACATTTCTAGTTTCCGGCTATTGTGAAGAAACCTGCTATGAATATTCAAAAACATATTGATTTCTCTTGAAAAGATACCTACAAGTGGGATTTCTAGATTGTCTAATAAGTGATCCTTAATTTTATAAGAAACTAGGAAGCTGTTTCCCAAAGTAGCTTATCATTTTGCATCATCAACACAAGGTATGAGAATTCTAATTGTTCCAACCTTCTCACCAACACTTGGTATCATCAGTCCTTTTTATTTTTGTTACTCTAATGAATATATCATGGTATCTTGTTAGAGTTTTAGTTTTCATTTCTTGAGAAGTAATGATATTGAGCATGCTGTCTAATGCTTTTTGGCCATTATACTTAATGGCTATATACCCATTAAAAGGTTTTTTTTCCTGTAAAATTTTCAGAGTTCTTTACATAGTGAGGAAACAAGTCCATTATTAGATACATATTTTATAAATATTTTACAATCTGTTGCTTGTCTTTTCATTTACTCCAACAGTATCTTGCAAAAAGAAGATAATTTTAATTTTGATGCAGTCCAGTTTATCTTTTTTTTTTTTTTTAAGATTTTATTTATTTATTCATGAGAGACAGAGAGAGAAAGGCAGAGGGAGAAGCAGGCTCCCAAGGAGCAGAGAGCCCGATGCGGGACTCGATCCCAGGACCCTGGGATCATGACCTGAGCCGAAGGCAGACGCTTAACCATCTGAGCCACCCAGGCACCCTCTTTTTTTTCTTTTATGATTTATGATTTTGGGTCCTGAGAAATTTTTGCCTTAATAAAGGTAATAAAGATTTTTTCCTATAGTTTGTATAGAAGTTTTATAGCTTTAGCTCTGACATTTAAGTCTGTGTTCCATGAATGGTTAGTTTTTGCGGATCATGTGTCAATGTTCATTTTTTCTCCTCTGATATTAATTTGTTTCAGTTTCAGTGGTTGAAAAGACTATCATTTCTTCACGAAATTATGATCAAACCTTTACCACAACAAATTCACCATATCTATTTTGCTCTGTTTTGGACTCCCTATTCTTTTCCATGATTTACGAGTTTGTCTTTTCTCAATACCACAGAGTCTTATTTACTGTGGTTTTATACTAACCCTTGAAAGATTTACACTTTTGTTCTTATTTTGACTATTTTTGGTTTTCACATTTTCATGTAAATTTTGGAATCAACTTGTCAAGTTCTACAGACAAGACAAGCAACAGTAAAACAACCTGCCACAGTTTTATTGAGATTGCATTAAATCTGTAGATCAATTTTGGGAGAATTGATATCTTACCAGCATTGAATCTTACAATCCATGAGTATGGAATGTCCCTCCATTTATTTATTTTTAAAAAATATTATCTCAGAAATTGGTTTAACATTTTCATTTCCAATTTTCATTGAAGATATATAAACTTACAATTTATTTTTCTATAGTGACCTTATATTCTACTATCTTGCTCTACATGCTTATTAGTTCTAGTTGCTCTCTATGTAGATGATCATATTTTGTGAAAATAAAGACAGACTTTATCTGGTTAGGATCCTCCAAATAATGTTGAAAAGAAACAGTAAGGCTGGACATCCTTTTTTTATTCCTGTTGTTAGGAGGAGTAGCATCACTGTTTTTTTTTTTTTAAGATTTTATTTATTTATTTGACAGAGAGAGAGAGATAGCGAGAGCAGGAACACAAGCAGGGGGAATGGGAGAGGGAGAAGCAGGCTTCTTGCCGAGCAGGGAGCCCGATGTGGGACTCGATCCCAGGACCCTGGGATCATGACCTGAGCCGAAGGCAGACGCTTAACGACTGAGCCACCCAGGCGCCCATCATTGTTTTGTTATTAAGAAGGATATCAGCTCTAGGGTTTTCTTTTCTGTTTTGTTTTGTTTAATTTTTAGAACTTTTTTCATTTCAAATGGAAGAAGTTCCTAGTTTTTAGGGACCATTTTAATGAATTTGATTTGTATTTTATTTAATTATTTTTCTTTCTGTTGATTGAAAAAAATGCGTCCTTTTCTAGTGAATTGTATGAATTAATTTTAATTGTTGAACTAACCTTGCTACTATATTATAATATGAAGTATTATACTTTTTATATAATCCTGAATATATTGTCACCAGTTATAGGATTCTAGATCGAGATTTTTTGCCTTTCAGTAGAGATGTTTGCTTCATTGTCTACAAGCATTCATAGTTTCTGACAAGAAGTATCCTTTAATTTGTAATTATTTTTCCTATATATACATATATAGTGTCTTTTTTCTCCTGAGGATGCCTTCAAGATTTTCTCTTTATCTTTGATTTTTAGTATTTTTACTATGATTGCCTATTTGTGTTTTTCTTCTTATTTCTCTCTCCTGGAATTCTCTGAACTTCTTGAATATGTAGTTTTTGTTCCCAATTGTTTTGGAAATTTTACATGTATTTTAGACTGTTGGATACTGTCTTGTGGGTTTTGAAAGTTCAACTTGTTTTTGCATTCTTTTTTCTCTACATGTTTCAGTGTGGATAACTTCTATTTACTTATTTTCAAGTTCATTGATCCTCTACTGTATCTACTTTGCTACCAAGCCCATTAATCAAAATTTTTAAAGATTTTATTTACTTACGTGAGAGGGACAAAGAGTGCATGAGCAGGGGGAGGAGCAGAGGGAAAGGGAGAAGCAGACTCTCTGCTGAGTGGGGAGCCCCGATGTGGGGTTCTGTCCCAGGACCCTGAGATCATGACCTGAGCCGAAGTCAAATGCTTAACCAACTGAGCCACCCAGGCACCCCCATCAATCAAATTTTTAATCTCTGATACCATGCTTTTAATTTCTGGCATTTCCATTGGATTCTTTTATTTGTGGTTTCTGTGTTTATGCTGAAATTTCCTATTTTGTACATAATATCCACTTTTTAGAAATTGAATTTCCCAATATATCAATCATAGTTATTTTAAAATTTCTAGCTGAAAAGTTCCATTGTTTGAACAACTTGGATTTCTGTATCTGGTTCTGTCAAACTTTTTTTTTTTCTCTTTTTGTATGCCTTGCAATTAATTATTGATTGAATAAAAGACATTGTGTGAAAATAAAAATAAACTGAGGTAAACAATATTTATGTCCATAAATTGTTTCCCCTCTTTATCATCATTAATGTGGGAGCTGAGTCAGTAGTTAGTAGTCAAACTTGATTTGTTTCATTGCAACAAAGGCTTAAGTCCCCTAATTTTGAACTGTACCTATATTGTATTTTGTATGAGTTTTGGAATGCCAGATGGTTTGTTGAAGTGTTCCTGTTCTACCCTCAACCTCTGGAAAACACTATGTGCCTATCCTACAAGGGGGTGTGGAGAGAAAGCTCTGCATTCTTACATCTTCCCTAGCAAAAGATTGCAGTTGCTTGTTACTCACTGCAAGGCTCATGGTAGGAGCCATGGAAGGGGGGCCTGGGCCTTCACAGTTCTCCTCAAGTCTTGGTCTTAAGCTGGCTCTGAGCACCAAGACTAAGAACTGGGTCTTTCTCCATTTTCCTGCCCCTTCCTGAGTGGGAATTTTTCTATTCCTCCTCGAAGGTAGCTGACTGCCTTGATTTAGTAGGTGTTTCCACAAGTCATTTTCTTGCCTTCTCTACAATAGATCTCTTCTTTATATCATTGCACATTCCTTGGATTGAGTAGGCTACTTGCTTCTCCCCCAGTGGCAAATGGCTTTTTCTTACTGTTAGTGCATGTTAGAGGGGATGGATTTCTGTACTTCTCCTAGTGGCAGTTGCCTTTCGACTGGGAGCAAGAGGTGAGAAGCCTTCCCATCCCTTCCCTAGTGGCAGCCAACCTTTCTTGGACTAATGGAAGGGACTTTCTATCTCCTGTAGACAGATGCCTTTTTTAAAAAAATTAAAACAAGATCAGCTGTTCGATATTAGAAGGGTTCTTGCTCTTCTCCCAGTGGCAAATATCTTTTTCTTTTTTCATGCCTGTCCCCAAGCAGCAGCTGAGCTCATCTTGTTAAAGAGCAGGTAGTCTACAGGTGCAGACTCCCCTTGTGCATGGAGCTCCCAGGATTCTGATGTCTCGTGAGAGTCCAGACTAGGCTTTTAAGAATTTGTTAAAATGTGAGTTTACTTCTTCTCACTTCCTTTTATGGTTGCTTTTGTCCATGTCCTGCCAATAATTAAACAGTTTGTGTATCCTGTTTGTCCTTAGAGGGGCTTATCAACCTTGGAAATTTGGTTCATCTGGTTGCCTTGTATCCTCATCTTTCTGATTGTTAAAGAAAAAAAAATTATTATGGTTTTCAGATTACCTGGTTATTCTTCATTGTTAGCATGGGAGCAATGTTCTCTTAATGCTTTCTTTATTCTAAGTGGAAATAGAACTCCTCATATAATTAATTTTAGTCCAGTATTGAAATATATTATTCTTCCTTTGGTTGATTACTAGATATACTCTTTGGCTTTCCCTGAGGAGTGATATGAACAAATAATATAACATTTTGAACACTAAAATGGGCCTCAGGAAGGTGAGATGTAATACTCTAAAAGAATTGAGGGAATTGAGGACACTGAAGAAATAACAGATTCAAACTTCCTATCTCATACTTAGGAAATATAATCCTTGAAAGAAATGGTGAATAAAATCACTATTATTATTCAACTTATTTTCTTCTTCTTTCTACATCTCTCTCTCTCTCTGGCTTTCCTCTCTCCTTCCCCACTAGCTGAATTCAAGTTAACATAATGGCTTAGTATGTGAATCCTCTGTATTAGCTTAGTATTAAAGGCTTTCCAGATAGTGTTTCCATGCTATGTTCTAGTTTTCTTCTCTTTCCAGAGAAGAACATCTATTCCAGACAAACTTTTCTTCTTCCTTCTTTCCTTTCACGTTTTTGCTTCTGAATAGACTGCATTTTCCTATTCAGATTTTAACCTTGAATTTTTAAGACCTCTAAATTTTCAGTAACTGAATTGCTACTAAAACTTATTTGTACATTTAGCATTTTTTAAGTAAAAGTCTAACTTTAATCCAATAAGTGAAGTGGGATGATCAATAAACATAAATTTTAAATAACGCATTCAGTTTCTCGGCTCATTTCACCATTCATAATATGCTGAAGCCTGTATCATGTCTTTGAGCACTATGCAAATAAAAAACAAAACTGCTTTCTGTTGGAATTTTTAAATAAAGAGCACCACCTTGTGGGAATATATATTTATATGAAATGGAAGATAGGAATACTAAAGGAATAATAACTCATTTTAAAAATACCTGTAATTTATACTATACTAAATTATTAGTGTGAAAAGAAAACATCATACTTTTTCCTAAGGAAGATTAAAAGATAGCAAGAAAGAATTAGAAAATTTTTATTGTGTAATCATGTCAGTTTTTTTTCATATTCTATGAATCAATATTTTAATTTTATCATTAATTGCTAATGATTCCCCTTATATAAATGTTCTTCTAGAACTGATTTTTAGCATAAAATGATAAAGATTGTTATAAGGAACTATTAAGATGATCTAATCCAAAAAAGCCTTACTTTAAAAATAAGAAAACCAAAATTGAGGGAGTGTATTTAGTGTGTTCATTAGGTATCAATGGTGAGATAGGTATGTTCATGGAAACATCATTGCTATTTGCCTGACTGGTTTTGAGCAGTTAGCAGAAATTAGAATATAGTAATGCTTCATTGATTTCTGCTGAGAATATAGATTATTTAATGTAAGTGAATTTTGTTATAATAAAACAGTACATAATATATAATACACTATTGTCTGCCTAAAAATAGTTACTATTTTTCTAGAATCTTTCTATGGTGCTTTGTTCTTATTTCTTTTTAAACAGCAAATAGTGCATCTATTTTTTCATGGAACTTAATTTGTAAAAACAACATTTTTATGGATTAAAGTATTGCTGGTTCCTTTAAAAGTTCTACATTTGGCATTGTTTCGTTTCAGCTTACTTTCAAAGATTGGACTAAAGTGTATTGATACTCTTCTTAAAAAGAGGAACCCAGAACTAGAAAGTAGTTCCCCCCACAAATATAAATATGTTTCCTCATCTTACAAACTCAAACACTGGTCTTATGCTTTAGAACTTCAAATTACTGGGGTGCCTGGGTGGCTCAGTCGGTTAGGTATCTGGCTTTGGCTCGGGTCATGATCCCAGGGTCCTGGGATCGAGCCCCACATTGGGCTCTCTGCTCTCTCTCTCCTTGTGCTCTGCCTGTTTGTGCTTTCTCTCTTGCTCTCTGTCAAATAGATAAAATCTTAAAAAAAAAAAGAACTTCAAATTACTTTATTACTTTTTGATATCAAGTCATAATCATTCTTCCATATTGAAATTGCAGAAGAATAAAATGTGGGTTTTTTTGTTTATTGTTTAAACATGGAATTTTGTTAAGCCAGGTTTTGCCCTGTTGTAACTTGTGTGGAGTTGGGCAAATATTTCTAATGAGTTTAAGCAATCTGGCTTTGATTCTTGCAGTTTGTTGGAATCTTTATGAATCCTGATTCTGTTCTTTTGTTCTTATTTCTTTCATTTTGAGTGATAAATACAATTTATTTATAAATATATTTTTGAGTCTTCATATACAATAACAACAGTGAATTAGAAAGGGTCAGTTAGACTTGAGTCTTGCTTCTGGTAACCTACATTCAGGTGATTCCCAATACAGTTATTTGTTCTGTTAAGAAACTATCTCACCACATCATCCAACTTGTATGTACTCATCTTTTCTCCAGGAGCCTTGACTTAGATGATCATGCCCACCAAGCTTATTGGGCTGTAGCAATATTTCTCTCTCTAGTCTTATAATCAAATGCAATTCAAATAAATCTGTTTGTAACTATTTTCATTCATAATTTATTGCATCTAACAAAGTGTGACTCTGAAGAACCAGATTGCATACACTTATTATGCATGATTTCCAAAAGTCATTACATAGGGTAATTTAGAGAAGCTGTAGGACAAGAGTCTTTGAAAGTATTTTAGTGGTTTAGGGGTCTTTGATGTTTATGTTTTAGTTTTCAGAAGTCTTCTTTATGGTATATTTATTGGAAACCTATCCTTCAGAGAGATGACATGTGACAAATTATTTTGAGTAAATTTCAAATAATAATCCTTTTGCTTTTTAAGCCAATCTGAATAGAGTATTTGAATGATAGCATATTATATTTTTATAAGATATTTTAAATAATTTGGATATGTATGTTGTAAGAATTAAATGAATGAATGTATATAAAATCCTTAGTACAGAGTCTGGCACATAGAAGTATATGTTTGCAGTTTCTTTTTTTTTTTTTTTTTAAGATTTTATTTATTTATTTGACAGAGAGAGAGACAGCAAGAGAGGGAACACAAGCAGGGAGGGTGGGAGAGGGAGAAGCAGGCTTCCCACTGAGCAGGGAGCCCGATGTGGGGCTCGATCCCAGGACCCTGGGATCATGACCTGAGCCAAAGACAGACGCTTAACGACTGAGCCACCCAGGTGCCGCCATGTTTGCAGTTTCTATTAATATTATCATTATGCCCTCAGGAAAATCTTGGCTCAAATAGAAGGATCAGAGGATTATAACTATTGTACAGAAGTGAAAACTAAGGCCAGAAAAATAAAATAACCTATATAAAATCTTACATAATTCTGTATAGAAATTGTTCTGTAACTAGAGCTAATCTTCTACCTTGCTACCTTTTTTTTGGTACTTCTTTAACTCAGTTATATAAGCAATTTTTATGTTAGTCTTATTATAACAGGTTTGTGATAAAATTGTGTTGTGTATGTATTTGAAATAGCAAGCCTAGAGTAACTGCAATAATGTAATCAGAAGGTAAAATATACCAGTGAATTTAATCAATAAGACACCATTACAAGAAAATAATATGAAAGTAGTGTGAAATATGGTATACGAGTATAAAAGTGGGGAGATAGGGCACCTGGGTGGCTCATTCGGTTAAGCGTCTGCCTTCAGCTCAGGTCATAAACCCTGGTTCCTGGGATCAAGTCATGTGTCAGGCTCCCTGCTCGGCGGGGAGTCTGCTTCTCCCTCTGCCCCTCCCCCTGCTCGTGCTTGTGTGCTCTCTCAAAAATAAATCTTAAAAAAAAAAAAAGTGGGAGAATAAATAGTAAGTAGGCCAGTTTGATTAGAGCAGAGTTTTCATAAGTGAATAGGTTACATTTTGTTGCATACCAAACTCCCTGACACTCAATGATTTAAGACAGTAACCATTTATTTAGCCTACAGTTCTATAGGGTGGCATTTTGGGGTAGGCTCTATAAGCCAGTTCTGCTGATGCGAACTATGCTCAGGTGAGCTTGGCTGGACCTGTTCATATGGCTGTAGTCAGTTGTCAGATCAAGGAGGCTGGCTGGTTTAAGATGGCTTAGGTGGTATGGCTCATCTAGCTGGTGTATTCTCTCATCCTCCTGCTGGGCCAGGTGTGTTAAATAGGTAGCAGTGGCAGAAGTCTCAAGAAGGAAGGCAGAAACATGAAAAGTCTCTTGAGGCATTGATTTAGAACTCACATAACTTCATTTCTAGAGCATTCTATGTTCCGCAGTAAATTATAAGCCAGCCCAGATTCAAGGAGTAGGTAACTTCACTCCTCTTGTTCGTGGGTAGATATGCAAAGAATTGTGGTCACTTTGGTAACTTACCACAGCCAGAATTATAGCCATGGAAATGAAAATGGTATACACTGTGAGATAATAATCAATGGGACTTGGAATCAGACAAAGAAATGAAGAAGGTAGAAAAGTCAAGTTAAATTATTTGAACTAAGTGACTCAATTAATGAGAAGCAACAAAGTTTATGTGGTTAAAGATTTGTAGTAAGGTTTGCCTGGATTAAAAGTCCTTTCAATTTTACCACCAATTCCCTTCACTAAAATCTGGCCTTAGGCATGTCATTTAATTTCTTTAAGTTCTCATCTGTTCCTTCATTTGTAGAAAGCTGGATATGATAATAGCTACCTCAGGTGATGGGAAGGAGTAAATGAAATCATTCAAGTGAAGTACATGATTGTATGCTTGATATAGTAAAGGCTCAAAACTGTCATTAATTTAATAATTATGGAATTCATATTTTCTTGGTAGTATTACAAATAGTATCCTGATTACAACAAAAACACATCTCAGGAGGAAAACTTAGTTGAAGATAATTCTGTTTGGGACAAGCTTTGACTGCATCGTCAATGGAAATATTTGCTGGGGCACTGAACATTTTAAACTGGAGCTTTAGATGGAAATCAGAGATAGAGATACCCATATAGAGATGATACTTGACACCAAGGAATGCAGGAAATCTGGAGCAAAAATCTGTGCAAGGAAAAGAGCACGCAGACAAAACTAAGTATTTAGGGATTTAGAAGATTAGATTATGATTAGTTTGGCCTGTTGGATCGTATATATGTAAGATAGGATGGTATTTTTGTTGTTGTTTGCTTCCTGGCTCTAAATTTTTGCTCATTCTGTTTTTAGTTGTTTACATCATCACCAACTGTTAGATCTTATTCCTCTGCAAAGAATCTTACTCATATATCCCCTGCTTTCCATGCTTAGTGATTTCAGCCTATATTTGTAGGTGAATAATAACAGCTCAAGAAATATTTTAATTGAATAAAAAGAAATGCAAGATTCATAATATAATAAGGTTCCAAAATTTTATATTTCATATGTGATAAATATTAAATTTAAACATATCTAATCATATATACTTATATATAATCATGTTCACATTTGAGTATCATCAATCATAGTTAAGCTTCCCCAAACTCAAATTAAACAAAACAAAATAAAACAAAAACACCTAATAGTTCTTCCCGATAGTTAAGTATAAATTTAGCACTACCAGTTACAAGTGGTAATAACTAACTGTATCTGATATAGGAAAACATGGAACCATCTGGTTTCTTCAAAAGCAACCTTGTATTTATTTTATTAATGGCTCACCACAGGGCAGAGCATTGTCCAGATCAACAATTTTGGTCTCCATTGTATAATTTAGTATTATAATCTTAATGTGAACTCTTCAGTGAGATATTATATCATTTCTCAGTCTTATTCAGTAGACATTTAATTAGAATATATTATGTAAAGGATGTTCTTGTTTTAACTTTCTTAGTTTAAATCCCCCCAAAATAAAATAAAATAAGACATTTCAGCATTGGTAGAACCTATTGTGACTGCATAATATATTTTATTGCTGACTTTAGGAAAACTAATTTTTTCAACTGAGTAGACATTCTTTGTAAATGTGGTTAAGGGGAGAACGTGTGTGTATGAGTCATGCTGGAGGTGGGAGGGAATGTGGGTGGTTATAGTTTATTTTTCTAGGCTGTAGGTGGTATTTTGATATTTTGGGGATATTTCAAGGCTTAGGAGTGAATGTTCTATTGTACTTTCTATTTTCTTTTATCAGTTATGCCGAGTGTTGTTTTTGTTGTAGGTGGTATTTGGAAATTTGATCCAGAGGAACATGTTTTAAGAGGAAAAAAGTGGGGTAAATCAATACCAGTCAAACATACTCCTACACTACTCATCTGGTAGTTGTTATTGCTCTTGTAGTTTTGTTTTATTTTATTTTCTTTATTTTTTCTGTGAGACACAGTGAATGATGAACAAATTGTTGGCTTTCATATTTGACACACTAAGGGCTTTGACAAATCCCTTAATAATAAATACTTCCCTCAAAGGAGAGAAAAGTGACAAGAAACTAGAGAAGAAATACAGGAAAGAGACTCCTAAATACATAGAAGCGAGAAAGAAAATTTAAGACAAAAAAGGAAAAGCTAGGATTGCTGTCTCCATTTTCTTGTATTATGTATGGAGCTCTAAGAAATTCTTATAGAGAGACTTCAAATTTATAAAATTATTATCATCCTGCATTGATTTTATGTGGATGTGATCAGTGAAGCAAACATTGCTTCAAGATCCATCCTCAACATTCCACTTCTCTCTCTCCATAAAATCATCTAAACTTGTGACTTCAAGTATAGTTATAAAAATTACCTATCACTGTAAGGATAAATTTATCTTATCATATAGATACTTCTTTTATTTATTACTGAGGTTTTTCCTGAGCTCTAGATCCACTTTATAACTTGAATATCACATAAGCACCTCAAGTACCAATCCAGTCTTACCCTCTTTTTTTTTCTTTTCCTGTATTCTATGTTTTACTAAATGGTTCTTCTACCAACTCAGATACTCCAGTTCAAAACTTAGATACCATTCTTTTGAATCCTTCTTTTTTCTGAACAACTCTTTCATTGCCAACTTCCATCAATTTCATCTTCACAATACATCTCAAACCAAACATTTTTTTTTTTTTAAGATTTTATTTATTTGAGAGAGAGAATGAGAGAGAGTGAGTACATGAGAGGGGGGAGGGTCAGAGGGAGAAGCAGACTCCCTGCTGAGCAGGGAGCCCGATGCGGGACTCAATCCCGGGACTCCAGGATCATGACCTGAGCCGAAGGCAGTCGCTTAACCAACTGAGCCACCCAGGCGCCCCAAACCAAACATTTCTTTTCTCTTTGCGGCCACAGACCTGGTCTAAATCACTGCTGCCTCACTACTGGACCTCTGCAACAGCCTCTTCATTAGATTCCTTATACGCTGCTTCTCTCCCTCAAATTATTCTATAAATTTGACACGGCATTTTTCTGTTATATGTAAATCTGATCACAGCAAAGCTGCAATGGGATACCAGAGGAAGTAAGTTGGAGCACAGGAGATACTAGTCAAACGGGTGGAATTGGAAGCTGAGCGTGAGGTCACATTGTCACAGATGGTGAAGACAAGATCAAGGTCTAGCCATCTGCATGTGTGTCAGAGATGAAGCACTGGAGGTGAGGAGACTGAAAAGCTGAAAAAGCAGGTTGCTGAATGAATTTCCTGTGATTTTTTTTTAGCCATTAAGAATGGAGATAGGAATAGGTGGATGACCTGGACTTTTACCCTTACCTGGAAGTGATGAGGCAGCACCTCCCTCATCCAAGCACTGGAATAGTCGGTGGACATGTGCTAAAACATAATAGTTAAATAAGATCCAGGAATCATAACATAATACCCTAATGTCCAGGTTTCAACAGATGTTAATCCTGAGATAGCACAATGGTTAGAATGATGTGATGAGGATTTTATTTTTTAAATATTTTATTTATTTATTTGTCAGAGAGAAAGAGAGGACAAGCAGGGGGAGCAGCAAAGGGAGAGGGAGAAGCAGGCTCCCCCTGAGCAAGGAGCCTGATGTAGGACTCTATCCCGGGACTCTGGGATCATGACTCATGACTTAAGCTGGAGGCAGATGCTTAATTTACTGAGCCACCCAGGCATTCCCCCCTTCTTTTTTTTTTTAAGATTTTATTTATTTATTTGGTGATGAGGATTTTAAAACAGGCTTCATAAAATTGCTTCAGTGAGTAACGACAAACATGCTTGAAACAAATAAAAAATAAAGTCTCAGCTAAGGAAAAGCAAGTATTGGTAAAGTGATGGAAGATATAAAGGGAACCAAAGGAAGTTGTATTTTTATTTTTTAAATATTTTATTTATTTGTCAGAAAGAGAGAGAGAGAGAGCACAAGCAGGGGGAGTGGCAGGCAGAGGGAGAAGCAGGCTCCCCTCTGAGCAGGGAGCCTGATGCAGGACTAGATCTCAGGACCCTGGGATCATGACCTGAGCTGAAGGCAGATGCTTAACCGACTGAGCCACTCAGGCATCCTCCCAATGGAAATTTTAAACCAAAAAGTATAATACCAAAAATAAAAATTCAGTGGCTGGGCTCAACAGCAGAATAAAGAAGACAGAGGAAAAAAATCACTGAATTTGAAGAAAAAAAAAAAAAAGATAGGGATTATTTGCCCTGAAAAACAGAATAAACAAACTGTCTCACAGACTGGTAGAACTAAAACGAATTATCTGTTCATGTCAGTAGAGTCTAAGAAGGAAAGGAGAGAGAAGGTGAGCTGAAAAATATTCTAAGAAAGAAAAAATTATCATTTTTGAGTAAATCCCAAATAGGATAGTTTCAAACATCTACACCAGGACACATCATGCCAAATTTCTGAAAAAAAGGACAAAGAAAAATCTAGAAAGCAACCAGACAGAAATGATACATTATCTGTTAGAGAAAACCAGTATAAATGAGAGTAGAATTTCATAAACCTTGACTCAGAAGAAAGTGATACAGTATTTTTTAAGTGCTGAAAAAAAGAAATGTGAACACAGAATGTTATCCTTATCTAGTGAAAGTAACCCTTAAAAATGTAGAGGACAATCAGGACATTCCCAGATGAGAGCAAAATAAGAGAATTTGACATCCACACCTATTCAAAAAGAATGTCTAAAGGCAGTTCTCTAAACAGAAAGAGTAACAGTAGGCCACTTGGAACATCAGGAAAGAAAAAACATGGAAGGGGCAGAAATATAGACTTTCCTTCTCCTCTTAAATTTTCAAATTCTACTTAATGGTTGAAACAAAAATTACTACACTGTCTAATGTGGTTCTCAAAAGCAATTATGATGCCAAGTAATGTGTCTGAAAATTGTATATGCAACCTGTTCCTTCAAGGAAAAATACTCCACTTTTCACCACAAGAGGGCAATGTAAAATCCTCTGGGAGAAGGATTGGTTTTAACTGCAGAGAATTAATGTGTAAGACAAGAAAATGACTTAATTTCAGGAAGTTATGAACAGCCTTCTTAACTCTGGGGAAAAACAAAGTTATAATTGGATTGGGCCACTTCACCAATTCATCTGAAGGCCAGAAATATGCTGTTTACTCTAAAGAATACAAAACAAAAATACTTTTTTCATCCCACAAAAAAGCTTACAGAATGACTTCTGGTTTTATGAAAAATGGGTTTCGTTGTTGCAGCAGGAACATTCAAAGAAAGAATGGAGACTTCTTGCCTTTTCCACAATTTTAAACCCTTAGCTATAAAATTCATATTGTAACCTACAAAAAGATGCCAACCTTTGAAGCAACAATTTATACAGAGCAGCCATGAGAACAAAACCTTCTACTGTAAAGTTTAGAGACATTTCTAGAAATGAAAGAAGCTTCAACTTTTATTTGGAATACATATTTGGTGTGGCAGGGCACGAAACTGCTTTACTGGAAAAAAAATGATAACATTTTCCTTATGTTTCAAGCCATTCCAAAGTGGAAACCAGCTGATCACACAGGGTACCCTTGAATAGATTTTTTACCTCCCAGCTTTGTAGTGTTTTAAGTACCTGGTCTTCTCATTTTTGGTGTATATTCCTGAGTTCCTAATAAAAATATAAAGAGTCTCTCTAATACCCCCTCAGCCTTCCCCCCCAAAATTACAGTTACTGTCTTAACGAGGAATTATGGCTACTTTGATACTCTTCATCTTGTTTGATGGTTTCTATTTAGTCTCATTATCTTCATATGTTTAATCATACAGTTTTTATCTGTATAAATGTTTGAACCTTAGTTTATTAAGATTTTTTTCCTTTGCTCATAAAATTCCTCTCGCCGAGAATGTTTTATTCCTATATGTACTGTACCCGTCTTTACTAGCAAGCTGCTTTTTAGTTTTCAAGAACTAATTTAAAAGCCACTTCCTCTGGGAAATCTCCAGTTTTGTTTTGCTTTGTTTTGTTTTTGTTTGTTTTGCTGTCCTGCCAAAAAAAAAAAAAGCCGAGCAAAGAAGGAAAAAAAAGCAGCAGCAACAACAACCTAACCACGATTACAGCACTAGTTTTCTTATCTGAGTTCCCAGGTGATCTCCAGAATATCTTGTGTTACACTGATTAGTTTTTTGAATGTAGGTGAGGTCTGGAGCCGACGACCAAGAAAGAACTCTTCAGACGTCTTTGGTTCAAAATGGTGGTTTTATTAAAGTCCAGGGACAGGACCAGAAAGAGTTGCTGCACCGGGATTGTGAGGAGCAACTGATTGTATACTTTGGGGCTGGGGGAAGAAGCAAAGGTTCAGGGAAGTTTCAAAAGGATTTGCATATACTAAAGAAGACTCAGGAAACCTGAGTCCTCGCTGTTGTCAAACCAAGGTTGTTTTTCCCTCTAGCAAGGCATTAACATGAAGACAGTTGGGAGCTTCCTGGAGGAACTTTATACTCTGCCCTCAAGTATTTGTCAATGGGCTGAAGGTTATAAGGACATTTAATTTTATCTACAGTTCCTTCTGCCTTTGTTTCCCACATCAACATTTTATTAGGATTGTTTGCAGATCTGCTTCTCCACAAGGTTGTCAGAAATAAAAGTGGTGACAATGAGAAATTAATCACTTAAATCTCCAGTATCTAACACAGGACTGAGCACATGACTCGTGTCTGGTTTCTTAAGAATTTCCTAAGCAAAAATAAACTTTTTTCTTTCTAATTATCCCAAGCCTTTCTACAGGTTATTCTTTTACATTTTGCACAAGAAAGAGAAATCGCAGGTATGCTTCATGAGTATGATATCGGAAAGTGTTTTCTTTTCCTATAGTCCAATTAAGGCAGAAGAGCATTATAATATAAATAGCAACACTTTGTTTTTGGAGTCCAACAATTACCACACTCATCATTTACTAGATACGTGAAAGTGATCGAATTCTTTTCATCTCTGCAAGACTCCGTTTTTCTCATTAATATCACAACTACCTCAAAAGAGTTGCCATGAATAGTAAGTGTGAGAGACCAAGTAAATGTAGTACTTACAGAGTGCTTTGCACAGTGTGAGAGACTATTACATTTCCTAAGCAGGCAGAAACTGAGAGTCCAGTTAGGTCTCCGTGCTATTGAAAATCAGAGTGCCAACAACTTGAAGAGAGACCTATCAGTTGGCCAGAGCCCACGGCTTGGGGCCAGAAAAGAGCAGTTCAGAGCAACCAAGGGCCACTGAAGCCCTCAGGACACAGGCCATAACCTCTGCCTATCAAAATGCGACCCTTCACACACATCCTGGCTTACTTTTCTTTGGCTCAGAGGTTAAAAAGGACTGCATTTGCAGCTTGCGGACTTCCTTTCTTATTACAAGAGCAGCTGAAAATGTGAATTTATGTAATTTCTATCACTAGTTAAAGAAAGCTAATGGTAAAACAAGGGGAATGGGAAACACAAAGAGAGCAAGAATGAATTAACAAAGCTGTCCAGTCCAGTGCAGTGTTTCCATCAAACTATATTGTTTTATTGCCTTGTTTGCTTTTTTTTTAAGAGAGAGAGCAAGTTGGGGGTTGGAGGGTGGATCAACAGTGGGAGAGGGGAAGAATATTAATATTAATATTAAGCACGCCCAGCGTGTGGACCCTGAGATCATGATCCGAGCCAAAATCAAGAGTTGGTGACTGAGCCACCCAGGTGCCCCACTCCCTTTGTATTTCTAAGAATTTTAGTGCAGTATACACCCGAACACTTCCAGATAGATGATTTTGTGTGTGTATATATGATGGGGTTTTGGAATATAGGTGAGGTTCGGTTGGGTGAGGTCTGGAGCCAACACCAAGAAAGAATTCTTGAGATGTCTTTGGTGCAAAATGGTGGTTTATTAAAGCACGGGGACAGGAACTGTGGGCAGAAAGAGCTGCTGCCTCGGGTTGTGAGGGGTGGCTGGTTATTTTACTACGGGGTTGGGGGAGGTAAGGAAAAGGGAGGTGTCAAAGGATTTTCATACGTTAAAAAAGACTCACAGGATACCGAGGCCTTGCCATTGTCAAGGTTATTTTTCCCTCTAGCAAGGAATCAACATGAAGATAGTTGGGAGCTTCCTGGAGGAGCCTGCTTCAAGTATCTTTGATGGGCTGCACGTTATAAGGACATTTAATTCTATCTACATTTCCTTCTGGAAGCTAGGTTATAGAAATGCTTTGCTCTTGTAGATTGCTAAGACATTTGTAAACTGAGGGAGACTCCTGTCTTGCAGAATTGTGATCTCTATAAGTTAACTATTTGTTTTTCCTTTCCTTAGCTTTAGGGAAGCCAGGAGTACCTGAGGAATGTCACATATATCCCATGGTGGGGAATTGTGGGGTGTCAGCTTCTGCTTTGTCCTCAGCTAGTCTTCTATTCCCTCATTATTTATATACATAGACATATATATTTATACACATACATATATATAGTGGGATTCATTATGTGATTTTCAAATAATGTAAGATCTTTAAGAGAAATTGTTACAAGATTTTTGTTCCCTTGGTGCCCTGGCTCTTGGTCACCCCACTTCGAAGAATGAAGAGGTAGACCAGACAAAGAGTGGTCTGCAGCAAAGCAAAATTTATTGAGCAAGAGTATAAAGCTTCCAGAGTGGGAGGGGGACCTGAGTGGGTTGCCCCTGGAGTTTCTAAGTTTAGGGGTTTTTATGAGGTCTTTTGTGGAACTTTCTTAAGCAATCAGGATATGCTAATTCCTGCCAATCAGGGCTTTGGTCACACATCTGTCTACCTATTGGGTTAATGTCCACGTGCTGATGGCTATTTGTGGCTGACATCTGGGGGTTTATGTCTTAACTGCCCCTTGCCTGTGATATTGACAAATGCTTTTGTGACTGTCATATTTTAGGATGTTTTGCAGAAGTCATTTCTGCAAAGCAGAATGCTGATGTGGTCCTCTCTAAGCTGCAAAACAGGATGTCAGTGCTATTTTATTTTAGCTGTCCTGACTCCATATTTTCTTGTTGGGGACCCTGGCCCTGACTACCTAACTGTCCAACTAACTCCCAACAAAATTAGACAATCTTATCTGGTAGAGTAACAAATTTGCATTGACACAGATATTGTAGAATGATTTTGTATGATATTTGTAATTACTGCAATGATAACAAAAAAAATAGACAACTGCAGTTTATGGAGTAGTTGATTACTTTGCTTTTATTTTTTATTTTTTAAAGATTTTATTTATTTGATAGAGGGAGAGCACAAGCAGGGGGAGTGGCAGGCAGAGGGAAAAGCAGGCTCCCCGCTGAGCAAGGAGCCCAATGTGGGACTCCATCCCAGGACCTCAGGATCATGACCTGAGCCAAAGGCAGCCGCTTAACCGACTAAGCCACCCAGGCGTCCCTACTTTGCTTTTATACTGAGAGCATTTCATGGTATACAAATTACTTGGAATTAGAAAATATGAACCAATTTCCCACTTCTGTATTTTGTGTTAATGACTACTTTAGAGAGTTGTATTGTGATAAGAAATCTACTTTAGCACTATGTAAAAACACATTACAGAAGATGATTATAAGAATGCTAGCCATATATTGTGAAGAAGGATAGTGTTATTTCAGTGAAAAAAAAATATGTTCACCACATTGTGTTGCATGGAAAACATGTAAAGACACATGTATAAAAGATATTTCTAGGAGAATAAAAGAGAAATATGTTTTAGGGTGCCTGGGTGGCTCAGTCGGTTAAGTGTCTGCCTTCAGCTCAGGTCATGATCCCAGGGTCCTGGGATGGAGTCCTGCATGGGGCTACCTGCTCAGCAGAGAGCCTGCTTCTCCCTCTGCCTGCCGCTCCCCCTGCTTGTGCTCTCTCTCTCTCCTCTCAAATAAATAAAATCTTTAAAATACCTATTATTTGTACATTTAATGGTTTATAGCAGTAGAAATATATGGAATAAAAATACTATGTATCCCTAATAATGGACACAAATATTATACCCTCAATACATATTTGACTTGTCATACTTAACATTCCTTATATTAAGAACTAAGATGACCTGAGTAGCTTTCCTGTGCTAGATAATGTGCCAGGTCAATAAGGTATTATATGTCATGCCACTGAAGCTTGTTACTAATCCATACAGTAAGTGCTATGATTTTACACATGAAGAAGGTTATTTGGAAATTGTAATTAGACCAGGTCAGAGCCAGAACTGGAAATTATGTCCATTTGTTCTTGAACACACTTTTACATTGCTTAACTATTTTGGAGTTATTGTAAAGCAAAACTGGGATGAAAGCATTTACAGAAACATAAACACTAAATAAATAGTAGACTTTGTGGTAATTATGTTGTAACTCAGTTGAGATGGTATCCTCCAAATTTAAGTTTCAACAATTCATGAGTTTGATCTTCTGTATTTATCACCAGAAAAAAAATGTTGAAAAAGAATGAAAAACTAAATTTCAAATTTTGCCTTAGCCTCTGTTTTCATAAGCAACTTTATAATTTTATACAACATTGTCGGTTGTTTTCCCTTCATTTTTACCATTAGACCTTTCAGTTAGGTGAGATTGAGGTTTAGTCAAAGGAACTGGGCTCAGGGAGAATCATTTTCACAAGACCAGACATTCATTCAATAAGAACTTTATTGTGAATTCAGTGTCCAGAATTTATCCTGACTCTTAAATCAACATTTTTTTCATCAGAAAAAACTGACAAATTCAATAGTATAATCCAATTTTATATTCATTTTAATAACTAGAAATGTGTATTTTAATGTAAACATTACTAGTAGCATTGAAATCAATGTCTAATTGTACAGATCAAATTAAAAAAAGTTCTATAGCCCTTCCATAGGAATGTTTATGTAAGAATGTGACAGAGTCTAGCAGCAGGATTTTTCTTTTTTAATGAAAACATTATGTAGAAAAGATGCAATTATATAGAAAATATTTTTTTTAAATCATGGTATGTCTGAAATAATTTTAGCTATAGTAGGAATTGGTTTTGATCTTTGATGGCTAAAGCAAAAATTTTATGATTTTGCCTTGAGCTTTTGAAGGTAGTGATCTAGGAAAGAATGGAGATAATGGATCAGAAAGTCATCAGGACTAGAACATCAGGTTTCCAAAAACAATCTGATGATGATGCAGTCTAAAGAATAATGATAATATGAAACTATGATAAGAGGAGATACATGTACTTTCTTTGGGTTTCCTAGCACCTGACACTCTTTCATATGCTTAGAGAATTTCTCACCATGTACTCCCTACCCCCCACCACCTGGCTCTGTGTAAGTTTAAGGTGTACAACATAACAATTTGATATATGTGTATGTGTGAAATGATTACCACAATAAGTTTAGTTCATGCCTATGCTTCACATAGTTATATTTTTTTCTTGTAGTGAGAATTTTTAAGATCTACTCTGTTAGCAACTTTCATATGTACAATACAGTATCATTAACTATAGTCACCATGTACATTACATCCCCAGAACACATTTATTTATAACTGGAAGTTTGTACCTTTTAACCACTTTCACCCATTTCTACCAGCCCTCAGTTCCTACCTCTGGCAACCACCAATCTGTTCTCTGTATCCACGAATTGGTTTTTAAATAGATTCCACCTACAAATGAGATCATAAAGCATTTGTCTTTTTCTGTCTGGCTTATTTCACTCAGTATACCATAGTATGTTCATTTGATGGGTCTTGGGGTGAAATTTAATGTTTGGTGTGGTCCCAGTTACTCCAAAGCCTCTGGTCTTTTTTTTTTTTTTTCTTTCCAAGCCAGCTGCCTCAGGTTTTTTTAGTGGTTCTGTGAGCTACTATGTACTCTTTACAAACATTCCTTGTCTAAGTTAATTAGACCTCTGACTGTATGAGAGAAAGACTGTATAGAGAGTATGAGTGAGATAGATGATATTTATAGATGGAAAGTCCAGGCAAAACAACAGCAACAACACAACCTTCCCAAAACAACAAACAAAAACCAAGAGTTTCCAGCTTCCAACTGTTACAAAGTCTAATCATTGATTTGTTGAATAAATGTAGTAGAGATTAAGCAGTTATTTTTTAAAGCTTTATTTTTATTTTGAGAGAGAGAGAGAGCATGCATGTGGGGGGGGGGCAGAGGGAGAGGGGGAGAGCAGACTCCCTGATGAGTAGGGAGCCTGCCGGGCTCAATCTCAGGACACTGAAATCAAGAGTCCCACGCTTAACCAACTGAGCCACCCAGGTGCCCCTGGTTATTTTTAATCTTAAAAGATTTTCATCTAAAAATAAATATCTTGGGGCGCCTGGGTGGCTCAGTCGTTAAGCGTCTGCCTTCGGCTCAGGTCATGATCCCAGGGTCCTGGGATCCAGCCCCGCATCAGGCTCCTGCTTCGCAGGAAGCCTGCTTCTCCGTCTCCCACTCCCCCTGCTTGTGTTCCCTCTCTCGCTGTGTCTCTCTCTGTCAAATAAATAAATAAAATCTTTAAAAAATAATAAAAAAATAAAAAAATAAATAAAAGTAAATATCTTAAATGACTCCTAGATTTTAAGTTGCTGTCTCGTTAAATCAAACTATCAGAGTTCATTAAATGTAATATACATTGTATTAAAGTAATTGATACATTATAAAATCAATCAATTGATCAATCTCTCTCTACACACACACACACACACACACACACTCATGTCTAGGTTACATAAACATTTACAAAGCTTATATGATTCAGTTCGTGTCTATTTCTTATGTGGTGGTGACCACAGAGCTTGCTTTACCTTTCTTTTTGGCATATATCCCTTCTGGAAGAGGTAGAAAGGTCAACTAATTTAGTTTACCCAGGGAAGCCTGCTTAGCATCTCTCTGCCTGTGGTCCTTTTCCTCCCCTTTATTGCTCTGAGCCACTCCTTGCTATTCCAGCACTGAAAACAACAAGAGACTATAAATACCATGTGTCACTGTGTCCTTTTGCTCTAAAAAGAACTACCTCTAAAGCTTGCAAATGTGACCAGAAGGCAGCTTCAAAAAAAAAAAGGCATTAATAGATACTTTGATTTGCATTCTAGAAATCAGATAAAAAAAACCAACAGAACTGTTTGTTGCTAGTGAGCTCTTGCTAATGAGATGTAGGACACAGCTAAAATGGATGTTAATCAAGATCACCCGGCTCAAACTTCTTTTACAAATAAGGAAACTGAGGCTTAGAAAGCTTAAATAGCCAGCTCAGGATCAATACACTTTTAACAGCTTCATTGTCTGATTGTATTTGTATGATTTCTTAAGCTGTCTTTGAAAATAAAAGTGCTCAGTTTATTAAATATGCTAGGAAACCAAAAAGAAATCCTTTTTTTTTTTTAAAGATTTTTATTTATTTGACAGAGAGAGACACAGCGAGAGAGGGAACACAAGCACGGAGTGTGGGAGGGGGAGAAGCAGGCTTCCCGCGGAGCAGGGAGCCTGATGTGGGGCTCAATCCCAGGACCCTGGGATCATGACCTGAGCCGAAGGCAGACGCTTAACGACTGAGCCACCCAGGCGCCCCAAGAAATCCTTTTCTAATATTAGTACTTTTCTAATAATGATCTTAGATATTAGTATTATATCCTAAAATTTCTTTCTCTTGAAAATTGTATTAAGGATAGCACTAGAGGGGTGTCTGGGTGGCTCAGTCGGTTAAGCATCTGCCTTCGGCTCAGGTCATGATCTTGGGGTCATGAGATGGAGCCTCTTGATGGGCTCCCTCCTCAGTGGAGAGTCTGCTTCTACGTCTCCCTCTGCCCCTTCCCCTCTCCCTTTAATTAATTATTTAAAATTAATAAATAACCATATCAAACTTCCATTTACTTTTTTATTGTATTTCTTGAATAATTTTATTGCAGCCAGTATTGAATTTTCAGAAATCAAGATTTGCTTACAATTCACATTGAAGAATATTCATGGATATTTCATCTTGAAATATTATAAAGTGAATTTTAATATATTAATAAACCCTCCAATCATTTCCTAGAGAAAAAGAAAATACATAGATTATTTTCATTTTGTTGTTAGTAGCATCGTATATGGCCACAAGAGGGCAATCTATGAAAATAATTGAAATTGCAGGGAAAGCCGCATTTATTAAGTGGACGTCGTTAGGTACCTCGGTTCACAAATTTAGCATCATTGTCAAGCTATATAAAGGGGTTCCATTTTAACTACGTAGTATTTAATTTTAATCAAGACAAAATAAGCTTTACATTTTCCTTTAGGTTGTGATGTTTATAGTTATGCTGTAGATGCAGCCTATGTGTGACACTGGAATAAGATTACATTCTTGTGGTAATGATATCTTAGAAAAACAATTGTCCTGAACTATCAGTTCGGTCCTAGGAGAGTGGCAGTGATCAAAATAACTGTCATTTGTAAAGACTGTCTTGGATTTTGATGACTTTTGCCTAATCACTGCTTTGAAACACATCTCATGAGACTTAGGGGAAAAAAGGGGGGTCCCCTTATGGATTTAAAGCTGTTTTGATAAGTAGATTGATTATTAATCTTATCTATATCCCTGTGACTCAAAGTAATGTTGCATAAGAATGATTACTCTTCACAGGATCAAAGAGGAAAAAGTGTTTAGAGGATAAAGAATGGTTTTGGCATACTGAGTTCTTCAAAAATCTCTGCCCACACAACTTCCCACCCCAACAATCCCCAAAATAATACATCTCATCTAAAATGTACATTCACTCTTGTTCTTAGGAAAATAATGCAATAGAGTCTTCCGGTTGAATTTCTGGAAGCAGGTGCTCTTTATGATAGCATCACCTTAATTCCTGCCAAGAACATAATGTTCAGCACACAATTCCAGTTTTATTAATTTCATTATTATGTGCAGTACTCTGCCCATTCTACCAGACATACTGCAGAGTGACTCAAACAGCTCAAAAGAGAATTTCTATTTATATCCAACATTGTGCTTATTTGGTTACATCCCTTAATTTTTAAGATTATATAATTCTGGGGTTTAATAAAGATGTAATAATAACATATTTGTTACAGAATTATACTTTTGGTGGTATCTCAGACTATGTAAAGATTTACTTTGAGATTTCATAAGTTGAAACACGCTACATTAGTAGAAAATATCCCTTTGATGTGCAATGGAAAAAGCTTGAAAATAATTCTTTCAGGTAGTTTTAAAGTTCTTTTTGACCTAAGAGGCATCCTCTCCACTACATTTAATGTTCCTGTAATAGGTAGGATATATAAATTACATTCACAAACTTGGTATAAATGATAGCAGCATGAGTGAATGAGAAAACTTAGAAAAGGAGTAACTGAAACTAACTTTACATATTCTACTCTGGAAACTAGAATTTCTGTCAACTAAGTAAGGCTCTGGGATTGGGTTTTTTAATGAAATCTGGTAATGATTGCTAGTGAGAATGGTTTCTTCCTCTTTCTATGACTTTTGCATCATATTTCTGTCACAGACACTGAAGCTATAGTGCAAATAGAATTATGGGGTGTAAAAATAGAAGAGGGAAAAATCAGGAAATAGCAATAATGCTTAGAGAAATGCCTGCAGAATAATAGAAATAACATATAAATGAAATCAACAAGTCTTTTTTCTGAAGTACCTATAATGTTAGTTATTTTCAAAGATGTCTAAATACAACTTTCTCAGGTACGTGTTATTACAGCTAATTTACAGCCTTAGAAACCATGACTTTAAAAGTTAAGTATCTTGCCCAGGAACACATAATAGCCATTATGTATGGAATTCAACTGATGCCTTCTGAGTCCAAGTCCAGTGTGTGTGTGTTTTGTTGTTGTGGTTTGTTTGCTTGTTTTGCTCTTGTGAAAGTTCCTAATGGAAATCCACGAAACTACCAGAATACTAGCGATTAACAAATTGCCTGAGTATTCATAGTGCCAAATAGAAAGAAGAGACAGAAGGAGAAAGGATGCAAAGAATGGAAAAATAAAGTAAAAAGCTAGAAAGAGGGATACAATTTGCCAGGATTGGAGATGGAGAAGTTTTGATTTGGTATCTGAGAGGCACCAAAGCATAACTGAGAAGTAGAAGCCACTTTTCTACGCATATGCTCTTACTCATCTGCATTCTACCCTAAGCCCTGCTCTACCCATCTGCTGCCTGTTCTTGTGGTCTGTGCATAAGCTATGTCTCATCCAGGCACCAAGGGTGATACGAGGCTCGCTCTCAGATGTTACCACTATGTTATTCAACTTTGGCCAAATTTCTAAAGCTTTTTCAAGCTTCTTTTCAGGCTTGTTTCTTTTTTCTCCCCTCCCTCCCTCCCTCCTTCTCTCCCTCCTTGCCTTCCCTCCCTCCTTGCCTGCCTGCCTGCCTTCCTTCCTTCCTTCCTTCCTTCCTTCCTTCCTTCCTTCCTTCCTTCCTGAGAGATTTTTGCTAAGCCTGGCAAAGAAACTAAGGAAGATCATGTCATGACACACTGTATTGATGACATCAGTGTTGGGTTTTGACACACAGCCTCCAGATCTTTCCTGTCACACTGAGTTTTCCTGCCTCCTTGGAATGCCATCCAAAGAGACTGCAAACTTTAATAATGAATCTAAGCACTGTATCTGAAGTCAAGCATGATTTTTCTCACTAGATTTCATGTTTTGGGATGTAAATGTAAGCTTTGAATTACCCATTCACAGCTTTTTTCCCAGTGCTTAGGACATGTCCATGCAAATTGAATGTATTAGAGACAACTTTGACATATTAGAATTACTAAGAGTGATAAGGTTAGGCCCCGACCATGACCTGGATTAAAGTGTATAAGTGTACAAATTTAGCAGTTAGGCAGTAATCTAAGTCCAGTTTTCTCTGCAGGTTATACACAGTTCTCATGAGCTGAACAGATGCATTTCTGATATCCCAGAAGCCTCCCACTCTTTATGTAGAACATAATTATATATATACATATATATGTATATATATTCATACATATATCGTGTATATATAATATGTAGGATTTTTTTTCTTAGAAAACTGAAATATGCAGTTTTATTTATTTTAGTGATAGTGACATACCCCATACTGTCATAAATTTTTATTTAAACAACCATATTTTTTAGCTAAGTAAGTCCTCCTGTGGCTCAGGACAGCTCTTTGCAAGATGATGGTGAGCATTTATGAATTCTAGTACCACTTCAGAGAATAAAACTGATTATTTTATTATATCATAGCATTACCTCATAGCACTATTACCTCTGTGCTTTAACAAATCGGCTTAATTTCATTCTATATGAAATTTGCCCAATTATTAACATTTTAACAGATTAAGTTATTCTGAAATGTTTTTTAATAGCATAGTTAATTGCATTATGGCCTGACTTCCTTCACTTTTGCAATTGATATCATATTTAACATATTGAAAGGTTTTTCCATTTATATAACCTGTAACTTAGAAGTTGTTACTTCTTTCAAAATTCTGAGATAGCCCAGAACTAGTAAAGGACTATGTCATTGTCTTAATTCTGGTTGCTGTCTATGGTAAAATTTGTAGAGGAAATTCCTTAAGACATTTTGTCATTACCCTTACCATGATTAAGTATTGTAGATAAAGCAAATGCTAAAGCAGTGTATAGATTATACTATTTGGCCTGGCTCTGAACCTAAGAAATTAATAATTAAGAAATGGGGTATAAGGAAAGTAATGAGCATGTTTCTACTGTATATTTTTCTGGATTTGCAAGTTTGATTATGATTGTCATATGATTGTCAACTACCCTAGGAAGACTGTATTTTGATGTTTAGTGCTTATCGATAGAAAGATCCATTTTTTCCAAACCACCTGTCTCTTTCATTTCACCTGTTATTTCCTATTTACCATTTCACATGGAATCTTCTCCCTTGATAAGGAGAAGATATATTAATTGTGAAGCAATTAGTACAAAATAATATGACAAGTGTTTCACTATAAAGGATTGGTGGCATAATGTTCTGATCAAGAACATAGTGAAAACTGTTTCTCTGTGGTGTATGTGTGTGTTTTCTTTTTTATGCAGCTATTTGAGTAATGCCCCCAAATGTAGCTGCCTTGTTTACAGGACATAAAAGAGTACTAAGTAAAATTTGCCTTTTTTAACCCCAATATCACAGTCTTACTTTCATCACATCTTAGGTGGAAAATGATGTGGTTAACACTTCTCTGTTCAAAATAGACTCCAAACTCAAAAACATGGTATCTTTAGCTAACACATAATAATTTCATTTCCACAAAAAAATTCCTGGTGTCCTGATTTATCTAACTTAAATTTTAATTGTTTAAATATCTTTGTAAAAGTGCTTTTAACTAACATGTATCACAGTAACACATGCTCTCTATCCTCATGTCTATGGTTCTTCACAACCATAACTATTCCAATTAGGAGTTTTTCTAATTAACCATTAAATAAATATTGTTTTAACACTTTCTTAGCATAGAAGATATAGTTAGGAGTAAGGGTCTTTACCCGCATAAGACTTATAGTCTCAATTTATAGATAAAGAAACAAAAATGTAGATTTTTCTATCACATTTTATGATCCAACCATCAATATCTTAGAGCTAAAGGTGAATAAGCCGTTATCCATGCTCTTTAAGAGAACTGATGGTGAATTGAGGGAGATGAATATACAGATAATTCTCATGTAAGAAATATAGATATAAGCCTTCTAATAAAAATATAGACAGAAAGATCTGGGACTGTATGAGAAGGAGAAATTATACCACTCTTTGAACATAAGAATGAATAATTATTATATTTATATTAATTTTGAATGAATAATTATAGCAGAGTAATTCACACAATGATTGGTTGCAACTATAATAAATGGAGTTATTTAGGATGCAAGGTTTTCCTTTTCTCCCATTTTACACACACACACACACACACACAGGCTTTTTAAAAATTCAAAGTTGTATATTTGTTTCCCTTTTGGGTGACCTACAGATTGAATTTTAACTACCCCATGGTTCTTTTTTGCTTGAATACTTTTGTTTTGTTTTTATTTGATTTAGCCTGCTTTGGCCTACTTCTAATCTGAGTGGAAAAACCTAATGCCACCCAACCATGTTTTAAGGCTTTCCTCCTTCCCTAATCACTTCTGATGATTACTGGCTTAGGTAAAATTAGACAAATCGTTCCTTAGCTTCTGCAATTTGTTTTGATTCCCAGGTGTTGTTATGTTTCTACTGTCACCAAAAATGCAGTGTATGGTCTAATTTGGGAGTAAAAAGTGAATATACATTTTAGGGCCTCCTACCCTTGCAAATCTATAATTCTGTTATGCAGAGTAGGTTGTTTAAAGTGGGCTTTTTCACAGACTTCCAGAGAATGGTGTTGTCACTCAGCTTGTGTATGTTATGGCGTTCATTCATTCAACAAATATTCATTGAGTTGTGACTTAATGTGAGGCTCTGTTCTAAGCACCGAGGTTACAACAATAAGCAGAACAAAATTTCTTGCCATTACATAATGAACTATGTTCAGTACAAGGAAAAAATGAGTTAGTTTCATATTATGTCAGGTTTTTTGTATCAAATTCGTGTAAGAAAAGATCCAGATACATATCTAGAACATCAGGACATTTGTTCTTCTTTTGAATGTCTGGTTTTAGAAACTGTACCCACATGCCCATAGGAGGCAATTGTGGATATACTGCATATGCAGTCTGAAAACAGATTGTAGTGGGAGTCTTCCATTGCATATGTAAGTTACTCTGACATCTTTGCAGATCACTTAACTGCTCACATTTGTAAACATCTTTTGGCCTTCGATAGAAAAATTAATGTCCCAATTCTGTATAGTAGATGGATGAAGTAAATGACATATCATTTGAGGTCATTAAAATTGCCTAAGATACTCATTATTTTAATGAACATTTATAAATATGAGTTTGCATTGCTCATGACACTTACTCCTTTTTATCTACTCCTTTAAATTAGTGCTGTACATTTTGAGCATCTCTGTTTTCACCATTTTGAATATCTCCTGAAAGTCTCACATCTCTAAATAAGCTGGAATATTCCTCTTGAGGGACCCCACAAGATTGCTTTCCTATTCACACTTCCACTTAGTGCTGGCAGGAAGGCTTATCTTCTATTTGATTAAAATAGATTGATGTTGCAACTGTAAGTTCATTATCATGCTTGCTCTTCATTGTAACTTTTGTCTTTCCCGAGGTGGTTTGGAAGAGCATAATCACTATCTTGGTTTTCTTTTCTTTTTTTTTTAATTTTTAAATGCATCTTTTTTACCCCCTTAACTTAGAGTTAATGTGTTCCCGAACTGGATAAACCTCACTGAATGTGTGTATTCTTATTTATATCAAGTTTAATTTTCTTCTAGACTATAAACTTTCTCACTTAATTTGAATTATAATTTATTTAATATTATTGCCAGATAGCCCGGGTTATCCTCAATATGGTATCGGTAGTTTTGGAGATTTTGCATATCATAATCTAGGTTGGGGGAAAACAATGCATTGACAACCTGGACACATTTTATTGAGGTCCATTTTCCCCAGACTTTCCTTGACTGCTGCAAATGCCAATTACTTTTAATTCTGAACTGGTTTATTTTTAAGTTTTTTGGTTTAAGCTGTGTTTTTAAGCCATGTTTACCAAGGCCCTAGGACTGTGTCAAAATCCCTCAGGGTAACTTCAGCCAACTCTAAACAAGGATTCTTATTCTGTTACCTCTGATTCAAACAAAGAAATTTCACTTTTATATGTCTTATATCTTGGGCTCCCACATATAATTTCATTTAAAATGTATTCTGCTTATGGTTACCAGAGAGGAGGAGGGTGGGGGGATGGGTGAAATAGGTGATGGAATTAAAGAATACACTTAATCATGATGAGCACTGAGTAATGTATTGAATTGTTGAATCACTATATTGTATACCTGAAACTAATATAACACTGTATGTTAATTATACTGGAAGTAAAATTAAAAACTTAACTAAATAAAATAAATAAAATACATTCTGTTTAGAACAAAAGAAAATTATATCACTGGATTATATCAACATTTTACTCAAAGAATCTATACCGTACCCCTTACCATTGACATCTAGCACTCCCAGATTATTAAGGGTATTGGCATTGAGCCCTATATCAAATTATAGGCAAATGTTGTTTATTATTATAATTCCATCCTAACCTTCCACTGAAGTCAGAATGGGAAAATAATCATGTGACTGAACATCATCATCATGAATATCATCCGCTGACTTCATTGGTCACCAAAGTGGATTTGGGAGATCTGGTTGCTCAGGAAAATCCCACCTCCTTTTTCAGTCTACCTGGTTTGCTATCCAAGTTCTCAGCTTGGACAAAGAGGCTGCTGTCTCTAGATACGAACCTCTTGCTTCAGGCAGGAGCCCGAGTGGGCTGTTCCAATGGTGAAACCCCAATCCTAGTGTAATGCTTACTGGCCCTCTTTTTAGCTTATTTTTGTGGTCCTTCTTCATTTCCCTGGACTCTTTAATGACTAAGTAATTAAAATATGGATTTTACAATGCATTTGCCTTTTATTCCATTGAGAGAAACACTAAAGTTGCCCCCCAAAAAACATTTTAACATTTGAATTGCAAAAATAATGAAGCTCTTACTCAAATTTCTTATAATAAAAATATTTTTTTGACATTCCCAAGAAGGAAATAACAGATTTCTTTAATCTCTTGCAGTGCTGTGGGTATCAAAGTAGAATTTTAAAATATGAAGATTCCTTCAAGTTATTGAGAAATAATATATTGTTGATTAAATTTTAGTTTTCTTGGCTCTACCTTTTATATTTAATAACCATTAGCTGAAGCTAATTATTACCTACATTCATTAATTCAATAGCTAGTTATTAACAACTTTATGCCAAACCTTGTCCTGAGCACCGAGAATGAATGCAACAGTTAATAAAACAAAAAAATATATTCCCTTATAAAATGCATAAATACCATTTTTCACATATAGTGCAGTGGAGAAAATAAAGCTGACTAAGGGAATGAAATGTTGCAGTGTAAGAGCAGGGGCATACTTTTTACATTCTCTTCAGATAAGAACCTCCAGAAGTGCTAACATTTAGGTAAACCCTTAACTAACTGATGGAGGGAACCATATGAATATTGGGTAGGCTGGGGAGAGAGCCAGGCAAAAGGAACAGCAGTTGCAAATACCAAGAAGAGAACAAGCTAAATATGGGATTTGAAATCACAACTAAATAATCCTTTCCTTGCTCTAGTTCCCGTCCCCCTCTACTACTCTCCTTCTTCCCATTGCACTTATCCCCTTCTGACGTACAATAGAATTTACTTCTTGTGTTGGTAGTTTCTGCACTTCTTCCCATTGTTTCTGCACTCCTTCCCATTGCACTGCAATGAAAGCTCTACAAAGAAGAGTGTCTGTTGTGTTCACCAGTGTATCCTAAATGCCTAGAATAGCATCCAACTCACAGCTGGTACTCAGTAGATCTTCACTGTGCCGACTGACATTATATTTGGGGGACTGCAAGATCATGTGGCAGTGAACAGTATATAGGGGTGTAGTGGCATGAAGTGAGGACAGAGGGCCAGGATCAATAATTGTATGGCTTTATAAGCCATGGAAAAGACTTTGTATTTTCTCCTAAGTGTGATAGGAAGCTTCTGGAGGGTTGAGAGTAAGAGAATGGAATGGCCTGATTCACATATTTACAGATCTTATAGACTGTTGTGTGGAGAACCATCCACATTCTCCAGCAGCTACCAGTTGTGTGGACAAACACACCAATGTGCTAATAACTCACCTATTGCAGACGTTAGTAAGGGCCACAGCTGAAGTACAGACTAATTGTATGAGGACAGAAAGATTCTGGACTGGTAAGACTTCCTAGATGAGGGGGCTCTGGAGTTAGATCTTGAATATGAGTAAAAAGAAAATTTCAGGCAAAAGAAAACAATTGGGCAAGGGATAAATGCAACACAATCTTTGGGTAGAATAAAGAAATTTGGAAAGTAGGTTTGGATTGAGTACTGACAAGGTGCCAATGGCAGTAAATGCTCTAAATACATTATTTCACTTAATTTTTATCAAACCCCATTGAGTTAAAACCTATTTTAATCTCCACTTTTCAGAAAACTGAGGCTCAGGGAAGCTTAGTCAAAGCTTTATTCAATAGGAAAGAAACATGGAGATTTGAACTTGGATCTGTTTGATGCTAGATCCCATGGACTGAGTTTGTGCTTTAATAATACAGTCAAAATTCAAAGAATTACCCAGTTCCTTGCATCTGATCAGTTCAATCAAATTAATATTTATTTTGCATGACTGGGGCTGCTAATGTGTATAATGCTGTCCAAAGCACCATAATCATGTTACTGATCATGGTCTTTTTTATATTAAAGCAAAGCATTTATAATAAGAATTTCTGTCTTTGTTATGAAATGTTAATATTTATGCTCCTTTCATTTATTTATGTGTGGTGAATGTCAAGTACAAGGCAGATAAATTGAAGAAATTAATGTATGCCCATAATTTATCATGACATAATAACCTCTTAATTCTGTGTCTGCATGGCCTTGTAATCAACAAGCTGAAAAATTGTGACTTGACCATAGTCATTTAGATATCTCCAATTCCAACTAGGAAGTTGTGATTCAGGACATAATAACTTTTAATAATTCACTAATATTCACATTCATTTAAAATGAAGTTTTGCCAAGGTTATTCCCTAGGTGGTGTTTAAACTGTTCACTCCTTATTTAGTTATTGGACTGAAGAATATACTGATAACACATAACTGGTCACAACACCTGGCCTTAGAAGAGAGAAGAAACATTAAAAATGGAATTTAATGCAGAAAAGGTGAAAAGATAGACTTCTCAAAGAAGAAATATTAACCTGTGGCGTTGAGGATAAGCATACACCGGATCAGTGTTTCTTGATCTTGTTCACATTATAGCACAAATAGGAAATCATAATATTTTTACATTACATGAATATAGACAGAGGAGGATGCTCAAGCCTGGTATTGAGTACTTCAGGCCCTGTGGAAGCCCCAGGATCTGACGAGTCACCCTGAAGCTGAGAGACTGCTGTTTCAGTGCACCTGTGATCTATCTGCAACACACGGCTGGGAAGCTCTGTCCTACTTAGCTCAGAATGATTCATGGTATGGCCAAGAGAAGCAGGACATTTTTATCTTTCTTATGTTCGGTTTGACTATTAAAAAAAAAAAAAAAAAGAATCCCACTATATCAGCTATCCCTTAATCCAGTTTGCACATTGAAAAAAAAATCTTGGGGAGATTTAGAAAAATACTACTTTGGCATCCTTAAACTAATTAAATAAAAAATCACTAGTGGTGAGGCCCAAACATTGGTATTTTTTAAAGCACCATAGGGGATTCTAAAGTGCAGAATATTCTACTGTACTAGATGATCGCTAGTGTCTTCTCTATCTCTAACCAGCTAGGATTTTAAGTGATGTTAGAAGATAGTCTATAGAAACCTAAGTTTGGAGAGGCCAGTGAATGTGTGGATGCTGTACAGGGACAATTAAGGAACACCCACAAAAGAGACTCTCAGAAAAGAGATTGCAAGACACTGCTAATGATGCCTAGGAAAATCCCCATAGACTTAAATTTGCCAGTAAGCTTCCTTTTCTCCTTGTCACGGAATTCAAGTGGAGGCATCAGTCTCAGACTTTGGGATGAGAGAAAAAGAGATGAGAGGGACAAACACATGTGAGATTATAAGGAAAGGAACTTCGGTATAAAACGACCAACTGTTAATCTGCTGCAAGTGAGTGTGTAAGCAATGAAGAGAGGCCTCACCAGACTGGAGAAAGGCTTATTGGACTGCTGTGAAAAGAATATAAGGGGTGATGGGGGCCCAGGCAGTATAGAGGGCACTGTTGAGGTTGAGGGTGGCGGGCTTGCTGGGGCATCGATTGTCTGATGTGCTCCAGCAACACAATCAGCTCAGTTTGTAGCAGAGAAGTTGCTGGACAACTGGATCAATACAACTATTTACTGAATGGGTCAAACAAAAGTATATTAAGAAAATGGGGTGAAGGTGTTGGCAAGGGAATGAAAGGTATAATAGATCATTGATTCTTGGTTAGGTATGGAGAGAATGAAAATAGGAATTGGCTGATAGACTGGGGACAAAACTTGGTCAAATGATATTTATTTTCATGATGTCCAAGAAAAAATAGAGTGAAAATGAGAGAACATGAGAAGGGGAGAAAGGGAAGTCATGTTCCAGGGAATATATTCCCTTCTGCTCCAGGTGGCAGGACTCCCGTTAGAGGAATACTTCTAGCCTAACTTGTACTCCACGAGGAAGAAATGGCTTCCTTCATAGACTAGTTTCATAGAATGAACTGGGCATGTGTGACTCATCTCTTCTATCCCTTCTGTTATCAATCTGTGGAACTGCCTCCTCCAGAGAGCATGCATTCTAAACTGCTTTCTGTCATGCTGTAAAAACTCTAGCTTCTAGCAACCCACCAATTCATAGCCAGATTCATCCCTTTAACTGAAGGAGTTAAAATCAACTGATTTGTTTGCATATCTAAGCTATGTTCTTTAGTATAGGTGTATTTTAATATTCTCTCTCTTTTACATGGCAGTTTCATACCATTTCTTCACTTTAAACATTCAATACTCCCTCCCCTAACCTGACTGTCAGCTGATGTCTCAGCTTTCTAAGTTCCTGAGCACTTACACAAACTCCCACCACTATAATTACCAGCAAGGGAATCCACATGCTCTGCCTTCCCACCTGTTATCAAAGATGGTGTTCTTTTCTCTCTAAAGTGAGTCTCTTCCTACATAGATTCTATCTCCTTTCACCAGCTGAAGGACACTGCTCCAGAAATTCATCCCTTTCCATCCTACTTCATAATTTTTCACCTTAAACTAGACCTTCTCCCTTAAGCACAACTTGTTCTCATTTCTCTCCCTCCTTTCCTTGTCAGCTACTGTCCCATTTCTTTGGTTCCTTTTACAACAATATGCTTTAAAAGTATTGTATAAACACACTGTCTCCAATTCCTCTCCTCCTATTTCATCGTAAATTTACATCAATGAGGTTTTTCGTGTGCCGTGCATGCCCCTTCCTTTCCAGCCCCAGCCATAGACATAGCAGCCACCAAGATGTTGATGCCCAAGAAGAACCATATTGCCATTTATGAACTCCTTTTCAAGGAGGGAATGATGGTGGCCAAGAAGGACGTCCACATGCCTAAAAACCCTGACCTGGCAGACAAGAATGTGCCCAATCTTCACGTCACAAAGTTCACACAGTCTCTCAAATCACGAGGCTACATAAAGGAACAGTTTGCCTGGAGACATGTCTACTGGGAGCTTACCAATGAAGGTATCCAGGATCTCCGTGATTACCTCCATGTGCCATCTGAGATTGTGCCTGCCACTCTGCACCACAGCCATCTTGACACTCGCAGGCTACAAAAGGTCTGGAGGGACAGCAACCTGCAAGAATCACACAAGGGGAAGCTGACAGAGACACCTACAGACCAAGCACTGTGCCCCCTGGTGCCAACAAGAAAACTGAGGCTGGGGCTGTGTCAGTACCTGAATTCCAGTTTAGAGGAGGATTTGGTCATAGATGTGATCAGCCACCTCAGTAAAGTTGGAGGAGATTGTTCTTGTATTGAATAAATCCATAGCCAGAAACAAAAAAATAGTCTTTTCTCCCAACCACCTGTTAAAGCCAACCTCCACATTGCTAAATCTAGTGGCCAGTGCTCAATCCTTGTCTTAATTGATCTCTCAGCAGCATTTGATACAGATGATCATCTTGCCTACTTGATTCATGTCAATCTCTGGACTTCCAGGACACATCCCTCTCTTGGTCTCCCCGCCATCCCACTTCACTGGTTTGTTCCTACTCATTCTCCTTTGCTGGCTCAGGATTCTTATTGTTGGAGTGTACTAAGGCTTGGGTTTGGACCATTTCTCTTGTCTATTTGCATTCACTTCCTGATGACTTCCTTCCAGTTTTTTGGTTTTCAGTCTGCATGCTAATGTGGTCTCCAGATTTGTATATTCAACTGCCAAGGTGACATCTCTATTTAGATGACTAATAGAAACCTCAAACTCAACATGGGCAAAATTGAGTGATTGAATTTTTCCCAAACCTGCTTCTTTCACAGGCTTCATCTCATTTAGTGGCAATTTCATCCTTTCACTGCTCAGGCCAAAGACCTTGTAGTTGTTCTGGATTCCTTTTTGCCTTTCACAACCCACATCTGATTCATCAGGAAAATCTGAATACTTCCATAAAATTAAAATAGTTCATCAGATAGCCAGTCACCGAAGAATTCTTTGACATATGAAATCAATTAGGAATTTATCAATTCCTTTTTCATATTCTGTCCTGAATTAAAATCAGTGGCAGATAAAACAGTACCAAGATGTAATTTTGATTTATGGGGGAGTTTTGTAATCAGCTAGACCTGGTTTCAAATGATATGACTTTCCCATTTGTCTAAGTGTGATTTTAGACAAGTTATATTTCTCTAAGACTTTGTTTCCTTATATATAACTGAGGAATAAATACCTCCTTCAGAGGGTTTTATAAAAGGCAACTCTGTCTTCCCTGTAATATCATTCAATAAATAGCAACTATTGAGCCATTGTTATTGCTCTTAATGAAAATAAAACAGGATAGTGATTGGCTTTGTCTTTCAAATGAAATTCTTGGAAAAAGTAAAATTAAAGAGAAAATAAAGTACTTGCTACCATGGCAACTGAGGCAGTAGAGAATGTAAAGAATAAGAAATGATAGTCTACAGATTGCTTCAGTCTATTTCACTGTTTTCACTAATATTGCCTTTGTTTCTGTAATCTTGTAATCTTTCTAATCTTAAACATGGGATTGTGAGTGGAGTATCCCTCCATATAAATTAAAAAAAATTTTTTTTAATATTCTATTATTCCAAGATAGCTGTGATAACATTATCCTAAAAGCTCTTGCACAGCGTTGGTCACTATCATGATTCTTCTCTTCCTGTTATCCTATCAGTTAAACCTGTATCTTCTGAGATGGTATAAACAAAGTATTTAACATAAAGTGAACTATATGAAGAGCATTAGAACATCTGTTTTGTTTGTTAGAACATACCTTTCTTCTTTTTCTTTATTGTGGTATTTCTCCTAATACTCTGTGAATGTGTGATGGAGATGATTTTATCTGTATGTACATTTGAATGGGTGGATGCATGTCAGTTTGCAAAGTTATTTTTTCAATCTATTTTCAAAATTGCTTTTTAAAAAAAAATCTATTTACTAAACTACTAGGCAGCATTATTTAATACAAACAATATGGGTTAGTAGTTAGAATATCTGGATTTATACATTCTCTTTTTTTGTTCATTTGTTCACCAACAACTTGACTATTTTTAAAAAATTTTATTTATTTATTTGAGAGAGAGAGAGAGAATGTGAACAGGGGGAGGAGCAGAGGGAGAGGGACAAGCAGACTCCATGCTGAGCATGGAGCCCAACGTGGGGCTCAATCCCATGACCCTGAGATCATGACCTGAACCGAAATCAGGAGTCAGATGCTTAACTGACTGAGTCACCCAGACGTCCCTTCACCAACAACTTGACTATTATGTACCAAGCAGTACAATCAGCCCAAACTTTGAATGTTCGGTGTACCACATATTAACTGTAAGAATCTGGGAATTAGAATAAACATTTTTGAGTTCTCAGGACTAGTCAGTAAGTCAAAATGAGATAATTACTATTAAGATATGACTCATAAAAAGACAGAAGCAAAACAGCCAGAGGAAGATTTGTTTCAAGCATTTCCCAAATATTTATTGGATGCTGACTCTATGCCTTGCCTTGTGCTGGTTCTTGTTAGTGATAGACAAGAAATTCTATATAAGACAACTTTTGGATATTAAGGACTCTTATTTCATCTCAAACTTTAGAAACTATGCTTCCTGATTTAAAAAATAAAATCAAAATTTTATATCAGTGACCAAGATTTTTTTTTTATCCTGATGCAATAATTATGGTATATAGTAACAGAGGACATATATGGAAACCGGACAGTAAATAAAGTAGAAAATATAATTTATCCAGAGTGGAAATAGTGGCCACAAATCGCTAAGAATTTTGCCAATTTCTAGGGAAAAGTGAAACTTAATATCGAAACTGTACTATAAAATAGGGCATGTAGGGCATAACCACATTTAAGTTCAATATGTAATAGTCTATATGTAGTTCTCATGCCATAGAATGGACCCAGTGTTTCTCAACTCACTGTATTTATGTGTATAAAAGTCAGATCTCAGAAACCCCTTCAGGTATTATAAAACCTTAAACTATGTGGGCATTTGGTATTTATAGTGCTACATGAAGAAATAATGTCCTGCCATAGAACTTTAATGTGGTTTTTGTAAAAACAGGCTAATGACATGTATTTTAGAACATGAGATAAATTTAACAAAATACAGTAAAATTATTGTGTCATAGAATTATAAAGTTCCAATCCATCAATATTTTTTTCTGTTAAAGGACCAAAACAAAACTCAAGCCTGGATTTCATACAATTTAATTTTTTTTAAAGATTTTATTTATTTATTTATTTATTTATTTATTTATTTATTTATTTATTTATTTATTTGACAGAGAGAAACACAGCGAGAGAGGGAACACAAGCAGGGGGAGAGGGAGAAGCAGGCTTCCCGCCGAGCGGAGAGCCTGACACAGGGCTCGATCCCAGGACCCTGGGATCATGACCTGAGCCGAAGGCAGACGCTTAATGACTGAGCCACCCAGGCGCCCCCAATTTAATATTTTTAATTTAAGCATGAAGATGTTTATGAGCTATTATAATACATGTAAATATTTGTGAAAAATGCCATTCAAGCAAAGAGAAACCAAAGTGCAAAGAAGAAATAGTATGGAAAGAAGATACCATTTTAAAATTTTCTAATTTGAGTTTTGAAGACAGTATGTATGTAGGTGTGTTTGTGCATTATACATACATATATATGTATACATACATATACATATGTACAAGTACATGCACACACCAAAACATCCATACACATAGGAATATACACACATCCACATGCATGCCTATATCTATATCTATATCTGTATCTATATCTATATATATAAGATTTTATGAGATTATGTTTTTCAAAACGAGCACACTATCAAGATGTGGATTAAAGGCAAATTTAATATTTTTATCTTGTTATAAATGGAAGCTTGTAAATTTCTGTATGCTTGATTTGTATTTATTTCTTTAGTCTGAATGACTACAAATCTCAAGAGAACACAAAGGATTCTAAATATTGTCTTTATTTGAGACACCCTCAGTGAATGGTTAGGTAGCTAAGAAATATCTCCTGAACTCAGAAGAAAGTCTTTGAGGCATTAGAAGTTTTGTTTTGTTTGTTGTTGTTTTCTAATTGGGATCCTCCAATGAAAGCTCTCACAGCTAGAACTCTTTATACCTGTTGGATGGAGTATCTCATTGGCTTGCAGTGTTTCCTCTCACTTCACCTGCCCTTCATCTCTATTCTAATTGTAACAGGTGCCTGGTACTTCATTGCTCCTCAGTAAGAATTTGTTGAATAAATGAGTGAATAAATGAATGAGTGAACAAAACCTACAAACTTGTGTACAACCAGCTGTGACTGTCAGGAAGGAAACTCAGAGGCAGGGCATAAAAGTAAACTTAGAGTGTTGACTTTCTACATAGGATCATCTTTGCTGAATCTTGTAGAAGTCATAATATGAAGAGAAGGAAGCAGATATAGTTTGAGGTGCATAAATACGAATATATATTTAGTAGATAGATAGATAAGATAGATAATCTAGCTGGCAATATGTACCTAACTAGCTTCCACATGCCATCCATATGGATCACTAGGATGTATTGCCCATCTGGACTCCAAATTTCACTCCATCTGGCATGACTTCTAACTGAACACTTGGCTAGAAAATTCTTTGTTATCCTATAGTGTGATGGTGTAAATTGTAGTGATATCTCTCCTCCTTGTCCTCCTCCTCCTCCTCCTCCTCTCTTCCCTCCTCCCTCCCTTTCTCTCTCTCTTTCCTTCCTATTCTTTGTCCAGTATGGCATTTTTCCCTCTGAGCATTTATCAGGAACTAAGAGCAAATGAACAGCCCTTTCAGTTTATTTCCTTAATTCTCCAAGTTCTTATCACTCTAGCAAATTTTTGAGCTTCTTATCAAATACCCATAAATGAACAAAAGAAAAGATGTATTGAATTGCTTGTCTTGAAGCAGAATATATCTAACAGTTATTTGTTTAAAAAGTTATATTGAGGGGCTATAAAATTTGTGTGAACTGAATCTTCCTGACAGTATATGAAATAGTAGGCTCTAAAGTATTTTTTTGAACTTTTTATAAAACCAAGTTGATAACATACATTTCAGAAGGCTTAGGAGTAACTATTCTCAGAGGCCGAGGGGTATATTAGATGACTTCTGGGAATCTTCTCTTTAAGTCTATTAACAAGTGTCTGGCTTCAGGATTTTATTTTACCCATTTTTAAGAAAGTGTAATTGAGTTATCCTTTTACTTTTTCATCTTCAGTTTCTTTCTGTAAAAATTCAAGTGGTTGAGATAGCTGGAATTAAACCTTCTAGAGTTCATATTCTTAATTTACCTCTCCTGAGAAAAGATATACCTTGAGAGATTTTGGGGGGTGGTCTGGGTGTAGTAATTGAAAGGGACATATTATTTACCCTTTATATGGTTGGTAGACATTGCCCAGAATCTAATGACTGCTACCATAAGCACATTAAATTTTTTTTCACATAGTAATACTGTACTGTATCCTTTTACTTTCAAGTTAATACTTAAAATAATCTTATTATAAATTGAACTCAATCAAACTAAGAATGAAGTTTCTTGACAAGCCAAAAAATCTTGGAAAGCTATTTGGAAAACTTAAGAAAGATATCAAAATATGCTAACCAAAAGTATGAAAATATGTCTCTACATTTCATGTATTTTTTGAGACAAGAATGTTCTAACTTTACTTGATTTCATAGAAATAGGGTGTTAACCATATTAAGTCTCTTTACTAATTTCACTTGAGAAAACGTTTGTATATGAAAAAAACACATCTAACACAGTTACCTCATATGCCCTGAAATGTTTTCAGCCATATTTCCCAAAACATCTTGTATCTTTTCATGCTTTGATTCTTCTTTTCAGAAAGCCTTCAACCTCCTGCTCTTCCTAGGGTCACTTTGATATATCCCTCGAGTTGGGTGCTTTTCAGATGAACGCAATCTCCTTTACGTTAAGTCTGTCATTAGCACTCATTAAACTGCATTTCAGTTGTCTTGGTAGTTAACAACCTCTTACTAGTTGATGTCCTTCCCACCAAATTTAAAGTTCCTTGAGGACAGAGACTGGATCTTTTAGAATTATTCCTACATTAAAAACAGTACCAGACTTCTACAACCACAATGGACAAGGCAAGATTCTGTATCCTTTCAATTTTCGGACATGGACACCACCTTCACTATTGCTGCCAGGCAGAGAAAGAAAGTTGAGTTGTCTTCAAATAAACCCTCAGAACAATGATATACTGTCATTATCATAAATAGCCCACTTAGAAAACAAAAATTTGGGAAGGAATTTATATTTTGACAATTTCCACATTTAGAGTAAAGCACTGTATTTAAAATAATTATATATTAATACTGTTTCTGCTTCCAGCTTTTTTCAACATTAATTCATACTGCCTTCTTTCCCCTCCCCACACAAAAACTATGGAAAAGAAAAACTTGTACTCTTCTTAGCCAAAAGCTTCAGAATTCCTTGCTAAAACAGTTTGTTGGTTGATGCAAATTCAGCAAATATATGAGATTATACCAGGAATATGTAGTATTATATCAGAAATATTTGATTTATTGGCCCCTCTAAAAAATAATAAGAAATCTAGTGAATCATCTGGTCTATATTATATCAGAACCAATCAACAGATAAGCATAAAACACATGGAGATTTTTTACACCATAATAATCTATTTGGCAAAAAAAAAAAAAAAAATTCCTTTAAAACCTGGATTCCCAAGAACCTTCACAGTTGTTTTTGAGACATTATTTCTACTAGCAGCTCTTTGAGGAGCACAACTTACATGGCCCCACTAACCATAGGAAGAAATATGATCCCAACATATATTTTTGAGTGAGAAAAATCAAAATTTTTTACATAGATCACTGATTACCAACATAGTATGCCTATATACTTATTTTATTTAATTTGAGAATCAATGAATACCATGTTTTACCACTAAAAAACCAGAAGGGGAAAAAGAGGTTATTTTGAAAAATATAGTAATATGGCTGATTAAATAATCATTAAAAAAAGAAAACATGACTTTTCAACTTAAATTGCAGTGGTAGAGTTATAGTTAAGATGACTAATAGTTTTAGCAAATAGGTGACTCATACAGAAGAAAAAAAATTGGTAAAAAAAAAATAGTCGTTTGAGTGCTCAAAAAACAAATGGATGGGAGCACATCAAAGGGAAATAGGAGCCAGTCTGAAGGAGCTCTCTGTGGCCAAAGCTGGGACAATTTGAGCATCAAAATAAATTATGGGTCCATACTGATAAAATTAAATTATTGAAAAAATAATTATAGTTGAGGCTAATCTTCTCCACACAAGAATTCTACTTAATACATATAAACACTACCCTCCTCCAGGAAGTAAAGCTTAATTTCACCACTTTCTGTCACTTCTTTGAGGATGTACTAGACTTAGTGGCCAACTTCCAAAGAATAGAGTATGGAAGGGAAAAAAAATAGTAACTTCACAGTAGAGAAACCTGGCAAATGCCACCTTGCCAAGTGATGGTTAATATTACTAGTGATATGTGGATATCGTGTACTCCTATAATGATGTGATGAGGTCACTTCATTAGTATATGATGAGAAGGACATTTTACCTCTGTGGTGTTCTTCCCTAAATAGCCCATGGCCCTAGTCTAATCATGAGGGAAACATCAAATAAAATTAATATAGGCATCAGAGCAGGATAGCCTAGGGGATATTGGCCAGTACTTGATGGTCTTCTAAAGACTATCAAGATCGTGAATAACTAGGAAAAGCTGAGAAGGTGTCACAGACCAGAGGAAACTGGGGAGACATGGAAACTAAACAAACATGATAACCTGGATTGGAACCTAGAACAGAAAAGAGACATTAACGGAAAGACTAGTGAAACCCAAATGAAGTCTGGAGTTTATTTGATAATAATGTGCCAATAACAGTTATTTAGTTTTGACAAATGCACCATAGTAATGTAAGATGTTAACAATTAGGGAGATAGGGTGGGGGATATATGGGAACTCTTGTACTAGTTCTACAACTTTTCCATAAATTTAAAATTATTCTCAAATTAAACATTTGTTTAAAAATTATCTTCTGGATTATTTAGCAGTTTGCTAAGTAAGTAACTACCAACTTGCTGAATTTACCAGAATGTGGGACCCCTATCTAAGGAACGAAGAATGATTTTTCTGCTTCCTCCTCATTGATATTATAAATCTGAATCATAATTGGAGAATAAAGATATAAATGAATAATTAAGTTTTGAGAGTCCATCACCATCATACTCTTTTTATAGTCTTCAGGTTCAAAGCAGGTGGTTCCTGGTTCTTAATTATGAATAACTATGCCATCTTAGATACATTCACAAAGACACTGCTTTTGGCTCATTCTCATCTCTGTTCTGAAGTCTCCACCTTTGAACCATGTGTAAATGGAGCATTTATTTTTACCTCTAAAAAGTGTAAAGTCATCTGAATATGATCTTTTATACAGACTGAATACTTTGTGTTAAAAGACATAAAAAATGGACATGATTTGCAATGTAGTCTAGATCTTTGCAGTTAATGTTTTTGGATATTGAGTTAAAAATCTTCATGTAGCTAAAAGATTTTTTTATTTCTTCTTTCTATATATGAGAGATAAAGTTTTGATTTTTTTTTAAACAAATGTATTGGACTTCTTTAGCCATTAATTATGAAACTTACTGAATTTTTGAGTTAAAATGGGGGAGGGAGAGTAATGATTATGTCCATATTGTGATGTTCTTTGAGAGTTCAGAAAAGTAGAAATATTTAATGCATTTTATTTGATAATCTTCCTAGTATTATATAGCTTTACTGAATTGTATGCCTTGAGCCTCAATGTTCTAACCAGCTATAGTATGCTTTGATCTATAAATGTAAAATAACTCTTCACTGTAAAAGAAAAGGATTTGTACAGAAGTCTAAAATCTTGTTGAAAAGACTGCGAGTAACAAAGAGATTTGGAAACATACAGAAATAAGAGTGATAGAACAAGAATTTGTTACTAAATACGGCTTTAAACAGCATATGAAACATGCTTCAGGTTAGTCAGAAGAGGTCCTCTGAATTACACTGTGCACGCTTCCCTGAAATGAAACTGTATGTTATTGGTTAACCAGGATATTTAGCATAATCACTCTGCTAGACTGTGGTAGAGGGAGGTGATTATCACTGAGAACAGATGGGCAGGTCCACAGCATTGCCAGATTCTTCACAAGCTCCATTTATTGTTGGTTCTTGCTTTTTCCCTTCTGTGTTTTAATTTAAAAAAAAAAAAAAACATTGTATGTTTTAAAGAACTAGCTGCACAATAGGTTGGTGGCTGATAATCTTTCAGCTTAGATTTCAAACGCAGGAGAAAGATTCAAAATGCTATCGCTGTGTATCTATGAAGGATGGGGCAGATTTCATTTTACCCTCTAGCCTCCCTCAATGCATGCACGGATTTATCTGTACGCTAAGCTCTCTGCTCTGCATCTGTAGCTCCTTGTGGATTATATTGTCTCTGTGATCAGAAATGATTTTCTCGGATATGAACACCGTTTCTGGCTCCCCTAAAGTGCATCCTCCTAATGGGACCCGGTTTTACACTTTTCAAGTAAGTGTGTTTTAAATGGCTTCGCTACTTAGGAAGTTAATGTATAGTCAAACTTTTAATAAAGGCAAATATAAGCAAAGGAAAACTGCAAAATGTGAAAGTGTTAAAGAGGATGTAAGAAATGGATAATGTGCATATCAGTTTAATCTATTTTTTTTAAATATGGAAATAGGATGGCATTAGGATTCTCTGTGAATTCAAGCAAAATAATAATGAACACTTAGTTTTCACAGGGAATTTAAAATTTGCTACTGTATCATCCTTGAGGGTTTATGAGATGTGTGTCCTGGTACTGTTATTTATGGCTATCATATGGTGAACATTACAGAGTTACTTCTCTTATATATCACAGAGAGAATAGAACTAAGGGACATATAATGGAACTTTGAAAACTGTCTCCTCTGGGCTTAGAAACATTTTATATTTCATATACATAGCTTAACAGAATTTCTGTTATTTAATTTTGTTACACGTGCAATATACAAGTAATCACTAATATAAGAGGCTTAAATACCATGTTTAGTATGCTTTACAATTTGAGATAAAGTAGAAACTCATGAAGATGGAAAATTTTCTGTGTTAGCAAAAAGTCAAAATGATTTATAACATAAATATAAATGTGAGTTACAAAGCTGTTACCTACTAAATGTATTTCAGTTGCCTGTGAATAAATCAGTCATAAATCTAGAAAACGGTTAAACTAAATCAGATTCTTCCTCATTTTATCCTCAAACTGCATCTTTTAGTACTAAGGTTGACTTTGTAATTCAGTCATATCATCATTACATGAAAAGGGAAAATGAACCTCTTCTCTCCGTGCATTTTACTATATGTAAAAATAAACAGCCTAGCATTTAATTATTATAGCTATATAGTTATAACGTTCTGAAAAAATATATATATAAAGACCTAGAGAATTAATACAGTAGAGGTAGTCAGAATTCTTTTAAAAGAGGGCTTTGAATAAATACACATCTGATTTATTAACGTCTTTTGCCTTTGCAAACTATAAGCAGCAAATATAATTACTCCATCTCTCTCCCTTTTTTTATACTTCTATTTTTAATCCTGTTGCCTCTCCTGCTTTACACTGATGTCCACTGATAGTGCAAGTCTGTGCTGTTACAGAATATATTCACTTCCCAGTGGCGATCTGCTTATTGTAGCAGTGACTCAAAATGCAAGTGCCCTGGGGCTGTTCTACAGAATTATTACTTTTTTTTTTTTTTCCCCTCCTCCGTACACTGAGATATAAACACTCTTCACAATATCCTGTAGTCTGGCTCTTTGGGCCAGCTTTTGACATTAGGTATTCTAGTTCAGTCTCTTAAAGTTTAAGGGTCAGTAAATTCCATATGCTCAGTCATGACACAGGCTTTTTACAATTCCTTCAGTAAAGACCTTGCTGACACCTTTCTTGGCAGGTGATTTTCTTTGAAAACACACTGGAATGATTTTTTTTTAAAAAAGATTTTATTTATTTATTTGAGACAGAGAGAATGAGATACAGAGAGCATGAGAGGGAGGAGGGTCAGAGGGAGAAGCAGACTCCCTGCCGAGCAGGGAGCCCAATGCGGGACTCGATCCAGGGACTCCAGGATCATGACCTGAGCCGAAGGCAGTCACTTAACCAACTGAGCCACCCAGGCGCCCTGGAATGATTTTTAAACACTCACTTTTTTTGTTCTTGATGTTATAACGATTCGTGTAAGAACTCTAGGAATTTGGATAAAATAGAAATGTTGACAAATATGAACTCCATTCCACATTTTGAATTCATTAGGTGATATTTGATCCTGACATTTATGATAATAGGCAGCATGTGTTTAACTTTTTGTTGCTATTGTTTGTTTCTGTTTGTGGTAGAAGAGAAGGAAGAAAAAAAGATAGTTTTTAAAGCATGGAAGGTAAAGATTTATAAAAGTTGACTCTTGGCTTTTATTTTCAAAGGGCTGAATTGAACATGATTATTTTTTCTTCTTTATATGCATTAACCTATTTTAAGGCAATATATTTTCTTTGGTTGAAATACTGTTATAAGAAATGAGATGCTGTAGAAGTAACAGACCATTTCTCAAAAAAATGTGTCTTTGAAAATGATCAGTTAAATTTTCAAAAGTGGTTCTCATTATGGAATGACATAAATGCATTTCGGAAATGATTCTGCATCAAGGAGTTGAGATTTTAATGCTTACTTTCTTAAAATTATTTTAGCACGAAAGTTAACATATGCAAAAACATTTAAGATAGCTTAGCATGAATAATATTGAGTTTCAGTTCCATCTTCTCATTAAATGTTCCAACTATCCTGTCATTTTTGCTGAAATTGTACATTACCAAATTTTAAGAATAAGATTTAAAATGTATTTGACCTGGATAGTTCAAAGGTAACAAGGCAACAAATAAGCCGAAGGATATTTTAATTACAAGATTTTCTTTTTCATTGCAGTTTAATTTAGTCAAATATATTCATACTTGTACATACACATGCAAATATGGTTTTTGTATAGACTATCTAACACTTAAGTTAATTTCCTTATATGTGAGATTTCATTTCTATCTTCCTATGCATATATGTGTATCTGTTTGTTTGTTTTTTTTTTATTCAGAGGTGCCTGGATCCTGGATGATGCCAAAACTCAATCTGCACTATATGTTTAGTGAATTATTTATCACCAAAAATCAAGTTCTAGAATGTAGTTGCCTAGACAAAAACTGAGATTAAATGCTACTATAGGAGAAAAAATTGATTATCATGTTTGTATGCATCAGAATGGCCAATTTATGGCACTCAAATGTGTATAAATGGGAAATATTCTTTAAAATAAATTAAATGGATATACATATACTATACATATGAATGCAGTAAATTCTTAATTTTATGTCTAGAAAAATGATGCCCCAACATGATTTCACTTGTATTTTTGCAACGAAAGCCATCTATATACTTTATTAAATCTCTAGATTGGCTAATCATGGCTTAATGGGTGAACCTCCCAGAGTATTGGTGTCCAACACACTACCCCTCATTTCCCAGAGATTAACTATCTTCATCTAGTGGTTTTCAAACTGTATCTGCACAGCCCTAAGGTTTCATGAGAGTTTGTCAGTAGTTGCTAGAGACAGTAGGGAAGAAGAATACACCCTGAGGTTCTTAATGTTTCTTGATTCTATATTAACCAGTTTTATTCATTGGAGCTCTAGGCAAGTTTTATGAACAATAATAACAAATGGTGTGGTATTATAAAAAACAGAACAAAATAAAGGTTGCAAACTACTTCCTCCAACCAAAGGAATTTACTTCTGATGGGAGCAACTTTATCTATTGAGTCCGCAGAGGAGTTATTTCTGTTTAGAATACATTTCTTTGCCATTTAATCCTAGCATTAATAACATTAACTGCCAGGACAGTATGAGCGGCTGACTCTGTTGCTCCTGGGACCCACAGAAAACAAAATACGGCAACATAATAATCACTATTTTTATGTTTGAAATACTTCAGGTATCCCCTGTCCTTAAAGGATAAAGTTCATCCCTCCCGCTTGGCATAAAAAGCTCTTCATGGTCTGGAGCGCATGTAACATACTGCTTTACTTGCTTTGATTTCCAAGAATGTTGTCTGTATGCTTCTGCTGTCTTTGTCTCTTCACTCAACCTGTACATTGGTCAATTTTTTTTATTTTACTTGAACACTCCTCTCAAATGCCAGCTCCCCTGTGATTCTTTACTCATTCACCACATTTCTGCAGGCTGTATTAAGTGCCTTCCCTTTGCTCCTTTGCCTGTCCGTACCATTGCTGAAGCACTTACCATGCTTTGTTTTAATCCCCAAGAACACTTTACCAATGTGTGTCCCTAGCACATCATGGATATTGCCAACATCTCTGTTTAATAAGCTGGGGGAATATATTAGGTAAATGATTAAAATATGAAAATTTAAAACAATCAGCAACAAATTCTTTTTTTTTTTAAACTAGGCAGTTGGTGAGGCATAACTACGTATTATTAAAGAAAATATCTAAAGATATATAAAGGCCAATTTAATACTAAGCTTTTGTGTACTACTGTTGGATTCTTCAAAATTGATAATGGGTACATGAGTCATCAAGGAAAAACTTTAATTTTATCATTTTTAAAGTATGTTTTTATGGCAGCTAGACAAAATCTCTTTGAGATTTTTTCTTTATATCTCTTTTGCATTCCTTATTACTTAGAGTTTTTCATATTTTATCAAGAGAGATTTAAAATTTGAGTAGTATCTGTATTTCCCATTCAGCAGATAGGATTAGCACCTGGAATATATAGAACTCTGAAAGGCAAGCTGAAAATTTCAATGGCATGAAGAATTTCACTCAAAAGGATATTACTGGGTGCCTGGGTGGCTCAGATGGTTAAGCGACTGCCTTCAGCTCAGGTCATGATCCTGGAGTCCCGGGATCGAGTCCCGCATCGAGTCCCGCGTCGGGCTCCCTGCTCGGTGGGGAGTCTGCTTCTCCCTCTGACCCTCCCCCCTCTCATGTGCTCTCTCTCTCTCATTCTCTCTCTCTCAAATAAATAAATAAAATCTTAAAAAAAAAAAAAGAATTCATGCCTTTAAAAAAAAAAAAAGGATATTACTGGTGTGTAGTGTGGGACACCATATCTTTGTTATCAAATGAAGTTGAGGTAGTTCTGGCTTTTTAGCAAAGAACCAGATCTTTAAAATATCCTATCCTTTTGGCACTGCCTAGGAGTCCACTGTTATTTTTCCATTATTTGGAGCACATTATAACTTCTTACTATTGATAATTTTGAAATGCATTGAAAGCATCTAGCAGAATTCTTGGCACAGGTTATATGTTTAAAAAATAAAAAAGAAATGAAGGCAAATTAGCGCTACAGAGAAAAGAAAGACCCTGTGGCTCCAGTGTAATGCAGGCAGAGGTCCCCAGCTAAATGAGAGAATTAAGCATTTTCTCTGTCATCCAGTTGTATATAGTCGTGATTATGAGTGGTAAAGATACATAAGAGGTGGTCCGAGCGGGTGGACCAGTCCATTCAAAGGACTGGTGTGTGGGAAAGGCAGAGCTTAGTACAACTGGAACATAAACTGAAGATAAGAAATGGTTAAAAGTGACGTGTGCACACTCCAGAATTAAAGATAAATTTGAATGCCATCCTCAAGGACCTTGGACTTGGTATCTAGAGATTTTCAGCGAGGACTGACAGGCTTGTATTTGCTGTGTAGTTAGAATATTGGATTGTGCCTTGGCTTGGTGATAGGACTAAAGCAGAGAGAACAACTCAGTAGCTTTCAAAAAAATTCAGATTAATTGTTATGATTTCCCTGCTTTACAGATAAAAACAAACAAAAAAACTGGTAGTCAGACTAACAAACTGGTGCTTACAAAAGGTTTTCAAATGGTGGTTAATAATGCAGAGCGTAAGTAATGAAGTTTCTGTCTGAATTCAAGATTATGGAACCCAAAACTCCATGCTCTTTCTCCTATTTTCTGCTGCTTATAGTGTTGATGATTAAATATATTAGCAAAAGTATTCCAAGCTGCATATTTTCCAACCTCAATGATCTGTTGATTTATAAACATATAGGAATGTGCTCCACCACTTCAGAACATTGTACTACTGCCTCATTGGGTTTTTTAACTTAAGGCTTTCATTTGGTTACACCTCCTCATTTTATCTTTACTGACACAACATCCTCATTTTTATAGTAACCAAATTGTCAATAAAGTTATATCCTGGAATTGCACTTAAAGACAAAAAGAGAAATTGAGGGGAAAGCTCTCCTAAATATATATATACTTGTGTTAGTTTAAGAATGCTCGTTACATCAGTGAGACAAACCAAGGGAATCAATGAATAGCCCTTGGAGCTTCATGTAGGAAATCATAACTCTTCCACCTGCAGAGGTTTCTGCTTAATGGAAATCTGGTGGACTTTATGTTCTGTAAGCACAGGCACTGTGTCCTTCTTTTCACTGTCAAATCACTAGCACCAAGCAGAGTGCCTGGCATACAGCCATGATTAGCAAATAGATATTGAACTGATTTGCAAATTGAAAGGAAGAATGTCTTGCTCCTCATCATATAGGCATTACTGATACCCTGTATAGAATGACCTCCTCATAGGAACACATAAATGCTTGTAAGATTCCCAGGCTGAGGTCCACAAATATATTTCACTTATATCTAGCTAAAATAGCTACACTTTTCAGGTACCGTCTGGAGGGGAGGGCAATTGGAAGTAGGAAAATGATCAAAGATGTTCCTGAGATAAGCATTTCATGCACCAAGTACAGTGTCAGGTAGTTAGGGCTCCATAACCACCAGCAGCTGCAACATCAGAAGCAGTAGAGATGGGTCTGTGGACCACACTGAAGTGGCAAGGATGAGCCAAGAGAAGTTACGCATGAGAGAAAAGCTATTAAGAGATAACATTCAAAAGACTTTATTAACTTAACAAAGATAGGACACAAAAGAGGACAAGGCAAGATTACCTCCAAAGTTTCTAATGAGGGAGAGAGGAAAATGGAGGAGGAACAACTTTGAAAAACAGTATGTTTATTTCAGTATTGGACAGATTGAATAGACCAGTTGGAAACACACGTTTGGCTCTCAGGAGAGAGGTCTGAGAAGTAGACATAAATGTGGGAGGCATCTGCTTATGGAGGAGGGAAAGCTATGGAAATGGATGAAATGACCTTGGCAAAGAATGAGGAGAATGGGACAGATGGGGCAGGACACAAAATCCTTGGACACATTCACCTACCCAGAAGTATCATCAATTCGAGTTACATGTGCTTTGTTTATTTCATAAACATGTTTTGGAAGCTTTTTCCTTATCACCCCTCCTTGAATATCACCCCTGAACCTAATCCAAGTTAGATGTTCCTGCCTCTTTTTGTGTTTGCTTTCTTTTGTAAATGCATTTTGGTAGCTAACATTCCCTTCCAACCCCCTCCGTGAATGTTATCCCTGAACCTTAATTTGAGTTAAATCCTCCTCTTCTTACACTTCCATAGAGTGATTAATGTATGTCTGTTGTACCGTTTATTATACTGCATGTAGTTTTTCACTTATCTCGAAGACTGGTGTGTGAACTCCTGAAGAGCCTAAGATGTATTTTACTTAACTACTTATATTTGTTTATTGACACGTAGCCTAATGTCTGTCAAACGGAGATTGTCTTTATATTTTGAATGAATGAATGAACTCATGTTTAAGTTGGAGACTGCCCAAAATTAATTCTCATCTATTAATACATGAAATCATTTAACACACCTTGTTGAAAATCCCCATTATGCCAGACTTTATAATGGTGAACAAAACACCTAATTTCTGCACTTAAAAATCTTGGAGTTACCTCAAGGAAAGTTATCCAAAAGTCACAGTAGTACATTATTTGGTTCCCTAAAGTAGACAGACAAAAATGCTTTGACTTTAAAGGTACATATAGATAGTATTATTATGACTTGTAAATTTCTATTAAATAATTTTACCTCCAAATCTACTTTTAGCTATAGTTCATGGTTAACTTTTCCACTGTTACCATATTGGTAGCAATAAAATTGCATAATAGTTAAGATCATGTCCTTTGGAATTAAATACAGGATTCAAAACCAAGTTCCACCATTTATGGGAGTGTGACTATAAGCAAGTAGAATCATTTCTGTATTTTCCCTTCCCTTGACTATTGTAAAAGAATAAGAATAACTCATGAATGGTAGGTGGATTATTTATGAAATCATGTGTAAAGTATTTCCTTCTGATAAAGATGGCCCGCAATCAAGATTAGCTATTGTTGTTTTAATTATTAACAAACCTTTCCAAATAATAGTATAATTTATTTTACAAATGATCTTTTTCCTTTTGGCTTATTTTAAATTTAGAAAAACCTAATGCTAAGAGAGCACCTTTACCACTTAAGAGAGCAAATTTACTACTTTAAATACTTAATGGAGCTTATCAAAATATTTCATTAACTTTCCAAGATCTTAAATTTATATAAATATTTTTGTGCTTATAGAATGTAAGCTTTTGGAGCATTGATACTATGTATCCTTTTGAAAATATACTTGGGTTCCTTTTATAAATATATTTTTTGTATTTTCAAAATGTGTTTTGTAAATTTACTTCAAAGTTTACCTTATATCTTCATTATGACTTATTATTATCTAAAGTTTTGCACACATGCAAATGCAGATTTAAAATCCTCAGTTTATGAAACTGGCTAATTTAGTGTAAAATATAAAATATCTAAAAATTAAAAGAGAGTATCTCACTTTGTATATTGGAGGCTCTGTACAACATTTAAAGATCTAAAGTAGTTATGTTACTGGGAGCCATGAAGATTCAATGCTATTATTGGCAGCAGAACTGTCTGTGAACTGCTGAGCATCTCAAAAATAATTAGGCATTTTAACAAGACAATGTTAAAGACAAGTGTACAATGTTTTTAAAGAATTTCACAAAATGATATGTTCTATCACAAAGCAGAGTTGGCAAAGTTAAATGGAAAATTGAACAATGTCATTAAAAATAAATGAAGGTAACCTAGTTCCTGTAGCTTAAATATTCACAATTTCAATTATGTTGGTGAAAAAAATACAGAAGATTCATAGAAAACAGCATTATATTTAATTAGTTGTTCTCTACCAGATAAAATCTGTGTAAAAGTGACGGTTCTGAACTACAGTGTAATTTTACACTGTTACATAGTATAATTTCCTTTTATCCTGAATTTTTGTTTTTCTTATTTAGTACAGCATTAATCTGCTCTTTCTAGGATGATCCATCTTTGAAGTTATGATAGGCCTATAGGAAGCCACAGGTGTATTTTGATTCATTTTACAAAGAAGCTAAAAGAGGAAACCTTGTTTGAAATCCTAGAAGATGTTATCATATGTTATCATAAAATAGTATAAATTTATTATATTTGAAGAATTATACATTGTCATTGTTTAACTATGTTATTTGTTTTAATACCATTTTGTTTAGATGTTAAAATATTTAATGCATAAAGAACCAAATGTTTTAACAATAATATAATGCAGTTCAAATAGTTGCATACACATTTCTTTCACTCATTCTTTTCACTTATTAACAACTTATTTTGGAAGTGGTCATTATTTTCAGGAGCAATTGTTTCAGGACGTAGCAGATCAAAATAAATATTATCATAGAGAATCTCTCAAAATACAGTGACTTTGTACTAAGAGTCAGTTAATTCCAAATGTGTCATTAAGACTTCAACAAAGAACATTGCTTTAGAAGTTAGTAAGGAATTTTAAAATAACTCTATTACACAAACATAGGTGAAAAAAATCATTTTTTCAATTTATGTATGCCAGCCATGTCTGTGACTGGCCAAAGGTCCATGATCTGTGGGGCCATCCTAGACAGACTACTCTGTCTTTCCCTAGAGTCTTAGACTTTGCCCAGATTTTTTTTGTGTCTTATACCTTCTTGTAGTTCCGAAACGTGCTATGGACCCCAGGCCTCCATATCTTTAGTAATGCTGCTCCTGTGCCCATGCTGGATGGTGCACATGTAGACACAGTCATTCAGTACCTTTTGGTGCTGGTGATCACGAAGAGAAAATACTTTTTTAGCTATGAGGTTTGTATGAACAACTTGGATCCTGAACTAGCATGGCATTCTGAAAAGAGCAATGACTGGTTTGTTTTACTAAATCTTAAACGTCCGATATTTACTCTTCTTACTTTAAAAATTGCATTACAAGAAAGAAACTGCATATTTTCTTTGATGCTGAACATGTTTATTGATAGAGGACAGAGAAAGCTAAGAAATCAAGAAATGTGAGGTTAAAGGAAAAGCTCAAACAGCCTTGAAAGGAAGATGCTTCATTTTCTAAGGAAGAAAAAATGAGGATGGGTTAGGAGATAGAACAAAAAGCTTGAAAGAGAGGAAGAAAGTGGAGGCAGTTCATATCCAATGGCCTCATCCTAATGGTTTTACCTAAAGTGGATGGGCTAAGTAGGTAATATGCTTTAGGGCAATAAGAAAAGTTGGAAATAATCGCTGTGTTGGGGATAACAGCTGTCAAACAGCAATGAGAGTCAAGCTGGGATTGGAAGTGTAAGTTTGTAGCAGTATTAATAAGTGAATTTTTGTGTTAGTCACCCTAAATGGAAATTACAATCAGAAGAAATATTGGCAGATATGGCAAATATCAAGGAAGTAGGGAATCCTAAGTGCTATGGGATTAATGTCGAACTGACTGAACACAGTTGAGTCTTCAGATAATGAACATAGGAAGTAATATTTTTAATTAAAATTATAGTTTACTTTTTTAAAAAGGAAATAAAAGAAATTCAAAGAAAAATTATGCTTTGATCAATGCTTCTATAATATCATACTACAGACACAAATTCCAAGAAAATATATTTTATTTAACATACATTTCCAGAATATATCACCAAGCCTGCTACATAGTAAGTTCTCCAAAAAAATATATGTGGAATGAATAGGTCTTCTTTAATAGGTCTGAAGATTTTTTAACCTCATAAAATATTATGAATGAACAAAGTTAATATATTTTGCACTATTAGGTAATTCTCAAATTTATTTTAATGTTTTGCCTTTAATAAAAAGATTAAATCACAGTACAAAACATGTATTTAGGGGAATATGAGCAAATCAGACATTGTAGATAATGATAGAAGACAGTCATACTGTAAGCTAAACAAAGGTAGAAGAGTCTGACACAGACTAGATTACATTTAGAAAATTATCCTTACTTTTCACATTACATTAGTTTAATTTCATTTAATATAGCCAATTAGGGTACCATATTTTCAAAAAATAGAGAAATCTGTAATATAGAATCCTGCCAAATAACTTATTCCATGAAAAATAGATCTTGAGAAGAAAAGATAGAGAAAATTGTGGACAATATGTAGCCTGGGGTAAAGAATAAGGAAGAGGGACCCCATCTCTTCCACTCAAAAGAAAGATTCTTTTGATTTGAATACATTCTAATTGTTCACAATATGTGGTGAGAAAACTGAAGAAATACGTGAGTCTGAGTGAAAACCATTGCATATAGAAAATGAGTCTACATCTATTGCAGTGATAAAATAGTGCAGTGGGCAGTCAGCAAAGATAACTCTGGGAACTCTCTATATTGGGGATTATCAAGAGCAGGCCGAATACAAAATGCAAGTTGCAGAAGAAGCAGATTTGTGTTTTGTATCTGCAACTTGAAACATGTGAAAAGGCAAAAGTGAGTGAATTTTACTGTGATTCAATTTCCTCATTTTAAGCAATGAGGATAGTTAATATCTGGGTTGTTATGAGAAACCACATTTGAAAGCAGTCTATACATTTAAAAAACACAGTTAAGCCTCTTTTGCAAGCAACAGAAACAGATCCCGGGTTCATTTATCAAAAGAAAAGTGTGTTAGAATGATATGGGAAAGGCTGAAGGAAAGAGAAGAATCAGGATTTTATTGACTCATGCAGCCTACTGTGTGCCAGGTTCTGTTCCAGGCACTGGATAAAGAGTGAGCAAGTCAAATAAGATTATATTTTAGTGGGATGAAAGACGTAGTAAAATAAATAGGACGCTGTGTAGTATGTTAGATAGTGATAAACGCTAAGGAGAAATATCAAGTACAGAAAGGGGATAGGGAGTATTGGAGGGTGCCGTTTAAATCACATGGGCAAGGAAGTAGTCCTGGAGATGTGAGAGAAGACATGGAATAATCAGAGAAGCTTTCTACATCCCTATACTAGAATGAACTAAAGGGTAGTCTCTTCGCAGTGTCATCACCAGATAGGTTAACTCAACCTACCTCCCTGTATTCGGGATTTAAATTCAAGGGAGAGGAGGTTTGGTTGGCCCAAACTGGACTTCAGGGAATCATACCTTGCCTTTTGCCTGGCTTGCCCAGTCTCTGTCCCAGAGCTCTCCCACTTACTGCAGTAAGGTATCCCATCGACAGACTGTGGTGCTCAACAGATTTTAGATTTCCTTTAAGACATAAGAAACTGTCCTTTCCATCTGGATATTCCTCACTATTCCCAGAACTTTCTGTATCATCCTTTCTCCAATTTCTACCTTTTTTGCCCCCAAATCTCACTCATTCTTTAGAGTTCAATGCAATATCTATCTTTTATGAATATGTCACATTCCCCAGGTAGGTTCACCCCTCTCCTTGTTAAGATATCATAAAATGTTGTGCTTACCTTTATCACAATAAATGGCACAAATCTAATTTAGGGATCCATATCCATTTCCCCATTATACTATGAGTTCCTTAAGGACATAATATATATTCGTTAGGTGAATGAATTTTGAGTCCTCAATAAATGTCTAAATATATAAAGGATACCTGTGATTATTCCAAAGATCATAAAATGCATTTTGCATCACATTTTATGTTGAGAAGATGGTGGTTAAAGTTGACACTGTGACTATAAAATATGAATTATCTGACAGAAGATAGTTGATTAGCCTCATTATCTTTCATGTGCATGTGAGCATGTGTGGGTGTGTATGTGTATGATTGTGGATATTTTCTTTGTTTATTTGGTGGAGGAAAGTTATAATTAAGGAATAATTTATTTTTGTATGGATTTTAAAAGAATACATTTTAAAATATCATTAGGGTCGGCTGAGGTGCTAACCATGGGGCTCAATATGAACAAATGTAAAACGGGTGTATGTACAGTGTTCTTTTTATTAATATTATTGTCAAAGCATCAAGTATTTGAAAGAAATACTTTGTTTCTCAAGAATATATAATTACTTCTGGGCGCCTGGGTGGCTCAGATGGTTGAGCGTCTGCCTTCGGCTCAGGTCATGATCCCAGAGTCCTGGGATCGAGTCCCGCATGGGGCTTTCTGCTCCTTGGGAGCCTGCTTCTCCCTCTGCCTCTCTCTCTCTGTGTCTCTCATGAATAAATAAATAAAAATCTTTAAAAAAAAGAATATAATTACTTCCTATTGTCAATGCAAATTCTTTCTGGGAATTGAAATTGGGCTTTCAGATATTATGTTATTGACCACAGTTTATATTATCCCACCTCTCTTGTGGATCAGAGTAAAAGATCCTTTGAGTTGTTATAGGGATTCTCAAGTTTCAGAATACATAATTATCCAAAATGCAGGCTACCAAGTGCCACCCCCAGAGATGATTCAGAAAATCTGGTAAGGGCCAAAGAATTTTCATTTTAAATAGAATTCCAAGTGATGTCTGTGCAGAAATGTCACGAATTGGGAAGCAGTGGACAGGAAATGGAGAATTTTTAGCGCTATGAAAGGTACTTTCTATTTGAAGGACAACTGATGAATGGATGAAATATCCACAAGGCCTTGCTTTGGTTTTCAAGACAGTTGACCCTTGAACAATGTGGGAGTTGAGGCACTGACCCCCTGCACAGTAGAAAATTTGTGCATAGCTTTCAGTTCCCTCAAAACTTAACTACTGATAGCCTGCTGTGGACTGAAAGCCTTACCAGTAAGTCGATTAACATATATTTTATGTGTTCTGTGTATTATATACTGTATCTTACAATAAAGTAAACTAGAGAAAAGAAAATGTTATTAGGAAAATCACAAGGAAGAGAAAAAACATTTACACTACCGTACTATGAAAAAATCTGCGTAAAAGTGGACCTGTGCACTTCAAACCCATGTTGTTCGAGGGTCAACTGTAATTGTTCTATTTTAGAAAGACATGCTTTTGATTTGTTGTAATGAAGTCATTTAGTTATTTCTTTCATGGGCAGTTTTTAACCGAGTGATGTATGAATTGCAAGGATTCCAAACTACTGCTAAGAGAACCTGATTAAATCGAGGACCAGTGCTCAAGAATGATGAACTTTAGCTTATTCTTCCTTTAGGGCATATGTTTGTCATGGAATTTCCAAATTCAGACTTAATATATTGCCATGTCAAGAAATATTCATTTGTTATTAATTAATGATTTATCTGTCACCTAGAAATTGTTGTAAAATCAAACAAAATCTCTAAATTATTCACTGCAGTAAAGAATCAGTTCCTTTTTAAAAATTCTGATTTCAAATTAGAGCTTGATTAAAACAGTAAGTGTTCATTAGAAGAGGAGTGTTAGGTGGTTGCTCTTCCTGGACTACACAATTCTGTTATCAAAAATAATCCCTCCTTGTGTGTTTAGCCATTATCTATATGCCTTCAGCTAATACTCAATATTAAGGCCTACAGAGTGTCATTTAGCTTTCATAAAATATCTGCCCTTATGCCAAGTTATGTTTGCATCTTCAAAATCCCAAGTTCATAAGAAAATTGTGATGTTAAAACCTTCACAAATAAGGTTAACTATATGATTAGTTGTAAATACACTAATTTCCTGCCTCCAGATTTTTTTGAATTTAACTTCAATGAGAAGAAAATTGGCAATCTTACTCGAATTTTGTAAAATAAGCAGTTATTAAATATATTTTACCTAGTGTAGAAAAAATGCTTTTAAGTACCTGGATTATTAGTGTTCATTAATGTCTCCGTCTCCTGCACTTTGTGCTATTTTAAGGACAGTGGTCACTATGCAGACATTTTTAATCTAGCAGGATCAGTCCAGAGCTGACAATATTCTTTGAGAAGCATCATATATGTTTGAAGGAGTATTAAGATTTGAAATCAGATCAACACATATCCTGCCACTTACTGCCTATGTGACTTTGGGCCCATTATTTAATTACTCTGAATTTTAGTCCTTTCACTATAAAATGAAAATAATTAAACCTATCTCATGAGAATTTTATAAAGATAAGAAATGATGTAAAGGGATATTATGAAGATTAGAGACGAGTGAACTCCGAAGTACGTGGTAGGTTTTTTGTTTTTTTGCTGCTGTTGTTTTGTTTTGTTTGTTTTGTTTTGAGAGAGAGAGGTGTAGGGGCGGGGAGGGGGTTGTGGTGAAAGAGCAGAGGGAGAGGGAGAGGGAGAGAGAGACTCTTAAGCAGGCTCCACACTGAGCACAGAGCCCGATGCGGGGCTTGTCTCACAATCCTAAGATCATGACCTGAGCCGAAATCAAGAGTTAGATGTTTAACTGACTGAGCCACCCAGGCACCCCTATGGTAGGCCTTTTTATAATAAAAATTGATGATAATGATAATACTAATATTAAGATACTGGATTGTTTTCTAACTTCCATGATTACCTCCAGTGATTCTCACCACCTGCAATTCATGTCTTTGTATAGACCTCTCCTTCATTAAATTAGAACTGGCACTGTGTGAATAATACAAGGTTCAGGTGACAGTGGGTGCCTTCTGAAATGAGATCAGGAGGCATTGCAGCTTCTACTTCGCTCTCTTGGAATTGCTCACAAGCCAGCTGCCATGCTGTGAGGGTGCTCCAGCAGCCCTATGGAAATGCTCACACGGAGAGTAGCTAAGGACCCCACAGCCAATAGCTAACACTAATTTGCCAATCATGTGAGTAAAACATTTTGGAAGTGGATCCTCTAGTAGTAGTCAAGACTTCAGATGATTGTTGCCCCAATCAACCTCTTGACTGCAACCTCATGAGAGGCTCCCAGGTAGAACTACCCAACTGAGCCATTCCCAAATTCCTGACTCATGAAAACAATGAGAAATAATAAATAATCACTGTTGTTTTAAGCTACCGAATTTTGGGATTTGTTATGCAATGATCAGTAACTAACACAACTACCAAGATCAAAAGACAACTTTGTCTTCTCTAAGAAAGTTCATGCTGTGTATTCTGTCCATATATATTTCATTATTCCTGATATAGCCTTCCTAGCCAAACTGACTTGCTCTTTCTCCACCTAATATATCTTTGCTCCCCACTTTACCTCAATGCTTTTACTTCATGAATACATCAATCTTAACAGCATCAATATCTTTCACATTAAACATTTTATGGGCTTTTCTTCCTGAAAGTCTCTTCTAAGATGTTAACACAATACACTTACAAGTTGCTTGTTATCAGGTAACCTAACTTCTCTTCTTGCATTCTTTTGACAGCTCATATGATCTAATCTCATTTTATAGTAGTTAAATGAATATATGTATACTCTCTGGTATTTGCCAATGGCTTTTTCTTGGTAAAAAAAGCATATGATTGAAGGTCATGTCTACTTACTAATACTGCGCATGGGAAAGGACCTTTTTTTTTTTAATTGAAATATAGTTGACAATGTTACATCATTAGTTTCAGGTGTACAAGATAGTGATTTGACAACTCTGTATATTATGCTAGGCTCACCACAAGTGTAGCTACTGTCTTTCACCATAGAAGCTATTACAATACCATTGACTATATTTGAATTGCATATTTTAAAAATCTCAAAAAAGGGTGCCTGGGTGATGCAGTCAGTTGATCGTCTGACTCTTGGTTTTGGCTCAGGGAGCAATCTCAGGGTCTTCAGATTGAGCCCTGCATTGGCCTCCATGCTCAGTGCAAGTCTGCTTGAGATTCTCTCTCCCTCTCCCTACACCCCTCTCCCCCTGCTCATGTGCCCCCCTCAAATAAATAAGTAAATCTTTAAAAATCTTAAAACAGCACTACTAAAACAAGAGAGAAGTTCTTTCTTTTCCCACATAAAAGACTACTGGATACCAGTGGTCTACATCCCATTGCAAGGGAGGCTGGCACAGCCATGTGGATTGTGCCTCTGCCTGGAATGCCCTTCACTCTCGCCTTCCTCCCGCCATCCTGGGTAACCACTATTCACCTTTCAAACCTCGGATCTAAAGTCATTTTCTCAGGCATGCTATGGCAAATACTGCTGCTTACCTCCCAAATATCTATTTCTTTCTTCTTTTTTATTAAAAGACTCCTAATTCTTAAGTAGGGACATTTCACATGGCTATACCATCCCCTCTTATAGCTAGATATGGCTGTATGACTAGGTTTTCACTCACTAATGTAAGGGAACAGGTTGTGTGAAACTTCTAGGAAGCTCTTTAAAAGAGATGGAAATAACCGTTCCCCACTTTACTCCTTCCTGCTAATTGGAATGCAGAACTGACTGCTGGAGCTCAAGCAACCATCTTTGATGATGAGGTAGAAACACATACTTAAATTGGCAAAAACCAAAAAAGGAGGGGAGGCTTCTGGCTACTTGGACTTTCCATAAATAGCCTTGGACCACACATATTCAGTAGTCTTTTATATGAGAGAGCAGTAAACTTCTTTCTTGTTTCTGTCATTTTTATTTTGTGATTTTTATATGCAACTGAACTTTATCCTAATTAATATAACAGCCTTTGCTGACCCATTAGGTAAGGTCAAATTTCTCTGTTTTATAGGTTTATAGCACCATATTTTTTCTTTCATACTAGTTATCTCAGTATATAATTATACATTTATTTTTTTAAATTTTTGTTTAAAGATTTCTTTATTTTGAGAGAGAGAGAGTTGGGGGGGAAGCAAAGGGAGAGAGAATCTCAAGCAGACTTGCAAGTCTAACAGACTCCCCACTGAGTATGGAGCCCAACACAGGGCTTGATCTCATGACCCTGAACCCAAACCAAGAGTCAGATGCTTAACCAACTGAACCACTTAGGTGCCCTGAGTATATAATTTTACATTTATGTATATTGGCCTTCTTTCTTTTTCAATGGAGACTCCGGACAGCAAGGCCTATGTATATTTGTGCTCACTTTTATTCACTGAAGCCTATCATAGCGCTGACCACAAAGTCAATATTTCATAAATATCTGCTCAATAAGGAATGATCACAAGGTCAATATATATGAGCTGTGATTGATAAGCTTAAGTGGGACTTTAAATTTCTCATGAAATCCTGTGAATAATGATTATGTTTCAGACCTGTGTTTGTACTGGTTGTATGTCCAGCAGTAGTAAAGGATTTGTAACCATCTACTTTGTCATAAGACTTAATTGGTGAAAGGAGTGATGTGAGAAATACTGTTTTGGTTCATGAAATTCACTGTCCCCATCACGCTGTGATGAAATTCACAGTTTCCAGTTATCTTAATTACATTTGTTTTTACTTTTAAGCATTATTTCTATTGTGGAGATGGGGATTTTAAAAAGTAATTATTGAGTATATGCTCATAAATTACATAAATTGTGTATGTCACAAGATAAAAGAAATGTAACAATTTTAAAATCAGTGCTCTCATAGTGTATTTTTATATAAATAAATAAATAACTATAATTATATATATGTATGTATGTATGACTTGGCTTCATGACAGAATATTCTGCCAGTTTTCAGAACCAAAAGAAACATCAGTTAGTTAGCATTCAAATTACTTTTAATACAATCTTATGAAAATAGGAAAAAATATAAAAATCCTTTTGTTTGCTTATCATCCAACCTCAGGTAACACAAAGCCTTACCACAGCAAACAATTAAGCTTGGTAAATGTGAGATACAGTGTAAAACATAAAAGGATGAATTAAATTAAGACTTTGTTTCTATAAATGGACATGTGACTCATTTGAATGCAAGCCCTCTCAGAAGAGTGGAGGTTTTTTTGAAGAAAAACAAAAAGTCTATAAGGACACCATGGTAACTGCAGGTAGAAATGCACTTACACATACTTTGTTCATGGGAACTGGAAAGCCAAAGGGTATTCTAGGGATCATATCACTAAAAAGGTAATTGATGGGTTGTGCACTGTGTAATCATGGCATTCATTTAGTCCTAATGCAAGGATGCAGACTTTTGTGCCTGGGAAGCTGAACACAATGGCATAGAAATAAGAATCACCTGCTCTAATTCTGACCTTTTTTTATTTAATAGTATTCCTGTAAGCCTTTTTTTTTTTAATACAAGGAATTTCAAAATTCTGATAGGGCTAGTGAAACATCAAGAAGAAAGTCAATAAATGGTTCATTTAGTGTTAGTCTTAGATATATAAAGCTCCTTAAAAACTGATCCATCGCTATTACACAGAATATTATGTTATCCAGAATTCTCCATTAATCCCCTGATTAAAACAAAAATATATTAGAAAGCAATTCATCAACAGATGGTAAGGCGTGGCATGGAACCTTATGGCTGAACAGAAGTAGATGATAAAAGAGAAAATGTGGGTTATTTTTCCTGGTGTCTACAGAAAATGGATATGCAGCCCATGATAACTATTTCTGTATTGTGATATTAGAAAAATGTAACATTAAATGTGCAATTGAGTACCATCTGTCTACTTGCAGGCCAAAATCATGATCACAGATCCAACATAATAAGTGAAGCTCTAATGAGAGAGTGGAAGTCAGAGGTACAGTTCCTACTGAGAATGTTTACAGCTTAGAACAGTGTACAGATGGAATTTTTTTCTTTTGTTACGATATTAGAGTACTTTTAAGGTAGAAATATTGACCATTTTGAGATATTGGGGTCAACCAAAGCTTCTTTAACACCCACAGATATTTCAAAGATAAGATAATATAGTTAAGGATGGTATTTAATTGCTATTCTACAGGAGCATTTTAATTAACAGTTTTGAAGCTCCTAGCATCAGTGATTGAAACCATGCTGCTCTTTTTCTGTCTTCCTTAAGAGGGTTATACATTCTTAGCAGTGAAGAAAGAGTTGTGATTATGGTTGTCAGACCAAACACAAGATTAGAATCACCAGGTGAAAGCTCTGAAATCAGAGGCAGAGAGAGGAATGTGGGGATTCAAGTTTATCAGAAAGACCTAGAAGTAGAGACCACCTGGGGAACCTAAGTGTTAACTCTGCCATTTCTCCTTTAAGGGTCCAGTTTTGCTAATGTCTAATCAGAATGGTTGTCTGTAGACATCTTTTAAATGGACATGCGTAAATTGTTAGCATTCCAGAATGGTGATATAAACTCTAAGGATAACACACTTATGTGTTGTCAGTAGCAAGGAACTGGCTATTTTCTCACTAGTACAGAGAATGTAACCACAATCCAAATACACAATAGTTCCATCACCCCCAAAATTCCCTCCTGCTATCACCACTTTATACTCCCCTCTGCCCCTAACTAGCCTCTGGCAATTTGATCTGTTCTCCATCACTCTAGTTTACTATTATCTTTTCATGCGTCATATAAATGGAATCATACATAATATAACCTCTGGAGACTACCTGCTTTCATTCAACCTAATACCTTTTGAGAGTCATCCAAGTTGTTGTATGTATTAGTAACATGGATGCTTTTAAAATCTCCTTTTACACAGTTCAAATAAATGTATTTTTTCCTATGTAAATATACCATGGACCAAATGACAATTTTGATATTTCTTACTAGAAACAGCAAATCCTAAACTCCAAGGCCAAAAAAAAAATTAATTTGATCTCTATTATAGTAACAATGTGGAAAAAAGATAAGACTTTACTTTAAAAAAACACATTTGCTAGAGGTTTTATCAGAAGAGCATTTTTAAATTACATTAAAAAAATACTGTTTTAGACCTTTCAACTATTTTTATCTTCAAGAACTAAAGACATATATTTTGAATGTGTTTAAAGGGAAAAGTTGGATTTTAACAAATGTAGTGCATATTAATGATCATTTAATTATTGACTGGAGCCAGAGTGATCGGAGATACCTATTAATAGGTCTGTAACCTTGGGTAGTTGACTTAACCACTTCTCACCTATTAAAGAAATCAATAAAGGGACTAATGACGGCACCCTTTTCATTGGTTTTGTGTTATTAAATAAAATAGCATATATGAAGCTGTTTGCACAATTCTTTTTTTTTTTTTTAAAGATTTTATTTATTTATTTGAGAGAGAGAGAATGAGAGAGAGAGAACACATGAGAGGGGATAGGGTCAGAGGACGAAGCAGACTCCCTGCCGAGCAGGGAGCCCGATGTGGGACTCGATCCAGGGACTCGATCCAGGGACTCCAGGATCATGACCTGAGCCGAAGGCAGTCGCTTAACCAACTGAGCCACCCAGGCGCCCCATGTTTTCACAATTCTTTTACTCATCAAGGGCTAGTGGAGGCTATCGGTGTTATTTAATTCCTCTTTAATTCCATAATTAAGTTTTTTTATTAAAGATAAAATATCTTTTATTAATATCTTTTATTTGTTAAAGTTAAAAAATGTAACAACACCATTATCCCCAGTGCATTTGTTTGGTCTAAATAAAATTGTTGTGAGCTTGTATCATGTGGCTCTATCCTGAAGAAATCTGAAAAACTGAAGTATACAAATCATCATACCATGTAGGTACATTTTCAGCAATGTCATTTAAAAAAGCATGGTTCAAGATGAATGCATCTTGATGACTAAGTAGTTAAAATATTGGTTTGTTTTTTAGCAATTGAATTTGAATATCATTTTGAAGAAAGTAGAAAAATACCTAATTTAGTTTACTTAAACAATGGTTTTCTATTTTGGCCACATAAATATATTTTATTATTTTAAATAAATAATTACGAGTTTATGTCCTTATTTAGCAAAGAATAGGGGCGCTGGGGTGGTTCAGTCGGTTGAGCATCTGACTCGTGGTTTCGGCTGAGGTCATGATCTCAGGGTCGTGAGATAGAGCCCTGTATTGGGCTCCACGCTCAGCAGGGAGTCTGCTTGAGATTTGCACTCTACCCTCTCCTGCTGCCCCTCCCCACTATGTTCTTTCTCTCTCTCAAATAAAAAATAAATAAATCTAAAAAGAAACAAAAAAACCACAAAGGATAGTATTTTGGAAAAAAAAATAAACTGCTTTGTTTTAATTTCCCCATTAAGCCAAAATTTCATTTGTAGCTTCTGACCTCTGGCCCTGAGTAGTGATGTAGAGAATGGGGTAAAGCCTGACACTTTCTAGCAAGAGGGGAAATGAGAGGAAGGAGGGACAGATACTGAACAGGTTAAAGATCTAGATGTATATAAGATAAAAGAGAGGCATATAAGGCAGAAGGAAGATTTGGCCGTAATGGATTCCTGTTCTTTACCCTGAGATGAGACTCACTCAACTATGGGTATAAGGGAACTTGGTTCCCCAGGCATGCCTATTTTCCCTGTAGGATGAAATGACCTGTGTGTTCTCAGATCAAATCTTCCTGAGAGGACATGCCTCTGGAGGCAGTTAATTTGAGTATTTGGGGGTTTGCAGTTGGACTAGCCCTGGGAAAAAAGCAGTTTGACCCAGCAGTGAAGGTGGGAGGTGGACCACCCATACAAGGAAGCTCAGTGGAGCATCCGACTGGCAATGGTGACCGGGCTCCAGCAGAGGCTGCAGTAACATTAACCGCAGATAGTCTGTGATTATAAGGGAGAACCACCAGCAGACAGAGAAGGGATAGAGGAGGTAGAGGACAGCATCCTTTGTGGCTCCTAACTCTTGTCCATTTTTGTGAGTTTATGTAAGTACCATCACCCCGAGCTGTCATCTCAGATTGTAGCCAGGACACACTCTGGGGAATCAGAGCTTTAGCTAAAGGAACTGTTCAAATTATCAGACCGGATTAAGTTCATTTTTTATCTACTGCTTGGTGTATGTAGCTTCTTGAGGAAGATTAGATGAATCACATATTAAACAAACATACCAGTCACTCTACCTTCAAACATAGTGTTAGTCACATTTATGGCGTGGTCACTGCAGTGTGGTTCTGACACGACTATCCAGAGTCAGCACAGACTTCACAGATTGAGGTATAGTCCTCCACAAGACTCCCTACCATTTAGACACTGGTTGCAAGCTCCAGGCTTCCCAAGCCACCCACACTTCTAACCAACCAGCTATAAATTTGAGGGTCCCCACTACCCTGTCAGGTTCAGTAATTCACTAGAACAACTCAAAGAACTGAGGAAGATGCTATACTTACAATCAAAGTTTCATTATAAAGGACACAAATCAGGACCTGCCCAATATAGAGACACATAGGATGAGATCTGGGAGGGGCCCAAATGTAAAGCTTCCATGTTCTCAGAATGTAATATCCTCCTGGCACATTGTTTTGTATCACCAATAGGGAAACTCATCAGTCTTTGGGTATTCAGGTATGGTTAATTGAATCATTGGCCAAATGACTGAATTCAGTCCCCAGTCCCCTCCCCTCATCCGATGGAGGTCAGGAAGTCATGTTGATACCACTTGGCTGAAAGCCTCAATCCTCTGATCACATGGTTGATCTTTCTTGCCCAGACCCTATCCTGAAACTATCTGAGGGACTACCTTGAGTCACTTCATTAGCATAAACTCAGGTGTAGTCTAAGGGATCCACCATGAGTAATCAAGACACTCATCACTGGGGACATTCCAAGGGTTTAGAAGCTCCCTCTTAGAAACCTGGACAAAGGGGCACCTGGGTGGCTCAGTCGTTAGGCATCTGCCTTCGGCTCCGGTCATGATCCCAGGGTCCTGGGATCAAGCCCCGCATCGGGTTCCCTGCTCAGTGGGAAGCCTGCTTCTCCCTCTCCCACTCCCCCTGCTTGTGTTCCCTCTCTCGCTGTGTCTCTCTCTGTCAAATAAATAAATAAATAAAATGTTTTTTTAAAAAAAGAAACCTGGACAAAAACCAGATATATTTTTTATTATACAGCAGTTTACATATTTTAGAAATTGTGTTAGAATTTTTTTAGAATAGAATTTTGTTGTTAGAATATTTTAACAGAATTCAGTAGATTTCTGAGAAACTTTTATATCATCAAAACATTTCTTATACTACATATATATATATAGTTGAATACTGGTATACATATATGCATACTATATATGTATATTTATATATCAGTGTATATACAGATATGTCTCAGATATGAAAAAGAGTATGTATTAAGTGGAGTGACATCACTTACATATGTATCTTATATAAATTCAACTATTCGTGTACTGCAACATCATAAAAGGGGAAGACAAATAATCATTTGAAAATTACAGAGGACTACATGCAATGAGCATATTCTCTCCAAGTGAATGTGAGATGAGAAACCTGAACAATTTCTGAAGTTGCTCCTGTGTCCCACGGTGTGAGCACCTCATGATGCTGAATTAATCTCATTTTTTAAAGATACTTCTCATACATTAAAGAGTACACATTGTACTTTTCAAAAAACAAAGCCCTTATGGCAGGGCAGGTCATCCATCTGGTGCTTTCCCCCTGTAGGAGTGATACGCTCTAACCCGGGAGGAAAACTTCCTGGAGTGGACTTAGGGGGACATAGTATGTTTGTCTCCAGTGTGATGTCTCCCGGAGGAATTGTGTAGAATGGTGTGGAGTGCATTGTTTTTTTTCCTTATGAGCTGACTTTTAAAACCAAATCCTCCCCACAGAGAAGATGTGATTTCCCTGTAAATATGTATATGTGACAGGTTTGAGAATATCAGTTTCAGGTCTGCCTTTGGCAACCAATTTTTTCAAAAGGAGATGAATAATTATAGATTTGTGCTAGAATGAAGTGATCAGATGACAGATAAGGGAGATAATTGTTGCATTATCTATGACATTTTTGGAGACACAGCTTGTAATTTTTTATTAGATATGGAAGATATTTCTAGGAATCTGATTTTCTTATTTGTGTTTCTTAGGGCAAATAGTCTCAACTATATTAAGTAGCATCTATCTGAGGATTCCTGGGAGTTTAAAACTGTGTTCTGGAGTTGATCTATCATTTTATAACTGGAGTAAATGAGGGAGTGGGAAAAACATGTAATACTCATATATTCATTAAAATGTTTTTCTTTGAACTATTATAAATATTTTCAGAAAGGGGTTGTGCATGTCACCATATAGTCTTACTTTTGTGCTCAGTTTGCCTGTTTGGTGAAAGATCATTTGGATTGGAGCATCATGGGTTCTGATGCCCTTATGCCCTATGCATATGTGTGATTTATAAGAAGTGTCTTCCAGAGTCAGTTCCTTCTTTATAAAACAATGACTTTGGACCAAGTAGTCTCTGAGTGCCTTTCAGCTTTAAAAGTGTATAGTTCTGTAAGTTTTCTCAGTTCAATTACACCACCTTTGAAGTGCCATTTGATTAATAATTATTTTCATAAGTACTTAATGAGAATGAATGTTTTCAATCTATAATGATAATCAGAACTAATATAATTTAGAATAGTTGTTTTTCATGCTTAAGTCTATTTTACAAAATGAGTAATGTTTTATGTCATTCACACAGAATTCTTTAGAAGCTATTTCTGTTTGTTTATTTCCATTAAAATGAAGAGATTTATATAATTTTTGTTTGATTTTATATACTTGAATAGGAACAGTGATTTGTATTAAAGGTTTTTAAAATGAGACCTCATCCATGATACCATTCTGCAATGTAAATATTCTACTATAGCCTTTATCACATTTTATAACAATTAAATGTGAACTTTTTTCTCTCAAAAAGTTCAGAGACCATATCTTACTTACCAAAGTTTATACTTCAGCACCTGCAATGAAACCTGTCAAATGATACTGATTTAATATCTGTTAAGTGAACAAATTAATGAATGGTGACTGAATGGTATGTCATTATAGAAGCCAAGAGGGAAGACAGTTTGAAAGAAAGGAGTTATAAATTGTGTCAAATATTAGACAGGTTATTAGAAGTGGACTAAAAGGACCATTGGATTCAATCCATTAAAAGTAAAGATAGATTGCACTGAACAAATTAAAACCAAATAGAAACAGTGAATTTAGACTACTTAAGAAGCATAATCATGTAAAGGAGAAATCTAAGGCAGAAGAATAAAGGTTGTACATATATGAAAGGCACTGTTTTTAAATCTTTAAATATGTTACTAGTATATAATGTTTGAAGGCCATGCTGAAGGATCCAATGGAGATGCCAGAGGAGAAGGGTACCCAGGGTAAGTAGTGGAGTGACATATCAGAGGAGGGAGAAGATAAAAGTAATGCATAAAAAAATTGATATTTTTGGAAAGGAATAGATGGTTGAGTTCTTTGGAAAAGATAATTTAAAAAGAAAATGAAAATGAGGGGTGCCTGAGTGGCTCAGTCAGTTGAGCGTCTGACGCTTGGTTTCGTCTCAGATCATGAGCTCATGGGTCGTGGGATGGAGCCCCATGTCCAGGCTCCATGCTCAGCGGGGAGACTGCTTGAAGATTCTCTCCCTCTACCCCTTCCCCAACTCATGTGTTCTCTCTCTCAAATAAATAAATAAATCTTTAAAAAATTATTTTAAAAAATAAAAAGAAAATGAATGCATGTAAAAGAGGGCAAAATGAAGAAATTTATTCCAAATTAAAAAGACTAAAAATGGAGGCTCTGACTTCTCTGTGAAGACAGTGTTCATTGTCCATTCTCATACATAATGACTTACAAAAATAATCTCTTCTTGTGTAATAACCCGAAGGAATCTCGATACTACCATATTAGAATTCTCTAGGGCAAGTGGGTATTGCATAGTCACTCTCTTAAAAAATGGCTATACACTGTTGAAATATTCCTCAGTGAACCTTATTCGGCTATTACCTTTAGTTCTAACTACACAAAAGTTTTCAATGTTTTTTTTTTTTCCTAATAGTATATCACCTTTAATTACCTGTATAATAAAAACAAGTTATTGTTTTTATTGCAATAAAATAATGCACTGGCATTCTCTGAATTATTTTTATTTTATATGCTGGCTTAATCATTTTTTACTTATTATAATTTTATGATCAGAGAACATCTATGCAATTAACCCTTGGTTTATATTAGCATACTTTATTCTTCTTAGTAACTTACCACTTTTAGATTCATTCAATTTTTGTGTTCTACTGGGTTTTCAAAATTTTCACTTCATGTCCCCCAAGTTATATTTGTTTTTCTGCAGTGCTAGGCACCAGACAATTGCTACAGCTACGTCTGAAAAACATGCAGGCCCATCCTCTTCTTAAGAGATAAGAAAACTTCAGAATTAAAGAAGTTGTGTCAATATTAACTTATTAAATGATTTTTATCTTTGATGCTATCTCTGTTTTCTGTCACTAGTAAAAAATGTGAACACGGAGTATTTGTTACAGTTAAAAGAAAGCCTAACCAGAAGTCACTGGAAACAAAAGGCTGTCACTGGATGCTGGATATTACTGTTCGCACTTTGGTGGAATGAATGGGCTCTGTCCATATTTGCTGTTTATCACAAGTCTTAGATTATAAACCTCAAGTAGAAGCACCCAAATGGCTGAATGTATGGGTGCTGCAGTCGTTAAAGATCAGGGCAAACATCTGACTTTTTTTGCAGTAAAATTCAGATGTTTCTTTCTCTGAGATCCACCCATCCATCCCTCTAACACTCTCTCCCCTAACTCAGTTACTTTAGGTCAAGTAGTGACCACCTTATCTAAACTTGCCAATGAGATCCTTCTAGGGAATTTTAGGAGAAACAGAAGAGGAAGCTTTATACTTGTACACATAAAGTTTGGGAGTGGTATGAAGTCCCCCCTTTTTTTTAAACTAAGAGACCTAAGGGAGAAAAAGTAGAACTTCAGAGTGGTAACAGAGAAAAGAACCAAGACGAGTAAGAAAGGGGTACAGATAAGAAGAGTGAGTCTGTGGCCATTCAAGTATTCTTTCTTTTCTTAATTCCTGAGACCTGGTTCTTTTCCCATCCTTGAATTTTGTGAGACACTCATTATTCTTATAATAATTTATCCTTCTTAGTCAAGTAAATTCAAGTTGTTTGTTAACTCTGGTTGCTGTAAATATGTTCCTTATTTGTAGGTCAATTAAAATGAAATAAAATATGGTGGGATTTGATGTAGGTGAGCTAGTGAAATATTTATATAGGTTTGACATTTATAAACTTTTAAAATTATGAAATAAATTCTACCATAAATAATGCCATACTGGTTAGTATACTACACATCCTATTAAAAAGGAGAGAAAACAGAAATTTTACACTTGAAAAACCCTGTTGTTTTTCTTTGAAGAATTAGTTTTTTGATGTTTAACTTACAAACAATAGGTTATTTCTACTTTAACAAATTACTTGCTTATCTGAGTACATTTCTTCTGAAAATACTTTCAGCTTAATGTGTCTACATTCAAAGCACAAAGGATCTAAAATTCTCCAGGGTTAACGCAAACTGGTGCAGCCACTCTGGAAAACAGTATGGTGGTTCCTCAAAAAGTTAAAAATAGAACTACCCTACAATTCGGGAACTGCACTACTAGGTATTTACCCAAAGAATACAAAAATATTGATTTGGGGGGCCCCTGGGTGGCTCAGGCCATGGAGCACCGACTCTTGATTTTGGTTTAGGTCATGATTTCAGGCTCCTGGGATCCAGCACCTTGTCAAACTCCACACTCAGTGGGGAGTCTGCTTCAGGATTCTATCTCTCCCTCTCCTTCTGCCCCTCCCTCTGCTTGCTCACTCTCTTGAAAATAAATAAATAAATCTTTAAAAAAATACTTACTCAAAGGGACACATGCACTCCAATGTTCATAGCAGCATTATCAACAGTAGCCAGGTTAGAGAAAGAGCACAAATGTCCATTGACTCATGAGTGGATAAAGCAAATGTGGTGCACACACACACACACATGCTAGAATAATATTCAGCCATAAAAAATGCAATCTTGCCATTTGCAATGACATGAATTGACCTAGAGAGTATTAAGCTAAGCGAAGTAAGTCAGTCAGAGAAAGAAAATTACCATATGATTTCACTCATATGTGGAACTTAAGAAATGTAACAGATGAACATGGCGGGGAAGAAGGAGGCAAACCAGGAAACAGACTCTTAACTGTGGAGAACAAACTGAGGGCTGCTCGAGGGGAGGTGGGCTGGGGCAGAGGGCTAAATGGATGATTTGGATTAAGGAGGGCACATGTGATGAGCGCTAGGTATTGTATGGAAGTGATGAATCACTAAATCCTATACCTGTAACTAATATTAACATTAATATGTTAACTAACTGGAATTTAAATAAAAACTTGGAAGGAAACAGAATTATCCCAGGGTTCAAGTAGAGTTTTCCTGTGCAGCATACTATAATTATTGATTAAACTCACACTAGAACGCTTTCTGGATTTTTAGGAGCCTTCTTCCTTAAGAGCTTTTCTAAGTATCTGTCTTAACTTTTAAGTATTAAGAATGATACTGATAGCAGAGGCTTTAAATTGGATAATTGTTGCTATTAAAATGTGTGCATGTTTTCTATGTCTTCTTCTTTTTTTTTTTTTTAAAGATTTTATTTATTTGACAGAGAGACACAGCGAGAGAGGGAACACAAGCAGAGGGAGTGGGAGAGGGAGAAGCAGGCTTCCCACAGAGCAGGGAGCCCGATGCGGGGCTCGATCCCAGGACCCTGGGATCATGACCTGAGCCGAAGGCAGACGCTTAACGACTGAGTCACCCAGGCGCCCCTTTCTATGTCTTCTTAATTCTAGATGTGTAACAGCTAGTTTCTACAAAAGATGCCAATATTTCCAGAACCTTAATTCTGAATTATACCTACAGTTTCTGAATTATTATCATAACAGTTATTATTAGCAAAGTTATTGCTTTTTAATTTGTATATGTGATCAGAAGAATAGATATCTTTTAAATTGATTGGCCCTATTTATTCGTTTTTAATTGTTGAAAAGTCCCCACATGGAACTTTATTTCTATCAGACTGGTGATTTTACACTTCCCAACACAGTGAGGACCTATTCCAAACCCTGTGGGTTACTTCTCTTTACCCCCAAACTCCTGGTTCCCTCTCACGTCACCCCACTGATCTGAATTCTACATCTTCTTCCTCTACCTTTTCATGAATCATCCCTGAATATCCCCCATACATGCTCTCCTTTCCTTGAACTCCATATGTAATTTTCTAGTATCTACCTCAAAAGGGTTAAGGCAAACATGAAATTAGATGGCATCTGTACAATGATTGACGTATTTTAGGTGCTCACTAGGTACAGACTTTCTCTTTGGTGACATATATGAATATATAAAGGCAGAAATTTTGACTTGACATTAATCAAACAATGAATGGACTGGGTTATGTTTCATGATGTTTCATAATAAAACTTTCTTTGAAAAAAAAGTGGAGAAGCTTTGGAAAGTGGTATGTGTTTTTTTTTAAGATTTATTTATTTATTTTGAGAGAGAGAGAATGTGCACGACCAGGGGGAGGAGCAGAGGGAGAGGGACAGGCCGACTCCACACTGAGCACAGATTTCGGCATAGGGCTGGATCCCATGACCCTGAGATCATGACCTGAGCCAAAATCAAGAGTTGAGCTGAGTCACCCAGGCACCCCAGAAAGTGATGGTTTTTACAAAGAAAACAGAACTTGGTAGCTTGCATCTGTTACTAATTCCATCAGAACTCTATTGTAACGGACACAAAGAGATTCCTTAGACTATCTCAGTCAGTGCTCCAGAGAACATAAAAATTATTCATCAAGAGAAGATTAACCTTTCATCTACATAGATTTAGGAACCCCTGAAGTACCTTCAGGAATGTCTCTACACACTCATGGTTTTCTCCTGAACCACACTTCATTAAGTCATACCTCTGCTTGCGGCATCCTCATACCATAAGTAAACCTCCTATCAAAGTCTTACTAAAGGGGGCACCTGGGTGGCTCAGTCGTTAAGCGTCTGCCTTCGGCTCAGGTCATGATCCCAGGGTCCTGGGATGGAGCCCTGCATCGGGCTGCCCGGTCTGCAGGAAGCCTGCTTCTCCCTCTCCCACTCCCTCTGCTTGTGTTCCCTCTCTCGCTGTGTCTCTCTCTGTCAAATAAATAAATAAGATCTTTAAAAAAAAAATGAAAAAACAAAGTCTTACTAAAGTATGAGTTTAGTAAAATTGTCAGTTGTCCGAAGATGCCATTTTCATATATAATTAACCTGTTTTCTGTGGCAATTTCTTTGATACAGGATATTTGTCAATTTGGCAACTCTTAGAATGCTCAATAGGAGTCCTCATAATCTACTAAACACCAAATATTAACAGTAGTGATCATTGGGTTACAGCATTTAGAATGATTTTTTTCCTTAAGAGCTGTCTTTTCCATCTTTCATGCTCTCATGTCTGGAGGCAACTTCATCTTCCTGAAACTGATCTTTTAGAAGCTGCCAGTACTGTCTGTCTGCAAAACAAAACATTCCCTTTCACACTTCTCAGCTTCAAAACCCACAATGGCTCCTAATTTTGCTAAAAAGACTGCCGTTCTTCCTAACAGAGTTTTAAAAACCCTAAAGGCTGGCCCCTGGGGATGTTTTTGGCATCATTCCTTGCTGTTGTCTACCTCATACTTTCTGCTTAGTTAGTTGCCCTCCACATTAAAACCTATTTCTTATTGTGTGTTTTTGCTGAATTCATCCACCTTCACCAGGTTTAACCTTTGAAACTCCTTCAGATTTCACCTCTTTATTTATGAATCCAACAAGTGTTTTTATTGAGTAGTTACTGATTTTATGGTGAGAAAAGGCAGAAACAGTGCAGCTGTCTTAGAGCCTCCTGTCTACAGGAGAAGCGGGGGTGCCTGGGTGGGCTCAGTCGTTGAGTGTCTGCCTTTGGCTCAGGTCATGATCCCAGGGTCCTGGAATCGAGCCCCACATCAGGCTCCCTGCCCAGTGGGAAGCCTGCTTCTCCCTCTCCCACTCCCCCTTCTTGTGTTCCTGTTCTCGCTATCTTTCTCTGTCAAATAAATAAATAAAATCTTTAAAAAAAATAAAGGAGAAGCAAATATTTATCAGATATTCAAAGAAATATAAATACAAAAATTAGTTAAGAACCATGAGTGAAGGGATGAGGTTCAGGGAAAACTTTTCCTGAGGAAGTCCAGAATTTCTTCAGTCCAGAGCTTGGCCTTAGTTGGTTCAAAGGAAGAACAGGGAGTGGGATGGTGGCTGAGTAAGCCCCTGGACAAGAGCTTTTCTACCATAGCCAGAGTCAAGTAAGGGCTTTTCTTGGTACTCCCATATTACTGTATGCACATCTCAATCTTGGCACTGATCTCATTAATTTGTTATTTCTAGTTGCTTCACCAAAGAGATGGTAGAATTTTTGGAGCATGAACTGTGTCTAATTTATTCTTGCTTATTCGATCATAGTTGCCTGTCACATAAAAGGCACCTAAAACTATTTTATGAATTATTAGCTTATATCCTGATTGAAATGTTATGCCTCAAACTAGTGAGATTAAATTGTCCAATATCATAAGGGAAAAGTGGGACACAGGGGTCAACATACTATGTTCATGCATTTTACTTTGTTATCTCATATAATATACAATCTCTGTCTGTCTTTTCTCCTGTGTAAGCCACAATAGAAATAGATGCTCTCATTCTAAATGAATCATAGGAATAATTTTGGCATGTTATTACACTTTTAAATTATTAGTGAATTAAGTAAACTACTGCACTAAAATAGCTAATGTATATACAGAAATAAGTGATAACTTCTCATTTAGAATAAAAGCTCCTTTATTATAATTTGTGCAGAATGTCTTTTGCATAAAAAGTGGTTAGCTGATGTCTATTCTTCCCTAAACAGAAGTATCAGTAGATTAAATTTATCAGCAGTTTTCAGATAGATGCATTCTGTTAAATTTTCTGAATTTAAGCTTCTACGTTCACCAAGAAATCATGCCCATAATGTTCAAATGTGAGGCACTAGAGATGAAGCTTGGACTTGGGTCCTGTGACCTCTTTTCCTGTCCTATGCTTTCTCTTGCCTACGAGTATAAAGTTACATGATGCTGAAGAATAGTACAGGCAAATTGTTGGCACATTTGAGCTAAGTTAAGATATTTAGAGCTATATATTTAAGATCTGAAAAAGCCTTCTGTGAGGGAGAGAGCCCACTTTCTGCCTGACAAAGAGTAGGCTCTTAATAGATATTTATGGACATTTATTAAATAAGTCAATCAGTTTTTATTTTACAAAGAAGGAAGACATCCTGATAAATCTCCTAGTTCTTTTCAAAACATATATGATCCTCCGCTAATATTTTTTAGGAATAGTCAAATGGTGAGAACATTTCAATACTTATAACTAATATGTGATTACCTATTGCTTTTCACATATAATTCTGTGTCCAATGCTAAAGGATTTTCTTTTTCTCTCTTTTCCTGTCTGTCTCTCCCTACCTTCTCTCTCTCTCTCTGTCTCTGCCTCTATCTCTGCCTCTGTCTCTGTCTCTCTCACACACATACATACATACTACATAGAGGTTTGTCTTTTAAAAAAGAGATGCCAGTACTTTACATTGATTTAAACTTCTTATCCATACTATCTCTGGTATCTCTGCTATTTCAACAGTATTTCACCTTTTTTGCATCCCAGTCTCTGGTACCCGTATTCCCCAAGGCCCGGGCACAGGCCAATAAATGTCAGTTAAAAAGACAAGAACAAGAAAGAAGATGCACAGCTTTTCTGCCTCAGTTAGTGTGAAGCATGATAGCATGTGCTATATTTTCAGTGGAGGAGGCCACATAGGTCCACTCATAAATTAACATTTGAACTTTTTATTCAGCCAAATGAGTCTACTGAAGTAGGATGATAATTAATTTGAGCAGATGTGTGTCAACATTGGTCTGGGGGAGAAATGAGCCAGAAGACTGCAAAAGAACTTAGCATCATAGAATAAACACTGGATAGGAGAAAGAAATGAAATGTAAAAATCATTTAAGAAATATCATTACTTTGCAATTTTAGAGGTTTACAACATCCCACCCAAGTGTGAAGATGTTTTTCTTTTGATGTTCGTGTGAACTTTTAGATACAGTAGCACTTGAACCCATTCTTAAGTCTAGAATTACTGTGACCTAAGAGAAAAAGTCTACAATGGTATCTTGAGTATAATTTTTAATATATGTATAAAGTTCCCTTAGGTTGAAGTCATGATTTTCATTGTACAACAGGAAAATACTAATTTAACTTTGGGATAAAAAAAGTATTTTACGGGGCACCTGGGTGGCTCAGTCGTTAAGCGTCTGCCTTCGGCTCGGATCATGGGATCTGAGGTCCTGGGATCGAGCCCCGCATTGGGCTCCTGCTCGGCGGGAGGCTTGCTTCTCCCTCTCCCACTCCCCCTGCTTGTGTTCCCTCTCTCACTGTGTCTCTCTCTGTCAAATAAATAAATAAAATCTTTAGAAAAATAAAAATAAAATAAAATAAATATTTCCCTTCCAAATGAATAAAACTTCGGACAGTCTTATAACACACAACAACTCCATGGAAATCCAATCTTACATCATCTTTTCTTGCCCTCTAATTTCCTCACTATTTAAAATGTGCACACACACAAACTGCTGCCACCACACCCACATTCCTTTTTTAAACATTGGAACAAGGCTGTTTTAACACTTACTTTTGAAATGTAATTGGTTGTTTACCTGAGTTTTGTACCGGTTAGAACATCCCGAAGCAATCTTGACTCTTTTAAAGAAATGAAGGATGGCATTTTCTCTGTTTTAAAATAGTTTCAGCTATTGCACGAAGTACAACATTTAAAAAAGATTCAACTTTTTTTTTTTTTTTTTAAATTTCAGCCATCAACTCTGGAGTGGATTTAAGAAAAGAGTTTAAGCTATCCAAATAGCCCTCTGTTGTAATTCAAAAACTTATAAAAACAAGTTTCATGCTTTTTCTAGTGCAGAAAGGACTCTTCCCACACTTACCATTACAGGACTTTAAATAAGTTAGCACAGGGCTGGCCACAACTTCAAGTATTTGACAAGTCTCCAGAAATGTCTCAAGGGTCCCCCCAACAAACCCTTTGAGTGACGGTGATCTTCATTAGTGGTCCTGGCTTCTTTAACTGTCCTGGCCTCATTGATGTACATGACTCTGTAGCTCTGTGATCTCACTAAGGCGGGTTTGTCTCCACTACCACCAATATACCAGCACCATGCTGTTTCAGACAGATGTGTGAGAATGCTCTCTCTCTCTGGGTGGTGCAGTTAGCAGCAATTTATTTGTGTTTTGCTTATCTGGATTTCCTAACTATTCTCAGTGAACTCATGTGAAATTATAATTTATATGAAAATATATTTGCATTAACGTAAGTAAATATAGTAGATCATAGTAACTACGCACCAATCCTCTATTTCTTCTAAATACTGGTGTAAGGTCCAAGCTCCACAAATTGAGAAGCATAGAGAACATTTGGAAAACCATGAATGTGATTCTTTCTATATTTTAATTTAGTCACGAAAAGAATCAGGTATCATACAATAATATTTCTTACATACAAGGCGGAGTTAATCATAGGTATATTCTTTGAGAAATGAGCCACAATCTGGGGATCCCAAGAAGCTTTATTTGATAAACCTGGTAGACTCTCATCTGCTAAGGTGGTATGTGTGTAAATGGGATTATCTTCAGAATAACAAGATAATATCTCAGAAACTTTTTGAGCATTACTAATTTTAAGCACATAATTATTTTTTAAGCACTACTATTTTTTAAGCATGTCGTTTTTTCAGGCAAGATCACCTTGGGAGGACCCGATAGTTGTGCCATCCTGTGGCTCTGATTTAACAATCTCTTTAGTTTACCAAAATATATATATTTCTTGTCAGCAAGAATATGTTAGCTACTACGGCTTTTTTCTCCATTCTATAATGTACATCCTTGATATATATATATTTTTAAAATTTATAACATTCTGTTATGACTACTTCAAAAATACACTGTGGATTTTATATTAAAATATTGCTCATCTGCATAATCTGTCAAATAGCATCAATTCAGTGTGCAATATAATTTTTACAATGCCATTTTCAAATCTAGATAGATATGATGTGTCAGATAATTAAATAAATATATTTCCTTACCCCTTAAATAGTCTTTAAAATAGAGACCATTTATTTTATCTTTCAAAATAAATCAAAGTGTTGTGGTATTATACTTCTATATTTTAATGACTTAACAAAATTGAATTATAAACATATTAATACAATAATTTTTTCAATTAAGGGAGAGCTGTGTTAATGGCTGCTTTGAAATTTGACCCAGGTACAATTCTATATTCCTATCTCTCAGATTTTAAAAAATGAGAACAGAAAATTTCTGTGTCACCTTTTGGCTAATAAGTTAGAAAAAGCAGGGTATATATTATATATTTGGTTTCTATTAGCTATGTAGAATTCTTAAAAACATACATGAAACACTTTAACATTTTTTTAGTTTTTATTTAAATTCCAGTTAGTTAACATACAGTGTAATATTAGTGTGAGGTGTACAATATAGTGACTCAGCACTTCCATACAACACCCAGTGCTCATCACAACAAGTGCCCTCCTTAATCCCCATCACCTATTTAATCCATCCCCCCACCTCCCTCTGGTAACCATCAGTTTGTTCAACATAGTTAAGAGTCTGTTTCTTGGTTTGCCTCTCTCAACATATTTTTTAATACTGTCACTAAAATGTTTCATCTAATGAAGTACAAGAAAATATCATATTGCACACCCAACCATATTATGTGGACCAAATAAATGAAATTAGAAGTAAATTATGATGTAATTTTAAAATTACGACCTAGGACCACTAATTCCCAAGCATATGACTTGTAACTGGAAACTCACCATCCTTCAAGGAACTTGTTGATGCCTTTTCCTATTCACTTGGCTCTTGAGAAACATAGTACATTAGTCAGATCTCAATGTGTGCGACTTAGAGCATTAAAAATTTGTTCATACAAATTAGGCCATAGCCTTCCTACAGACACCTTTCTTGGGTCTCAGGTGATATTAGAGAAATAATTTATGGTCAGAGAGTTTGTAAGTACATTTTTGCATAAACAGTAATTCTCTCAGACCATTAATACTCTTAAGTAAATTACCCATTTAATGAGCTAAATACTATTTAATTTGAGAAGGCTCAGTTACGGTCTGAAAGTATTTAAGTTTGAGTAATGACCTAGACTTTGTACTTTCAGGAATTAGCTTAAATAATAGAAAAAGGGAATTATTATAGCTATTCACCTAGGCAAAGACTAACTTTAATGATAGCTGATGGGAATTGCTAAAATAAGGCTGCTATCCAGAACAATTGATAACCTTTATTATAAGATTTTTAATAAAAAAACATTAACTCTAATCATATAACTTTATAAGGTTGATTAGTTTTAAAGATCCTTCTTCACTCTGGTAAGCAGAAAGGAAAATATGCAAGAATTCTAAGTAGAGTGGGTTTGACATTGTATGTCTGTAACAGAAAGGATTTTAAATATTCGTTTAAGATTTTGAGATTTGGGGATTTTGAGAGTTTATCTGGTGCAGGAAATTATGTTGATTTGAGAATATCATGATGAATGAAAGTAGATCTAATCCCTCCACTCATGGAGCTTTTAGTCCAGTTGGCAGACAAATATGAATCTAGTAATCACTCTAAGTAATGTACAGCTATAGATAAGGAATAACATACAGTATAAAAGCATTTTAGAATGACTTTTCAACTTGGGAAGGGGATAGAAAAGGCTTCCATAAATGAATATAATTATATTCCTCTTGATCACAAATTCAGTATCTCATAAATTCTCTAGCAGTCTCTGTAACCACAATTTATTGGTAAACTGAATTGGTTTTACAGTGACTCATATCTGAATGTGAATAGGGATGGAAACTATACCAATCAGAGTAACCAAAATTGCAAGAATGATTGGTAGGATTTACATTGAATTGGTTAGATAATCTTAACTTCATTCTGTGAAAAAGGCTACCAGTTTGTGTATGGGTGTGTGTGTGTGTGTGTGTGTGTAGGTTTTGGAATCAGAGACCTGATAAACCACTTCTTATTTAACCCCTTTTCTTTTTTCTTATTAAAGATTGTATTTATTTATTTATTTGGGGGGGTAGATAGTGGGAGAGCGAGCGTGAGCAAGGGGGAGGGGGAGAATCAGGCTCCCCACTGAGCAGGGAGCCTGATGCAGGACTCCATCCTAGGACCCTGGGATCATGACCTAAGCCAAAGGCAGATGCTTAACTGACTGATCCACCCAGGTGCCCCTTTTTTCTTTTTTTCTTACAACATCAATATAAATATAAAAAAATTGTTTTTTAGCATTTTAAGAAATTAAGAGCTGCTCTGCTATATTCTTTCTAATAAATAAAAAAATACAAATAAGTCGAGAAGTGCCAGAAATACCATCCTGATGTAACTTATATTTTAGCTTCTCTTAGATCTATCATGAATTTCAGTAATAAGGACCCCAACAGTGAGTAGTTCCTAGGTTTCATGCGATCTGTGGAATTTCTCCCTTAAATTTGTTGCCACTGATAAGCTTTTGCTTGATGTCTTATCAGCCACAAAAGTTAGTGTAGATAAATTGAACCAAAACAACCTAGCAAAGCATTCATCAAAGGTAGCTCAAATGAATCCACTTCTGGTCCCACTTCATTGCTTACTTAATCTCACCTTCAGCAATAAGCTTTCACTCATAGGATCACCTATTAAGTCCAATCAACACATTTTACATTTAGTTTGTAAAAAAAAAAGTTCAGAATTTTGCATCTTTTAATACACATGGAAAATTGTAAGAAATATTCCACAAGTGATCATCAAACCAAAGTCAATCAAGTTTAACAAGAAACCTAGTTTAAAATGTTAGAATCTCAATGAGCCCATTCTGTTATTCATGATAAGATGTGTTATTCATTTGATAGCCATAGACTCTTGTTTATTCATTGGGTTGATTTTTTTTTATTATTACTATGTTATGTTAATCACCATACATTACATCATTAGTTTTTGATGTAGTGTTCCATGATTCATTGTTTGTGTATAACACCCAGTGCTCCATGCAGAACGTGCCCTCCTTAATACCCACCACCAGGCCAACCCATCCTCCCATCCCCCTCCCCTCTAGAACCCTCAGTTTGTTTTCCAGAGTCCATAGTCTCTCCTGGTTCCGTCTCCCCCTCCAATTTCCCCCCCTTCATTCTTCCCCTCCTGCTATCTTCTTCTTCTTTTTTTTTTTTTTAACATATAATGTATTATTTGTTTCAGAGGTACAGGTCTGTGATTCAACAGTCTTACACAATTCACAGCACTCACCATAGTACATACCCTCCCCAATGTCCATCACCCAGCCACCCCATCCCTCCCACTCCCCACCACTCCAGCAACCCTCAGTTTGTTTCCTGAGATTAAGAATTCCTCCTATCAGTGAGGTCATATGATACATGTCTTTCTCTGTTTGACTTATTTTGCTCAGCATAGTACCCTCCAGTTCCATCCATGTTGTTGCAAATGGCAAGATTTCATTCCTTTTGATGGCTGCATAATATTCCATTGTACATATATACCACATCTTCTTTATCCATTCATCTGTTGATGGATATCTTGGCTCTTTCCATAGTTTGGCTATTGTGGACATTGCTGCTATAAACATCAGGGTGCACGTACCCCTTCAGATCCCTACATTTGTATCTTTGGGGTAAATACCAGTAGTGCAATTGCTGGATCATATGGTAGCTCTATTTTCAACTTTTTGAGGAACCTCCATACTGTTTTCCAGAGTGGCTGCACCACCTTGCATTTCATTGGGTTAATTTTGAGAAAATAACTACCACACATTTATTAATATATAATTATTGGACTATCATCATCTCAAAGTATTGGTCTAATAAGTTTTCATTATGATGAATTAGTAATGATAACCCAAAAGTGTGTAAATATAATGTACGTTATCTAGAGTATTTGGAAATAGTTGGCAAGTGACCTAGGAACAAACACCCAGTCTAGTGATTTTCACATATCATGGCTAGTCATGGACTAGAGTAGTGGTATCAGAGTCTCCTGAGGTGCTTTTGAACATAAAGATTTCTTGGTTCCAATAAGAATTTCCAACAACTTCTTACTCAGTTTACTTTGTGTTAAACTGCAGGAGTCCCTGTTGCTACAGAACTGTTTGAATTATTCTGATGAGCAGCAAGGTACTGAAGCCACTGATTTTTTGTCCTATTATGTTTAATAAGGGCCATATTTAAACACAGAAGTATAACTGTAGCATGTACATTTGTAATCTTTAAGCTTTTGGTTTTATTTAGATTTTATTTTTAAATAATCTCTACACCCAGTGTAGGGCTCAAATTTACAACCCCAAGATCAAGACTCACATGTTCTACTGACTGAGCCAGCCAGGCGCCCCTAATCTTTAAGCTTTTGTTCTGCAGACATGAGTTGGGATTCTGGATATTTTCTTCTCATATTCAATTAAAATGCTATTATTTATTTTGAAAAATATCTCAACTCTATCAATATACTAACTAATTTGTGCTCTAATCTTTTTCTTTTCTTTTATGAAATTAATTGTAATGTTTTGTGTTTTGCCATTCAAAATATCAGTGAAAAGATTAAATAACAGAAACCAATGACTAAATAACTATTTTCTCCTAATGAAAGTCATTGTCTGAAAATTATGCCTACTAAAATTTGTAGATTGCCAGTTCAAAGGATCTCAGATTAATGAGTCATAACCCCTTTGGGGAAAAATAGGAAAATAATTAATGCCAATGCTATTCCTTAATTATAGCTATCATATTTAATGAGATTTTATTCAGCAAATAATGTATGTGGTGATGATTTTATGCACATTATTATGTTATATATTATACACCATATACTCTAAATTAGAATTATAGTTTAAATAACTTCCAGTTTGAAATCATGGAAATAGATTTTTAAATCAATATTATCTTAAATGCATTTTCCACAACATGTAATACAGGTTATTAGAAACATTATTTTAAAAAATTGTCAAATACATTAGACAAAAGTATGGATATATATTGAGAGACAGAATTTTTCAGACCTTTCAATCTTCTAAGCTATATAGTGAATACCTAAGAGGCAAACATAGAATGTAGCACTTCTAAAATTCACATGACCACAAAACCCTGTGTTTGAAGTATTTAGAATACTCTTCTTTGGGCAATACTCTTCTAAAGCCAAAGAACTTCCTTAAGTTTTGCTCACAAACCATACCCTGCAATCCTATTCCCCAAAGAACATCTACCTTGAAAGAAAGGGGAAGAGTCTTAGTCATTAGAATATCCACCCAGCCTTCTCACTGAGAGTGAAATGAACTCACATGGTACTGAATGAGAAAAACCCTGGGATACATTTCATACAGCCTTCAATTATTGTGCTGAAAAAAAAAGTGCATAGCTTTTTGGTTCAGGAAACATTTCTATTTCAAATACAAGAACTAATAACTTCCACTTGATCTATATTGCATTTTCACTTGGACATAATCATTTTCTTCTGTAAGACTATTCACCATACCTCAGACAAAACCCCCCTTTGCCACTTATGAGAATATGAGCACTAAGAAATCAATTATTTCTCAAATATTTTCCTAGATATTTCTGAAACAATTTGTTCCTGGATCTGAGAAAGACAAAGTAGGTTTTCTATTGGATATAGGATATTAAATGTAAATCTTAGCTGATTTGGAGGCCATATTTTCCTCCATCCAATTTCCATCATCAAATTCAAAATTTCTTCCATGAGAAAATTGGAAGAAACCATTGTACAGAGAAAGAAAAGAAAGAAAATTTGGGAGAGAAGAAAAGTGGAAAGAGATCTGGGGACATTGGGTTCCTTGTTCCAGTTGTCTCAGACATCCAGACACATCTCAATCTTTTTTCTAGGAAAAACCCCACTGTCCTGGAAATATGCCCCACATTGCCTTAATAAAATTTAATTTGCTGTCATTTTTGACTATTTGAATACCCAAAATTATATCTCCCAACCAACTGATCACGTCCCATGAAATTTTTTTCTCCTATACAGATCTTCACACCACTTGTATCCAACCTTCCTCACTGTTGCCATTTTATTTTGGGCTCATTATTTCTATTTCAGTTAGTGAAGCACTCTTTTACTTGGTCTTCTGATTCTAGTGGTAGCCTCTTTCAGTTTAAGTTGCAATATCTAACATGTAAATTGTATCAGATCAATTTCTAGCAAAACAAAAATATATTTTGAATCATTTTTTTGTTTTGTTTTATCACTTCCCTTAAGATAAAACCAAAATCTTAAAAATGCCATGAAGGCCATTCTTAATCTGATTCTCAGCTATTTATCCAGCTCTATCTCTTGCCACCTACCCCATCATCACTGTCAAAACACACTATATTTCAGTTATCCACTGTTGGTAAACAAAAACTTCAAAACATAGTGGCTTAAAACAACAATTTATCACTATTTCTCATGATCTGCGAGTTGGCTAGATGATTATTGCTTGGAGTCTCTCATGCAGTTGTGGTTGGAAAGCAGTTGGGGCTAGAATCATGTCTCAACTGGGATGGTCAGCAAAGATGGCTTTTTCACTCACATGTCTAGCAGCTCAGTGCTCCTCTGCATCTTTCCAGTTAACAGAGTCCGGTGGTACCTGCACTTCTTGTGTGAAGACTAGGCTCAGGGCTGTAAGAAGCAGGAGGCAGAAGTTGTTAGGGTTCTGTTGGGTTGTATAGGCTATGCTTGGAGCTACACTATTATTTCTGCCATATTCTGTGGGTTAGAATACTCTCAGGGCCTGCCAAGATTCAAGAGGGTAGAGAAATGGAGTCTAGTCCACCTCATGATAGGGACAGGGTAAGATAACATTTCCAAAGAGCATTCAGAGATCTGATACACAATGCAATATGTGAAGCATTTCCTTGACTAGAAGGTTTTCTTTCCCATTTCCTGTCTCCAGTATAGAATTCCGTGCTTGTATATGAGATTGTTCCTTCTCCAGTCTATAATTTTTGAGATACTGACTAATCTTATTAAGCAGTTTTACTATTTAATTATTTTAAGGTTCAATTATAATTTTTGTTGTATGGCATTATTTTATTATAGTAATGATAACACATATATTTCAATTCTTTAACATTAAATTGGCTATACCAAAATTATTTCTTAGAATATTTGTCCTTAGCATATTCATCCAGACCTCAATGTGGTCATAAAGAAAAGAGCATTCTAAGGAAGAGAGGAACTGAATTAATTAATCAGATCATTTTTATTACAAAGTACAGTTACAGAGTATGATCTTATTTTTATTTTTTATTTTATTTTTTTTTAGATTTTATTTGTTTATTTGACAGAGAGAGACACAGTGAGAGAGGGATTACAAGCAGGGGGAGTGGGAGAGGGAGAAGCAGGCTTCCCGTGGAGCAGGGACCCTGATGCAGGGCTCAATCCCAGGACCCTGGGATCATGACCTGAGCCGAAGGCAGATACTTAATGACGGAGCCACCCAGGTGCCCCAATCTTATTTTTTTTGAGAAAAGTTTTGAAGGGGTAAAACTGAGGCTATAATGAAGGATATGGCAAAAATTACATGAATCCATTTATTTGAAAAGATATTCATATATATAATTTAAAAAACTATTTTTAACATAAGAAATTCACAAAGTTACTCTGAGGAGTAAATTTTATAATACAAAAATAAGTTCCACATATAGGTGAAATCATATAGTATTTGTCTTTCTGTTTGACTTATTTCACTTAGCATAATACCCTCTAGGTCCATTCATTTTGTCACAAGTGGTAAGATTTGATTTTGTTTTGTAGCTGAGTAATATTTCATTGTATATATGTTTACCTTATCTTTATCCATTCATCTATTGATGGACACTTGGGTTGCTTCCATATCTTGGCTATTGTAAAAAACAAAACAAATGAACAAACAAACAAAAAACAGAAACAAGCTCATAAATATAGAGAACAAAATGGTGGTTACCAGAGGGGAGATGGGTGGGAGAATGGGTGAAATAGATGAAGGAGATTAAGAGGTATAAACTTCCAGTTATAAAATAAATAAATCACTGAGATGAAAAGTACAGCATAGGGAATATAGTCAGTGTATTGTAATAATGTGGTATGGTGACAAATGGTGGCTACACTTATTGTGGTGGGCAATGAGTACTGTAGAGAATTGTTGAATCACTATGTTGTACACTTGAAACTAATATAACATTGTATATCAACTGTACTTCAATAATAAAAAAATTCTTAAGTAACTATAAAAACATAATCCTCCAAAAAAGAAAGGTTACTTTCTTATAACAAAACATCGTCTGGTGCATATCATAGTATTGTAATGTAATAAAGTTAATTAAATATAATAATGCAGCACCCAATAATAAAGTACACAATCAATATTCCATTTTGGATATGGGTAAACCTGTGATTTCATAGTCATTCATCTCTTCATTCACTTACCCAATAATCTTTAATTGAGCATCTGCTAAATGATAAGTCTTGTTTGTCTTGGCCTTGATGTGTTAACACTGCCACCAAATTTTGACTGTATTTGTAGCCTGATCATTTTTCTACTCACTATTATCCATGTTCACCATAACCATGCAAATTAAATTGCTTTTGCCATGTTTTCTGTCCTATTTGCCAAATTCAATGAGTATTTTTCAATTTATTTATTTGATCTCCCTGCATTATTTATTTCTGTTGATAACCCCTTTCTTCTTAAATTCTCTCATTGGGATTATAAGGCAGCTCAATCATCTGATTCTTCTGATTTCCTTCTCAAACATCTTCCTAACACAAGATTCTTCCTCTCCTTAGCTATTAAATATTGATATTCCCAGGGTTCAGTTCCTAGTCCACTGGTCTTTTCACTTATATGTTCTTTCTTTATATTTTTATTCACAATTTGTCTTTATTCCCTCTTTTATACTGATAACACAGCAAAGACATCTTGACTTTATTTCTACTCCCAGATGTCCCATATGCACACCAAGATCAGCTCAACTCAAATGCCAAGTTAAAAACCATCATTAAATACTCTAACGCTGCTCTGCAGAGCTTCCTCAGCCAGAATCCTGGGTCTACTGAAACCAAATTCTTTTTTTTTTTTTTTTGAGATTTTATTTATTCATTTGACAGAGAGAGAGAGAGAGAGAGAGAGCGTGCGCACACAAGCAGGGAAGTGGCAGGCAGAGGGAGAAGCAGGCTCCCCGCAGAGCAGGGGACCCGATGTGGGACTCGATCCCAGGACCCCAGGATCATGACCTGAGCCAAAGGCAGTCGCTTAACCAACTGAGCCACCCAGGTGCCCGAAACCAAATTCTTAACAGGAAACTTGTGCCTGTCCAAAATCCTTTAAGTACTGTTTACTTCCACAGCCTGCTCTACAACCTTCAAAACATATCAATCCCCTAACCTGCTGGCTAATTGCATTGCATCATTCTGTGTATAGCCTGTAAAGATAGCTCTTTACTCTTTTCCCAAATAAAATTCCGCCATGCTTTTACCAGTGCTCTTCCCTGGGTCTGGAGTGCCTTAACTTCCCAAGTGCCTACCAAATTCTTAGGCACCCATGAAGACTTAGCTCAGATCCAATGTTTCCTTCTATGTGAATTCTGCCTCAGGCCATGAGCTCTATAATCTCTGGATTTTCCCTGTTCTTAAACATCTCATACAGCTCCATTATAATACTTAGTGCATTGCCTGTAATCTTTTCGCTTGTCTATCTTCCTAACTAGACTGCATTTTGAAAGAGGAACAATTTTATCATTTATTCTGCATCTCCTGTGTCTATTGTTAATTAATTGGTCAATTTACTTGAGATTAAAGATAAAAAATTTGGACTAAATTATTATTATTATTTTTTTTTGCCACAAAGTTCACAAACTTTTCTTAGGAAGAAAACTGTCTTTGCTTTGGAATGTACCTTAATGAGCTTGGTTTCTTATTAAGATAAAATGGTCTGGGGCTGCTTTGGGAGAACACAGAAACAAATAAATTGCTTTATATAATAAGTTAATTGGGCTCTGCAAATGTGGAGAGAAAATAATAGGGATCCCAACAGGAAAATGGTCAGCTGGACAGCAACAATTTCTCAGTGATGTGGAGAAATAGTGATTCAAAAAAACTTTTTAGAATAAGAATGCCTTATACTCAGATTGCTATTATTTATCCTGATGCTATTATGCATTACTATGATCTATTTTGAGATTATTGTATATATTGTCTATTAAATATGCAAATGCCTTATGTGAATGATGTTTTGAGAATATTTAGGGAAAAGGGCCATATTCAAGAATTCAGTAAGACAAGAACTTTGGAGTGATGAGATTGTTGTGAGAATGAGCACTCCTGTATTTTTAAAAATATCAAGGTGGAGGAGCATTGGACTTCCCATAGGATATGATATGGATGTAGCAATCAGTATTATTTAAATTTCAAAATGAAGGAGACCTCAGTTGACATTGAAGTCATATTTTTATAGAAGTTAAAATTTCTATCAATTCCTATAGTGTTTCTAATATACATCATTAGATATCTTAAAAGTAGATTTTTTTTCTTAGAATATACATTAACTCTCCACTTGTCAATTCAAATATTATTTCCACTTATGAATGAGAATCACTGGTATCTTCTGATAAAACATGTAACTCTCATTCAACATCATTAAAGGACAGACGTTTCTAGGAAGATAGAGGCAAAACTAGAACTATATATAAGTAAAGGCAATAATAATGTATATGCCAATGGTCTTTCCAGGAGGCATGTGTTTCTAAAGGATATGGTTGGGTTAGGACAGATGGGACAGTATGATTCTCTACTTGTGTGGAGGCAAGCTATGGCTCAAAGACATGATTTCTACTATTTATTTCTCTTGTGGGAAACTAAGCTTTGTTATATTTTTGCTTACCAACTAAACTTACTAATTAGAGCTTTGAAATAACACAAATATTTCCTCTGCAAATTTAGTATTGTAGCTCTATAATAAGCACCCATAGTGTCTTTGTGGAAAATCATAGTATCTGTTGTAACATTAGTTTAATGACTACCCTCATAATTCCTGACTGTGGCTACAGGGGTCATGAATTAATATTGTCATTGTTTAAAGGAAAGGAAATATTCTAATTCCCTTCTTACCTTATTAAGTAAAAATAGTCCTTTGTGAGAAAAACACAGTAGAGCTTTGTCTCATTTCCTTATTAAATTTTTCCTAGGTACTTGCTATTGTTGTTATAATTAGAGATCAGTTATTATTCTTATTTTTTCTGATTAAAATAATAGCCATATGGAATTCACAGAGGTTGTCAAAGAACCACATAGAAAATCATTGTGGAATTGAGCTCAAATCCACAATTTTCTTTGTTCTTTCTCTAATTCTCTGTTGCCTCTCCAATTAAATATGTCACTGATCCATTTACAAGTTAATCAACAAGTTAATGGTTACCATAAAGTGAAGAGTATAGAATTTTGTTTTAACCTACGACTCAAAGGTAGACTGTTGATACCTGGATTTCATATCACTCAAGATGTGTAATTGATCAGTAAGATTTTTTTGTAATAAAATAAGAATACAAACGAAACTTATACAACTTAGGTTTGTAGTTAAAGTGAGCATAATTCCATAAAGTGAACACAGTTTCTATAAAAGATAAATGCAGATTGTCATGGACAAATAATTTTGCTGCCATTACCAAAATCTAGGTGCTGGAAAATATTATTTCCTCTTCTCTTCCAGCACACCCACCCCCAACATCTGCCACACTTCTCATTGCCAGGCTTAGGGCATGATTGGGAATTGAGAAGTCACAACCTGCTCTAACTCTTCCCATACTGGAGAAGAAGGAAAAAAGGATCAGGAGCTTCCTGGACCAGTGGTGTTCAAACCTCCCCAACCCTACAGCCCGGTCTCGTAATAAATCCAGTACTTTCTAATGCAGTGCTCGTTTTTACTTCCTAAAGTGACATTCACCAGAAACATAATTCATCTAAATATATATATATATTTTAAAAAGTCAACATAATTCTCTAACTGAAGTGTAAAAGAAGCATAAAAGAAGGTTAATGCATAGTAAATAGCATGTATTTTAATATGTAAATGTTCAGGGATGTCCAGACATAATGAATTTGTTAGATGTTTTAATTTATTATGTAGGATCTCTGTGGATGTAGCAGAAGTATGCTCTATTGGTAACTTGAGTCATTGGTAGTGAGGCTTTCCAAAATATTTTCAAATAAAATTGAGTCTGGTCAGTATTCCATTTGCTACTGAGGTATCATTACTTCTAGGCTGTCCCCCTTGACAGAACAATTAATTATATGCACATACTAATTCATGTGTGTGTGTATATATATATAGACAAATGATAGATAGATAGATAGATAGATAGATAGATAGATAGATAGATAGATAGATAGATGATAGATGATAGATAGATAAAGGTAGATAGATCTGTAGTAGTTGCCTGTGGCTGTTGTCACAAAATACCACAAGCCTGGTAGCACAAAAGCAAACAAACAAAAAACAACCAGAAATACAGTCTTTCACAGTCTAGAACCTAGAGTCTAAAACTGAGACATTGGCAAAACCACTCTGCCTTCCAAGCCTCTAGAGGAGAACCCAGTTGTGTTTCTTGGGGCTTTTGGTGGTTGTAGGCATTCCTTGGCTTCTGGCTACATCAGTTTGATCTCTGTTTCTGTGGTCTCGTTGCCTCCTCCTCTTCTGTCTCAAAACTCCCTCTACCTGTCCCTGATAAGGACACATGTGAAGCCATCCATTTACTTAATAGTTCAATCCCATCACGCATCTATAGTGGTGCCAAATTGTTAACTGATAGCCCAGAGCAAGTCAACTCAAGAGAAAGTGTCTTTTTATCTCAGAGGCCTGATCACAGATACCTGAAACACTCAAACTCTTAGTCTTTTGTTTAAAGACTAGTCTATCTGATTAACATAAAAAAGGGAACTATTTGTTGATAGATGACAATTTTTCCACAAGTCTATTTTATTTTTCACAAAGAAAATAAAGTCTCTTCCACATTATCATAGATAATATAAAGATCACACGGGGATGCACCAAAACAAAATTACTTTGTTGTATATTTCTTCTTGGAGTTTATGATTTTCCTTTAGCACTGGATTTCCCACCACAAAAGACAATTGTTCTAATGGGAACTTCTTATAGAAACATTAATTTTGCACAAAATTGTTTTGCATTAGTAGGGACAGTTGTTAAGGAGCGGTCCATGGACAGGGTTGTCAGATTTGACTGTGCCATGCACAGTTTCCTACAGCTGAATTCATTTGAATAGCACTCATTAAAAAAAAGAAAATGCCTGCCAAAGAATTGTTTGTAATGTAAGGAAAGAAAAAGTGGAAATGACCTGATTCTCTGTAAAAGAATGAACTGTTTTGTTTTTATAAAAGAAGACTATGCAGCAATTAAAACAAATGAACTACAGTTACATATATCCATACTGATAAGTTTAAAAAAACTTAATGTTACGTAAAAAAACAAGTTATTTATACAAATGTTTAAACACAGAATGATACTATATTTTTATGAATATATATGTATAATATGCAGGAATCTATATGGTAATACTATGCTCCAACTTCAAGGTAGTGCATATCCCTGGAGAAAGAGATAAAAAAGGACTAGATGAGGAGGTACAGGCTTTAATTGTATCTGTGACATGTGATTTTTTTTTTTTTTGGTAAAGAGAGATCCTAAGTTAATGTGGAAATATGAAAGATCTCTAAAATCTTGATAGGTACAGTTTATATGTCATATTATTTCTGTACTTTCCTATATGTTATTTTTATTGAAATGTACCAAAATACCTTAGAATTCTAAATTGTAATAATATATGAATATAACATAATTATTTGACTGTGTAAATTTTTATTTTGAATACTCCTTATTTTTGTCGATAAACACAAAAGAATATATAGATATACAATTTGCCCTTAAAAATATTTTTAAAGCCCTAGTTAAATACCTTTATTTGTTTAGAATGAAATAGTTGATAAGTTCCCCCTGTACCAAAGTTCCTTCCTTTAACGAGAGATCATTTCTTCCATCTATTTTTAAAGAAATTTTATTTATTAATTTGAGAGAGAGAGCCGGGGGAGGGGCAAAGGGAGAGGGAGAGAATCTCAAGCAGACTCTATGCTGAGCATGGAACCTGATGGGGGCTCAATCCCACAACCCTGAGATCATGACCTGAGCTGAAATCAAGAGTCAGATGCTTAAGCGACTGAGCCACCCAGGAGCCTCTCTTCCATCTATTTTAATAGGAACTTAATCTTTGCTTAGTTCTTGGAGTGACAAGATACTGTCACATATGAGAGATCAACCTCAGCCCTCATGGTGAGTTTACAGGGAAGTTTTTCTAGTTGCATACATATTTAATTTTGAACATGAGGAGGTTCTGAGAGATTAAATCACTTTCCCCGAATTTGTTGTTGGGCTAATATCAAGCACGGTTGTTTCCATTCTTAACTGCTAACTCTTATGTTAAATCTTTTTACCTTCCTTAAATATTAAAAGAAAATTTCAAAGATCTGTCATGTATTTACTCCCTGAGTTATGTTTATTCCCTTGCTATTTGTCATTTTATTTGGTTTGTTTGCTTTGATGAAGGCAAGAGTGGGAGTTGGTGAGAAGTATAGAATCTGCCTGAAATAGGCAATTAATGCAAACATCTCTCCTTTCCTCTCTCTCTTTCTCTCCACTGAGAGAATTCATTTGGGTAAACAAGCTCTCTTTTGGAATACTAATTATCCCTAGATGGGTAAAAACCTTAGTTACATTTTTGTTGCTTTAATCAGATTTAATGGAAAGGAATTGAAGCTAGTGAAATCAACTTGGGAGGATAAAATCTGCTCCAAGCAATCATTCCTGAAAGGAAATGTAAAATGAGAAAATAAGAAATATAAAAGTATGTAAAAGCATTAATCTGAGTGTAGTAACATCTTAGAGCATGAGCTCACTGAATGTCTGTTTGATACTGTATCTAGTGGAGTGTCTGGTTCTTCACACAGGCTCAATCATAGTTTATTAACATTTAAGAGAATCAGTGCAAGTTCTTCCATTTTACCACAAATCCAACTGTACCTCTAAGGCTTAAGCATGCTTAGAATGATCTGAAAGAGTTACAAAAACATGAATTGTTGGCACTATCCTGAAGCTACTGATTCCTTACAGCATGAGTAGACCAAAGAATTGCCTTTCCCCTGTGATGCTGTTGATGCTAGTTGGGGGAAAAATCATACTAAGTTTTTCTCCTACTTAACTGATTCTTCCTTCTCAATTTCCTTTGCTGGTATTTCTCCTTCCCAGACCTCTTAGTACTGCAGTACCTCAGAGCCCAGGTCTTGGCCACTTGGTGATCTCACATATCCAGAAATCTGACCAGATCTTACCATTTATGTTGCTACCACCTGCTCTGAGCAGTCACCTCTCTTCTGGATTATTACAGGATTGTCTAACCATACACCATAAACCTTGCTTCTGCTCTTGTCTCTTTATGGTCTATCCTTATCACAGAAGTCAGAGTGATGTTAAAACTGTCAGTTCTTGTTATTTTTGTGCTCAGAACTCTCCAAAGCCTTCTCATATCCTTCCAAATAAAATCCTAAATTCATAAAATGACCTACAAAACGAAATTCATGCTCTGGCTTCACCTGATACTATCTTCTCCTAGTTCACCCCACTCAGGCTATACTGGCCCCCATCTTGTTCCACAAAATAAGTCAGAGCTTTATACTTTAAGAACTTTGCATTTGCTGTTAACTCTACCAGATGATTTTATGCCTGAAATCTGCATGCTCACCTCCTTCAAGTCTGTTCAAATAGCATCTTTTTAATGAGACTGACAGGGACTTCCCAATTTAAAATTTAAACTCCTCTTCTCTCTCCTCATCCTCAGCATTTTCAGTCTCCCTGTACTTTCTCTATTATTTTCACCAAAGCACTTATCATCTTCGTTCTTATTATATAAAATATATGTTATATAAAATATATATATATTTATTGAATTTTTACATTTATCTCCATCCCTACCAGAATATAAACTCCATAATGTTTTGTACACGGATATATCCAAATATCTAGAATACTGACTGGCACTCAATAAGAATATGTTTAATAAAGGAATTAATTAATCATCAAGATCTACAACTTCATCTTCTTTGCCTTTGTTATTGTCATGATAATATCAACATTTGTTGTTTATGGTGAACATGCAGTGATTGTTCTATGTATCCTACCTTATCTTTTTTTAATATTCAAAACCAACTTTTGAGCTATTATGCTTATTTTAGAAATGAGGAAACAGACTTATTGGATATAGTAACTTTCTTTTTTTTTTTTTAAAGATTTTATTTATTTATTTGAGAGAGAGAGTGAGAGAGAGAGAACACATGAGAGGGGATAGGGTCAGAGGACGAAGCAGACCCCCGCCGAGTAGGGATCCCGATGCAGGACTCGATCCCGGGACTCCAGGATCATGACCTGAGCCGAAGGCAGTCGCTTAACCAACTGAGCCACCCAGGCACCCGGATATAGTAACTTTCTAACACTAGCAGCTAGTGGGGATGACAACATTTGATTTAATAAAATATGATTGAGGGGTTGTAACCTGAACCACTATGCTGTGATGCCTATTATTCACTTGTTGGAACTTGTGCGTGTATCAAATTATGAATATGGTTGACATAAGTTTAAGACATGGATCCACTCTCAGCATGCTACCCAAATCAAATGCTCAACCATACAAGATTGTAGGAAAGATACTAATCTAAGGAAAACTCAGTAAGGAAATGTCATGCCTTGAGATCCCTCATAGCTAGGCAGCTCCCTTGTTCCTCAAAGCTCAAGGGTCTTGTTCTGGTGAATATCTGAACAGGCCAGGCATTGTGCCAGGCCCTGGAAGAAACTGGTGAAATAAAGAACTCTCTCGCAGGCTAATGGGAAGAAAGGATTCTCCAAATACTTTGTGATCTGCACTCTACTAGAGGTGTGTTAGTGGTAGAATAAGAGCATCCTAAGTTTACCAGGAGGTGTGGAGAGGCATCTCAGGGATCTGGACTAGATGAGTAAATTATTTACACAATGTTGGTGGAGAGCCAGAGAGGGAATCCAATGAGGGGACATTGCATGGGCAAAAGCACAGAAGTGAGAAAGAGCTCATGTCTTCTTGGATGGATGTCTTTGGTTCTAGTTCAGGCAACACTGTATTTTTCTCTCTTTCCCTCCCTTACCTCTTTTCCTTCCTTTATTTCTCTCTTTTTTTCCTGTTAGTTAGGGAGTAAGGGGTTTGGGGGCTGGATCTGGATTGCCAGTGGGGAGAATTTATGAAAAAAATGGGAAAAATGAGTCAAATGCTTAATACTGGATTTCATCTACTACATAATTGTCCCAGCAGAGTTTTTTAACCTTATATCACATTAAACAATTATTCTTTTACCCTGTCACTGTTTCTGGTTAAATTTTTTGTGTCATCTATAAAATACATGTGTATTTAAGTGCTTTATTGGGAGATACTTAGTTTTGATTCATTTTCCTTATACTGTCTAATTATGTTTTAGGGTTATGTGGTACAAACAGTATGTGCCTGATAGATTAATATTTACTGATGTAAAATCATAAACTTGTCAGGCACTGGCAGGGAATCATTCATGATTTTTAAAAAATGTTTAATTTTCACATTTAATATATATTATGCAATATATAGTACTAATTTGGTAATCTACAGTAGCTAATTTGTCATTCATATCTTTTTATTCCTTAAGAAACTGAATAATTTTATTCTTCTCAATAAAAAAAAATTTGGAACTTTAAGAGACAGTTTCTATTTTTGATTTTCTGTAGTAAAGTCATTGTGGGGAAAACAAGACATCTTTAGCTGGTGTCTAAAATAAGGTGGTTGATAGTTTTAGTATGGAACTTGAGTAGTTTGGAAAATATAATTAAAAGCTTTATTTGTAAAGCACAATAAAAGTCTTAGATGAAAATTACAGTTTATATTAAATATTAAATATTCATGAGTATGTAAAATGTGTAGATTAAAATGTGGAAATTATTCTGAGCTAGTAAGGATCACTGTGTTGATAGTTCAGAACAACGATACATTTATCTTAAACCAATCTGATATGGAAGTAAATAATAGTTGTCTGCTTTGTTGTGACTTTTGATGAATATTAAGTGCTTTGATAATTGATTCTTATAGTGTATTTTATGCATGCTAAGATGCTGACTATATTTATGACACCCATATTTTCACTGAAGACTTAGCTGTGATGATGTGTGAAGATGAATTTGAGGAACAGATTTGAAAATCTGGCTTTGCTCATCTTTTATGATTTGCCTGATTTAGTGAAATGCATTTTTCCTAGTTGTTACCTTGTATTTTATTCTGGTTTCACATATAAAAGGTAGATTTGTACTCAGCTACAACAAAGACAGCATGAGTAAGTTTTTGAAGTTATAAGTCATATAATAGAACTGAAATTTTCATACAATGCCTAAATGTGAAAGAAAATAAAAGTCCTACAAAATTCCTTATTTTCTATAATGAATATCTTCTTATTCTTGAGGCTTTTTTTCCTCATATGAAGAAATGTTGATAGCATCATAAAAGAAACCTCAGTTCTCCTTTAGTTTAAAATAGTTTAATGTTTACAGAGTTACTCAGTTGTGGGGTATTTTTTTTTCCTTTTTTTTGGTGGTGGTGGCGGGGGGTGGGGCAGGGAGGGTGAGAATCTGTCCATGCTCATGAATTTTCTTCTTTCTCTCCTTGCCCAGATAACATCTGCATAGATAGAAAGGGAAGCTTAGGTGTTTTTGTAGTTTTGAGTTAGATTTTCTTTATTTTAGGTGTCTCACCATGATCTCATAGAATCAGTTACAGTGAAATTTTGCCTTCCAGGAAATTGGACATCATTACCTGGTGTCCACTGAAGTTGGCTATCTGATCTTCCACATACTGTTCTAGAACCCAGTGCCCATGAGTATAGACCTGGCCTTTGTCTGGAATCAAGAGTTCCCAAACTCTGGGATTCTCTTATCCTGAAGTCAGGCCTCTTGAAATTCACCAGCACTCATAGAACTTCTGTAAATCCTTTGGTGCCCATTGCCCTGAAGAGTTTAACTATGTATTTTATTCTGCTGTCGGCGTTGTGTCAGATCTGCCAGATCTGCTGAGCATGCTCTCATGTGTTTTCATCTAGACAACTTCTTCAGCCATTACCTTTTTGTATTATGGTGGTCACAGCACCTGATAAAACTGGGACTTCTCTGAGGGTGTTGAGGCTCTTGAGGACTATACAGAGGAAAGTGGGAAACTTCTCAAGATCAGTTTCTTGGGGTGCCTGGGTGGCTCAGTTGTTAAGCGTCTGCCTTCAGCTCAGGTCATGATCCCAGGGTCCTGGGATCGAGCCCTGCTTCGGGCTCCCTGCTCCGTGGGAAGCCTGCTTCTCCCTCTCCCACTCCCCCTGCTTGTGTTCCCTCTCTCGCTGTCTCTCTCTCTGTCAAAATGAATAAAGAAAATCTTAAAAAAAAAAAAAAAAGAAGAAGAAGAAGATCAGTTTCTTCAATCAGCCTGAATTTATTCAATCTACCTAAATCTGCTTGTATGTCAGTTACTTTATCTGGACTTTCTTCTGACTTCATGGTCTGTTATCTCAGGTTTGGTTCTTGACAGACATAAATTCTACTTTGGTTGATTCTAGAAAAGCTTTTCAGTAAAAGTTTTATGAGTTTTTTTTGTGTGCGTGTGTGCATAAAAATTTATTTCCTACAAGTTTTTAAGTTTTTTTTTAAATTCCAGTCAGTTAACATACAGTGTAATATTAGCTTCGGGTGTATGATTTAGTGATTCAACACTTACATACAACAGCTGGTGCTCATCACAAGTCCCTCCTTCAGGCGCCTGGGTGGCTCAGATAGTTAAGCGTCTGCTTTCGACTCAGGTCATGATCCTGGAGTCCCGGGATCGAGTCCCACGTCGGGCTCCCGGCTCAGCGGGGAGCCTGCTTCTCCCTCTGACCCTCTCCCCTCTCATGCTGTTTCTCTCTCGCTCGCTCTCTAAAAAATAAATAAAATCTTTAAAAAAAACAAAAAACAAAAAAAACAAGTCCCTCCTTCATCCCCATCACCTATTTAACTCATCCCTTCACACACCTCCCCTCTGGTAACCATCAGTTTGTTGTCTATAATTAAGAGTCTGTTTCTTGTTTTGCCCCTCTCTCCCTTTTATCCCCCCTATGCTTCTTTGTTTTGTTTCTTAAATTCCACATATGAGTGAAATCATATGGTATTTGTCTTTCTCTGACTGACTTATTGCACTTAACATAATACTCTGTAGCTCCATCCATATCCTTACAAATGGTCAGATTTCATTCTTTTTCATGACTAAGTAATATTCCATTTCATATACACACACACACACACACACATACCACATGTTCTTTATCCATTCATCAGTCGATGGACAGTTGGGCTGTTTCCATAATTTGGCTATTGTAGATAATACTGCTATAAACATCAGGGTGCATGTATCCCTTTGAATTGGTATTTTTGTGTACCTTGGGTAAATATTAATAGTGCAACTGCTGGATGGTAGGCTAGTTCTATTTTTAACTTTTTGAGGAAACTCCATACTGTTTTCCAGAGTGGCTACACCAGTTTGCATTCCCACCAACAGTTAGAATAAACAATCCTAAAATTTGTATGGAACTATAAAAGATCCCAATTAGTCAAAGCAATCTTTTTTTTTTTTTTTAAAGATTTTATTTATTTATTTGAGAGAGAGAGAATGAGAGAGAGCACATGAGAGGGGGGAGGGTCAGAGGGAGAAGCAGACTCCCTGCCAAGCAGGGAGCCTGATGTGGGACTCGATCCTGGGACTCCAGGATCATGACCTGAGCCGAAGGCAGTCGCTTAACCAACTGAGCCACCCAGGCGCCTCAAAGCAATCTTTAAAAAGAAAAGCAAAGTTGGAAGCATCACAATTCCAGACTTCAAGTTATATTATGAAGCTGTAGTGATCAAAACAGTGTGATACCAACACAAAAGCACACATAGATCAATGGAACAGAATAGAACCCAAATTATATGGTCAATTAATCTTTGACAAAGTAGGAAAGAATATCCAATGGAAAAAAGACAGTCTCGTCAACAAATAGGGTTGGGAAAACTGGACAGCAACATGCAAAAGAATGAAACTGGACCAGTTTCTTACACTGTACACAAAAATAAATTCAAAATTGATTAAAGACCTAAATGTAACACAGGAAACCATTAAAATCCTAGAAGAGAACACAGGCAGTAACCTCTTTGACCTTGGCTGTAATAACTTCTTACTAGATATGTCTCCTGAGTCAAGGGAAACAAAAGTAAACGTAAACTATTGGGACTTCGTCAAACTAAAAAGCTTCTTCATAGCGAAGGAAACAACAAAACTAAAAGGCAACCTAAAGAAAAGGAGAAGATGTTTGCAAGTGACATATCTGATAAAGGGTTAGTATTCCAAAATACATAAAGAACTTATGAAACTCAACACCCCAAAAATAAATAATCCAATTAAAAAATGGACAGAAGATATGAATAGATATTTTTCCAATGAATTCTTGACTTAAGTTTGAAACTTAAAGTTCAGTAATGAGTTGTTAGCCTTTGAGGTCCTTTATAGCCTTCTCTAATCCTGAGTCAAGGGAAACAAAAGTAAACGTAAACTATTGGGACTTCGTCAAACTAAAAAGCTTCTTCATAGCGAAGGAAACAACAAAACTAAAAGGCAACCTAAAGAAAAGGAGAAGATGTTTGCAAGTGACATATCTGATAAAGGGTTAGTATTCCAAAATACATAAAGAACTTATGAAACTCAACACCCCAAAAATAAATAATCCAATTAAAAAATGGACAGAAGATATGAATAGATATTTTTCCAATGAATTCTTGACTTAAGTTTGAAACTTAAAGTTCAGTAATGAGTTGTTAGCCTTTGAGGTCCTTTATAGCCTTCTCTAAAGAATTCCAAAAGAGGGGCGCCTGGGTGGCTCAGTTGGTTAAGCATCTGCCTTTGGCTCAGGTCATGATCCCAGGGTCCTGGGATAGAGCCCTGTGTCAGGCTCCCTGCTCAGCGGGGCGCCTGCTTCTCTCTGTCCCTCTGCTGCTCCCCCTGCTTGTTCTCTCTCTCTCTGTAAAATAAATAAATAAAATCTTAAAAAAAAAAAGAATTCCAAAAGAATGAAATTAACAAGAAAACAATTTAATTTCCAAGAAGAGAAAATGTAATGACAGTATTTCAAAACACAGCCCCCTTCATTATATTCATTTTTCAACTTGGTATAAAGCCCAGCAAGGGAGTGATAAATGAAAGACAAATATGGTGTTAGTATGCAAGGTCACTAGGATATGACAATGGCTAAAGCAAGGAAATTTGAATTTAGAAATGACTATAACTGAAGAGGATCTTCGCCATACCATAGATAAGCTCTAATTCATATTTCACACGTTTATCACTCTAGGAATATTTCTAATCAGGAGCAATTTTTGCACCCAATTTTATTCCCACCCTGAAAGCTTACAAGTTTTAAAAGCTCATAAGTAGTGGCAAATCACTATGGAAAGTCTTCAGCTGAGTATAATCTACCAGAATTTATTTGCTATAGATCTTGAGGTCTATTCAGTGGCACTTTTTTTAAAATAACCTGGGCCTAAATAATAGGGTAAAAAGAGTATTGAAGACATACAACATTTAAAGAATATATACATATTGTCTATACATAAATTTGATAGACCCTAGAATTATAAATGATCTTAGGAGAAAATTTATACAGTATCATTTTGTACTAAAATATTGCAGCCTTGTTTATAACAGTACCATATCTAAATACCTATAAGCATTTTGAACTTTTTTTTTTTAATTTTTTATTTATTTGCGAGAGAGAGAATGAGAGACAGAGAGCATGAGAGGGAGGAGGGTCAGAGGGAGAAGCAGACTCCCTGCCGAGCAGGGAGCCCGATGCAGGACTCGATCCCGGGACTCCAGGATCATGACCTGAGCCGAAGGCAGTCGCTTAACCAACTGAGCCACCCAGGCGCCCGCATTTTGAACTTTTTAACCAGTGCCCCTTTCATCATGGTTACACACTGCACTTTATTAATCTCTTTCTTCAGCCAAGTGACATTGGATATGAAACTGAACCTTACTCTGTTCAGAAAGTTAAGTACCCCTTCACAGCATTTCATACTAATGTTGTAATTTGAAGTTGGAATGTCAGCTAAATTTTGGCTAAAAACCAGATATATAAGAAACATACTCTTAAGTGACATTTGATAAATGGAGACAAATTCTTGGTTGAGATAAAAGGGCTTTTGCTTTCATTGGTGATAAGCTACTTTAGTTAATAGGTTGAGAGAAGGGGGCAAATAACTATTTAAAAACATTTCTAGCCACTCTGCTAAAGAGAAGGAGGTTAAGGTTGGGGATAAACAAACAATAGGTGTGGTTCTTGCTTCAGTAATTAAAATGAAGATCAAGATAGATTCCATCATAATATCAGGAACTTACTAATAATGGATACCTAAAATTCTGAAAATGGAATAACTATCCAAAAGAGGTATGCTTCTGGTACCTAGGTATTCATAGAGAAGCTAAATAACTTAATAAGTAAAAGAAATTCCTAACTGCATAGTATCTTATTTGTTTGTTTATTGATTTATTGCATTTTCCACCCAGTGTTCCTTTGGGTGCAATCAGTATACACATACATGTGAACAGATCAAGAACAGGGGATATTGATTATGAATGTTTGAAAAGCCTCACAAAATCCAACCATGGGAGGGAAAGACTACTTGACTTCATGAGAACTGGCAGGACTTTGGGAGTTAAGCTGCTCTGACAGTCTCTCAGGGACTACATGATTCTTATCTCATTCTCCTTTTTTATGTCTGTTCTCTCTTCCTTTCTCTAATGATTGGCTTAGTCATAAGTTTGCAGAAGCTTGCAAATATCGACCCCAGAACCTAAGGGTACATCATCTTCTAGCTGGAAAGTTTAAAGCTCACTAGTAACAATCTCTACATCTCTCACTGGATTGCATTAGCACATCTCTTAAAGTCAGACCACCAAAGTCATAAGTTTCTCTAAGCAAATGTCAGGGCTGCTTTTATTTCAACTTTTGATCGAATTAACTGTGGCCAAAGGTTGTAGTTGGAGGGACAGGATTGCATTAAAGACAGTGCCGACCTTTTAGGAAACTAAGCAGCTCAGTTATCAGAAAATGTGTCCATCTCCTTTTCTTTTCTTTCTTTTCTTTTCTTTCTTTTCTTTTCTTTTTTCTTTTTTCTTTCCTTTCCTTTCCTTTCCTTTCCTTTCCTTTCCTTTCCTTTCCTTTCCTTTCCTTTCCTTTCCTTTCCTTTCCTTTCCTTTCCTTTCCTCTCCTCTCCTCTCCTCTCCTCTCCTCTCCTCTCCTCTCCTCTCCTCTCCTCTCCTCTCCTTTTTTAAGATTTTATTTATTTGAGAGAGAGAGTGAGTGGGAGAGAGCACAGGAGCAGGGGCAGAGGAAGAAGGAGAAGTAGACTCCCCGCTGAGCAGGGAGCCCGGTCCGGGGCTCTGTCCCAGGACCCTGGCATCATGACCTGAGCCAAAGGCAAAACACTTAACCTACTGAGCCACCCAGGTGCCACCATTACATTTATTTTCTTGATTAATATCTACTTAGTGAATTCTTAGTTATTCCCAGAAGTGATTTCACAAACTTGAGAATTGATCTATGAATTTCTTTCTGATTTTCAAATTCCATTGTTACCAATTCTCTTATTATAACCCCTAAATTCAATCTTCTTGTCTATAGTCTCATTCCATTTCAGTGTACTCTCCTGTGTTGTTCCTTTTTGGGGAAAAAAAAGTCTTCAAAACCTCCCCAGTAGCATTAGGAAAAAGTTTTCCCTTTGCATAGCCTGGGAATATAGGCCTGCTTCCTTTCTATATCATATAATGCCATATCATCACATGCCAATGTCAGTCATCCTGACCACTTGCTGGTTGCCAGTTATTATTATCTTCTTCTTCATCATTAGTTTGTCTTTTTTTTTGTTCTGTAGTTTGATTAAAACTGATCCATTCATAGCCTAGAGAACTCTCCATTACTCAAAACTCTATCCAAACATTAATTAAGTCTTCTATGATCCTTTGATGTGGCATTTTGTTTCCCTTTTCTGAGACTTCATGGTACACTTTACTTACACTATCATCATATTTCTTCTCCAGTGTTGTTATTTAATTACCTGTCTCTTCTACTGAAGTAAGGTTTTCTGAAGGTATCTCTCACCTCTGAATATGCACTGCCTAGTCAAATTCCAGGTACATTGTAACTAATTAATCAGTAGGCATTTTTTAATGAATAAATACTATACTATTTATGCCAGTTTGATTTTCTGGCGTGGCTTCCATTCACTGGATATAAGAAAACTGGAAAACTTACCTTGAGAAAGGTGAATGATATGTTAGGAAAATAATCCAAGTTATTTCTTTGAAATTATTTTTGTATCTTTGACCAAAATAATTTATAACTTTTTGCACCTTATATTTCTCACCCATAAAATGAAGAGTAATAAATGATCTCTAATAAGTCCTCAACATTATAACACTAATATTATAGAAAAATATTGACATTTTAGTGTTAGTAACATCGGTTTTTTATCAGAAATATTCCTGTGGTACTACTGGGTATTTACCCCAAAGATACAAATGTAGGGATCTGAAGGGGTACGTGCACCCTGATGTTTATAGCAGCAATGTCCACAATAGCCAAACTGTGGAAAGAGCCAAGATGTCCATTGACAGATGAATGGATAAAGAAGATGTGGTATATATACACAATGAAATATTATGCAGCCATCAAAAAGAATGAAATCTTGCCATTTGCAATGACGTGGATGGAACTGGAGGGTATTATGCTGAGCGAAATAAGTCAATCAGAGAAAGACATGTATCATATGATCTCACTGATATGAGGAATTCTTAATCTCAGGACACAAACTGAGGGTTGCTGGAGTGGTGGAGGGTGGGAGGGATGGGGTGGCTGGGTGATAGACATTGGGGAGGGTATGTGCTATGGTGAGCGCTGTGAATTGTGCCAAGACTGTTGAATCACAGATCTGTACCTCTGAATCAAATAATACATTATATGTTTAAAAAAAAAAAAAGATAGCAGGAGGGGAAGAATGAAGGCGGGGGAATCGGAGGGGGAGACGAACCATGAGAGACTATGGATTCTGAGAAACAAACTGAGGGTTCTAGAGGGGAGGGGTTTGGGGGGACTGGTTAGCCTGGTGATGGGTATTCAAGAGGGCACGTATTGAATGGAGCATAGGGTGTTATACACAAACAATGAATCATGGAACACTACATCAAAAACTAATGATGTAATGTATGGTGATTAACATAACATAATAAAATAAAAAATCTTAAAAAAAATATTCCTGTGGTAAATCAAAATTATATGTTGATAGTTATGCTCTAGGCTTACCACGAAATTGATATAAATGAATTTGAAGTATATTAATATAAAACATGGAACCAGATACACAGGTAGAAGTTTCCAGATGTGTTTCTCCTGCCCTGACATCCACAGAGCCCTACCATGTACATCCAGCTGCCTACGTCACATCTTCATTGGGACGTCTCATAGATACCTCAGACATCCTCAAAAGCGACGTCTTGATTTTCCACCTTCAAAACTGGTTTCTCTTTAGGCTCAATAAATAACACCACCATCTTTTCAGATTCTCAACCCGAAATTCTAGGATTCATTTTTAATCTCTTCCTTTTTCTTCTATGTCTCCCATCCACCAATTCCCAATGGAAATCAGCAAATTCTACCAGCTTTACCTGATTTCATGCATCCAAACATCCTAATTTACTTTCAATGTAAAGCACTATCAACTCTTAACTGAAATATAACATAGTCTTAACTGGCCCCTGTGCTTCCATTTTTGTCTCCCTACCATAGCAACCAAAGCGATCACTGAAAAATGCATATCCAATCTCATGCCTTCACAGTTAAAACTTTCCAGTGCCCCGCAGTGTAGGATTTTGGAGGGAAAAAAAACCCTTCAAATCCTCACTCTGGCCTTTATAGCCTGAAGTGTTACACTCAAGACTGCCTAGGTGCTCTGACCCCAGATATTTGAATTATTTTATTTTATTTTATATATTTATTATAGTTTAGTATATATTATGTGCATTCATATGTTTATTTACTTATTTATTTTTGCTCTCCATTTCCACTCTTTACATACAACCATGAGGTCTATTTTAATACATAGAAAATATTTATTTGATGATGACTGTGGTTTTCAGAATTAATATTCAGTGGTTTAAAGTTATAAGTCCTAAACTTAATTTTCTCATTTATAAATGAGAAATCATACTTTTCTACTCATAATTTTAGCAAGTCTTAACATTTATAAGGCTTTTGTTAAATCTATACTTTGCCATTTATAAACTTAATATCTTTTTCTGTGTTTTGGTCTGCATCATATAGTTAATAAATTTGATTTTCCTTTTAATGGCTTAAATGGTTTGACAGATAACATCATTTTAAATTGCTTAAATTACTCTCAAACCTTAATAAAAAAATATATTCAAGACTAATTTCCCTTAAATATTTCAATACTGCAAACTTAATATGATTTTTATTTAAAATCAGAGTTCTAAATCAAATAACACAAAACAAGAAATAGCCTTGCTCACCAGTGTATTCTTAGTGTTTAGAACAGAAATATAAAGCTTATATTCTCCTTGGAGGTTATTCTCATGGTGGACTATTGGATTGGGTTTTAATTCTCCCATCTGACTTTCTCCCATCTTTTTTTTCTCCCTTCCCTGCAAACTTTTGTTTTGTTTTTTTAATGTAATACTCATGATTCTAGAATTATGCAGTATTAAATACAAAGGTTAATAGTATATTGAAACAGCAGAAAAATATTAAGTCAAAAAATGTGATATTGCCTCATCACTTGATGCTGGAAAGGTAAATGAAATATTAGCATTAGGCTCAGATATCTTTTTTGATTGGCTAGAGAAATTTATAATTACCTCATTTTTATATATTGGACTTAAATTTTTATTTAATATGGCAAAGTGTTTACTTTGGTGGTATTTCTTAGTTTAATGTGACCCATTAAAATAAAAATGATTCTCGTTTTGGCTGTCAGTTTGATATTTTCCTCTTCTGACACATTGACTTTGATAATCCATTCCTTTCTTAGTTCCAGGTGAGCTCTTCTTAACATTGAGAAGAAAGTAAGTTTCATTAACGAGATATAAATTAGGATATTTGATTTTTTGCATTTCTTCTTCTAAAATTGGAACTCTAGCTGCAGTATTTTAATTTTAGAAAAATGATCCAAAGTTAGAATATAATACATTTTACTGGTACTGAAAAATATCACAGTGTCTCTTTCATAGTTACTATTATAAAATAAATATTTTCATACTCATTGGTTTACTTAAATTGTAGAGTGTACAATGACTTTTAAACATGAAATATAATTTTCTGTTGTTCATGCTGTTGTGTGGGTGAGCACTGTAGTCCCACGATTTTGAGAAAAATAAAGCTTGGCTTTAGCATATTTCCTCTGCTGCTGATTATAGAGGTAATTATTCTGATGTTGCTGTGGAAATACTTTTAATAACACTTTTTGTAGATTGTGTTGCCGGTGTAATATTTCTGTTTATTTACTTATTTACAAATTGGTGAACTTAAATTACATTTTGTAGGCAGAAACAATTATAAGGCACTATAGCTTAAAGCTGAAGACATAAGTACTCTGTAATTTTAATGGAATGCAAATTCCTTCCCATTGTCAGGAACTTCTTTTAATTCACCTCATAACTAGAAGTTTGCCTACTTCTACTTAAAATCAGCTTTTTTCAAAACAAATGCTCCCTCTAGAACATATGAAATATGTATGGATATTTTCTTCAGTAGAAAGCTGTTGCTTTATATCTAATTACGTTCTAGAAGGTGGAGTCCTGTGCATTTTACCTACTTCTTGGTGAATCTCTGAATTCCTATTACCTATGTCACTCTCTAGTTCTTGATGTCTTTTAATCAAACTGTCTGCTTTAAGACTGTACCCTGACAGCCTCTGTCTACTGATGGCGGCTGCCCTAATTTTTGCTCACTGGATAAATGGTGCTCTGTCATTCAACAAAAATTATTGAGTATCTACTAAGGGCCAGGCACTATTCTAGGAACTAGGATACAGAAGTGAATAAAATAAAGACCCTCCTTTGTGGAACTTGCATTCTAATGGGAGTGAATGGTGATTAATATAATATAATATAATAATATAATATAATATAATTATATATATCAGATGAACACTAAGCACTAAAGAGAAAAGTAAAGCATGGGGACACTGGAAGTATTAGGGAAGGTTTATCTGAGATTATATCTGGACAACAGCTCAAAGAAGGTGAGAAAGGGACTATGCAGATATTTGAGAGGGGCTGGGAAGGGTCATTGTGAACCTTTTCAAGATGCGTTAGGAGAGGTTGAGAGAGAATAGAAAGAGTGGAAGCAAATACCATGAGTAGAGACAAGTTTTTCAAAGAGTCTTATTCTAAAAAGAAGCAGAAAAAAATGGGATGGTAGCATGTAGGAGATGAGAGGATTAATGATATACTTTCCGGATGGTTGAAATTGCATGTTTGTGTGTTGATGGAAATGGTCCAGTGGAAAGAGAAAAGAAAAACTCCATCAGATGCCCAAATGTAGTTTCTTGGTCTGTTTTCTTAGTTTACCCATATAGTGCTGACATCTATTAAAATAAGATTGATTAGCCCAATTCCTACAGGCAAAGAAAATGTTATGGTTCAAAAAAATACATCAAGACACAAGCATCTTGATCATATAATTGGCAAGGATTTTTCAAAATTAATCCTTCTTGTCATCACTATTTTATAGAATTAACTGAATTTCCCACCAGTTGTGCTATTATGTCATAGCCTTAGTTCTTCTGATCAAAATCTAATTTAAATTCTCATAGAGAGAATTTAAACCATTTATTTTATTTTATTTTATTTTAACCATTTTTTATTGGTTATAAAAATAAAAAATAAAAAAATAAAATAACCTTTATTTTAACCATTAGGTCACACTCCCATCTAGAAGCATAAGTACCATTCTGTTATGGGAATTCCAAAATATGATAAATATATCTATCAGTTAAAACAAATCATATGTAGACTAGATCAGAACCATCAAGGTATAAGTAGTTAAATATCATTAAGAAATCAAGTGTGTTAAATATTTTAAAATATCTGATATTTGTTATTTTTATCTTTGTAACTCAATATTAAGAAATGTATTATTTTTGGTTTACATTATCATATGAGGAAAGTATTAACAAAATGTCACAATTATCAATTCAGTTACTTAATAATTTTTTATAAACAAACAACTAATTGAATGATTAATGTTTATTTTATACTAAATCCTAATAGTTCCTTGAGAATGTAGCTTTAGAAACTATCAGTTCAAATTTTATGTTAAAGCAACAGAAGCCCAACTAAAACTGGTTTTAAACTATGGCGTGATTTACTGGTAACTGAAAATCCCCAAATAAGGCAGGATTCAGCACTTGGTGGTACAATACTTTAACTAGTGTCATCAAGAACACAATTTCTTTTGTTTCTCTGTTCTGCCCTCCAGAGATATTTTCTCCATCATCAGATAGGTAAAACACAGCCACAAAATTGGCTTCCATTAGCAACCAGGGTCACATACCTCCTTATTCACATCTAGGAGGAGACAGAACACTTTATGATTCCAGAATTCCAAGTAAAATATTCAGAGTGTACGTCACTAGGACAGTGTCTGAGGACAAGAAAATAAAAATGCTGACTATCTCAAATCAAAAAGATTCTCTGAAGTTAGGAGATTAATTGGCTTTTTTCAGACTGCCTGGGATACATGTAGGAGGTGTAAATAATTGTTCTAAAATCTTGATACTTAGGATAAAAGGAGCCAGCAATACCACTACTGACCTAGATGTTTATAATAATTTCCTGATATTTTTACTTTATTTCTTTTATCAATGATTGGATTTCTTAGACAAGAGTAGAGGGAAATGTATGGGAGTTTTATTGTGTAAGTATATTAATCAAACCAACAAAAATATTTACTGATTCACTGAATTTTACAGATTAGAGGTGGTTCCTGCCTTCAAGGAACTCAGAGTCTCACAGGAAAAAAAGATGTGAATGAGCCAGAGATATAGCATGTTAAGTGTTGTAACTGAGTTAATACACACTGCTGGGAGAACATACATAAAATATCTGTATTACTTTTTTAGTGCTGAATAATAAATTACCACAAGTATAGCATTTTAAAATAATACACATTTATTATATCACAGTCATCCTGGTTTTGGAATCTGGGCATGATTTAGCTGGGTTTTCTGCTCATTCTCACAAGCCCATAATTAAGGCTTCAATCACTCAGATCTCAGTACTCATTTGGGGCCTGGGGTACTCTTTCAAGCTCATAGGTTGGCAGAATTCAGGCCCTCATGACTGCAGTGAGGAGGCCCTCAACTCTTAGAGACCAGCTAGCTACATTCCCCTTCAAGGTCAACAGAAGAGTCTTTCATCTCAACGGGGGCCCGTCCCTCTTTTAAGACTTTCCACCTGAAAAGACCAACCCCACCCAAAATAATAATACTTTTGATTAACTCAAAATCAGTGAATTTGGAACATTAATTACATATGCAAAATCTCTTTAACTTTGCCATAATCTGTTGACTAGGAGCAAGTCACAGGTCCTGTCTGCACTCAAGAGAAGGGATATATATGGGTGCCTGAGTGGCTCAGTGGGTTAAGTGTTTGACTCTTGATTTCTACTTGGGTCATGATCCTGGGATCCTGGGATCAAGCGGGTGTTGGGCTCCCTGCTTAGCGGGGAGTCTATACTTCTCCCTCTCCTTCTATCCCCCACCCCATTCATGCTCTCTCTCATTTGCTCTCAAATAAATAAATAAAATATTTAAAAATAAAAAAAAGAAAAGGGATGTATAGAAAATGAACAACAGAGGGAAAAAAAATCAGTGTCATGACCCTGGCCCTAGGGTCCATTCACCATAGGAGCCAAGTATAATCTATTTAAAGGAGCGGAGGCTTAAGGAAGACTTCCAACAATGGGTAACAATGGGTAAAATGTGAGTTTGGTTATGGAAAATAAGACATTTTTATTTTTATTTATTTATTTTATTTTTTTAGGATTTATTTATTTATTAGAGAGAGAGAGAAGCACACAAAGCACAGAGAGAGAGGGAGAGATAGTCTTAAGCAGACTCTGCTAAGCATGGAACCCAAGGCAGTGCTTGATCTCACAACCCTGAGATCACAACCTGAGCTGAAATCAAGAGAAAGATGCTTAACCAACTAGGACACCCAGTTGCCCCAAGATGTTTTTAGATAAGAGAGGAAAGGGCATGTAGGTACTGAACTGAAATGAGCAGAAGTGTATATGGAGTTCTAAAGTGATTAAATGTGGAATAGAGAAATAGGTCCAATATTCAACCAAAACGTTTATAAGAAAAAAATGGCTTTAGCTTTGACTATGTATGGCCATATCATAATATGTCATAAAGAGTTTAGAATTTCCTCTGTAGACAGTGGAGAATGATCACAGGCATTTTCACTTTTGTCTATGCATCCACCCATTCATTCATCCATCAATATTTACAAAAGGTACTTTGTGCAAAGCACCTCTTAGATGATAAGGATATGCAGGTAAATGTTATGCTTTCCCTGCCACCAAGAACTTACAGTCTAGTGAGTAATGAGTCAAATTCATTTAGCAACTTGTATAAATGTGACTATGAGACAAGAATAAATCTGTAACTTACTTGGTTCAGTCCCAGAGAGACTTTGCCATCCAAAGAACCCAGTTCAGCAACCAAAATTATTTCAAAATAATTCAGTTCCTTTACTTAATGTTTCTTGAAACTGGGAAGGGAACACAAAGTTGGCAATAATATTTTCTAACCTTTCCCCTTTTTTCCCCATCCACTGTCCTCAAACTAGAAGCAACATGTTAAAGACCATACAACCTCCATCTGCCTGGGTTCTGAAGTGAGTGGGTGGAGCCAAGTTTCCCAGGCCACTGATTAGAAAAACTTCTATTGAGATGGAAGGGTTTCTCTGTTGCAGAAGTGAAGATCACCTTAACTAATAAGAGGTATTGTATCCATGGATAAGAGCCTGGTAGAGCAATGCATTCCAAATAAAGCTCCATTTCAGTCAAAACAGGCAAATGGGAAAGCATTCTATGAAGAATGCAAGTAAATAAGAGAATGATTTATTATGGAAAGGGCTTCTGAGGAAAAATTTGGATAGGAGGGAAACAAAGTGGAGTGAAATGAAGAAGTGATGTAACTTTTATAAAGGTAAGTCTTGCACAATAGGTAGGGTGAATTATAGTACTGAACCAGCAGGAGTCTGTGGGCAAAAAGCTTGTGTAACTTCTTATTCAGAAATAGTTCTAAAGAGATGTAGTACTGATTGATTCAAATTTTTCTATGTCTAAAGCATTCTGTATAAGAATTTTGAAAACATTTTTTCATAGAGCCAATCTTTAGATAGATATAATACTCTCTTTTAATGTATCATATCTTTCTGAACCCGGAAGACATGTAGAGTTACATTAAATTTTGCAAATATATATATATACCACACTAGATGGGCAACGTGTATTTCTAAAAAGAGGGTATTTATGTACATATGAGAGTACTTACTCATTCCCTGGGAAGGTGTAGGCAGTGGAACCAAGAGAAAAATAGAGCCTGCAACAAATTATTTCGAAGCAATTAAATAGCTAGCTTTAAATATCTTAAATAATGAGTGCTTTCAGTCCAGTTCACATTTCTTATATTTTTTTCTTCTTTTAAATCTACAGATTTAATATTTTCAAAAAGCTATTATGGAACAAATAGGTGAGAATAGCTATTTTAAATATTTTTCCTTTATTCTTCCTAATTTCTTCTCTTAGATAAGTGTATTATCTGATTATGCTTGGTTGGAATAAGAACAGTTGCAAATGTCGATCCTTCCTCTTGTCTTTACATAACAATCTACGATGTAAATTTGATAATATAGAATCAAGCAGTCTGGATATAATTTAACATCTTCATAATATAATAACATAGATTATATATAAAAATGTACAGTGATTTTAACAAAGTCTATTAACATTTCAAAATCTCTCAATTTGGATGACCTACTGCTATTCAAAATTATACTTCAATTAAGAAAATAGTTTTATTACACACTCACTGCATATATAGACCACACTTACTATTGTGGCTCATAAATTGCAGGTGCTTGCAAGTACTGGCTCTTATCCAAAGAATTAGTGATTAGTAAAGATCAAAATAAACCTCCATCCACTCAATTCTATGATTAATATTTCAAATTACCACTCACCAGAGTTACTGTATAAGCAGCATTTATTAGTGGCTGTTATCTAGGGCATGCAGAAGGCTGGAAACTCACTTTGATCTTTTGTTAGTGATCATTAGACCACACTTTCTTTCATGTGACTCCTGAAATTTCTAAGTGTCAGGAACACATTGTTTTCCGTTACCGCTAATCATTTATTTACAGTCTAGTAATTCTTTTTTTTTTTTTGAGTATTTGTTTTGTTTTGTTTTAAAGATTTTTATTTATTTATTTATTTGAGAGAGAGAATGAGATAGAGAGAGAGCATGAGAGGGGGGAGGGTCAGAGGGAGAAGCAGACTCCCTGCTGAGCAGGGAGCCCGATGCGGGACTCGATCCAGGGACTCCAGGATCATGACCTGAGCTGAAGGCAGTCGCTTAACCAACTGAGCCACCCAGGCGCCCTACAGTCTAGTAATTCTTTTATGAATATTTAGCACCACTCCTTTTTTTAATGTACTGTAATTTTTGGATTTATGTGATTCTCTAACATTATATACAAAATTGGGTAGCCTATAAAAAGAAGTTTCTTTTACAATACGTTGATAATTTGGCACTCCTCCACCTTCCCTCCCTCCCCGAAAATGGCTTCTCATCACACTTCCAGTAGAATCCAGTCTCCCTCCTTGGCTGCCAGGCACTGCATGGTATCAACCCTGCCTACCTACTCTCTCTCTTCTCTTAACACACTTACTGTCACCCACTCTGTTCCCAGCACACTGGCTCTTAGAATATACACTGCTTTTCCCACCAGTGGAAAGTTGTGTGGATGCTCTCAGGAAAGACAGTCACCACTTCTGACCCCCTCCCTCACAGCTGTTCTCTTGACTGACTGCTTTCTAGCCTTCAGATCTCAGTTCATTTGTGTGTTTTGTTACGTGTTATTCAGTCAAAACTGTCAAAGTGGCTGGCACAGAGTAGATGACCAAAAAAGGGGAAGGAAGGAAAGAAAGGAAAAAGGGAAGGAAATAACAATTGTCTTTTGCATTGTTTCTTGCATACTGTTTGTAGTTACAAATACCTAAACACAGATAATTCCATTTGAAAACTGATTCATTACGAGTATTATTATGATAAGCTCTACATCGCATTTGTGTGATATGCTTCTACCTCTTAAACTGTGTAGATTTTAGGAGCATGTTAATTAACGCAAGGACTTGAAACATTTCTTGAAGTATACTATTTCATGCAATTTGACATACTGTAGATATTTGGATGGTTCATTATAGTAATGAAAACAACATTGCTGTAAACAATCAAAGTAACATGCATGTAAGTTTATGGATATAGGCTCTCCTATTGCAAGCTTATGTAATATGGGTCTCTATAATTAGCTAATCAATTTAACAGTTTTTACTAATTTAATTTTCTTCTCCATTTCCTATTAATAGATTGTCATGGTTGATTTACCTGATGTAATTAATAACTTGGGAGCTGCTGAAAGGCATTGTTAAAGTGAATCTTTAAATATTTTCAAGCTATTTAATTTCCTTCCTTAAAAGCGGATTGAAGAGTAGAATCAATTAGAAGAGAATAAGAATTTCAGTACAATATTAATATAACTTATAGTTATTTTAATTGACCAATTTAAGAATTCATTCAATAAGTTATCTCATATATTTTTAATCTTTGAAAATTGTATTGTTGCTTTATTTCAAGTAATTATCATGAAGAAGCTGGGAAATTTTATAAGAGGAAATAGAAAAGGAAAATTTTCAAAGATATATATTCAAATTTCACAATATATAGCAAAAATATTGCCTTTGTATTTTTGTATGTCATTGACTTTATAATAGACTTTTCCACTTACCTTTAATGGATAGACCAAATAAAATTTTAAGGGTTTGCTTCATCTTAGAATTTCAATTCTGTATAACTCACTTATTCAAGAAAATATTTGAACATGTATAGTGTTCTAGTTAAATTAAGGAATTATTACTAGATAATTATGTTGTTGATTTACTTGGTAAATATTTATTGAGTTCTTACATTGTCTTACATTCTGAGGCAACAGCAGTAAAGAACAGAGTCTATGACCTCATGGAAATTATACCTGAATAGGAAAAGAGGCAGATGGATAGATAGATAGATAAATAGATAGATAGATAGATAGATAGATAGATAGATAGATAGATAGATAGATAGATAGATAGATGTCACAGAAAACTATAAGGCAGGAAAAGTGGTTTAGAGAATGTTAGGGAAGAGAAGGAGATGATTGAAAAGGTGACAGTGTACAAGATTTTAATGATGATTATAATGATGAGTTGTGGTATTAAGACGGGCAGCTAAGCATGTGAGGGCATCAGAAAGTATAAAGAGATGATATGCATTCACTTTGAAAAAAAAAAAGAGATGATATGCAGTGAGCATGCTCTTTCTAGCCTTGAAGAATTGCTGAGTTTTGGGTATGTGAGACAGTAGAAGATGGTTTATATAAAATGAGATGTTTATAATTGAAATTATGGGAATTTGGGTATAGTTATTGTTATTAGTGGGACAGAGCATAACCTTGAAAGAAGGTGGCTGAGATATGATTGAGGATTGAATCATTGAAAAAAAAGAAGGTCAAGATTCTTCTCCGTAGATATTGAACCATTGGGAATTCTGACTGGAAAAAACAAAGTGGCAGTGAGCTAGGTGTTAAAATCTTTAAGAAATGAGTAATTAAATATAATTAAATTACATGTAAAAATTACTTCAAAAAAGAAAGGTAGCAGGCAGTGTAATCTGAGAGTTTGGGCTTCAAAACAAGGAGTTTTCAGGAAGCAAGTAGTCTGGAAGAGGCAATGAAGAGTAAGAACTCCTATGCTAGGCATTTCATTGGGCATCTAAGGTGCTTCCATAGCAAACCAATGTTGCTAGTTTATCTGGTGGCTATGGTGAATTGGTGCTCAACACCATCCCACCCTTGTTCCAATGGGGCTTGATGAATAGCAGAACATGGCAAACTACAAGTTCCATTTTCAAGATTCTCTTGCAGTCAGAGCTTCAGATGTGATATAGGTTTAATCTCATGCCCTCTCAGAAAGCTCTTGTTCTGTAATTTCTGCTCCATTGGCTGACAAGCACACTAGAGAGGCACGTGCGGCTTCTGATGCAGAATCAGCAGCAGTGTCAGGATCTTGTCAGGTGCTCTGTGGGTGCTGAGCGGCAGGGCATGTGGCACATCTCACTGGTGCAGGTTGTAGCAGATATGCTGTGGTTCTGGAGCAGCTACTGCTTTTGTTGTTTTTTCTGCTCGCTGCAGTGGTGCCAGAGACTTCCTGACTGGGGGAAGAGATAGCAATTCCCCTGGATCCTGGTTCTGTGGGATGTCTTTAAGATTGGTTAGTAATGTTTAACCTAAAGTCTATTTCTTCAGCCCTCCCAGTGAGTCAGTCATTTACTATGCTGTGACAAATCCCCCCACAACTAAAGTGGCTTCTCATCTCTCTAATAGAGCCTTGAGCAATACAGAACAGTTAGTCAGAGAGAGCTACATAGAATTCCATATGGTAGACATACAGGGAGGAGTTAAGGAAAAATGTTACATTAATGACTTCATGTAGCTTCCTCTTTTGATCATGAAGCCTTCCTTTTGGCTCTGTAGAATGTAAGGGCTATTTATTCAACATGTTTTCATGTAGGTTTGATAGAATTTCATGTCTGGCATTATCATTATTTTTCATTAATTATCTAGTTATCTATGGTTCTTTACTAAGCCAGTATGACAAATGATCTACCTAGCCCAGGTGCATGTCTTTTCATAATTAACCTTCTAAAATAGTTCAAAAGCATGAACACATTTGTATAAAATACAGTAAAACAACTTCACTAGTTTACTGAGATTGCTGTAACAAAGTGGCTTACAGTAAACTGAGTGGCTTAAACAACAGAAATTTATTGTCTCACAGTTCTGAATGCTCAAAATCTGAAATCAAGCCATTGGCAGGGTTAATTCCTTCTGAGAGCTGCTAGGTAGAATTTGTTCCATACCTCTCACCTAGCTGGTGTTGCCTTGTGGATCCTTGGCTTGTAGATGGTGTTCTTTATGTGTCTTCACGTGGTCTTCCCTCTGTAAGTGTCTGTCTCTGTGTCCAAATTTCCTTGATTTATAAGGAGACAATCATATTGAATTAGGACCCAACCAGATGACCTCATATTAATGTGGACATCAAAGATCTTATTTCCAAATAAGGTCACATTCACAGGTACTGGGGGTTAGGACTTTAACACCTTTGTGAGAAAGCACAATTTAACCCATAATAACAACCAAATAAAAATATAAATGTCTGGTATGTGTAAGGTAAGGTAAGTGTATAGTAGAGTTGATAAATGGAGACTGGAAGATTGTGTAACTAATCTACTAACTTAATCTCACAAGAAATGGACACGTATCAGGATATATCCTCATTTTGCTAATAAGTAGACTGTGTCTCTGGGTATTTGCATAATTTGGCCAAGTTTAAATAAGCATAAAGGCAGCTTTTGAACTCTGAAATTGTAGAACTGATCTATTTGAAACACATTCAATACATTTTTCCACTCTTCTACGCTGTTTTCCCAAAATAGAAAAGCTACGTAAGAATTAAAATCTAGAAAGCATCTTTTTCTTGATACTCATAATCTTATGGAAAAATATAATATTGTAAGAACTGTTTCAACCATGAGGAACAGAAAATGTGTGTGCTGGGAATTTAAGCTCCTTCCAGGTGTGTGGTGCTGATATGGTGGAAACTTTGGTGAGACTTTTGGTAAGAGATGATGAGGACTATGGGAAAGGAGAGAGGGAATGAGATCCCAGAAATATATCTGGGATAGAATTTGTAAGTTTTGATGATTTAGTAGATGTGTAGTAATGAGAAAAAGGGGAGTTTAGAATGACTCCCAGATTTCTGTTTTGAAAGAAGGACGTCAGGCAGAAAAGCATCCATGTGTATATAGAACCATATTAAAGAGAAGATACAGGGAAAGTAAATTTTGAGGGCATGGGATTGGAGGTGACTTTGAAACATCCAGATGATGGGCACTAAGAAGTTTGAATATAAGAATCTGAGTTGATGGAAAAAGCCAATGATAGTCTTTAGAATCCAGGACTGAATATCAAAGTAAACGTGAAAGAGTAGTCAAATTGAAACATGAGTCAGAAATCAGAGAAATGGATAATGAAATCGAAATAATTGTGACATGATATTTGGAATTTTTTGCAATATATATTTTTATTTGTTTAATTATGTAAGCACAGTATGTTGATGAATATCAATATTATGCATTTGGGTTTGTGTATTATTTGTATTAATCAGAATATGATTATATACATACTGATTAATCCTCAAGATTTTTGAGAAACAGTGGGTTTTATCCTAAGTGCAAGGTTCCTTTTAATATACTTTTTGCCAACCATTCAGAACATCAAGCTAATAGGAAAGAGAGGGGGAGCCTTATTGTAGGTTCCATCACTGTTGAGTTAGCATCATCTGCTGTTTTTTAGGTGCCAAATATTGTTGATTACAAATAAAGTATAATTTTAATTGTCAGCTCATTTTAATAGTGATTTTAAAATACTTAAGTGTAAACAAGTATTGCAGAATTCATGAGATGTCAGTAATAGGAGCATGTTATATTTTCTCTCTCATTAAATTCATTTTAGTTTTCCCATACATGATCTTACAGATTAAAGCAAATAGCAGGGAAAAACTCTGAAGGAATGCAAAAAAAAAAAAAGTGCATAAGAAGAAAGGCACTAAGCATCTACAAGTGATTCTTCTTTAAAATAAAAGCGTGACAGCTTAAATAGTGAAATGTCATAGAATAATGAATGAGTTAATTTATTTCTACAATCTGTTATAAAGGAAAAGACTGGATTGAAGCAAAGAAAAAGGCTAAATCATGTAGTGTATTTACTTTGAGAAATAGAAATCAAATTTATTATTGTATATAAGTAATTATTTTGAATGTCCAGTTTTGTCATAAATGTGTCATTTAGTTGTTCAGAATACTATGGTACCTCCCTAAGTCTTTTTTTTTTCCTGCATTTTTTTATTGACGTATGGTTAGCCTACATTATTATGTTGCTTTTAGTTGTACAATATAATGATTCCACAATTATGTACATTATAAAATACCACAGTAAGGGCGCCTGGGTGGCTCAGTTGGTTAAGCGGCTGCCTTCGGCTCAGGTCATGATCCTGGAGTCCCGGGATCGAGTCCCGCATCGGGCTCCCTGCTCGGCGGGGAGTCTGCTTCTCCCTCTGACCCTCCCCTCTCTCATGTGCTCTCTCTCTCTCATTCTCTCTGTCTCAAATAAATAAATAAAATCTTTAAAATAAAATAAAATAAAATACCACAGTAAGTATAGTTACCCTTTGTCACCATACGGTGTTATTATAGTATTATTGATTATATTCCCTATGCTGTACTTTTCAATTTTGTTATTATTTTTTTAATTTAAATTCAATTAATTAACATATAGTGTATTATTAGTTTCAGAGGTAGAGTTCAGTGATTCATCAGTCTTATATAATATCCACTGCTCATTACATTACCCAGTTACCCCATCCCCTCACCCGCCTCCCCTTCTGCAATCCTCAATTTGTTTCCTATGGTTAAAAATCTCTTATGGTTTGTCTCCCTCTCTGGTTTCGTCTTGTTTAAAGTAAAATAATATAAATCTTTTTTTTTTAAAGATTTTATTTATTTATTTGAGAGAGAGAAATTGAGAGGTAGAGAGCACGAGAGGGAAGAGGGTCAGAGGGAGAAGCAGACTCCCTGCCGAGCAGGGAGCCCAATGCGGGACTCGATCCCGGGACTCCAGGATCATGACCTGAGCCGAAGGCAGTCACTTAACCAACTGAGCCGCCCAGGTGCCCTAAATCTTTTTTTTAATTGAACAGTCTCAATGGAGTATTTCCTTATATGTGTATTAAATTATAAGAGAATGCATAACTCCAAAAAGATCCTAACTTTGAGTAGTGGAAGATACTCTTTTAAAAATTTATTTCTAAAAGTGTTAAAATAAAATATGTATATCTTTTGATGAGTGTATAGTATTCCACCGTGTGAATGTATAATAATGTATGTCCTCATACATAGTTTAATGGGCATCAAGTTGTTGCTGGTTTTTTGCTGACACAAAACGCGGTATAGTGAACATACATTTATGTACGCTTTAAGTAATTTTGATAATGTGGTAGGATAAATTCTTAGAAGCAGGATTAGGTTACGGAGTACCTGCATTTTTTATTTTAATAAATATGAGTAAGTTACTTTCCAAAGATATATATGACTTTATATTTCCCTAGTTGAATGTGTGCCTACTCTGCCTGTCACCTTATAATGACATCTGTAACATTTATGACCTTATATTTGACATCTATGACACTATAAGGAAACACTAGCTTCCTTTTATAAATGAGGAAGGTGTATTTCTAGGCAAGTGAGATATTTCTCTCTATGTTTATTGACCTTTTGTGTCACTTGGTAGTCCCTCTTTTCTGCCTTTTATTCAGCTTTACAAAAGAAATTTGGCTTAGTTTTTAAAAATTTCTTTGTAAATTTTTATTGGTTTCAGTTTAATCTACCCAAGCCTTATTTTTCATTGGTAGACACTGACACTGTTTGTCAGTAACTATACACTGGACTTTATGTGTCTACCTAAATATCAGTAGCGTGACTCACATATTCCAACAAGAAATAAACCATACCACTGACTTTTTGTTTCCTGTATTCTCTTTTTTTCCCCCAAGTCTCTACTTTGAAGACATTAAGGACTAAGGTAAACATAGTATCAAATATATATTTTTTATTTTGTTAGAAAACATAGTATCAAGGCATTCCCATTAGCTATTAGATTATTTTAGGAAAGGAGTCTTAGTTGTATTTGAAATACAAAATGCCTTCATCAAATGCAAGATCACACATATGCTAATGATGAAGAAAAAAGCAGATGATCAAAGCCCATAACAATAAAGCACTATATTAGAAAAAGAGGTGTGCCTATGAAATGCCTATGAACATAAAGTGGTTCACTTCCAATTTGCAAGGTAACCTTGGAAAACGAGGTCCATTTTAAATGTGCTTTTATGCTTAATTGGTCTCTTTGGTAAATCTGCCCTAAATAATTAAAATGTTCTTTGAAACTTTAGGCCATTTTGGATCTCGAACCTGAGTACTGTAATTTCTAACTAATTCAATGTAGCACACCAATAAAATGATTTCACCAGCTTCACTCCTGTATCCATACTAATCCATCTGAAAACACTATGCTAGATAATTTATTCACCCCATAACTATGTATTGAGCTTCTGCATTGGGCCATGCTTTGTGCTGGGCACCAGAAAAATGACTAAGACACAGAAGCTGACCTTAAACAGGTGCCAGTCTAAGGGGAAGTCAGTCAAGGAAAGCTGCGATGACATCGGAGTTACGTAGGCATGTGTAAAGGGGAACCCCAGGTCCCACTGGAAGAGGGAGGACAGAGAAAGTTTCCTGAGGAAGGTGACAGTTGTGGTGAATTTTAAGGGAAGATTAGAACTGAGATCAAGGCAAAATTGTATTGCAAACTAGGATAAAGAATATGCAGCCTAAAGTAGAGAGTTCAGGGAATGCAAGTAATTTAGTTTGGCTGAGGGCATACAAGACACCAGTGAGAGATGGAACAGGAGAGGTAGAAATGTGCCAGCCCATCAAACATCTTTTGTGTCAGTTTGAGGCGTTTCGATTTTGTTATGAAGACATTGGGGAGCCATTATGGGCTTTTAAGTAAGGAATAATAAGGCAACATCTCCTAAGTGTTAGACACATTGTTAGCTAACATGCTGCTATTGATGGACACTACAGAAAAAAGAACTAAAAGCAGTCAAAGAAAACAAAAATTTCATAGTGCATCTCAATAGATCCTAAGGGATTCAGTTTACTATGTTAACTGTAGCTCTTACTTATTTAGTGCTATATGCTTGTGTGTTAAATACTTTTCATGCCTTTGTGCCATTTAAGCTGCACAAGAACACTATGAGGTAGTTACCTAGGCTATTATCTCTTTTTAAATGAACAAATAAAAATACTCTGCTGCCTGATTTTGCAAAATTAAAAGGGGGATGCAAACGACCCTTCCTTTGAATTGAGAATATCTGTTTGTGTAGATGTGCTTGATCTATCAAGGACAGTCAACTTAGGAGTTGGAAATGATTGGTCATTAAAGAACTCCTTATCAGGAATCCAACAATAAATATTAATTCATTTGTTAATTTTCTGGGTTTTTGTTGTTGTTGTTGTTTTGCACTGAGCATTAATTATGTTCCTGATATTGAACTAGGTGCTGGAGACATGAAAGTGAACAACACAGTTTTTTCCCTAATGAACCCTCTGGTATAAAGGAGAGTCTAATGAAGCTTTGGGTGTATTTTTATGTTTTGGAAATCAAATTATACACACATACCTGCTCACACTTGCCTAGTGCTTTATAAAACAATATTATTCAGGAATATTTTCCTATGCCTTCTAAATTTCCATGATTTTAAATTATATTTTAATCAGTTTTAATTATGAATATCATTGTATATAAATCTTGATCATCATTTCTGATTATTTCCTCATAATGATTTCCTGGAGCAGGTATTAGTTGCTTAACAAATAACTTTGCAAAAGACTGTAATGATTAACACTCCCACCAGCAAGCACCCAGTAACTGTGAGAGGAATTTTTCTAATGGTTTTTTGTTTGTTTGTTTTAATGTAAATGTTCTCTCTTGGCATAGTCTTGGAAAATGTGCAAAGATGGGTCAAAAATGGTTACAAGGTTGACCTAGCATTTTTCAGAATTTTTTTTGAATGCAAAGAGTTTTCAACTTCTGTTGTTTTGCTTGAAAATTTTTCAAGATTTTTTATTGCTAACAATGACTATTTTTAGAAAAGCTGTCATTTATTTTGCAATGAAAATCTTAACAGTATGCGGCTTTTCCTTTTTCTAGTAAGTTATTGTTGTGAGTTTAACAACTACATGTCTACTTCTATTTGAAGATTATGGAAGAGATAAAGATGGGAAACAAAAAAATAAATAAATAAAAGACAGCTAATTAGAATATTTTAATAGGCACATCAGCTTCCCTGGCTGAAGCTGAATCAGTTTTGTGGGAGTGGTTATGTTTTCAGACCTGGCCTTCTTTTTATTATTTCTAGTCATGAATATTTTGTTTGCAATGAGAATTTCTTTGAAGGCTTTCTTTTTTGATGACTGCACAAAATTAGTACCTCATGACATTAATTAAGAAAAAAAACAGAAATAGTTATGAGCAAAGACTCTGGAGTTATATTCTGTGTTTAAATCCCTGCTCTGCCACACACATTTACGATTTTCTGTACCTTCTTTGTTATCACTAAAGTGGGTATAACCATGAAATAAATTTCAGGTGTTGCCTTTAGCATCAAAGACATAAAATCTGCAGAGTTTTGAGTAGTATCTGGTACCTAATAAGTGATTAATAGATGCTAGATATATATTTTTGTTTTAAAATTCAGTTCATTGGTCAATGATTTCATGCTGCTGTGCTGAAGGTTTAAAAGTTACACAGGTATCAAATACAAATGTAAAAACAAATTTGAATTTGTCTGTAATAATTGGGAAAACTAACGTAAAGAAGTTCGAAGTTCACATTACCTGGAGCTCAAGAGAAATGTATATTTCTTTAGGAAGTTATACACACACACACACACACACACACAACTGCCTTGTTTGCTTATTTGTGTATCTGTTATTAAGGAAATGTATAGAACAGCTGTTTGAAAAATACTCAATTTTTGGAGATTCAACTGAGATTTGGAATTATGTGTGAGGATAACTTTTGGAATCTGCCAGTTGAAGAAACCAAACTATAAGGCATAGGCAGTTAGGTGATTGGAATAGTCAGTTTGCACTTTATTTGTGGAATATGTGTCTTTCTTTTTTCCTCTTGTACTCTCCTTTAACATCTAACAGAATATAATGGTTCTGAACTTCTAAAAATTACTTCTGATGAAGAAAGACAAGGTTGAGTTCTCACAGAAACCATCTTGAGTCCTTTGTTATCAGGGAAAAGAGAGAATATTTTCTCGAAAAGTGGTGTCTGACTTCCTCTCTTGTTCAAGCTAGGCTTTCAGAACTCTGACCTGACTGAGTCCACAAAAGCCACATTTGATTGTGGGAGTAACTAGAGGCGATCCACAGCTTTGAGCTTGGAGCAGAGAGAAACCACAGACTGCATTTCGCACAGGAAGACTTTATACAATTTTAAGTTTAAAGAGAAAGTTTGGAATCAAGAGCTAACATTGAAATGAAGGGTCCTAAGAAGGGGTTAGGTGGAGTGGGCAGATTCAGACTGCAAGGCTTGGGAGTATTCCCTGAAGCAAGAGGACGTGGTGAAGAGGAGGGCGCTATTAAGAGTCCTAAGATCCTTGGGACACAGAGAACTTTATACATATCCCTACAAATAAAATCTTGTTCATCTCAGCCCTAAACCTCGTATTTGACCCTGATACATGATCTCAGACCACAGCTGGGAGAAGAGGAGGATGGATAAGATACCTTAGTAATGTAATTCGAAGGTCCGTCATAATCAACAGGAAGGCTAGGGTTAAAAGCCTTTATTCCCTTACCATTTTCTAAGTCCTATATAATATCTGAAGTCTATGAGCCCTTGTGGAGGGGCACTACTCAGATTTCTACCATCCTCACATCCAAATACTTCGCCGGGAATTCATGGACAAATGGTTCTACTTTGCTTTGGACCCCAATGAAGTGGTATTGTTTCTATACTTTTAAATGCCTATAAAATAAGCTCTTGTTATTTGTAATTCTTTAAATTTTAAAACATCCCTGCCATAAACATTTTCTCATTTGTTACTTGTAGATGATTCAAGAGACATAGGATTTGTATTATGAATTTTATTTCAAAGATGAAAAGCAAATATACAGATAATAAAGTTAATGCCATACCGTAATGAAGTTTAATAGAAAGGACTGGAATCCAGAGCTAAGGGTCTTAGGACTTATTTCAGAAGTAGGAGTAAAGGCTCTATGGTATTATTATTTTTTAAATTACTAACATGAATAAAATCATCAGAATATAGATATAAATTAAGGAACCTCTGGTCATATAACAGAGCCTCAAATGCCAGGTGTGCTCTGTGCTAGTCTGAAACCTGTCACAGTCTGTGAGAGGTTGACAGGTCCCTCCACCCTTTCACAGATTATTATCCATCTAAAGTTGATTATGCCTTGGGTTTTGAGCAAAGGAAACACTTGTGTATCTTACGTCTGTTTTAAGAGGATCTCTCCAGCAGCTATGTTGAGAAGAGATGGAAAGAAACAAGATAGAAACAGAAATTAGTTATGAGGATACTGCAGTAATCCAGAGGACAGATAAGGACAACTTGAACCAACATGGTTGCTGGGGAAGAAATGGATATGCTTTGAAAAGGAGAGCCAATGGAATCTCTTAATAGACTGAATGAAATGAAAGACAGGAATCAAGGGTGATTTCAGGTTTCTTGGCCTTGGTAATATCTAAACAACTTTAATGGAGTATTGAATACCAAAAGTTGCTTCAGTGGTACATATAAAATTCAATTAAAATATTCCCCAGATGTTTAAATAAGAATTTCAGCCTGGATTTTAGCTATATATATATCTAGTTTCAAGTTCATAAAATATAGATTGAAGAGTATACTACCTGGTTAACAATCTATGTAAAAAAAAAGGAGGGGTGCTTTCTTGCTAAAACCCACAAGAAAATAATTGACAATGATAACATGCAGTTTTCAGTTCAGGCATAATAAAAAAAAGCTCAAGTGGAAAAGACTTAAGGGGATTTGTTTGAAAAGAAGATCTATTTGAATCAATGATATTGCATGCTGAAAATGTAACATAGTCTTAGGCCTATCCATGAATATAGTGGAATATATATAGTGGACTCTCTCCACCAGTATAGTGTCTAGATAAGCCTTTCTGTCAGCCATGGTTGCTCACCTGAACCACAGAAAAAAAGAAAACAGTTTGAGTAACTATCTCAATTCTCCTAAGATGCTACATAACTACTACTAGTCTAGATGTAAAAGAAGTTAATTCTTCTTTAATTCAGCATATAAATGATGCTTGAGGCTTATGCTCTTATGTAATCCTGGTTGAGAAAGACTATTCCAGATAAGGGCCACATCTAGCGGGTCACCTGTTTTTTTAAAGAAAGTTTTATTGGAACACTCGTTTGTTTACAATTTATCTATGCTGCTTTTGTGTTGCAAAAGTAGAGTTGAGTGTCAGGAAAGAGGTGTGTAAAAAGTTTGCTGACTGGTAATTTCTATCAATGAAAATAATGTATCTGTTCTAAACCTTCTTGTTATAAAATATCTGAATATTTTGTCACATTTATCACAAAAGACATTGGTAAACATGAGTTTCAAGATAGTATAGGAATAGAAAACCTGATATATCTTGTGTTTAATTCAATTCATCAAGTAATAATTCCTTAGCATAGATCACATGCTGTATTTGGTTTGGAGTTCAAAAAGGATGAGGCACAATCCGTGTGCTCAATGAACTTACATTCTTTTTTTTTTTTAAGATTTTTTAAATTTATTTATTTGAGAGAGAGAGTGAGAGAGAGAGCACAAGAGGGGGTAGGGTTAGAGGGAGAACCAGACTCCCCGCTGAGCAGGGAGCCCGATGTGGGACTCCATCCTGGGAATCCGGGATCATGACCTGAGCCGAAGGCAGTCGCTTAACAACTGAGCCACCCAGGCGCCCGAACTTATATTCTAATAGATAAAATACACATAAACAAATGTAATGCTGTGTGGCAATGTTAAGTTAGAGTTATATGCAGAGTCCTATCTGAAATTAAGGTAAGTCTGCTGAATTTGTATTGGGGAATGTTCCATGCAGAGTAGACATGTGACCTGGGCTTTAGAGAACCTTGGAAATTTGACAGGAAGACAAGAAAGAAGAAACATTCTGGAGCACCTGGGTGGCTCAGTCAGCTAAGCATCTGACTGGTGATTTTGGCTCAGGTCATGATCTCATGGGCCATGGGATCAAATCCCCATGTACGGCTCCGCACTCAGGGGAGTGAGTCTGCTTGAGGATTTCTCTCCCGCTCCCTCTGCCCCTCCCACTTGTGCTCTCTCTCTGTCTCTCTAAAATAAATAAATAAATCTCTTAAAAAAAAAAGATAGAAGAAGCATTCTAAGAGAGAGAGATGCATGAACAAAGAATAAAAGTAACAAAAATATGTGGGTTTTAGTCCTTTCAGACTGCTATAACAAAAATACCATAGACTGGGTGGCTTATAAACACCAGAAATTTGTGTCTCTCAGTTCTGGAGGCTGAGAAGTCCAAGATCAAGCACCAGCAGATTCAGTGTCTGGTAAGGACCCACTTTTTGCTTCAGAGATGAACGTCTTCTTTCTATGCCCTCACATGGTAGAAATGAGAAGGGAGCTCTCTGGGGTCTCTTTTATAAGGTCACTACTCTAATCTTTGAGGATTTTACCCTCATGAACTAATCACCTCCCAAAGACCCCACCTCCAAATACCATTACATTGAAGATATATTGAACATACAAATTTGGGGGGGGGGGAACACAAACATTCCATCTATAACAGGGACTCTGTTGAAAAGTAAGCACAAAGAATATTTTCTAAGCCCAGTTTCACTGAGCATCTGACCTCCAGTTTCCTCAGCCTGGTCCCTTGCACCAGCATGCAGCATTCTCATGCTCCTGACAGCTGCTATGCTACTTACTGGTATTCCATGCTTACTCCCCATCAGAGACCTGACGGCATCAAGGTACTTCCGTTCTGCATTCTGTGCTCATTCCTCCCACCAGATCAGATGTTCTTGAGGCCAAGAGGATATACCCAAGTAGATCCCCTATTACCCCTCTTAGACCATCTCTATGTACCAGAAACTCTGAAATTCCCTAACCCAGTAACCTGGCTCTGCTTCCAAGGCCTGAATGGACCTCTCCCTTTGTCTGGAGACCTCATCTCTGACATGTGCATCCCTAGGACAAGTGAGCCAAAGGGGGACTGCTTGTGGCGAAGGAGCTTGGACCTATGGGCCACAGTGTACACATGTATACATGTGTCTGAGTCCCCTCACTGTGTGGGACAGAGCAGGTGGTGGTAGGGAAAGAAGGGGGACAGCATCAAACCTCCATGTGCATTGTTGTGACAGTGTAGCCAGAGGCCAGAAAACATGTTCCAGCTGCTGGCCAGCACTGTAGATCTGGGTATAGATCACACCCACTTGCATAGGGAACTAGAGCTCAACAAAGACACTGAATAAAAACCGTCATTGGAAAAACACTTGGCTAAAGAGAACAGAATGCCAGAGCCTGGCCTTTTGAGTAATTGCCAAGATTTTCTCTCTCTCTCTCTTTTTTTTTCTTTAAAGATTTTATTTATCTATTCGACAGAGGGAGAGAGAGAGCACAAGCAGGCAGACAGGCGGGCAGTGGGAGAGGGAGAAGCAGGCTCTCTGCCGAGCACAGAGCTCAATGTGGGGCTTGATCCCAGGATGCCGGGATCACGACCCAAGCCGAAGGCAGACACCCAACCGACTGAGCCACCCGGGTGCCCCTCTATCTCTTTACAATGATAAATCGTAATAGCTACTCTACTATCACTCTCAATACATTCAGGTGCACCTTCTTTTTAGATTTTAATGGTTTGCTCTTTCTTCCCTTCCTTTCCATAGTCCACCTGCCTCTGAGCCTCAAAAATTTATGAGAAAGAGGATTAAAAGTTTTAAGTACTTGGGAAATAACTAATTTATTTATAATTAGTTTATTATTTACTATGAAATTGCATATAAAAATATCTCATAACCAATTGTAATCTGCTTTCAGAATATCACGCTCTAATCATATTACTTTATATATAGTATTATTTTGCTCAAATTGCCTTGTTTGTATCTTTTTCATAAACTAAAATAATCCAAAAGATTTTTTAATGAGTTTTAAACCCAGCATTAATTAGCAGTCTGCCCCAGTTTTCTATACCTTGTATATTCTGCTTAAAATAACTCTTTTTGCGTATTTATGCATAGCCATTTGCATGACTATTTAGGCTGTAAGGTGTACTTAAAAAATGTAGGATTTATAAATAGGGAGAAATGAGCAATCTACTCAGTTTACCAGGGACCCAGGAAAATTAGTTTCTGTACAAAGACTGTAGTTTTCAGTTCATACTTTATAAGGTTTTCAAAAACTGCATAAATGACAAAAAATTTCATCTTTTTTGTGTTATTCCTTCATTTAGTAAAGCTTATTTATTTATTTATTTATTTTACAAAACAACAGAAGAGTGAGTAGTCCCATGTATCTAGACTTGGCTAGCCAGAGTCACACCAGAAAATTTGATCAGAGTCAGGTTGTAGAAAACTGTGTATGCCATTCTAAACTTGATCTTTGAATAATGGGAATTTGTCTGGCTTGCTTTTTTTTTTTTTTTTTTGGACAGTGAAAGAGCAGATCTGAGTTTCAGGGATATTTTTGGGACTTTGAAGGACTGTTTGCAAAGTGAAGATTCTGAAAAACAGGAAACTAGTTAGAAGGCTATTACCATAGTCCTTGCTAGAAGTGGGTCATGGCAGTGGCTGTGAGAGGGAAAGAATGAGAGAAAACGACTAATCAAAGAGAAATGTTTCTTATGGGAGGGAAGAATGTTTAGTCTGAAGAACAAAACCCACACACAGGGTTTCTAAATAATTGAAGATCTTATGTTTCATCTCAAGTGAAATGGAATTCTCTGGCTCTCTGTCTCACTTTCTCTTTCTCAAAGTTTCTGTGGGCAAATGGCTTTTGATGAAGGCTATGGTTTCTTCTAGAGGAGATGTTCCAAGTAAAGTGAACGTTTTAAGCTGTATTAGTTAACAAATGGTGGCCTAGTTTCACTATATCCTCAATATTCCTTAGATAAATGATAAAAAATAAATTTAGGTTAATTTAAATCAGATTCTGTAAGAGTGAGTCTAAAGAAAGATTGAAAGGTTTGCTCATAATGAGAAGAAAAGCTCACTTGATCTCCTTTATTAAAATTATTAATTAGGTCAGGGCATGACTTCCATGAAAATATGGTCTTCTACTGGCAAACAAAACAAAACAAAAAAATGCTCCAAAAATGCACATCCTATTTTTTCGAGAGAAAATGTTTCTCATTATGTAACTTCCTCTCAATACCAGAGCTCAGATCTGTTCCTCTTCAAAGCCACATTAGTGTCCCTAGCTCTATGCATCTTTGGCTTTCAGTTTCTTGTTCTTTGATCTATCTTAGGATCATATTGACAATAGCAGTATTAGGAGCACTATTTATACTTAACCGACTGAGCCACCCAGGCGCCCTAGGAGCACTATTTATACTTAAGAGCCCATCTTCACCTTGGAAATACCACTGCCTTTCGTATATACTTTTAGAATTTTTATTTTAAAAATAAAAATATTAATATTAATAAACTTCTAACAATAAATGTAAAGATTTAACAAAATATGACCACATAACATTAGCTTCTTCTGTAAACTGGCTAGTATTATTTAGTAATAATAATCCATGCCTCAAACATTTGCAAAAGTCGATAGTAGTGTATCTACTCATTTATTTATTCAGTCACTTGATAAATACGTTTTAAGAACCTCTTTAGTGCCAGGTACTTCTTTAGGCTCCATAATCTAGCAATGCTCAAAATAGAGACATTTGCCTGTGTCATGGAGCCTACACAGTGTTCAGGGGGAGACAATAAACAAACCCATTTAAGCAAATATATAGAATGTTAGATAGCAATAAATATCCTGGTTGAAAATAAAGCAAAAAGAATGTTGTAAATTTAAGTAAGGTGGTCAGATAATGCCTTGATGAGAAGGAGACATTTGAATAAAGGTTTGATTGAAACAAACAAGAAACAATCTGGGAAAAGGCAAAGGAAATGGCAAGTGCAAAGGCCCTGAGGTGGAAGTATTTCTGACATGTTTGAGCAGAGGGAGGATGATTCCACTACAAATGGATTAGGGTGAAAATATTCAGTGGTGAAATCAGAGGAGAGGGGTACAGGTAGTGTAGGACATTGTAGGCAATAGCTATGACTTGGACTTGAGTGAGTGAGTGAGTGAGTGAGTGAGGTAAGAAGCCATTTGAGAATTGTGAGGTAAATGAGTCAGGTAAGAAGCCACTTGAGAATTGTGAACAAAGGGTGGTAGTGCTGGTCTGACTTTGGTGTAAACAGGATATCTTGGCTACTGTGTTGAGATTAGACCAAAGTAGGGCAACTGCTATTATTGGCAATGGTTTTGACCTCCTCTCTGAGGCAGCTTTATCTGAGTTCATCTGATTATGAGGAGCAGAGGTCAAGACTAAAAGAATCACGTCCATGAAGAAACAGAAATAGCAGTTGAGAAATCAGGGTCAAAGTAACAGCTAAAACTCAGAAAAGCTCACAGCTCAAAGATATGGGTCATATAGCAGGTCAGGATATGCACATTGTTAGTACAAATGAATGAATGACCACTTGACATCCTAAATGCTATTTAATATAATACCCAAGAAAGATAAAATCTGATTATGTTAATTTAAATTATATTCTAAGAACAAATAACTTATGTATTTTAGAAATGGAAATTGGACAGTTCCTATTGTGCATCACTGGAGGCCTATTGCTAGACTGACAAGATATTGGATGCTGGGTGCCAAAAGTAGTGTTGTCTATCAGTGTAGAATGTGCTTTTTGGTCTGGAAGCTTTCCAGTTTGCCCCAGTTTTGGATAAAATGTGCAAATGAACTCAAAATTAATAAAAGGTCATGGAAATTATTTAATTCAACGACATTTATGGAATACTCATAGTGTTCCAAGCATTTTACTACAAACAGGGGCTTAGTAGGGATGGGTGGTACAGGGTTGCATAGGACAGGGAGGGTGTGTACTGCAGTGGTTATGAGGTCAAGCTTTGGGCCAGAGAAACTAGAATTCCAATTCTAATACTTGCTAGCTTTGTGACATTGAATAAGTAATTTAATCCTTTTAAGCCTCAGTTTCTTCAGGTGTAAATGGTGATCTCAATTTCTGCTTCATAGGGCTGATGGAAGCTTAAATAATTATATGAAGTGCTTAGCAGAGAGCCAAGCGTGCAGTGACCCAGTTAATGGTGACAGTTGCTCTGTTGCTTTTTTTTTTTTGTCTAAGTTTAAGAGTTTACAGGTTATGACAATAAATACACATTTCACAATGTTACATGTTATAAAATAGATTGATATTGTATGCAGATAGGCGGTTCAATGTAATTGCAAGGAAGAAATATCTAAAGATATCTGAAGGAATCAAGAAAGACATTACATAGGTAGGTAAGGGAGAAAATAAGCTGGATTTTGAAAAATGTTCAAGGTAGAGGTCATCATTCATTCACTAATTCATTCATTATTAGTCATTTAATATTATTTTGTGTATGCTATATTCTGGAACTGTGCTAAGAACTGAAAATGCAAATCTTTGTATGAAATAATCTTTGCCCACCATTTTCCGCTACAATGGAAAAGAACAACTGGTAAGAATCAACTGTTACGGGGTGCCTGGGTGGCTCAGTCGTTAAGCGTCTGCATTCGGCTCAGGTCATGATCCCAGGGTCCTGGGATTGAGCCCCACATCCGGCTCCCTGCTCCGCGGGAAGCCTGCTTCTCCCTCTCCCACTCCCCCTGCTTGTATTCCCTGTCTCACTGTGTCTCTCTCTGTCAAATAAATAAATAAAATCTTAAAAAAAAAAAATCAACTGTTACACATGTCAGTCTGTGTTCCCTAAAGCTTCCTGTAGGTTATATTCCCCGAGAGCAGAATGGAAAGAAGGTAAATGAGTTTGAAGTAATGAGAGGAGGAAAATGAAAAGAAAATCCTGCAAGTATCCATTCTAGGTGCTTTGTAAGTGTGTTTTCCTCATATTAGAGGAGGAAACTTAGAAGCAGGGGTGTTAATTATCTTGTCCAGATCACTTAACCAGCAAAGGGAAAAACTGGGATTTGCACATGGCTGCAGCTAACTTCAGGGGAAAGGGAAGTGCATGTTGCTATGTGCCCAAAAGGAAAGAAGACCCGGAATATTTGTCAGCATCTCTCATGACAACCACAGATGGCTCCCTGCTTTGAGGAACTGGTCAGAGTTGTGTTGGCTGAAATAAGTCAGTGCAGGAGGATCATGTCCTTTGGTTTCAGGGTTCCTGGTAAAGGCTGGAAATAGCAATGCAGAATATTGGAAGAGTAGTGTTCTGGAGAGATTATATAGTAGCCACTTAGGCATGGAGAGTGATCAGGGACGCAGACACAGAATCTCACATGAAATGAAAAGTTCTTAGGAAGCACTGGACTGTCCATGCTTCCATTAGAGTTCTGTGATCAACTGGACTTGCCATTATTAATGGGGAGCCCTAAAGTCTTGGGCATGAAGAATTGTTCTGTAAGTTCAAGATCTTTGCAGACAAATAATGTTAAAGCCAAGAGTAAAATTCTTACAAAGAGCAAGAATCTTTGTGTTTAGTTTCTCATTTTGCCACATTTCATATAAGAAATTCTTATTGTTATTCATTGCAGAGTGGAACTCGGGGAGCCATCAGAAACACACAAAAAATATAATTTTTATTTGCACTTTAGATTACATGATCTCTAACTACTCATTTGTATTAGAGTAGGACTGGCCATGTGAAAGGAGAAGCATTAAGCCCTTTGAGGGAGACAAAAACCTCAGAACTTTAACAGGGTTCTTTCTGTGTACAATTGAATTGTATTAAATAAGAACTTAGTGAAACCCTTGTTTGCTGCAGGTGTTATTGTTCACATCATTTCTGCCTTTCAAAAGGGCTTGGAAGCACAGAAATAGCCATTACCAATTGTCTCAGGGCAATTATTGGGGCATCTACCCTCCAAGAGAATGGGATCAAGATTGCATTTGATTAGTGATATCAGGAAGATGTGTGCCTTTCAACCACAGACTGAGAGGGTGTATATCATTTATACCTTCAGGTGAGGGAGGCAGAGAGATCTTTGGTCTTTACCCTTTACTACCTGGCTGACTTTGAAGAATTTTTTAATCCCACTGAACTCTACTCTCCTCATCTGTAAAATAGGGAAAATAATATTCACCTCAGAGGCTTCTCAAATATAAATGGGATCTAATGGAAGTTCTCAGCATGGTACATACATGATGACTCATCCTCCCTTCTCCCCCTTTCTCTATTCCTCAACAATATAATTATTATTAGCTGAGCCTCTACCTCCAAGGAGAGAATTAACTGAGGAGAGGGTGGACTCCCCTGGGGCATTGCTTTTGACTGTGCCTCTCTGCTCAGATGTAGAATCAAAGAGAAGAGATAAAAGGAAAGAGAAAATGAGAGTTATAGACCTTTTTTTGAGTTTATCAGCAATTTCTGTAGCTGGAACAAAAGAAAAAAGTAGTCACTGACTCCCTCTAGTTGTTATTGTGGTTGATAATAGAACTTGGAGAGCAGATGTGGAATGGTGCACCCTTCGAAGAGGCATTACAGAGGCATTGTACAGAGATAGGATGTATGTCCTAGCAGGGAGAGGATATCCCATGAGTTCACTGCAGGGGTGGCAGAGTCTGCAAAGATTAATGTAGCAGAAGTACTGAAGTTCTTATAGCATTATACCTGCTAGCTTATAGTATTGGCTTATGACCAGCAGGCCAAAAATCTCAGCAGAGAAGGAGTATCATAACAATTTCCTCCTTCCATTGCTTGATGCACAATGTTTTTCTTTATCTCACTTTCCCAAAAGGAAGCATGCATTTTTAAATCTCTATGACCAGACCCCCTGAGAGGATGCAGCAAGAAGGGCACACCATGTTTGTGATATTTTTACAAAAAAAAAATCAATAACTTCAGTGTAATCATGAGAAAATATCAGATAAACCCAAATTGAGACTCATTCTACAAAATATGTGACCAGTATTCCTCAAAAAGGTCAAGTTCATAGAAGACACAGAAACACTGAGAAACTGTCACAGGTCAAAGTAGACTAAGAAGACCTGATGACTTTAACATGGCATCTTGGTGTCTTGGATTGGATTCTGGAACAGAATAAAAATATTAGTGGAAAAATTTAAGAAATCTGAAAAGTTTATAGTTTGTACCACTGTTCATTTCTTAGCTTTGATAAATGTTCATGGTTATGTCAGATGTTAACAGTAGTTGAAGCTGGGTAAAGGGTATATGGGAACTCTGCTATCTTTGTAACTCTTCTGTAGATTTAAAATTGTTTCAAACTAAATTAAAAGAAAATTCTAAGGCACATACCACAGTGTGCTCTCTTGAGCCATGTCAACTTTATGTAAATTTGTGAGAATGAGGGCTGTTAGAGTTTTTGTTCATTTTATCATTTGGGATAAGGTGTCCTTCTCATCTGTCTCTTTCCCAACCAATTTAGTGAAGAACCAGGGAAAGGGAAAAATATGGAAAAAAGAAATGGAGCCCTGCCCATGTAAAGTGAAGGAAACTCTTCAGAACTAGAACTTATGGTAGTGCTTAGAAGTATCCAAAAAAGACCTAAGAGATATGGGGACTTATTTAGATGCAAAAATGTCATGAGGAAAGAGGAAAGGTTCTTTTTATAGTTCATCCCTATTATATTTTCTAAGGTAACTTATATACTAAAAGCACAAAGGAAATCCCATGTTCTAATAAAAAGAAAATTAATTTACAAATAATCTGGGAAGAGAAGATATTAAGTCACTAGTTTCATCCAGGAATTCAAAAGCATCTCATTTTTTAATCCTTAATTTTCAATATTATTGAGCTAACAAGTAAATAATAATGAAATGACCTTAAAATGTGACCTCAGTGCTGTTGCTTCTGTGATTTATTAATCACAAAGAACAATCTCTAAGAGGCTTATTTCTCTAGTCACAACTGTCATTGGTGAATAAAGCATTTGGTTGTCTCTAGGGAAGTGGGACTGCTGCCAAACAGCTCATACGCATGAGGAACTAAGCATGGGTTAGGACATATATTTTGACCTTTATGATTCAGGACTATTAATTATGACAAATTTTTGTTAGTGATTGTTGAATTTTTTTCAAAAAAACTGTAACCCCGCTCTCCTAGGAGATGGTGCTCCAGTGTAGCTAAAGCCACTTTAAAGTCTATTAAGTCAGCCCTATTTGCTTGGAGGCATGTGATAGTCAGGAAGAGCAAGATGTGGTACATTGCATAAGATACCTACTTTCTCAGATTTATTTATTTATTTATTTATTTATTTATTTATTTAAAAGATTTTATTTATTCGACAGAGAGAGACACAGTGAGAGAGGGAACACAATCAGGGGGAGTGGGAGAGGGAGAAGCAGGCTTCCCGCAGAGCAGGGAGCCCGATGCGGGACTCGATCCCAGGACCCTGGGATCATGACCTGAGCTGAAGGCAGACGCTTAATGACTGAGCCACCCAGGCACCCCTCAGATTTATTTATGACTCAAAGCTGCCTCCTTTTCTATCTAACTAACCAATCCTTCTAGTCGTACTCACATAAACATAGCATCAATATCCATAATACACATATATTCAGAATATCCCTTCTGTTTTATTTCTGAATGTTGGATTATCTCATACCATCCCAGAGGGGTGGCTGCTAGAAACCCTGGACTCTGATCATATGTGTTAAAGCTAACAAAATATAGTCAAAATTTATTGATATCATTTTTTCCCTTCACATTGATTTATGATTATTTTGCCACATTTGCTTCATGTATTTCCTTCTCCAACTTTTTATCTGGAACATTTGAAAGTAAGTAGCAGGCGGCATGGTGCCTCACCCCTAAAGACCTAGAATGTCTCTTGTAACAGTGAAGACTTTCTCCTATTATAATACAATACTATTATCGCACCCAAGAATTTCACACAATAGTATTATCTAACAGTGCATAGTCAATCTTCTCCCATTCTCCCCAAAGTACTCTTATTATTTATACCTCTTTTATTCAGTCCAGAATTTAATCAAGGATCACATGGATCCATAATTGGATCTTCCATGCACTCCATTTCCAAAGATTGATTTGCCTATTGAAGAATCAAGCTGATTCTCCTTTCTCATATCCCATTTCAAAAAAACCTATCTTCCTCTATATAATATAAAAGAAAGATGAAAGGAGAAAGGAAGGATAAGTTATAAAAACTCCTGAGACACCAAACAATAAAACAAAACAGCATTGGCATCTGTGAAGTATTATTTAATCAACTTACAACATTCCTCCCTAACTTTTCATTATGCTACGCATTGCCAATAAAATTTACTTCCTATATCTTATAAAAATCAAACTTTCTAATATATGTATACTGTTTTTCTTTGAATAATATTTTGACTAATAATTAGTCAATAATTTTGACTAATAACAATTTGGCTAATAACTTTGACTATAATAGTTTATGAAAATTCAAACCAAAGGAAAATTTAAAAATTGAGCCTTATGATATTATACATTTTTACCTTATGATATTACTCACATTTAAAAATTGAGCCTTATTACACATTTTTACATATTTAAATATATTTATTGCAGGCAGTTAGGTGATTAACGAGTGACTCTAAGCTTAGAAATACATTCCAAGTGAGGAGAAATGAAATGGAAATACAATTTAGGTAGAAGAAAAATGCAAAATTTCAGTCTTAGAGAGGAATTTTTTTGTTGTTTGGTTAATAATGGTGATTTAAAATTGCAATTTTAATTTGATGTATTTAAAAGAATGATGTATAAAAATGGCATAGTTTGTTTCCAATTAAACATAGAGTAACACATTTTGTATATCACTTTAAAGATGTGGGAGGAGGTACATTCCCTAAATTTCATAGGGATAATTGAACAAATATGTTTGAAGACCAGTGTCCTAGATATTTTCACACCATGACTTTCTCTCATTTGCAGCAGTGCCTTTCCCATTCTTGTTCTCCATTGTTCGCTCTGCTTCTTCCTCTGACAAACTGATGTTCCCATCATGACATCTCATCTACTTAACGCGTTATCCTGTGTTCTATCTTTGTTGTTACTATGAGAAACCTGGTCCTGCTCCTCGCAAATGCTGATCCCTTCTTCAGCTTCCCTCTTGCCTACATAAAGACATTTTCAGTAACCTTCCTTTCTTTCTCCTTGTCCCTTCTACCAACATGCAAAAGTTGGTTCTTTTCCAATGTGAATGCCATTTTTAAAAACCCTTTTGACTCCACTTAGGGTTCTACCTACACTCCTCACCCCAATCTCATTTTTCTTTACAGCAAAATGACTCAGAAAATTGTGAAAGCTTATTGTCTCTATCTTCTCTCCTCAAATTCTCTCAGGCTCTTGCCCTATCTCTCCAGCAAAACTGATAAAGTCAAGAACATCAGAGATTTCCATGTTACCAAATCCAGGGATTAAATTTTAGTCTTCAAGGGTATTTGGCAGAGCTGATTGCTCTCTTCTTGCACCATGTTCCAGCCTTCCAGCAAGAACATTCTATGTTTTTTCTCCTCCCTCTCTGGCAACTCTTACTCAGTTTCTTTTATTATCTCCCTCCTTATCTTCCCAATATTTAGATATTGAAGAGTACACTGGACTCGTTCTTTGGACCTCTTCTTTTTTTTAATGTATTATATACCTTGGTAGTTTTTGGCTGGATTATAGACTTAAATACCATTTTATAAATAATGACTCCCAAGTTAATGTCTCCAGCTTGGACCTAACTTCAGATTTAAAAAAAAAAAAATATGTCTTAGTTTTCTAAATGGCATCTCAAATTAACATATCAAAAACTGAGCTACTGACTTCCTACCCCTTGCTTCACACCTACTCCTCTCAAAATTTTCCACATCTTTATTCTGTTCTTCTAGTTGCTTTGGCCAGAATTCATTGACTCATCTCTTTACCTCACACCCACAGATAATTTTTTCAACATATCCTGTTGGCTTTATCTTCACAGTATATTTTTTATATACTGGCTATTTAATCTAGTTACTTCAGTCACTTCCATGGCTAACATTCTGGTTCAAGTCATCATTACCTCTCTCTGGATTCTTGCAGTTGCCCTCGCATTGTATTCCTCTCTTGCCCTACTTCAATCTCTCTCACAAGCAGCTGCCCAAAGGATTGCATCAACACTGAAATTGGATCATATCACTTCCCTGCTCAGAATTTTCCAATTCCTTCCCAAAAGCTAAGTCCGTACAATGGCCTATAGAGTCCCAAGTTCCCTCTGGGAACTGGTCTCCTTTGCTTTGCTGTCTTGTTCACTCTGCTCAGAATACTCTGTCCTTTGTACTTGTGCTTCTATCATATTAGATATGATATGATATTCTACCTCTTAGGTATCCACATGTCTTACTCCGTCATCATTTTGCTCAAATGTCACATTATTCCTGAGTGCTCTCTTCTTTCCCTATCTAAATTGCACCTCCACCATTCCCTGTTTTGTTTTACTCTTTAGCACCACCACCATCTAATATTCTCCCTATTGCCTATTTGTCTTCTTTATTGTCTGTCTTCCCAACCCCATCCACTATCCCTGCAAGGATCCCCACCACCATCCCTTGCAAGCTCTCTAAGGGCAAGGATTTTTGTCTGGTTTGACTGAATACAGTCTGCTACTATATTTCCATTCTCTGGCAGAGTGCCCAGGCCTTTTCTAGGAAGTCCATCAATATTTTTGATTGAATGAATCCATGAGTAAATGTAATGAATTTTTGAAAAAAAGTTATTGAGAGATATTCTGTTTTTTTTTTTTGCAGATTTTAGTGTATCAAACATAAGTAGCATAATACCTACATGTTACTTCTTTTCCTAAAACAATTTGTAAGATAATTTTAAACACAAAACTCTTTCTGCTTAGGTTTGAGTAATTATGAAGAAAAATGAATTGATCATTACATTCTGGGACAGTTGGAGAAGTATTCATTGAAGTAGTAGGACATGAGCTAGGCTTTAAATAAAGAACATAGGATTTAGAAATGTAGAAAGGTGAATAACAGGGTGATCCAAGCAAGAGAAATGATGTGAAACTACACTGAACAGACAGGAATGTGTGTAAACATGCTTTTCTTCCTGAGCAGAGCTTCCCAGTTAAAGGAGGAGAAGCTATAACTTAGGGATAGGCTAAGGTAGAGGCTAGTACGTGGTGACCTTGAACAAAGGGCTGAGAACTTTTCACTTTATCCTCAAGGTATAGGATATTTATCAAATATGAGGTGACATATTTTGAGGGGGGAATACGGGAATAAAATGCTAAACAAAGTGTTGGATAGATGATGTTCTGGCTGTAAGATTAATTAAACATAAGAAAGACTGAAAGTAAGAGAACCTGGATTGGCCATTATTTCAGTAGAGTGAGGATGAAGCCTAAAGAAAAAAAAAAGTAATGCTGAATTCTGGGAAAATAGCAGAAAGTACTTTTCCTGAAGCATAGTAGAATGGAGAGAGATAGTAACTTGTAAGAAAGCGTTGCAAAAGTCTAGCTTAGAGTGGGTGAAAAAGGAAGACCTCTCTTAGAAGATGGCACTGAGGAGGGGAGAGCATTCCAGGCATAATGAAGAGCAAATGCAAAGTCCATTTGCAGGCGAGAGTTTGGTGTAATAAGGGAATGGGTGAAAGTAGCATTATGTTCAAGTAGGAAATGGCTGGAGATGAGGCCAGAAATTAAGTCAGAAGCCTAGAAGAAATGAAATCAGATAATGGCGTACAGTTAACAAATTATGGTGTCATTTCCTTATTTGAAAGATATTTAGTAGAGGAATTATGCTTTGAAGAAAGTTGAATGAGTTGAGAATGTTAAACATGAGGAGAATCAGTGGAACATATAAGCCAATGTCTACATGCCATGAGTGGTGGGATAAAATGAGAACAAAGCAGGAAAAGACTGGTAAGACTGAGGGAAAAAGGTACGTTGGAAAGGTAGGAGGTGGAAGGTGCTCTAACAGAGAATGTGATGGTTTGGAAGCCTTACGAGACTGCAGAAGATTTTGTTGTTGCCTTTTCTCCTGCAAAGTCAAAGTCAAAGCTACTTAACAGCATTTGCTTTTATCTGATGAATATGAATCTGACACCCAGAATAGGATTTAAATATACAAACTTCAGTAAACCTCTAATTGTATTTAGTAGTTTTACTTTTACATGTTCTCAAACATAAACATCTAGCTTAGAAGAAATACTACGTTCCTCATTTAGAAACATTAGTAATGGCAAAATGGTGATAGAGACAACCATGGAAAAGAATGATGCTAATGGCCTGGATGCATTTCTCTCTACTTGGCAGTAATGCCCTTCCACTGAAGCAGGTGTTTATGTTTATGTTGAGTTTCTACTGTTTGCATTTGCAATTTTCAGTGGATTGCATTTCCAGAAATATCCTACAAAGCAACATGCCCCCAAATGAATTATCAACAACAATAATAAAATCAGAATTTTCCAAAGGGTGACCTTATAGCTCCTAAAATTCCCAGGGAACCCATCTGTGAAACAGCAGATGTTTTAAGTTTGAGTTTTATATTTCCAAACTATATAATTAGTTTATTCAATATGAATTTATTAAGGATCTACCATGTGCTTTAAACTGTGAAGCTGTTTATTCATGATACCAAGAAAAATGTTAGGTCTCATAATGAGGAAGATCTTATCATGGAGAACCTGGACATATACACAAAAGAAGACTATGATAATAAGTAAAAAAAAGGGAAGGTATGAGATAGATAGATAGATGATAGATAAGAAGAGAGAGAGAAAGAAGAAGGGAGAGAGAGATAATTTATTTCGAACTGGTGGAATATCTGAGTAGACTTCTCTATACTGGTAGAATACAAAATGGATCTTGAAAAGTAGGGAGCATATCAATAGGAAGCTATGCAGCAAGAGTTAGAAGGACATTGTTGTCAACCTCCACTTGTGCAATGTTTTGAATTGTTAAATATGATGCATAGGCAAGTTTCAAAGAATATAGTACTTTTTCAGTTCATATACAGCTTAAATACTGTAAGGCCTTAAGTAAGATTATACTCAATAGAAATATTATTTCACACAAAAAGCTTTATGGGGAGCATCTAACAATTGAGTTATTTGAAATTTTGCAAAAATTAAACTTTTATCAAAGACAAGTTTGTGGATTGTTTTTTCAGGATTGTGTGATAGTGGGGTGTAGTAATTATTTAACAGAAAATTAAGAAAAAGACTCTTTTTTAAGTATCTTTTTGACCACCTGATCCACAATCAAAACTGTCTAATAACATTTCTGTTATTTTGATTGCTTTAAAGTGGTGCTTTGAAACATATACACATGCAAACATTCAAATAAACAGAAAATCAGAAATAATGTCCTTGAACATGGAAAAAATATCTTGAACTTTCCTGTTACCCCCAGAATATTTGGTAAAATACTTTATGTTATAAATATTTTGATCTAGTAATAATATCTTTATATGTTATTGCTAGAATACTGAGCTACTAGAGAACCATTTTTGAGCTTTCTCTAATACTTTGACACTTTGAATACCTGAAAATTCATGAACTACCTGAGTAATTAACAATGCCCATTAGTACAGTTTATCATTTTTGTAACTCTCAGTGTTACCAAATTAAAAAATGTTGAGAATGGTAAACAGCATATCTGATCAAGAAAAACTGATCATTGGTGATCTGGTCTAACTAATTTGTAAAAATAAAATAGGGTCTTGTTTATGTGGCTGACCTCTATGAACTTAAAATCATTGTAGTGTGCTCAGTTTACCTCTCTTCCATTATTTATCATTCATTCAAACATATTAGAATCCTGCTCTTCTCAAACACCTCATGTGGGAAGGTTACAATAAAAAGACCACAGTTTCTGCCTTGCAGAGTTGTGTGGTCTCGTGTGGGAGTTAGACATCTGCACACATAATTACAGCACCATAAGTAGATCTCCTAGTCTATGGGAAACCTCAGGACAGATTTTTAAATCCTTTTTTGTTGAAGACAGGCTTCTTAGAATAAAGGATATGCCATCTAAGTCTCAGAGAATGAAGAGGAGTCATTCAGGTAGACAGGGCAAGCAAGATCAGCATGAAGCAGAGGAAACAGGTGGTACAAAATAAGGGAGATCCAGTGCCTTCAGTAGATGCTGTAAGGTCATGGGCTTTTTAGTGACCAAACTCAAACACTATCAGGAGTCAGATTACACATAGATTTTAAGCAGAGGAGTCACAGGATGATAATTGTGTTTTTGAAAGATCACTTTGGTGCTGATGTGGAGAGAAAATGCACTAGATGCAGGAAGAGTTGATAGGTGTCTGGGCAAAAAATAATCTTGATGTTAACTAAGACAATAGTAGTGGAGAAGGAGAGGGTGGATGCGTACAAGAGATAGCAAAAAAGTAGAATGACAAAACATGATAATCAATTGGATATTATGACAGAAAGACAGGGAGAAATCTTTGTGTTATTTGTTTCTGTCCCTTTTATTTATTTGTATGTGTGTGTTGGTGGTAACTTCAGTGAAATCTCCAGTTATGATGGAGCAGGGAGGTATGGCACATAGTCTTTAAGAACCAGCCCTGCAAAAAGACACATACACCTACTGTTTTCACTCAGTGTTATTTATAATAGCCAATATATGGAAACAAATTATCATCGATGGTTGAATGGATAAAGAAAATGTGGTGTATGTATGTGCGTGTATATACTGGAATATTATTCAGCCGTAAAAAAGGAAATCTTGCCATTTGTGACAACAGAGATGGATCTTGAGGGCATTACCCTAAGTGAAATAAATCAGACAGACAAAGGCCAATACCTTATGATTTCATTTAAATGTGGAATCTAAATTAAATTAAATATGGAATGCTAATAACTAAAAAAAAAAAAAGCTCACACATGCAGAAAAGAGATTGGTGGTAGTTGCCAGAGATCGGGTAGAGAGTGGGACAATGGGTGAAGGGGCTCAAAAGGTACAAACTTCCAGTTATAGAATAAGTAAGTCATGGGGATGTACAGCATGGATACTGTAGTTAGCAATACCGTATTGCATTTTTGAAAGTTGCTAAGACAGCAGACTAGACTTATTGCAGTGTTTATTTCATAATATATAGTAACTGAATTATTATGTTGTACATCTGAAACTAATGTCAATTATGCCTCAAAAAATAAATTCTAAAATGGCAAAATGAAAGGTGATGGAAATTTTAAGTAGTGGTGATGGGAGGAAGTGTATGACAAAGCAGTGTATATTACACATTTTATGCATTGGCTAGTAAAAACTGGAATGGATTCTGGCTCCATTGTGATCATACCTTCTGTATGTGTCTGATCCTATTCTCCAAATGAAAATATTTTTTTAAAACCTGCAATAATAAAATGACAGGGATAGATAGATAGGAACTTTTCTTGGATAAATGCTGGAATTCTTAGCAATGATTAATGTTTTCATAAAGTATTTAACTATGTTATGTTTTTTTTAAATCACTAACTTAAATATGAAAATTTAAATGGAATGGGTGATGGTTATTAAGGAGGGCACCTGTGATGAGCACTGGGTGTTATATGTAAGTGATAAATCACTAAATTCTACACCTGAAACCAATTTTACCATATATGTTAACTAATTAGAATTTAAATAAAAACTTGAATTTAAAAAAAATTAAATGGAAGTGCAGATGTTAATAATGAAATCAGATTTTGAGACTCATTACCCTCACACACATTACAAACTATTTGTATAATATAATTTTTAACATCTGCCTTCTATGGCCGTTTATATTAATTACTCTTTCTGTCCAGTTCTGTCCAGATCCTTGAAACATCAGGCTGGCCATCAAATAGCTGTCTTTATCATGATATTAGGCCCAATGTTACTGTTTTTTCTCTTACCATAACAGAAATAACTGGAATTGACTAGGATAAAATTCTGAGGGTGGATCTGAGAGCGTGGATGTGAAATACCAGCCATGGAAGCTGATGATCAATGTGACAATTTCCGTCCCTAAGGATAGGTGGGGCTTCAGGATATAAGCTTACTGCTAGAATCACCTGTGACATGAGTTTCCTGTCCTTAAAGACATAAGCTGTGAGTTCATTCCAATAATAATAGTTAACACTTAGCAAGGACTTGCACTTGTCTCACAGAAACCTATTGAGACTGTGTGTTTGGTTCTATGATTTATCCTATTTTACAGATATGTAATAAGTAAGACACAAAAAGATAAAGTAAATTTCCCAAGGATATACAAGTACTGAAGGATGGTACCAGGATTCTAACATAGACAACTGCTTCCAGAGCTGAAAATTTTAACCACTTTGCTTCTTTACCTTCCCAGAAGTCCCCTTTCTCCCTCATGTAAACAGGCCAATGACAAACTCACCCCTAACAGACATTCTACTTAAGTCCATTCATGGCCAGTTGATGTTCCAGATGTGTCAAACTGAACACTGTGAGGTGCATATTCAGATGTTTTTCATCCTTAAAAACAGCAATCACATTGTTTTACAGAACAGGAATATCCATTGAATAGAATAATGTATATATATATATATATATATATATATATACATTTTAAAAGAAATTTTAAAAAGAGATTCCCAGGATTTCACATGATTCATTATTTGAGTATAAGAAGGACATGAGGTGGGGGTGCCTGGCTGGCTCAGTCCATAAAGCTTATGACCCTTGATCTCAGGGTCATGAGTTCAAGTCCCAAGTTGGGTGTAGAGATTACTTTAAAAAATGTTTAAAAAAATAAGAAGGACATGAGGTGACTGGCATATGTTTTCAGGTTTATTTAAAAATAAAAATTAATATTTCACTAAAAGATCACATATTTTTCTTTTAGTTTCTCTGCATTCCCTCGTCAACAGATTGAAGTTGATAGTTATGTAAAAGTAATATATTTAGATGGGCTAAAAATGTTATCTATTACTATTACAATGATTACTATCAGCCAGGAATGGATATGAGTATGACTCTTCTAAGCTAAAGATGTATAGTTAATTTCCTCTTATTGCCAGTATGAGTTACGTAAATTAAACATGGCATGCCTATTAGTTTTAAGAAGTAATCACTAGCTGATTTGACGATTGAGCAACCAAGTTTGAAAATATTGTGTATATTTATTGAACAGAGTTATGCAGTTTAAAAATATTGGCATATGCTTATAGTAAATAGATTTTTATCCTAATGCAATTTGTGCCTGAAAAATGCATTGATAATATCACTTCTAGAACTACCATGGTTATTTACCCTTTCTCTGAGCTCACATCCTAAAGTTCTCTGCCTTGTATATTAGATTGTGTTATACTGTTCATGTTATAATAAATGAGAGTGGCATGCAGTGTGGTGCTTAAAAACTTTAACACCAAGTGACTAAGTTCAAGTACTAACTTCTCCATACAAGACATTAAAATATATCAGACATTGGGAAAATTACTTAAATTCTCTGTGCCTCATTTCCCCACATGCAAAAATGAGATAATCATAGTAGCAACACCATATGATATTGTGAATATTGAGTCAGCACATACAAGGTGCCTAAGACAGCACTTGAAATATAGTGAAAAATATATTTGCTGTTATTATTAATGATCTTATGAGTTACACTGTGTTTAAAAATTAATTTCTAATCCTGAAAATGTATGACAGTATATTACGTGCAATGAATAAGTGAAATGTGAAATCTAAAGAGGAAATGTCCTTCCCAAAGGTTCAATTTTATCCAGTAAGAGCTTTGTATTGAAAGGTAACTATTTTTCTCTAGGAGATCTTGATGTTGAAAGATAACTAATTCACTGTTGATTCAATTACCATAGTTATAATGGATAAAATTTGAATCAATTTAATACATTAACTGCTTTCTGAAAACAGAACTTGTGGCTATAAATGAAGCACTTTGGCCAATAGTCTCAACCACTTCAATCCATTGCAGCAAGTTTCACCCAAGCAAAACAAACCTAAACTTAAAAAAAAAAAAAATTGAAATAGTGACATTTTAAATGGAATTTTCAAGCATTAGGTAATTATTAAAGCTTAATCCCATAATAAAATTATTAGCACTTAAAATTAACAATGCTATTTCTATTTTAGTGGAAGATATTTAATAGAGAAAAACATTAAATGATACCCAAACAGATACCTATAATGGAGATTTAAAAGCTGAGAGGATCCACTATGGTCTAATGCAATTTTGCTAAAGTTATTTTCAAGGTACCATAAGGAATGTTGCTGTTATTTCAACTTATTGAAGTATAATTAAGTTAGAATATATGCATTTGAATAATATGGAAGCATGACACCAAATAAAGCCTGTGAGTGTTGGAATATATTGGACAATATGAAAACAATATCTGAAAACCTTTCTTGGCCCCATGTTCACCATTAATCCTACTTCCTCTGGAATGTTTCTGTAGTACTTTGCACATGTTTTTACCATGAGGCCCTGTCCCGTAACTATTCATCTGCTTTGTTTTCCCCACCAGATAATCAGCGTCACTTAAAACAACACCTTCTTTAAACATGTCTGGTATAGAACTGGGCTTAAAACCGTGTGGACTAATATTTAAAATTTATCCATTATACCTATCTCAGGGGCTTTTGACTTTTAACCTGATGATATTTCAGGCCTTTTATGTGGGCTTATTTAGAAACTAAAATTACTAGAATATAATGCAATTATTAATAAGGAAATGGCCTTCACCCAGGCAGTCCCACATTTCTTTTTTAGTGTCCTTTAAGAATATAGTACTGCAAATTAAATAGTAGGGCATTTTAAAAGTGATTCCTCCCCTACAGGAAGGGCAAGAACTAATTTACTTTTATATGTTCACCAAACCAAAAAAAAAAAAAAAAAAAAAGGCAGGAGGTGATGCTATGAAGTACTTTGAAATGATTGCATTTATAATGTTATAAATTCCCAAGTGTGCAATAAGGAATTTAATTCGACTTGAAATCTGTATCCTATAGAACTGAAAATACTAGACTTCAGAACTTGGAAAACTATCTTCTATGAAAGTCCTTTTCCATTTTGATTTTTAAATACTTTATATAACTTTTTTTCTCTTATAATTTTTATAACAACTTTGCTAAGATAATTTACATACCAGAAAATTTGCCCTTTTAAAGTATACAATTCATTGTTCTTTAGCATATTCACAGAGTTATACAACCTTCATGACTATATAATTTTAGAACATTTTAATAACCCTTCCCCCCAAAAAACTGGTATTGATTAGTGATCATTCTCCGTTCGCCCTTCTCCAAGCCACTGCCCAACTAGTAAACTATTTTCCTGATCTACTACTTGCGTATTCTGGACATTTCACTTAACTGGAATCACACAATAGGTGGTCTTTTGTGACTGACTTATTTCACTTATCATATTTTTAAGATTCATCCATGTTGTAGTATATTTCAATATACTTCATTTCTTTTTATTGGTAAATAATATTCCATTGTATAGATCTGTCATTCAATGGATAAAAGTTTGTTTATCCATTCATTAGTTGATGGACATTTCAGTTGTTTTCATTTTTTGGCAATTATGAATAATGCCGCTATGGACAATCATATATAACTTTTTTGTATAGACATGTGTTTTTATACTTCTTGGGTATATAAGTAAGAATGGAATTTCTGGGTTATATGGTAACTCTATGTTTAACATTTTGAGGAAGTACCAAACTGTTTTCCAAAGTGACTGCACCATTTTGCAATCCCTCCAGCAATGATGAGTGCAGGTTCTATGTAAGTTTTTATAATACAAAGTTGAATTAAAGAAAAATTCTATCTCCACTTTGATAGAATAACTTTCCATTTTTATCACAATATACTATATACCACAGTATATCTGGAACAAGTCTGTTACATCCTTAGACTGTAAGCAGAATTTAAGAGCCAGAACCTATTTTATCCATCTTTGTGATGCCAGCAGAATTTTGACATGTGACAGTCATTTTTTAAAAATGTTGAATAAATGGTGATTTGGATTTATCATTTCATAAAAATATCTGTAAATATATTATCCATATTTGATTTCTACTTTCTGCCAATGTGGCAAATATGAAAGTCTGAAAGCTTCCCAGTACAAAAGCCTACATAAAATGCACAAAATAGGCCATTTAAATACCAGTATAGTGTTTTCTGAAGACTGGAGCAACCTGAAGACCTTTGCTGATCCAAAGAACTAGAAACTTGGGTTTAACGCCAATGGGATAAATTGGGAGCAGAGGAGGAAGAAAGAGAATTGGGACTAAAACCCCTACATCAATCCAGAACCAGTAAAGGGCCACACCCTCAGAGACCGGGTAGCCTAGAAGAAATCTGCAAAAAGATGTCAGGAAGACTATCAGTATAAACCTGAGTTAGGAAACTAGGTTTAGAAAAAACAACAACAACAGCAGTGAATAACAGGATGTTGCCCTTGAAAAGGATGGGAGTTCATATTTTTGTTAATTATTTAAACTTAAAGTACTCTCTGCTTCATAGTGCATAGCAGAAGGAAAAATACATTCTCATGAAGGAAGGTCTTTCAGCCAGACCTTACAGAATTCCTACAGATCAGATAAACCAAATATGGGCTTGCAATCACTATTTTAAATCATGAGAAGAACTAAGTTGCCTTGTGCTAGAATCGGAAGAAACAATAAATAGCAAATTCTGTTCTCAAGGATATTGAATATTATGGGGCGCCTGGGTGGCTCAGTCATTAAGCGTCTGCCTTCGGCTCAGGTCATGATCCCGGGGTCCTGGGATCGAGCCCCGCATCGGGCTCCCTGCTCAGTGGGTAGCCTGCTTCTCCCTCTCCCACTCCCCCTGCTTGTGTTCCCTCTCGTTGTGTCTCTCTCTGTCAAATAAATAAATAAAATCTTTAAAAAAAAAAGATACTGAATATTAGAATTACAATGCACATAATATAAAATAAGTGTAAAATATTTAAAGAATAAGACTTTAAGGGGCGTCTGGGTGGCTCAGTCAGTGGGGCGTCTGCCTTCGGCTCAGGTCATGATCCCAAGGTCCTGGGATGGAGCCCCACATCGGGCTCCCTGCTCAATGGAGAGCCTGCTTCTCCCTCTCCTTCTGCTGCTCCCCCTGCTTGTTCTCTCTCTCTGTCAGATAAATAAAATCTTAAAAAAAAAAAAAAAAAGAATAACACTTTGAAAAGAATGAAACTAGTATGCCATATTTTAAAATTTATTCATCAATAGCTTTATGAGAAGCAAAATTTTACTAGTTTTTTTCTTTAAAAGGCTTATTAACTTGCATTAACGTTGTTATTACTAAATATGAACAGTTTCACACTGTTTTTATTTAACAAATGCAATTCCTATGACAGGCCCAGCACAAGGAGCTGGCAGTGTAGCAGAGGCAAAAAAGTCTCAGTTCTGGCTCTCACAGTTTACCATCTAGACGCAGAGATTTTTATATTGGATTAGAATTAAAGCTTCTAGTTTTCTGTCTTATTGGGATCTGAAGATTTACTACCGTAGGTTAATAAAAGTCGAAGGAAGAGTGGCATGAATAATTTAAAATGAGAGTTAAATTAGGAATTTCTCCTAAAATTCTCATTAATTTTAAAAGATTATTTTATTTCTATGTTTTATGTATCATTGTGTTCTGAACAATTCACATTTCAATGTCTCTCAAGATTCTTCCATCTGGGTCCCCCTTCTGTATGTACCATTGACTTCACCACACAAATGATTCTAAGAGTGATCTATTCAAAGTAATAGAGCAAAATTAACAAACTTATAGCTAATTAGAAGGCTAACCCTTCTTTAATGTATTGGGAGCAGAGAAACACTAATTAGATTTTTACTTCTTGTGAAGGATACAGGGTTTCTAAAGAACACAATCAGAAGACACTAGCTGTATTTCAGAGCAATTAAGTTACTACAGAATGGGACTGGGTGCTAGTATATATTTACAAGTGTAAGGTTGTTTAAAAGAAAATGTAGGGATGCTTAGATGGCTCAATTGGTTAAGCGTCTGCCTTCGGCTCAGGTCATGATCTTAGGGTCCTGGGATGGAGCCCCAAGTTGGGCTCCCTTCTGAGCAGGAAGTCTGTTTCTCCCTCTCCCTCTGCCTCTCCCCCCTACTCATGCTCTCTCTCGCTTCCTTGTGTTCTTTCTCAAATAAGTAAATAAAATCTAAAAAAAAAAAAAAAGAAGAAAATGTAAAAACTCAACATGAAGGATGGGTTAAAAATGTTTTCTTCCCTGAGAGTTATAACCTTCTCTTACTTTTCCTGTGTAAAATTCTCACTCATAGAATATGCTGTTCCTCTTGAAGTATATTATTAAATAAACTTGTTTAACACCAAAAGATAAAATTAGGAAGAAAGAACATCTGAATATATACTTTGACTCCTAGATGTTTTTCATTCTTTCAAGAAACATTAGCTTAAGGCAAAAAAACAAAACAAAACAAGTAAGGAGTATTATGGACCCTCATTTCAAGGGAAATAGCTTTTCCATGGTGATGTCTCTGCATAATTTATGCATGTAAACAAATGATAATCCAAGTCGTGGTTCTGCAGTTGAAGAACTTTCTATAGGAGAAGTTTCTAACTTGGACTATTTGAAACACTTTATTTTTTGAAGATGTAAAAAAAAAAAAAATACAATTCCAGAACAGAATGGCAAATAGGATTCATCTTGGGTACCAGGTCTGGGGTAGTAAATAGCTGCTGTGTAAAGTTGCAGCAAGAGGAATATTCTGAGATTGCTTCAAGAAACAGGTGATTATTTCAGGTTGTCTCAGGCAAAGGAGGATGGAGTGTCAATACATAAGTGGTTTATTTGATGGAGCTATAGAAAGCTGGTGCCAGATAGTAAAAATCAATCTATTATGTAGCTGATTATACATTTCACTTTCTATATGCAATTTTATGCACTGTGTGTTTATGTAGCAAATTCAATATTGATGGGGCTTATTTCGTAAATGAGTAAATATCTTTACAGATAAGTCAAGAGTTTTTCCCAACTTTAGTTAAGTCTTTTTGTTTGTTTGTTTGTTTGTTTGTTTGAGAGAGAGGGAGAGAACGGGCACAGGAGGTGGGGTGTGAGAGGGGCAGAGGAAGAGGGAGAGAGAGAATCTTAAACAGGCTCCATGATCAGAGTGGAGCCTGATGGGGGGGCTCAGTCTTACGATCCGGAGATCATGACCTGAGCCGAAATCAAGAATCAGATGCTTAACCGACCGAGCCATTCAGGTGCACCTGGCTAAGTCTTTGCCAAAGATTTCTTATGAGTAGTTGAAAAGGTTAAGAATATAGATGAGTGGTTTTCCATATATATTCTTCTTGAAAAATGTGTCTTACAAAGCGCCTCTCAAGAAAGCAGTATTCTGAGATTCTTCTTGCTTCTACTGACCAAAAAGATTCAGATGTTAGAGGAAGTCCCTGGGAGAAGAAGGAACAATGGCATATTTCTTATGTAAAGTGTTGTTTTTATTATTATTGTTAGGGAAGGGACACCAAGATGATCGAAAGGATAGGAATGAAAAAATTTCCAATAGCAAACAATAAACAAATGTTATTGAAATTGAATGAATTAGGTGTCCACAAGAAGACTCTTTTTTACTAAAAAAGAGTATGCCAGGGTGTTGTTACCTTAATAAATTTAGCAAGGTCCAGAATCTAGTCCTTTGCTGGGCAAGTCCAGAAATTTGTTTTTTTTTTTTTTTTTCAATGTCTTTGAGCAGTAGCTAAACTCATATGAAGGAAGAGGAAGTTAATAATGTCATTTACCTGCTTAAATCCCTTCCATGGCTCCCATTCCCTTCATCAAAGACCAGAACAAATAACATAGCTTATACTCCACTGCAGCTGTACTGAACTGCTATTTTTTTAGATGTTTTATTGAAACATCATTCACATACCATTTACATGCATATCTTGGAGATACTGTGGGTTTGGCTCCAGACCACTGCAATAAAGCGACTGTCACAATAAAGTGATTCAAATGATTCTTTTGGTTTCCCTGTGCATATACTGTAATCTATTAAGTGTGCAATAGCATTATGTGTGAAGAAAACAGTGTACATACCTTAATTTAAAAAATACTTTATGGAGCGCCAGGGCGGCTCAGTCGTTAAACATCTGCCTTCAGCTCAGGTCATGATCCCAGGGTCCTGGGATCGAGCCCCACACTGGGCTCCCTGCTCGGCGGGAAGCCTGCTTCTTCCTCTCCCACTCCCCCTGCTTGTGTTCCCTCTCTTGCTATGTCATGTCAAATAAATAAAATCTTTAAAAATAAATAAATAAATAAAAATACTTTATGGCTAAAAAATGCTGTCATCTGAGCTTTCAGGGGATCATAATAACTGATCAGAGATCACCATAACAAATATACTAATAATTAAAAAGTTTGAAATATTGGGAGAATTACAAATGTGACACAGAGACACAAAGTGAGCAAATGCTGTGGAAAAATGGTGCTGACAGACTTGCTGCACTCAAGGTTACTGCAAGCCTTCAGTTTGTAAAAGACGCAGTTATCTGCTAAGGGCAATAAAGGGAAGCACAATAAAATGTGGTATGCATTATAGTTAACCCACTTAAAGTGCAATTCATTGGCTTTTTATTAGATTCACAGAGTTAAGCATCGATCACCACAATCAATTTTAGAACATTTCCATTACCTGCAAAAGAAACCGCACATCTCTTAACTATCACCTCCTCCAATCTCCTCACTTCCCCTACCTCTAGCAACTACTAATTTATTTTGTTTCTATATATTTGCCTATTTTGGACATTTCCTAGTAATCAAATTATACAATAAACATGGTCCCTTGGGGATGACTTCTTTCACTTAGCATAATATTTTCGAGGTTTATCCATGTGATAGCATGTATCAGGATTTTGTTTATTTCTGCATAATATTCCATTTTACATGTATTTTACATTTTTTTCATCCATTCTTCAATTGTTGGATGTTTGGGTGTTTCTACTTTTTAGCTATAATGAATAATGCCGCTATGATCATCCATGTATAAGTTTCCATGTGGACATATGTTTTGCACTTTCTTAAGTATATTCCTAGTAGTGAAATTGCTGAATCATAGGATAACTATGTTTTACCATTTGAGACACTGCCATACTGTTTCTTCAAAGCAGCTGTACCATTTTACATTTCTTTTTTTTTTTTTTTTAAGATTTTATTTATTTATTTGACAGAGACACAGCGAGAGAGGGAGCACAGGCAGAGGGAGTGGGAGAGGGAGAAGCAGGCCTCCTGCTGAGCAGGGAGCCCGATGTCAGACTCGATCCCAGGACCCTGGAACCATGACCTGAGCCGAAGGCAGTCGCCCAACGACTGAGCCACCCAGGCGCCCCCATTTTACATTTCGACTAGCAGTGTATGAGGCTTCTCCACATTCTTGCCAACCCTTGTTATTATTTATATTTTTGATTATAGCCATCCTAGTGGGTGTGAAGTGGTATCCCATGGTGGTTTTAATTTGTATTTAATTTGTATGATGTCAGATATCTTTTCATTTGCTCACTGGCCATTTGTATATCTTTGGAGAACTATCTCTTCAGACTTTTTGCTCATTCTTTAATTGGGTTATTTGTCTTTTTATTATTGAGTTATAACAGTTATCTATATATTCTAGAAACAAGTTCTTATTATAACATATATGATTTGCAAAAATTCTCTCATTCTGTGGGTTGTCTTTTCACTTTCTAGATGATTTCATTTGAAGTGCAAGAATTATTAGTTTTTATGGTGTCAAAATTTTGATGGTGTTAGCTTGGGCTGCCACAGGCTGGATGGCTCACCCTAATGTATGTTCTCACAGTTCTGGAGACTGGAAATCTGAGTCCAGCGTGTCAGCGTAGGCAAGCTCTATTCCTGACTTGCACACAGCTGTTTTCTGACTGTGTCCTCACATCATAGAGAGAGAGCTCTTGTGTCTCTTCCTCTTCTAAAAAGGGCAGAAATCCCATCCTGAGAGCCTCACCCCCATGACCTCATCTGAATTTAATGATCTCCCAAAGACCCCATTTCCAAATACCATCACATTGGGGATCTGGGCTTAAACATACGAATTTTGGGGAATACAATTCAGGCCATAGAAGATGGTGTCCATTTTGTCTATTTTTCTTGTGTTGCTTGAGCTTTTAGTGTCATATCTAAGAAACCACTGCATAATCCAAGATTATGGTTTACCCCTATGGTTTTTTTTCTAAGAGTGTTACCGTTTTAGTGTACTTAAGTGTTTTGTTTGTTTGCTTGCTTTGACTTTCGGAAGTTGTTCGTGCTGTTTCCTTGATCTGGAAAATATTTTACTCAACATACCCCTTGCCTGCCTAATTCTTAGTCATTTCTCACATGTCGTCTTAGATGCTCCCTCCATACACATACTTCCTGCAGGGTTAGTTGAATGCTGAGCACCGAGAATATAGCCCCATCACAGCACCGATCACAGTGTTTTGTGATTGCTCCAGCTACCTTTATTTACCATGTCTGCTTCACCATTGTACACATTATGATGTCTGAAAGAAGTACAGGAGCTCCTACATATGAGGCATTCAATAAAATTTTATGAAGCCAATAAAGAAATGATCAAAATGTCAACTTTTAATTTATGGTGAGAAATAGAATGGTCAAGCAGACCTGGTATCCAAACTGAGCTGACAAGGGCAGGTCTCTTCTCTGCAGTAAACGACACAGAAAATTCAATTATTCTAAGAATATTTCTTGGTATCCATGGGCTCAGAACGTGTTACATTATTTGAATATTTAATGGCACCATGTTATGATGGTGTGTCTGACAGTTCCAGAACACACATATACTTGTCCCTACCCCTATTCTCACATGACTGTGATCCTTGAGACTTCCTTTCAGAGAGAGAGTGCTTGGAAGAGCCCCGCCAGCTTTTTCTTTCCTGTTGTTTTTCTCTGTTATTTGGTGCCATTCCTTCCACTTTCTCACTGACAAATTCTGCTTTATTTTTATATTAATACAACATAATAGAACACAAGGTGTTACTCTCTGAGCTGCGTTCCTCTTCTAAATGCTGCACACAGTAGAATTTTCCATGGCAGGACAATATGTTTTAATATCCTTTATAACTTCTAGGGCACCCACCAGAGAATTTTAACTCTGTGAATAGCAAACAATGTCATAGCCCAAATATTTTTGGCTATATAATTATAACTCTGTTGATTAGAGACATGATTTAGTTTTGTTTTGTTTAGAGTTAGAGCTTTGTTGGGCTATGTAGGGAGATTTAAATATTCAGCCTGAATGCTATTTTGTGTGCCTGGGAGTGTTCGCCACAGCAGGTGTTACCTAACCAGATGCTAAAGCCTTTTAAATTAATACGCAGCATCTTGTCAAACATGCCTCCTGCTTTACACCGTCATAGCTGTTGAAAATTGGCTTTTCCTGCCAACAGAGTTGTCGGTTGGAAATGACTCAGCCTTGACATGCTTTAGCTACAATGCTTCCTGGGCCAGGTGATTTTACTAACGTGCTTAGAATGTTGAGTTTTAAATTAAAAATAAATTTATAAATAAATTTTAAAATAAATTTATAAATAAATTTCCAAATTATGTTCAAGCATCAAATGAGCAAAAAGTATCTTTTGGACATTGGTAGGAATAAAGGATTCGTTCCCTCTCTTTCCGTAAGAATGAGTCAAGCTCCAGGACAAGCTCATTAATTGGGTTAGAGAACTAAAAGGCTTGGTTCTTATGTGAGGGTTTCTTTCTGGTGTTCTTCCTCTCTCTTTTTTCATATATTTGATACAGTAAGACCAGGCCTAAGGGCTTTTCCTATTTGGGGAAAAGTACAGGGAGGAGCTGGAGCAGGTTAAACGGCTTCAGTTTTGTTTCTAGACCATTGAGTTTGTCTGTCTTTGTCATTTCAGTAATAATATGCAAAGGGACAGCAGGATTTGGGAGTTAGAGAAGCTACTCAAAGTTAGGATTTGGAAAGCTACTCAAATTTAGAGCCAGCACCCAAGAGGGAGGGATCTTAACTCAACATAGTCCATCCTACTCACCTGAGTCAGGAAATCTATAAAAGGCTTCAAGCTGTAACCCTGGGCTCTGGCCAGACTTGTAGGCAACTGGGCTGCCCTCAATCAGCATCTCAGAGCAACAAACACAAGGGTTCACTGAAAACTCCTCCGATGTGTTTTATCCTGTAATTTCACTTTGGACTCCAGACAACATCTCCAGTGTTGTGTAAGCCCCAGGGAAGTGACAATAGATTCAGTCACAGAGGTGTGGAGGGAATTACAGCAGATGATGTCACATGCATTGTACAGGGCTCCTAAGAACAGTTTTGTGACGACCAGAAAATGTCTTCATCACTGCTGTCTTTATAGACATTACTATGATGCTTAAGAGAACAGAGTGTGTTACTTGATGTGTTTTAGGTAATATCATCCAAATTAATGGAAGAGTAAGAATATACTCTGTGCAAAGGAGCAAAGGGGTACAACAAGCCATTTTCTCTTATAAAAATGTGCTGGGTGTTTTAACTCTGTCACATTAATGTCAATCATTTTTATCATGCTGCTCCACTAATGATACAGTGGGATCTCCACTTCTTAAGAGCAGTCCTGCTGTCCCTGATTTATTATTAGGATCTTCTCAAAGAAGTGTGCATGTGTGCCTGTGTGCGCGCGCATGCGCGAGCATGGGGGTGGAGTGGGGATCTCAATGGAATTTGTTTAACTGATTTATTTAAATTGGTTATGTGACTCTCAAGTTGCATTTCAGTTGCCATGAATGGGGGGGAAAAAACTGCATGATTTCCTAAGCACCTAATGAAATATACTATCCTAATATAGAAAACTGGGTCTTAGAAGAAAACAAAATTATATGTAGAATAACTACAGATAGCTCAAAAATTTCAGAGTGTCTATAATCTATGGGACATCTGTTGTAACCAGGATCTATGCTAGTCACATTTGTACAAATGATCTCATTCTTTTTATTATTATTATTATTATTTTACTTTAAGATTTTATTTTTGTAGAGCAGTTTTGGATTCACAGCAAAATTGAGAGGGGGGTACATAGATTTGCGTAGACTCCCCCATTATCAACATGCAGAGACTCCCCCATTGTCAACATCCCTTATCAGATGGTACATTTTCTACAATTGATGAATCTACATTGACACATCAGTATCATCCAAGTCCATAGCTTATATTACAGTTCACTCTTGGTGTTGTACATTCTATAGATTTCAAAAAATGTATAATAACATGTATCTAATATTATAGTATAATACTGGGTATTTTTATACACCCAAAATTCTCTATATGCTATTCATCCCAGCTCTCTCTGACTCAAACCCTGGCAACTGCTGTTTTTTTGTTTTGTTTTGTTTTGTTTTTTACTGTCTCCATAGTTTTAACTTTACCAGAATATCGTATAATTGGAATCATGCACTATGTAGCCTATTCAGAATGGCTTCTTTCACTTAGTAATGTGTATTTCAGGTTCCTCTATGTCATTTCATGGCTTGATAGCTCATTCTTTTTAGCACTAAGTAATATTCCATTGTCTGGATGTACCACAATTTATATATCTATTCACCTCTTGAAGGACATCTTGGTTGCTTCCAAGTTTTGGCAATTGTGAATGAAGCCGGTATAAATATCCATATGCGGGGATTTTTGTAGACATAATTTTTCAGTTCCTTTGGGTAAATATGAAGGAGCACATTTGCTGGATCATATGGACTAATTATCTCATTTTTACACCAATCAAATAAGAAGGCACTGCTACCTAGATAGACAATTGTGGCTTTAAAAGTTCACTGCTATTGGCCTAGATATGAACCTAGGTCTGTTTCACTCTGAAACTGGTACTGTTTGGACTAAGTCATATATAACTTCTATGAGTAGGCAGAGTATAAGGCCAGTTTACCCATTAGACACAGTGAAAGCACTGCTTTGGGCTCACAGTATCCTTAGGGGCCCATGCAAATGTTCTAATTACTTTAAAAATTAAAAGAAAAAAGTGTATATTATCCAGTCTGGATTATATTAATCTTTATATCAACACAATCATAAAATATAATTTTTAATACTTTTTATGAACGAAGGGGCCCACAAAGGCAAAAGTACCTAAGGCCCACAGAAGTCATAATGTAGACAGAGTAGTCAATTTTGGGGTACTGAAAAATATACTTCCCTTGAAATAGGTCCCCAACCAATCTATGATAGCACTGCCTGTCCTCCAGTATTCAACAACAAAGCTGAATCATTTCTAACACCTGCTTTTAAAGAGCATCTGTTACCTGGGGCAGTGCTATACACAGATGGACAAATTAAAGACTAGAAAGCAGAGCAGAGCAAAGATATAAGATAGGAACATTTCAGTGGGAATGTAATAGATGAGGCATGGCAGGAACATGGCTTCATGGTTAGACAGCCTGAGCCTGCCTGACAGCAACACCTATCTTTGATTTCAACAAACACCCACTTTTTGGATGATGCAGTTTCCTTGATTGGAAGATTTTTGAAAACAAAAGTTACCCAGTACCTATGTTTCCACCTACATAAAATGGTTCTTGTAGCATGTTTGATTTTAAACAGACTCACATCTCTCAGGTCACTGTAATACATTAACATAATTTTCTATTATGCAGTTTTAAGGAAAAGGCAACATAGTTCTCTTGTTGGAATATAGATACATAAAAAATCAAGGGGGCACAAAATGTTATTTGCATAGAGTTTAAATCTCATTTTCCTTTTAAATTGGGCATCCTTACTCAACAATTTCTGTGCAAACTCTGAGAGTCCAGTTGTGCCTGTCAAATTGTATTAGCTATGCAGGCGATTCTCCCTCCAAGCTATCTAGCCCAGGGCTGACCATGAGACATGGCTGTTTCACACAGTAATTTTGGATGACAGCTTTTCCTGAGCTCATTCAAGTCTAGGAGGCAATTATGAGACCAGAGGTCATTAACACTGCATTTGATTATATAACATGATATGGCAATAATAATAATAATAAAAATGAATGTATATATACATACTCACAGAGAGAGAGAGATGGGGTATTAATTTCTATAAAACACATGCTTTTTTATTTCCAAACTGAATTTCTACACTCTTGTTAATTTATAACTGATATTCTGAGATTTGTGTGTGTGTGTATATATACATATAAAATTTAAGGACTATATTAAGACTTTTTGTTTTTTGTCTTCATCTCTTTAATATAATATTTCTGTTATTAATTTGTTCTAGAAAATATGTCCTATGATGTAGGAAAGGAGATATGTATCATTATACATGTAAATTTATGTGCAGTTATATCCAAAGAAATGTTGATTTAAAATCCAAAGTTTTCCACTCAGGATTACAAATAGAAATGCTAGAAGAATTTTCAATTTTCAAAAGAGGAGACACCAAAATGCGGTAAATTGGGGGTACAGCCTAAGGAAGTCATTATAAAAACATTTTGAAGTCATTAATTTTGTCTAATTTAAATGCTGGATGGTCAAATCAGCATGCTTCCATGCCATATGCTTTCCTCAGAGCTATTTTTGATTTGCACAAATGTTAGATGGTTGGAGAATAAACTTAAAAGATGCTTTTTTTGTGGTTGGTGAGGTTGTTGGTGGTGCTTAGTGAAGCTGAATTCCAGCTCATCCTTTATTTTTTCTCTTCTCTCTAAGACTGGTTTGCACTTATGATTTTTCAGCCAGTATATACTCAGATATACTGCAGAAATAAGGCCATCACCATAATTAATAAAGTGGCCCGCAAGATTAGAGAATGCAGGTTTAATTGGAAGGTAAAGAGTGTTAAAATTGTAATTATGATGAATGGATTGTCAGAGATTACTCTGGAGACTGCTGCCTGGTGTCAGTGACTTGAAATTAAAAGGTTGAATTTCCCTCTTGTCATGCAGCTTCTCCTGACCTGCTTTTCTGAGGTGAGGATTCACCTATTAAATCAAGGCCTTTCAAACATTTAGTTAATGAGAAAATATGTCCTTTTTCTTTTTCCAAATAAACCCCCTCAAGTCAGCACACCATCCTGAAATGAGTCAGGGCAGCTTACGGTCTATTTCAGTCCTATGTTTAATATTAAACATCAGAAAATGCATCTCAAGATGAGCATGTATAAAAGTAGAATGTTCTGCATCTGTCTGAAGATGGACAGCCTAGTAGGCTGTGGTGATTTACCAGGTAAAAAGAGGCATGAGGTGAAGGGAAGAGAAATGATAGCCAGAGGAAACTCTGAATCTGAACACTCTCCTCCTGTCCAAGTCACTCCTATAGATCGTAATTAGGTGCAGAAACTGAGGGAATTTGTATCTTGCCCTTGTAGCTTTCACTTTTAACACATGCAGGAACCAAAACAAGAGAAGCTTCTTGAATGAAACCAATTGAGAACAACTCACTGACCCAAGGGCTATTATTTGAAATAGTAGCAACTCAGACACTTGAATTACTTAAGTTCATCCTTAGCTCTGATGCCAGCAAGCCCAGGCAAAGCCACTTTTAAGACACAAAGGCAGGTTACCTCTGCTCTGGGGATCTGACAGACCTGGGGGAGATGGGGACCAGTATGGGCTTTGCTAGAGTTAGTTAATCTCTTTTTTTTTAGATTTATTTATTTATTTTAGAGAGAGAGAGCATGCGCGCTTGCACACACAAGTGGAGAGAGGGGCAGAGGGAGAAGATCTTTTTTTTATTATTATAATTATGTTATGTTAATCACCATACATTACATCATTAGATTTTGATGTAGTGTTCCATGATTCGTTGTTTGCATGTAACACCCAGTGCTCCATTCAATATGTGCCCTTCTTAATACCCATCACCAGGTTAACCTATCGCCCCACCCCCCTCCCCTCTAGAACCTTCAGTTTGTTTCTCAGAGTCCATAGTCTGTCATGGTTCGTCTCCCCCTCCAATTTCCCCCCCTTCATTTTTCCCTTGAGATACCACCTCACACCAGTCAGAATGGCTAAAATTAACAAGTCAGGAAATGACAGATGTTGGTGGGGATGCGGAGAAAGGGGAACCCTCCTACACTGTTGGTGGGAATGCAATCTGGTGCAGCCCCTCTGGAAAACAGTATGGAGGTTCCTCAGAAAGTTGAAAATAGAGCAGCCATATGACCCAGCAATTGCAGTACTGGGTATTTACCCCAAAGATACAAATGTAGGGATCTGAAGGGGTATGTGCACCCCAATGTTTATAGCAGCAATGTCCACAATAGCCAAACTATGGAAAGAGCCAAGATGTCCATCAACAGATGAATGGATAAAGAAGATGTGGTGTATATATATACAATGGAATATTATGCAGCCATCAAAAGGAATGAAATCTTGCCATTTGCAACAACGTGGATGGAACTGGAGGGTATGATGCTGAGCGAAATAAGTCAATCAGAGAAAGACATGTATCATATGATCTCACTGATATGAGGAATTCTTAATCTCAGGAAACAAACTGAGGGTTGCTGGAGTGGTGGCGTGTGGGAGGGATGGGGTGGCTGGGTGATAGACATTGGGGAGGGTATGTGCTATGGTGAGTGCTGTGAATTGTGTAAGACTGTTGAATCACAGATTTGTACCTCTGAAACAGATAATACATTATATGTTAAAAAAAAAAAAAAGAAGATAGCAGGAAGGGAAAAATGAAGGGGGGGAATCAGAAGGGGAGACCAACCATGAGAGACTATGGACTCTGAGAAACAAACTGAGGGTTCTAGAGGGGAGGGGGTGCGGGGATGTGTTAGCCTGGTGATGGGTATTAAAGAGGGCATGTACTGAATGAGCACTGGGTGTTATACGCAAACAATGAATCATGAAACACTACATCAAAAACTAATGATGTAATGTATGGTGATCTTAAGCAGACTCCCCGCTGAGTCCAGAGCCCTGCACAGGACTCCAACCCAGGACCCATGAGATCATGACCTGAGGCAAAACCAAGAGTCAAACACAACAGAGGAAGCCACCCAGGTGCCCATAGAGTTAATCTCTTTTAATCAAGTTTTTTTTATAAGACTTGTAAATTAGAATTAGGGGTGCACAGAAATTAGATGACTTGTGTTTGGTGTAAGAAATGATACTTTCAATTTTTTTAAGATACTAACAAAAAAATTTCTCTCTATATAGAATATTTTCTATATATTTTCTATATATATAAAATAGAAAAAATATGTTTTCTGCTTGGCTATATTTATTTATTTATTTAAATTACAGTGTAGTTAATATACAGTGCAGTATTAGTTTCAAGTGTACAATATAGTGATTCAACAGCTGCATATATTACTCAGTGCTCATCAAGATAAGTGTACTCTTAATCCCCTTCATCTGTTTCGCCTATCTCCCCCCCAACCCCCCCTCTGGTACCCCTCAGTTTGTTCTCTATAGTTAAGAGTCTGTTTCTTGGTTGGTTTCTCTTTTTTTTTTCCCTTTGTTCACTGTTTTGTTTCTTAAATTCCACATATGAGTGAAATCATATGGTATTTGGCTTTCTGTAATTGGCTTATTTTGCTTAGCATTATATCTAGCTCCATCCATATTGTTGCAAATGGCAAGATTTCATTCTTTTTTATGGCTGAATAAAGTTCCATTGTATACTCAGACCACACCTTCTTTATCCATTCATCTATTGATGAACACTTGGGCTGCTTCCATAGTTTGGCTATTGTAAATAATGCTGCAATAACCATGGGTGTGCATATGTCCCTTCAAATTAGTGCTTTTGTATTCTTAGTGTGAATACCTGGTAGTGTGATACAGGATCCTAGGGTAGTTCTATTTTTAAGTTTTTGAGGAACCTCTATACTGTCTTCCACAGTGGCCATATCAGTTTGCATTCACACCAACAGTGCACAAAAGGGTTCCTTTTTTCTCCACATCCTTACCAACAGTTGTTTCTTGAATTTTTTAAATTTAGCCATTCTGACAAGTGTGAGGTGATATCTCATTGTGGGTTTGATTTGTATTTCCCTGATGCTGAGTGATATTGAGCACTTTTTCATGTGTCTGCTGGCCATCTTTATGTCTTCTTTGGAGAAATGTCTATTCATGTCTTCTACCCATTTTTAAATTGGATTATTTGTTTATTGGGTGTTGAGTTGTATAAGTTCTTTATGTATTTTGGACATTCACCCTTTATTGGATATGTCATTTGCAAATATCTTCTCCCATTTGGTAGGTTGTCTTTTAGTTTTGTTGGTTGTTTCTTTAGCAGTGCAGAAGTTTTTTTAATTTGATGTAGTCCCAATAGTTTATTTTTGCTTTATATTTTAAAGGAACTAATCTACATGGTGAATTGATTTAGTTTTGATGGTGATACAGCTAGAAACGATTCACTCTTGGGACGCCTGATTGGCTCAGTTGGTTAAGGAGCTGCCTTCAGCCCGGGTTATGATCCCAGGGTCCTGGGATCAAGTCCCACATCGGGCTCCTTGCTCAGCAGGGAGCCTGCTTGTCCCTCTCTCTCCCTCTGCTTGTGCTCTCTCTGTCAAATAAATAAAATCTTTAGAAAAAAAAAAAGAAATGATTCACTCTTGAATAAAAGTTGCTTGAATGGTGAATGCCTAAATGTGTATGAACATATTGAGAACAAAAACTTTAACTTGCTTCCTTTATTGTCATCTCCCTAGCACTTAGAATAATGTCAATACACAGGGAGTGCCCATAGGAATGTGTGTGTGTGTGTGTGTGTGTTAGGTACATGAGTACATGTTAAGAAAGAACAGTATATTCTCTTTGGCCTGAGGGTACTTACATGGCTCTTTGTGTCTTGACCACTCTTTATTTTTTTATTTTTTTTTTTTTTTAGATTTTATTTATTTATTTGACAGAGAGAGACACAGCGAGAGAGGGAACACAAGCAGGGGAAGCAGGAGAGGGAGAAGCAGGCTTCCCGCCGAGCAGGGAGCCCGATGCGGGGCTCGATCCCAGGACCCTGGGACCATGACCTGAGCCGAAGGCAGACGCTTAATGACTGAGCCACCCAGGCGCCCCTCTTGACCACTCTTTAAAATTCCAAGAAAAAAATAGAGTAGGGAAAGTCATTTTGGTCCTGGGAAAAAGTAGGAATTTTGGCGGACTGTTGTTAGGAAACAAAATGATTGGTCTGAAAAGTTGCTGAATATGGCTTGTGGTTGGTAACTGATCTACTACTCCTGTGTCAGTGACTCAAAGCAAACTCACCTCTTCCTGTAGACTCCTTTGAATTCAGAAATGGTGGAGTATGAATGAAGTTTTCTTTATCTTTGCTGTCTTCAGCTTCTGAAAATACTCTATATTACACATTGTGTTCTCTTTCTTACCTTTTTCACTCAAAATTATACTTTTGAAATCTTTCCATGTTGCTGTGAAAAGATCTAGCCTATTCATTCTGCCCTTTGCACAATATTCCATCATGCTCATTTACTATATTTAATTCACCCATTTTCTATAGATGGAAACGCCGGTTGTTCCCAATTCTTGGCCACAAACCCAACTTTCCTCAGAATCTCTAATATTCTAATTTCTATGGTATAATCCCAAGAGCATAATATATAACATACATCATTTCCCAAATTCGTTCCCGAAAATCCCAAATATGGATTTTTTTTCTGAGACTCTTATAGAAATACAGTTCTGTGGACTATAGCTTGGGAAACAATAGACTAGAGAAATAACATAAAATAGTATTTTTTTTCCTCTGAGAATGAACAAGACAATACAATATAGCCAAGGAACAAATGATAAATCTGAATGCATGAATTATTGGGAATAATAGTATCACTTTATATACATGCAACAAAATATAGCAGACGATAGTGCCATTGCTATGTATAATATAGCATAGTATAGTATTTCAAATGTAGACAAAAACAATTTCTACAAAGTAAAAAGGATATCAGACATATTCTAGGTGGAACAAATTCTAAAGATCTCACTCAGAAAAAGAAATAACTACCAAATTATACCTTTTAAATATTGTTTTAGTATTAAAGTAAAAAAGTTTAGGGAAAGTGAACCATTCATTTATTGTTACAACAAAGATTCATTGTCTATAATTTGTCAGGAACTATGCTAAATCCTGAGGATATAAAAATAAACAAGATAATAACCTTGCATTAAAGGATCTTACTGTTACTTGAAGGAGATGAACACATAATTCAATTATTTTAAAAACAATTCAGTAAATGCATTAATAGATTTTGGACAAGGTACTGTAGAACATTAACAAGGCAAACTGGTAACATAAAAATAAATTAGGGTTGGGCGCCTGGGTGGCTCAGTTGGTTAAGCGACTGCCTTCAGCTCAGGTCATGATCCTGGAGTCCCGGGATCGAGTCCCGCATCGGGCTCCCTGCTCGGCAGGGAGTCTGCTTCTCCCTCTGACCCTCCTCCCTCTCATGCTCTCTGTCTCTCATTCTCTCTGTCTCAAATAAATAAATAAATAAATCTTTAAAAAATAAAAATAAAAATAAATAAAATAAATAAATAAATAAATTAGGGAGCTCCTGAGTGGCTCAGTCAGTTAAACATCTGATTCTTGATCTCAGCTCAGGTCATGGTCTCTCGGGCTCTTGCCATCAAATCTGCGTCAGGCTCAGGCTCTGCTCAGGGTTTACTTAATATTCTCTCTTTCCTTCTCCCTCTGCCCCTCCCCCTGCTCACTCTCTCTCTCTATCTCTCTCTAAATAAATAAATAAACCCTTTAAAGATAAATAAATAAATAAATAAGTTAGGCAGAGAGGTTGTGGAAGAGTATTACAGATATAAGAGATAGTACGTAAAAGAAAGAAAGAAAAAAGAAGAGAGATGAGGAAATGGAAAGGTGGAAATTGAAGCAGGAAAGAAAAATCTTTGGTAGATACAGAAGACAGACCTTCTAAGAAGGAGGCTTTACAGGGTCAGAGTCACCTGTAAATCAGCAATGTCTCTAGCAGGTAGACTAACATTAAAATTAAGTGTGTGTCACTTCAGTGACGGATTTTGAGTGACGAAAATCCCTAATGTGCCTTAAATGTGATTTCTGAAAGGTCTGTGAGATCAAGTGCAGCCACTATGCTATCTCTAGATCTTCAGCACCTAGCAGTGGGTCTGAAATGTAGTAGGTGCCCAATAAGTGTTGTGTGGATGGATGGATAAGAGGGATAAATTTGTATCAATTGGTACTATTAAGAAATTTGACGATTTTTCATTTTCAGCCCAAAGGGGGTAGTGTTGCAGAAATTAAAGAGTGTTGGAATCAGGGTGGATTATATTTAGCTGTGTGACCTTGCACAAGTTACTCATCCATGATAAGCTTCAGCATCCTCATCTGAGAAATAGGGAAGGGATTAAGTAATTTATATAAAATGCTCAGGGCAGAGCAAAGTGACTCCTGCTCAAAAGGATAATTGCTATTGTTCAACGAGAAATAGAGTGAATTAATTATGAAAGGGCCATGTTTTAGACAGTGTGAACTTTAAAAGTTAAAATCTGTTTACATTTGGTGTGTTGAAAGGAGGAAGCTCTGAAAAGTTTTGTGAGCTTGAGAAAGATATAATGTTTACAATGACTGAACGAAGGACCAATTAGAAACGGAAAGCCTATGATCAGGAGGGAAAAACAACAAATGGTCATCACCTGTACCACTGACTGTCTAACTTTGGGCAAATTTCTTAACTTCTCTAGGCCTCAGTGAGACTTGTTTCTTTTTTTTTTTTTTTAAGATTTTATTTATTTATTTGACAGAGACAGAGATAGCGAGAGCAGGAACACAAGCAGCAGGAGTAGGAGAGGGAGAAGCAGGCTTCCGCCCAGGACAGAGCCCGATGTGGGACTCGATCCCAGAACCCTGGGATCATGACCTGAGCCAAAGGCAGACGCTTAACGACTGAGCCACCCAGGCACCCGAGACTTGTTTCTAAGACTTTATATTCTCAGAGCAGTTTTAGGTTTCTAGCAAACTTGAGGGGAAGGTACAGAGATTTCCCATACACCCTCTGCCCCCACACATGCGCAGCCTCCCCTATTATCAACTCCCCCATCAAAGTGGTACATCCATTACAATTGATGAACCTGCATTGACACATCATTACCACCTGAAGTCCACAGTTTACATTACTCTTGGTAATTATTCCACTCTTGGTGTCGTACATTCTGTGGGTTTAGACAAATATATAATGACATGTATCCAACATTACGCCACACAGAGTAGTCTCACCTTGTGCTCCACCTTGTTCATCCCTCTCCCCCAGCTTAACCCCTGTCATTCACTGATCTCTACAGTTTTGCCTTTGTCACATACTTGGAGTTATACAGCATATAGCCTTTCCAGAATGGCTTCTTTCACTTAGTAGTATGTATTTAAGTTTCCTCCATGTCTTCTTCCGTCTTGATACCTCATTTCTTTTTAGCATTGAATAATATTCTACTGTCTGGTTGTACCAGAGTTTATCCATTCACCTATTGAAAGGCATCTTGGTTGCTTTCAAGTTTTGGCAATTATGCATAAAGCCATTATAAACATCCATGTGCATGTTTTTGTGTAGACATATTTTTTCAACTCCTTTGGGTAAATGCCAAGGAGTGGGTTTGCTGATTACATAAGAGTGTATAGTTTTATTTAGTGATATTCTAGTATTTTGTTACAGAGTTTTATTATGATTAATGAGATAATCAATATAAATTGCCTGGCAGAGTACCTGGCATATTGTAAGGGCTGAATCAGTGTTAATTATATTTGGTGTTATTATCATCTCATAAAAGATATATAGTAGATACAGAAGAGAGAAATGTCAGAGGAAAAGTGTAAGAACATGTGATGATTAGCTCTTAATGCAGATATCTGCAGTCTCGGATACACGGAATGTGCTTGTCTAATTCATGCTGCTCTGCATGAAAGGTATACTTTGCCTTGGGCCTTTTGGTCCCCCATACTCCCTTTGGACTAATGAAGAAGGATAATACAGGTAATTGTAAGTAATGGTTATCTAATTCTTCAGGTAAGGGGAAAAAATACAGCTAAATGCACTCCAAATCTGAATCATATAAACCTGACAAACAGCTAGGGTCAGATAAAATAGGGGAAAAGCACTACTAGACAAGTGTTCTGGAAAACTGTGTTCACAGTCTAACTCACTTTGTGTGGGTTGTGAACTTCATGAACTTGGACTTGAGGCTTAGTATTTCAGTTTCCTCAGCTGTCAAATCAGAATGAGACTCCCCCACTGGCTATTTAGAGAACAAGATGAGATAAGGAACATCAGAGTACTGCTTGAAATTTTCTAGGAAGTTAAGAAATTTAAAATTAATCTTAATACATGGAGACACCAAATAGCTTGCTCAGATTCAGTTCCACGATAATAAATAAAAAATCCAAAGTCATCTAGCACCAATAACATCATGACCAATTTCTGTGCTTGGTTTTGAATATATGATTGCTTCTATGCACTTACAGATTTGTATTTTCTCTGTTTTCTAAGCATAAAAAGCGTATTTCTCCATTGTAGAGAGTTTTGATTATTAAAAATACATAGGAGGAAGCAAAATCAAACCAAACCAAACCAAACCAAAGCTCACCTATTATTTTACCACCTGGAAATACCTCATGTTAAAATTCAGAAACATTTCCTTCTGACATTTTATCTTTCTGTAGCTAGTAAGCTAAATCTCTAGAAAAGTAGACCTAGATTTAAGTTTTTTTAAAAGTAGTCTGATGTTAAATATAGATTTGATTTATATTTTGTCTAATGATCTTCGTAAGGATAAGATTACATCTAAATGCCTATATGTTAACAATATATAATGTAGCATCATCACTTTCTTTTCTCCATCAAAATTATGCTGTTTTTATAAAGTTTGGTTTTTTATGGAAATGTTTATTGTTTTCTACTTGTTGCTTATTTCCATTCTCCACTAAAATAATATGCTCAACAACATTTTTTTTTTAAGATTTTTATTTATTTATTTATGAGAGACACAGAAAGAGAGAGAGAGAGGCAGAGGGAGAAGCAGGCTTCCCGCTGAGCAGGGAGCCCGATGCGGGACTCGATCCCAGGACCCTGGGATCATGACCTGATCCGAAGGCAGACGCTTAACCATCTGAGCCACCCAGGCACCCGCTCAACAACATTTAAGCAAGCAGCAATCAGGGGAGAAAACATTTATCTGTAATGCCAGCCTAAATGTTAACAATGAACTCTTTCATCTTGATTCTAAGCTCTAAGTCTACTCTGAGGTCTTTGAAGTACCCACTTGGGCTAAAGCCACTCAGAAAGAAACTGAGCAAAATAAGTGGTTTGAAGCAAACAAAAATATAAACCCTAAACCCTTCCCAGCTTTGCATAATCATCATATTCGTTTACTTTTTTGTTGTTGCTGTTTTTGTTTTTTTTTTATTATGTTATGTTAATCACCATACATTACATCATTAGTTTTTGATGTAGTGCTCCATGATTCATTGTTTGTGTATAACACCCAGTGCTCCATGCAGAACGTGCTCTCTTTAATACCCATCCCCAGGCTAGCCCATCCTCCCACCCCCCTCCCCTCCAGAACCCTCAGTTTGTTTCTCAGAGTCCATAGTCTCTCATGGTTCGTCTCCCCTTCCGATTTCCCCCCCTTCATTTTTCCCCTCCTGCTATCTCTTCTTCTTCTTCTTTTTTTTTTTTAACATATAATGTATTATTTGTTTCAGAGGTACAGGTCTGTGATTCAAGAGTCTTACACAATTCACAGCGCTCACCATAGCACATTTACTTTGGACTATATTTCCCTTTATAGAGGTTAGGTTAACCATAACTGTCTCCCTGATTTTCATCTTTATTTTTCATCTGCTGACAGTGCCTTCTCAGCCTGTTTCCCAAATATTTAAATATTTGACAAGCATCAGTTTTATTACTGGGAATCACTTTAAATGATTTAATGATAATCATAATGATAGCATGGGCCTGTTTACTGTTTTTCAAAATCATTTTAAAATAGTATTTGCTTATAAGCTGGAGTAGCCAAATAATTGAATTAAGTTTCTTGATTTTCTTTTTATGTAATCTTTACCATGTTGAAACTCTCTGCTTCATGGTAAAAATACCCAGATCATACAATTTCTGATCCTATTTTGGGGAGGCCATTGAAGAATCCTCTAAATTGTCACTTGTCACATGGAGAAAAGATTACTCCAGAACCCTCAATATTTTTTTCTAACAACATGATCCATTTTCACTTATTGAAAATAAATACTATTGAGCACCTGCTACGTATTAGACATTGAGAGTGTAGCAAGCAGTGAAGTCAGACAAAGTCCCAGTTTACATGGAGCTTATGTTTCAGAGGGAAGGACTGAACAATGCATAAATTAATAATTTGCAGGATGATGTTCTTAACTCTTAGATATTTATTATTTTGTAAGAGGTACATTTGCTTTCTTCATCGGGTTAACATATAAATGAATTTCTTAATCTCTGAATACACATGTAGTAGGATTTTTTGTGGTTGCTTTTGGTAGTGGTTTTGTTTTGTTTTGTGTTTGGTTTTTGATGATTTAGTATACTCAGTCTGAGTAGGAATGGAAGTGTAAGATTTTTGGAGTTGTTCACAAAATTAGCCAAATTTAAATCATTCTATATTACTAATATATTATCATACTAATGTTAATTTCAATGTGCTGTATCTGATATATTTTGAAACATCTTATATTCACTCACTGAAGCAGCATATTACAATAAAATGTAAATGTTAAATATCATGGTTTAGCATTTTCTGAACATTGGAATCCAATTAATTTAATAACAGCAATATATATACATATAGGCCAGTCATTGAAGTCATTATTCCCATTTTTCACATTCAAGTTTATATTTTGATTTTTTTTATTCCTGTGGGAAACATTTTTTTAATATCTGAAATATGTCTTCAAATATTTTTATTCCCTTTTCAGGAATTTGCTGCACTGACAAAAGAATTAAATGCCTGTAGGGAGCAACTCCTAGAAAAGGAAGAAGAAATTTCTGAACTTAAAGCTGAAAGAAACAACACAAGAGTAAGTATAAAACCGCCTCTGCTTGGAATCAATTCCATATACAGTTCAGTGCCTTATCTCTTGTATACTCATAAGAATATAAACATTTAAAAACTTGAGGAAGGGGCGCCTGGGTGGCTCAGTCGTTAAGCATCTGCCTTCGGCTCAGGTCATAATCCCAGGGTCCTGGGATCGAGCCCCGCATCGGGATCCCTGCTCCGCGGGAAGCCTGCTTCTCCTTCTCCCACTACCCCTGCTTGTGTTCCCTCTCTCGTTGTGTCTCTCTCTGTCAAATAAATAAATAAAATCTTTAAAAAAAAAATAAAAATAAATAAAATAAAAACTTGAGGAAGACGTTAAGCAGACACCAACTCATAGTCTGTCACTTCAAGTAACAGAGACTATTCTATGAAACTCAAAACAGGAAGGCCAGAAACCTAAATTACAGTCTCAACTTCCAAATCACCGTGTTGCCTCAGAAAATTTTATTCCTTCTGGCCTTTGCTTTCTTTGATTTTAAAAAGAAGGACTGGATTTCGATAGCCTCAAACTTTCAAACTGTTGTATTGGAGTAGGGGGCCAATACTCAGAGGCTGGAGATGGGCAGAGAAAGAGAGGCTTGAGGGGAGTATGAGTTTCCATTATGGGGTGATGTGAGGGAGTGGCTTGGCATTGGTCCTCACCTCATTAAAATGTATAAAACCACTGGCGCAGAACTCTCCTAATTAAAAGAGGCATAGCTTCTCTATTTTGGAAGATGATTGAGGAGACTTCCAGTTCTGATGTCATGATTTTGATGGACTCTTCTATCTTCTGCTCTTGGAAACCCATGTCTCTTTCAGTCTCATGCCCTGTAACACTGAAGTCCAGAATTTGATCAAAGGTGCTATATTTTCTTGTTCAGAAGAAATAGTCACTAAATTTCATAAAATATATAAATCACCAGATTACCTATACCTATTACTAGAGAAGAGTTTCTCTATTAAAAGAATGCAGAGGAGAAAACACTTTTGTGTGGATATATAGTTCAATTTCAACATGAAGTAGGTGAAAAATATTTTCAGTATTAAAACTCTGGCAGATCAATGCTAAAGAATGAGAAAGTGAGGTATTGTTAATAGTGTATTCATTTGATGCTTGGTCTTAGAGAATACTATAAAAATAATAGCTCCATAAACAGTGAGCTTGTGCCTTTAATGAGGAGTACCATGTATCCATACTGGTTATATGATCAAACTCAATTTATCTCCTTATTCATCAGGGTCTTATTTTTATGGTAAAGAGAATTCACACAGTATACACACAAGGATTTGGTTTTCACTGAGACTTTGATGACTGCCTCAAATAGAACATAAAGAGGACAGTTTAGATCATGTTACCAGGTGTCCGATGAATTTTTTCTATTTCTTTCTCTCTGTTGATATTTTTTCCCACCCTTGATTTCTAACTTACAATTTTTTCATGCAAACTTAAAGTTTATTTGTGCCATGAGATTTGTTCTGCCCTATTTCACTATTTTCCATTTCAGTGGTTTAAGCTACATTCCCCGATGTAGCCCAGTGCAGCCAAATGTAAAAGTAGGATCCGGAAGGTGAACATGGAAGGAAATGTAAACTTCTTGGTTAGACTTTCAACAAATTCTCATATTTAAAATGCACCAGAAACTCTTCTTTTAGCTGTGTATTTCTCCTTTAGACAACTTTTTTTTTTTTCTACAGCCCTTTACTCCTTTCTAATGCCCTATGAGAGACATGTTATAATTATCCCCATTTTACAGATGAGGTAACTGCTCAGAAAAAGGTGGATAACTTGCTGGAAATTATGCAGTGAATAAATAGAAGAGAAAAGGGATTTGAAAGCTGAGGCAGTCTAACTCCAGGCCTGTGCCTTCAGCCATGAGGCCATTAGCACAATTACTCAAGTTAGATCCGTGGAGGGGCCCCTGGGTGGCTCAGTCGGTTAAGCATCCAACTCTTGATTTCGGCTCAAGTCATGATCGTGGGGTCGTGTGATCGAGCTCCGCGCTGGGCTCCACACTCAGCTGGGAGTCGGCTTGAGATTCTCTCTCTCCTTCTTCCTCTGCCTCTTCCTCCAACTCGTGTGTGCTCTCTCTCAAATAAATAAATAAATCTTTTTTTTTTTTTTAAAGTTAGATCCATGGAAAAACTCCCAAGATTTACAACAGCTTAGAGAAGACTTTGCCCTAAAAGTAAACCATTGCAGTATGGAGTGTATCATTCCTTCCTGATCGTGACTAATTTCAGAGAACTCGGAGATTTGGCAGCAGCATCCATACAGTCTTCATCATATCACACTCCATCAGGCCCAGAAGTACCTGTGGCTGTTGCACCTGCAGAGGAACCTTGGGGGATAGAGGCAGTAAGGCAAGCTATACTTGCAATACCTCTTCAGGGGTCAAAGTGAGAAAAATACAAATATTAAATTCCATTAGGGTAACAAAAATTGAAGCCATCGATTTTAAACATGAACAATGGTTACTTTGAAAGCATGAGTAAAGCTGGAAAACATTTTTTCCACCCTCCTTAAAGCAGTGGTATGAGGATTTTTGTTGTTGATTAGGGAAAAAGGAGAAACGGAACTAGGAAAACTTCTTTGTGCAAAGTATCAATTATATAACAACTTCCTAAATTACATAACCACCTGTTACCCTCCCCATCACCCAAAAAATATCCAGGGCTAAAAATCAGACATATCTTCTTCATGACCCCAGAGTCCCAGGATTGAGCCCCGCATCGGGCTCCCTGCTCAGCCAGGAGTCTGCTTTTCTCTTTGACCCTCCCCCTTCTCATGCTCTCTCACTCGCTCTCTCTCACTCAAATAAATAAATAAAATCTAAAAAAAAAAGCTTTATTGCAGCAGCCAAGGTTATGTTGAATTCAAATCTAATAAGAAGTTGTATAATATTAGAAATTTATTTCAAAAATTTCCAATGATGCAGTATGTACGTATGCATAGACACTATGATATGTTTGTATATATACAGGCTGTGGTCATTTAAAATGAATCCCAACATAGGATTAGTGGTCATTTACGTAGTCCTTGCAATCCTGGGAGTACACCAAAAAGGGTGCCTTCTGCAATATTTATTAAATATTAGATAAAAGTGTAGCTCCTAGCAAAGGTATACAACTAGTAGCTTGTTAGTGTTATCTTTGTGAGTTCCTCTTCATTTTTCATTTATTTTAATTTATAAGCTTAGAAGTCATGGGTACATGCTAGTTTTGAACATTTTGGCCCACATTCTCCAGGCTAGGTAACTTACATTTATCTTACTTCAATTCGATACATGAGCATTAAACATATATTCTATAGAATAATCCCTAAGTATTAAGGAGTACTGAGGATAAGTCAAATTGTTAAGCCCCTAAGAAGTCTGTTTTATATTAATAAGAACACATTATTTGGTTTTATTATATCCTAAGTGCATAAAACAGTACACCTTAACTGTTTGAATCAAGAAGACATTAATTAAGGAATATAAGAAATCTCCAAACCTAGCTTCCATGCGCAATGTCTAGGACCATATTTCTTAGCTTTGGTGAGTTTTCCTTACATTCCTAGTCCCAGAAACATGCAGCCTTTACTACTACCTGTGCCAACAAAATGGACCCCCAAGCCTAGCCTGGTTACTCATTTGGCTCCCTTCAGAATCTGTCCTGTGTGGGTGGCTCTGGTTGGCTGACTCTTAAGTCACTTGTCTGCCACCTAGTGGTAAAACGTGCCTGCGAAGTGTTTTTTTGTTTCCAATATTGGGAAGATGACGTTCAGCATTCACGTAATTATCAAAGATGGAGGGTATGTACAAAAGATTTGGGGCAACCACAAATACCAAGTCTCCACAATAACCTAACTTTTATTATACTCTTTTCCATATTAAAACTCTAAACAGCAGCAATACTGACATGTAACTACCCAACAATACAACTATACCTCTTAGACAAAAACAAAATCACCTTTTCTCAAAAAAAGAAGGTGCATGCATCCAGCCACAAGGCCAGGGTTCTTCTTGCTCTTATTAAATCTCAGTCATATCTTAATATTCTGTAATGTATGGACTACTTTAAATGTTAATCAGAATCAAATACCCAGTATACAAGAGTAAAAGGGGAAAATAATTTAATATACATTATGTATATGATATAACAAAAAAAAAAATAAAGATCCTCTCTTCTCCAAGTGGTCAATAAGTCCTATTGGTAATTATAAATTCCAATTCTAAACCTTCATTCCTGGACCTCTGTATATGGACCAATATCTTCATCGCTAATTTCAGGATGATAGCACCCCAACCTAGCCATGTGTTATCTCCAAGCAATAATTAAGATAGACTCTTCCTTGGGCCATTTAACCATTTTATAGGATCACCTGCTTCTGAATGATGTGATAGCATGGTGAAACCAGGGCTGGGAACATCAGTCAATTACATTACTCCTTTCACTATAAAATGTGTTTTTGTTTTTTTTTTCTTTTTTCGGTCAGAAGTAATGTTGTATATGATAATAAGACTGTAAGCAGGGGGCGCCTGGATGGCTCAGTCGTTAAGCATCTGCCTTCAGCTCAGGTCATGATCCCAGGGTCCTGGGATCGAGCCCCCCTTCGGGCTCCCTGCTCAGTGGGAAGCCTGCTTCTCCCTCTCCAACTCCCTCTCTTCTGTGTCTCCCTCTGTCAAATAAATAAATAAAATCTTTTAAAAGAAAAAGACTGTAAGCAAAAATCTGATAAGATAGTATTGCTAGTAGAAGCAGAGCCATTAGAGAAGGCAAATCCATATTCAGAAAAAAACATTTATTACATTGAGAAAAGGCAGCCGTCCCCTCCTTGATGGAAGGGATTTAATGTAATCTACTTGCTTCAAGGTAACTAGCTGGTCTCTAGGTATACTATATCATGAAATGGGTTCAAAATTGATGGCTACAGCTAATCACTTGGCCATTCAGCTGTGGTGGTAACCCTATCAACCTTAATGGTGAGAAGCCCATTTTGCAAGGTCAATGAGTAACTTCTATCCCTGAAACCATGGGCACTTTTTCTGCCCATTGAGCAAATGTGGCGGTGGCCAGAGAAATGGGCTAATATCCAAAAGGTGAATCATTTTTGTCTATGAGATTATCAAAAACCTCTGCAACAGTGGGTACCACAGAATTAGTCCTAGTTCAGAGATAATATCCAAGAAATTTGGTATTCTTTTTTCCTCAGTACTAATTGACATGGTATAATAGTTATAGATGCTTTTAGAGAAGATCTTCTGATTAGCTATTGCTTCATAACAAACCACCCCCAAATTTAATGCCACAGACAACATTTTACTGTACTCACAGATTCTATGAGTCAGGGATACAGAAAGGGCATAACATTTGTGCTCCCAGCTCTGATGTCTAGTGACGCTGATGTGCTGGTAAATGATTTTTTTTAACCAGAAAAAAATTTTTTTAAAAATACTAATCTCTATAGTGTTTGGAGTTCCCATGGTGTAAATACTCCCACTGTAGCTGATTTCAAGCTACCAGCATGATGTCACTGAATGCAGAGGTGGGAAACGATGAAAGATTTGGAAACAGTCTATAGTATTTCTACCATTCAAATACAGTAGAAGTAAACAACCCAAGGAGCATGGGGTATTTAGGAACCTTACTAAAAACTTGGAATTTGGGGCACCTGGGTGGCTCAGTCGTTAAGCATCTGCCTTCGGCTCAGGTCCTGGGATCGAGCCCTGCATCGGGCTCCCTGCTCCACGGGGAACCTGCTTCTCCCTCTCCCACTCCTCCTACTTGTGTTCCCTCTCTCACTGTGTGTCTCTCTGTCAAATAAATAAATAAAGTCTAAAAAAAAAAAAACAACCTTGGAATTTAGTAATATAATCAGGAAGTAATACATTCTGAGTGTTTATTATCTTTAAAAAATATTTTTTATTTAATTATAAGCTTGCATAATTTAAGCTTCAACAATTACTGTGTTTTAACTGCTGGCTCACAAAAATCCTGAGAATTAACGGTCCTCTCTAGCAAGCTGGTATGAGCCAGGTTTAGCACACCATTTGCAGGGGAGAAGAGAATATCTGGACTCTGAAAGGTCGACTGGGAGCAAACTGTTTCACATGGGTTATGGGGCTTTGTACGAACTTAACCCTGCTTATCTGGTGTTGGTCTTTCTCTGACAAACTTCGCTCTGACCCTACCAGCCTCCTTCGGTTTCCTTGGAAGCCAAGCCTTTGCCTGTGCTGTACCCTCTGCCTGGAGTCCTTCATCTGGCCCCTCATCTGGCCAGCTCTTTCTCAATTTAAACATCACCCTCTCGCAAAGGAGGTCTCTCCTCTTTTCAGCTCCCATAACTCTATTTCAGGGTTAAGTTCATACAAAATCCCATAGCCTGTGTAAAACAGCTTGGATTTAACCAATGCATGCATATATCTGTAGAAGTCAAGAGAGTAGAACACCAGGAATATAATCAGATTGATAAATAAAAGGAAAGCTCTTTGAAAATATTGTGTCATCATCATACTGAAGAACTATTAATATTATTTTGACCCTTAAATGTGATCCCTACCTACTGATCTATATACATTTCGGATCTCAGATGTTTGTGTTCTTTTGTACCAATGCATGGCAAAGTTTTCTGACACTTTGAACCATAATTAGTGATGGTGAATGGAAAGATATTAATTTATTAAGGACTAAGAAAGGTGACACTAATATGTGACACTGAATCTAACAATAACTGAAAACCAAAAATTTCCCCTACTTTAGGAAATGTAAGCTTTAGGAAAAAGCCTGCATTTTTTTTTTCTTTCCTTCTTTCCATCCCAGTATCTTATATTTGCTTTTCCCTTTTTTGTTTGAGTAATTTCTGCCTTATTTTGCATAGACACCATTTGTTAGCCTATGCTTTTCACTATCCTTCTGAAAATCTCTCCTACAAAACTTCCTGCTCATGTATTGTTGTTCCCTGGCAAAATCTCAATAACTGAGAAGTTAAACCAGCAGGTTTGGGGTTTTTTTTTATGTATCTTTGTTTTTAGCAGCAGAACTCCCTTTATTAAATGAAACGAAGGTGAAGCCCCAATTCACAAAACATTGAAAAGTAAAATTTCTTTGGGAAATGTTAGAACAGACTGAAACACTGTTCACTGGACTTTGTCCAGACTTCTGTCATGGCTCCAGAGGCTACTCTGGGTGAATGTAGGTTCCAGAGTAGACAGTTTAAAAAGCATGCACTTTAACCTCCTTTCCCCAAGTGATTATTGCAAATCTCGGTTACTGTATCCCAGTTGGTTGCATATATTTTTCTATTATTTCTATTTCTATTTCTATTAAGAATTAATTGTGAATAAAATCATTATTTTCCCTATAATCGTTAGAGCAACATGTGATTATAACTATCACTATAATCACTACACAAATGTGATTATCACTATAATCACATTCAAAGCAACATGATGATTATGTTATGCTCATTACCTTCATTGCAACACCAAGTGTAAATTAAATTGGTTTTGACTTTTAATACTTTTTTCTTAACACAATCATCATTGTGTTAAGAATTGTACCATGTTCTTTAATAATTATTCTATTTGATCACGCCTATTTTGTGTTGTTTCTACTGAATTCATGCTGAAATTATTAAATTGTTTTAAAAATGCATAAGAATTTACATGATATTTCTTAAATGAGCAATTTGTTATACACTAGAAATGGGACTTACTTTAATGTAATTTAGGAACCCTGGTTTAGACTCAGGTTTGTGCTTCTTTGTTGCTACCTGTGATAAAATCTGAGACTATCATTAGATTCTATGCAAACCTGCAATCTTTTACAGTAGGAGTCATGAGTATTAGTAACTTGTGTTCATAAGATAATTACATTTAGGATAATTGCATTTTCTGTTAAACCCAATAGCTGTTACTGGAGCACTTGGAGTGCCTCGTGTCCCGACATGAAAGGTCACTAAGAATGACAGTGGTGAAACGGCAAGCCCAGTCCCCCTCAGGAGTCTCCAGTGAGGTTGAGGTTCTCAAGGCACTGAAATCTTTGTTTGAGCACCACAAGGCCTTGGATGAAAAGGTATAGTATTGATAAAGGATTCTTACAATTGTATGTGTCAATTATACCTCAATCAAGCTGAAATGTAAAAAAAATAAAATGAAATAACCTTTATCTACTAATTTTAAAAAAAGTTTTAGTACTGCAAAAGCTTTCAAGCTTAACAGTGTTTTTGTCATCAGCATCAAGCTCCTTGTCTTCATCTAATGACTCAGCTGACTCCTGATGTAAATCAGCACAGAGAAACACATCTGGATTATAGGAATATCATTTTTTAAAAATGCAACTGGATTATTGTGTGTATATGGGTAATACTCATAACCATGTTGTTTTTATTGCCACTGAATCTATGGCTTATCAAGTTATACTTGTATTGTGTTGCATTATGGTCCTAGTCCAGATGGCCATGTGAAATTCAATATTGTCAGTCAGTCTCCCTCTCTCTTCCTCTCTTTTTCTCTTCTCCCAGCCCCTCTTTGAAGTGCAATGTCTATAGACGCCAACACAGGAGACTGCTAACTGACAACTTAACATATCTTGAGGTGTAAATTGGCTGTACTCTAACCTTTGGAGATTTATATTAGAAGCATACATTTTTTTTAGATCGCTAATATCTAGTATCTTCTGAATATACATTTTGAAGAGTCTCTACATCTAACAGCATAAGGTATTAGTGGAAAAAACTGCCTTAGGTCTTTTTAAAAGTAGCAATAAGCTTCCCTTAGCTGTTACTCAAATAACTGTTACTGACATAAATAAGCCAATATGATGATAATATCCTTTGGAGATTAGTAAGGCTTATGACATGATTTTAATTTTGTGAAATGTTAAAGAATTAACTTTTTAAAATTAATAAAGCTTTAGGATTTTGTAGAGTGGGAATTGGGGCACTTCATTAGAAAGTACCTGAGAAGTTCTGAGTATTAAAATCCAAATAAGGGATTATTATCCAGTTATATCTGGTTTTGAGCATGCAGACACTTGTGCTCTAGTTAATATTTATGTACATAGATACTTTTATCATTGGTCTTTCAGATGTTCTTAGAGCAGGGGATTATGTGAAGTATGTGCAAAAGGATAGCTATAATTCTATCTTCTAGATTATTAAGAAATTATAGTTTATTTTTCATTTTAGCTGTGAGAGGCAAGTAGTTTATGAATAATTTTAAATAAAACAAAAATTGATATTATTTAAAGATCCTTGATAAATGTAATATCAAATAATCATATTTAACGTTTAGTTTCATATTCCCTTTCTTATTACAAAAGTACATTGTTAAGAATTTGGAAGACTATATTTATGGAATATCTATTATATATAGGACAGATGTTTGGCCACACAAAAATAGACAAGACATTCTCCTTACAACTGAAGAGATCATAGCACTAGAGATTCATGTCAATAATAGGTAATGTTAAGAAACAATATGTACAATGCAATATGAAGTAACAGAAAAGTTGTGACCAATTCTACTTGAGAAAGTGATGAAAAATTCAAGAATATCTTCACAGAGGGGAGGACATTTGGTCTGAATATTAAAGAATGTGTAGGAGTTTTAAAAGCAGAGTCATAAAGATACTCTGCGCACCAAGATCAATATGTAAGATAACCCAAAGATATAAGAAGAGCATGGCCTGTCCAGAGAAAATGTAATAGTTTTGAATGGCTTGAATGAAAGTGCTTGAGAATGTGTGATTTTAGATGTTCCCTGTAATCATTCCCACATCACTTGAGGGATGCTGTTATGAAAGAATGGATGTAAGGCAATAAAGAATATTGAAGACAAATAACCTGATGGGTATGAGTACATTTAAGAAGAGAATAGTTGTACAACTTAAAATTTAGAAATAATTTACTATGTAGATGTTCAGTGAGCTTAGCATAACTAAATGAAGCATTTATACCATGGCCCTAGGAGCTATAATAGTATTTACTAACTCACCGGAAGTGCCATGGACATTGATGAATCCAGGGGCAACTGAACTGATTATCAGCTAAGTATTGCTGACAGTCTAAAGGAAAAGTGTTATGAGCTTGGATTCTGGAGTTGGACAGATACAGACAAGTGACTTAACTTCTCTATGCATCTGTTTCCTCTTATTTTGAATGAAGAGAGTCATAGTATGTACCTCATAGAATTGTCATGAGGATTAATGGGATCTGACATGCAAAACTCTTAGCCAGTACTTAGCATATGGCAAGTGCTCATTAAATGTTAATGAATATTACTATTAATATGTAAATTTCAGTATTTGATAAAACTTTCAAGCTAAGTAAAGATATTGGTATCACTGTTGATCCACACGCTTGTTTTAAATAGCCTTTTATTTAGTTATTGAGGGATTAATCTGTGCCTTCATAGGCAATTTCCCTAAGAATAGCTCACAGCTATTCAAAAGGATAGGGAGGGTGGAGACACAAACTACAACATCCTAATTTAAGTAGTATGGATATTATGTTATAATATATAGAGATGATCAGAAGAAGATGCAATTAACCATGTCTTGAGGACAAGACATTACCAACTTTATCACAGAGGGTAAAGTTACATATGAGGAACTAAATAAAGTATAAAAAATTGAACACAGCTGTGAACAATTACAATGACTGGCAGTCTTCATTATTAATGTCCTTATTTATATATCCACTGAGTTGTAGGATCAAATTTTCACAATTAGCTAAGACCAACAGTAATTTTGACATCGCTGTCCAATATGTTTACCAATTTCGTGGGCTGGAGGAAATGAGAGATATACATGTGTTTTGCAATCATTCAGACATCATTGATTTTTTTTTTCTTTAAAAGACATATTGGCTATGCCTGGGGAATATAAGCAAAAAAACCCAGTAAATATGTATGCACTTCACATATATTTCTATCATCTGCTATCACAGTACCAAAACTGGATTTGAACTTCTGGTCTAAGGAGATTTCTTTATAATGTTTTCTGTTATAAGAATGCTAATTCCAAAATGAAACCCTGCCATACCTTACTTTTAATTTGGAATGTATGCTTCTTCCACCAGAGTTCCTCTTTATCCCGAGACACATTTGTTATTTTTAGGGACTTACTTTATTTTAAATCCTCAGGGATTTAAAATGTAAGTAGCCTTGAAACATCTTTTGGGGAAGAAATTCTTGAGTTATTTTGAAGAAATATGCCATTATGAAGAAAATTGATTTAACAGATGAAATTAGAAATAAAAAATTCTAGTTGTACATAAATATTTTGGAGTTTACACAATAGCTCCATAAATAAACAACCGATACATATGAACTTAACGACTACACAGACAATGGATTAATTGAATGTGGCTAAATAGTAAAAAATCAGAAAAGGTTAAGTAGAGAGCTAAGGCTATCAACTGTGCATTTACATTTCAGAAAAAAAATTAAAATTATAATTTGTCATGGTGTATCAATCATGTGTAGGTGGTTCCACAAGAGCACCAAATCTAACAAGGAAAATAAAGATAATTATGGCATTCTGCTGGTGTTGTGCTTAGCAGAGCAAAGCAAAAAGCTAAAAGGCTTGTCAAAGATAATTTTTTTTCCTATTAATGCAGTTTTAGCTATGTAGACAAGGTAAGATGTTAAGATTCTTTATACCCTGGAAAAGTTACTCCTTTGGATCTTACTTTTTTTTTTTTTCTTATCAGTTTAGCAGAGATTAATGCAAGATGAATTAAATGCAGAGAATAATTTATCCTCATATAAATGTGACTAAAGAATTCATATCATACTATATTGATAATTACAGCACCAATTTTTACATTTACAGCTAATTCAAAATATATTCAGAAATTGTTTTTATTTTCTCAAAGACAGCTTTGGATTCATTACTCTGTGGGTAATAGGATCTTAAGGTGTAGATACCATTCTATATTTATTGAGGGGTGCTTCTGTTTTCAAATTGTTTTATAAGCTTAATGATTTTTACTTCTTGGAGGTTCAATATAATGAGAATAAAAAATGCTTAACTTGTGGTAAATAGAAACCAGTTTAGAACATTTTCTGTGATTATTAGTTTAGCAAAGAAAGTCAGGAAGATATTTTAACCTACAAGATAGCCTGGTTTCAGCCATCCTTTATGATTTGAAGGACTCTTTTAGAAACATTCCAATGTATCGGTATATCTTAAAATAGGACACCTTCACCTCTTCACAGCAATCTAAATGTGATCTGATCAATGGTGCATATAGTGAGATCGTTAAGTTACATTTAGACTGTTTCATATTGCTGACCCTTAGACCTTTCTCACTCAAAACACCCATATTTTATAGTTGGTATTTTAGGAAGTGGGCATAAAACTTTACAATCATCCCTATTAAATATCAACCACATCTACTAAGATTTTTTTGATAACTGCTTTCCACATATCAGCAATCCTCCTTATTTGCAGCCTTCAGGGTATTTGCTTCTTTTGCATCTCTCCAAGCTCCTCATAAAAAGGTATTCCCCAGGTCAAATCATCAAAGATTTCAAGTGGCTCTTGTTCAGTTATTAATCAGCATTAGTTTTATGCATTTTAATGAACAATTATTTGTCTAACAGCATTGGCACCTGGACGTCCATCTAGGTCCTAAATATCAGGAAAGGTTCTAATTATCTTTGAGATCAAATATCAGTTTATGTATATATTACTAATTTTCAGAGAATTTCAGCATAATTAAGTAAAAATAATATCAAACTCCTCTCAGATCGTTATTCTTTCTCATTCAAGATGTATTTCAGGAGTTAAGTGCACCCAGCCACCTGAATATGCATCAGTTATCATTATACAGCACAAAAATATGATTGAGATTTTTAAAAATTTCTAATTAGATTCTAGATTAATAGGATATTAGTGTTTCTTGTCTGTTTACTAATTGGAAATTAATGTTATAATTCAACATTAAAATTGTTATGTAAGTTTTTAAAATATAGTTTATGTATTTAACCTATATTATGTATTAATAATTAATTTTAAAACTATATTACCTAACCTATATATTATGTTCGTAGTTAAATCTTATTTTTTTTAAAAAAAGGAAAATGTGATTCATTAAACTGTACTATCAATGAATTAATAAAATTAGTTTATAAAAATATAATTATATATTAAAATACATGTTAACTTCACAAATACTGTAACATTCCCATGCAAAAAAAAAAATGTATGTTAACTCATAATCAAAAATTCACCATGAATTGCATCTCAAGTTGAAGGCATAAATTTTGTTGATTCTTTTCTAAGGAGAATTAAGCCACTGTAGACATTCATTTTAATTCAGGCAAATCTCTTTCTCTGAATTTCTTCAATTTTTTACGTGATAAAAATACCTTTTTAAATATATGTAATATAGAGCACATCTAAAGATCTGAACATATAATAACTAAATCAATTTTAGAAGTTCTAAGAAAGCAAGAATTAAAAAACTACTTTGAGTTTCATGTATGAAACATTTGCAAATCACAATTATCTTCAAATCATAATTATCTTCAAACTAAATGTGCAGAGTCTTTGGTTCTATAGGATGTATTGGCTTAACCTTTGGTATCTGGAAGCAAGTTAGGAATTCCAGAGTAATCAAGTACTTGCCAATCCCTCAGTAACAATATAGACTTCTAATTAATATAAAATGTATGTGCAATGGACACACTTTTCAGGTTCTAAGAATCCTTTATGAAGTTATTCATACCAAATGAAGCTCACGTATTATTTTTTTAAAAGTAGAAAATTTTTTACGTATGTCATACTTAATCAGTGAGTCTGTTTTTCAGATGAATTCATAATATACTTTTGAACTTTGCCTCCACTTACTTGAGATCAAGCAGGTCTATCTCCAACCCCATTGGAAATTCTGTCATTGGAACACTAAAATGACTTGCTTATAAGGAAATCCCTTGATATAGTGATGCTATAAGGTGACAATGTATTCATAGTATTTATGAGCACTGAGGGCTATAAAGACTTTAATAATTTGCCAAATGTGACTGTCTCTGATAATGGTATTGATGGATTCAGCACAGTTTAACATGTATGGGATGTACATTACTGCACATATTTTGGTTTTTCTTCTAGGTAAGGGAGCGACTGAGGGTTTCTTTAGAAAGAGTCTCTGCACTGGAAGAAGAACTAGCTGCTGCTAATCAGGAGGTAACATACCAAACTTTCTCCTCTTTTGAGGTGCAATATCACTAACATTATAGCCCTTGTGTTTCACGTCACTTTTATTAAAACTGTCACAAAAAATAAATTACATTCTGTATATGCCACTGAACAAGGTCTGTTGAAACTAGTTGCCAGAGTCATGTTTTCTGATTTCTGGTGATTCAGATCTGCCACTAAGAGATGAAAAGAAAATTACCAAGAACTAGCGACAAAGGGGCTTAGAAAGACTGCAGTCAGAATACCAGTCCTTTCAAAAAGTAAAACACAGCTCCAAAATTGGAAAACATGTCAAATATCTGTTAAACTTAGAAAATGTCACAAATGAAGTTAACTCCTTGGAGATATAAATATACTTCCCTTAAGGTTCTTATTGTTCTTATCTTCTAAGAGCATCATGCCCATGTTTAGTGGCATCATTGAATCCACTTTTCTTGCTCTCATTCATGACTAAAGTATTATAACCATCTCTGACATTTAAACAGTTGTTTTTTTCTTTAGAAAAATTTGCTAACTTTGGTTATTAGTACACAAATGAACTTGGATCATTAGACTAGATAGATAGATAGATAGATAGATAGATAAAAAGTACATTAAAATATATAAAATATATGAAAAATAACCTGTGTAGGCCACCAAAATAGCCCCATCTCATTTTCTCTCTCTAACATTTACTTATAAGGCTATGTTTTTCTCCAGAAATTTATTCCAGTGATGTAAATATTGGTATTGCTAGTAGTAGACACACTAAAATAATCCTACAAAATCTTCTTAGGTTTAAATAGTTAAAGATGTGGGAGGCTAATGTCCTTAATTATAAATATTATCAAGCCATTCTTCTTAAAATAATATTTGCATTTACATTGCACACACAAATACACATTTTTAAAGCATGATAAAAAATCTCGACTAGTATAAATTACCTTGCTCTCTAAAATAAGCTAGATCGGGGTGCCTGGGTGGCTCAGTTGGTTAAGCAACTGCCTTCGGCTCAGGTCATGATCCCAGGGTCCTGGGATCGAGTCCCGCATCGGGCTCCCTGCTCAGCAGGGAGTCTGCTTCTCCCTCTGACCCTCCCCCCTTTCATGCTCTCTCTCTCTCAGTCTCTCTCTCTCAAATAAATAAATAAAATCTTTAAAAAAATAAAATAAAATAAAATAAAATAAGCTAGATCAATTAAACAAGTTTAAAGTTTACCTTTGTTCTAGGTTAACAATTTAAATGGTAGAAAAAAATGGACTTCTAAATGCAGGGAGAATGAGTTCGTGTGAACTAAGTACCTAGCAGTGTCAAAAACATAAACGGTGGCACAACAGTTTAAATATATAGAGACAAAGCTTTTTGGTGAGCAGATCAGCTTAGCAAACTGGATGGCTTTAAATAAATAAATAAATAAATAAGTAAGTAAAGTAAAGGGAACAAAGGGAAATAAGAGGTTGGTACATCTTAGTCATCATAGAAGAAAAGAACCTCTGAAATAATAGATAACGACAAGAAGAACTCTGTCTTTTTATGAAAAAGAATAGCTTTTACCAATGAAGTAAGTATATGCATTCCTGGAATGTCCGGAAAGAAGATATTAAATGTTTATTTATTTTGTGTTTTACCATTGTTAATTTTGATTTTCATGTATGTTTAAAAGTACATTTATTGGGCGCCTGGGTGGCTCAGTTGGTTAAGCAACTGCCTTCGGCTCAGGTCATGATCCTGGAGTCCCTGGATTGAGTCCCACATCGGGCTCCCTGCTCAGTGGGGGGTCTGCTTCTCCCTCTCCCGCTCCCCCCTCTTGTGCTCTCTCTCTCTCTCAAATAAATAAATAAAATCTTAAAAAAAAATTTTTTTAAATAAAAAATAAAAAAATAAAAGTACATTTATTTTGGGTACATCCCTCAAAATATTTTATTGATAGGAGTAAAAAAAACAAAAGCTTTGGCAACTACGACTGGAAAAGCCTTGCTTACCGTGTGGTGATAAAGCTTCTGTTTGTCAGAGACAAAGGGGTGGTGAGACCTCTTGGCAAAGTTATATACCCTGAAGTAAAAATATTCCTCAAGTTCAAGTAAGGCTCTCTAAATTTGCTCCAGACATGGCAACGGAATAGCTCAATTAGATATAAAATGGAAGAACGATCCTTGAGAGAAGCAAAGTGGAGGAGAGACCTTTGACAGTTATTTAAATATTTTAGCCTCAAATTTTATTGTAGGCAGCATGGTCCATTTGATTGCTTGTGTATATTTTAAATCATTAACATTATTCTACAATTACTGCAGCCCTTCTGAATGCTTTTTGTTTTGTTTTACATCATTTGCATAAGAGGAAAGTAATTGTGTGCTCATTATTAACTCCAATATGGTTTTTTTTCCCTTGATTTTTATTAACTTCCAGGTGGCTTCACCAGAATCCCTATTTAGGAAGTCACATATCCAAGGATCGGGATATGTGTTTTCTAACAATAAATTGTTTATAAACAATTAATGATTTTAAGAGAGAGTGCATGGGGAAAAGCCAACTTTTACTTCATAATGAAACTTGTATTTCATTATGAAAATTTAAAAAAAGAGAGAGACAGAGAAATCAGAAGACACCTGCAGTTTGACTTCTTAGAATAACAGTTGGTACAAGAAACCTCTATAAACCAGGCATCATGTATTGATGATAAGATACATTTAGAAATCTGACCAAAAAAGTTTAGAAAAATTTACACTATTATCAGCTTCAGAAAGGGGAACTAGATAACATTTGATTATTAGAGGAAGTAATTGAAGAAAGTATTTTAGAAAATAAAGGGCAATTTTTTTAAGATTTTATTTATTTGACAGTGAGAGATACAGCGAGAGAGGGAACACAAGCAGGGGGAGTGGGAGAGGAAGAAGCAGGCCTCCCAAGGAGCAGGGAGCCCAATGTGGGGCTCGATCCCAGGACCCCGGGATCATGACCTGAGCTGAAGGCAGATGCTTAACGACTGAGCCACCCAGGCGAAGGGCAATTTTTTAATAGAAAAAAACTATTCAAGAACACAGTCTTAAGAACCAAACAAAAATATGCAATATAGACAAAAACAGTCAGGTACTAGAACAAAATTCTGCAGATGGCTAAATGAGGAAGGGTTTGGGGAAAATTTCATTTGATGCTTCAGATTTTAAGTTAAAATTAAAATGTGCTTACAAGTGTCCCTTACAATTCAAATCTGTGCATTTCCTGAGTTCGTATAGCAAGTTTGACAAGTGAGGATACCGTAGTATCCGAATCTGTTTGATTCGCAAGTTTCTGGTCGTGGTAATAACTGTTCGGATAGCAAGGCATTTATCCAAATATATTCCTGAATTATTTCAGTTCCAAAATTCAGAAAGGAGAAATCAGAGAGCAGGGGTTTAGACTGCAAGTGATACATTGATATATTCATACATATATATGCATATGTAGAGTCTTAGAAGATGATAAAATAGAGTTTATTCTATCATCATTATATTATTTTAATAGAGTTTATTCTGTCATCTATATGTCATTATTCTCTTTCTGTGTCTATGTATCTGTCCCTATCTCTGTCTCTCTCTGTCTCTCTCATCTTGTCCCATTCTCATACATGTTTTGGAATTAACACCCTTTAATGCCTTTCCTTTATAGAAACTCTCCCATGGAGGCCTCATCTATTTCTCTTACATCTAAGGCTACAACCATGGCTTCTGTGAGGGGAAAAAAGACAAAATCTGTAGCTCAAAGTTCATGCTTTTTTCTGAGCCTCCCAAAAGGTTTTAAACATTGGTTTTGGCATTTCCACACAGCTTCGCTAATGGTTGTAGAGACTGTTCTCTGCCACAGGTATCCAGCAGGGGGCAAAGTAGAGAGATTGAACTTCCTCAGGGTTTGCAAATTAAGATATGCACCTGTATGTCTGTCATCACCTACAGGGAGCAAATTTTCTAATTTACACAAAGGCACCATATGTGCTGGTGGGCCTGGAACTCCACCTAGTTTTTCCAAGTGTCCCCTTAGATTCCCTATGGCCCATTAATGCAGTGAAATAAGTAGCCTTATTCAAAAGAATATGAGGTGACTATATGTTCTAATTTGGAAAGAGCTCCAAAACATTATTTTACAAAAAGAAAGAAGTTGCATAGAATGATCCCGATGTTGTACAAATACAAGTAATACTAATACATTATTGTAGGACTAGAAAAAATTTTGAGTATAAATACCAAACTGTCATTATTAGTTGTCTCTGCTGCTTGTAAGTATATGTACTATGTATTTCTGTCATATTTGTGTTTTTAATAACTCTTCATTATATCATAAACAAAATGATAAAGATCTTTTAGATAACATTTTCCATGACTAGATGATTCTATTGATCACTTATAAATAACAATAAGTAATATTTACTGAGTGCTTTAAATTCTGAGGCACTGTGCTAAATACGTATGTATCAGCAGAATAATCCTGGAAGATTGGTACTACTATTATTTTATAGATGAGCCCAGAGAGGTCATTTCTCCTAAGGTGCCATTCTCTCCAACTACAAAATGTTCTTATCTCTGAGTTTGTCTTAACTCTCTGTACTCAGGCAGTTCCAGTCTCTACATTTAAATGTATCTGTAACCATTCCCCATCCATTTACTCTCTTCTCTTTGCATATACATTAAAACCACTGTAGTTTAGGTGTTCATTAATTCTCACTTGGAATATTACAATAGGTTTTCATTTATTCTTGTTTCCTATCCCTTTCTGCTATGTAATTCTCCAAGGTTAAACCTGCTAAGTAAAGTTCTAATCATAGTGATCATTCCTCATAACATATTCCAATATGTAATATACACTTATATGCAATAAATACCATATTAGTATATTAATAACATAATGCTATAATGTACTGTATTAACACATGTTAATAATATAATCATATATCAAGAACCTCTTCAGTGGTCCTAACCTACAAATCTAGCTCTTAACTCCTACTACCCCTACTGCCCTGAGTCATTCTAAGGTCTTGTTAACATAATTATATTCATTGTTTTTGAAATCAGCCAGCATGTTCCCTGTATCTTACTTATGCTAATGTCTCTCTTGGAATGCTTCCACAACCCTAATTCACCCACTGAAATCGTATTTCCCCATTTACATCAAGTTCAGACATTACCTTTTTAATGAAATATTTTATGATTTCTTGCCAACAGTCATCACTCCTTAGTTTAAATTGCTAAAGCTCATTGCTTCAGCATCTATTATGACTGTTCAACAACTACTGGAGTTAATTATATATCTGTCTAAGCCTAGGTTGTTAGTTCCCTGAGAAAATGGACTACATCTTGTTCATTTGTATTTATTGTATTCACTACAGTGATATGAACCTCATGTTTAACATATATTTGTCAAATTTTACTGTAGAGCTTGTTCTAACCAGTGTTTTCACATGGTTTCTTCGCTGTTTCCTTAGTATTAAAGTTTGAATAACCTTAGGCATGCTCAATAAACAACAATGCATTGATTATATGGATTAAATGGACAAGATGTTTGTTCTTTCCAAATATAATCATTGAGTAACCACCAAGTGCAGAAAGTTCTGAGTCTCTGACAGGAGGAATAGGAAAAAACAAAATGATAAATGAAACATTATGCAAATTTTCATGTAATTTGCCCTCAAGTGATGAAAATCAATATATAAATGTAAGTAAGATATAACTTAGTGCAAAACTAAGTAAATGAAAAATAGAGGCCCAAAATGCAGAGAGGAGAAGGGTATTTATTGTCAACTAAAGGATCAGAGAAGGATCACCCTTGAAGGAAGGCTATGATTTGGTTTTAAAACTGGGGGAAAACATTTCAGGCTGAGCAGATAGTATGGTAAAAAACAAAAACAAAACCCTGAAATTGGCTGTTTCAAGAGTTAAAGATGGTGTTGTGTCTATAAGGATTTGGGTGTGAAAAGACTTGCAAGTGGGAGGTGGGGAGGACTCAGATTTCAGAGGGCCCTGAATGCCACGATCAAAGTGTGGAATTCGTACTTTATGAAATGAAGAAGCATCGAAGGTTCTGTTTTGGTTTATTTTTGTTTTGTTTTGTTTTAGTAAAGTGAAAACTACTGAAAGTATGTGCTTCTTTTTCTTCCTTTTGTAAAGTGTTAGGTTAGAGTGGAGCAGAGCTGGAAAGTTGACATAATTCACATGGCTGGCTGATGTAATTGGCTGATGTGTGATTTTGATCATGACACCTCAGTTGAACAAACATTTATTGGCCACCTTCTGTTTGCCAGGCATTGAGTTAAATACTAGGTATAAATATATTAATAAAACTCAGATATTTAATGAATCAGAATTCTCTCAAATATAGGAAATAGATATGTTGGAAGTAATTATAGTGGGAAGTTGTTATTTCATGGGTATGGAGTTTCAGTTTGGGAATATGAAAAAAGTTCTCAAGATGGATACTGGTGATGGTTGCACAGTAATGTAAACACACTAAACCCTACACTTAAAATTGGTTAAAATGGTAAATTTTACATTACATACAGTTTACCACAATAAGAAATTAATTATAATACATATGACTAATATGAAAATAAAAGTAAGTAGTATAAGGTTTTTTACCATTATAAAAGAGAGTAATTAATTATATGGGCATAAAGGAGGAAAAGCAGATGGTGTTGTAAGCATTCTCATAGAGAAATTTTGTCCTTTGCAACAGCATGTATGAATTTTGAGGTGTTACACTAAGTGAAGTAAGTCAGACAAAGAAATACTGTATGACTATACTTATATGTAGAATCTAAAAATGTTGAACTCATAGAAATAGAGTAGATTGGTGGTTGCCCAGTCTGGAGGTAGGGGAGAAACGGGGACAGGCTTGTCAAATGATGGAAACTTTCAGTTATAAGGAATAAGATTAGGGGATCTGATGTACAGAATGGTAACAATAGTTAATGATAGTGTATTGTATACTTTAAAATTTGTTAAGACAGTAGATATTAAATGTTTTCACTACCAACAACTAAAAAATGGTAATTTGTGGAGTGACGGATGTATTAACTAACTTTATTGTGGTAAACATTCAAAAATATGTGCATATATCAAATCACTGCATTGGGTACCTTAAACTTACACAATATTATTTGTCAGTTGTATCTCAATAAATTTCAAAATCTTTCTAGAGAAAAAAATTACCTACAATTTGAAGGGTGATTTTAAAGAGCTTACCAGATGGATTTGGAGGAAAAGAAGGGAAACAGGCAGGAGGAGGGATGAGGACTAGGCTGCAGAGGTAGGCAGAGCAGAGTTGGGGAAGCTTGGGCTTCCCCCTGTGGGCAACAGTGAGCCAAAAAAGAGTTTTTAAGAGAGAGAAATGATCACATTTTCAATTTTGCAGACCAGTGGTACCTCCAGAAGTTAAAGGTAAAAAATGTATATGATAACCAAAGTACTATGTTTATAGTTCAGATTTTTAAAAATCACTATGATTTTTTGAAAGAAAGAAGGGACTAGAGTCAGAAAATACTGAACTGTGTAGAACAGAGGTATTACCATGTCTGGCATTTCTTCTGTTCTTTTAGTAATGGGAAATAATATAAAATGAAAGAATCAAAACAGCATTATAAATACATGTATGTATATATATATACATATGTATAAAATTTGCTGTCATTTTATACCTCTTTGAATAGCCCCACAGAGGTAGATTGTATTGTTAATGTTGAATACATTTTCCAGGCCATTGTCCTAAAAAAATGAGTTCAGGTTACTTAGACATGGAAAATACAATGAAGTCTTTATTTCTTGCAGAATATTTTTGTTACTGCTTAAAATTGGAAAACCATGTGCGCACGCACACGCGCACACACACACACACACAAATGTACAATAAAGGGAAGTGCAAGGAAGAATAAATAGATTACTTCCTAACAATGTGTTCTCCTTTAGCAGAAGCCCATATCCTTTTAAAATTATTTAATTAAATGAGACAAAATGGATTATTTAGAAGTTACAGTAAAAACTCAATTGACAGACTAATTTTCACTGAATAAACAGGGGTACTTATTTTAAAAGCTTTCCTACATGATTGCATTATACATAAAAAGAACTGGTACATTGAATTGTAGGCTGATCTCTATATTTTTTTATGTTGCTTTCATCCTGTGTTTGTTTATTCCAAGCAGTGAATTTTCCAACTTTCAATTAGAATTTTCTTAAGGAAATTAGCATTTCATTTTATTTCATCTATAACCAGCCTTATCCTTTAAGTCTCATTTCCTAAGGAAAAATTAAAGAACTCGCATGGGCAAATCCAATATCATTTGCATTTAGAAGAACTTTGGATCAGAATGGTGAGAGGAGCTAGAGGTAGAAAGCTCATGTCTGGGGGACTTATAGGACTGTGAACTTTGGCCATTACATTAAATACATTACACCATTAAATCATCATAATGATTTCTTGAGTTGGAGTTAGAACCAGTGCTTTGTGGAATCCATGGAAATTAATGGAAACATGAAAAATGTGAACAGATACAGGCAAAGGTGGAACCTACCCTAAAAAGCAAATAAAAGTCTGGGAAGGAGGAATGACAGGTGTAAAAATCAACTGGGTCAAGAGTTAATGAAGCAAAAAAAGAGATAGAGAGAGAGAGAGAGAGAGAGAGTTTTAAGTGTGGAGATTGGAGGTGGACAACAGTGTCAAGTGTTTCATGAAAACATAAAAGATTATGTCTAATATGAGATGATCAGATTTACAATTAGGTCACTGGAAACATTTACAAAGACAGTTTCAATAAAATATAATAGGAGGAGAATAGCTATGATGAAAAGAATGAGTCAATTAGAAGTTTAGAAATGGAGATGATGAGTAATAATCTTTTGAGAAGTTCGGCCAAGAAGGAGAAAGGTGGTTAAAAGTTGAAAAAGTAGGCCATATTGAGAGATAAGCTATTGAAAATGATTTCAGCCAAGGAAGAAATGAAGGAGAAGCAATTTTTGATGGGCAACCACAGTAGAGGATGGGCATAGTTTCAAGACCAATTGCAGGTAGTAGAACTCTTTTCTCTGAAAAATGGAGAAAGGAGAATGGAACGTGTAGTGAAGAGATGAACCAAAAGTTTGATTTGGAGGGAAATATTCCTCCCAAGGAAGTATGGGTTCTCGGCTAAGGGAGGTGGGAGCAGAGGTACTTTTTATGAGCTTAAGGAAACTGAAAATAAGGCAATTAGAATATGGCAAGGAGCCAATAAGACTAAGCAAGGAAATTTTGTTGTGAGACGATGGACTCACGGGAGGTTCTCATTGAGATCCCCCAGCAAACTAAAAATTGCCAGTTTCCATTTACCAACTGAAACAACGTGGATTCTGCCAGGATATTTCCTTATCTAAATCTATGAGGTTCTGTTATTCATCATAATTTGAAAGGAAGAAATATGAATATGAAATTAAAGTTGTTTCAGATGACTTTGGCCACTTTGAGTCAATCCAGAGGTGAAATGTTTTTCTAAAACTTGACAAGGGTAAAAATCAGGAAGTTTCTGAAATCCATGAGCAATTCAACTATAGTTAAATAGTTTGAGAGAAATTTAGTAGCTGAAGATGATCCAGAAAAATGTGGAAAGTGGGAAAGCTGTTAAGCAGGACTTAGTGAAGATACTTGCTTTTGGGGAATGGATAGCAATACTCATCTGAAGTTACGTGATCATTTATTTGCAGATTTAATGAAATGACCAAGTCATTTTCCTCTTCAAATTAAAGCTGCCATTTCTGTGAATGGAAATCTCCAGATGTAGAAAAAAGAGACTGCTGCAAAAGTTCTTGAGTTAAATTATCTCAGATCCTAAAATTGATCATTATTTATCTTCATAGACTCTACCAGTTACTCATTTTTTGATCCTTTTAATTCTCTTTCCCAGTTCCATGAGATGAAAGTCTATCCCTGCCTTTATAAAAATGCTTAATCTTAAAACAGCTTTCTAATTTACTGTACGTTTATGTACACAACAGCCTAATTCGGCTAATTAGCTTATTTTCATCATTAGTAAATGTATGAAACTATTTTCATAAATTTCATGACCGACTTTGAATTAACATTCTAACAGAAATTCAAGTACCAGTTTTCCTGTGTTTTATTAGCATTTGAAGCAAGTTGCCATGGCTAAACTTACCTGAAAATATTATTTGTTTAATGACAACAGTGTTTGCACAAGGTAGTGACATCTCGTAGCTCCCAACTTCTATCCCAACGTAAAACTCTCTGATGTGACATTTTTAGCTTGCCTGCAAACTTTATGACCTTCTGGTAAACCCATTTATTGGAAACCTATACTTCCTGCTGGAATTGTATCATTTGGGGTTAGAAAAGTGTATAGTTCTTAATTGATTTTATTTCATGGAAAAGTTTAATAATAGTTGAACAACGTCCTTTTTTTGTTTTATATTGGTAAAGCTCAAAGCTTGGACATTGTCAAACTGATAGTTATTCACAAAGGCCTACAGTTGCTTATTATACCTCTCGATTATCCTTTATGATGACACTGTATTGTAAAGATAAGTGTAGATACTGTAAATTGCCCACACTGTTATCATCAATGGAAAATGTCTTCTTTGCTGTTGATAACTGTACCGTTCCAACACAAAGAATCTTTCCAAATCAAAGGAAATCAGATGTCTTATGACAACATATGTTAAAAGGCAACAATGAAAAAAGCTAAAGAAATTGCTGTTTGCTACTCCCACTCTTTTTACTATTTCCAAGACTGTGTGAAGCAATTGTTTAAAATATAGGTTAAAGTTGTCTCCTGTTGTGCATGAGACATTTGAAGTCTGTTTGCCAATCTTTTTGACTCTTTTTCCTGTTTTGGTTAGAATCGGTTCCCTGATGAAAGCATAGGATTTGTTTTTCTTGTGATAGCAGGCTTGGCTGTTTTATTTACATACGGAGATTACGAACTGTTTTGTTTTGTTTTTTTTTCTCTTACTATTAATAGCAAGATCACGCTTGATATTACTTTGATCATAAGTATAATAAATTGACCCATTTTATTTTACTCATAGGCTTACTAGAGCATTCTTATTAATTTTAAAGCTAACAATTTGAGAAAGATTACTTAACTTTTAAAAAATTAAAATGGAATACTGAAATTTAGTGAGAGATAAGGGAAAAAGGCAAAAAAATATTTTACTTGAAGTTAAAGATCCCAGTTGAGTCTTAGACTAATCACTTTCTAATTCTGTAACACCCGGCAATTTATTTACTCTCTCTGCACCTCAGTTTTCTTATCTGTGAAATGGAATACTAATAAATTTTGGATCAGCCTGTCTTTCAAAGAAGGCATGATATTTGGATGAGATTTTATACAAGGAAGTACTTGGTAAATTTGAAATACTAAACTCGTATTGCTTTTACAAGGCTCAAAAGGCCAATATCAACTAGTTATTGGTTGAGTAGCAGAAAAATCTTTTCTGTTGACAACTTGAACTTGATGACAAACAAAATAATAGTAGTTTATTTTATACCCAAGACTAAATCTCCTTTCTTAGATAAATAAACATTTATTCATAGGATGATTCTGTAGCACAACATGCATTTTATAAATTACTTTGCAATTCACTTATTTATGCAGTTGGTAAAAATAATAGCAGTCTAGAGTTTTTTGAGAGATCATGGTGTGCCTGACACTATGCTAAGCACTATATATCCCCCCCGAAACACACACACATTTTTCAGTTAATCATCATAATTAACTTACGAAAAAAGCAGCAGGAATCCAGAGCCAGGATATCTGACTCGAGATTTGAGTGTTCAGTGGTAGCCACTAAGCTGCCTGGCCTTTCTCTTAATAACAAAATTTCTTTATATATGAAAACTATGTTTCTAAATAAACAGTTTGCCTTCTGCCAGTTACTTAAATTCATCATGACATCTTCATATTTGTTATACTCCTATGGATGATTTCAAGATTCATAGCTTCCTTATATTGACAGCTAAAAATAGGTGTTAACTAAATCAATAAAACACATATTAAATCAACTAGCTAAAACAACCAACTTTTAAACTGTCAAGTATTGGATTGAAACTAAACATTTAACTCTATAGAAAAGAATAAAACATCTAGATATTTGCAGTCATTTGGCTAAATAAGATTATTGGATCTTAAACTTTGCCTCTAAGTGTTTTTTCTTGGTTTTTCTTGACTCTGACTAGTGTTCCAAAGTAAATAAAATGATAGCATTCTATTGGTCCCTGTGTCTTCAATGTAGAAAATATGAGACCTCAGATTATATTAAAGAAGTTCAGCACTTCTTTATTCCCATTTCATTTTTGTCCGGGAAGAACAAAGGATCTTAAGTGTTAAGAAATTTGGAAGTTTCAAATAGGTGAACTTTCGAGACACTAAAAAGAAATGGATGGACAAAAAGGATGCATGAATTGCTTTCATTTCTTTATTCTCTCTTTTTTGTAATTAGTAATTTGACTGCTCATGATTTTACTTTTTAAAAACTTGATAGCAGAAAACATCACAAATTTGATAAGCTAATATTTACTATATGTTGTTTGTCTCGGTCTATTTGGGCTGCTATAACATAGACTGGGTGGCTTAAACAACAAGTATTCATTTCTCACAGTTCTGGATGCCAAGTAGTCCAAAGTCAAGGTGCTAGCAAATTTGGTGCCTGGTGAAAGCTTACTCCTGATTCAAAGATGGTGTCTTTTCACTCTGTACTCACATGGCTGAATGGGCAAGGGGGTGCTCTGGGTTCTCTTTTATAATGGCACTAACCTCAATCATAAGGGCTGTGCCCTCATGAACTCATCACTCTTAAAGGCCTCACCTCCTAATACCATGACACTAGGAGTTAGGATTTCAGCATATGAATTTTGAGGGGATACAAACATTTAGAACAACACTTAGCCAAACTGCAAAGTTTGCAGGCACAGTCCCCCACAAGAGTAGCCTCACTTCAGACACCAACTACAAGTTCAAGGGGTTTGAAAACCTACTCCCAGATCCAATAATTTACTAGAAAGACTCACAGAACTCACTGAAAGTTGTTATACTCACAGTATGGCTTATTACAGGGAAAGGATACAGATCAAAATCGGCCAAGGGAAAAAACACACAGAGCAGAGTCTAGGAGGACTCCAAAGACTAAGCTTCCATTGTTCTCAGGATGTATTACCTTCCTAGGATCAGTGCATAACAATATGCACAGAGGACTGCCAACCAAAGAAGCTCACCAAAGCTTTGATGCCCAGAGTTTTTATTAGGATTTCCTTACATAAACACGATTGATTGATTATCCATATGGCTCATATCGGCCTCCAAGTCAAGATGCAAAACCTCTGAAGTAATATGACTGGTCTTTCTGGCATGAACAGCCCCCAACTATTGTATCTCCCATCCTAGGAACCAATGTGGCCAGACCTTATTCTAAACAAAGACATTCCTATAAGGCATGGCACAGATGACCTCCTAAAAGCTGAGGGCAAGGCCAAAATCTTTACTATACAGCAATAAATTATCCTAACTGAAGATTTTTACAGACAGTAAGTGCTGATAATATCTCCTTATTTAATAACATGTTAATAAAGCAAATATGTTATTTTTCACCCAGAAAACACTGCCAGTGGGCGATAAGAAGGATAATAACTTATAAGTAGGATCAGAATATGTGTTGAGAAAGTTTTATAAAATCAGAAAAAGCATGAGAGAGGGAAAAAGGGAAAAATATAGCCTTTTAAGAACAAAATTGCAAAATAGATTATAGTGTCATTAGAAATATTTTGGGAGCACCTACTTTGTGAGGCATTAGGCTGGCTGAAACACTAGGATGGTGCTTTTCCACTCTGTTTTAGGCAGATTCAATCGCTTACCTCTCCTCTCCTTAGGTTTATGGATCCCCACATCATGATAATTGCTATTGTTAATAGCAGTTCACTGTTAGTGAGAATTTTTTGAGATCCTGTTATTGCCTCAACACCTTACAAGGCAGGAAGTATTGTCACCATTTTAAAGATGCAGAAAATAGGTTCTGAAACTTGAAGTAACTCACCTGAAATATACAACTAGTAAATTATTGAGCCACTGCCCTTTTCTTGGGTTTGTTAATTTCTTTAAATCCTTATTTTTCAAAACTCTTCATAAGGTTTGGTCATTCCCCACTGATTCTCAGAAATGTAACTATTATCTATCCAAGTGATTGGATGGATTTGTACCCGCACTAATGCTTCTGTATGTTTTTGTATGCTGCATAAAACAGCTGGGGGAAGAAAATAAGTTAATATTTTATTTTACTTATTTATTTTTAAAGATTTTATTTATTTATTTGAGAGAGAGTTGGAAAGAGAGCACAAGCAGGGGGAGCAGCAGAGAAAGAGGGAGAAGCAGAGTCCCCACTGAGTAGGGAGCCCAACACGGGGCTCGATCCCAGGATCCTGGGATCATGACCTGAGCTGAAAGCAGCCTCTTAACCGACTGAGCCACCCGGGTGCCTCATTAATATTTTAATTTTAGAAGAAGAGCAGTCCACTGAAGCTCCCGTATCCTTTTTTTTTTTAAATCAATTCTTTCTGATATTTAGGATTCTGTCACCAAAAAGGATAAATAAATGGAGAGGAAATACACCATAGTGGAATAGTTCTCAGGCAACATTACCTGTAAAGCATTTGAAAAATGCAAATATATCTAGAAGTTGTTACCCATTGTTAGCATGAGACCTGGCTATCTTCACTTAAAAAATAAAAGAAAAACTGTTATAACTGATTCTGATGTTAACCTAAGTTGAGAACTAGAGTGAGTATATAGTAGAGAAAAATCATGGACTTTGAAGCAGACAGACATAGGTTTGACTTCCTATCCTGCCATTTATAAGCTAAGTGATTTGACATAAGTCAGTCAACATTTTATTTGTTTATTTATTTATCTATTTATTTATTCTTTTATTTTGAGAGAGAGAGTATGTGCAAGTGGAGGGGCAGAGGGAGAGGGAGAGAGGATCTCAAAGGCTCCATGCTCAGCATGGAGCTCGATGTGGGGCTCAGTCACACGACCCTGAGATCATGATTTGAGCTAAAATCAAGAGTCAGACGTTTAACCGACTGAGCCACCCAGGGCCCCTAAGTCAGTTCACATTTTTAAAATGGTGAATGTCTATTAGTAAAATATGAATGGATCAATAGCTACCTATAAGCCTATTGTAATAACGAAATAACACAAAGTAAAAAAATGTAGCACAATTAAGAGCCACTCAATAAATGATAAATATCATGTTGATAATCAAAATGGTAATGACTCTTACTTCTCTAATGAGAATAATTTGAGAGACACATAGAACTTGTCCCATGAAAGGATGATTAAAATGCTGTGCAAATGCTTAGAACCATTCTTCCTAAAGCTAGTTAGAACTCCAGGGATATGATTTGGAAAGTATGATTAAGTTCACCAGAAAATTTTCTTTACAAATGAAACTAACATGCTGAAAATACTATTTCAGGTATCAAACAAAGGTTCAAAGGATGACACATACAGGCTCAATGTGGGAGTATTTATGGGCGTAGGACTAAGTCCTGATTTGCTGTAAGAGGACACTGATGAGATAAATGTTTAATCAACTTGCGCTAAGGTCCTATTTCCTAGCTCTGGTCTTTCAGACAATAACCCAGTTCTAATATGCACTCTGATTTGCATGCATGACTGAACTAACATCCAACCCTGAGTCACATTGCCTTCTGGGTATTTGTGGTAGGATATTAAGGTCCATCTGTCCATCATGGCCACTTCATAGCAAAGCCTCCAGTTCAACATGGTGCTCTGCCATCTTTGCACACTTCTGACCATAATGGCAGAAACCCTAGTAGTTATTAAATTTACTTCTGAGGGCCATGCTCCCTTGATATTTAAAGAATCTCCTTCCATTTGTGTCAGAATTACTCTCATCACAAGGAGAGTGCATGATCTTAGACATACTTTCTATAACAACCAAAGTAACTGTATCTGTGTGTAAACTCAATATAGTGCTTCTAAAATATGCAGCTGGTTCTAAATTATAACATGCATTTGTGCAAGTTGCTTTTATCCTTTCTTGCTGAGAGTTTACCACAACTTTTATTGGCTCGACTGACACACACATTGTGACTTCTATCTTTGGGTTGAAGTGCCTGCCACAGTTGCCACCACTTCTAGCCAGCGGGATGTGGAAGGAGATCAAAATGTATATAAAGATAAACTTTAGGGGCACAATAAGGAAGCAGCACACATGATTTTTGCTTACATCCCATTGAACAAAACTTGGTTTCACAATCACTTTGAGCTGTAAGAGACCAACAAGTTCATGCTCTGCTCAGGTGGCCACATGCAGGAGTTCTATGGCTAAAGAATGGGGGAATGGATATTAATGTGCAACAAGGAGCATCTAGAACATGTGGCATATAAAGAATGCTTGGGATTCATTAGTAAATTGAATAAAGTCATATAAAAATAGGTACCCAAATATCGGTATCATTCCCATACTAGCAGTAAGTAAATAGAAAAAGTAGCAAAATCAAAATAACAAAACTTGAAGACCATGAAAAATGATTAACCAAAAATGTATACAAGGATAATAATTTAAGATCTTACTTATATTTAGCAGAAACAACATTCACTCAAGAAACATTTATTTTTTTATTTTTATTTTTTTAAAGATTTTATTTATTTATTTGAGAGAGAGAGAATGAGAGAGAGCACATGAGAGGGGGGAGGGTCAGAGGGAGAAGCAGACTCCCTGCCGAGCAGGGAGCCCGATGCGGGACTCGATCCAGGGACTCCAGGATCATGACCTGAGCCGAAGGCAGTTGCTTAACCAACTGAGCCACCCAGGCGCCCTCAAGAAACATTTATTAAAACAACAATTACAACTAATAATTATAGAATACCCACAGAGGCCCTCTTCTAAGTGTTTTATGAATTTTAACTAGTTTTAATCTTCATATTAGTAATCTCTGAGGCTGGTATTACAAACATTATTTACAGAAAAGGAAACTGAAGCTCAGAGAAAGGAAATAACTTGTTTAAGTTTATACTGACAGAACATAGCAGAACCAGAATTCTACTTCATATCTCATACTCTTTTTTTTTTTTTTTTTTTTGATTTTATTTATTTATTCATGAGAGACAGAGAGCGAGAGGCAGAGGGAGAAACAGGCTCCCAAGGAGCAGGGAGCCCGATGCGGGACTCGATCCCAGGACCGTGGGATCATGACCTGAGCCGAAGGCAGACGCTCAACCATCTGAGCCACCCAGGCGCCCCATATCTCATACTCTTAATCAGCACTTTGTCTTATCCCCTGGACAGGTACCAAGTACTGTTTTGGGCCTTGAGGACATACCACTAATCAAGTCAGAAGTTGCCCCTGCCTCAAAGGGCTTGTATTAGAAACACATAAATCTAAAAATGCTTTTAGATTCTGTGAAAAAATTACACAGGGCTATGGATAGAGAGTATTGTAAATAAAGTCCGCAATTATTTTTAAGATTTTTCTTTGTTCTCTCAGTTCTTACTTTTGTAATATCATTAATCAGTCATCATGTCATCTAAAACATTCCTATTTTGACCAGAGAATACCAAAGAGCATACAAAAAAACATATTTACTTCATTCAGTAATTTCAATCTCAGGGATAATTTAGCCTATGTTTCTACTGATTTAACTGACATTAGAAACAATGTGTGAAAGTGAATAAAGAACATAAGTCTAAAACTCAGGAAATGGAGTTACAGTTCTGAGTTTCACTGAGTTTACTTGAGCAGTTTTGAAATTGTTTATTTTGTTACTTGAGTATAGTTGACACAGAATGTTACATGGGTTTCAAGTGTACAACATAGTGATTTCACGAGTTCACACGTCATGCTATGCTCACAAGCGTAGCTGCCGTCTGTCCCCATACATCTCTGTTACAATATCGTTGACTATATACTCTATGCTGTTTTTTAAAAAAAAGATAGGCATGAGCTACTACATCAGGGATCAGCAAACTCTTCTTTAAAGAGCCATCTAGTAAATATTTTAGGCTCTGTGGCCCAGATTGTCTCTGTTACAACTACTTTACTATTGTAGAGTGAAAACTATCATAGACAATCATGTAAACAAATGATTTTGGCCATGTTCCAATAAATATGGATTTAGGAACCCTGGAAATTGAATTTCTTATAATTTCTATGTGTCACAAAGTATTATCTTCCTTTTGATTTTTTTCAACCATTCAAACATGTATAAACCATTTTTAGCTTGCAGGCCTGACAAAAATGGGCTACCTGAGGGCTGTAGTTGATGACCCTGTACTAGGTGATTACATAGGGCCTGTCCTGGAGGCTCACTGTTACTGGCCGTGGCTTTTCACTGGGCTGCTACCTCTACCTGCACAATAGGTAAGAGAAAAGCCCTGAATTGAAGACTATATGCACTGGTCCTCAAACTGAAGGGTCTATCATGATCACCTGGAAGTAGATTCAAATTCAGATTCTTTAAAATGAAGTCCACATTTTTTTTTGAAGATTTTATTTATTTATTTATTTGAGAGAGAGAGAATGAGAGAGAGAGAACACATGAGAGGGGATAGGGTCAGAGGACGAAGCAGACTCCCTGCTGAGCAGGGAGCCCGATGCGGGACTCGATCCAGGGACTCCAGGATCATGACCTGAGCCGAAGGCAGTCGCTTAACCAACTGAGCCACCCAGGCACCCTGGAGTCCACATTTTTAACAAGCATCATAGGAGATTTTGATGCATGTGATTTTGAACTGTTAACAAGAACCTGGACCTAAATATAGCATGAACATTGGACTCAGAACCCATAAATGGGAGATTACAAAACAGTGAGATAAGAAGCACAATAGAAATAAGAAGGATCCAAACAAAGAATACCTGATATTCCGTGAAAAGTGGATACTAGGGAGTAGTTAGAAGTTAGTATGGACAAGTGGGAGGAATGTGGCAAGTTTAAAACCCTCTTCTCTGTGGAATACTTAATTGGGTGCTGAAAATACATTCTGCCCTGGTTGAGAAAAGAAGGGTGAGGACAAGAAAGGAAAGAAGCAACACACTACAAACAGGAGCTGTAACTTCCCTGCAGGGGAATTTACTTTCTCCCTAAGTGGTTCTGCCATTTGCTAGCTCTGTGACTATAGGCAATTTCCTGTATCCTCTTTGCCTCAATTAGCTCAAACCTCATTATGAACTTCTAAGGTTATTGTGAGGTTTAAATAATGTAAAGTGCCTAAAACTGTGATTGGCACCGAGTATCTTTCAGTAAATATTTTTGATGTTGATATTGATTTTTTTTTAGCCATGATACTATCCAGCTCCTTTTAAAGATGATTGAACTGAGGTCCAGAGAGATGGAGTATGTGTCCCACAGTGGGACTAATTACATGAAGTTGGGGGGGGGGGCAGAAAAAGGTTTATCATTCATTCTCTGTAAATGTTATTTTCTTTATCCATGGAAATAAAGTATAAAGACCACATAAGTTGTGGTCCCTTTCCATTCTGACCTTTTCTAATATATACACATTTGAAAATCACATAAAAATAAAATTGGAATGGGTGCAAAGGAAGGTAGCACATGATTATTACCATTAGAACCCAAGCAAATAGGTTACTTTAAAAGGAATTCTTCAGAATAATGGGTTTAGTATGCTTCTTTTGTTATTTCTCAGGAAGAACTAAATGGATAAACTCTTTGTATTGCCCTGGCTTCCTTTTTTATATTCAAGAATGACTAATGGATATTGTTTCTGTCTTCTGCATTTTCTCCAGTGCTTTTTAAGCACTTTGAAATGCTTTTCATTTCCTTAAGACTTTTTCCCTTACCATATCAGAGCTGAAAAGAATTGTTCCAGGACACAGCCTATAATTTTGTCACTTTTGCCCTGATTGGGAAAAAAAAAGGCGGGGGCGGGGGGGGACAACAAAAACTCAAGAGTGGATTCACAGTGTTAGCCATGCCTGGCTGAGGAGATCAGATCTAATGGTGCTGAAAGGGAGTACAGTCCATCTTCAAGAAGGTTACTTTTATTTATTATTTTTTATATCTTTATAGGCTATCTCTCCTTTTTAAGTGTTATTGAGGTATAATTGATATACAAAAATTGCACCTATTTCATGTATACATTTTGATGAGTTCGGACTTATGTATACATAAGTTAATACCATCACCACAATCAAGGTACTAAGCTTATCTGTCACCTCCAAAAATGTTCTTGTGTTCTTTTGTTGGTGTATTTTGTTTTTGTTTTTGTTTCTGTGGTAAAAGTACTTAATGAGAGATCTGTCTTCTCAGCATATGTTAAAGTGCACAATACTATGTTGTTAACTAAGGGGACCTGTGTTGTAAGCAGTCTCTAGAATGTATTCATCTTGCATTACTGACACTTCATGTTCACTGAGCAACAACTCCCCCTTCCTCCCCCCTCACTTCATCCCCCAGAATGTGCTGAATCTTTTGTCTGATCTCAGAAGCTAAGCAGGGTGGGGGCTTGGTTACTACTCAAATCAGAGACATTAATTTTAATGTGACATTTTAAAAGATTCAAGTATTTGTCGATGGAAATGCAGTGTTTTTGGATTATTAAAGTGGAAATTGCATTCTAAAACATCCAAAAATTGCCGACAGCATATGATTCACTCTCGAATAAACAGATGACAGAAACATGATCAGTATTAGGTAGATTTACCTTTATTAATTTTTTTTTTTTTTTTTTAAGATTTTATTTATTTATCTGAGACAGAGAGAATGAGAGAGACAGAGAGCACCTGAGAGGGGGTAGGGTCAGAGGGAGAAGCAGACTCCCTGCTGAGCAGGGAGCCCGATGCGGGACTCGATCCCGGGACTCCAGGATCATGACCTGAGCCGAAGGCAGTCACTTAACCAACTGAGCCACCCAGGCGCCCTACCTTTATTAATTTAATAATCAATATTTGCTCAAAGCATTTTAATATTTCTCAGTATATGTAACATAACTAAAGTAGAAACTTTTATTCATGTCTTAACCTAGTTCATAAAAAATAAGCATTTATTGAGACTTTTAAAGACAGACTCTTATTCACAGAGCTTACTGGCTACTCTGTAAACTAATCATGTCTGGACCCATTGGATCCTGACATTGCTGTGACTCTCTTCTCAGCATGACTTGGTCTCCTCATTTTTGTTTTTGTTTTTTCACTTGAAGGGTGTGAGATAATTACTGCATTCAGTTGTCCTCCTGCCTTCGCTGAAGGACTTGTCAAATTAACATGTTTTTTGGTTCCGATTTTAGGGAAGGTAAGGGGCCTAGTGATTGTGGGAAGTATCTTTGAAGGAAACCTCTGTTTTATGCCAACATGTCCTTTATGATAAGCAATGCCTTTAGCAACTCCTATTCGTTTTTTTCACTGTGAGATGTGTTAAAAGACAAACTGAAGCATATTAAAAATTCTAAAAATTTCTTTACACAAAAATCCATTGAAATTAATCAGCAGGATCAAACCAGAAATGGTTAGAAGCCCCGCCTTGACAGGATGGTGGTGGGGGGAGGGCAGAGACAGACTGTGTAGAGAGAGTGCCAGCTCAGAGAAAGGATATTATTTGATTGGCTCTTGTAAAGCCTAGTGGGCTGTTTGTGATTGGCTGTCCTTGGCATTTCAGTTCCTTAAGCTTGTGGCATTTTATAGGGTCACATTTCAGTTTGCTCATGGAGTGTGCCATGGTTTTAGAGCCACCTCAGTCTAATGGCCTCCTTGTTTAATTAATTTAACAGTTTATTTTTTAAATAGGCTTCTGCTCTCTTCAGGGAGGGGAGGAGTTATTAGCAACTCCTTGCCCATCTTGCAGTGTATTTTTTTTTTTCATGACATTCAAAACTTTTAACTAAACTACTGCCAACATTCTCAGCACTCAATGCTGAATTGTTGCAATTGCTTACACATGCTATACACTTTTCAGCGTCATTTGTTTACCTCTGAATATTCTTCATCCCTCATTTTTTTTTTTTGCTTATTTATATTTTAAATTGAGGCTTGCTTTCCTGCAGTGATAAATATAATTTGTTCTGAATATGTTTTCCTATTATTGATACTTTTGGAAAACTCTTTAGGACTTTGTTTTTACTTTTATTCTCTTGATTAATTCTTGTACTTTACTACATTAGCAGCTTCCTTGGTCATTTTTATTACTGTTCTTCTATTTTATGCCACTCTTGGCTGCTAACCTGCTACAGCAGCAGTCCTGTGCCTCAACAATGTCCACTAATTCTCTCCATTTTAAGTTGTTTTGTATTTCCTGTAGTCATTTATATGCCCCTAATGAAAATGCTAGCATTTGACCTTATTATCATTTTAAATATTAGGGAAATATTTGAATAATGGAAATAAGTTAAAATAAAGTGTGACCAAGTATCAAAAAATAGAATGACTGAAATACCAATTAGATGAACAGAATAGAGATAGATTCATAGAGAATTGTAATTTATAGTAGAATTAAATATCAATAACTGTATTAAAAATATAGCTATTGAAATTAATGTTATTGAATATCATAGTTAACAATGAAAATGAATACCATAAGTATTCCATGCAAAAACAAATCTACCCAGGCAAACATTCAAAATCCTATTGTTATTGCAACCATTGTCTTTAACTTAAAACTAACAATAAGAGTTTTGCATGCCAGTTAATCTTTTAAAAATGGGCTTTAAAAATTTTAATGTTACTGAGTTTTTTAAAGATTTTATTTATTATTTTAGAGAGAGAGCGAGCATGTGATTGGGGGGAGAGGCAGAGGGAGAGGGAGAGAGAATCTCAAGCAGACTCCATGCTGAGCGCAGACCTGGATAAGGGGCTCAATCCCACAACCTTGAGATCTTGACCTGAGCCAAAATCAACTGACTGAGCCACCCAGGTGCCCCTCTAATATCATTATTAAAAGGATTTTTTTTCACCATTAAAAACTACACAAGGAATTCTTATGTTTTTAGGTATAAGCAAAATCAGTTCATAGGTAAAATTTGGAAATAGCCAAAATTCATGTCCTGTTCATGTACTGTGTTTTCCATCAAAGAATCCCCAGAAACTTATTGGTAATGTGCATTTAAATTTGAGTACCCAGTCAATTCATCTAATGGGAATTGGGAAGGCTGGTCAGCCAAAGTGTAGCAGATTAAAAATAAAGGTATATAGTGTTCTCATTTATTCAATAAATATTTGTTGACTGAATAGAGGTAGTATAGTGGTAAAAATTCGAAACCACCACAAGTGAATCTAAGCATGGAATTCAGCTAAATTAGAATAAGTATATGTGTAGAAGCAAATTATGTGTTAGTGTAGTGAGACTTCTGTAAGTCTCACTCTTGGAATTGTTAATTGAGTTTGGGGTAAAAATAGATGAAAAGAATCTTTGTTAATTAGACCTGGGCACTGTCTGGAAGCTGTTAAGTAGGTAAAGGCAACTATGAATTCACAGAATGACAGGCCCTGGAGAATTAGGATGAAGAGTAGACATGATTTATTTTAAAACAGTAGTTGGGTAATTTTCAAAGTAAATTGAAATGCTTGTGCCACGTAAGAGTTATAAATAAAAATGATAAAAATGTAAACAGCATGATTTTTATTCCTGGGAATAATTGAAGATATTTTCTAACTATCTAAATTGTTTTGCCAAATCATTACAGGTAAATGCCCCTGCTATCAGACCACAGAACTGTAGTCTTGACCTAGATAAATGTTTGGATTGTGTATGCAGTGACTCACTTCAGTAATCTTCAAAAGGCATTATAACATAATACTTAAACAACAAGTTTTGACGGTATCAAACCTGATTGGAAACCTGTCTCTGTCACGTCTTTTCCTCTGTAACCTTAAGGATATTATGTATTCCCTCTGTGCTAGGTTCTTTATTTGTAAAATCAAAATAATACCCACTTTATAATGCTATTGGGAGGATTAAAAGAGATTATAGTAAAAGCTTGTAAATTGCTTTACAATTTGTGGCATATAATATATATCCAACATATAACAGCTATTATTGTTGCTAATAGTTCTTAATTAGAAACTTAATTCCTAAATTTCTTTTTTCTTGTTTTTCGGCCTCCCTTGTCGAACTTTGGAATGTCCTGTAGATTTTTTCAAAAGATAAAGAAGAGAAAAACCAAGTGAAAATTAAGTTAAATTACATTGCTTTTCTTTTTTCACTTTAAGAATTCTGTTGGCTGAAATGAATTTCTAGATACCCTTGGAATTCCATTTTTCCATCTAATGTCAATCTATTTTAAATTTAAAGCATATAAACACAGCATGTACTTCGGTACATCCAAATCATATTACCTAGGCTGCAATATACTAGTAAATATTTTGTAATATTTTAAGACACGATGAGACACAAAGGTCTGGTTAACTTTCATTAAGCTGGACTCCCATGATCCCATTCCTATCCCCCTTTATATTTGCCTGTGCCTTCTGCCCTGTCTGCCTCCTTACATTTGAGCTGTGAATATCCTATAACACTAGGTCAGTACTTCTCATTCTTCCTTTATTTTCTCAATGAGTTCTTCCAGTCTCAGGGCTCCTTGCTAATCTTGAATCATGTATGAACATTGGAAAGATTTCAAGCTCACGCAGTCTTCCACATGAATGACTAATTTTCTTCTCCATGTATAAATTTTCAAGAACTTTTCCATCCAATTTTTCCAACTCCCTATCAGTCTTTTCCATTCATATAGTGTGTTTTCATGCAACATTCAGTAAGTATTTCTAGAGTGCCTCCTACTTGTTAACCGGTGTCTTAAGAACTGGGAATAAATAACCAGATAGAGTTTCTGGTCTTGAGGCACTCAGTGGCAAAATGGGCAGTCAGAAAATAACAGCTAATTGTGATAAAGAGTGATAATTTGTATAACAACAGTTATTGGAGAATGCTAAGGAATTATATAACTTTAATCCCTGGGAGGAGGATGGTCCCAGAACCCATCTTAGAGTGGGTGACATATAAGCAAAGACCCAAAAGGTGATTCAGAACCAGTCAAGAAGGAGGAAGGGGTGTAGAGGAAAACCCCAGTCTACCTCCTGTGGTTCTCCTTTACTCTCACATAACTACCACATTTACAGCACTTCTGACTCCAGATGTGTGTGTGCATGGGTGGGAGGGGAGCATTCTTCCACAAAACATTCTCTGAGACACCACTGGGTGTCCTACAATTTAGCTTAATTCTGACACTTCCTGGAGATAGTGTCAGATCCCACATGTTAAAGGCTCAGTCCCACGTGTCTACTCCCTTCCACTTCAGATGTCAATTTTTTTTTACTTTTTTTAATTTAAATTCAGTTAGCCAACATATAATACATCATTAGTTTTTGATGTGATGTTCAATGATTCATTAGTTGCGTATAACACCCAGTGCTCATCAGGTCATGTGCCCTCCTTAATGCCCATCACCCAATTACCCCATCCCCCCATCCAGCTCAGATGTCAGTTGTAAATAAAAGTTGTCACCTGTGTTCCTGACTGATTCGCTGTAAATCAGAGGTTCCCATTACCCCCTCTTTGGATTCTACTAATTTGCTAGAGCAGCTCAAAGAACTCAGGAAAACAGTTACATTTACCAGTTTATTAAAGGATACAGATGAACATCCAGATGAAGAGAAACAGGGCAAGGTCTGGGAGGGTCCCAAGCCCAGGAGTTTCTGTCCCTGTGGAGTTGGGATATGTCACTCTCCTAGCACATGGATATGTTATATTCACCAACCCGGAAATTCCCTGACCCCCATACTTTGGGATCTTTATGGAAGTTTCACCACTTAGGCACGATCAGTCATTAACTCCAAGCCCTCTCCCCTTTCTGGAGAATCAGGGTAGAGTTGAAAATTGCAAGCTTCTAATCATGGCTTGGTCCTTCTGGTGACCAGCCCCCATCCAGGAGCCAAAAAAAATTTGACAGAGGCAAAGTCAAGAACAAAACTTGGAAGATAGGCTTGGAAATATCATGGGTTTGGAAATGTCTAGACACAATCGGTCAGGCTCTCAGAAGCTAGGTGAGCAATCAGGAAACACAAATAAGGGTTGAGGAGAAGCAATAAGCCAGAGAGCAAAAAGCACACAGATGCCAGAGTTTTAGTTGAGGTACTTCAGTTTTTTTAGTCTCCTGTTGTTCTTCTATCTTCATCCAGATAGTGTCTGCCCCAGGAATATTAAACAGCCTGTAGTACTAAGAACACAAAGAGTTCCTGTTCTTCTATCCACCTGAACAGTTTTCTCCCATTGTCCCCAACGGGTAAATTCTTAGCTATTTTTCAAAATCTCCATTTAGAAATTCCATGCTCTGTGTTACCTTCCATGTCCCTGGTTATATTTTCAAGGACACTTTTAGTTATAAATGACAGAAAAGCAAGTTTGAGCAAAAATGAGAAATTTGGGGCTCATATTAATGAAAGGCCAGGGGTAGAGATGATTTAAGAATGGTTAGAATTAGGAGCAGATGTGATTCATCAGGGCTCTATCTTTTTCTTGTGCTTTTCTCCATGAGCTAGAACTGATGGTCAACAGCCATCCTGATTATATCCTACCAGCTTAACCCCCATAGTAGAAAACGAATCTTCCCCCATACCTCTGCCACAAACATCTCAAGGAGTATTCTGATTTCTCTGGCTTGGATCATGTATCCATCCGTTTGCCTTAAGCTCTGACCCCGACTGACAGTCTCTAGAGTAGGGAAGGAAAATTCCACAGTGAAAATGTAGGATGTTGTTTACAAAAGTAATATTGAAGGGATACTGGGCATTTAAAAAGAAATGTCAACAAACAGTTGATAAATCATGGTTGATCAATTAAAATGACTGTGGGCAGTTCCCCTTGACCAGAGTTCTATGGGCCTTCAGTGGATTGATAAACTGAAAATGTAGGCACAATTTTGCCTGGATGTGAATCTCTCCAGGGAGGGGTCCATACCTTAATGATATACAAAGGATTCCAGGGTGGGAAGGTAGAAATACTTGGAAAGGAAATGCTTTGTCCCCATCCCCATCCACTATGAACTTCCCCTGACTTAAGCCATGTGAGGGAATTTGACAGAAAGTAGAAAGTATCAAGATAGGAGTTAACTTTTATTTGATTCCTACTTAGTTCTCATCACACTCTGTTTATCTCCGTTTAATCACTTGTTAAGTGTGGATCATAAAAACTATTTGTAGATTAAAACAGTTTAGCACAGTGCTTGGCACATGGTGAGTCTCCAGTACTTTCTCGGAGTTATGTAACAACTGGGTAAGCCACAGAGACTACCCAGAAGTGATTCCTCCTACCTGCCATGCCATCTCATTTGTAGTAGGTCATGCTCTTTAGCAATGAGGGATCCAGGACTACTTTGGTATACTAGACAAGTCACTGTCCCCTCCCTTCAACAGCATTCCCTGCCAGTGAGAGCCCAAAGAATGTTTGGGGTCCATCAGCTTCTTTTCATTCTGCTTGTGCTTACCAGCTAGCTCTCAGCCATCTCCTGCATTTGCTTCTTAAGCCAGTTGGGAGAATTTCCTAAAGAGGCCTCTGCTACCTAGAGACCCTGTGATTTCTAGGTGAACTTCTCTGCCCTTTGAACACATTAAAGAGGCCCAACCCCCAACATTGCATTCTCAGGAGAGAACCTCTCACGTTTTCCCCTGTGAAAGAAAGAATCGAGATTATTAACGCCTAGAATTAAAACATATGCTGAAGCTTTGCTTTCATAACTCCTCAGGATAATTTGTTATTGGGCAAAAATAGAACAGAATAAAATCATTTAACAGTGATAAGGAATATAGAGGATGCTACATCTATTCTGTTTCAAAAACCTAATTTTGGGGCTTAATTAAAAACAACAACAAAAAAGATAGAATTTGTATGTTGGTTGTAATGTCTTTCTTAGAACTGTCATGTGTATACTTTGTAAAACACTTGAAGTTTGTCATTTTTTTAACATAGCAGCACAATTATATTTGCATACAGTGTTTTCCATATGAATTTGGTGTTTTGACTTTTTATTATTTTTTATTATTATTATTATTATTATTATTATTTATATATATATAAATAATATATATATTATTATTATTATTATTATTAAGTTTCAAAGGTGAATCTGGCTTCTTTGTGGATGATAGCTTGTAGATGGGCAAGACTGAGAGCAAGGGAACCAGTTGTTTGCTGATTGAAGTTCAAAAAGAAGAGCATTTACAGAGTTGTTCTTCATTATTTGGTGATAGGCCCTTACAAAAGGATATGCTGTACGTCCAAATGCTGGAGGTTATATACAAGATACCTGATCTCATGAACACAGCATTGTGCATCTGGGCATTGAAGCAGTGGCAGGGATGGGGACAACCACCCAACTTCTTGACATTTTATGTTTATCTGGTGATTATTGGTCTATGTGACCTACTGGTCTCATATGTGATTGACTATTTATTGTGTATTAAATACTAGGGGCATTGATTTCCCCAAGAACCGATACTAACTCAATATCTGAGTTGATAAATATAATAAGATTTGCCAGGAAATAAATAAGTTATGGTATTAATGTAAAATACTTTAAAAAAATATGTGTAAATAGCAACTATATTTTAAGACACCATTTAAAAATGTTAGAATGCTATTTTTTCCTCTGTTTATTACTAAGATTACTGAAACTACAACTATCTGAGAATCTTTCTTGTTGAAAATATTATGTCTGTAAAGTTGAGCTGAAAATTTTCAAGAATTAATTACTTTTTGAGAAGTCTTCTGCAAATTAACTATAGTTGAACTAGCAGCACTAAGATAATGGTCACTAAAATAATGGTAATGAAAAAAAATAATGATAATGAAACTAATTTCATTCTAAGTACTCATGATAGTGCCACAAAATTAATTCTAGTTTATGTTATTTGCTTATTTTAAAATTACAGGTATCCTACCTCTTAGGGTGAATGAATGTGCTCATAACTAGCCTTCAGCCTGCAATGCTTTCATTTATCTTTCTGTTATACTTTAAAAATATAGACCCCTATGAATTTTATCACATTTCATAAATTAATTTTAAAAGTAATTTCTGAATTAATAACACATGGATTATGGCATTAATTTAGACACATTTCCAACTATATAGATACATTTTTAACTAGAGAATATTTTCTTCAGTAAATTTCATATTCATGTAATTATTATTCAAAATGCTAACCTAAATGTTAAAAATATTTTTAAGTAATAACATGAGTTATATTAATGTTTATTTTCTGATTATTTGTTTGTATTTATTAGTTCTTAACCACATTTGAGTAAATTCAATTTTTCTATACTTTACTCTCTAGTTTAGATTTTTAAGGCATAGTGCTTTTATTTTGCAGATTGTTGCCTTACGTGAACAAAATGTTCATATACAAAGAAAAATGGCATCAAGTGAGGGGTCCACAGAATCAGAACATCTTGAAGGGATGGAACCTGGTCAGAAAGTCCATGAAAAGGTATGACACATACGACATGGCCCTACATGGAAATATTCATTTGCTATATCATTTGACAAAATATGAAATATGAAGTCCATGTGATAAACATTCCTTATTATTTTTGATTTGTTGGTCAAAAGTTCATGATGACTTTTCATTTATTGCTTTTAATTTGATTTTCTTAAAAATAATATGTATGTGTGTATGCATAGATATATATTTGAATTTCTCAATACTTGCTGTTAACTTGATCCTCTGAAATAATTCAATTATATATCTAATTGAATAAATATATTTGCACAGATAGGTATACCTATAGTATATATCCAGGACTTTTTAAGTATAATAACAATAATTTTTATTTATAAATGGTATTATGTACAATTGGCAACTCATCTGTGGCTTATCACTGCAAAAATTTTTTGGTAATCTCCTGTTTGGTTTGCTATTTTCCATGTGTTTAAGAAGGTCCTAACAGTACTCCTGTTAATGAGAAATTTCATAAAAGGATATCTGAAGTCTTGAGACTTTTACTGGTTTTTAGAAGGGAATGATTTTCCTTTGGTTGGGTCTTCTACCCAGGCTAAGAATACCAGCAGTCTGTTCGGCCCTTTTCTGGGCTAAACCATTTGTTTCCAGCACAAAAGGAAGGTCAGTTGCTGGTAGGTCTGGAATCAGATAAAGATGACATAGACTTTGCATACCTTGTGCACGAGGCTTAGACAATCTGCGGAGATATTTGCCATGACCAGTTACATCTTCAGATGGTTGAACTCTTTAAGCATCAAGACTGCATGAATTAGGTAGCTAAATTGGTGTCATTGTCAATGTCAAGAGGTTTTAGAACATAGAGATCAAGAAGCAAGTGACTGGACCATGAAGCAATAGCACCAGACTTCTTACCTGAAAATAAACTGAACACTTCCTTACTTTTCCAGTTGAAACAACTGGAGGGGCTTCTTATGTTTCCTCCTTCAAGTATGAAAGCAAAGGAGGCCAAGTCAACCAGACTAATTTCCTGAGATTGTCATCAATTCTGGTAGCTGAGAGGCAAATAGCTCTTAATTTAAGGTTTCACTGTTTTAGCCTTTATCCATATATTTTATAGAAATCTCAAGCTGAGTATTAAAAATAAACTACAGTCTGACAGCTAGTTTTCATGAGCTGTATTTCAAATTTGAATAAAATTATTTCTCATCCCTTCAGATAAGTAAAGTGACATTAATTCAGTAAACAAACCACTGAGCTCTTTAGAATAAGCTGTTTGCACTCAAAACTCAGTTTAGGAAACTAATATGTAATTTTCTATTACTGTTTCATTTTAATTATGTCATCAGTAATACAGTGCTATACCTTTTCTCAGAGAATTATAGAATCAGACTTGTTTGGGTATAATAATGGACTTTGTGGTCATGAAGTCTTTGTCTTAGAAGTTTACAAAATATTGTGTTTTTTTAACAATGCTGTATTTATGCTAATTCAGATAAGAATTAAAGAAATATGTATTTGAAAGGCAGAAAGAACTTGAGATCTTGTCGATTCCCTAACAAACCATTTGATATTTGAAGTGTTCGTCTAGTAATTTCAAGAGAGAAGAGAGTACTCACGCACATATTTTTTTTTTCAAATGTTGTTTCTTTTAACATATAACCCCTAAATGTCCAGGCATTCTAGAATATAAGACAATTCATGTCAGATTAACTTTCAGAAACTGATTCTAGTATCAGGATGAGGACCTACGTATAATAGATGTTTGTCTCTATTGGACTCCACAGATTCTAAGGATTCTGAGTAGTTGGTGATGTAAAGTACTTGTCTCTAACTTTCTTTGCCTTTTAGTTCTTGGAGAAGGCATTTCAGCCAGTATAGAAGAGAAATTCCGTGCCATTGCTAACTTACTCTTCCTTATAGATGTAACTAAAGATTTTTAAACATTGTAATTATTGGTATTCTTTTTTTTCCAATTTCCCAGAATTGTAAGAAGAGTGATTTCCAAATGCTTTGGAATAATGATACACTAGTATTGTTTAAAATAGCATGCCCCTATCCTCTGAGTGTAAACCTAAAATATATATCATGCATATGTATTTTTTTCTAATTTAAAATAAGTGACCTGTTTCAATTTGTATTACTCCTGAGATGTCAGTCAGGAAAGTATTTTGAAAGTTTGAGGGGTTTTTTGTTTTTTCTTTACTGAGGTATAATTGATATACAATGTTACATTAGTTTCAGGTGTACAACACAGTGATTTGATGATATTTCTATACCTTACAAAATGATCGCCATGATAAGTATAGTGACCATCTGTCTCCATACAAAATTTATACAATACTACTGACTATATTCCCTATGTTGTATATCACATCTCCGCATCTTATTGATTTTATAACTGGAAGATTGTACCTCTTAATCTTCTTCATCTATTTCATCCATTTCCCAATCCCCTTACCTCTGGCTACCATCAGTTTTATTTTCATGTATTTATTTATTCATTCATGTCACACTTCTTTGCCTGCCATTTCTTTTTTTCCAGTTTTATTGAGATATAATTGACATATAACATTGTTAAGTTTAAGGTATACCACATGATGATTTAGCATATGTCTATATTGTGAAGAAATTACCCCAGTAAGGTTAATTAACACATTGATTACTTCACCTAATTACCTTTTGTGTGTATGTGTGCACATGTGCTAAGAATATTTTAGATTCACACTCGGCAACTTTCAAGTATATAATACAATACTGCTGATAATAGTCACCATGCTGTATATCAGATCCCCACAATATTCTAACTGCTGACATTTATGGATAGAATATGAAATGATATCCTAATCATTATATTTATCATCCTTATATAAATACTCCTATCTTACACACATACATATTATAAAGCATCTTTACCTTTCAAAATTATTCTGTGTTGCATGATTATTTAAAGTATTTCAATACCATTGAATAACAAATGTTATAGGATTATAATTTAAATCCTACCACTTAATTTTTTATTGAGAATTGTTTAAAAGGATATCCCAACAAAAAGAAATATTATATTTGGGTGTGTCTATGCAATGAAGATTATCAGTGAAGTATGACTGTAGTATTAATGCATAAATTGCAAAGTGGTGGTTGGAGAGAAATACACAAAACTATTGTTAGATACTATGGAACTGCCAGAAAGTGACTTGTAAATCCTAGTCACAAGGATTACCCTTTGCTTAGAGTAGTAAAGCTACTTAAATTACATAGTCAGGGTGGGTTATTAGCCAACAGATGTTTTATGTTGGTGGCTTGAGAATTCTGTTGACAAAATAGTTGATAAAAATAGTCTCAAAAAAGCACACTCTGAAACGGGCCTTATTACTCATAGAAAAGCTGTGTAATTATTATCAACCTTTTAAAAACAAAAAATTAAAAGAAAAAGTAAGCTTAACTGAAACTAGTTTAAATGTTTCTGTGGGACATAAATTTAATCAGTTGTTCTAGAAGAACATAAATACTCATCAGATAATAAAAATTTTCAGGACACTAAATTTCACCTCATTAAAAGTTCAGAACTGGGCTCAATACCTTTCTTTCTATTAATTTCAAGAGGTGAATTAATTTATGAAATTTTTGCAATAAACACACTGCTCTTGTAAAGGAAATAATAATGCTCCTGACTCATATATTCTGTACTTCCAATTATTTTTTGCAGCTGCAAATATTTGCTAAGTGATGTGGACAAGTGGGATGTTAGACACAGGTGGAGATTCAGAAGACATTGTCTCTGTAATAAATTTGCTGAGAAACTAGAGTGAAAAACCAGCATGCCTCAATTAATATTGTAAAACATGATAAATAAGTAGTGTCAAAAATGATATTGGAGTTTAAAGGAGAGATCAATTAATTGTGATGGGAGGTGTCAGAGAGGCAGCATGGAATAGTGATTTGTTTGATGTCAGGACACCTGGATTCAAATTCTATCTCTGCCAGTTACTAGCTGGGTGACCTTACACTTTAACATTGATCTGAGTATCAGTTACCAGTAAATAGTCATACCCAACTTACAGCTTTGTTGTAAAGAGTAGAGACACTGACTATAAATAACAAAACTTGATTACAAGCAATAAATAGTGATGGTTATATTTATTAGTACTATGTATTCATGGTTATGCATTTTTCAATAAATATTTAGTGGCAACCTTATTGAAGGTGCCAGGATATAGGTCCTGGTCTAGGTGGTTGGGAGGTAGTAGTGAACAAGGCAGATGAAGGCACAGGCAATAAGTGCATATAAGAGGGAGTGAATGTGATCAAGGGGCAGGTGTGAAGTATGTTAAATAGACATGGCAAGGAAGGGCTTTTTTAGGAGGTGGGGTTTGGACTGAAACCTGAAAGAGGACACGGATTCAACCACATGGAAGAACTTAAGAATTTTTGAGGCAAAGGAAACACTAAGTGCAAATGCACCAAGGGTGGGAAAGAGCTTCTCTGGCACCTTCTTGGGAAGGAAGGATGACAGGGTCACTGAAGCCTAGTGGTCAGGGGAGAGGGCAGCAGGAGACAGGATGGAGCAGTGAACAGGATCAGATCATGTAAGTTCTCGTAGGCTGTGGTAAGGAGTCTAATTTTATTCTCAAAGCAATGGGAAGATATAGAAGTGTGTTAACTTGGGAGCATCTTGATTAGATATCTTTTAAAAAAAATCATTTGCACTGCAATTTTATATCCGTCATTTTTTCACACATCAGACTTCTGAAGTTGATAGAGATGTTTCTTTTCTTAATTTTACTGATAATGAAATTGAGACTTAGAACAATTAAATGACTTATTTGTCCAGAGCAGGACCACAACCCTGGTCTTCTCACCTCCAGACAATATTATGCCCTCATATCCCTTCTCACATGCCTGGATGATTTCTATAGGTGTTACTGTTGATTTTTTAAAAAATTCATTCTAAGCCAATCTTAGTTTTTCTGATCTTTTCTTCTTTTATTATTATATATAGTCATTTGTTTTTTAGAATTGATTATTTCATTCTCTTCAAGAGTGTGCTTTTAATTTTTTTTTTCCCACAACTTCTCCCAGTTATTACTGTTTTGTTTTGTGTTTTTTTTTTACTCTGAACTGATCCTCTAACCCATGGCATTCCAAATTTTTGATCACGGCAAGTATGGCTCTTAAACCTAGGCAAGAGAGGGCTGTGATTTGGTGGGCCTTGCTGTGGCCCTCTTGCCCTTCTACTGGATGAGAAGTTCAGGAGACCAGGGGAAACTGCACACCTGTGAGCCACACCACCACTCCTTCTTGACCCTATGCCGGGTACCTGGAAGCCCAGACACTCTGATCAGACAGACCTTCACCTGCCTCCAGGGCCTTTATTGACTTCTTCCCAGGAGCAATGTCTGTAGTCTATCTGCACTCTAATGCACCCATTCCTAGACTGAAGGAGTGTGGCCAAGGGATGTCTGTTTGCTGGGGTTCCACAAAGTTTGAAAGTGCTGGCTGAGGTATCTATTCAGGCAAAACCAGTTCAGTATTCTGGAAGGAGCTGAGACTAGGAAGAGAAGGGGAGCAGACTACAGTCCAGGGGCCATAGCTGGCTAAGTCCTGCCGTAGAACTTCAAGGAGACTGAGAATTATTATTTAGAATCTGGTCTAAAAGTCAATGTGAAGGTATCTTTTCAAGGGATGTAATAGGTTATATTTTTACTTGACAGTTTGCTGGCTTGATTTATAATCATTAAATATTTAGATTTATGGTATATGGACCTCTCTTCATTGTTTTGGCCTGGACAACCCCCCCCCCCAGATACTGGGTACCTACCTGTCTGCTACCCACTGTAAGAAATACAATTTAATTTCAACCTTTTACTCAGCAATATATGTATTACATCTGTTTGCATGTATGTGTAAAGCTGAAACAGAAGTCTCACAAAGCAATAGTTATGTTTTACCATGTGCAGTACATTTTGATATTTCTTATTCATCAGTGACTGAAACATTACTTTAGTTCTTCACAGAACTAAGGGTGAAGGAGTTGGCTGATTTGTCAGTGACCATACAAAAGGTGTGAGGCACCTTTTGACATGTGAGGCCCTTTCTAGGCTGGTGGCTCTCTGCTCCCCCCTCAAGCTTCCTTCGCTTGTCATCCTCACTTTGAACCTAGGTGCTCTGAATGAACAAAGCTACTTGTTCACTTTTCAAAACTGTTGTTCTTGTTATTCTCTTCTCTTAGAATCTGACATTAGTTCATGACTGTTCTTAAATTAAAATGTAACATAACAACTTAAGCAACAGTAATATGTAAATGTAAAAGCTGAATAAATACAAAATCAGAAATGGGTTTTTATTCACATTTTTTCAGTTCCTTAGTTCAGATAGGCAGAAAAATTATGGCCAAAAAATTCACAAAACAAAATGAAGAATCAGTGGCAAGAATAATCCTCAGTTCAGAAAATCTAGGAACTAAGTGTGTAATGTTTGCTTTGTAGAACTTTGGTCATGAAGGACATTGAGCTGAAATGTTATAAAAAATGAAATATGGCATGTGCTTTTACCAAAATTAAGGGTTTTATGGATTTCTAGCAATACAATGCTGTATTTTAAATGAAACACCAATGACAAATATGGGCACTTAGGAAAAGTTAATATATGAGCAAAATGATCCTCAATGATGACAAAAGGATTTTATTTCATCACACTATTATGGTCTAATTTGAAATGTCATAATATTCTGCATAATCTCACACAAAGCTGATAGCTCTACTTAAGTGTTTGGCTTAAGAATATATCATATATCTATTTAAAAATACTAATAAACATTATTTGGCACAAATGCCATTCTTTTAGAGTCCTCTGCTAAGTTCTGGTTGAACGTAGTTACCCATGGGGATGTCTTCAGTGTATTCACTGCATTTTGGCCATTTTTATATGCCTTCCTCACTACATGTCAACTACTGCCAGCAACTGTTATTCCAGAAATTTAGTCTTTGTCAATGGTGGCTTATTTTATGCATTATTGATTAAGGCCCGATTTCTTCTCTGTATCAAAGATAATTATCATTTGGATTTGTTTACATCTGAATAGCCCTAACAGAATATTTTCTTCTGTGCATTGATCCCGTATATTGTAATCTAATTCCTCATAGGAACTGTGTATACTTCTCTTTTATTCTTCATTTGAATTTTCAAGCAATGAAACCAAGCAAAGGGATGGGATTTATGAATTCGCCATCTTAGGGGAGGCATGCCTCTCAGGAAAGAGAAGGTCCAAGTATAGCCCTTGACACATATGGCTGGAGTGGCTTAGAGGTCTATGACTGTCTTTGAAAGGGCCCAGAAGAGGCAAGTTTAGGATGCCCCATGCTTCATTCATATGCACATGAAGTTATACCATATCAGTTTTATAGGAGCTGAGTTGAAGAAAAAGCTTGTGACCAAAAGTCAGGCATCTTCTATATGCAGTGGTGAAAATGAGGAATAAAAATCTTCTAATGTTGTGTGGGAACTCATTAACCTCAAAATAAATGTCTCTCTGAATGCAGTGCCTGGGTTTTTATGCTTTAACTATGGCCTTACTAGATGGGAAGAGAAAGGGGAATTGACTTGCCTGTCTTTGAGAGCAGATTCAGTATCATTTATATTATCAGCCCAGATCAGATATGAGGGCAGAAGAAAGAACACACCTTTGCTGAAGTAGGATATCTTCAGACTTTAAAAGACTGATTCACAGAATTTGAGAGAAAGTGTGTTCATTTATCTCCATCCTATTGGCATAATTTGAGTGTTTATTTTATACCAAGTATTTGCTCCCTTAAAGTGATGTAGAAAAGAACAAATACTTTTCCTTCCCTGTGTATTGTTTCGTCTGATCTGCTGAGTGAATCCAGGAAAATTTTTAAGGCTATTATTTAGTTGCTCTGCAATTGACCTACTTTTATTTTTCACTTTTGTAGAGTTTATCCATCTTATCATTTCTCATGAAGCACTAGTTTGCCAGGAATTTAATGTGTGTTTTACAGAATCCACTCCCCCAGAAAGAGAATTCCTACGACAAGAATATTAGGAAATGTTGTGCTATACATTTTTGAACTAACAGCTTAACTGTAGTATTCATTAGATTTTTTTCTTTTTTTTTTTAAGCTTTTATTTATTTGACAGAGAGAAAGACAGCCAGAGAGGGAACACAAGCAGGGGGAGTGGGAGAGGGAGAAGCAGGCTTCCCGTGGAGCAGGGAGCCTGATGCGGGGCTCGATCCCAGGACCCTGGAATCATGACCTGAGCCGAAGGCAGACGCTTAACGACTGAGCCACACAGGTGCCCCTAGATTTTTTTCTTAATATTGTCAAGCTCCAAGAGGAGCAGTATTCAGCTTTTCCTAAACTTGTATGACCGGAAATCCCCTTTATCTGCAGGGAAATTCCATATGCCAGGATGAGTATTCTGAAGAATATTCCTTAATGCTGGCTCTGGCCTTTTAAAGATAGGCAAATCCTTCTTCAAGCCTGTGTGGAGATCTTATTAACAAAGGCTACACACCATTATGAACAAGATAAATAACTGGTATGAAGCCCTTTACAGCTTTCCCAAAGTGCTTTTACACAGTTGTTTTATTTGATCCCTGTAATAACCCTGTGAGGTTTGTAGAGCAAAGGTTACTGACTCAAAGTCCCACAACTTGTAAACAGGAGGAGCCGACATATAGTATAAGTATACAAATATTAATAGTGAACATGGGTGAAGAAAGGCAGCATATCAACTACCTGATTTCATGGATTTCAAAATATAAGAGTATTTGCTTTAAGCAAAGTCTTAAATTGTCCATGTGTCTAAGAGGATGAAAGGGCTTATTAGACTGAGCATAAGTCTTTAAAAAATTCAAAACTAGGGGCGCCTGGGTGGCTTGGTCGTTAAGCGTCTGCCTTCGGCTCAGGTCATGATCCCAGGGTCCTGGGATCGAGCCCCGCATCCGACTCCCTGCTCAGCAGGAAGCCTGCTTCCCCTCCTCCCACTCCCCCTGCTTGTCTTCCCTCTCTCACTGTGTCTCTCTCTGTCAAATAAATAAATAAAATCTTTTAAAAAAAATTCAAAAGTAAACCTTAGACAAAGACAACTTTGTTGTCTCCTGTGTTGATGTCTCCAGCAATCATCTAGTCAGTGATACTCCCCCAGCCATTCTTATTGTGCTGTCCTTGTCACCATTTTTTTTTCTTTATCCCATTCCTATAACATACAAAATTCTTCCAACTAAAAGAAAAAAAATTCTCTCTTGACCTTACTTCTACCATCAGCTATTGCTCTATTTTTGGCTCCCTTTTGCCACAAAGCTCTTCAAAGAGGTTGTCTACTCACTTTCCCCAGTTGCTTTCTTTGCAGTTTTTATAAATCTATTCCAATAAGGTCTTTGTCCCACCACTCCACAGAAACCCTCCTGTTACCATCATCACTTGGTAATTTTATATTGGTAAATTTTATATTGGTAAATACAATGGCCAATTCTCAACCTTTGTTGTAGTTAATGCCTTAGTAGATCACTCTTTCCTCCTTGATTCCCACCCCCTTTTTTAATTTACTTACATTATAAGAAACCACACTCTGTTTTTCTCTTACTTCACCAGTGGCTCTATCTCAGTCTCCTTCCTTTCTTGGACCATATTCTTCTTCCTGACTTCTTTTTTTTAAAGATTTTATGTATTTATTTATTTGACAGAGAGAGCACAAGCAGGGGGAGTGGCAGGCAAAGGGTGAGGGAGAAGCAGGCTCCACACCGAGCAGGAAGCCCGATGTGGGACTCGATCCCAGGACCCTGGGATCATGACCTGAGCCAAAGGCAGATGCTTAACAGACTTAGCCACCCAGACACCCCTTCTTCCTGACTTCTTAATGTTGGAGTAACCCAGGTCTCAGTCTTCCATTTCTTCTCTCAATGATTGCCATCAGTCTCATAGTCTTAACTAGTATCCATAAGCTAATGATTTACAAACCTTTACTTCTGCTTCAGTCTGTACAACCAAACACATTTATCCAACAGCCTATTGAACATCTCCACTTGTACATCTAAAAGATATTGCACATTTAAAATGTCAAAAACTTACCTCTTGTATCTCCTAGACCCAAACAAATTGTCTGCATCTTCCCCATCTCAGATAATGGTTGCTCAAGGTGAAGAATATCAAGTTATCTTTAAATCCTCCCTATGTCTCACACCCCGTATCAAATTGTAAAGAAATTAGATTTGCCCTACCTTCAAAATATATCTAGGATCTGACCACTTCTTACCTCTCCATTTAATCACTACACTCTGAACCACTATCAACCATCTCTCTCCTGGGTTATGGTAATTATTTCCTGGCCACTCTCTCTGCTTCTCCAATGCACCCTCTACAGTCTATTTTCAACATAGCATGGTTTTATTTCTTTACTTCTTATGTATTGCCCAAGACTTCAATGTTCAATACAATGTTCAAGACCTCAATACACTATAGAGTATCATGGGTCGAAGTGGCATACTTGACTTTATATAAAGTCTGGTAGCACTCTCTTAGGACCATTCTTGCTCTGCCTGAATTATCCAAGAACCGCCAAAACTTAATCAGGTCAAAAGCACCAGTTTGTTTTGTTTTGGTTTGGTTTTTGTTTGTTTGTTTTTAACATTTTGTGAAAAAGAACTGGAAAATGTCATAAGGTAACAGTGAGCAACCATTTTTTTTTAATTGCCACTGCCTCTTTTGAGTTTCCAAAGTATCACTTTTAAAAACAGGTGGCCCCTCAAAATCAAATGCTATCCACATACCATTGCAATAGCCCAATGACATACAGGCTAAACGAAATTATTCCATACCAAGTCATTGGCCTGGTTTGAAGTTCCACCAGCAGTAGTGACATCCATGGCAGTGTGCTCCTTCAGGGAGCATTCCTCCTTCGTCAAGTGACACCACTTTGAGGCTTAGTTTCACACCTAGGTTCCCAAACTTATCAAGATGACTGAGCCAGGAAGGTCTTCCAGACTCAGCTGCACATGGAGCTAGAACCATGCCTGATATTGGGCATTGGACTCGGGTCCCTGTGCATACTCCCACTTCCTACGTGGTAGGTTCTTCTCATGAGTTCTTAGAAACCTTTCTGATCCAGTCAATTGTCTTAGTTTGTAGGATAATTGAGAATAACACTGAACTTCAAAACTGAAAGGAAAGCAGTCTTGTTTGTCCTTTCTCCCCTGAGGTTTCCTGGTAATTATGCAAATTACCCTTCTGCTATCCTCTCATATCAAGAGACACTGGAAGAGACAGTTTGTCAAGGTTTCATTAAATTTTCTTCTTCTAGGGGCGCCTGGGTGGCTCAGTCATTAAGCGTCTGCCTTTGGCTCAGGTCATGATCCCAGGGTCCTGGGATCGAGCCCCACATCCGGCTCCCTGCTCTGTGGGAAACCTGCTTCTTCCTCTCCCTCTCCCTCTCCCCCTGCTTGTGTTCCCTCTTTGCTGTGTCTCTCTCTGTCAAATAAATAAATAAAATCTTTAAGAAAAAAAATTTTTTTCTTCTTCTAGGGCAGGGGTGCCTATTTGCCTTATATTTACATATCTAAAAGGAGGGGGCTGAGTGATTCTTCCTGGAAGAAAAAAGATCCTCTCCAATGTTACTTCTTTATTCTATAGCTAAACAAAGAAAGAATTCAAGATTTTCAGTTATAAGCAAAATGAAAAACAAAAAACAAAAAATGCACACTATACACTTATCTCCTTATATCTTCTAACTATTTAGGTCATTTAAGAATTTTATAGATGAATCATATCATAATTTGGGAAATAGCTACTTCTTACATTCTGAGTGTTATTAATATCAGTCATGGGACTATTGAATAGAAATTCCTCATGTTTCATCTAGATTCAAGACACTACAAAATGAAGAATATTTCTATCAAGCCACATACACCAGATGGAGTGAATGAATTGTATTCTAGTTTAAAGATTATGAGAATATTAGAACTTCAGAGTAACAGATATTCCTCAGATTAAAATATTCTTGCTTTCAAATTTGGTGGAAATTAAAAATGGTCTAGAATGTCTGAGAAAATAATAAATATATTTTATATTTATTAATGAAACATGATTAATCACATTAAACTAAAGAACTGACAAGTGAAGGCTCATCAGCTAGGTATTTTAATCAAATAAAATTTTAGGTATTTACTGTGTCATAATGACTTTGCAAATCTCAATGTTGATTAATAAAGTCATTAATGGGGAAGTAACTATAAGAAATCATCTGCTCTAGAAATTACCAAGTAGGGCAATATTTGGCCAACTCTGTTATAGAGGTTTATTTCTTTGCATCTTTCAATTCTTTTTTTTTTTTTTTAAGATTTTATTTATTTGACAGAGAAAGATGCAGTGAGAGAGGGAACACAAGCAGGGGGAGTGGGAGAGAGAGAAGAAGGCTTTCCCGCTCAGCAGGGAGCCCGATGTGGGGCTTGATCCCAGGACCCTGGGATCATGACCTGAGCTGAAGGCAGACACTTAAGGACTGAGCCACCCAGGCGCCCCTCTTTCCATTTTTCAAAAATAAGAAATAGTTGCCTTTCCATTTAAAACATTAAATATATTTTAAATAATTAGTTGATACTAGGATAAAGAATACTAATTTCTTAGACCTATTATCATATCTTTTATTATAATCATTTCACCAGTCATTTGATTATTTTATTACTTTAAATTCTTTCCCTCTTTATGCCAGACAATTTTTCAGGTTTGATGACTAAATTGGATACAGTAATTAGTAAAGTACCAGGATAATACTGATCTGTGGTTCTTAACCTCAACTAAACATATAATTACTTAGGGAGATTTAAAAACAATTATATATCTGGAGCCCACTCTTGGATATGGTTTACAGTGGGAACCGTTTTTTATTGAAATATAATTAATATATAGTGTTATATTAGTTTCAGACGTATAATATAATGACTCAACAATTTTATACATTACTCAGTGCTCCTCAGTCTTGATCTCCTTTATCTATTTCACCCCTCCCTGCCACCCACCTACTCTCTGGCAACCACCAGTTTGTTCTCTGTATTTAAGAGTCTGCTTTTTGGGGCGCCTGGGTGGCTCAGTTGGTTAAGCGACTGCCTTCGGCTCAGGTCATGATCCTGGAGTCCCTGGATCGAGTCCCGCATCGGGCTCCCTGCTCGGCAGGGAGTCTGCTTCTCCCTCTGACCCTTCCCCCTCTCGTGCTCTCTGTCTCTCATTCTCTCTCTCTCAAATAAATAAATAAAATCTTTAAAAAAAAAAAAAAAAAAAAAAAAAAAAAGAGTCTGCTTTTTGTGTCTTTTTTTTTCTTTCTTTGTTCATTTGTTCCTTAAATTCCACATATGAATGAAATCATATGGTATTTGTCTTTCTCTGCCTGACTTATTTCACTTAGCATTATACCCTGTAGGTTCATCCGTGTTGTTGCTATTGGGAAGATCACATTCTTTTTTTATGCCTAAGTTGTATCCCATTATATGTGTGTGTGTGTTAGTGTATATATATATCGCATCTTCTTTATTCATCCCATTGTGTGTGTGTGTGTGTATCACATCTTTTTTTTTTTCTTTAGAGCGTGGAGGGTGGGGAGGGTCAGGGGGTAGAGAGGGTCAGAGGGATAGGGAGAGAGAGAATCCTAAGCTGGCTCCATGCCCAGCATGGAGCCTGGCACAGGGCTTGATCTCATGACCTTGAGATCATCACCCGAGCAGAAATCAAGAGTCAGGTGTTTAACTGACTGAGCCACTAGGTGCCCCTATACCACATCTTCTTTATTCATTCATCTATTTTGCTATTGTAAATAATGCTACAATAAACAAAGGGTACATATATCTTTTTGGATTAGTGTTTTTATTTTTTATTTTTTTTGAGTAAATACCCAGTAGTAGAATTAGTGGGTTATATGGTAAGTCTATTTTTAATTTTTTGAGAAACTTCCTTACTGTTTTCCACAGTGGCTGCACCAATTCATGTTCCCACCAATAGTGCATGAGGGTTCCTTCTTTTCTTTTTTTTTTAAAGATTTTATTTATTTATTTGACAGAGAGAGAGATAGCGAGAGCAGGAACACAAGAAGGGGGAGTGGGAGAGGGAGAAGCAGGCTTCCCGCCGAGCAGGGAGCCTGATGTGGGACTCGATCCCAGGACCCTGGGATCATGACCTGAGCCGAAGGCAGACGCTTAACGACTGAGCCACCCAGGCGCCCCAAGGGTTCCTTCTTTTCCACATTCTCACCAACACTTGTTATTTCTTGTGTTTTTGGTTTTTTTTTTAACCATTCTGACAGATGTAAAGTGATATCTCATTATGGTTTTGAGTTGCATTTCTCTGATGGTTAGTGACGTTGGGCATCGTACCATGTGTCTGGTGACCATCTGTATGTCTTCTTTGGAAAAACGTCTATTCAGGTTCTCTGCCCAATTTTTAATTGGATTGTGTTCTTAGTGTTGAGTTATATAAGTTCTTTATGTATTTTGGATATTAACCCCTTATCAGATATATCATTTGCAAATATCTTCTCCCATTCATAGGTTTCCTTTTGGTTGTTTATAGTTTCCTTCACTATACAAAAGCCTTTTAGTTTGATGTAGTCTCAATAGTTTAATTTTGCTTTTATCTCCCTTGTCTGAAGAGACATTATCCCAAAAAATGTTTCTACAGCCATTATCAAGGAAATTATTGCCTATGTTTTCTTCTAGGAGCTGTATGTTTATCACATTTGGCGTGGAATCCACTTTATATTTTTATTCAACTCTCCCAAGGATTATAATGTGTAGTCATGGTTGAGAATAACTGATATGGAGTACAGACATTATGTCTGCTTTGTTCTAGGTTCTAGATTTGCAAGGTTTGTAAATAGATGATTTATGTATGATGAAACAGATTTAAAGAGTCAATATAGAATTAGAAATAATAGCTGTGAATTCCGTGCTGTAGATTTCAGAACAAAGACAAAATGTGGTTATTTGTAGGACAAGATTTGAAATATGAGGTCGGGTCTGATTTCTGAGAGCTAAAAAGCAATATGGAAATTAACATAAACAGTCTAGGCAGGCCCAAAATGTCCAAAATCATAGCCTTGAAGCCTTTGGACTCCTCAGTGTTTAAATACTTTTTGGTCCTTATGAATTTTGTTAATGGTCTGGTTGCTTGCTTTGGTTTACTCTTTTTTCCTGTATTTTGTTACTTTCGGGTAGGAATCTTCATATTCTGAGCCACCCAACCTAGTGTCTTCAATACAGTAGAGGCTAAACAGTAGAGTTTTAGTGCTTGAGTGAATGGATAAATGAAATACAAGTAGAGATTGAATAAATTGATAAATGAAACAGTGAATGAACAAAAGTAAGCAGAGAGAGAGAAAGAGAGAGAATGAACAAAAGAAAGAATGGTATGTGACACTGGAATACTTGGGTTCCTGTTTGAACCTCATTACTTTTTAGTAGTGTGACCTTAGGTAAAATACCTATGTTCCTTGCTTCAATTTCCTTTTCTGTTAAAATAGTGTGCTATAGGGATTAAAGAGTTTATGCACATCATGCACTTGTAAGGTGCCCAGTACATAGTCAGAACTTAACAAATGTTTGTGAATTGGCGTAATTATTACAAACCCATGCTTGGAGCCAGAAATCTTACCAGCTATATGTCTTGGGTAGGTAAGTATCCAATAAATGGTATCTATTATTATTAGTTGTCATTATTCTAATGGAAGATACAGTCTTATTTGAGGATTTGGAGGCAAATCCAAATTTGAGAATTTGAAGTAAAATGAGGAGTATAATGATCTCTTAGAATGAAAGGAAATAATATTTGCTAGGGCATCAGATTGGCTGAAGTCTTCCAGAGTCCCTCCCTGAATCCATGCTTGGTCTAGGATTTACTCATAGAGTTCACAAAGAGACTTCACTATTGGTCTGTGGAATCCCTGATTGATTAGGTCTTTATTCTGTTACCTTTTTCACCCTAACATTGCTGACTCACATAGGAAATTTCCAATGAACTATCAACTCTAGTTCTTTTTTTTCTTATTATTTTTATGCTTATGAATGTTTTCCCTGTCTGATTTGTGTTATTTCTTTATTTTTGGTTCTATATTTCAATAGTACTACATTTCTCTTCTCACAGAATGAAATATATTTTATAAGACTTTGCCATTTTGTAGATTCTAATCCTCCACAGAATTATTAAAGCTAGATTACTTATGTTATGATTGCAAATCTTAGTGTAAATTTTTGATCAATCAATAATTTATTTCTAACCATAATATTCATAGAACTGTTTTTAAAAATGGAATGGAAGGGCTTGGTGTGACCCCTTAAATGCTGATAAGTTTTAAGTGTATCTGTGCTTTTAACATCTGGATTTAATTAATGGTAAGATAAATTCCTACTTTCTACTCTTTGGCCTCACCTTTTCTTATTTTCTCTAGAGAGATTAATAAACCACAAGAAGTAAAATGCGTAAGAGAAAAAGAGATCTACTTGAAATTCCTTATGAGAGAATCAAGCACTTATGGTTTAGATATGAAAAACATGGGAAAGGAGGTGTCAAAATGTACAAATCAAGTGTGGAATTATGTTCATAGTAACGTTTAAGTTATCATCTGCCGTAATGACTATAGTTAAGAATATTGTATTGTATATTTGAAATTTGCTAAGAGAGTAGATCTTAAATGTTGTCACTACAAAAAAGAAATGGTAATTATGTGAGGTAATGGATGTGTGTTAACTACCTTATTGTGGTGATCACTTCACAATATATACATGTATCGAATTATCATGTTGTACATGATATGCTTATGCTTACACAATGTTATATATCAAATATATCTCAATGAATCTGAGGGAAAATTTTCAGCTGTCAAATATAATAGCTTCTTAGGGCAGGGGGAGGTCAACCAAGTATTCATTCTGCATAGGTGGTGTCCATCTACCTCTAAAATCTTATAATTAACATAGCTCCTAAATCCTCTGGAATACCTTGTCAAGAAATAGCCATCCAAGGGGAACTTAATTATTAAGTTATACTAATATAGCACTTTAAATGCCCTCTGTTCTGTACATTCAACAAGCATTATCTTACCACTTAAAAGAAATGTGAAAATTATTCACTGTTATGTTTCAGAAACTGCTGTTCTTTGATGGAGTAGAAGGGCAATGTGTAACCACTAAAATATGCTCAAAATCAGCAGTAACTGTTAAAGCATCATAAAATGCAGAATAAAAATGTGCACATTGGTAATTTAACTAGACTACTATTTTTTTAAAAAAAAAAACATGTTACAGTATTTTTTAAATAAATACTAAAGCTAGAAGTAAGATGGAAAAAATATTAATGGTGAGGTCATTTTATTGAAGATTATCAAATACAAAGAGAACCATATTTCCAGTATTTATTTGATAGAAAATGGAAGAACATGTTTAAACTCCTGGCTTTATCTCAGGATTATCTGTAGAAGCAGTAGGACTCTGACATGGTAAGACTTCTGGGACTTCGTACACTTCATTTGGTCTTACTTGTAGACTGTATATTTCTACCATTTTTTTTATCTTAATGTGCATTTATAATAATGGTTTCCTTAGTTTACATCAGATTTTTCTACCATAAAGATAATTCATCTATATTATGCTTTAAAATAGGGCATAAAGGACTCAGTTCTATTTTATATATACTTTTTATGAAAACATTTTTTCATAAACTTTGTGCAATGATGGCTGGAAATATTGTCTCCATATTTTATTTATTTTTGAACCCTTACTGTTTTTCCTAAAACTCATCTTACTCATTAATGGAAACTTTCATTCATTCACTCATTCATTCATTTAACAAATACATTTTTTTGTAGAAGATGCTGTTCTAAGTCACTAGAGACATAAGTAATCAAAACATTTATCCAGTTAACAAAAGTTTATCTCATAACCATCATGTGTCAGGCATCATTCTAGGTACCTGTGATACACAAAAAGAAAACATATAAAGGCTCTTTCCCTGCTGAAGCTTATGATCTAGCAAGTTGGAGAAGGTTAGCAGATAATAAACAATAAATATAGCTAAGCAAATCATCTAGTATGTCATAAGGTGATATTGAAGAAAAGGTAAGGTAGAGAAACACAAAAAAATCAGGAGTCTTGGGGAGACATGGAGGTAGGAACAGTTTGCCCTTTTAAACAAAGTGTTCAGGGCTGGCTTCATTAAAATAGTTGAGGTTGTTAGCCGTGTGGAATACTAGTGAAGAATGTTTCAGTCAGTAGCAAAAACTAAAGCCAAGGCTGCAATGTGGAGGAGTGATTGACTTATTAGAAGAGCAGCGAGGTTGCCCATGTGGCTAAAGCAAGAGAGCAAGTGGGAGAATAGTAGGAGAGAGGTCAGGGAGGGCAAGGCTTGGAGGGGAGGGCAAGAGAATAGGAAGTGGGAGGCTGTGGTTATTGCTTGTTATAATATTTTTGCTTTTGTACTGGGTGGGATGGAAAAGGATTGGAGTGTTCTGAGCAGAGGAATGACTTGGTCTGACTACCATGTAACAAGATTACCATGGATCATTTTGGCTCTTTTAAAAAGGAAAGTAAGAGGACAAGGTTAGAAACAAAGAGACCAGTTAGAAAGTTGTTACAGTAATTCAAGTGGGAGTAGATGACCCAGACATCATGTGTTGAACAGGAAAATCCAGCTACAAATCCCAGGTGAGGATTGGTATGGAGGATGGCAAAGATGATACCAATGCCAATCACCAGAAGTAGGAGCCCATAGATCTTGGCCTACTGCATCTTCTAAGGATTCAGAGTTGTCAAAGAGGATTGGATAACAGATGTTCCTTGACACACAAAGAGGTCACGGAAATGGGTCCAATTCAGATATGTCACAAGGTAATGTTCAGTATTAGATGTCACATGCAGTATTTGGGTTAAGCTTATACTAGGGGAATTGATTAGGCAAAGAAAACATTGATCCAAGACCCCCCCCCCCAAAAAAAGTGCCACATGTTTATCTGGTAGAGGAAACAGAAAAATCAAAGGTTGGGAGACACAAGTGGGTTTAGGATTTTCAAGAGGACCAGTATAGCTAGAATGGAATAGACTATAGCAAAAAGATGAGAGTGGGCATAGATGGGCAGATGAGGTGGGTTCTTGAGATGATACGGGTTTTTTTTTAAAGATTTTATTTATTTGTCAGAGAGAGAGAGCACAAGCAGGGGGAGCAGCAGGCAGAGGGAGAAGCAGGCTCCCCGCTGAGCAAGGAGCCTGATAGGGGACTTGATCCCAGGACCCCAGGATCATGACCTGAGCTGAAGGCAGACACTTAACCAACGGAGCCATCCAGGTGTCCCTGATATGGGTTTTTGAGATCATTGCAAGACCTTGACTTTTACTTTTTTTTGGTCTGTCCACTTCCCATCTTTTTGCTATAGCCTATTCCCTGCTCAGTGGGAGTCTGCTTCTCCCTCTGCCCCTCCCCCTTGCTAGTTTTCTCTCTCTCTCTCTCTCAAATAAATAAATAAATAAAATCTTTGAAAGAAAATAAAGATAAAATTCAAAAAGTATCACAAATAGTATCTTCTCTCTGCCCCCATATCATAAATATGTAGGCAAAACCTAACTTTATGATAACTCATTGCATTGCCTAATAGTTGCTTATTTGTGTTACTTCTCTGCATGATGAGACTTTTCTTGATGCAGAAATGTATCAGCACATTTAAATATTTCTTTTTTTTAAAAGATTTTACTCATTTATTTGAGAGAGAATGAGATAGAGAGAGAGCATGAGAGGGGGGAGGGTCAGAGGGAGAAGCAGACTCCCCGCCGAGCAGGGAGCCCGATGCGGGACTTGATCCCGGGACTCCAGGATCATGACCTGAGCCAAAGGGAGTCGCCCAACCAACTGAGCCACCCAGGTGCCCTCAATACGTATTTTTTAAGTGAATATATAGATACACTTAAAATTCTAACATTTGAGCTTTTATTGCATTTGAAAATTAATAATTTAAGTATAGTCTTCTACAGTTTAAAATAAGACATTGAAAGTCTTCATAACCTTGTGTTAGGAAATAATTTCTTGATACAACACCAAAAGTGCAAGGCATAAGGGGAAAAATGATAAATTGACTTCATTAAAAATAAAAACATTTGCATTTCAAACAGCACCATCAAGAAAGTGAAAAGATAATCCATAGACTGAGAAGAACTATTGGCAAGTCATATAACTGATAAAGGACTTGTATCCAAAATATATATTTATATGGAATTTTTATAACTCATTAATAAAAAGACAAATAACTAAATTAGTAAATGAGTAAAGAATTTGAATAGACATTTCCCCAAAGAAGATATGTAAAAGCCAATAGGCACATGAAAAGATGCTCCACATCATTAGCTATTAGGAAGTGCACATCAAAATCACAAGGAGATACCACAAGATACATACACACTAGAGTAGCTGTAATTAAGGAGGTCATGTGATGTGAGGAGCACTGGGTGTTATACGCAACTGATGAGTTATTGAACGCTACATCTGAAACTAATATATGTTGGCCTTGAATTTAAATTTTTTTTTTTTAATTTTAAAAAAGCAATAACAGGTTTGGGTGAGAATATGAGAAATTTGAAGTCACATCATTGTGAGTGGGAATGTAGAGTGGTGCAGCAATTTTGGGAAATAGTACTTCAAAATGTTAATGTAGAATTACCATATGATCCAGCTATTTTACTCCTAGGAATCCACCCAAGAGAATATAAAACATACATCCACACGAAGACTTGTACCCAAATGCTCATACCAGCATTATTCGCAGTAGCCAAAAGGTGAAAACAGTCTAAATGTCTGTTACCAGATGAATATATAAATAACAGGTAGTATATCCACATGGTGGAACACTATTCAGCAATAAAAAAATCTGATAATAGCTACAGCGTGAATGAGTCTCAAAAACATTATGCTCAGAGAATAAAGCCAGTCACAAAAGGCTATCTATTCTGATTCAATTTATGTGAAAGGTACCAAATGGGCAGGTTTATTGTGGCAGAAAGTAGTTAAGTGGTACCTAGGGCTTGAGGTGGGGGTCAGCTGCAAATGATTGCTAATGGGTAAGGGGTTTCTATTTGGGGTGATGAAAATGTTCTCCAAGTTAGATTATGTTGATAGTACACCTCTTTAGGTATAGAAAACATTATTGACATTTATACTTTAAATGGATGAATTTTATGGATACAAATTGTATCTCAATAAAGCTATTTAAAATAACCACTGAGTTTTCTTTTAATTCAATAATTTGTCACTTCAGTTCAAATCCCACAATTTATTTTAAAGATAAGTCTACATAACAATGATTTGGAACAAAAGTTGTATTATTTCTCTAAGATATTAATCATAGTTTTTATATGACCTTTTACTCTGTAATTATGAAATATATATTAAGCTCACCACAGAATATATTTAAGGAGGTTTGAATAGGTGAAATGTTACACATCTTTAAGCATAAACGATTTATAAACACTTCAGAAAAAAACTGAGGTTTCAAAAATTTTCCCATGGGTAGTCAAAGTAGTATAAAGATGTTGTAGTATACATCTGTTGCTAAAGGAATTAAAAAGGTTAACATTTTAAGTGTTTTATTTTAGTTGCCTGATTACTGTTTATATTTAATTAAATTTTTCTTGCCTTGAGCCTGTTAAAAATATGCAATTTTTAAACAAGATTTTAATGGACCTCAGGTGCACAGAATTGGAATAATCATTTTTCTAATTAGAAAATTAACATGATTCAGTTGACTGAACAAATATTTGTCGAATGTGTGGTGTGTGTGTATACAGTATATTCCGTATACACACACACACACACACACACTACATTCCTGGTACTTGTCTATACCATATAGCATGTATAAGTGTATCCTGTTGATTTACATGTTCTGAGTAAAGGCAATATGGTAAAGGTTAGATGAACTAAACTGGGAATTCAAAGTTCTGCCTTTTAATTCAAATCCGCTGTGTGTGATTACCTGAGTCTCACTTTCTCTCAAGTTCTCCAGGGCTCTAGAATTCTAAGTGTATTTTTTTTCCAGTTATATAAAATATTTTCTAAAAGCAAAAATTTGTTTTCTAGTGATTTTTATAGTTTCTAAAAATCGTCTTTTTTAAGATGACTAGAGAAAGTCCTCAATGTAAGGAGTTAGAAGTTCTATTAAAGCTTACTCTTGCCTCGTTACTTGTGAGTAGTATAGAGAGTTCAAAGATATTTGCTATTATGAAAAAAAAAAAAAACCAACCCTGTCATATCATGCCTCAGTAATACCAAATTTGGACATAATTGACTGGCAATTGGCTCTAGCCTTTTTTTTCTTTCTTTTTTTTTTTTTAAAGATCTTATTTATTTATTTGAGAGGGAGACAAAAAGCGGCAGAGGGAGAAGCAGGCTCCCTGTAGGGAGCCCCATGTGGGCCTCAATCCCAGGACCCCGATCACAGAACCCCAATCCCAGGACCCCGGGATCATGACCTGAGCCAAAGGCAGACGCTTAACCGTCTCAATTACTGCCTAAGGATTATAAACTGGCTTTTCTCAGTTCAATGCACAGATAGTTGTGTCCTGTATAAAGGTCCCTATCAATGTTTTTGCAATTTATGCCCATAAAAACTGTCTAGAAAGTTGGTTTTTCTTTAGCTTCACAGTTCCTCTACTTTGTATGTGATATTGCATGCCTCGGGGGCGGGCATAACTTTGGAAAGAGTTCTTCTGATCCCTCAGCAAGCAGCCATCTCAGCAATGGGAGCCGCTGAAGGAGTATCTGGATCTCAGCAGCATCTCCGATGTTCCTACGTATTTGCAACACCTCTTACTTGTTGTGCTAGATAATTAGATGTTCAGTGTCTGCAATATAAGAGTTCAGCAATATCTTCAAGGTATTAGGTCTGTAGATCTGGCATCTTTAGATACCATCTTAAGACTAACTCCATCTTTTCTGCTATTTTAATTTAGATTTTCCAGGCTGTTTCTCCATGTGTTGGTTATTGAACTTTTTAAACACTCCTTGCCATTTGTCTGCATTTCCTTTCTATTTTCTCTTTCTCATTGCTTTTTTTGGTGCTTTCTGTTCTCCCTCTTTTCTCCTGCAGTCAGTCAGTTTTGCTCTAATGTGTCATTTGCATTCCTGAAAGTTATGAGCTGGGCAAAATTGCACAATAAAAAAACACAGGGCTTGCGGAAGAATAGGAGTTTGTGTCACAATTTTATCAATGGCGTAAAACAAAGAGATAGAAAACTAATTAAAAATGTAGCACAGTTTTATAGGTTAAATAGTCAAGAATTGCATAAATACTATAAATATGACTCTTTACTTGGAAAAAGACCTGAAGTTTGGGTGTTGGATGTGTCTCAGGGTTTGTGCATTATATGAAGTGGTGGAAGGAGGGGTATTTGAAATCAGACAGGAAAGCTTTGCTCAGTGGCAGTATCGCAGCCAATGAGGTTTATCCGAGGCGCGATTATTGCTAATTGAAATCAGACAGAAAATTATAACACAGTTGGGGGTGGTTTGACTCAAAGCATGTGGTAAACTGAGGTGATGTTAGATGTTTGAGGAACGTGCATGTGTCTATTTTGTGTATTCCTACAAAGCTCAGTTCAGTTAGTTATAGGTTTCTGTGGTTAGCCACTGATTCTCAGGAATGAATAGTGCATAAGAAAACACAAAATTTAGAGCATAGTATAACATGCAGAGCTGTCCAATCATTACGTTGTACACCTGAAACTAACGTAACATCGCTTGTCAACTATACTTCAATGTATTAAAAAAAGACAACGCAAAATTTATATAATATTCAAATTGTTTCTTGTATCTGTTGTATTAAAACAGATGCATGTTTTCCAAACAAGCACTATAGCAAAATTAACTGTACTTTCTTTGCTTTCTCTCAACTTATTTCTTTTTTTATGTTTATCTTTTTTTAATTTGGCATTCGTTATTTGCATCTAGATTAAAGCAAAGTGCATCATCATTTTCTTATTTTGACTTAGTTTTGCCCTTTTTCTTTCTTTTTTTTAAAATTTTATTATGTTATGTTAATCACCATACATTACATCATTAGTTTTTGATGTAGTGTTCCATGACTCATTGTTTGCGTATAACACCCAGTGCTCCATGCAGTATGTGCCCTCCTTAATACCCATCACCAGGCTAACCCATCCCCCCAACCCCTCCCCTCTAGAACCCTCAGTTTGTTTCTCAGAGTCCATAGTCTCTCATGGTTCATCTCCCCCACGATTTCCCCGCCTTCATTTCTCTTTTTCTTTTAGTGCTGTTTGTCCCCAGTGGTTGCACTGTCTTCACCACAAAGCTTCTCCAATGCAGCTGGGCTGTAGGACATGCTTCTGAACACATGGGTCACCCTGTTTCTAGGCAGCAAGGGGGGAAATCAGTCTCAAAGTATTTAATCCTCTTAAGCCTCCTTCCTGTGGGTTGTGTGCACTCAGGACTTTTATGTTCTTAGCAATATAGAAATCAAGGCTTTTTTTACATTACACTTTTGTTCCAGCTAGGTCAGATTCATACCGGGAATAACCTTCTTTAAAAGAAAAATGTGTGTAAGTTCTTTTGGAGTGTCATTGAAAATAAAACTTGGCAAATGCACACAGGATCTTGAATAAAAATAGAAAATATTACAGTTTCTGTCTTCTTTCGTATTACTTAGTAATAATATACTGTTTATATAAGTAAAATATTGTTTATAATAACTTTTGAATATAATTGATAAAATAATAGCTGCCATTTATTAAATGTTTAGGATACACCAGTGTTTTGTGTGAAGTTAATATATATATATATTTACAGCTTCCAATTCAAATGCATCTGTTAAGCTATTTGAAAATTACTGATCTACCTTTATATTTAATGTCTGTTAAGAGTTTTCCTAAAAACTTAGTTTTTCTTCAAAACTAGTTAGAGTTCTTATTTCTCACTGTGAAAGCTCTATCAGTTTCATTTAAGTTCATGAATTTTAAATTGAAGATGGAGAATATCCCAAGTGCCATTTCTTTTTCGTTTCCTGCAGCGTTTGTCCAATGGTTCTATAGACTCAACTGATGAAACTAGTCACATAGTCGAACTACAAGAATTGCTTGAAAAGCAAAACTATGAAATGGCTCAAATGAAAGAACGTTTAGCAGCCCTTTCTTCCCGAGTGGGGGAGGTGGAACAGGAAGCAGAGACAGCAAGAAAGGATCTCGTTAAAACTGAAGAAATGAACACTAAGTATCAAAGGGACATTAGGGAGGTAAGTGATTCACAACACTTTCCGCCTTTGCTTTCTGAACCCTGCTTCTGAGAAGCTTTCTCCAAATCTCCTCTAATGGCATATAATGTTTACATCGCAGAAGACCATGGTTTGGGATGCACTGTATTAGTTACAAAACGTGTCCACAAAGGCAAGAAAGAGTTTACTTCATCAACCTTTAAATAGGTATACAAAGAAAATTTGGTATCAAGTTACAGACAGGGTAAAAACTTTCTGTAGTTTGTAATGAATTTTTAACATTTTTAAGCTGCTAATTTTAAATAACTTTAGACGTGGGTATGAATAATGAATTGCCACACTCTTAGCATATAGGAATACTCAAACTCGCTACTTTATATTTTCCCCCTTTTATTTTGGTGTTGTTTCTGTGAGTGCCAGTGAATGTGAATGTGGGAACCTTTCTTTCTCTATATCTTTGGTTCTTCCTAGACATAACGTCACTTCATCTATTTAATAGAGTACTTCAAAGTTACTGCAAAAAGATACAAGGAGATGTTTTATTTGTAACCTCACCTAATCATCTTACCAGCTAAGGTGAAATACTTAGAATCTCACTTTTCGCTCTATTAATTAAAAAGAAAATTACCTGTATTTGTGGAAATTTTATTTGGTAACCTTTCACCTTTTTCATTTTTACATATTCTTTTAAATTACATATTTTTTATCTTTTTAAATATTTTTCGTATATAATTAACTAGTTGTTATTGAAGTTGACTCTATTGCATATATTCATTTCTTTTCTTCCCATTCCCTCTTGAGCCCATTTTACATTCTTTGCCTCTAACATCCCATCAAAACTGTTCTTACCAAAGTCATTGCTAATTTCCGTGTTGTTGAATGCTGCACTGGATCTAATCATCACTCCCCGTAATAATTCTTCACTTGGCTAAAAGCACCCTATACTCCTCTGATTTTCATCCATCTTTACTTTCTACCCTCCTCTCAGGCTCCTTCATTGGTTCTACTTTCCCTAGACTTGTGGTGCCTTCCCTTCTCAGTCTACCTTCACTCGTCTGCTAAGTTCATGCAGTCTCATGGCTCCAAAAACCACCCACAGCCTTATGACTCTCAATTTGTATCTCCAGCATATCCTATATCCTGATTGCCAGATGCCTGGAAAATTAACATATTCTCAAAATTAACATATTCAGGACTGTTTTCCTATTATCCTCCCACCCCCAAGAAACCAGACTTTCTTGTAGTCTTACACATCCCAGCTGTCCCCAAGGCCATTATCCTTACTCAGATCAAAAAACCTTGGAGCTGTCCTTGGTACCTCTGTTTCACTCACACTTCATTTGATTCAGCCATAAATCTATTACTTCCAACTTCAGGATATCAATAATGTGACCTCTTCTCGAAGTATTCATGGCTCTTCCTTATTCCACACAACCATCATCTCTCACTGGATTATCACAATAGTCTCCTGGCTGGTCCTCCTCCCGCTGTTGACCCACTTCAGTCTATACTCAACATGGCAGCCTGAGTGACTTTTTATAATGTAAGTCAGCTCAAGTTAATTTCCTGCTTCAATGGCTATGTACCCTACTTACAATAAAATCCAAGTCCTTGCAGTGGCCTACAAGCCATGTGCGATCTCCACTACCACCTTCCTGACCTCTTCGAAATCACCTCCTACTCCTTCATCCCAATCTGTTCAGTGAAGATGGCCTCTCAAACTAGCCACACCTATTCTGTTGCATTTTCTTTTCCCTCTTCCTTTTGCGCAAATGTTTTCTTCTCAGTGAAGTGTTCCCTAACCTTGTTATTTGCACATATATACTCTCCCTCTTCTTTCATTTTCTTTGTTTTATCTCATAGCCCTTACTGCCATCTGACACAATATGTACTATACTGATTTACTTGTTTGTCATATACCCCCTCTCCACTGTACATAAAGATTCATAAGGGCTGGGAATTTTTGTTTTGTCTTGTTTTGTTCACTGTTTTATTCTAATCACCTACACAACTACTGGGCATATAATAATAGGCATTCAAAAACTATTTGTTGAGAGAATGGATATTTATAAGTGTTTGGTGTAAATATCAAAAGGCACAGATGAGATTAGAATGTGTACTAAAACAGTATCTACTGTCTCAGAAAAAGATAGATGATCCATGAAGTGCGAGACGGCTTTACTACCACACAAATGATGATACTGTGTTCTCTACACCTTTATATGAATTGATCGTTCAAAGATACATCTCTCATTTTCATTCCTTCCAACCCAAAGTCAGAGAATTTATAAAATAGCTGAAGGTTTGCCACTCTTCTATATCCCTGTTTGGAAACACTAAGATTTCTGGCTAGTAAAGCATCAACGTTTTTTCTTGAGCTCTCACTCTTTGTAATTTCTTCATTGTCTTAGTCCCAGAGACTTAGCTGTTTTCCTTTCATCTAGCAATCCTCTCCTACCTTGTCTCTTCATGTTTATCTAATCCAGTGTCACAGGTAGAGCCCAGTATCTCCAGTTCCCCTTTCTTATTGTTTATGTAAAAATAACCCCTTAATTCTCCCATAGTCTTTGGTTGTAGGTGACAAAGAGCTAAGTCAGATGGAAAATATCGATCATCTGATGCCACGTTTCTTTTATGAGGAACCTTTTCTAGTTGGTAAGGAGTTCTGCTATCACCTGGAATTCTTTTAAAATACAACAAATCTTATCAGCTGTAAAAATTTTTATGTAGTTATATTTTAGAAGAGATTCATGAGAAAAGAATATCTTTCATCATTCACCTCTAAAGGGAGGTTGCAAACAAATGTTTCAAGAGCCAGGCTGGCAATATAAATGTATAACACATTAGGCAGCAAACATGCAACATAGGAAGTGGTAGAGTTAATGAGACCTGGACAAGGTACCTATACTCTGCCTGCCTTTCTGGATATATCATGTGTGGTATGTGTGTGTGTGTGTTAAGGACACTGTGAAGGCCAAATAGAACATTTCCAAAAAGGTTCAGGTCACAGACCACAAGGCCCTGGCTTACTGCTAGGAATTTCTTGAGGATCAACCATGAAAACTATTACGGGTGCATTGCATTTAATTTCTCTAATTTCTTACATTGGTCCTATCCAGAAGGTACTTGTCATTATCCCCATTTTTCTCAAGTGAGGTAAAGTGACTTGTCAAAGGCACATGCACTGCCTTCCCCAGCACCCCACTTCTTCCAACCCCTCTCCCCCTGCCCCACTCCCTGCACCAGGAAGACACAGGATCAGCCCAGCTTCAAAACTTGTGCTTCTTCCGCTATGAGCAGCTTCCAAAATCAATGAAATAGAATCATTCATCAGTGATAACACTAATATAAAAAATGCAGCTGCACTATTAACTGCCCAAATAATCAATCTTTTGCTCTTTCTTTCCAGTAAGGTGTGAAAATCATGTACTTTAAAAAGGTATCACTTAACGCTCAAAACTTCAGCCTCTGCTTTTGTTTTCCTGACTGATAATGTACTCGTGGGCGATGGGCACACAAGGTCTACTAGATTGCAAGTTTTTTAGTAGGAAACTAGAAAAGTGATTCTTCTTGTCTACCCCTATAGCATTGCTAACATAGTATGTATGCATTATATAAGCGATGCATATTTGTTCAATTAATTAAGGAAAAATAGGGAATAAGAAAAACTGACGATGTAATTAAAAACTGAGTGCATTTTGCTTTGCATGTGAGGACAGCCTAATATATCTAAAATGAATTGTGTAAGTATATTTCATTAATGGCTTTAGAGTATATTTTTGTCATTATTCTTTGTCAAGAAATAAATCTATTTAAAATTTACTTTTGTTTGAAGTTTTGTCTTATTTGCTCCTTAAATTGACTGTGACCTATAAGAGTAGGGGGCTGGATTAACACTAAGCATAGTCCACATATTAGAAAACGTAGATAATCTTATAGCAGGCTTAGCTCTCCGCTTTTTTTTTTTAAGATTTTATTTATTTATTTGACAGAGAGAGAGAAAGAGCACAAGCAGGGGGAGCTGCAGAGAGAGAGAGAGAAAGAGAAGCAGGCTTCCCACTGAGCTGGGAGCCCAATATGGGGCTTGATCCCAGGACCCTAGGATCATGACCTGAGCCAAAGGCAGATGCTTAACAAACTGAGCCACCCAGGCGCCCCTAGCTCTCCACTTTTTTTTATCAAGATAGCTACTAATTGGGTATTGGATAATAACATTTTATTAAATATATAGGTATGCAAAGAATTAGAATTTTCTATGATGTTTTTAAATTATATATTGTTTTGTGAATTAAACCAACTTATCTTTCCAACTTCCGGTTAAGAGTTCTTAAAAAATTCCTTAGTGATTAAATGAATACATATCAATTTTGTCTTTTCTATGATCTGAAACATGGAGTTATATTTTTTAGTTTACTAGATCTACATTACTATAGAGTTATATTTATTTGATACAATAAAATGAATTTTGTACACAAACTTCAGGTCAAAAGATAATTGAATCTTTACGCTGTTTTTCTCTTTTTAGGCAGCAGTTTTTAGAGACTAGAAAAAGCTTCCTTTTTTAGAATTTCCAAGTGACATGCAGGGAAAAGATATTTCTCAGACTTGTAAATTCAAAATTTATTTTTGGCAACACAGCTTGCAGTTAAAAATTGAATCTCCCACATGAATCACTGAATCAAAAATGCAGTAGCAAAGTCTATACAATGACTTCTGCATGCAATATATGCCATAGAGTCAGATCAGCTAATTAGAGGCACAACAGTAATTAATAATAAAAAAGTAGCTATTATTTATGGAGTGTGTATTATGCATAAGACCACACAAGGCACTTAAAATTTTGTATCGCAACAATGTTGTGTGGTACAGATTAATATCCCATCCAAAACCAAAAAACAAAACAAAGAAGCAAACAAACCAAAAAAAAAAAAAAAACAGACAAAAGAAAAAAGGTGAGTTATAGAAAATGTAATCAACATTTTTCCATGGTAACTGAGTTAATGAATAGCAAAAACTGGGACTTGGAGCCAATATGTGCTACTCCAATGCTCATGTTCTCAGGAAACCTGTATATGTCTTTAACTGAATTTATTGCTATTATAATTTAGTTAGAAGTTTATATATGTAGGCTAGATTCAGGATTTTCTTTTTGGGCTACAAAATCGACATAATGTTCCCAGAATTCTTTATGAAAATGAAATTAACAGAATACAGTACTCTGAAAGAATTCTCTAAGATGATAAACTCTATCCTCATTAGGCAAAAAATAATATTCTAGAATTGAAGAAGTCAAAATTTAAAATAAAAGCTTTTTAAATAGTAGCTTTTGTTTGTGTTGGCTAAAATCTAGAGATGTGTAGATAATGTTGAAAAAAATAGTCTGGGTAATTTTTGCCAAATTGATGGATTAATTGATCTGATCTTTAATATTAATATAATAACCAAGTAATCTTTAGTTGGGTCTTGAAGGTCAGTAGACCCAGAAGAAGGTAATAAAAATGCATTCCAGGCGGAAATGAAGTCACAGAGTGCATTAGTTTCTTAGGGCTCCTGTAACAAATTACCACAAACTGGGTGGCTCAAAACAACAGTAATTTATTTTTTCATGGTTCTGGAAGCTCCAAGTCTGAAGTGAAGGTGTCAGCAGGGCCATATGCCCTCTAAAGACTCTAGCGAAGAATGCTTCTTTGCCTCTTCTAGCCTCCGCTGGTTGCTGGCAATCCTTCTGTTCCTGGCTGATAGCAGTATAACTACAGTCTGCTTCTCTCTTAACATTGCCTTTTTCCTCAGTATGTCTGTGTGTCTCCAAATCTGCCTCTCCTTGTAAGAACACCAGTCACTGGATTTAAGGTCCACCCTATCTTATATAATACCATCTTAACTTGATTACATCTGTAAAACCCTATTTGTAAATAAGGTCACATTCACAGGTTCTAGGTGGACATGAATTTTTTTTAGGAGGGCAGGGGGTATGCTATTCATCCCAGTACATAGAGAGAGAAGTGTTAGGTCAGGAAGCTATTTGTTTTCCAGGCTTTGTAGCTCAGATTTTCACTGAAGATGGGGGGAGGGGGTTGGGGGGGTTAAACATATAAAGGTATTTAAGCCAAGAAGCAGTATGATCAGACTGGCATTTCGTATTTTCTCTTTGTCAGCAGGTTAGAGAATGTGGAAGCAGGAAAAAGACCAATAGCAGGTTAGGCTATTAAGTGGGGAGTTAGGGTGAAGATTTGAAGGATGATTCTAAGAAGAAAATCTGATTTGTGGGTAGGCAGGGCAGGCAAGCGTGGTGGGTTTCATGGTAGAAATATTGTTTTTTAATTGCTTTTAATTTTTCTATACATACAATTTTTCAAAGTCAAATAATGTAAGAGGGTACAAATCTAAATACGTACACACAAACACACACGTACATAGAGAGTGCCCACCCACTTCCCATCTTACTTGCCTGAGGGTCTTAACTCCAATCCTTTAGCTGTTACTTGTGCTATTTTCTCTCTTATTTAAACTTAATCTGTGCCTTGCTATTATATGAGGATTTTAGCTCTTTTATTCTCTCTCTTCCTGTCTCTTCCACCCATCCTTCCACTACAATTACCTCAAAATCACATTTAGTATCACCATTATTATGTCTATGTAAATAATTCTCACAACTGATCCAAGTGGTGGTTTCCCATTATAGTATTTCCTATTGTTGTACAGCTTTTTGTTTTTCTAAGATTTTATTAATTACTTGATACATTACTTTGCTTACTTGTTTTTAAAACTATGGTGTATCTTTCCACCCACTCTACCAGATTAGTAAATTCTATGATTTCAATTCAGTTATGGTCAGTGGTCAAGCAGATAATTTATCATTCTTTTTCTTATTTTCTTTGAATCATTCCTTTTTCTTCTACCATCCACCTCTGTTCTGTACAGCCTTATCTATAAGCCTGCTCATTGTTTCTGCTGTATTTGTGGGATTTACTTCTACTATCATTTTGAAAATCCAAGACAAAAAAGGTGATCAAGATCCTAAAAACAGAAAAGACGTAAAATGTTGAGCACAGATAATGATTAAACTTTGAGAGAGGGTGGAACACCTGTTCTAAACTGAGAGCTAGAAGTTAATGATTTGTGCATGTGGTTATTTCCAGTTGGTGGTGAGGGAAGACCGAGACATTGAGGGATTATCCATTTAAGGGCTTCTATTTCTTTTGGAAGAATGGAAGAAAATTTATCTGCTCTGTGCATATGGCAGGACTGGCTCTGGGTCCTAAAGGAGAGGACCGAAAGAACTGATTAGGAAGACTGATCAAAGAAATTTGGGTAGTAATACATGGAAGCCACCACCATCACATCAATTTTAGGCTCCTTATGCAAAGAAGCTCCCCACATTATCAGGAAACCACATCAGGCCCATGAAACTCACCTTTTTTTTTTTTTTTAATTTAAATTCAATTAGCCAACACATAGAACATCATTAGTTTCAGAAGTAGAATGCAGTAATTCCTCAGTTGCATATAACACCCAGTGCTCATCATATCACGTGCCCTCCTTAATGCCCGTCACTCAGTTACCTCATTTCCCTTCCCACCTCCCCTCCAACAACCCTCAGTTTCTTTCCCATAGTTAAAAGAATCTCTCATGGTTTGTCTTCCTCTCTGATTTCTTCCCATTCCATTTTTCCCCTCCCTTCCCCTATGAGCCTCTGCACTGTTTCTTATATTCCTCATATGCATGAAACTATATGATAATTGTCTTTCTCTGATTGACTTATTTTGCTCAGCATAATACCCTCCAGTTCTGTCCATGTCGATGTAAATGGTAAGATTTCATCCTTTCTGATGGCTGAGTAATATTCCATTGTATATATACACCACATCTTCTTTATCCATTCATCTGTCGGTGGACATCTGGGCTCTTTCCATAGTTTGGCTATTGTGGACATTGGGGTGCAGGTGCCCCTTCAGATCACTACATTTGTATCTTTGGGATAAATACCTAGTAGTGCAATTGCTGAGTCATAGGTAGCTCTATTTTTAGCTTCTTTTTTTTTATTTTTAAGATTTTATTTATTTTTTAACAGAGAGAGAGACAGCGAGAGAGGGAACACAAGCAGGGAGAGTGGGAGAGGGAGAAGCAGGCTTCCCGCTGAGCAGGGAGCCCAATGTGGGACTCAATCCCAGGACCCTGGGATCATGACCTAAGCCGAAGGCAGATGCTTAACGACTGAGCCACCCAGGCGCCCTCTATTGTTAGCTTCTTGAGGAACCTTCATACTGTTTTCCACAGTGGCTGCACCAGTTTGCATTCCCACCAACAGTGTAAGAGGGTTCCCCTTTCTCCACATCCTCACCAACATTTGTTGTTTGCTGACTTGTTAATTTTAGCCATTCTGACTGGTGTGCAGTGGTATCTCATTGTGGTTTTGATTTGGATTTCCCTGATGCCAAGTGATGTTGAGCATTTTTTTCATGTGTCTGTTGGCCATTTGTATGTCTTCTTAGGAGAAGAATGTCTTCTGCCCATTTCTCGACTGGATTGTTTGGTTTTTGGGTGTTGAGTTTGAGTTCTTTATAGATCTTGGATACTAGCCCTTTACCTGATACGTCATTTGCGAATATCTTCTCCATTTCTGTAGGTTGCCTTTTAGGTTTGTTGACTGTTTCTTTTGCTGTGCAGAAGCTTTTTATCTTGATGAAGTCCCAATAGTTCATTTTTGCTTTTGTTTCCCTTGCTTTTGGAGACATGTCTAATAAGAAGTTGCTGTGGCCGAGGTCACAGAGGTTGCTTCCTGTGTTCTCCTCTAGGATTTTGATGGACTACTGTCTCACATTTAGGTCTTTCAACCATTTTGAGTCTATTTTTGTGTGTGGTGTAAGGAAATGGTCCAGTTTCATTCTTCTGTATGTGGCTGTCCAGTTTTCCCAATACTGTTTGTTGAAGAGACTGTCTTTTTTCCATTGGACATTCTTTCCTGCTTTGTTGAAGATTAGCTGACCATAGAGTTGAGGGTCCATTTCTGGGTTTTCTATTCTGTTCCACTGATCTATGTGTCTGTTTTTGTGCCAGTACCATAATGTCTTGATGGTTACAGCTTTGTAATAGAGCTTAAAGTCCGGAATTGTGATGCCACCAGCTTTGCTTTTCTTTTTCAACATTCCTCTGGCTATTCGGGGTTTTTTCTCGTTCCGTACAAATTTTAGGATTATTTGTTCCAGCTCTGTGAAAAATGTCGATGGTATTTTAATAGGAATTGCATTGAATGTATAGATTGCTCTGGGTAGCGTAGACATTTTCACAATATTTATTCTTCCAACCCATGAGCATGGAATGTTTTTTCATTTTTTTTGCCTCTTCCTCAATTTCTTTAATAAGTGTTTTATAGTTTTTAGAGTACAGATCCTTTGCCTCTTTGGTTAGGTTTATTCCTACGTATCTTATGGTTTTTGGTACAATTGTAAATGGCATCGATTCCTTAATTTCTCTTTCTTCTGTTTCATTGTTACTGTATAGAAATGCCACTGATTTCTCTGCATTGATTTTATATCCTGCCATGTTGCTGAATTGCTGTATGAGTGCTAGCAATTTTGGGGTGAAGTCTTTTGGGTTTTCCACATAAAGTATGTCATCTGGAAGAGTGAGAGTTTGACTTCTTCTTTGCCAATTTGAATGCCTTTTATTTCTTTTTGTTGTCTGATTGCTGAGGCTCAAACTTCTAGTACTATGTTGAACAAAAGTGGTGAGAGTGGGCATCCCTGTCATGTTCCTGACCTTCGGGGAAGAACTCTCAGTTTTTCCATGAAGCTCACTTCTGACCACAGAGTAGACACTATTTGAGCGCTTCACGGCAGAACATTCGTTTGCAACTTGTCAACCTCTCTTAAAGCACGTCTGGTTGTATGTGCGTGTGTGCAAACACACAGGTTCACATGGCCAAGCCCTCGTGGCTCTGGAAACTCTGTGCCCTCTTCCTAAAAGCCATTTGACCCTAGGAGAAGTCCAGACTGGCCAAACTACAAAGAGCTTGTGGACCTTGGGGAGACCCCAGAATGAGGATTGCTGCTGAAAACTGGGAATGTGGCCACGCCATTCCTCGGGGTCCCAAGCAATTCCCTTTTACCCCAGGGCCAAGGTCCCCTTCCAGGCAGGTGGCCTCAGGCTTTGGCCACCTGCCTGCCCCCAGCTCCTGGGCTCTGGGGGCCCCACAGAGACCTGCCTTCCCTGGCTCGCTCTTCTACAAACACTGGATCTGTTGGGGCTAGGGGCTGGGGCAGAGAGAAGCGCCCGCCTCAGCACCCTCCCAGCAAGTGTATCTTGTACAGAGGGGAAGTGTGTGCGGGAGTGGGGTGCACACCTGCTTAGTAACGTGGCTGCAGCCTCTGCACTTCCCAAATCTCAGATGAGAGATTGATTTATTATTTCTGCATAACATCTTGGGGTAGAAACCAAATTTCTTTTAATATATTACATATATATGTACACACTCCTGTGAAATATGTGTACTTTGAAGGGGATCTATTTATGTTCCATTGGGAGTCTTTCTTTTCTCTCAGGAATCTTACCTGCTGCTTTGTGTATTTGGTCAGATTCCTGACAAACATTTTGTTTTCTGTTTAGTAAAGGTGCTCTTTCTGGGATGTCCAAAAAAAAAAAAAATTAATATCTTTTTTAAAAAGTAGGTTATCCACCTACTAATAAATTTTCATGTAAGCTGTTAGGAAGATAAGATTATTTCCATATAATCTTTGAATTTAGATGGTTTAAAAATTATTGTTTAGAATATAATTAATGCCAAGGTTTTCTCCATTTGCACTGATAGTTTATTTTTCCCTAGAGATTTGTGTTCATTGAGTTCTTTAAATTCTTCTTTTAATTGGAATATATATGACAAGGAAAACGGTTAAGTTCCAAAGTCAGTTGGTCGATCCATTTGTGAATATGACTCAAATTTACTTTTTTTTTTTTTTTGGTCTCTTTTTTTAACTGTTGAGTTACTTTTACTTATATCTGAAGATGAAAATACTGATGATATTGGTTAACCTTAAAGATTGCTTTGCAGTTTGGAACAGTAGCCACCATTTCACCTTTATGGTTTACAACTCTACCCATAATTGTACTTATCTTTACTATATAACAAGCTAATTTAGCTGTCACTTCTTTTCTAAGAATGCCAGTTCTACAACAGGTAGTTTCATGTACTCCACTGCATTCTCAGAGAGGGAAACTTCATTAACCCAAGATGTAAGAATTCTGATGGTATTGGGAAAATTCACAAGAAATCTTGCATACCTTCCTTGAAAAGAAAGGAATGAATATTACTTCAAAAAAATAGCTTTTAAATTTTACTATTTTATTTAAATAACAAGACAGTACATTATCTGAAAATCTGATTTTAATTAATTTATTTTAATTGTAGGCCATGGCACAGAAGGAAGATATGGAAGAAAGAATCACAACCCTTGAGAAGCGTTACCTCAGTGCTCAGAGAGAATCTACCTCCATACATGACATGAATGATAAACTAGAAAATGAGTTAGCAAATAAAGAGGCCATCCTACGGCAGGTTGAGTATCTCTATCTTGGTTTTGTTCTTGTCCGTGTGTGTTCTAATCATTCTCACAAAACATGGAGTAAATAAAATATGGTATTTCTTGGCAATCAACCATTATCTAAAATTTAGAGTAGAACTGACTAGACAGGTGTGATTTTCAGGATATAATTTATAAATTTGTCTTAATAATAATAAAAATAATTACTTTTAATATTTACTTTGGATCTAGACATGAGCCAGAAACTGCTAAACAGTTAACATGTATTACCTCACTTAAATCTAACCATCACCTGTGAAGTAAGCACAATTATACTGAGGCACTAAGGTTCAGAGACATGAAACCTTTTCCAAGGTCACACATCTGGTAATTGCCAGTTATTAGCGGAGGCCTAAGTCTATTTGACTCTAGAGCAGGAGTGGACAAACTATGGCCCATGTGCCAAAACTATGGCTCTGTTTTACAAATAAACCACACCCATTTATTTAACAGTCTGTGACCATTTTTGTGCTGCAGTGGTAGAATTAAGTAGTTGGAACAGAGACTAAATAATACACAAAGCCTAAAGTATTTATTTTCTGGTCTTTCAGAGAAAAAAATTTTGTCAAACCTCTCTCTAGAGCCCGGACCCTTAACCATTGTACTACATTCCCTCTCCCACTCGGGTTAATACTATAATTTTCAATATTATGCGATCATGGTACATCTGAAGTCTTCGTATTGAATTATAATCCATTTTTCCAGGTTTATACTCACTAGTAACTTTTTTTTTCTTTTTGCTGCCATTGGTAAGAGCTTTTCTATTTTTTAATGTGCTAAATTTTATTGAGGAATGTGATTAAGTAAGATAAGAAAATACGAATACAGTCATCTCTTTGCATAGCCCAGGTATGGTAGTGGCAGATTTTAAGTCTAGAATAATGGCTGAAGCCCAAAGCCCCAAGGGGCTGGTGTTTGTTATCCTCACAGTGACTCTGTGAGCATCTCTTTTTCCATCCCATTTCAGATGGAAGAGAAGAACAGACAGTTACAAGAGCGTCTTGAGCTGGCTGAGCAAAAGTTGCAGCAGACTATGAGAAAAGCCGAGACCTTACCTGAAGTAGAGGCTGAACTGGCTCAGAGAATTGCAGCCTTGACAAAGGTACTGCGATAAGACAGTCAACCTAGATATACTTACAGAAATGACTAGTAAGCCAGATGGAATCTATAGATTTTCTTTAGGTTTTATGAAATTTAAGTTTATTTAATCTACCATATTGGTTTTGTTGGTTAGATGAATGTTTCATATTATATATCTTATTTAATGCTGCCATGAATGATACACATATGAATGTGATGATACCTCTGCCTATTTAAACAGTAGTAAATACAAAATTTCACATCGTTATAGTTAATTTTCCATGATAATATTTGCACATGAGAATAATCACCAAATATAAATAAATAATGATGATATTTAATATGTATGTAGATAAGCCATGATAATTTAATAGGCTTAATATAAATTGGTATTAAAAATGTAGGAAATATCATAAGCAGTTGATTGCATTCTGACTATAGTATGAAAAAATTTGTTAGAAATTGGAGGTTAGATTTGTAGAAGTCTAAATTCTAAAGTCATTAGTCAGAAGGTGATTTTAATAGTTACAATTTCTCCTGAACCAATTAAATTCAAAAATAATCTGAGGGATGTTCAAAATTATCTGCCATGTTATGGCTGTTAGAGTCTGCAACTGTCTGCATATTTTAGAATTTTGCCACCATTATAGTGTTAAAATGACTATTCTAACCTTTCACAGTCAAGTGGAAATGGACATTGCTTCCAAGTGTATGTCTGTTATCACTACAATGCAAGTTTAGATTTGCTCACTAAAAGCATGTTTTACTTTTAATATCAGTTCAAAAATGTACAGACATTTTAAAAATTGTTAATTATTTGAGAGAGAGAGAGCAGGGGTGAGGGGCACAGGGAGAAGAGAGTGAATCCTAGGCTCCATGTTCAGTTTAGCACAGAGCCTGACATGGGGCTCAATCTCAGGACCATGAGATCATGATCTGAGCCAAAACCAAGAGTTGGCTGCTTAACTGACTGAGCTACCCAGGCACCCCCAAATTTTCACACATTTTAGATATTCATGCACTCTTTGCTATGTGCTAAGTTTTCCGTCCCACTATAATAAATGGGTAAGATAGATATGTGAACTGCAAGATACAAATTCTGGCATTCGGGATTATCCAATACAATTGATATTAGCAATATAAAAGCAGGCACACATGTTCACTTTCCTGAAAAAGTAAATGATTAAAGAGGAACAGTAGGGGCGCCTGGGTGGCTCAGTTGGTTAAGCAACTGCCTTCGGCTCAGGTCATGATTCTGGAGTCCCGGGATCGAGTCCCACATCGGGCTCCCTCCTCTGACCCTCCCCCTCTCATGCTCTCTGTCTCCCATTCTCTCTCTCAGATAAATAAATAAAACCTTTAAAAAAAAAAAAAAAGGAACAGTAGACTGATGCCTCCTGGTTAAAATAGGGTAATTAATCAGGTAGTGCAAAGGCAAACATTTGCAAAGTAGAGCAGGGCTTAGGAAGTATTGGAATAGTTGCTTGTCTACAGAGTATTGGAATAACTAGCTGAATAAAACATTAGTGTGATTAGGGTAATGTTACAATCTGAATCCTTCTGTAGTCATAGACATACCATAAACCCTTCTGGCAATTTGAGAAATGTGTGATTTCTAAGATGAAGATAAATTTATTTGAGAAATAGTCTCTAAATTATATAGAAATGTGCAAATATAGTAGTAGTATTCTATTTTTTTGAAAGCACATTTTAAATTACTCATGTATGGATGTACACACACTTAGGCTTTTCATTTGAGGAACATGAACTTCTATAAAGAGTTATTGAACTATTTTCAGGGGCTTGGTGAGTGGCTAATAATAAAAATAGCTCTTGTAAAATTTTAGTGTAAAATAATTATCAGTATTATCCAGAGTAATGTACAAGAAAATCTGGAATCTCTCTCAAAGTAACACGATTTAAAATTCACCAAATAATTGCTCCAAACTAACCTCTGATGGACTGAGGATGAAACATACTTTAAAACATTAATACTTGGGGCGCCTGGGTGGCTCAGTCGTTAAGCGTCTGCCTTCGGCTCAGGTCATGATCTCAGGGTCCTGGGATCGAGCCCCACATCGGGCTCCCTGCTCAGAGGGGAGCCTGCTTCTCCCTCTCCCACTCCCCCTGCTTGTGTTCCCTCTCTCGCTGTGTCTCTCTGTCAAATAAATAAATAAAATCTTTAAAAAAAATAAAAAATAAAACATTAATACTTGATTTACGAGGCTTCAAATTATACATTCCTAAGATTCCTTAATTTAGAATATAACAATGAATCATGGAACACTACATCAAAAACTAATGGTGTAATGTATGGTGATTAACATAACATAATAAAAAAAATAAAAAGAGATAACTTGAAATATATGCCTTATCTTTTCTGCCCTCCTTTTTTCTCTGGGACTCTTATTTATTTATTCATTTATTTATTTATTTTTGATTCATATATTCATTCATGTACCCAAAATAATTTCCTCAGTTTACTTCTACCTAATAATATGTTGCTAAAATTTCACTTCATCTGAATCCTTTTGATTTTCTCCTTTTTCAGTAGAGTTTTATCCTTCACTCTGCTTCTCTTTCTTACCACTTTCTCTTCAGGCTGACTCTATGTAGTATAAACACCATTATTTCAACTATAGAGTTTCTAGATTATTGACATATTTAATTCACATTTGTCAGTGATGGTTTCATCCTCAACACATTCCCTCTGCCTATAATATTTTTATTAAAATGTTACTCTTTCATTTGTTTTCCCAAGTTTTATGGCTGTAATGATCTTGCACTTTTTCTTCTCCTCAGTTCACAGACCTTTAGGGACTGTCTCTAGAACCTGCTTTACTTATTTATTTTTTCATTGTTAGTTCATTTTCAATATATCACTATTATTGATCATCATAATTTTTTTCTACTTCTTAATATTTTTGACACTAAATTAAAAAGATTCTGCTTAGCTTGAAGCTAAGCTTCCTTCTCCTATATTATGAATGACATCCTAAATAATTTTCAGACATTTTATTTGGCCTATATATTTTTTTCTGCTTTTGTTATCTGCTACCTATTCTTTTTTCTTCTCTTTGGTCCTCCCCTCTTTAACTTTTATTTCTTTTCCATTTCTAAATATATTCATGCTTTTCTCAAAGCCATTTCTATGTGTAATTTCCTCTAAAACTTTAGCTCATTTGAAATATTCCTGTGTCACATTAAAGAGTGAAATCAAGATAAACTCTATATCCCATCAAGGAATACAAAAAATAGCAGATTGTTCTTGTATTTACATTAATTACTTAAACTGCAGTCTTCACAAAGCTAAGATGAACATAAATCAACAGTAGTTGAAAATTGATACCAGTTTTTGTATAGAAATGATGTCTGAATTTATTCTTTGGTTGATAAGATTATGTTTTGTGTATGTGTGTGTTTGTGTGTATGTGTAGATAGGTAGGTAAAGCTCATTTAAGGCTTAGAAAGTCAGAAGTATTGATTAATGGCTATGGATAAAAGTTATAATTTGGCTTTGGCAAGTATACACAAAATTAACCAATAAAGACTTTGGGCTCCCAGTTTTTTTATTTATGATGTTTGCTTCTTTAATTAAAATGCATATTCCCTCAGCAAGGACATAATTCATCTTGAATTCCATAAGGTATTTCATTCATTTTTAGTACCAATAAAAATATCAACAGTAACAAAGTAATTTAAACTTGACAGATTTCTTGTTCAATCTCTGAAGTGAATTTTCACAATGTTTGGTATGTTTTCAATAGTTAGGATGAAAACTTTTGAAGAGACAGTTTTGGAAATGGAAATGTTCATGACTTGACTATGTTGAATCAGTCACCTGATTAATTTTTGTACCACCAATTGCCTGTTAAAATGTACTTTTGAAAGATTACAGATACCTTAATGAATTTAGATTATTTAATTTCAACAACATTTTGTCCCATTTACTGTATTCTTATTTGAATTCTAGGTTTTAAGTGATATTAGAAAATCATTTTATGGCATTTGGGAACTATGGTAGCTTTCTGTGTTTCTTTTGCTTGGAAATTTGGGAAGAGAAATTGGTTATTTGTTATTTCTTCATTACTTTCCCATTTATGAAACAAGAATATCAAAAGGAAAATCTTACAAAATGTAAATATTGAGTTGTAATTTGTATAAGTACACCAGTTAAATGATAAAAGTTTATTTTGTAGATTAGTTGGAATTTGTTGCATAAAATAGTACATATGCATATGAGCCAATACATGAATAGGCTACTATTTCTTTTCAGGTACTGCATGACATATTTATATATAGTCCTATATTTGCATAAAGTAAGTTTCACTGTTTTAGAATAAACTTATAAAATAGAATATGCTCTGGAGTTCAATCTTCTAGATCTGACATAGGATAATTTTGATGTTATAATTACTTAACTTGTAATTATGATTAAAATGTTGCTTTAATTTTACATGTAATCTGTGCATAACATACTAATACAATTCAGCTATCAGCAGTGTCACATGTGTTAACACTCTGTGTCTTTGGTAACCTGACAATCACCTCCAAGACATGTAACTAACCCTGGCGCGGGGCAAATACCTCACCCAGGCACCGTGCTGCCTGCTCACTTTAGGGCACTATTTTGTTTCCATAGCAACAAATAACACAGAAACAGTTTGGGAGTGGTTCCTAGTGTCATTCAGGAGAGTTCCTAAATAAGTTCTCTTGTCCTCACAGTATATTGTCGTCTTGGTAATTTGAGGACTTTTAATCACTTTCATTTAAAATTTCAAATTAAGGCTATATCTGAGAACAGGTGCTAAGGTTCTAGACCTAGAGTCATACTGTGTGTTCAGAGGCCAGAAGTCATTTTGTAAGTTTGTCACTGTTGCTGAGGAAACTCAATCCTGCTTGAACTGGAGAACACCCGTAATAATGATTTCCCCTGGCTTAGCTTTTTCTTGATTTCTACAGTGTTAGGTTTGTAATAAATTTTCTTCCAAATTTATTTCACCTGGGTCATTGCCTTAGCATACACTTCAACACTGAGATACATTGTTTCCATTATTCTTAAGTAATAGGATAAACAAGCCAAAATACAAAACTTTTCACAATCTAACAGAGACATATTCTAGTGTTTGGTTTCCCATAATTCCAATTTTTACATGACTCTTTCAGAGTTGCTTTAATTCATTCTGTAGTAGTCTTTCATTGCCAACCATCACTAACCTCCCATACCTTAGGTTGGTAGCTTTTTATTTGGGCATATCATTGTTTTTCATTTATAACCATTGACTGCATCGTGTTCACCAGATATCAGTGTAGTTCTTTTCATATAAAATTCCGTCTATTAAAGTATTAAATTTGCTGTCACATTTTTCTTTTAAGCATTCTGTGCTATGTTCTGTTCAGTGTCAGTGTCTTTAGTTCTGATTTTTCAATTTTGTCCCTCTCCTTTTCCTTGACTTGTTAGTCTGATCCAACCTCTTCTACCTCATCTGATGATTATCAATATGTTATGGAAGCTAAACTACAAGAAATGATCTCCATACGTAGGAAGGTAGTCCTACTGGACTTTACTTTCTATTGCTAAATAGAATCCATCTAAGTTTTTCTTTTCATTTATAAAAATTATGTTACTTTTATTTATTGATAATCAACCATCTGTGCAGTTCAGTGCTTCAGGAGCTTAAGATTGGACAATGGCAGGTTTGTGTTCAAACCATGCACAGTCTGCATGTTACATTTGGCTGATTTCATTGCTCATAAATAAGTCCAATGTTTTGCTGATGCTTGGATGTAACAGGCCTTTGTAGCTGACACATTTCAAGCAATGCTGTTCAGCTGCCTGTTTAAAGAAAGTTTATTTTTTGAAAATTACATTTGCAGTTGGTAGTAGCTTGCTTTACATTTTATTTCAATTTATTTAGAGGAAAAGTGTTAACCAAATCTTACATGTCAGGTACATTTTTCATATTTCTCAACAGGCCGAAGAGAGACATGGAAACATTGAAGAACGTATGAGACATCTAGAAGGTCAACTTGAAGAGAAAAATCAAGAACTTCAAAGAGTATGTATATTAAGTACCGCTCCCCTCGATCATCAGTTTATGGGCATGTAAGAAATGACTGTCTTTCTTGATTATGGGTTCTATTTAAAATCTTATGAATATGCTCTCTGCATCTAAAAGGAGAAAAGTTTCTGCCAATTTAATCACACCAGACATAAAATGAAATCAGTTTTAAAGCCAGAAAAATATAAAATACTTGTGTAAATGACTTTTATGTCAAGTTTATTTATTTTGTCTTGAATGTAAGGCTAGGCAAAGAGAGAAAATGAATGAGGAGCACAACAAAAGATTATCTGATACTGTGGACAGACTTCTGACTGAATCCAATGAGCGCTTACAGCTACATTTAAAGGAGAGAATGGCTGCTCTAGAAGAGAAGGTAAAATGACAGGAGAGAAGAATCGCATGAATATTTAGCAATGTGCTCATGATCATGGTTGTTTTATACCCTGCTGCATTTATTGCCCTGATCAGACGATCTATGTATTTTCCTTTGGTATATATGGTTTATTCTTAGAAGTGAACAAGTAGTTCTGTAAACATGTGTAAGATAAATTTTTAAAATGACTAACAAATGCTGATTAGCATGATTGTATAGATAAATGCATTAAAATGTGTTTTATAATGAAAATATTTTAGTTATCCTTCACCTGGTGTGCAAAAAAGAGTGATAAGACAAAAATCAATATTTTGGGGTATGTGGGAAGTCTCCTTGCATTGAACTATTCAAATGTTTCAAGTAACTAAATCTACTACTACTCTAAAAGCCAGAATGTGAGTAAATTTATATTACCAGTAGAACTAGTGTTAATCCCAGTACAGAGTTTAGGAATGCAATAATTTCAGCTGCATTGTTTCAAAAAAAAAAGTGCTTCTTTATAGTGTGCAATATCATTCACAATTTTATATGTCTCATTGATAGTTGGCAGCCACCAGACCAGCACGAGTTATGTGAGCTGGTTGCCAATTCCAGAGTATAAACAAAGGTAGGGGCTAAAACCCAGGTAGACAAATCATTTTGGAAATTTAGATTGAATACCAATCACTACTCAAGCTAGACATTTTCCCCTGATCCATACAAAATAGGAAAAATGTTTGCATGAAATTGTTAAAGTAGGTTGATTAATTTACCCATTACAAAGTGATAAGGTGGGCCTTCTTCCCATTCAATTCCAAACGCATGGCCACTTTGCCAACTGCTACACACTTAGTTTAATTTTACTAAAATTAAATTAGAAAAGAATACATTATTTTAAGTCATGCTTTGTAGTAAATATAAAAAAAGTGTACAGCTTTTACAACAGTAATATGTTCATGACAAAATTAAAAAAATTATACCTATGATACAACTTATTTTCATATGTCATGAGATGTAACAGTTTTGTAAATAGTTAAAATTTCATTTTTATTTCTCTAATAATTTAACCATTATTAGAAATTAATTATTCTGTATTTGAAATAGAAGTCCAGAAATTAAACTTTTCAAAAATATGATCTGATAATTTATTTTTTTCTTTATTTTTTTCAGGTAATAAAAATGAGTTCATCTGAATTCTTTATCTATAACACCTTTGGTTAATATTTCACTGTTACTCACTTTTTCTCATTTTAAGAGTAACTTTATTATTTCAAATTTTAAAAGACTGAGAAGAGGAAAACATAAATAGCTTAAAAGATAATATTTATTCCATTCGTCAATCAAGTGTTGCAAAATAACATTTCCCATTTAAATTATGTATTTTTCTAAATGTTAAGGTATCATGTGTAAAGATTCTATTTAAATTTGGTTTCCACAGAAACCAAGAAATAGATGCACCAAGGAAGGAATCAAAGAGAAGGAATCAAAGAAGATTCTTGAGCAATAAAAAATTAATCTACATATTTAATTATTTTCTGTTTTGTTAATTCTTTATTTTTTTATTTTCTTTAGAATGTTTTAATTCAAGAATCAGAAACTTTCAGAAAGAATCTGGAAGAATCTTTACATGATAAGGTATAATGGAAACTTACATTTTATCCATTTTTCTATTTTACACTGATGAATGTTTTGTTGTGAAATAAACTTGATAAGAAATAAGTTTAGGATGTTATCTTTTTAAAAAATTTTAACTTTTATATCATACATACAGAAAAGTGTGCATATATAGAAAGAGCTTGATGAATTTTTACAAACAAAACACACTAAAAATCAACAGTATGGTAGCCCCCTCTTGTTAACGTACAATTACTACTTTTATCCTAAATGATAATCATTGTCTTGACTTCTAACAGAAAAAAAAAATGCTTTTGACTTTTTGTGCTTTATACAAATGGAATAAAAATGTATGCACTAATTTGTGTTTAGTTTGAGGTTATCATTTTGGTAGAAATGCATTAAATATCTATTATGCATAATAAATTATGCTGTGTATTTGCAAACATGATCCTAATTCCAAAGTAGCTGAAAAATGTAATTGAGAGAGAACACACCTTTGACAAAACAGCGAGTTGCAGATGCCAAGTGTCAAATGAGTGAAGTAGACAGTAAGAGCTACAGGTGGGAGAGATCACAATACATTGCTGCTATAAAGAAGGCTTCAGGAAGGTGTGAGTTGACAAAACTTTAAGGAATGGTAGGACTATGTCGCAAGCTTTTCAAATACAGTGCATGTGGCATGATTGCAGGTGCTTTGTGTGGGGAGGGGGTGAGGTAGGGAGTCTGATATCTTAAATAATAATGGGCATAACAATTTTGGCTAGAATCAGTTACTCCCATTGTAGGATATATGGTAGAAGAGGCAGGTAAGGACTAAATTATGAAATGTTAAAAGCTGTAATTGCTAATATGTCTTTTCCTCCTTCATTAGCCTGTAAATTCCTGTGAGCAGTTTTGTCAGATTTCATTTTGTTTAGCATAAGCATATAATATAATATAAAATCACTAATTTAAGAAGTGACATATACATGTGTGTTGAACAAAAGAGAAAGGAGAGAGAGAGGGAGCAAAGGAGGGAAGGGAGGGAGGGACAGAGGGAAGATCTGGCAATAGTATGGCATAGGGAAAGTATTGGAAAAGATGAGAGAATAAAAATTAAAAAAAAAAGCAATTGTACATTTAGCCCCACTGAATGTTAAATATTATGATGTTAATTTAAAGCTGTTTGGTCCCACAGTCAGAGTATATAAGATCTCCTGCAAGAGAGATCTGCTGTAGCAATATAATATGGTGCCTAGAAGATAGCATCTAATTCTTTCTGAAGTTGTTAAGAAAGTCTACACAGGGGAGGTGCCATTTCATCAGGCTCTTGGAGGCATATAAGATCTTACCAAATAGAGAAGGGTAGGGCAGAGGACAGAGCCTATGTGATAGCACAAGGAAAACAAAGATGGTTGATTTGCTGAATCACCAGAAGTTTGCTGTGACTGGTATGTGTTTAAAGAACTAGGTTGTGACCAGATTGTGGATTTTGGACTTGATCCTGTTATGTAATGTTATGTTATCCAAAGCTCTGTGTGCTCCTGGCAAGATCCCCAGAACCCACTCCCCCACCACCTACCCAAGCCTTGTAGCTTCAACAATCTGCCTAAGCAACCAGCAGAACTAAACATTCCATGCTTTGCACCCTTGTTCATGCTAGTAACTAGAGGAGGCAAATCCCAGGTCATACCTCATTTCTGAATATCATCCCATACAGCTGAACATATTTCCTAATCTAACTACTACTCAGATTTTGACTCAATAATCTATAACTGATTGTCCATCATTAGCAAAATCTCCTGTATATTCAGCCTCTTCTTATTGTTTCTCTTCATCATGTTGATCTCTAAAATATGAAATTCCTAGGACTGGTTTTTGAATTTCTTCTCCATATTCAGTCCCTGAGTTCAGTCTCATTTGATCTCATGGATTTAAATACCATCTATAAACTGAGCATTTCCAAATTTAGATCACCTACTGGGTCCTCTCTGCTAAGAGAGTTCATGCATTCAAGAGCCAACTCAGTATCTTTATTTGGACACTTTGGCACCTCAAACATTACAAGTCAATCCCTCCACCCCAAACGCCAGCACCACCAGTCTAAACTACCACCAGCAGCCATCTTCTCATTTTCTCAGTAAATCACAACTCCTTCTCTTACTCAGGTTAACCTTGCAGTCATTCTTGACCCCTTTCTTTATCTCCCACCCCACATTCAGTCCAATAGCAAATTTGTTAGTTCTGTCATCAAGATATAACCAAAATCCAGCCATTCTCTCTAACACCATTATTATCCAGGCCACAATTCTCTTGCCTATGTTTTTGGAAGAACAGTAATAACTTTATTCTTCCCTCCTTCCCAATCTTAGTCAACGGTCCATTTCACTGCTCTTAGAATGATCATGTTACCTCTCTACTCAAAAATCCTCTAGTCATTTGCTACCTCACTCAGAGTAAAAACCAAAGACTTCAAAATGGTTGACCAGGCTTTCAAGACTACCCTTCCCAAGCCCTGCAACCACACTTTTCTAAATCTATTCCCTATCTGTCTTTCTCTTTAACCTGTCCATTTCTGCCACAGTGACCTCCTTGCCTACTCCTTCAACAAATATACTCCCCTCCCAATAAGGGGCATTTGCAACCCCTGCTATGCCTTTTCCTAAGACATTCCCTTTTTTTTTTAACTCCCTTCCTTTAGGTCTTTGCTCAAATAACACTTTATTTGAGAGCCCTTCCATGACCCTTTTATTTTCTGTTTCCTCCCAACATCCTATAGACTCTGTTTATTATCTTTTTTACTAGATTATAAATTATGTGAGGGCAGGGAATTTTTTATTTTGCTACTTTATCATAGTGTGTAGCACAACAGAGGTGCTCTATGCATATTTGTGGAAATAACAAACAAAAGAATTAATAAATGCAATAAGAAACCATTGAATATTTTAGGCAAATAATTTATCTGATCATATGTATTTTTTAAAATGATACAACTACGGGCACTTAGGTGGCGCAGTCAGTTAAGCGTCTGACTCTTGGTTTTAGCTCAGGTCATGATCTCAAGGTCCTGAGATCGGGCCCCACATTGGACTCCACACTTAGCTCACAGTCTGCTTGAGATTCTTTCTCCCTCTCCCCCTCGTGCTCATGCTCGCTCTCTCTCTCTCTAAAATAAATAATTTTTTATTAAAAAAATAAAATGATACAACTAGCAGAAGATTGTGTAGAGAAGAGATTGGAGACAGCACCACTTCTGTGGAAGCTGGTGAAATAATGCAGGAAAAAAGTAAAAAATGTATTAAGTAGAATGATGGTACTAAGAATAAAAAGGGCAAATGAGAGAAATATTGGCAAAGCCACACTGACAAAAATGTATAGTGAGAAATGAAGTATGATTCAAGTAAAATGTCAAGCATTGGCTGGTGGGACAGGAAATAAAACAGCAATAGAAAATCCAGAAGGATACATTTAAACTTTTATAACATTATAAAAGTTATAATCATGAAAACAAAATTAAATGCTTACATAAGCATTTAATTAAGGGCTATAAGACAACCTTTATCTTAAAAAATCTACGGACTGGAAGTATAATACCAATCTGAGAAAATTTTCAGATGCACAAATAATGCTACCAATATCAAACTGATAATTTTAACTTAAAATAGGTAATCATTTTTTTCCCATCTTTTTAATCCATTTTTCTTTCTCTTCATCCATGTGTACTACAATGCTTATAGAATAATCAGTCCTTCACTTACTGCATAAATAAGACCTTTTCTTTATTTTTTAACTGGCTCTGATTATGACTCTGCATTTTGAAGTGATGTATACATAACTAGTCATAATCTTAGGATTCCCATATGTTTGCAAAAATTTAGGATTAATGAATGCCAGACAGTATAGATAATTTTTATTGATTTCTGCTATTCACATTTCATTACAAGGGAAAAATTAGGCATATTTTACTGTCAAGATTATTATCTTTAATAAAACTATATCCATCAGTTTTCTATTTTTAAAAAGCCATTAAGCTTGGTAGCTTGGTTTGTCATAGTTGAATGTTGGTATTATTGGCATTTACACATCTTCTGAGTAAAACTTCTTTGATTTTTAGGAAAGATTAGCAGAAGAAATTGAAAAGCTGAGATCTGAACTTGACCAATTGAAAATGAGAACTGGCTCTTTAATTGAACCCACAATATCAAGGTAATAGTAAATTAAAATCTTATCTATCGCTCACCAAAAATCAATATGAATTTTTTATGATTTCATATTGCCTCAAATAAAATAAATAAGTACCTCTTATTGCTCAGCAGGCATTGCCCTATCTTCACTCCTGACTGATTTATTGTTTCTATATTCAAAAATCATTCTCTAATTTAGTAATCTGTCCTGCAAATATGCAATAAAAATTTAAATTATTACCTTTTGTATTCTGCATTTAATTACATAGCTATAAATACATAAAAAGAGTGTTCAATGAAGAAATGGAACTGTATATAAGGAGATTACATCTCATTCTAGGAAGCGGCAACACCTCTTTTCTCTACATGCAGAAATGTTTTCAATGCTTAATGTTACTGAAGAAATATCATTAATTATGGTCCCTTAGCACCTACCTTTTTTGTTAAATTAATTGCAGATACAGAGTGAAGGAGAAATTATACATGTTTTAAAAACAAATATGTTTAGCCATACTCATCTACTTTGACTCAATACCTCATCTTGAAAGAAAGAAGCAATGATATGATTATTTACTCTCTAGATAGATAGATCAATCTTGATAATTCACATATAATTTTCTTTTGTGCTAGGGCCTTTTATTTAAGGTTAATAAGAAACCCTACAAGGATTTACTTATTTGATTATTTATTTAACAACACAATCATATCAGCTATCTGAAACTTTTGACCACCACAGACTTTTAGAAGTTCATTTTTCTTGGTCTTATACTTATCCTAAGAATGTTAGCTCCACAGAGGCTGGAATTTTTGTTTGTTTTGGTTACTATAATCTCAGCACCTAAAACAAACAAATAAACAAACATTGGTATATTAAACTCACAATAGATATCACTGAATGAATGAATATCTAATAAAGCATTTTTCAGATACTCAGAGGAAAAATCCAAGTTAAAAAAATTCAAAAGGTGCTTATATCCTCTTTAATGTAAGTATTAATAAAAGTAATAATGTAAGTATTAATAAAAATCAAGGTGCTTATATTCTCTTTAATGTAAAGTATTAATAAAAATAAAATTCAGCATTTTGAGTATTTCTACCTTCAGTTTAATATAAGAAACACAGTTCTGCAGGCATGAAAACACCCAAAGAACTTTTAAAAATGTAGGTCTTTAATTTAGAAAATCTTGTTTATTTGTCTAAATGCTTTGTTATGATTTATGTATCTGAACTGAAGCTATTTTTAATTCAGTGATATATATTCACAAGGTGGTGATGATGACAATGATGGTGTTGATGAAGGGCAAGAGCTTATAAAAAATATCAACAGAGTGAATACCTAGAATGAGCATCATCCAGTCAACAAGTTTAATATTTTTAATAGAGCCAAATGGCCATTTTGTTGGCTTTTTGACCTTTGGTCTCAGAAGTACAGAGTTGTATTTTAAAAAGGGGGGTCCTGGGGTGTGAGGAGAGAGACAAACAAAAAACCAGACTCTTAACTATAAAGAACAAACTGGTGGTTACCAGAGGGAAAGGCGGTGGGGGGATGGGTGAAATAGGTAAAGAGGATTAAGAGTACACTTATTGTGATGAGTACTGAGTAATGTATAAAATTGTTGAATCACTATATTGTACATCTGAAACTAATATGACACTCTACATTAATTATACTGGAATTAAATATATACATACATATCATTGGGGAAAAAAACAGAGTTGTAGAAGTATTGTCTAAAATTTCATCACTGCAGTGAGTCATCATGGACAGCCTAATAATGGGACACTTATCCACAACGAAGGATCATCGTGGAAGCTTGGGAAGTACATATAGAACAATTCTTCTCTGATACAACAGCTTGTAGTAGAAACAAAGCTAGACCAAGAATAAGAAGACTGATATCCCTAGGTCTAAGACAAGCTATTACTAGCTGTTTGATTTTGGAAAGCCTATTTTCCTTAATAAGTTCAAATTTCATATGTATTTTACATAAATTGTATATAAAATAATATTTTTATGACTATCTCACAAGCTTACTCTGTGACATGTGATCAAAAGGGGGTTTTGTAAACAGTAAATCATGAGTATAAAGTATTATAGGAATTACTGATAGATAAACTGATGGGATGGAATTATAATATGGTATAAGATAACAATATTTATTGAACAGCAATTATAAACTGATGGGATGGAATTACAATATGTTATAAGATAACAATATTTATTGAACAGCAATTATTTATCAAACATCCATGCTTCTGAGTGCACAATTTAAAAAGAAATTATAAAGAAAACAGAAGATGCATGAGAATTTCATTGATCATACAGGCAGAGAGGTAGGAAGAGATGAGCTAAAGTTGGTGAATATCAGTAACTAATATCCTCTACTAGTATCTCATCTGAGAATAATAAATGGCTGGAGGGTCTGATTTAGCTCACCTTTGAAGAAAGGTAGGATCTGGGTCGTTAGAAAGGACAATGGAAGACATTTCAGGAATCTTAGAGATGGGTAAAAGATGTTCTCTAAGAAAATTCAGACTTGATTTATCTATGGAAGTTCTTTGGTGAGATTATATGCAAGAGTTACAGGAGATTCAGGTGGGGAAACTGCAAGGGTTCATATCTAAAGGAACCGGTGACTATATTGTAACTTAGACCTCCGAATGACTCAAAATATTGTACACCAGAAATTATTTAAAAGTTGAAATGTAGGAAATATTGACTCTGATTTCTGTTAGTAAAGTAGCTCTTGGAGTTGAATAAAAGAAGAGAGGTGAGCGGTAACTGCTTTAGATGAAGTATAAGCAATGGGCTCTTCTAAAGTTGCGTTGGTTCAGGCCTTTTGCTCTTTCAAGATCAATTATGCACTTTCTACTTGCAAGAAACTGCATTGGAGATATAGTGGTAATGGTGACGAAGAGTACATGTTTCAAACGGGAAATACAGGGATACTGTGAGGACAATTACAATAGAGGGGCTACAATAATATAAGACAAGGGGAATTTTAATCTGAGACTTTAAAAATGTTAACCACATAAACGTGTGATGACTATTTCCAGCAGAAAGAACAGTATGTTCAAAGGCTTAGGATTAGAGGAAAGTGTGAGTTGTTCGAGAAATTGAAAGGAAGTCTGTATGGCTGGAGAGAGAAGAGGCAGATACTAACTAGAAGTGAAGCTGGAATAAGAAGGAGGGTTCTAGATTGTCGAGGGCATTGTAAGGCCATTGAAGAGTATTAAGCAGTGCATCAATAGGAGCAGATCTGTGTTTTGGTTCATGTTTTTATAATTGACTTGGAGTTGAGAGATAAAACAACAAGAAAACACTACTCCTAGAATGATGAGTTATAATTTTAGAATCTCCACTCTGATGACCATAGAGATATTACCCAGGCAGTGACAGAAAAAATGTACTTAGAATATTCTGAGGTAGACAGTTTAGACTGTATAATAATTAATTTCATTCATTCATTATCTAACCAAATATTTATCAAGTGTTTATTATATGCTAGGAATACCTCCTTAAGCATACAGTGGTGATTAAAATCTGACCTTTGTCTTCATGAAACACAGACCCTGTTATAGAGGCTGAGAGAAGTCCTATTTATGAGTATAACCTGGTTCATTAGTTTTTATATATGACTAATCCATAATAAAACCAGTTTGCTTGATTAAATTTGAAGCTCACCACTATAAAAATGAACAGCTGTCCTCTACTTGGGGAATGATTTCTTAGTCCATTTGCTTTAAAGTTCTATTTGACAAAACCAGGATTTGCATCCGTTAGGTCAGTGTCTTCTACTGTTGCGAAAACCTAGAACTTACCTAACCTTTTCTAATCTTGCCTAACATTTGGAAATGGTTGGTTTTTCCCTTTTCTTTTTCCACAAAGAGAACTAATAGAAAGAGCATAGTAGATCATCAGGACCTCCAGTTCAAAAGAAAATACAGCATTAAGCATATTTCGTACTGATGATAGAGCATTTTATAGGACAGCACGCTGTCACTGTTCTCATAACGATTATAGCAATAAAATGAATGTGTTGTAAATCTCTATATAAATAATGTGTCTGGAGAAACCTTTATTACACTTTGATTACAGTTTACTTTATTATCATGTTTATTGAAAACCAGTGTGATAATATTTTTCTATTGGAATTTTCCAACTATTTCATCTCTAAGCAGATTTCAGAATCAAATGTGCTTATCAAAAGATTTTTCTTTATCTTTTTGAAACAGTGTCTTAACAAAAGCTGAAAAATTATCTGGTGGTATGTCCTATTTTGTTAAAAAAAATAAAGGGATACAGCAATAAATAACATATGTTGATATGTACACTAAATACTTCAACAAAAAAGAATTGCCAGAATTTAAGCCAATGGATCTTGGTTGTCCATCTTAACATGTTTAATTTTACTACCACAATTGAAAATGATAATTGATGAACAAACAGATTTTTTCTATTCTAAACAGAAAATTCACTTCACTTTCGGGAATGAACCTGAGACTGGAATTTTTGACATAAGCCTCAGAAGAGACCTCAAAGAATCATGACAATTCATCAGTTTTCTTCCTTGAATTTTTCTTTTTTCTTGAGGGTTTATGCTTTATTCTTTATTGACAATTAAGCAGTTGATAGTGATTTGCTGGGAAGTTTAACTTTTGCGATTGGTCATGTTTCGTATTTTTCCTTTTTCCAGAACTCATCTAGACACCTCAGCTGAGTTGCGGTATTCTGTTGGATCCCTAGTGGACAGCCAGTCTGATTACAGAACAACTAAAGTAATAAGAAGACCCAGGAGGGGCCGCATGGGTGTGCGAAGAGATGAGCCAAAGGTTAATTTTTTTTTTTATTTCAAGTCTTTGATGATTCTAAGTAAATATCTTACTCCATCTTGAATAGAATTTTAATACTGAGAGAATTCCAACTGCTAGCATTTTTAGTTTCAAGCATGACATATGACATATTTTTAAAACTATAACTAATGCAAAACCACTGCTATGTACCAGAAGTTAAACTAAGCATTCCCCATGCATGTATCCACATAACCTTTTGAATTTGGTTCTATTTTTATGCTAACTTCAGACATAAAAAGATTGAAGCTCAGAAATTTTAAGTGTTCAACACTATACAGCCAGCAAAGTGATAGAGTCAAAACTTGAACCTTTATTTGTGTGGTTTCGAATTCCATGCTTTTTTATCCCTTATGCTGTATTGCCAAACAAATGGACTCTTGGTTTGCTTGGGCACTTATGCAATATGAATATATTGTTAATTAAGATTAATTAAATATTTTAATTATAATTGCTATTTTAATAAAACTTTGAGGAAAATGTACATAGACTATTGAAAGTGTTTATAGAGAACTCTTCATGATAAACTGCAGTGCCAATCTTCATTCGTTCGCTACATATAAGCCATGTATATTGTAAGTGTCGAGTGGCATTTTATAGAGAAGTACTATAGTTCCTTTGTGCCCTAAGTATAAGTTGTTCTCCGCAACCACTTTCATGTGTTGAATACTATATAACCTAATTGTCCTTACTTGTATACAGGTCCTTGATACCCTATGGTTGTTTTTTTTTTTTTCAAGAGCTGGACACTCAACCCAGGAGTACCTGGGTGGCTCAATCTTTTTTTTTTTTTTAAAGACTTTATTTATTTGACAGAGAGAGACACAGCGAGAGAGGGAACACAAGCAGGGGGAGTGGGAGAGGGAAAAGCAGGCTTCCCGCGGAGCAGGGAGCCCGATGCGGGGCTCGATCCCAGGACCCTGGGATCATGACCTGGGTGGAAGGCAGACGCTCAACGACTGAGCCACCCAGGCGCCCCTACCCTATGGTTTTTAATTGGTACCTATGTCATGTATAAATTAATCCTTCATAGTAGGCATTCAATATCTGTTAAATGAATGAATAAGAAGTGAACAAATGAAGAATAAATCAAGTCCATCTTAGTTCTTTTCTCATTTGTATATGACAAATAAATTAGTGCTACTTGGTACCAAAAAAATTTATAACACAAATGCTAATTCAGGTCCTCAAATCTTAAATAAATACTGTGGTATTTACATGGGGTCCCCCCTCAGAAAATCATTTTACATCATCACAAAAATGAAAACCATTTTTTAAAATGCAGAAAACTCTAGGTCCCCTCTCTCTTACTTCCCTTCCTCTCCCACCCTCAGATAACAGCTTGAAAAACACCAATAGATATATTATCTTTGGGGGCACCTGGCTGGCTTAGTCAGTAGAGCATGCAACTCTTGATCTTGGGGTCATGAGTTGGAGCCCCACATGGGGCGTAGAGATTACTTACAAAAAAAGATTTTCATTCACATGAGGGATTTCTTATATCAAATAAAAACCATAGTCATGTAAATTAGTGTGCCTTGGGCTTAAAAAATCAATGAAGCATTTAAGTGATCAGAGAAGTAGAGATGAAATTAAATCACTTTTCAATATTATTTTAATTATACTTTGTTAGAATCTATGTAAATGAATGTTTGGGAGAGAATTATTATATAACTAGTGTGATAATATTTGCAGTCTCAGTCTATAATAAGAAAGTGTAAGTAAGACTAATATAAGAGATGGAAATGCTCCAGTACAAGTGAATAGAGATTGTTATATTTGGAAAGAAGGAAAAATGTTTCAAACATAGATGCTTTAAAGTGATTGTTAACTTCAAGTGGGGTTGAACTAGAAATCATGCATAAGTTTATCATCATTATTCCTATTAAAATCTTGGTATTTATGCTGACAATTAATATCTGCCATTACTTAAGATGTCAAGGAAATATTTTATTGAAACAATGCATTAAAATGGTAATAATCAGTTCTGCTTTTGCTAGGTAAACTATAAAGCATGAGTGCTTTTTGTTGATATTTTTCAGAATAGTGCTTTAATAATGAGCAATATGATACATACGGTAATTACTCATTTACCACACAGGTGAAGTCTCTTGGGGATCATGAGTGGAATAGAACTCAGCAAATTGGAGTGCTAAGCAGCCACCCTTTTGAAAGTGACACAGAAATGTCTGATATTGATGATGATGACAGAGAAACTATTTTTAGCTCAATGGATCTTCTCTCTCCAAGCGGTCATTCTGATGCCCAGACTCTAGCCATGATGCTTCAGGAACAATTGGATGCCATCAACAAAGAAATCAGGTGAGTTCGGGCGCCTGGGTGGCTCAGTTGGTTAAGCGACTGCCTTCGGCTCAGGTCATGGTCCTGGAGTCCCGGGATCGAGTCCCACATCGGGCTCCCTGCTTGGCGGGGGGTCTGCTTCTCCCTCTGACCCTCCCCCCTCTCATGTGCTCTCTCTCTCTCATTCTCTCTCTCAAATAAATAAATAAAATCTTTAAAAAAAAAAAGAAATCAGGTGAGTTCAATTATCACTGATGGTTTTAAAGGATTAGAAGACCTTGATACTAAAAATGAGATAATTAAACCAGAAGCACAGGCATCATCTGGGAACCTTTGAATTTCAAAGCACTTTTTACATTTAAATTTACTGTTTAAATGATATTTGTGGTAATAAGGTACATTCTTAAAGTACATTTAACACTGCCATAAAGGTACTAAATAGTATGCAATTAATATGCAGCCAGCTAGGGCGCCTGGGTGGCTCAGTTGGTTAAGCGACTGCCTTCGGCTCAGGTCATGATCCTGGAGTCCCTGGATCGAGTCCCGCATCGGGCTCCCTGCTCGGCGGGGAGTCTGCTTCATCCTCTGACCCTATCCCCTCTCATGTGTTCTCTCTCTCTCATTCTCTCTCTCTCAAATAAATTAATTAAAAAAAAATCTTTAAAAAAATAAAAAAAAATATGCAGCCAGGTCCTTAAAACTATTTAGACATCAGAGTGAAATTAACTAGGACTGAATTATTTCATAGTAGATATGAAAAAAATGCACTATCACCACAGTGGATAATAGATGGTTTCCAAAGAGTAGATTACATTATAGAGTTGAAGTTGTACAAGTTATCAATTCAAACATTGAGAAATGTTGATAATTTCAATTTTTAACTTAATATATACTGTCTCAAATCCCAATGATGTTAGTAGTCTTTACTTAATCATTAACTTGACTAACCCCAGTAAAGAACCTAACTGTGTCAGGTGGATTTACAGTCTTTCAAACATCGGGAAACTACTCTTAACTTGTTTTTTCTCAATGGATGAACAGTTTTTTAATATTTTGAACAATGGGTTTTGTTTGTTTGTTTGTTTTTCTGGCTCTAGCTAAGTGTGTTACCTCCTAATACAATTCACATCTATCCAGTTCTCTTCTTTTTTTTTTTTTTTAAATATATATTTTTTTAATTTTATTTATTTATTCATGAGAGACAGAGAGAGAGAGAGAGAGAGGCAGAGGGAGAAGCAGGCTCCCAAGGAGCAGGGAGCCCGATGCGGGACTCGATCCCAGGACCCTGAGATCATGACCTGAGCCAAAGGCAGACGCCCAACCATCTGAGCCACCCAGGCGCCCTATCCAGTTCTCTTCTATCATCAGCCTATTGCACATTATAATAGGTTCTCATGTAGATGACAATAATTCTTTCTGGTTTCCTCACGGTGTATGGGTTCCCATCTAATCCAAAGTAACACTGCAACCAGAGAAGACTTTTTTAAAACCCAATGTGCTTAGGTAAAGTAACCCTTTTTCAAACCCTTCAGTTGCTCTTAAGGTAAAGAACAAAATACTCCATATTGTCTACAGTGCCCCACCTTCCTCAACATTCTCACCTACCTGATTCCATGTTCCATTATACATGACTTCCAGTTCTTTGAATCTTCCTTGCTCTCTCCTTTGTGGTTGCTGTTCCTTTCTTCTAGAACATTCTCCTCATTCCACACCATTGTCCCATAACATTTCACCCTCTTTACTCTTACCACCATCCCTTCTTCTGTCCTTCAGTTCATTTTACTGTCTTTCTTACCTTCATTAGATTGTAAATTATATAAGAACAAGAAATATATCTTGTTTTGCTCACTGTCTTTTATATCCAGATATTAGCACTTTTCTTGATAAATAGAAAGTGTTTCATAAATATTTGATTAGTATGAATAGAAAAAATAATACAGAACATAAATTCAAACTGAATGACATTTTTTGATGCTACAGAGCTAATGATTTAACACACTGAGTAGATTTGAAATCGAGTATGTATCTGTGATATTTGTTTTCATCGAGAATATATACACACACCCTCAATAACAACCCATGTCCCTCTAGGACCTCAACTTTGTTACCTTAGGGTAGTAAAGCCCAGTTATAATCTTGGTCTAGACTAATTAAGTTGATACCCTTTTATATGTTTCCTTGCTGACCCTAATAATGTATTTAATATAGTTGCTAGTTTTTAAGAAATTAAGAACTACATATAATTCAAGTATATAGCAACATTCAAAAGAAGTAGGTATTTTGGACAGCAGGGGAAGATGGTGGAGTAGGAGGACTCTAAGCTCATCTCATCCCATGGATACAACTACAACACTCACATAAGTGAATATAACCCAGAAAATGATCTGAAGACTGGAAGAACAAATTCCACAACTAAAGGTAAAGAATATATCTGTAAAAATTAGTCAAGGGATTCACAAAATAAAAGGATGTAAAATATGACACCATATACCTAAAATGTGGTGTGGAAAGGATTAAAGAATGGGTTGAAACTTAAAAATGAGTCAATGGAAAAATCAAAAAGAAATTAAAAATTACATGGAAACAAATCAAAATGAAAATGCAATGGTCCATAATCTTTGGGATGCAGCAAAAGTGGTTCTAAGAGGAAAGTTTATAACAATGCAAGCTAGAAGCAAGAAAAATCTCAAATAACCAATCTAACTTTACACCTAAAGGAGCTAGAAAAATAACAAACAAAACGCAAAACCAGAGAAGGAAGGAAATAATAAAGGTTAGAGCAGAAATAAATGATATAGAAACTAAAAATAAAGGAACAAACAAAAACTAAAGAAGAGATAAATGAAACCAGGAGTTGATTCATTAAGATCAACAAAATTGATAAACACTTAGCTAGACTCATAAAATAAAATAAAGACCCATATAAACAAATCACAAATGAAAGAGAAGAAATAATAAGCAACACCAAAGAAATACAAACAATTGTAAGAGAATATTATGAAAAATTATACGCCAACAAATTGGACAAACTTGAAGAAATGGATAAATTCCTAGAAATGTATAACCTGAAGCAAGAAGAAATAGAAAATTTGAACATTTGAAGAAGAGGTAATACCAATTCATTTCAAACTATTCCAAAAAATATAAGATAAAGGAAAACTTTCAAATCCATTCTATGAGGCCAGTATCACCCTGATACCAAAACCAGATAAAGACATCACAAAAAAAAAGAGAACTATAGGCCAATATCTCTGATGAACATAGATGCAAAAATTCTCAACAAAATAGTAGCAAACCAAATCCAACAATACATTAAAAAAATCATTCACTACAATCAAGTGGGATTTAGTCCCAGAATGCAAGGGTGGTTAAATATTCACAAATCCATCAATGTGATATATCACATCAATAAGAAAAAGGATAAAAACCATATGATCATTTCAATAGATGAAGAAAAAGCATTTGACAAAGTACAATATCCATTTATGATAAAAACCCTCAACAGAGTAGATTTAGAGGGAAAATATCTCAACATAATAAAGACTTTACATGAAAAACCCACAAAAATATCATACTCAGTGATGAAAAACAGAGCTTTTCCCTTAAGGTCAGGAAAAAGACAAGTATGTCCACTCTCACCACTGTTACTCAACATAGTACTGGAAGTCCTAGCCATAGCAATTAGACAATAAAAAGAAAGAAAAAATGTCCAGATTGGTAAGGAAGAACTAATACTTTCACTAATTGCAGATGACATGATACTATATATAAAAAAACCCTAAAGACTCTACCAAAGGGCGCCTGGGTGGCTCAGTCGTTAAGCGTCTGCCTTCGGCTCAGGTCATGATCCCAGGGTCCTGGGATCGAGTCCCACATCGGGCTCCCGGCTCAGCAGGAAGCCTGCTTCTCCCTCTCCCACTCCCGCTGCTTGTGTTCCTGCTCTTGCTATCTCTGTCTCTGTCAAATAAATAAATAAAATCTTTGAAAAAAAAAAAAAAAAAAAAAGACTCTACCAAAAAACTACTAGAACTAATAAATGAATTCATTAAGGTGGCAGGATACAAAATCAATGTACAGAAATCTGTTGCATTTCTATACACTAATAATGAAGCAATCCCATTTACAAATGCACTAAAAAAATAATGAAATATGTTGGCATAAACTTAACCAAGGAGGTGAAAGACCTCTACTATGAAAACTATTAAATGTTGATGAAAGAAATAAAAAACAACATAAAAAATGCAAAGACATTCCATGTTCATGGATTAGAAGAACAAATATTGTTAAAATGTCTATACTACCCAAAGCAATCTACAAATTTAATGCAATCCCTATCAAAATACCAATAATATTTTTCACAAAACTAGAACAATCCTAAAATTTGTGTGGAACCACAATAGACCCTGAATAGCCAAAGCAATCTTGAAAAAGAAAAAACTGGACATATCACAATTCCAGACTTCAAGTTATATTACAAACCTTTAGTAAAACAGTATGGTATTGGCATAAAAATAGACACATAGATCAATGGAACATCATAGAAAACAAAGAAATAAACTCACAAATATATGGTCAATTAATCTTAGAGGAGGAAAGAATATACAATGGGAAAAAAACAGTCTCTTCAACAAATAGTGTGAGAAAACTGGACAGCTACATGCAAAAGAATGAAACTGGACCACTTTCTTATACTATACACAAATTCAAAATGGATTAAAGATCTAAATGTGAGACATGAAACTCTAAAAATCCTAGAAGAGCGCATAGGCAGTAATTTCTGACATCAGCCATAGCAACAGTTTTCTAGATATGTCTCCTGAGACAAGGGAAGCAAAAGTAAAAACGAACTATTGGGACTACATCAAAATAAAAAGCTTCTGCACAGTTAAGGAAACAATCAACAAAGCTAGAAGGTAACCTATGGAATGGGAGAAGATATTTGCAAATGACATATCCGATAAAGGGTTAAATTCAAAATATATAAAAAATTTATACAACTCAACACCCCCCCAAAAAATAAATAATCCAATTAAAATGGGTAAAAGACATGAATAGACATTTTTCCAAAGAAGACATACAGATGGCCAACAGACACATGAAAAGATGCTCAACATCACTAATCATCAGGGAAATGCAAATCAAAAGCACAATGAGATACTACTTCACAACTGTCAGAATGGCTAAAATCAAAAACACAAGAAATAGCAGGTGTTGGTGAGGATATGGAGCAAGGAGAATCCTCTTACACTGCTGGTGGGAATGCAAACTGGTGCAGCCACTCTGGAAAACAGTACAGAGGTTCCTCAAAAAGTTAAAAAGAGAACTACCCGAGACACCTGGGTGGCTCAGTTGGTTAAGCATCTGCCTTTGGCTCAGGTCATGATCCCAGGGTCCTGGAATCAAGTCCCACATTGGACTCCTTGCTCAGCAGGGAGCCTGCTTCTCCCTTTGCCTGCCGCTCCCCTTGCTTGTGGGCTCTCTCTCTCTCTGACAAATAAGTAAAATCTTAAAAAAAAAAAAAATAGAACTGCCCTAAGATCCAGTAATCACACTACTAGGTATTTACTCAAAAAATACCAAAACACTAATTCAAAGGGATTCATGCAACCCTATGTTTATTGCAGCATTATTTACAGTAACCAAGCTATGGAAACAGCCCAAGTGTCCATTGATAGATAAATGGATAAAGAAGTGGTATATACATACAATGGAAAATTATTCAGCCCTAAAATAGAATGAAAACTTGGGGCACCTGAGTGGGTCAGTTGGCTAAGTATCTGACTCTTGATTTCGGCTCAGGTCATGATCTTAGGGTTGTGAGATTGAGCCCTGCCTCAGGCTCTGCATGGAGCCTGCTTAAGATTCTCTTGCTGGAGAAGAGGTGGGTGGGGGGATGGGGTAACTGGGTGATGGGCATTAAGGAGGGCACTTGAACTAATGAGCACTGAGTGTTATATGCAACTGATGAATCACTAAATTCTACCTCTGAAACTAATAATACAGTATATGTTAATTAAATTGAATTTAAATAAAAAATTAAAAAAAAAGAAATGCACATGTTGCAGGTGTACAACATAAAAAAAATCCCCCTCTCCCTCTGCCCCTCACCTCCCCTCACTCACATGTGTGCATCTGTGTGTGCTCTCTTTTTCGCTCTCTCAAAAAAAAAAAAAAAAGAAGAACGAAATCTTGCCATTCGCAACAACATGGATGGAGCTAGAGAGTATAATGCTAAGTGAAGTAAGTCAGAGAAAGCCAAATACCATACCATCTCACTCATATGTAGAATTTAAGAAACAAACGGGCAAAGGGAAAAAAGGGAGGCAAACCAAGAAACAGACTCTTAACTGTAGAGAACAAACTGATGGTTACCAGAGGGGAGAGGGTGGGAGGGTGGGTGAAATAGGTGATGGGGATTAAAGAGTACACTTATCATGATGAGCACTGAATATGCATGGAAGTGTTGAATCACTATATTGTACACCTGAAACTAATATAACACTGTATGTTAAACTATACTAGAATTAAAATTTAAAAACTTATTATAAAAAAGAAGCATCTTCATAAAAACAGTGACAACGTCTTCGTAAAAACTGCTAACACTAACTAGAATTTATTTCTGGTTAAGATTTTTCTTCTTCCACAAACTATTCTAACCATTAAAAAAAACTTCCTCTTTTCTGGTTTCCTCAGTTTACTTATTCTCCCTTAAAGGAAGGGATCAAATTACTTCATTTGCCACTGTCCTGTTTGTTAGTTAATCTGTGCATCTATAGTTAGCTACTGTTTTGAGTGCCTTACTTTTGTGGTCTTATTTATTATTTTATCCTTTTGTATGATTTATATGGGACTCTCTCTCCAACACATTAGGACATTTCAAAGGGAATCTATTTTGTGTCTTTCTTTCTTTCATTTTCTTTCTTTCTTCCTTTCTTTCTTTCTTTCTTTCTTTCTTTCTTTCTTTCTTTCTTTCTTTCTTTCTTTCTTTTCCTTCCTTCCTTCCTTCCTTTCCTTCCTTCCTTTCTTTCTTCCTTCCTTTCTTTCTTTTCTTTCTTCCTTCCTTCCTTTCTTTCTTTCATTCTTTTCTTTCTTTCTTTCTTTTCTTTCTTTCTTTCTTTCTTTCTTTCTTTCTTTCTTTCTTTCTTTCTTTCTTTCTTTTTCTTTCTTTTCCTTCCTTCCTTCCTTTCCTTCCTTCCTTCCTTCCTTCCTTCCTTCCTTCCTTCCTTCCTTCCTTCCTATCTTTTCTTTCTTTCTTTCTTTCTTTCTTTCTTTCTTTCTTTCTTTCTTTCTTTCTTCCTTCCTTCCTTCCTTCCTTCCTTCCTTCCTTCCTTCCTTCCTTCCTTCCTTCCTTCCTTTCTTTCTTTCTTTCTTTCTTTCTTTCTTTCTTTCTTTCTTTCTTTCTTTCTTTCTTTCTTTCTTTCTTTCTTTCTTTCTTTCTTTCTTTCCTTCTACATATTCTTGAAGCTTCTCCTTAAAGAAAAAATGAGTAATAGTGCTTTGTCTTCTCAAAAGCATTTAGCAACAGTTAAAACAGTTTCTTTTATTATGTATGTATGTGTCTATCTGCCTATAAATAGATCATCTCCATATTATTAACATTGCCTGGTGCTTTTTTGAAGTTGACTTGGCTAAGTAGGTATTGTTAAAAAAAATCTCAGGGTTTTATTTGACCAAATGATAATTATAAATGGCCATTCATTGAAGATTCTGTCAGTTGTACTGTTTCATCAGGTGGGAGTTAAGATTCAGTATCTTTGTTGGGATCTGAGTTTCTAAAAGTCTCATTTACTGGCACCTCAGGTCAAATGTAAGATTAGGATGAGTGGCAGGAAAAAAAAAAAAAAGGATTAGCGGCAGAAATTTTCTAGGCAGGCAAGGTTTTAAAAGGTTTAGCAGGTGAAAAAAAAAGTTTTAGCAGGTGTAGTATAGAAAGAGGGTTAGACTGAAAGTGGGGAGGAGTTATATATCACTTGAAAAGAAGGATTTTCTAATAATCAGCCAGAAAGCCTCTGGAATTTTTGAAAGTTATATCATAGCCTTAGAGAAAAGAAAACATTAGATTTGATATAAAATGTTCACAGAGCTATTTATTTATTTATATGAATTCCAGTTACCATCTTAGCAGCATATAATGGATCCAAATTAAATTGTATCTTTCAGGCTAATTCAGGAAGAAAAAGAATCCACGGAGTTACGTGCTGAAGAAATTGAGAACAGAGTGGCTAGTGTGAGCCTGGAAGGCCTGAATTTAGCAAGAGTCCACCCAGGTACCTCCATCACTGCCTCCGTTACAGCTTCTTCACTGGCCAGTTCATCTCCCCCGAGTGGACACTCAACGCCAAAGCTCACCCCTCGGAGTCCTGCCAGGGAAATGGATCGGATGGGAGTCATGACACTGGTATGATGATATGCACGAGAACATTGTCCCCATTAGGATTAATGGTGCATGAGCTGATATTTACTGGGTGTTTATTCTAAGGACCTTCTTTGGTTTTTATCATTTTTCTTTTCTCACAACATCCCTATGCGGTAGGTGCAACTATTAATCCCATTATGAGGCAAGCAAATATAGCCTACACAGGTGTAATTTTCTAAGGTTACATAATAGGTAAGTAGAAGAGCAGCAATCTAAATATCACAGCAGCTATCTGAATGACTTAAACCATTAAGTAAATTTTTACAGGTAATATCTTGATGAAGTAAATTGGAACTGGGTATTTTATTTTTAATGCAATAAATCACAAAAAAAATTATTATAATTGCTTCAATAAAACAACAAAGAATGTTAACATTTTATAATATAGATAATATAATTTTAATAAGAAGATCCATCAAAAATAAGAGCAACAATTTCCCAATTTTGTTTTAGAATTTCATGTCAACATTTTTACCCTTCTTTATTCTTTAATTCTTTGTTTCGTTTATTTTTATATTTGGGATTAATAGTTAGAAACCTAAGTTAGGAGGTACCCTGAATATAATTGAGAGAAAATCAAAATGCCTTTGCTAAAAATAATATAGAGAAACCTCTGGAAGAAATGATGGGAATGACTACTGAGTGCTGTGATGGTTAGCCACTTAAATCTCATGATAACATCTGCAAGTCTGAGGGCATCACCTCAACAGAGAGCAGAGGTAACTGGGGTTTGAGAGCATGAGTAAATTGCTCATGTTCAACACAGTAAGTGGAGCTGGATTTTTTCTTCAAATTTGCTGGCACAAAAGCATGTGCAACTCTGTCCCTTCTGTGTGTGTGTGTGATTACCTGGAAATAACGTTTAAATGACAGTAATGAAGATTTAAATATTCTGAACTATTTTTGGAGGTAAAATTCTGTTTCTGTAATGAATATTAAAACTTTACTATTAAAATAATAAAATTCTAATTAAAAATGAGTTTGGGGATAGAAATTAATTTAAAAAATAGGTGAAATAATAGTTTTATACAGTATAAAACTAGCACAAATATAACAAATGGAGGAGAAATTAATGATACTACAGAAGAATATGAAGTGTATACAGTGTTTCTAAATATAGTCAGAAGGCTGTGAAGCTTCTATAAAAAGTGTCACAGTATCTATCTCTGTGCGTATGTATGTGTGTAAAATATCTGAACAAAAAATTTTAATTCATTTTCTAAATGACATCTTTAATAAATATGTTGCAGTAATATGTATTGTAGCTAATAAATTGTAAAAATTATTTCCATTGGAATTGATTTATATTAATGCACATATGCACATATTTATAAAGAAATTATATCTCTATCTTTATATATAAAATGCTCTCACCTCTAGGCAAAAACTACCTTATAATTTTTTTTAATTTTATTTTTACAAAATCTGTTATGTATGTAAGTTAAATGTCTTTTTCTTTAATTTTACAATTGAGAATTGAAACAGAAAACTATTTTTATGGTGTGGCAGCATTTTTCACATTCAAACTCTTTATGATTATGGACTTCCATACAATAAAGTCAACATAAAAGAAACATGGCAAAATTTTTTAAAAAAGGAAACTTTTACCTTCTTACTTACCGTCTTAAACCACTGAGTCCTCTATTCTGTGCTCAGAATATTGATATTAAAAATATTTTTAAAATAGGGGCGCCTGGGTGGCTCACTCAGTTAAGTGGCTGCCTTTAGCTCAGGTCTTGAGCTCAGGTCTTGTCCTGGGCTCTAGCCCCTCCCTAGTCAGGCTGGCTGCTGCTCAGCAGGGAGTCTGCTTCTCCCTCTGCCCCTCACCCCTGCTCATGCTCGCTCGCTCTCAAATAAATAAATAAAATCTTAAAAAAATATTTTTAAAACAGACATCATAGACTGTGCCCAATCAGGACAAAGGACAGCTAATCAGAACGGACCCGCACTTTGACACAGCACAAAGTTTTAGCCAATGTACTATATACCCAGTATATGGAGCTACATTATGCTCTGCTTATTTTTAGAAATCTAAGAACCATTAATCTGACTTTAACTAAACAGGACATTGTCTCTGTCTTACTTTCTGTTTATATTTGCTGCATATATTGATGACTTATTATCAAAGCTACAGTAAGAATGTTGGCCCACAGAGCATAATTCAGCCAGCATTCAAGGCAAGGAAGCTTTGGTTATTTCTGTCCTATTCTTCCTTACATTTTTGCAACATAGTGTTTTGCTCTTTAAAGTATTTTCATAAACATTGATAATGTTATTATTTTATACTAATAAAATAATGTGTATAAACACATTTACACACATTATTTAGACATGATGTTTGTGTAATATGAAAAAGATGCCATAGCTTTCAAGCATTTTCTTGAGCAGTTAGTCATAAATAAATCAATGATAAATGAACATTATTACACTGTAATTACAGTACTTAAAAATGTTTAAAGCATTTCCTGAGGGTAAAAAAAGTACATAAAATTTTCCATATCTGACTCAGAAAAACAAGAAATGAAACCCGGAAGTCCTTATCATCCTAAGAAAACTTTGTCATTAAATTCATCACTGCTACAGTGAAAGACAAGTAGATTTTCTTTTACCTATAGAAAATATTGGGGGGGATAATTTTGTTGGATATAATCCATGTTTGGATATTCAGAGGAAAATGAAGAATTTTAGGGACAGAAAAGCAGAGATTGAAAAGATATTATATTCATTTGTATTGTATATGTTTATATGTTTTACAAACATTGTTATTTGTCCTGATTATAAAATGTGCTTTTATTTACTTTTACCTCACCACAAATCTTTTTTTTCTTTAAGATTTTATTTATTTATTTGACAGAGAGAGAGGAGGGAGAAGCAGGCCTCCCGCCGAGCAGGGAGCCCAATGCGGGGCTCAATCCCAGGACCCCGGGATCACGACCTGAGCCAAAGGCAGACGCATAACGACTGAGCCACCCAGGCGCCCCTACATCACCACAAATCTATAAGCATAAAGAACAGTCTACCAATATCTAGTTAGAATATTGAATGAAGTAGATCAACCAATTTTCCAATAACAAAAATATATAAATGTAACTAAAATGGAATAAAATTGTTTTACTCACACAAGAAAAATTAACGAAGATATTAAGTGAATAAGGTTCATCGGAAATCAGAAAGAATTAACTTTTAAAAAAATTCTGTAAAAGCACATTGACAAGAAAACAGCAGCTGTAGAAACATGTTATACTGAGGCCAGAGCTTTAGGCATTTGGGAATGAGAGATTTGTTAGGATGCCAGGAAGTTTGAGATGCATCAGGAATAACATCCCTGCCCAAGGGAGGACCAAGGCTCTGCATAGATAGGGCAAAAGGGAATGTTTATAAACTCCATATATGTGCATTGATTCTTCATTTGTATATGATCTTCTTCATTCCCATTTATGTTTTCTTGGGAGGATATAGTCCCATATTTATTTCTGGCTAGATCACTCCATATGTGCTTCCTATTCCCTAGGGTTCCGTGTCTCAGATCTCATACACATATGTTTGACCCCATCATGTGGACATGCCCCCTACCAATTCCATCTACGAAGGTTCCTCTCTGAAGTCACTCTGAGGAGGAGTCCTTCTGTAATGGTTAAAGACATTTATTTAGAAAACAATGGAATGAAAAAACAAGACAGTCAAGTTATAGAATACTGTTTAAACTTGTAACATGGTCAATGGTACTCATTAATTAGTTCTGTTTTATGTTGTTTTTATTACTGCCAATCACAGCCAAGTGATCTAAGGAAACATCGGAGAAAGGTACTGTAAATATCTTTTATATGATTGCTAGTTGAATATTGTTTTTCTGTGAAAGCTTTAAAATTATATTCCCATTAGTTGAGACATTTTAGTAACATAAAAAGAAATATTAAAAGTATTTAAGTGTTATCCAATTGTGTAAATACGATTATAAGAACAAATGCCTCAAAATAAAATTGTTTATGCTTTCTAGGGTAATGGTTAGATTATGTGGTCTAAATATCCTAGAATTAGGTTGTTTATTGTCAATGCTAGAACAATGCTGCTTGTTTTTAAATGTAGGTTTTACTGTTATTCAGGTATGTGAGACCAACATCAGGAGACCACTGTCAATGAAAAGAGAGTTTGTTACTCACACTTCCCCAGAGGAAGGGCATGCCCTGCTATGCAGAGGCAAAAGGAAGTACCAGAGGAGGTCCTGAAGCAGAAAGAGCTAGGAGAAAGGATGAGTAGGAGCTTTATTGTGGTTTCTGTTGGAAAGGCAAGGCAGGGTAAGCAGGCTTAGGATTGGCTAGTTTTAATCATGTCGGTGGGCTCTAGGTATTTGGGCCATCTCTAGTTGTCCAATTCCTGGCCTGGGATAATTAAGGCAGAGAAATATTGCCTCCTGAAGTGTAAGAGCCAGAGAGAGAGTATGATTTGGCGGCTGTTCTAGATTCATTGATGTGCACATGAAAGGCACACTCCAGGGAAGTAGTTTGCTATCTCTAGGAATTAGCTAGCCCTGAGAGGAACATTCTGTTGGGTCAGCATGGCACCAGATGCCCGAGTATCAAGAATACAGAACTTATAAAAATATAATTAATCTGCTGCCTTCCTGTTTGGTGTGACATAAATAGAATAAGTATTGGAAATGAGAAACAAAACTGACTCTAGTTCTGATTCACAAAATGACATCTTGTTAGATAATTGAGAACAGCAGAGCTCAGACTCATGGGATATTGGATGGGGAAGATTTCAAAGATTCAACCTACTATCTAGTGCATAAATCTATTTTTCAGTATCATCAAGATGTGATAGACTATTTCCAAAAACTTCAGGAACCAGAAAACTGTTGTTTTTTTTTTTTGTCTTTTTTAAATTAAAGAAATCTGTATTTGTGTGGCTTAGATTGATGGAACTTTTTTTTTTCTTGAGTTAACATCTATCTTTCTATAGTATCTTCTCCGTGATACTACCAGTTGGTTCTCAACTGTCAAATTCATCATGCATAAAGTTCTTTGTCTCTGACTTCCTCTACCACTTAAAAGGATTATTCTAGGAATATAGAAAGAAATTTGAGTAGATGATGGATGTAAAAGAAGTTCAGTGGGTATAAGAAAAAAAGTCACAAAGGAAGGTCCCATACAGGAATGCAGGCTCAGGGAATTCAGTGGGTAAAGAAATGGTTGGTAAAAAAAAGTAGGTCATGGAAAGACCACAAACTAGAAATTGTTGTGTATCAGGCTAAGGAGTTACAGGTGTGATTCCATTTGCACTTCAAAAGAACACTTTAAGATAAGTATTATCACATCCATTTTACTGATGAGGAAATTGAATCTTAGAGAAGGTAAGTAATTAGCACATGTCATTCAACAAGTAAGAGAAATCAGAATTCAAATCCATCTCTGATTCCAAACCCTTTCTCCTCTATTTTATTTATACAGTGTAAGCTCCAAGCATTATTCAGACAAACAGTTTGTGTATGATGTTTTTAAAAGCTGGTATTTGGACAGCTGGCATATTTGACTGGTGGTGTGGAGAGAATAAGGCATTTTAGGAGGTGTTTCAGAGGAAAAACTCTGGAAGCAAAAGGGTCAGGCTTCGCAGAAATAATCACAAAAAACAATTACGGCTAGACCATGGGACTGTGAAGACATAAACACATATTAAATAGAGTTTGGAAACGTACTTTATGAATTTAGGTGAAAGGTGAGTTTAGGAAGAGTTTTCCAGAGTGTTAACCTCATGCTGAAAGTAGTTCTTGAAAAAGATTCTTCCGGTGGCACTGTACTCATTGAAATGGAAAGAGGAAATCCTATAAAGATGCCTACATGAACTGTTACAAGTAATCTAGGCTTGGATGACAAAAGCCCAGTCAAACAATTTATTTAAGTTTCTCCAATACATGAGGTCTTTATCGTATATCATATATAAACACACTTACGCATAATAGCTCAACATAGAAACAAAGCAAGGCATTATGTAGACATAAGATGATAAACAGCTTTAAAATTTTTGCTATAGCCATATTGCTAACTTTTTGTCATCAGAACTTCCAGAACTGTATCTTCTAACTATGCTTTCCACAATCTTTCCCTCTATATGTATGTATTTCAATGCATAGTGATGCCGTGAAAAAAATGCAGGATTGTTGTAAAAAAATACCTCTTTACAATCAATTTGATTATTGAAAAGTCTGACTGTCATGCAGTTTTATATGTCTGTCTCTGACAGAATTTATGGTATCCTGAACTGTTCTGGATTCTGAACTAAATTATTCAAAGAAATCCCTTCCACCCCATCTTCTGGTTTCTGTATGCCTTTGTCCACATTCCCATGAGAGGTAGTGAAATGAAACAATTTGCAAGAATTTTTTTTCTAATAAATTGCCACTCATTTTTTTTAAACATCTGGAACACATTTCATTAGCCTGATTTAATACACTTTATCTGGTAAAGTTGTATTTTTGCCACCTTCTCTTCTCACTTCAAAAATCTATGTAAAAGATATCCATGTTATGATAACCTGACTATGCATACTTTTTTTAGTGAATTAGCTCAAATATGTGTTCAGTAACTTTTTATAAAACATTTACATTCCTGATATATTGAAATGGATTCCAGGATAGCTTTCTTATAGTCCCTGGATAGTGATCTATGGTGTTTATTTACTCTGAAATAATATTTTTGTGTAAAGTATCCAAGGGTTTTTTTTTTTCCCCCAAACTGGAATGTCTTTATTTTTAAACAGTTATGACACACACTCTTTAATAATGTGAATTTATAAGTGTAAGACCTATTTGCCCCAAGTTTTTTATTTTGTTTTTGTATTAGAATTACTCAAATAGCCTTGCTTAATGATTTCTCCATTTCCATCCATTTCCATTGAAATCTAGAAAGAGTTCATCTGAATGTATTGTTTTCGCTTCTAGATTGCAGTGGTGGAAGAAGATGGTCGGGAGGACAAAGCAACAATTAAATGTGAAACTTCTCCTCCCCCTACCCCTAGAGCCATCAGGATGACTCACACCCTTCCCTCCTCCTACCACAATGATGCCCGAAGGTATGACTCTCCCAACACACAGCACAGGGCCTGCTCTCCTTCGGAAAATACTCCTCTTTCTTTCAGTGTTGTCAAATTGACTGCTTAAACATTTATATGAGAAATTTTATTTGAGCTCTAGCTCTCCATTAAGGTATTGCCCTGCTCCCTCTCCCCAACATCACTTATGGAAAAAAAATTTGCATTCTGAGATCAAATTTTTAGTTTTAAAATTGACTGTATATTTGTGGTCTTATTATTAGCCAATATGGATGATACGAACTCTTCTATTTTTAGTGGATATTTCCTATTAAAATAAAGTCAGGCTAATGGAAGGACTTATTAGGAAGAATAACGGAAAAATTAAGGGATTCTAGGACAAGACTATAAATTTGGCTTAGGTGTAAGAGTAATTAGGGTCTGAAAAGTCCGTAATTGCACATCATTTACTTTTAGCAGACAGATATGTATACCACCCTCCAGGTGCTGGTGCTGCTGGCTAGAACAGCTACCCAGGCAGAAAGTTCATAAGAAAAAAAAAATGATATTTTTGCCAAAATATTAAAAGAAAAGGTAAGGGAAAATACCCATTTTTCACAGTAACTCATCCTGTGGTCCTTTCTGTCAGCCTACAAAATTGCAAGCAGATCTCCATGAGAATTAATGGCATAAATAAATCTAAGCATGCAATTCACATCTTAAATACATGGCCTTTTACATTCTTATCAATTGCAGCGTCTCAAGAAACATAATTGATATAACTGAACATAATGACTTAGTATTAATAACTTAGGTAAGAATCTGTCTTCTAAATAGTATGTGTTTTACACACATACTATTTGAAACAGAGCTTTCTGTGCTGGCAGGCATTTTTTGTCTTTCTGTTTTGCTTATTTTTAATTTCTAATGTGGAAAACAAAAGTTACTCCAATTTCAAAATATATGCTTTCACCTTCCAAGAAAAGAGTGAATTATATTTTAACATGTGAAAGCTATTGGTTTGGAGTTTAGAGAATGTGAACTCATTAATTAGGACAAATAAGTAAAGTAATTCATCATGGTGTTGTCACATTAGCAGCTGTAGAATAGATAGCAATATATATTGAACCTCTCCTATTAATACGGTGTCAGTTACACTGACCAGGAATGGAACCTCAAGCAGCTGCTTGGAATTCATTTCAGTGTATCATGTACCTAAAAGAATACCTGAGAACTATGAGAAGAAACAAAAAGTGATCACTAGAGCATATGATTATTTGCTTCTAAATCCTTCCTAGATGATTTAAAATTAAACGATTTAGACTCCAAAACTGGGAGAGAGAAAGATGGCTAGAAGAGGGCGCCTAGGTGGCTCAGTCATTAAGCGTCTGCCTTCGGCTCAGGTCATGATCTCAGGGTCCTGGGATCGAGTCCTGCATTGGGCTCCCTGCTCCTTGGGAGCCTGCTTCTCCCTCTGCCTCTCTCTCTCTCTCTCTGTCTCTAATGAATAAATAAATAAAATCTTTAAAAAAAAAATTAAAAAAAAAAAGATGGCTAGAAGAAACCCCAGTAAAGATGTGGGCTGGAATAGCAGCTTAAATTTCATAGTTAGTTAAATTTAAATGCCTTATCATAGGTCATTATGTTTATGACTGTAAAAAAACATAAGCTCTGAGAAGGAAATAGGGAAAGGGTCACATGCTAAAGAATGGAAGGTCATTTAACATGCAATGAATAAGCCAACCTGTGTTCACTGATTCATTTGAGATCGTATCAGAAATAGGGGTGAAAACATTTAGAACAAAAATAATCTTTTCTAGAAAAAATTTGGAGGCTCAAGGCCCTAAGGCTGAGAAAAACCAAACTTCAATATGCATAAGAGCAAATGTGGGAGGAAAGGGAGAAAATAAGTGTTCTTCCGTTTGTCCCTTTCTAAAGGAACAAGTCTTAGTACTTTGTGGGACGAGCAGTTTGCTCTCTTTTGTGTTTTGCAGTAGTTTGTCTGCCTCCCTTGAGCCAGAAAGCCTTGGGCTTGGCAGTGCCAATAGCAGCCAAGACTCTCTTCACAAAGCCCCCAAGAAGAAGGGAATCAAGTCTTCAATAGGACGTCTGTTTGGTAAAAAAGAAAAAGCCCGACTTGGGCAGCTCCGTAAGTGTGCATGTGTTTGACTCTTCACTGCCACTCATTTCAGTCACTTCTGAGGGTCCATCTGCTTTTCATTTCATTTCCCATCTTTGCATTGCTTCTTTTTTCTACCCGACAAACTTTCTTTTTCAATCAGCTCTGTAAATGCAATTTAGCTGAATAATGTTGGACAAAACTTACAAAGGAAGAATATTGTAAAACGCATAGTCCTTTGATTTCTCTGTGAATAACAATGGCTAGAATTTATTTGATGCTGACTCTGATAGACACAAGGCCCCTATGAGGCAAGGGTTATTACTGTTATTCTTATTTATTGATGACTAAACAATGTCTTAGTAATTTGCAGAACTGAGAAATTTATCCTAGTGTCGGTGTTTCAAATCAGTTTAAAACCACTGAGCGTACTACCACTTAAGGCACAGATATCTATAAAAGCTTTTCTGCTGAAACAGTTGAAATACCTATAAAAAATCCCAAATAATTTTTTTTTGTCAAAATAAAGAATTATATGCAGGGCAAAAAAGTACAGGATTTCTTTGTTTAAAGCTAACACAGCTTTCCACAAACTCTACACTATGTAGGTGGGGAGACAGAGGAAGCAATAGGGCAATAGGGATTGTGTTAGTTATTGTTAGTCACTAATTGAATAAAAACATAGATCAGTACATTTGAAATGACTCTAGGTAAATATATAAACATATGTACATAGATAGGTGATGGATGGATGGATGGACAGACATATTTATAATTGTCTGAAACAAAAAGAATATGAAAAATGTATTTCCTAAAATGATGATATATACACTTGCCTTGTGTGTGTGTGTGTGTGTGTGTGTGTCTTCTTATATATTTATTTTTTCTTGGGAAATCACTTTTTCCATCATATTGGCTATTGTGATTGCATCTTCTTTTTTCCATCTTTTCCTATTTAACTTAGAACTATAGTTAAATTATTGGGAAATATTTAGCTCCCACCTCTAACACCAAATGCTGAACAGAATGATACAAATTTCTTAGCACTTTTTCAGTTTTCCAAATAAAGGAATGATTACTTACAAGTAATGCTCCAGCTCCCAGGCTTACTTTCCTGTCCTGGCACCAAAAGAATTTCTGAGAATAATATTTATGTTTGCAAATTTACAAATGTGATATATTCAAAAATGCCCTTCCCAACTTCCATAATGTAAAACCCACACAAAGCATCAGAAGCCATGGGAAACTGATGTCTGACCAGCTGTGTGATTAAATGTTACTCAGCAGGTGAATTAAATCCTCTTTGGATTTCTATTTCTCAGGAGGGAACTCTTTAAGCTATAAAAAAAATTATTGCATAACAAAAGAAGATAGAAGATGATTCTTTTTTAAATATAAAATATACATGCCAAGGCATTGTTTTAATTTTTTTGACAACTATTTATAATCTTACCAAATTATTTGTCATTTCCAATATATTACAGTGTAATTCACAATAGTGTAAATAGTTATTTTAAGATATTTATTTTGCTAACATAGTAATCATTTTATTTATTCCTATTTCAACATATATATTCATTTTAGGATCTATAATTTACTTTTCCCTTTTAACATATATTTAATTGCCTTTCTCTCATGGATTTTTTTCTATTTTTATTTTGTATTTAACTTCGATGAGGAGTAACTGAATCAGAAATTTTGCCAATATTCTTTCAAAATCAAAGTCAAGATATAATTTAAAGTCTGGTAAAATTTAGATTCTTCTAGAAACCTAGCCCTTCTTACCCATTTTCAGTGACTGTGTGTCTCTATGTTAGACCAGATGAAAAGGGAATCAATGATAATTATTTTTTGATCAACACCATCCAAGTTGGAAACTATCGATAGTTATTGGGGAGCATAGCATCACCCCAGGAAGAATTCTGAGCTCTGAACAATTTTGTTTTACGCAGTAAAACAGTATAAATAAAGCCAGAGTCAGCAGCATGCTAAGGACTGCACTACTGATGAGGAAGACAGTGACAAATATCTGTGCCTCTGGAACTATGTAGAAGCTGTACTGAAGGTGAATCAAAGCTCCTAGAGAAGCCAAGAATAAAAAGTCTTTGCTGGAAATAAGACTGGAGTAAAGAAGAAGAAAATACAGACACAAATAGGTTCTAAAAAACCATATATTTACCAAAAGAATATTGTACATGGTACCACTGGTACTTTGGTTGAGGGATAAGGACTCAGGTCTACTTTTGTCTTGGAAGGTGTATCCAGGTTGTACGGGGAAGACTGTGAAAACTTTTCAAACCCCAGGGGCTACCACCTAGTCATGCTGATTTATGCATCAGAAGAAACTAAGAAAGACCTCTAGTGGTTATGGTTTTAATATCTTGATCTGACAAATTTAGACACAGGCACTGGCAATGTTCTTTCTTCTACCAATGTGAATAGAAATAGAAAAAAAGAAAGATGGCACGGAAAGTAATATGGTAGAGGGATGATGGTGTCAAAGAACCAAATTTGAAGTTCTGGACCACGTCTTAAGATTTTGAACTCTTAGTTAAAGATTTAGCTCATAAGCTCAAAGAAAGAAAAGTAATCTGAGGGTAGCTATGCTAGAGGCCTCTAAATGAAATATGGTACAGAGGAAGAAAACTATCTAAACAGAACTATGAATGTGTTCGCTTGGTTCCATCAGGAATGATGAAGAACAAAGGAGAAATTCTTAGTAATTCAAAGAGGAGAATATTAAGGGGGTGTTGTTTGCATGGTATAACAATCTGAAAAGCTAGGGTTATAAGATGAACTTCAGATATGATGGATCAGTCAGTGTGACTGCATTAATAACCCCTAACCATGAATCAAACTGAATATGCAAGTAGTCATTTTTTCAAATGTGTTACTAGTAGAGACAATATAAACATGGAGACCCCAAAGCACAAAGGAAACAACACATCCAAAAACATTTGAATAAAGCTAACAGAAACCAAACAAAATCATTTTATTCCAGAAGTCTATTTATTTATTTATTTGAGAGAGAGAAAACAAGCAAGAGGGGGAGTGGGGGAGAGGCAGAGGGAGAGAGAGAGTCTTAAGCAGGCTCCACACTGGGTGTGGTGGGGCTCAATCTCACGACCCTGAGATCATGACCTGAGCCAAAATCAAGAGTTGAACGCTTAACCGACTGAGCCACCCAGGTGCCCCTATTCCAGAAATCCTTAAAGCATGTTTTCCTTGGATACCTTTATTATTCAAAAGTAGCGTGGAGAAAAGCTTGGTAGTAATGGAAGATTTCACATTTTCAGGTACCTTTTAGAAAATTCATTCTGCTCTTTATCAGACGGTTTGACAGTTCTATTTATAGTATTAATGCCTATAATGTAGGAGCAGGATTTGCAAACTAAAATGTACTCAGTGCATCAAATTATAGGCAGGGTTTAAAATAACAGGAAGTGATATAGATTAAAATGAGTGAATGAGCATTTGTTCTTCCATTTAAAGCATTCATATTTGATTTTTAAGTACTATGCTGGAAAGGTAAAACATATATATGAGCCAAGTCTACCTGAAGGTACCAATTGATTTGGGGAGAGTATCCTAGTGAGGAAGTACTCCTTCTAGCAGACATGGGATCTGGTTTTAGTTTCTCTTTCTCCTTTTATTTTCACTTACTCTCTTCCCATAGTACAAATCCCAAGATAAAAAGATGCAAAAACAGGTTTGATAATCTTGTTGAGGGGCATAGAGACAACAGGACCAGTAAGAACTTCTGCTGACTTTGTAGAACGTAGATCCAGGGTGTGATAGTAGTCTATCAAGACATAGCAGCCCAATGACCACAGCCGTTTCTCCCGATGCATACATCTAGAGATGCAAAGCATCTCTGATATTTCCATTAATATTTAAACATGCTTATGTCTAATCTGTATTTAAAGTCATCATTTGATCCTGCCATCTTCCTTAGATGTTAACTTATCTTTCCCCTGCCTCTAATATCCAAGCTTAAATGAGTTGTCCACAATTAACTATTTTCACATTCTCATCTGTCAGTCACTTTATAACCTACCACAGCCTGACTTCCACACAAACTACTACTAAAATTCTAGAATCAATTTTAGTCTTAACCAACACAGAAGATTGGTTAAGACAGTGAAGGATAGATGTTATCCCAGCAATTCAAAAGGATAGTAACACACTCAGGATAGTATTTATTATGATGTGAACTTAAGGAAGAAGCAGTATATCTGAAACAGGAGACCTCTTTCTAAAAAACATAATTTGAACGATTTTGGTACCAAAGTTGTGTGTATAACAAGTGATAGATATAAACAAACATGTAAGAACAATGTCAGAAAGTCCACTAGCCCCAAATAAACTGGTGATTGGAAAAACTGTCCAGGCCAAAAGGGGACTTACAAAATCCTATTATAATTTCTGCTTGAACCACAGAAATTTTCCCTGCTGCATTGTTTATCCTACCAGGATAGCTAGGGATAGGGGTTTTGAACCCCACGATCTAAGATTATACATCGGTTATTGGAATCCTGACTGGCTTGCCTTTTAATTCTATCTGAAGGCATTAACCTGTTTTGAAGCAAAGCAAATTAAACGGTGTTAAAAATAACTATGTCAGATGACACTCGTTTGTTTTTCTGACAAAGTTACTCAGTTACAGAACAGGAACAGGCAGTGGGTGAGCTGTGACTCGTGGCATCCCATGACAAGATGTCAAAATGGGGTCTGGGTGATGGAAAAATTCAGTGGGGTTTACAACTGGTTGAATAATCCTCCTATTATAGTGCTAACGAGTCGAGTGATGCCACCTTGGATCAAGGTCTCTGGTGGCATAATTAGGACTCCTTTGTCTTTGGTCAATACAACCCCAATCACTTGACATGAATATTTCAATAGCACAGGTATCCGATTTATGGATTACTGATATGGATAGAAAACACAAATGAAAAAAAAAATAGAGTTGTTCTAAAAACTATCTCAAAAATATCTCTCCATATGATCTCAATACATTCTTTGATTTACTACCTGGGAAACACCACCTCTCTCAGGTCTTCAGAGAACCCCAATTATAATGACTATAATAAAGAAAAAAAGAACAAAACACACATGACCATCCTAGCTGATGTTAACAGTGAATGATAAGGATAAAGAACAGAGGCCATTGACAGACATTGTAAGAGAGGTGAACAGAAATCCAAGACGAAGAGATTTTCAAGAATGGAGAATTGATCCAATAAAACCAAATGCAACAAAGCTATGGAAAAAAAAAAAAACAGAAAAATATATTAAATTTGAACAGGCAGTGTCACCAAGTTTGAATGTATAAAATACATGTATCACTGAGTAAAAATAGATAGATAGATGATAGATAGATGATAGGTAGATAGATAGATAGATAGATAATAGATGATAGATGATAGATGATACTTTTGAGAATTTCCTTAAGTGCACATGAAAAGCAATACATTTCCAAGAGATTTTTTGCCTCCTAAATTGCAGTTCTCTTTCCTTTATGGTCATCTGCCAGATTGTATTATAGTTGCCCTAAATCACTGACCTACTATAATTAGCATAATGAAGAAAATACCTTCATAATGACAAAAACAGCATCAATATTGCACCAGAAATATTCAGCAAGCACCTTTCTACACATGAAATTTGGGTGGCTTGTGCTGGCCTTTATCCAAAAATTTAGATTGTGCCTAGATGCTCTGGAGCCAACAGATACAATAGAAATTCCCAAAGTATCAATTACAGATGACTCATGCTCTGCATGGTAAAAGGGCCTTTCTTTGAAGAAAGAACTATTTAGCTTCCATTATGAGTGCATTTTTTACACTTTATGAGCCAGGCCCTGTGTCTAGGTGCATTTTTCAGAGAGCTAACAGACTAACAGATACAGAGCAATTAAGTAACCATTTATAAACTCAGAGTGTGTTTAAATCCAAGTGAATGTCATGGTTTGATACTAAAGAGAGGTCAGATGAAAGAAAAGATGAAGCCACCAATGGGCAACAGATTGCAGTCTTCATCTCTGTGGAGTTAGAGCTCCCTTTTTAAATACAAGAACAGGGACCTCTATTGGATAAATGGAGAGGTACAGACCTTGCAATATGGGTTTTGGCTAGAAATTCCTATAGACTTGTACTTCAAGGGCCAACATGAAATAAATTATGTTGAAAGGAATCTAAGGGCCAAGCAACATAGAGATATTTGCCGTCATAGTTCAGATGAACAGATAGCTCCAACCAGTACCATTCATAGATCCGAGTGTATGAGGGTCCTTTAGATTCCTTGGCCAGAGACTTAGGGAGCCTCACACTATTATCCCTCTCTGGTGTCTGGGAGAGTCTAGGGCTGGCCGTGCTATCTGGGCAGGACACTCTTAGCCAAGAAGCCAAGATTTGGGCCTGTGTGGGTCTAATCACTGAAAGCACTGATTATTTTATTTTATTTTACCTTATTTATTTTTTTTTAAGATTTTATTTATTTGACAGAGACACAGCGAGAGAGGGAACACAAGCAGGGGGAATGGGAGGAGAAGCAGGCTTCCCGCGGAGCAGGGAGCCCGATGCGGGATTCGATCCCAGGACCCTGGGATCATGACCTGAGCCGGAGGCAGACGCTTAACGACTGAGCCACCCAGGCACCCTATTTTACTTTATTTTATTTTATTAATTATTATTATTATTATTTTACCTTTCAGACCCTGGGACAAACCAGGGAGGCAGTGCCATCTGGGCATGGTGCCTGATCCAAGCAAACCATGTGGATTTGGGTCCCTCTTTCTCCCCTTCAGAATGTACCTTGACCCTCTTTCCCGTGCTTGGGGTCAACCAGATATCTCAGGGAGCCCAGAAACTTACACCCATGAGGTTGTTCTGGGCCAGTGGCCCACCTAACTCTGGTTGTAGGAAGGTAATCTGACAAGTGAATCACTCACTCCTGCTGTCTGGAATGCTATTGTATGATGTTGGACCACTAGATTGTTGTCCCGCTGATGTGGGGTTACTCAAAATGTTTACAAAGAAAATGAGGTGGAAAAAATATTTGAGTGGGACCCTCACATCCTAGGAGTGGTCCTGTGTCCAACAATTTCAACTAAAAGAGCTCACCAATGTAAGTGTGCTTAGTGATAACCTAGAGAACTTCATTGAGGGCAAGAATTTTGACTTGGGCATTTGCATGCACAACTACTAGGTGGTCACTGCCAAATGATAAGCAATTTATTATCTGAGTAATCCATTGAATCATGAAACTCAAGCCTTCAATGTCTGAGTGCCTCATGCCATGAGAGAGTGGAGAGTTAATGATGCTCTCTTCACATTCCTTTTTTTTTTAAAAGATTTTATTTATTTGTCATAGAGGAAGAGAGAGACAGAGAGCAAGCACAAGAAGCTGGAGCGGCAGGCAGAAGGAGAAGCAGGCTCCCCGCGAAATAGAAAGGAGCCCAATGAGGGACTCGATCCCGGAACCCTGGGATCATGACCTGAGCTGAAGGCAGCTGCTTAACTGACTGAGCCGCTCAGGCATCCCTCTCTTCACATTCCTAATGAACCTCCCATAGAGTGAGTAACCCCTAGCTTCCACAGGCTAGTGTTTCATATCAGGGTCACTCTTGCCATTTTAAGGATAGGCTAAAGGATTTTCTACTCATTAAAGAATTTAGAATCCTTGTTCCCTGCCCAATATGTATCAGTTGCCCTTTGCAGTCACTGTGACATTTGAAAATGTGCCTCCCTCAACATATGCAAAAATTAATTTCCTTCTGGAGATTGGTACTGTCTTTAGTTTAGAACCATCAGTATAGAGAGAGCTGTCCAACAGAAATATAATTCAAGCCACAAATGTGAGTCACATATATAATTTTTAATTTTCTAGTAGCTACATTAAGTAAAAAAAAGACCATTGAGATAAGTTTTAATATTTTATTTATGTCAATATACCAGAATATTTCAACATGTAATCAACATAAAATTATTAGATATCCTATGTTCTTTTGCATTATGTTTTCAAAAGCATACGTGTATTTTATACTTCCAACACTTAATTTGGACCAGCCACATTTCAAGTGCTTCGTAGCTCTGTATGACTAGTGAATAAAATGTTAGTATCGATAAACAGACAGATTCGTAAAGTCCACATAGCCATATGAACCCACTACTACCTGGACAAGAATAAGGCAGACACTCTCCAGAGTCAGATGATCATCCATAGAGTAAGAGTTCATCAGCTGGTTTGGCTTAGATCATTCTTACCAATAGCTGGAAACTGAACTTTGCTGGATCAGTTCTATGAAAGAAGGTTCTCATCCAGAATTATTTTAATTGGGCTAAAAAAATGCACCTGATTAGACTTTTGCACCTGCTTAAGGGTACTGTCCTACATGTGATCCTTAAAAATAATTTTACCTACTATGGCCATAAATGTTATTTTGAAAGAGGATATAGCTGTAATTCTCTATTAAATGCTCTATTCAAAGGATATTAGATTTTGAAGTATTCAGAGTATTTCCAAGCTCCTCATGCTTTTTATTTTTATAGTTTTATTTATGAGAAACAAATTCTAATATCTTTTTTTTCTGGGTCAAGATTTGACTCACAATATTCTTCCAGAGCTGTCTTTGTACCTCCCTCCCAGAGATACATTTGTACCTCCCTCCCAGAGATACATTTATTTTAAAATGTTAGTTTTGCTAATTAAAATGGGTTCTTGAAAAAAAAATTGAAATCATAATTTAGATATTCTTTGCTCAGAAAAAATAGAAAGCCTGATTCATACAACCACTCACTGGTTTTATTTAATGGGTCTACCTCATCAATCTCTATGTCCCCATCTGGACTGATCAAGAATTTTGTAACTTTTAAGTGAATCATTCATTTCCATTTCCATTTCAAGAGAACAATTTTATTGTTACTTGCAGACTGTGAATAATAATTTATGGATATACAGTAAGGCAAGTACACTGATGAGAGAAATGAATGAAAATACCCACTCACTGTGCATAAATGGAAAATCTCACATTTAAAATAAATGACCCCCAAGAGTCCTTCATTCAGCTAGTGGATGCTTTTCCTAATGGTACCAACAATGAAATTCTTTCATAATAAAAATTATTTAAGTATTAATTACACATGTGCATAATAATAAAATAAATTTTGGTACTCAGATTCAAAATTATTGACTAGATCTAGACAACAGTCGCGGTTTTCAATTAAAGAGGACTTTGTTACAATTATACAATTCAGTAAGAGAGTTACTAGGCTATGAGATTAACATTTATGCCAATGCTGCAGAATTTATAGCATCAGGTATTATAGATTGTTTGCTAAAATAAATTATGAAAAGCAGTAACAACAAAATTTGTCACTGGTGCTTTAATAAGATATTTCATTTCACTAGAAAAACCATAACCTGGTCAAGCCCTGCAAATGTGAAGTCAGGAAATTACAATGACAGAATAGTAAAAATTGGCTTTAATAATTTTATTTATTGATATATTGGTGATATTTGTGTGTGTGTGTACATGTGTGCATGTGTGTGTAGTCTTTGTAAGGGTTAGTATTAGCTTGAGTCTTTCTACCTAATCTTGAGCTTAACTGGAATTTAAATCCCTTACACTTAAAAAATATGTATACCTTAACCCACTTAAAAGTAGTGAACATTTTTTCATGTACCTTGGCTTCATGTTTTCTTGCATGCAGTAAATATGAGAGAAAACAGAGCCCAGGATTAAGTTCTCATTTTTCAATTGTAACAAGAATTTATTAATTAATTATATGTTTATGGATCCTGAATGAAATAACTGCATTGTAAAATGTGTAATTCTTTGTTTGATGCCCAACATACTTTTTTTTCTTCTTCCTTTCCCTGCAAGGTTATGTATATTGCATATTTTCCAGCACCAATAAAAATGACACTAAACTAAATAATCTATGGCTTGCTGAGTAAAAGCAGTTCTTACTAAGATCTTTTGAAGACATGATTTTTTCCAGATGTCATTATAAAATTTACAAAACAAAAGAAAACCTGCCAGAACATAAGCAGTTCTGGAAGTAGGGCTTATACTGAAGGATATAGGAGTCAGCTACGTGAGGAAAAGATGATTCCAAAAGCAGGATATGAAAAATCTTTAGATATCAGCAAATGCCTCTACGTCCCCTTGGCTTGGAATTGAAGACATGCACCTGATTGGGTTCATTGGGCTATGTCACATTTTTCAAATGTTGAAAGAAACCTCACGCACTACACCCATATTTGCTCTTGTTTTTCGTAAGAAGAAAAAAGGACCTTGAAGCTCGCAGACTGTATTTATCCATGTATTTATTATGTATTATGTTGCTGCTGGGTGCAGTTGAATAGGAGGCTAATAGGGTACCTTTTCTTTTCATTCTCTCAGTGTTTGTTCATTTATGTACCCCTGCCATTTTACACATGTTGGGTTGGAAATATAAAGACGATCTGAGAAAGAAAAAAGAATACATGGTATTGAACTGTTGATCAACTAACTTTTAAATGGACACAATGTATCCAACCTAATATGAATAGTTACTTCTTCACAGGAGGCTTTATGGAGACTGAGGCTGCTGCTCAGGAGTCCCTGGGGCTAGGCAAACTTGGAACTCAAGCTGAGAAGGATAGAAGACTGAAGAAAAAGTAGGTTTGGAGATTTTCATCTTCCTTTTTCTAGCTTTTACTGACTCTTTCTTATTTGTGGGGAATTAAAAAGACAGTAGTTGGAAACAATAGACCAAGGCCACTGTTGTCCTAGTATTCCCTAAAACTACTCAGTGCTGGAATTTCCTGGTTCTACTGAGCTACAGTTTGAAATAGGTATACAACTCTTTGGCCTATAATAGAAATAAACAGTTTATTCTAAGAGACCAATGCATTTATTGGCAAAACTCATATATATTTAAAGTATTTAAGTGTAGCCTCATAAGTAATATAATAATCTATTTGATGTTAAATCCAGTACTGAATTGGTATATGATAAAATGAGAAACTATACATCCAACTTTGTGTTTCCTCTTACAACAATTAAAGTACCTCCTCTTAAATTGGAGTATTTAAAAGGAGAATTTCTCTGACTGATTGAACATAAACTTATTTTAGACCCAGAGCAGATTGTTTTGCATCTGTCAGGAAACTGATAGTGTATCTTTTTCATTCACATATAGTATGGAACATTTAAGTGACTTGCAAAATTGGCAAATTTTGAGTCTCAGCAGCTGTTAGAAAGCTAGTGGGTCTATAAATAACATATTTTTAAAATACAAAATAGCATTTTCAGGGATGAAATAATACCTATAAAACATGTTCTCTAAAAGCCAAAGGATTTCGGTATTCCAGAATCTGTCGGTTGGTTACTCCTTTACCTCTCCTCCCTCTCAAATATTTGTTTGTAGTTTTCATGTTTACCTTCTTTCCTATGAAATAATATTCATTGCTCTGGTTACCACTATTATAACAGGTATGCTCGTATGGTTATAGTATTTGAGATAATCAGTTGACTCCATATTTTGTTTTCTCATTTGCTTTACAGATGTTTACTAATAATGAGGAAATACAGACTTGCAAGTTGTAGAAGAGCTCACTAGCCTAATTATTTCATTAATTTTCCACTTATTAAAATTATGTATGTATATATATATATGTATCCAAATTTAATAGAAACACTGTGTAGAAATAAAGAAGTGACCTTGAGAGCATTATTTCTTAAAAACAACCAAATGCTCGATTGCATTCAGTAGCAATAAATATTTCTTCTTTCATTACTGATCACTCAAAAATATAATTAAATATTATCACAATCTGTTCGAACTCTCTTAATTTTATTCATTACTATCAAGGAATGCTTTATTCAATTTTATGGCTATTTACTGAGAAAAAAATTCTTCTAAAAATCTCTTTTGATAGATTCTTTAGAATTTATTTCAAGTCTAAAGAACTTCCAATTTTATTTATTTAAAATTATTTTAAGTCTAAAGGAATAAGACTAATTAAAACCCAGGCTGGCTAATAAACTTGGTTTATTTCACTTAAAAGTTAATTTTCATTTTTTCTATAATGAAATATTTATATATAATGGCAACTTGACCAATTTTCACATTGCGAAGGGTGATATTGAGGCAAGTAATATATGTCGTTGGTTGTTTATGGAACTAAGTATGTCTTTTTTAACAGTTACTAAAGTTAAACATTTCCAATTATGCAGTGATTTTAAGACTAATATATTTAAAATTTATTATTAATTTTAAACACTGTTGGATTAACTTAATGTTAATTTTATGGAATTATTTCTCAAATCCTAACTACCCTCATAGTCAGAAACCGATTTTAGTTCTAGATTTGGTTTGAAGATTTTACTATAGTTGACTTTTGAGTTCTATTTTGTAAAATGTTTTGGCAAAATATAATTTTAAAATGTATTAAATAAAATATTTGTATTTAATATTAAGAAGAATATTAAGAACATTCTATAATATAATAAAGGATAACATTTCTCAGTACATTTCCTATAGGATAATGGTATTTGGGTTCAAATGAATCCAACAAGGCAAGGCAGAGTTAATTAATGGAAGAACAGAAGTATTTCTGTTATTATTGATTATTCCATGGCAAGTACCTCAGGAGTATAAATATGTAACCAGTATTTATGAGACATATATAAGTGCTAACCCTTATTCAGGACTTGAATGACACTACACCTTGGTTTCTGGATTACCGAAGAGTGAAGTGTCTTTATGTAATGAGTTTTATAAGATAGACAAGATCAATTATTTCATGTTTATTGGTCTTTCAAGATGGATAAGAAATTCAGGTACATTTTACTGAAAAATGAACTAAAGCAAAAATGGAGCAATTTCTTTGAAAATATTGAACACTATCGGTTTATGTGCATAGTTGGAATGACTGTAGTTGTAAATGTTCCTCACTGTAGTTGTTGCTGTATGTTCTATCCACTGACCAAGCCAAATGATGTTTCCAGGACAAAGTACTTAGCTTAGGCCTATGTTCACTGTCCCAAAGTTTATATCAGAGCTTCATTAGTCTCAGTGGGAATAAGCAGAGCTGAAGAAAAATAAAAATCTTCTTTTCAACTTTACTAGTATATCAGGTATCTACAGTTGACAATCTGTGAATTGAAATTTAATTGAGAGAAATGTTATCTCAAGAAGTTAGCTATGACACATTTTTTAAAAACCATATGTGGGAGATACTTTCAGAGAACAGCACTCAAGATATTCCAAATTCTTGCAAAGTTCAGAAATTTGTAATGTTGGCAGTCCCAAACAAAGGTCTAATTTGAGGCACATTTCCCATCCAACAAATTAAGCACACGCAGGTTAGAACAGCTTACTGGGTCTGGGTCCCTACTTCATTCTACTTTTACTTCGCTTTGGATGTAGGAATGTGTTTTTTCTTGCATTTCTTGTTATTTTCCTATGATTAGACATAGGACTGGTACAATAGCGGATCTTCTAAAGCACCCACTGTTCAAGAAAATCTTGTTGACCTTTCCCTTCCTGGGTTCGATCTTACCATGCAGGTGCTATTCGATCAGAGCACCACCTTATCTAGGCCTGAAGCCCATCTACTATTGTTCTGTCTGGTTTGCTTTTACTATGCCTATCTTTGCTGTTCTTTCCTTTAAAGCTTTAATTACATTAATTGTTCTGGTAGGTTTATATAGTATACAGTTAATACCTACAATAATTGTGTAAAATTGAAACTCATCTAGTAATTCTTCAAGTACTTCACATTAATTTCTGGTCTTCCCTGCTAAAATTGAACAGTTTTTCTGTAGCCTCATGATACAGCTCTCCTAATCTTTAAGCACTGAGTCACTTATTCTCAGTATGTTCTCTCCACATTAAAATTGTGATTCTCATAGTTTTCTTGATGTGGGCTCCTTCTGGAGTATCACAGCTCTCTGAGATCTTGTCCATCATCCTTTGTTTGATTTCAATGGACTCCAGGCACCTTCTCTAACTTAACACATACTAAATGGCATCTCCATTTCTAAAATTCACATTATGAGCAACTAGCCCTGAGAATTTCACCTCTCCCCTTTTATACCTGTCACCCTGATCTTTAGGAACTTATTCCTCCTTCTTAGCTCTCCAGCCAATGTTTTAATCTAAGATCTACAGCTACTTGCTCAAGATGGCCAACTAAAGCCAGCCACACAACTACAAAAGGTAACTGGGGCATGATAGAAACTATTGCAAGGTCACAAACTTACATGGTCTGGCCCATCAAAATCTGAATTTCTTTTTATTGTTGTTTTGTCTGAGCATAATAATTTTATTGAAATATAATTAACATACAATGTTTTATTAGTTTCAAGTGTACAACATATTGATTCAACAATTATGTAGCTTATGCAGTGCTGAATTTCTAAATGTTCTTTAACTCCCCAAATTTTCCTTAGAGTTTAGATGTGGGTCTTTTAGGACCCAATAACTAGAAACTGTTCTTTGCCTAAGTTTAGAACCTATTTGATAATAGACAAAGGAGTCAGGCAATTAGAGATCAAAATGTCAACTTTATTACCAATCGAGCTATTAGAATATGACTTACGAGTATGGCAAAAATGGGGCTTTCCCAAAACTGAAGCCCAGAATTAGAAAAACTTAACCTGACATGGAAAGAGCTTGATTGTCACAAGCTTCCAAAGTGTGCAAGTATAATTCCCACCTCTCCTAAAAATAGAATCGATAATATTATGATTCTGTAAATGTGTCTCTCTAGAATCAAGGACTATGAACTCACAAGGAAGGAAATGAAATTTTATGTCATTAGCATCTAAAAGAATTTTCAAAGTTTAACATTTCAATGTTAAATGTATTAATATCTCATCATACTTCTTGCCTTTATTTTCCTGGAATATACATAGCTGACAATTTCCCATCACCATTTCTAGAAATGTGATGCTAGGGTGTATGGCAATCTCCCTGAGTTTTTAGAGAATCTGGAAATATATTTTACATATAAAATTAGTTAATAATTGCCAAAAGTGTAAAACTATTGGTTCAAAGTGATTTTCTCTCAAAACTTTAAAGGTACTGTTCTTCTTGCTTCTAGTTATATCTAATACCAATTGATTGTCATTCTTTTGTATATAACATGTAGGGTTTCTTTTCTCTCCCTGAAAGTTTTAAGATTTTTCTCTTTATCTTTGGGGTTCAGAAATATCATAAGTATTTCTAGTCAAATATTTTTTGTTTCTTTTTTCTGCTTTATACTTGCAATCTGAAGACTAGTCTGGCCTGTTTTACATGTATTGACTTAAAAATTGTTCACTTCTAGACTCAACTTTAATTCCAAGAAGCTTATTTTTAGAGACTTACAAGATTAAAGATGAAGTTGTCTGTTTCAGTAGTAATACACTGGTCTAACACTCTCATGACAGTCCCTGATAGGCAGCGAACATATTAAAATTGACAGAATACCCTGTGAATGGTTACTTACCTCTAGAAATATAAATTCTGAAATCTTCATCTTAGTTTTTATCTGTGAATTTTCCTCCTGCATTTTTACACTATATAATTTTTTACTGAAATGTGTGCATACTGAGATCTTTTGTATCTTGAGACTTAAATTGAAAAATCTCATATAAATATTAATATACTAATTTGTCATTTTTGATCTTTAGTTATAATATAAGTAATGTGTTATTATTGTTATGTTAGATATGCTATATTCTTCCAAGTGGATATCATTGCTAAATGAATATGAATCTGAAATCAATTTTTCAACATCATTAAAATGAAATTAACATTCCAACTCAGCTATCAGCAGCATCCTCCAGAGAAGCAGTTTTATCCTTGGAGCATGGCAGTCATAGTTAATCACTACTAATGAATCTTTATGTTAGAACTTCAAAGACATAAAAGTGAAGCTCTATAGATTTAATTTATTTCCATTGCAATCCTAAGGGTCTTCCTCAGTGCATAATCTTTAATGTGTTTTGAGACTCTGCACTTTTAATCCTTGGCATTTGGAAGCCAAGAGTTTGCATATCTCTAAGTAAAATAAATATCACTGAAAATATTCATAATGAAAGGTATCACATAAATTCCACAACATTCATTCATTCAATAAATATTTATTAAGTGTCTGTGTGCCAAGTTAAACTTATAAATGAGTTGTATTCCAGAGGTTAATTTGTGAGATGTCTGTTAGAAGCTTTGAATACATTTTGCCATCTAAGTATATATATGGAAGGTAAATGTCTTTGCTATATATATGGAAGGTAAATGTCTTTGCTTTCTCTGCAAAAATCTATTTTGTAAGCATGCTATAGGAATCGAATCTGACTAGACAAAGCAAAAGGGGGAATTCATGGTAGGATATTAGAGTATCTCAGAGATTTCAGAAACAACAGGAGCAGGAGAACTCCAAAATTTCAACAGTAAGAGATTATGAAATATTCTCTAGAGTGTTTTCAAGAGCTCATATTTTCTGTTTCACCCCATTCCAAATTTTCAATTCCTGGGGGAAAGCATGTGAGTGGCTCAGTGTGGAACCGATATTTGTACTTGGATCCATCAGTTATAGTCGAAGGTTCATTTAATACAGATATGACCACAGGAGAACACTCTGGAGACTCAACTCAAAAGGATTTAATAAAGTAGAATATTTCAGAACCTAAACCTAACGTTCTCAATATTTCTCTGGGAAAACGTGTCCCAATTTCCTACTCGAAATTTCACAAGCATGTCTTCTCTGCGTGCACTGAGCTAGAGCTTCCTTTGCCTTGCCATCCGATCCTATTACCCTGTCTAGCTCCAGCCGTGGACAATTGTAAAAATTCCCTAAACCTAAAAAGTAATAATAATAATAATAATAATAATAATAATAATAATAATATCCAAAGACTAAAGGCCAAAATGCATTGAAATTTTTTAGGAAAAAAAAGATACGAAAAATCAGAGTGTTTTTAAAAATATTTATATTTAGATATATTCTGTCTATTTGGGGGAAGGAAAAGAACCCAGAATGAATAGGGTTGCTGTTTTGAGCTTACAGTGCAATGTTAATAGATTAGAATAAGTAGATCAGAAGCCCTGTATAGTCTCCATATTTTCTGCTCAGGAGAAACATTTTTGACATGGAAAGAGTAAAATAAGAACTAGTAATAGGAAATTAAAACTTAGATAGTTACATGTACTAGAGGAATGACCTCCTTTTCTAAATAAATCCATATCATTTGTCTTCATTGAAATATATCCTGGATTAATGGAATATGCAAATGATAATTTTTCATTCATTCACTTAATGCCTAGTATGTCTCAAGGACTGTGTTAGAAACTGATATTCAGATTACACATTTCCATTTTTCAAAGTGCTTGTAGACAGACAGAAACAAAAACAAATTATTGCACGTATTTCAGAGGCCATGATCACTTCTCTAAATCACCAGTTTTTGAACAGAATTTAAAAATAAAAGTACTGCAAAGCCACCTCATTTTCTTATTTGAAAGTTATTCTCCAAGCTGAAGACTGGTCACCTCATTGTTAGATTCCAAAATAAATGTATAACATTTATTAGATTATTTTTGATCAATAAGAAAGGAGATTATTGATGACCAAGAGTAAATGGAGTCCTTTAAGAATAAGCTAGACAGGTAGAGGAGGGAAAAATGCTGTAAGAACACCTTTATTGAGTTCAGCAAGGTATTTCTCTTACTTTGTAAATGGTATTTCTAAACATACTGGGTTGAAACTAAGAAAATGGATTTATATCTGATGGGACCATTGTGATCTGAAAAAAAGAACTGATGACATAGAAAGTGCTTGACTCAGCTCTTTCACAAGTGATTTAAATAAGAGTATCATATTTGTGGAGGAATGAAGCTAGAAGGCATAGTTAAGGTTTTAGATAAATCATTTTATTTAAGGAAGACCTTTACATAGAGATCCAGTATCTCTATGATACTGAAAAGGTAAAGTTTAATAAGGTAAAGTTTAATAAGGATGTTTATATAATTCTCCATCCAATTTCATGACTACCCTTACCAGTTACTTGTGTATCGGAGGCTATGGTGTGTGTCTATGTATAGGGGGATCTTAATTGCAACTCCTAAGATAGTGGTTTCTGTAAAAAAAAGACAAGTTAGCAATGTCTGGCAAGGAAGTTAATGATTTTCAATATCCATAAAAGCAATTGATAGGGCCAACATTCTATGCGCTGCACAGATCATAACTGGATATTGTGTTAATTTCTGGGAAATATACTTGAAGTGGATATATTCAAACCAGCATCTACTCCAAGGAACATGACCAGTATCTTCATGATAAGACCTTGGACCAAAAGTCAGAGGTTGTTACAGATAAATTTGAGCTGAATCTAAGTGAGAACTGTTAGCAATCACATATCTAAGAAGAAAGAATTAACCACCTGGAAAGAGAGTCGTTCCTCATGATTCTGTCGAATATAGACCTGCCAAGTATGTGTATGTGGCAGAATTATTATATGGGGGATTCACATTATGTAAGAGATTGACTTACATGCTCTTCAAATTGTCCCTACCCTGGAATTCTATGATTCTCCATATAATTCAGAGAACAGAACTCAGGAGAACCCAGGCTTTTTAATTAATTTATTTATTTTTAACATCGCAGTGCCTGGCATATGAAGTACTGAAAACAAATTTTCTGAATAACTGAATGCACGAATAGAAGCTGCACAGGGAAATAACTCTAAAGAAAACCTAAGAAAAGAACAGATACTAGGGCAGTGATTTCTACTCAGATGACCAAACCAGGAAACCGGACTTCATCTTCACCCTTGGTCTTCCTTGTCCTTATTTTTCCTCTATGCACCTCTGTTTACTATCATTCCAAATACTCTCTCTTTAAAATCTCTCAAATGAATTGATTTTCTTCTTTCCTTTTTCAGACCATCATAGTAAAACCATGTTCCATTCTTGCCTTCCTGTAATCCATTCTTCACACTTCAGCTAAAGAGATCTATCTAAATTAAGTTTCTGAACCTGCCTACCATCCTTCAATTATTACTTAGCTTCCTTAGGATAAATTCCAGATGCCTTTATATGGCCCATAAATCCCTGCATCATCTGGTCTCTATTTATCTCACCAGCTTTATCTCTGTCTACTTCCCATCTTGCATGTCATAGTCTTAATATATTTAATATCTGTTACTTATTTGTAATTACTCCTCTCTCCCTGTGTGCATATATCCTGTTCCATTTTCCTCCTCATTCTTTGTATAATAATGATAATCATTATCTATTATATATGTAATAACTGTTTGATAATCACGTTGAGCAGTCGCAATATTCTAGGTGGTGGCCTACACATTTTACATGCATTATCTCTTTTAATTTTCACAAAGCCTTCAAATAGCAGCTGCTATTTTCCTCCACCTATGAGGTAACACAGCTTTCCAGGGCCTGGGCCATACAAGAGGCTGGACCTCCAGAGCTTAGCTTTCCTCTAAATTATTTGGGATCTCAGGGTAAAGCTGCAATGTAAAACATGTGGCTGTCTGTCAGCTGGACCTTGAATATTCTATATAATTTTGGATGCTTAAATAGGGAGTCAAAAAAGAACTCCTCACTCTCTTTATACTCTAAAAAGGGTAGCGTATTTTTTCTAGAGAATAATTAGTTTCTCATCTGACCTTATCCCATCTTTCAACATGAGCAACAAATATATTCAAACCAAACACCTTTTTTTTTTTTTTTTAAGACCCGGAGGGGGACGTAGTTTCAAAACACAAGATGTAGCTGTGTTATAAGCTTGCTTTTTTATATATAATTAGCCACAAATAATATCTCAAAGTTTGATATAAGAATAGTAATGATCACTTATAAATAAGCTATATAAGAAATTTAAATGTGTGCTTGAATCAATCTTAGGCTATTCATTCCAATAAAACTTACAAAGTCAGTATCAAACAGCAAGGATAATTAACCTCCTTTTTTAAAAGAAAAAAAGTCACTAAATAGGGTACATTTAAATATAATGCTGACATCTTAATCTGGAAAGAATTATCCCCATTTGTTCCCACAAATATAGGATCTTATATTGGCTCTACATAGGTTTTTCATAAGGTCTTTGAAGATGCTGTCTCTTCCAGCAGTTATTTAAAATTAGCCAGCCATCAAGCAAGGTTCTCTTCCTTGTTTCCATGTTCCTAAGAAGGGCAGTGATTATCTGTATCTTATTGCTAGAGTTTTATTTAAAAAATAGTTCTATACCAAAAGATTTCCAATAAAAAATATAAGTATGTGTATATGTATGTTTTATGCACATGTATATACAAAAATATAATTAAATGTCTTTGTTTCAGATTTTACATAATCAAAACTTTAACCATGGGCCTGACTGGCTTAAATTTACTAGGCAAATGAACAGCAAAATTCTTAGAAGAATAAAGATTTCTTAACCTCTCTAAAAGAGTCTCAAGAATCTCAAAGTTTAGCTATTTGAAATCGATATTAACTTTAATGAAAAGTTACTTCTGAAGTAGTGTGATGGTGAACCTTACTGAAAACTTCTGAACCATTTCCTTTCAATTATAAAGATCACTAGAAATATGCTTGAACATTTATTTATCTGTATCCCAGCACACTAGCCTCTTTCTGTCCTCTTCTTGCTTCCTATTTAGCTTAGAGTCCATGGGCATAATTTCAACACACTCAAAAATTCCTAAACTTTTTTTGCTCCTCTTTCATTTGGTTGTATCCACAAGTCATATTCACAGCCACCAGTGAATTTTCTTTCTTCATGTCTGCGTTTGAACACCTCTATGCTGCCGGAGGACATTATAGCAGAAGTTGAGCCAGCTTCATTTGGGAACTCAGCAGTACCCAATAATTGCAGTATTTTTCTCTTACCAATTTTGTTTCTACTCTCTGCAGCTTTCGTTAGAGACCTCCACTGTCCTCAAACCTGCATCTTCTGCACATGAGCTCACAGTCTGCCTTAGAGGGAGAGAAAAAAGAAACCAACAGGGTGCCCTAAATTATTTGCTGCTAAATACACACTAACACTAGTCCTTCTCCTGTTTTATTAGAGGCAAGTAGGATACTCTCTTCTTGCCTGAGCTCATCTCTTCCCAGTTTCTTAGTCATGTTGTGCTGACTTCGCAATTGCTCTTATACCTTCAAATTCTGCTCTCTTCTGTATTTTGGCCATCAGCATTTAAACATTCTCAGGTTTCACCTATTAAGAGAAATCCTCTCTTTATTCCACGTTTCCACATCAGTTCCTATCCATTCACTTCCCAATCTGGTGTTAATAATTGATTTTAAAATCTTTCCGAGTCACCAACTTGAACCTAAAGAAGCGAGAGGCAATCACATTCCACATATGAAGCTCATGTAGTGACTTATTTATCATGTGAAGTTTTAACATTCAAAGTTGACTAGTTTATAAACAGGCAAAGGCCCATTCATTCAGTAAGAGATCTAGAGGATTGAAGTGAGACCGCTCAAAAGTTTCAGGCACCCATTTTGGACTATGACATGTTAGCTGGTAATGTCTCCTTGTGTCTGGATGTATGCTGATGTTCCCAAGGAAAACATGCCAACAATTGGATTTGATCTTATTCATTAAATGGTAACTTAAAACCTGTTCTTTTTCTATATCAATTAAAACTTGTTATTTGCCTGTTACTCACAGAGGTCTTTAACTGAAGAACATTTATTTTTCACAGAATCTGTCTTGCTATTATCATAACCTTGACAATCTGGAGTGAAGAAAAAAAAGAATAATGAGGTTATGTGTTGTTGTAAATAATTGCTTGTAAGAAAGAATATAGAAAGAAGAAAAATTAAATGCTTTATCTAGATGAAACTGCAAATATATATTCCCTCTGACATGAATTTATAGTATATTCCCACAACATATGTCAGAGTCCTTTATGACTCTGGCTTTTTGTCCTTTGCAGAACATCTTTTTTAAGTCATGAGCTGAAACACTTAATATTATAAAGTGAGATAACTGCTCAGTATTGCTTTAAATTAACTGACTATGGAGAACAAGAAAGTTCATAAAAACTGAGAAATCAGACAACTTACAAAAGTTGATAACAAATATATCAGAACTTTAAGCAGTACTTTTTGAGTGTCTCCTTTATGTATGTGTTTCCTCCTTATTTTCATAATTTCTCTTAAATTTTATATTTAAGGTATTTTTATTAGTATAAGTTTTCTGTTTTTGAAAATGACAAATGAAGATGTGAGGGCTATTAATATTCCACTGTGTGCAGATTTAATCAACTTGTTTTATTGGAGAGCAATTCCTAGATAGCTGGCAGGCTGCAAAAGATGATTTTGTCCATGGGAATAACTGGCCCCAAATACTTTTGGCAATTTTCCTGGAGAGCTCAGAAATTGCCTTTTTTAAGAGCTCATCAAAGAGTTCACAGGTATGTTGACAGGAAAGCCATTTTAACCCCTTAGAAGTGATATTTTTTGGTTTTAATGTTCTTTCTGTTGCATGTGTGATGTAAAAAAGATCTCTTAAATTTCTTAGAACATGGTGGTGCCAATGTGTATGGACATTTATGTTTTCGTTCATGTGAAAATTTGAAGAGCTTCCCACAGCTGTTCCGGAGCTAAGGCCAAAGAATATGCGTTCTCCAAAAGGCCTATCTAATAAAACAATACCCGGTTTCTCTGAATGAATGCGTTTAGATGAGGCACGTACAGGGTGTTCCATTGCACGTCAACCTTTACTTTATAATGATTGAGCAATAAAAATGGAAACTAAGTTGCCTAATTTCTGAGATATGAATTTCTGCTTCATATTTTGTTGTATTTAATATATTTTATGAGTTGTAGTAAAAGTTTTATTTTTTCAAAGAATTAGTCTATTGTGCTTGTATAGAAAAACTTAAAATGATATTCTCATGGCTTTTTGTTGAATTATTTAAATTCCGTTATTTTCCTAGTGCCACTACTATATCCAGGGAGCAAGAGGGCTACCTCAAAAACTACATTTAAATCAATGCTGTTTTGTGATGATTTATGGTAATATTGGTGAACCAACGGATTCAACGGAAAAAAGTTTGCTTTTTTCCTCAGAGCAACATTTATAAACATCTGTCCAAATAAATGTTCCTGTTGAGAGAGACCCAGTTGGCACCAACACCATTTGTTTTGCCCGCTCAAACAGAGGAAGAGGAAGTAGTGTAGCAGGAGGAGAAGAGTGATAGACTTCTTTTATTCTTTCTCACATTCTGAAGACTGGCAAATGCATATTTATAAAAATAATAATTATTATTATGACATTTGTGAGCATATTAAAATTATGGACCCAGAATGTAAAATTATTTCCTGCCCCAGATTAAGGTGAGGAAGTTGAAAATCAGAACCTGCTAGTAATTTTAACCAAGTCATGTATGAGAACTGGAACCCAGATACTCTGACCTTCACCCTAGTGCTCTCTTAAGTCGCTGTCTCTGCAGGGGTCCATCGTACTTTGTTTTGAGCTCTAGCAGTAAGCATGTAAGGCCATATGAGGATCTGAGCACTCTTTTGTAAGTTATTGCTTCTATTTGTAAAACAAGCCAGGAGTGGCCTGAGGTAAAGAATGTTCTTTAATAAAGTGCCTAATTTCTTCCCGGGGTATACTAGAGGCTGGGAAAAATGTGGTCATGCATGTTTCAGAGTGGCTCATTTTCAAGAGACAGACTTACTAGTCAACAATTAGAGCTACCCTCAACCTGATCATGCTTTTGGACGCAGTGAGTATGTGTGTCATGGTGAAATTAAAAAAAGACACCAAGTCTTTCTCATATCTGAGCTTTTGCACATCTGAAATGATGCTCTTGTTTTATCCCATGGCTTTCTTTGGACTGAAATGTATCCATTAACATTTGTGTGCTTTTCTTTTCCATCCATCCTTCTCCATCTCATGAAAAGCACATCTGGGTAAGTTGAATGACAATGGCTGCTGAACATGTTTATTTTCAGCACCATCCTTTTTTTCTTTTATCTTTAGTATTTCTCTTTTCAGTTGTAACACAAGCTGCACTGCCTCTGACCTAAAACGAAAATTGTGAAGTGTATTCATTTCTACACCATAAAGGAATCATTGGTTCAGAGAAATGTTCACACTCAAATTAATGATGGTGGCCTTGCGGGCACATCTGTTTCTTCAGTTCTATTAGGCACATGTCAAAGGCATTCCAGACGTCATTTCCTTTCTTCTCGAGTCATTCTCTAGGAGTTAGTATGGCACTCAGTGAGGCTTAAGTCATGGGCCACTTCAGTACTTTGGACAGTGCTGCATGATTGGGTCCTTCTGTGTGTTCCCTAGTGCTTTCTGGTTCCCCACCCGCATCCTCTTCCAGACACAGACTTCTGTGTTCATTACTAGAACTGTACTTAAATGAAGAGGGTTAAATGCTGGATCTTGCCCAGTAGGACTTGTATGCCTAGTTTCCAAAGTAATCCTTGGTTTTGGTTGATTCCTTTGGTTGTGTGTGTTTTTTCCATTATTTCCTATACTACTGGTTAATTTTCAAAGCTTTAAAATCCAAACAACTCAATCCTGCTCTTTGAACTAAAATTAGAACATGTTATTATCTATTCCTAAGACAAATTGGGCTTCAAAGCAAAACAAATTGTGTACAACATTTACAAAATATTTACATTGGTGTAAACTTCTGCATTGGTAGCATGGTGAGCTTTTAAAAACACTTTAGTTTGGGAGAGGTATTGCTTTTAAATTTAAAGCTATATATATATAAGCTTTTAGAATGAAGACAATTACATCAGTTTCTTCTGATCACCTTGGTTGTTTGATCAATTCCAAACAACCTAGCATGTGTTCTTAGAATCTAAATAAAACACGACTTAGATCTGTAATGGACTTTTAAGTGCACTTCATGTGAAAATGTGCCATAATACGATATACAAACACACATTCAATATATATAATATATATTACACACACACACACATGCATATTTGGTAAATAAAATGGCTCCAATGAGATGCCGTTATCCAGGAAGCTAGGGAGAGTGCCCCTAATTTGCTTTATGGATATTTTATATGCCAATACAAGGTCATATACTTTGTAATATTACTTAGTTCATTACTATCGCTTATATTTGTTATACTTTTCTACTCTAATTTTAAGTTACAGTTACTATTACTGATTATTTAACAATGCAGAATTTACTTCAGTTATGATAATTTATGATATTAAGGATATTAAGGATAAACTAGGATATTAAGCTCTAGTAAGTGTTCTTAAAAATGCAAGGCGAGCTGTGGTTAGGGTAATGTTCAACTTTGCTAGCCAAAGTTGTAAGCTCTTACTTTTTAAAAATAATGAATATTCTAGACATTAGATTTAAAACATTGTTTTCATGTCATCATATAATACCAGTCTTCTGTTTTCTAAAGACTTTTAAATTTCATGAGGAAAATAATCCCAATAATAAAACTTCATTTCCCTATCACTTTTTGAATGAAATACTGAAAAAGAATAAATGCATGATGCATTGTCATTTATGGGCTTTAAGAAACTAATGTAATTGTCTTCATTCTAAAATTCAGATTCTTGTCATCTTGTACATGCTCCTGGAACTTAAGAGTTTATGACCTCAAAATCACTTCCCTTGTAGAATCTCTAACAGAAAGCTTAGGAAGTTAAAGTACAAATATAGTGAAAAACAGAAGATTTGAGGTGGAAAGATCATTCATTAAATTAGCAAACAGAAGATAAAATTTAAGCATCAACTTTCCCATGTGTTGCATACCCTTGAGTGACTGACATATTCTCTTTATTCATTGATACTACTGTCAACTTCCCGCACCTCATAAGAGCATGAGAAAATATGTATAACCTCAGAAGCATGAAACCCATGTACTTCAAAATCTGAGTTAAAGAGGGCTGAAAATTAGATGAGGCACTAAGGTAATCTAGTCTAAATGGTATCCAAATAACCTGAAAATTACCAGTGTTCCTCCAATAAGTCCCCAGTTTACTATCAGGAAGTGACTAGGGAGAACAGACCATAGAATCTTTCAAAAGTGAAATTGTTCAGTAGAAAGTAATACAAGTCCCTTTAGTTTTCAAGAACAGCATGAGTAATTGTATTGCTCCATCACATTTGTGTGTGTGTGTGTGTGTGTGTGTGTTTATACCTTTTTAATGGTTTTGAAACTGATTAAAGTCAAAACAAAGTGAGGAAAGAAATTATGTAAATCCTAATTCAAATTCACAAATAAATTCCTGAGACTAAGCCCTCCATTTCAGAGCAGCTTGAAGGAAAAAAGGTTTCAATATGAATAAGCTTTGGTTTTAATGTAGTCAAACTATTTCAATTCCAAACAACCTAGCATGTGTTCTTAGAATCTAAATAAAACACGACTTAGATCTGTAATGGACTTTTAAGTGCACTTCACGTGAAAATGTGCCATAATACGATATACAAACACACATTCACTTGCACACACACACACAATCACAGTACACTGTGCTTTTAAAATCAAGTCAACCTCGTTAATGTCGAATTTGAAACTCTTAATTTTATGGAGCTAAATATGTATGTTTAGGCAATCAATGTTCTGAAGCAGCTGATTGGGATTTTGACATTTCTGTTTAGAATAATTACGTGAGTTAAAATATACATTTTCAGCTTGCACATGTTAGAAAAAATGTGGGTGGTACCATATTTTGTTCATATTTGCTGACCAGAATTTCAAATGGTTTCACAAATATGTAATGTAGATTTTCATAGAATTGATCAACAAATCTAGATTTCTGAATAATAGAGTTATAGCCTATTGTCTGTTTGAAATTTGAGGTGATCATTTCCTACTTATCCTTCTGACTATTGAATTTTAATGGAACAATTAGTAATGGTGTGAAGTGAAGTGTAAGTAAATTTACTGCTAGTATTATGTAAGGAGATTTATTCTCTGGCCTACACTGTTGAGAAGAGATTCAACTGTCAAATTATTTTGACTTATATTTTATTCTTGGTTCTTATTGAGCCACATATTTATTTCTTCTGGTTATATCAGTAACTAGTTACTTGTCATGTGCTACAGTAAATAAATAAGCCCTTAAGATAAATTTTTCAATCAGAGAATTACTTTGTATTACAATTACACAAAATCAATTGAGCTGAAACAAGTTACAAGAAATTCAGCTTTTCCTTCCCAATTAGATAAAGGAGACCAACCTCCTTCCTCTGACAGAGGTGCAGAACCTGACATTAAGGAGGAACAAGAAGAGAAAAGGCATAGCTCTTTTTTTCTCTTACAATGTTGAGGATTAAAAGGTGTGATAGTAAGGGGGTAAAGACTATACATATTAGCCAGGAGGCCAAATAAATATATACCACTTCTAAATATAAACGAACCACAAGAAAAGAAAGTGGGACACTATACTAACAATGAAGTGGATGCAGTTGGTTTTAATGTAATCAAATTCTTATCGTCAGTTTACCCTCCTTTCTCAGTAATGAAAAATTCAAAGTGTAATTAACTAAAGGATCATAGGAGGGTTAAGAAAGTTAACTCTGTGGCCAAGTTTTTGGGGCTCAAATTCTGGCTCTGCCACCCACGTTCTACACTCCAAGTGACTTTTGCTCTTCAATGTCCTCAGCTGCAAATGAGTATCAATATGTATCTTACCATTGTGAAAATTAAAGAAATTATACATATAAAGCACTTAGGATAAAGCACTTAGGATAAAGCACTTAGGATAGGATAAATGAATGTTAGCTATTGTTGTCTGGGATCCAAACCCTAATTTGTCTACATCCAGAACCTTTCTTCTTTCAAACCATGATATAGTATTTCTGAAGAATAGAAGTGGTTTAAAGACAAGAGAGCACGTTAGATAAACCTCTATTACGGTACATTGTAAATGAGAGGTATAAGAAGTGCAATTACTGGAGTATACACAAGTTATACTATTTATATAGAAGAGAAATCTAATTCTGCCTGGGAGAAGTCTTGGAATCTTCACAGGAAGGATAAAGCATTAGCTGTGTCTGAGGGACAAGTATGAGTTTGCCACGATTCTGATGCAAAGAAGGATGTTTCAGTCAGAAGAAAAAGATAAGAGTCACGGAAAGGGTCAAATAAAATGAGGTATTCGGGGGATGGCAAGTGTTTCAGCACTGACTGAGCACAAGAGTCTGGAGAGAGAGCCAGGGCCAGATTACTAAGGGTTTTTTTTCCATCATGCTAAGATATTTGACCTTTATTTTTAGGACAATGGGGAGGTTTTCAAGTAGGCAAGTCTCAACAAAAACTTTGTGTTTAGGAGGGTCTCATTGGGAGTTGGAAAAAGGATGGAAAGGAGGGGGTACCAAACAAGAGACAGAGAGACTCTGGGAGTTCATTGCCATGATCCACAAATGATGAGAATTTGAACAAAAGCTTTGGTAGTAGTCAACCAATTTGCAAAATATCTTATTTAATATTAGAGAGTACATTTTTTTCTCTTTCTGAACAGCCAATATAGGTAACTGCTAAACAAAATTCTTATTCCTTTTCAAGATGTAGTGCACAGTTTGATGTTAACAAAAACAAAATACTTAGAATTCACTCTGTCATCAAAGATCCCAGATGGTTGTCAACATTGAGAGTTTTGTGGGTTACAATATAACAACCATTCAAGAGATATTCTTAGCTATAGCATGGGAAGAAAAGCAAGAGACAGTGGAAGAGCAAACTCTCATCTCTAGGACTTTAAAGATTTTATTTATTTATTTATTTGAGAGAAAGAGAGAGAGACAGAGAAACAGCATGAGAGGGGAGAGGGTCAGAGGGAGAAGCAGGCTCCCCACTGAGCCAGGAGCCTGACGTGGGACTCGATCCCAGGACTCCGGGATCACGACCCGAGCCGAAGGCAGTCGCCTAACCAACTGAGCCACCCAGGCGCCCATCATCTCTAGGACTTTAGAGTCCTGGGTGGGAGAGGAGATGCACGCATGTGGTGCTAATCAACAATCACTATGAGTGATTTTTGACACTATAAGTATCCAGAATTTGAAGGATAAAGAGTCCTTGTGGAATGGGATTATCACAAAAGTGAAAGGAAGGGTCATGATTTAAGCAAACAGTAAGATTCTGATAGTTGAAGAAGGGAAAGAACTTCTCAGCTCTGGAAAATGGTACTCACAATGATAGAATTAGTAATGCACAAATTATTTGCAAAAGTAGGTTCTCAGTCCTGGTTAGAAGTGAAGATGATTAGAAAGGGAAATCAAGACTAAACCTATTTAGTATTTGTAATTCAGGTTGAGGGTTATACTTTAGACATTTAAGGAACCATTGGAGGGTTTTTAGAGGACAATGCTATGTCAAAAATAACACTTCACATTCATTAGCTGCTTCCTTTGTGTGAGGTCCTGTTGTAATCATATTACATGTATTTTCTCAGGTCACTTTCATTGCAACCCCCTGAGGAAGCTACTGTTATCAGCTTTATTTTACAGATGAGGAAACTGAGGCACAGAGAGGTAAAGTGACTTGTCTGTGGATGCACAGCTAAGAAGAGGAGGTACCAAGAATCAAACCTAAGCAATCAGACTTTAAAGGCCACTCTCTTACCTATTCTGCTAGCATAGCAGATTTTTTTTTTTATGCCAATGTATTAGAAGGGTTAGAGGACTTGAGATAGGGACCAATTAAAGGGTTGGGGAAAAAAAGTATGGTGGCAATGAGAATAGAAAGTAAAGAAAGATGAAATGGAAAACATGAAGGGGAACTGGGCAGGCATTAAATGGAAGGTGACTGGCACGGCCATCACACAGTCATATCACAAATTGGCAATCCTAAAATAGCATTGTAGGCTAAGTGGTCTGAGAATAAAGTCTCTTTTCACTGACAGTGATGAACCATCCATGCTGAGAAGAATATGAGAAAGGAGACTTTACTGGCCCTGTGGTCTGTGACTTTTTTGAGTAATTAATGAACTTTATTTCTCAGAGTTTAACACTTTCTTGAACTTGTTGATTTACGAGTTGTGTTCCCCTACTATGAGGACATGAGGACAGGGAACTTTGCATGCCCCAGGATTAATCAAATTTGTTAGGTAGTCAGTCATCTGATTTTTTTTACAGACCTACTATGTGCCAGGTTTTGTGTTCAGCAAAGAATAAAACCGACTGAATCTCTGAGTCGATAAAATGTTAAAGGTACTCTAGGTAGGAATGCTTAGTAGTCTAGGGCGCTTATAAAAAGAAGTAGTAAATATTGCCTCAGCGGCGAGGAAAGGATGGCTTCAGAGAAGAAGTATTTTTGTATGTCTTGAAAATCAAGCCAAAGTGAGGGGGGTAGACAAGGCAGGGAGGCAAGAGGACATTGTTGAGTGTGATAGAAACACAGCTCACAAATATGCAGGCATACTCTACCAATTAGGTCAAAACTACAATAGCTGAGGAGAGACATAAAACCAAAAAAGGAGAAGCCAGACATTTCCATTTGGATTGAGTCACTGAGGCAAAGTCATACTTGCTTACATTCATGTGGATTAAGAGTTAGAAACTACAAACCCAGCAAATGCCCTTGATTTATGTGCATTTGTTAGACACTCTTGATCGTTTACCCATAAATCCTTGGGGCTGGTTATTCTTAGGGTGCCCACACCTTGTTCCTGTCCTCAGATCAGGCCTAGCATGCACAGTTCCCCTCTGTACCATTACATATGGGCATGCAAATGACTCATACACTCAAGTGTTTCTCACCTGTTGGGCCTCCTGAGGTGTCACTTTCCAGTCACAGTAACTCATTGACACCTAATTCAAGAGAGTCTGACACCTTTGGGGGAATCTAATAGCATTCTTCCCTGTAGATGAGAATGTGTTTCTTGAAAACACTCAATGATTCAGAAGTTTTTCTTCTTCAGTACAATTAGTACTTTTCTTTGAGTTTTCACACAGGTGATGACAGCCCTGAGCCAGATAGATTTTCTAAAAGGTACTGATATCCTCTAAAATCTAGTCTACATCTTAAAACAAAAATGCATACCCATAACTATAGTGATATATAAATTAACCTTTGGGAAAAGATGGTTGAATATTAGATTGTCTGGAGAGAAAAAAAAAAGAGAAAAACAAAACTATTTCTTCAGGTCTAAAAACAAAGACAGCAATTTCCAGACTCACACGTATACTAGGGAAAGTTGATCACAGCCTTGCTCTGGAAGAACTGTCACTTGACCTTTTGAAATGTTGACTCTGGAGTACAGAAAAAAATTCATACCTTTCCACACACGGACTGATTCAAAAGAGAACACCAGTATATTAAAAACGCCTGTTTGTGACAAATCAGTGTTTTATTTAGTATTTCCTAAACAGTTCAGGTCACTATTTCTCTGTCAGTGACACCAAAATATCTCATAAGAAGAAGCATGCCCCCATACAGTTAATGTTGGCCCTTAATATTATGTTAGAAAATCACAATGTATTAAACTCCGTGATTTCCAGTTATTATAGTTTTGCCTGTATTATGTTTTTTAACATTGCTTCTTTCTCATGCCATACACCCAGATATATGTCTCTTATAAATTCTGTATAGTGCAGAGTTTTTTAAGATTGAGAAGAATTGGGCGCCTAGGTGGCTCAGTCGTTAAGCGTCTGCCTTCAGCTCAGGTCATGATCCCACGGTCCTGGGATAGAGCCCCGCATCGGGCTCCCTGCTCAGCAGGAAGCCTGCTTCTCCCTCTCCCACTCCCCCTGCTTGTGTTCCTGCTCCCGCTATCTCTCTGTCAAATAAATAAATAAAGGGCGCCTGGGTGGCTCAGTTGGTTAAGCGACTGCCTTCGGCTCAGGTCATGATCCTGGAGTCCCGGGATCGAGTCCCGCATCGGGCTCCCTGCTCGGCGGGGAGTCTGCTTCTCCCTCTGACCCTCCCCCCTCTCATGTGCTCTCTCTCATTCTCTCTCTCTCAAATAAATAAATAAAATCTTTAAAAAAATAATAATAAATAAATAAATAAATAAAAATCTTTAAAAAAAAAAGACTGAGAAGAATTAAATGTAATGTTGCTTTGAGAATTTCAGTGCATTTCTTTACACAGTTGATTCTACCCTCAGATTAAGGGAAAACGCATCTGGAGTTAAAGTCATGTAGCACTCAGTTCTGCTGCAAAACCCAGCCTTCCACCCCTTATCTGGCAGTTTCTCCCCTGTTTCAGCTCAAAGGCCTTTACATGGGCTCCAGCCCTGCCAGTTGGGGTCCAAAGGACATAATCCAGTGAACTAGAGCTCCCTTTTCCTATTATCGTAGCGTATTCTTACTAAAGTTATTGTGGTTACAAGAATTCGCGATTTAAGCAAAACAAACAAAGCAAAAACAAAGAAAACTTTTTCAAGGGCCAAATTGCCCAAAGATTTCACAAACAATTGTGCAATTAAATTTCCATTAAGACAGAAAATAGAACTATCTGAGCACATTGGATTGCGTCTTAACCACACTGCTGTCAGGGATCCCATCCCATGCCAGATCATACTCGGGATCAGCCAGAGTGGGTGTTACTCTGACAAATTGGCTCAAGAGGAAACAGAATTTAAGGATTTTTTTTTTTTTTGAAATGAAACTTTGAATGGTGTTGTAATCCAAAATAGAAAAAGATACTTGGACTACAAAAAATATATCCGTTATGGGGCTCAGTTTACTCTAACAAGAAGTACCTAACTGCGAACACTGGCAGACATGTTCAACATTCACAGCTATATATTGAGCACCTTGTCTGTGCCTGACCTTGTTCTAGATGCTTCTAATTATCTCTAAACAGAATATGTGAAAACATCGGTCCTCCTTGAGCTTCTATTTGATTGGGATATAATAGACTGAGGTGTAAATGATACTCTGTGTTCGAAGATAAGTGCTGTGGAGAGAAATAAATCAAGGAACAGGGATAAAGAATGTCTGGTGGGGGTCGAAGGAGGGAGGGGGGAGACACTCAGAGAAGGTGACATTTGAGTAAATATTAAAAGTAGTGAGGGAGTGAGCCATGTGGAGACAGAGGGCACAAGCATTCCACACAGAGAGAATAGTGGGTACAAGGGTCCTGAGGCTGAAAGGCCTGCGCCGTTTCCAGGGAACAGCGAAGAGGCAGCATCATTGTGTGAGGTAGCAGCTGAATCAGAGAGTTGAAGGGGTAGGAGAGTAGATCCTAACTGCCGTTTTGCCTTTTATTCTCAGGGAGACAAGGAGTGATTGGAGGGTTGTGAGCAGAGAAGTTACGGTATCTGACTCAAGTTTGAACAGGTTCACTCTGGCTTGTGTGGTGTAGTATTTTTAGAGAACTAGTCAGAAGTTTCACAATTAAAGTGTTCCAGCTTTTAAAAATGGCTTTTGTACAACTCCTGTAATTCACCTCTGACAATGTTATGTGCTTCCTAGGTGGTGAGCGCCTATTTACTTGCCTTTTTACTAAATGTAGCAAAAAACGGCGGTAAATGTCTGTTTCTTCCCCTTTACTGCCACTCAGCTGCCACATCACTGAAAGTGTTTCTTGCCCTGTTGGATATAACATTACAACTCCGAATAAGGCTCCTCAGCTCCCTGGAGGCCTGCTCTCCACTGGCTTGCACGTATCCCATGCCAAGTCCTTCCTCTGACCCCCTACCTTTACTGCTTATCCTGCTTAGAACGCCTTTCCACAATCCCTTCAAAGCCAGCTTGGTTGCCACAATCCTTCACCAAGTGTTTCCATTGCTTTTGACTCATATTCCAAAATCCTCCCGCTCAGAACGGGCATCACCGAGTTTTAGCATCTGTTTGTGTACTATATTGTGTTTTTGGACAGTTCATGTGTTTGCTTTTTCTATCTAACCGGGGATCTTGTGAAAAACTGGGGCCATGCCTGTATTCTCACATGGGACACAGGTCTAAGGTCACAACAGGTGCTTACAATGAGTACCTTATGGTTGGTTGGTTGACCCTTCAACCCCTTTCTCTCAATACCAGTAGCAGTGAGACTAGGCTCCTTGAGTCTGTTTTTCAATGAAGGAATGTTGGGAAGCCCGAGGGAATGGGGGATGGTACAGCAATCCAGGTGAGGAAGCCCCTCTAGTTTTCACTTTGGATTCAGGGCACCCGTCACTCTTCCCCGTCACAGGTGCTGAATAACTGACAGGTAGAACTGACCTGTGCTTTCCTTGCTAGTCCCTCAAATGAAACAGCAGTTGATTTATATGTCTCTTCAGCTGCTCTAACTTCAGTTTTTGTTTTGCCTCTTTGTTTCTTTTTTCACACTGATTATTTGTTGGCAGCATCCACTGCAAATATAGAAGTTCTCACTGAAAAGCATTTTCGGTTATATACAGTTGACATTGAACACTGTGGGTTTGAACTGTTCGGGCCCACTCATATGAGAATTTTCGTCGATAAATACACTACAGTATTATAATGTATTTTCTCTTCCTTATGATTTTCTTAATAACATTTTCTTTTCTCTAAATTTACTATAAGAATACAATATAAAATATATATAACATGCAAAGTATGTGTTAGTCTACTGTTTATGTTGTCAGTAAGGCATCCAGTCAAGAGTAGGCTATTAGTAGTTACGTTTTTGGAGAGTCAAAAGTGCAATGCAGATTTTTTACTGTGCGGGGGGGTTGGTTCCCCTAGCCCCCGTGTTGTCCAAAGGCCAACTGTATCTTAACATATTATAATAAGCAATTGATTGTTTGATGGTGGGAAATAATCAAATGGTTCATTTTGGAGTTCATATATGATATTACTGATAGATTCCTAAGCGTGAAAGATAACACATTCAAAAGAGCAAATAATATACTACGTTTTTATCATTTGTGTGTAAGATCAAAACATACTAAGGAACAGAGAATATATTTTCCAGTATAGTCCCGGTCAGGTATATATCAATTTGAGTTTCAACACATATTTGCTATTTCAACAATGAACAACTCAAATTGGTTTTGTAAATGGATGTCAGTTATAAGGCTCAGTAGTAGAGACAGTGATTAATAATGCATTTGTCAAGGCTCTTTACAACATTTTTCTATCAGAAACAACCATTTGTTGTCATTGAGGTGTTTCATTTTCATTAAAAGCAGGAGTGATTATAAATGAAAAGGAATGTACTATTGAATTTCACACCTTACATTGCTTTCTAGTGATAGAAGTTAATTGCCCTCTGAGTTCTCTTTAAATGAGAGGTAATTTCATAGACTAGATTAAAAAAAAAAAAAAACTCAGAATATAGCTACCTGGACCTGGAGAGCATACTAAAATGAAGCACATTTCTTGAATGGGACTAAAATAACCAAATTTATCTACTGCCTCTATATACAGACATTTTCTCTATCATTGAAATCGTAAGGAGAAGTGAGCAAGGCAGATGGAAGAAGCCTCATTTAGATCCCATGATGTATGCTTGAATATGCATATGTGGGCTATTTTCTTGTTAAAAAGATAAGATATTTGCTGATAATAGAATTCAGCTTTTTAGTCCATTAACATTTAATGTTTGAATTTTGTGAATAAATGTTGGGAGAAATTATTTTTAGATTTCCGTGTTTCATAAAATCAGTGGGTGATTTCCATGTATTACTAAAAGGAAGAAAGAAATCTGTTATTCTGTATTATCTCAGAAAAAGTTTGTAAAGGATTATTGGTTTTTTAAAAATATTGTCATTAAAAATAGTCACCACTGTCTTTTTCAATGCTACATAACTAATAATCTCTGCTGTGTACTTCAGGCATGAACTTCTAGAAGAAGCTCGGAGGAAGGGATTACCTTTTGCTCAGTGGGATGGGCCCACTGTGGTTGCATGGCTGGAGGTAAGAGAATTAAACCAGAAAGCTCTTAAATTCATCACTTCGGTTTGATACTTTTTCTAGATACAGGTAAGGATGGGTTCCTGAAGTCACAGCTTTCGAGTAGCCTGGAGTAGCTTATAAAGGGAATATTTGCTTTATCCAGGGGCCTATGGGCATTGTTTGGATCTTACTCTGATACATTCTTGTGATTGGGGCAGAAGGAAGCACCTAGTGGGATAAAAGGAAGTTTCTCTAAATCTCACCATCTTCATGTCCAGAGAAAGAGAAGACAGCTATTGAGCCACACATCTGTTGTCGCAAGAAAACATCTGTCCCCATCCATCAGTCCAGGGTTCTTCCTCATCAGCAGGTTACAGAGAAGAGCCATCTCTATCTTCAACACTTCTGTGTTTTCCAAGAGATCACTGTCAGCTGACTGCACAGAGAACCATTCCTTTGCTTGGAAATTAATTCTAGAACCTAATTCTCTAAAGCCTAGAGGCCAGCTAGGTTTAGCCACTTGGAATAAAGCAAGAGAATACTTAGCCCCTTGTTCTCCTCTGGGTCTGAAGTGAGTGTTATAATGAAACAAGAACTACATTCAGCATTTTCTACAGAACACTGGGACCGGGGGGGAGGAAAAAAAAACAGCACCTGAGCAGGGTGGGGGGCAGCAGGAGCAGACTGGGACAGTGGAGGAAACACACATTTGATCACAAAAGACCCCTTCGTACCACATATTAATAGTGCTCACTGCCTATTCCGTTCGGTTCTCTAATGTGGATTGCTAGCAGCTGCCGGGAGATGCCAATGTCAGGGCAGAGAAGAAAATAGGCTTTTCTTGCCTGGCAGAGGCTATTAGAACCATTGTTTTAAGTGGTTGGAGATGATGAAATCACTGACTTTCATCATCCTATCATATCCAGAGCTAACAAATTAATCAATGAGGAAATATGAAAACCCATTTTAGTTTAAAAACTAGTCTTATATAGATAGATATAAAGACATACTTTGCATTTTTTCTTAGACTGAGTGAAAGAAGCCTGGTCTTGCTTTATTTTATTTTCTCATATCAGTCAGGGGATTTTCAGCCTATTAGTGATCAGAGCTGCTTCTTCCAAATGTGCTTTTAACATTATGATACTTTAAAAATCAATTATAAGGCAACATGCTTAAGAAAGCACACTTTAAAATTGATAGCAGTTTTTTTGTTCAGTGTAACTCCAATAAAATGAGCTGCAGTTTGACAGAGAGCTGCTATTTTGGCAAGTGATGAACAAAGCCTTAGATGAAAAAAGCTTTATGACATTAAGGAGCTAGGAAATGACAGGCAGTGAAATTTTGTGCTAATTAAACCTATCCTGAGCACACAGAAGTTGCTCATAATGTGCTTCCTAAAGTGACTCAAATTATAAAATGGAATAAATAAGATGAGTGAGCGGGGTGATCCAATGACGGAGAGCTCTTAACTTTCCACCTCCTTTAGTGACTCCTCGTTTGCACAGCCTGGTAAGAATGATGTGCAAACATAAGACTGATGCTTCACACACCATTTATCAACACCAGAAACTTTTTGAAAGTCTAATTAGGGATGATACCCATAACAGTGTATTGGCAAGCATTTGGGTAATATTATTCAGTATAGAAATCTAAATATCTTAGAAAGGGGGGGTGAAAAATCATTAGAGTCCAGTGAAGGTATATTTAGATGTTTACTTATTTTGCATAACATGAGTTTATAAATTAAGAAGTCCCATCTTCCATCATATCTAACAGTGCCTGTCAAGGTGAGGTCAATACCTTGTGCCACACCTGCTGGAAGATAGTACGAACTTCTCAGTGATGGGCTATACTTAGAGCCCCTCTCCCTTGTCTTTTATCTCTAATCACAGCCCAGGCCACAGTGACTCAAAGATTTGGCTTTCGGTTTGTTTGTCTGCCTCCCCTATAGAGACAAGTTAGCCTCCTCATACGACAGAATTTTTTAAATAAAAGGATATCTGGTTAGGTTAGTTATCTATTACCATGTAACAAATTATCCGAAAACGTAACATTTATCTTCTTCATGGCTTCTGTGGGTCAGGAATCTAGCTTGGGTTTCTGATCAAAGTCTCTCACGAGGCTGCAATCAAGGGGTCAGCCAGATTGGCAGGCATCTCAAGGCTTGATGCGGGGAGAATCCACTTCCAAGCTGACTCTGGTTTTCACAGTCATGATTCAGTTCCTTGCCAGTGGCTGGCCAGAAACATCTGTTCCTTGCCACGTGGGTATCTCCAACAGGGCTGCACACAACATGGCAGCTGAATTCCCCCCAGAGCTAGAGCACTGAGACGAGGGAGGGAGAGAGGACTAGCAGGAGTGAAGCTACCCTCTTTTTGTAACCTCATCTGGAAAGTGGCATCCCATCGCTTCCACAATAGTCTATTCATTAGATATAAGACACTGGTTTCAGTCCAAACTGAAAGGCAGAGGACTACACAAAAGCAGAAATATCAGGAGGAAATCCCTGGGACCCATCTTAGAAGCTGCCTACCACAGTGCCTAGAAGTAATAAAGCTGACTCTCTTTGTTTTACAAATGAAGAAAATAAGGCCAAGGTTTAGAGAAGTTCCAGGACTCACCAGTGACAGTGAAGCAATTAGAGCCCAGCCTTCTGGTCCAGAGCTCTGGGCATTGATGTTTGCTGATTTATAGCTTGTCTTCTTTCTCTTATTCTCACTTCTCACTCCTTTTGCTCAATCTGTTCATATCAACAAATAAAATAGTCCAAAAAATCACTATTTTGGACATTTAAAGACCAAGATTTAAACTGCTCACTTGCCTGTGCCCTGCTTCTTATTCATAGCTAATGATGGGGGGGAAGGGGAAATGGAGAGAATATTCCTTTTTCAAATGTGTGTAATTCAAATGCTACAACACCATCCATGTGAATTGGCATTCACCCAGCGCTTAAGATGTATGCAGACACTCTTTACCGATTCCATTGTCTTTTAAGAGCATCATAGCAAAGTTGAAAAATTGGAATCCCTAAGTTCTGATGCATTATTCATTTTCTTACTCTCTTTACCTAAAGTTTTCCAGATGTTTGTAACTTCAGTCTCTCCCTCTAGCACATCATTTTATCCTCCAAAACTTTGTCCATGCAGAACATCAACTTAAGTTCACACAACTATCGCATGCTATAGGTAGGTATGTGAGGAATGGGGCTTAACTACAATACAGGCTTGGATCAAAATCACATGGCTGGAGGTGGTAGAGCTGTCTCTTTCTGCGACAGAACTTCTTTGCCCTCAGAATTCCAAAGGAGATTGATAAATTGAATTCACGCATTAAACAAAGTCGATTGAGCCTTTACCAAATGCAGCTTGTGGCTGTTCTTGTCCTTGAATCCAAGGGGGCGGGGGTGGATTTGGTGATGTGCAGCTATTATGTTTAACCTAATAATATAAAAGAGTTGTTAAATTGCACACCCTAGAGACCCAATTTCAAATCTTTAGTTCCATCACTGCCTAGCTGATATTTTTCAATAAATTGCTTAATGCCTTTGTGCCTCTATGTCATCTGGGGAAAATAATAATAGCATCTGTCTTTTGGGGTTTGGGCAGTAAAAGAGTTCATACGTGTAAAGTGCTTGGAATGGTGCCTAGCACTAAGAGACACTATTAGCTCTTAGTGTAATCTGTGTGTGTGTTTTTTCCCTCTCCAACAGCTCTGGTTGGGAATGCCTGCTTGGTACGTAGCAGCCTGCCGAGCCAACGTGAAAAGTGGAGCCATCATGTCTGCTTTATCAGACACTGAGATCCAGAGAGAGATCGGGATCAGCAATCCCCTGCATCGCTTAAAGCTGCGACTAGCAATCCAGGAGATGGTCTCCCTAACAAGTCCTTCGGCTCCTCCGACATCCCGAACTGTGAGTCCGCTTATGCTCCTTCCCTCTCCAGTGCTGGGCAAATAGCAGCCTCTCTAAGTCCACAGAGCCAGACTGTGGCAGCACACATTTCAATGTCAGCATGAATTATTCCGAAGAGACTCAGCTTGCTCTTGATTAACCTTGCTGCTACTCTTAATAGGTTTTCAAGTGAGGAGCTGTGATTCCGATCAGACTTGAAGGCTGTGACCAAGATAGACTTTTGAGCTAGTTTCTAACTAAAGTCTACGTTTTTCCCCCAGGCAACAGTATCCCAAGTTTACTCTTTTTTAGGATGTTCCCTTTAAAAAAAAAAAAAAAGAACAGGAGATGAGCTGTTGGCATTAGTGCTTTCTGAAGATGCAATGCCGAACTCACTACTTCTTATGCAGTTTTCATAATTATGCAACTATGCAGATATTTGATATTTTATAAATACCAAGTGGAAAACCTTCCTTCAAATTCTCTTTGCTTCTCATTTATAAATCCCTATTCTTCTGATAATTGTGTCCCTATCCTAATGCTAGGAAAGAACAAAATGTCTAAAAGAAAATGCATGCCAGATGACAAATTCATATACTAAGAATAACTCCAAATAATATTCATTCTTCAGTCCATTCCTGATTTATATATATCTTTTGCTGGTAACGGATATGATTTCTGATGTTAACTGAATCTCTGGTCCCATGTCTTATGCAGAATAACAAAATATGAAAGAATGAGGTAAATTTGAGATGTGGGTAAAAGATAGAAAAGTGGTTATTACTTTATTGCAGTTTTCAGACACAAAACTAAACTTGAATATAACTTTTTCTCTGTGGCCTTCAACAGTCTGAAAGAATTGGCTTCATGTTTATTGCACCTATCTTTACATTCCTTCCCACCATACTAGATTCTAATGCCAGAAATACCAGGTCAAATTTAAAAAGGTTTTATCTTTCTTGCATAATTCCATTTTAACTTCTTCTAAATAAGATGTAGAGAAAAGATATAATTTAACAAACGTTATGTATAACATTATTTTAAAATGTCTATAATGTTGTATCCTCTAGCTGACGTGTTACTTAAGCTAAGAAATAATACAGAATATGTTTAACATAAAAGCTGAGTAGGCCATTAAAATAGATATTGTAAACCAAATTCAGATCTGATAGAGTTTAATTTCCAAGTGAGAGCGAAGCATCACAGCTGGTTTGTATCAACACTCTTTTCCTAAGAGCAAAAGCATACGTGGTTACTGAAAATGCAAAATTGGAGCCTTTGAAGTCCCAATTTCAAGAGGAAAAGTAGAATATATTTTATGATTTTTATTTAACATCCAAATCCATTTCTTAATGGAAAATAGAATAATTAAGCACTATTTTTCTAAAAATATCTAAGTGAACTTAAGAAATTTAAATCACAAACTATTAAAAGTAAGAGCATACTCAGTTGTTTAAAGAACAGTCAAATGTGGAGAGAACTTACAATGAGACTCTTCGCGATCTAGCGATCTAGCCTCAGTTCACCTCAAAGGCTTTATCTCCCCAGGACAGGATCCCAGTGACACAGAACTACATTCAGCTTGCTAAACTTTCATGCTTGTGGGTGATTGTGAGCTTTTGCAATTGCTCTTCACTCTGTCTGGAACATTCTTCCCACTCCAGGATCACCATCCTTCCCCAGCTCATCCTTCATCGAATGATTCGTGAATGTTTTTCCTTGAAAAAGCTTTCACTATGCACCAAAATCTGGTTTTTCCCTTCCTGCGTTACCACTCCATATACTTATAAAAACCAATTAAAATTTTTTCTTAATTTATCTTCCACTAAAGCCAACCAAGGATATTGTCAGTTTTCCATGGCCTTAATTCAGTGCCAGGCAAATTATAGAGAGTAGTCAGTAAACATTCATCTTAAGAATGGTGATTGTACAAGTCACTCTACCAACCAATGCAGAGGCTGTAAAATCCGTATGGCCTTGACTTCTATGCCCTTCTACCATAGGACAGCTATGGTAAAGAAAGTAAGACTTGCTCACCACTAGGTTTAGTAGGAGATGACATAGTTTAATTCCTCAATGTTAGGCAGAAGCAAAAAGTTATGGAATTCCAAAGAAACCTTCTTTGGAATTTGAATAAGCCTTCAAAAAGGAACTAACAGTTCAAAGACAGGTAATATATTATTAATTAATTATTAAAAATTACTAATTTTGTTCAATATTAACTTTTGGATAAGACACCTTTTCAGTCTATTTCTTTTATCTTTTTATAAAGATGAATTATGTCACATCATATATCATTTTATATTTTTCTTTTAAAACTTAGTAGTATAGCATGAACATTTTCCTCATATTATTAATATACAATTACAATATCATATCTAATTGCTGCATAACTCCTTCATGGAAATACCATAATGTATTTAACCAAATCCCTAATATTGTACATTTTGCTTATTTAACAATTTTCATTGTATTCACAATACCATAGTGGACGCACATATAGCTATATTGTTGCATAAACTTTTTCCATAGCAATATTTATGTATAGGGCATTTATATTCTTATTACTTTTAAATCTAAATCGCCAAATTGTATTGTGTAGCCTTTTCTTCATCCTTTTGTTAACATTGATTGTTACATTGCTTAAATTTATATTTTTAAAATTACTACTAAAGTTAAAATGTTTTCATATGCTTATTGACTTAGTATTTAAATGAATTACCTATTAGTAATTTTTTCCATTTTTCTAAAGGATACAGGAATATTCCTCTTTCTACTAATGTGTAAAAATTCTTTATTCAGAGAGGATATATACCCTTTACCAAATACTGATGCAAGTTACATAAAAGATAAATTGTATCTATTTGTTATAATAATAATCTACTGAATATTTTTTCTTCCTTTTACTCCACCACATGGAAGTATTTACTCATTTCTAATACATTTTAAATATGATTTGCTTTGCTTATAAATTTCTAGTAATGAATCCACCATATAAAGTGAAGACTAAAACATCTTAAAGTCATCACCTAAAGTTATATATTAGGATTCACATTTTATTTTATTTATTTATTTAATTTTTATTTTTAGAGGGGGTTGAGGGCGGAAGGAGAGGGAGAGAGAGAATCTTAAACAGCTCCATGTGGAGCACTGAGCCCAACGCAGGGATGTTATCGTGTCTCCCAGAACACTAATTAGTTCAGACCATACAAAAGTTTCTGTGTGTTCAGGTTTGGGTTCGTGTTCCTCAGTCAGGTGTATCTTCCTTATTTTCTCAAATTTTCAAGAGAAAAAGACAAGGTTGTTTACTTAGGCTTTTTTTTTTTTTTAAACTGAACAGAACTTCTGTCTGATTCTGCCTCCTTTCCTGTCTACATGAAATGGGCCAGACCACCAAAAGGAAAATCTAATATTTACATTTATTATTTTCTTGGGTCAGCCCTAATTTTCCAGCTTTCTGTTTCTTCTTCCTGAGCTGCTGTTACTGTGGAAAGTCTCTTACCTAATAGAATAAGGATGGAGATATCAGTTCATTGCAATATTTGGTTAAAGAGGGAATGTCATAAAGAATAAGTACATGCTTTAAATATTTTATCTTCAGTAAAAATATGTAAATGTTCAGGCACTTGTAAATTTTAAATAAAACACTTAGGACTTTTCTTTGAGTACAATTCCAATGCCTGGAGTTCTACATTATCTTTCTTTTATAACTTCATACATAAAACATCTTCAATTTTTCTAGTTTGAGTTTCTTTTTAAAGTGATAACTTCAGGATACTCAAAAAGCTATTTGAGTGCAGAATCCTCCTGGACATTTACAGTCTTTTCCCCAGACTTTGATGAAGTTGTATCTCATTGATAACATGTTATAAGATTTGCCTAGATCTGTCTTTCCAAGTAATTCAACTCAGTGTTCTTATGTGAGTGAAACTTATTTTCATTTTATGTAACATTTATTTAAATTGCCTAATTAAAAAATAGTGCAGTATAAAAAATGGGTTTGGGAACGCAGGATTCAGCAAATTCGAGCAGAAATGTGAGGCATAAAATAGGCATCAGTCAGCACAATATACATGGGAAACAAAGAGCATTTATGAAACAAAAGATTTACTGGAGTGGAAATTGCTTAACAAAATTTCTAAAGAAATTGTTGTAAATTTCTAATGAAATTGTGATAATATCCAACATCAGTGGATGCCTAAGTGTCAGGTACTGTTTGAAGTGCTTTACATGTTATAACTTATTTAAGCCCCACAACAACAACACTATGAGATAGGTACTTTTTTTTATATCTGTTGTATAGATGGGAAAAACTGCTGTACAGAGAGGTTAAGTGACTTGTCTAAGGTCACACCACCTTGTTGTTTGCCTCAGAGTTTATGCTACTATTAAGTACACCCTCCTGCTTCCTGCATCTACCTGTTTTCTTCTCTTTTACAGCACTCTTCCAGTCTGCTTTGGTTCCCCTTTCCATTATTAGTAACCTCATAATAAAGTGAGGTGCAATTGTGCAAATGCTAGTCTTCATATAATAATTCTCTTCTTATATTGAAAAACATAAAATCAGATGGGGAGAAATGTGGTTCTGGGCAATTTCGAATGTGAAAAGTAAATGTCAAGTTTATTTACTTTGTAACTCAATTATCAGGTAGAATAATACTGCAAAATGACCTAGGAAGTAACAGAAGTTACTTCCAGGTAGATAAGGTTTAGGATTATTCTGAGGTCTTGCTGCTTTACTTATTTTCTATTTCTGCCAGCAAGAGAAGTGATTATTTTCCCATAATTAATTTTCATGAGTTATCCCTTAAACTAATTTTAATATTTATTTTTATGTTGTAACTCTCTCCTGAATGACTTAATTAGGTAAGTGCTTTAATCCTCAACATCCGTTAGGAATCTTCCTCCTAGTTCTCATTTGATAATACTATCTATATATTCTACTCTGATTGGACTAAGGTGAGGCAATTGAGGCAGGTCAAGTACAATACTGAGGGAGGCATGCTCTGTCAGGTGCTGACCTTGCATTTGCACAGCCATGAAAGTGAGTGCTTCCTTAAGTTTAGTCCCCTTGACACCTTACCTGCTTTATCTTAGTCTCGGAACTGTATCAAAATTGATTATATTATAGTTTAAAATTTTCAGTATTTTTTTCTAGTATGAAGTACATTCCTAACCCACTTAACAGATATAGAATCTAAAATTTAGAGAGGTTTAGGAAATGTCCTAGGGTAGTAACTGAAAAGTGGCATTGCTAGAACTCAAGTGTCTTTATTATAATTTGGTAAATTTCCAGATAGTTGAAATTTTAGAAATCACCTATTAGATTCAGACTCTTAACCACACACACACACACACACACACACACACACACACACATACACACACGAAAATGACTATAGGTAGGTATTCTTCAGCTCAGAATTGGGTACTACAGCATAGACTGCCAAGGAATGAGTAAGTCATTTTTAATGGCTCTCAGAGAACCACAATCAAATTATGGGATCCTTGTCCTTTATGCTTTTCCAAGCTACTTTTTTACACTCTTTATCTTTGGACCCCAGGCATAGTATCCTCTGTTCTTTGGTTGCTCAAAGCCTCGCCCTCTAGCTATTCCTTAAGATATGCTCTTCACTGGAATGCTTATGCTCTACAGCAACCCTTTATGACTTACCCAGGTGAAAGTTCCATACCTTTAGCAGGTGGTGAGGAGAAAGAAATCTGAATAATTGACTTATGGCGCATGGGCTTGCTTATAAAATCAACTTGTTGAAACCTCAATGAATGTCTAAATGATTGGGTTGTGCAGAAGCTATTTTATGAGTTACTTTACAAGATTCTAGAATGGACAGTGTTCCTCACAAGTAAAACTACAGGTCAAAAGAGAACAACTAACATACAACTTAGGTAAGTTTGCCAGCTGTACTTAAGAAAATTGCCCTCAGTATATATTATTTTGCATGTAAAGAGCTACAGACCAAACCCTGGCTTCAAGCATCTTGCCCCTTCCAGAATATGATGATAGACTGGCCAATATAAACTTTAAGATAAACTCTGAAGGGGATTATACATGTATGAATTCCAGTATGAGATAATACGGGTCAAGTTTCTTACAGAAGGAGGGAGATCTTAATTATTTTGATTCACAGTTAACAGAGAAGCTACAAAAATCATTGTAAAACGAGACTGGCTTAAGTGAATTTCAGGTAACCATCACAGCAGCTCCCTTTGAACAAACAGTACAGCCATTCAGGCGAAGCACTGTGGTCTCTGGGTATAAAGGGTATGTGACACAGGAATGTTAAGTTCTTTTTAGTATAGTACACTCTTCACAAAGTTAATAAAAGCAATATATTCCAAGTGATTTAATGATTCATACATCCATATGCCTCTGTTATATTGAGCACCATTCCCAAAAGCTGGGAGTAGAGGGGAGGGGCTCTTAATAACATAGGCAACTCTGGTATTCAAAATAGTTCCTAAGTACACATAGTTTTATCTTATAGGGAAAAATTCAGATATACTCTAAATTCCAAAACGGTAGGAAAATGAGAATTTTGCACATATAAATTTTACATATATGATGGCTGTCCTCTGGGATTTTTTTAAGTAAGCTCTATGCCCAATGTGGGGCATAACTCCCCTTTGTGACTCACCTATATATATATATATATATATATATATATATATATATATATATATATATATATATATATATATTCTTATTCTATATTACGCTTTACTCATATATATAATTCTCTTATAAATGAGATTTCTCTTATATTGAATTATACTCATCAATTTAGTTTATATGTAGTTATTTTTCAAATTATAACATAATTTTTAACAGAAGGAAAATTAAAACGGTGCTATGTGTTGGTAGAAGAGGCCAGAGAGAGTTACGGTAGAGGCTCATGTTGGGGCATCAATTTTGCTACTTCCAATTCTAGACCCCTTCCAAAACAAGTTGTAAGCAATGTATGGGATATAAATTCCATTGTAACTATAGGATGGACGTACTTGGACAACCCTGCAATGTTCATAAGGATTTCTCAGTGAAATGGTGGAATTTAATGGGAAGTGGTTCCCTGTAGCCGTTCCCATCAACAATATGTCTGATCTGTATGTTACTAACTGGACTTTAGTTTAGAAATTGTGCATTATTCAGTGTATAGAGCAAATATCATGGGTTATCTTATTTAGAGAACAAGTGCGACTTTATAAAAGAATAGTGCCTGCTAAAAGGAAAATTTCCTTTTACATCATGTTCTTCTCTATAATGGTATAGGACACTGCTGAGAAATTGGGAAGCCTAGGTTTTGTAATTTCTGACAGCATTTAGTAAGGTTAAAAAAATACCCTTTAAATAAAAATAGCATTTTACTTCTTTTTCCTCTATAAGAATATAGGAAAACAACATACGTAGGGAATTATAAAAGGAAGAAATCATTTGGGAAAAACTGATATTAGTTTCCAGACAGTTGATGGTAGTGCTTTCTGCTCTGTATTGACCACCAATTTTCTCTTTTCAAGGACATTGAAGAATCAAAACTTTGTGAATGAAATACCGGTAATAGCACAACAAAGTAGCTGTGCTTTTGTTTTCTGAAGAAAAATAAACACATTCCCCTACAGATCAAATTTAATCAGTTCTTTATGATTACAAAAAAAAAAAAATTGGATCCAATAGCTCCCTACCTTTGAAATGCAAATCGTGATTCGGCCTTTTTCCTGATTGATAATCACAGGAGCATCATTTTAAATCTATCCCACAGGAGCTTCCCAGCATGCCTCTTTCTACTTAATCTTTTTAAGTAGAAGAAAAAAGGAGCTCTGAGCAAACCAGCAATGCTCTCTCCTGTGCATGCTGTAGAAGCAAGAGCACTGTCGTGGTGCTGTGGGGCTGGTAACTTACAGTATTGCTGCCTTTCTTCTTTACCACTGCTTCCCTACCGTGGACCCCACTGCTCCCCCCCGGGCCTCCTCACTAGCCTTCAGGCAACGTTTGGGTGACCCATGAAGAAATGGAAAATCTGGCTGCTCCAGCAAAAACGGTTAGTCTTATGGCTTTGTTGAACGTGAAGAAAAGTTATTTGGCTGCTATTGGGATGAAAAAGCTATTTTGTGTGTGACAGATCAGAGTAATGGGTATGTTTCCATAGCAATATGCATGAAAACTAATATTTTTCGTTAAGGTTTCATTTTACTGCACTTGAACATTGTTAATGAAACAGGGCTAGATGGTCATCATGAGTTTGTAATATGCAGGCAATAATCAAGAATTTTACAATGCTTATTTATCCATCTTGCAACCCTGGGAATTTTTAGTAACCGATATCACTTAGTATTGTGCATATTCACAGGTAATACATGTTATCAAACCCAATTAAACTGGTAATAGGAAAGTTCAGATTGAACACTCCTTTTTTTCTTTTTTTTTTTTTTTTTTTTTAAGATTTATTTGTTTATTTGAGAGAGGGAAAGAGGGGAGAGGTAGAGGGAGAGGAAAGAGGAGAAGGGGAGAGAATCCCAAGCAGACTCCTTACTGACCACGGAGCCCAATGTGGGCCTCAGTCTCACACAACTGAGATCATGACCTGAGCCAAAAATCAAGAGTCAGATGCTTAACCGACTGAGCCACCCAGGCGCCCCGAAGACTCATTTTTAATACAAGCATTTAGTTTCTTGTACTTTACCAATACAGAACTTAAAACTCCACCCCTCCAAAAAATATTCTGTTCATTTGATATTCAAAGCACAGGCTTAAAGAAATTTTTAATGGCTTTGATTATAATTGTCAGCTTTTAAAAATATAATATTACATATACTCATTTTTCATTTAAAGTAACCAAGTTGGGTATGTCATACATTTTATTCTTAGCAGCTTCTTTTAATTTAATGTCCTTTTGGTTGTATTCATATGTGAAAAATTGATTATCTAGTTTATGAAGGATAAAAATGCCAATGTCATTTTCTAACTATATTTCTAGTTCAGTTTGTTGGGTTTGGTTTTACTCTTGTTTGCTTTTGTTTGTTGTTGACCATTGCTGAAATCTGTTTGATTACCACAAAGCTTTGTTAGAGGGAAACAGTTACTTTTTGTACTTCATTAATTTACTTTATGTTAGATTTTTTCATTGTGTGTATGTGTGTATGTATGTATACATTTACATGTATCGTATACTTGTATATATAGAATCAGGAATTTTTATTGTAGCTTTCTTTTTTACATTTACATTTGGAAAACAACATACTTTTAAGAATTAAAAAAAGATTTGGAATGACCAGATCAAATATATCATGAAAAGCCCATATGTCATATGTGTGTATGTTTAATTGGAATTAACTAAAAACTACATGGTTGCTCTCGAACTGCTAAATTGATTACTGTGAGTTTAATAAGGATCAGTGTATTTATCTACTTAAGTCATAATTAACATTTTCAATAACAAACAATTTTGCTTCTGCTAGAATAGTTTTACTGTTTTCATTTGAGATTAATTATATTCATCTGCTTTATTAATCATTCCCTGCTGCTAACACAGAAAGAATCTGAGGAAGGAAGCTGGGCCCAGGTAGGAAATTCATATGCTCTAAAACAATATCATTTAGTATGCTATGAGGATATAAAGTAAGAAACTGTAGTATGTCGTAATATTATAAATCTTCACTTAGCTTAGGGTTAAGCTAATATGTATATTTGAATTTGTTATATTTAATACTATATATGTCTTTTTAAATCACCATATTTTGCAAAGAAAATGAGTATCATTTCATACCTGGCCTCTTTCAAAGGGAAATTTTCTTTCTTTTTCAAAAGAAGGAACTGTAACTTAAATTTCTCTGAAATTGCCCCTGAATATATTTAATCAGGAATCATTCAAGTTGGATATAAAAGGGGGTGTTAAAAAAAACCTTACGAAACATATGCTTTAAAGTATAATGGAAAGCCTGGGCGGCCTGGGGTCGAAGGCCATGTGTCAGCATGAGACTAAAGGTCTGAAGTCACTTCCATTAATTGAGACAGCCATATGAGACAGGCATCTGTACTTTGAACAAGCATGTGTGTTTGCAAGGAAGCTGCACATTTTTCAGCATTCCCACATGACATACAACCAAAAGAATTAATGCACGTGATTACGCATCTGATTCAAACCTTTGACTATAAGAAAAACTTGGTAGTTATTACTAGGACCTATGTTTAAACATTCAGTAAATTAGGGTGGTATTTGGTTTTGATTTTGGTAAGAATTTCATCCTTTTTAAGAACACACAAAAGAAGGGGAGAGCCTGAGACTTTCATTAGAAATACATATTATAATTACAACCCTTGAATTTGTTGTGACATAAAGAACTGTAAAATTAGTAGATAGTAATAGTCCTTTTTAACAATTGGTTTAGAGGTGATAGTTGACTTCAGTTTTCATTTTGGCTGTCATGAACAATGCTTGGTTAGATGAGTTCTTTCATATTGTTATATTAAATAACTAGATTATTTCTTTGTTTTTTGACCATACCCTGCTTCTTAAATACAGAGTCTATACTGATTGATTTCTAAAAGAGACTGATTGTTCCCCATGACCTTTATGGACCACTGGCTGCATGCTTCACTAGATAACAACAGTGTCCACACAAAGCTTCAGCATTCTGTCTCTCTATACTTGTTGCTCCTTTCTCTATTTGTTTACCAAGGTCTCTACTTTCACGTTGAGATTTGCAATTATACCATAGTAATGGTAATAGTAGCATAGAAGAGATGGTGGAGTATTAGCAGACAGATAAAAATCAATTAAATTAAATAAACTTACCTATACAAAGAATCTTTAAATTCAGCGTTTATATTATGCCATTAATCGTTTTTTAATTTAAAAATGCATATTTGTATATAATGTAATTTCTTTTCAGAAAACAAAACAAACACAATCATTTCCTATAAGCAGGTACCATGATACATGAACCCAGAGTTCCAGTTTATCAAATTAAATCAAATACTTAAAGGCTAGATATTACTTCTGCTTTTTTCCCATATATGATAGTAATCAAATGTCAGTTATCATAATATGCAATATCCTCCTATTACCATCTCATCTTATTGGCTAAGAAACTTGACTGCTATAAAACAATTCTAGTGTCCGGTTTTTCTACAGACTCTGGCTTATGGAGATATGAACCACGAGTGGATTGGAAATGAATGGCTTCCCAGCCTGGGGTTACCTCAATACAGAAGTTATTTTATGGAATGCTTGGTAGATGCAAGAATGTTAGATCACCTAACAAAAAAAGATCTCCGTGTCCACTTAAAAATGGTGGATAGTTTCCATCGGTAGGTTTTTTCCAAATAATAATTAAAATGAAACGATAAATAATGTATATATTACTAGAACAAAAAGATGTCTAGGAGATAGAGAATTATGCTGTTGAAAACATCTGTGTGCATATACTTGGCAAATATTTTCATGCAGCAAATTGCAAGGACTATCTAATGTAGAGCTTTGTACATATTATGAGCTCAAAGTTTATGGAACCACACATGTACACAATTCTCCTGCAGTGTAAATCTTTTTTTTTTTTTTTCTGTATCTTTGGGAAATTCCATGTTTGTGATTTGTACCTGTGTATGTTTTTATTTTTATTTATTTATTTATTTATTTTTTAAAGATTTTATTCATTTATTTGAGAGAGAGAATGAGAGAGAACACATGAGAGGGGATAGGGTCAGAGGGCAAAGCAGACTCCCTGCCGAGCAGGGAGCCCGATGCGGGACTCGATCCAGGGACTCCAGGATCATGACCTGAGCCGAAGGCAGTCGCTTAACCAACTGAGCCACCCAGGCACCCTGTGTATGTTTTTATATTAGGAAATTATTTATTAAGAATAAAATTAAGTCAGTTTCAACTCTATAAATATATATATATGGTTATAAATTATATAATTTAGGTATATACTAGAAAAAATTTGACAGAGCACTGAATCCTAACCACTAGACTACCAGGGAAGCTTAGAAAAAATTTGAGAAGGAATTTTTCTCTGAAGAAAATGTGTTTTTTTTGTTTTCATATAAATATTTTAATATTTTTATTTGTGCATGAATTTTCAGAAAAAAATACCGAATGGATTGTGAGACAGCCATAAGGACACATGAATAAAATGAAACCTCTTTTTTCAAGTTGTTTACCATCTAGGGTGAAGAAGCTTGTTATAATACCATGTCATAAATGTCATGCTGGTATCTTTGGAGGTTATGTGAGAAATTGTCCGTTGGATTATGATTCTTTTTTGTTCACTTCAAGTTTTTATTTATTTATTTTTTAAAGATTTATTTATTTATTTATTTATTTATTTGAGAGAGAGAGAGCACACCGAGCAGGGAGGAGGAGCAGAGTGAGAGAAGTGACTCCCTGTTGAGCAGGGAGCCCAATGAGGGGCTCAATCACAGGACCATGGGATCGTGACCTGAGCCGAAAGTAGACGCTTAATTGACTGAGCCACCCAGGTGCCCCTCAAGTTTTTGTTTAAATTCCAGTTAGTTAACATATAGCATAATATTAGTTTCAGGAGAATTTATGGTTCATCACTTACATACAACACCTAGTGTTCATCACAAAAAGTGCCCTCCTTAATACCCATCACCCATTTAACCCATCCCCCACCCAACTCTATCAACCCTCAGTTTGTTCTCTATAGTTGAGTTTGTTTTATGGTTTCATATATAGTTTATATGATGATAAATTAATAAATATAAATTTAGATGATTTTGGCTTGCAAAACCCTATTTGTTCACACCCTGTCCAACATTTAATTAGTGACTGAAATGAAAATGGTATAAAAAGTCAAATATGTTGATGACATAAAGTTAGGATAAAGAGATAATAATTGGAGCTCTTCAATTAAATTTATGGAGATGTTTTGAATCTTAATGCAGTTGTTGACACTGTTGGATTAATTTTAGTATAGATAAATATGATGTAGTTTTTAAAAACCATTAAAATGTTGGATGGGAATCCATGATTTAAAAGTAGATCAGGTGAAAAAGGTATGATTTATACTTGGCACAAAAATCTCAGTTTTGGTTAATGGCTTACAGGGCATATTTAGATTGTGTTTATTTTCAGACTCAATGAAGTCCTACTATATGGTGAGATGAAAATAAGAAACTCATAATTTATGGGTATTAAATTGTTATTGATAAAGTGGTAAGAGCCTGGTGGAAAAGTTGAATTAATTTTTAAAAATTTCTTTAATTTATTTTTTTATTTTGAGAGAGAGGGAGACAGAGCGAGCAAGTGAGCACCCGTGCAAGCTAGGGGGAGGGGCAGAGGGAGAGAGGGAGAGAGAATCTTAAGCAGGCTTGACTCCCAGCATGGAGCTGGATGCGGGGCTCAATCCCATGACCCTGAGACCATGACCCCAAGACCATGACCCCAAGACCATGACCCTGAGACCATGGCTGAAACCAAGAGTCAGATGCCCAACTGACTGAGACACCCAGGCACCCTGAAAAGTTGAATAAATTAAAGACATTTAGCTTGGATAAAAGTAGACTTTAGACGTTTTCCTATGTTTTGATATTATTACATGATGGAAGAATAGTATTTGCTCTGTTGAACATGTACTTTTCTAGTTCAGATAAGTGTAGATAGTAGAGTGAATGACTTCTGTTCAATAGAAAGAACAGCTTTGTATGACTCCCAATTACCCTATTGTATACACATTATTAGGCAATGAGTTCCTGTTCACTGAACTCTAATTTTACATGGTTGTATTAGATTTTCGAATACTAGAATCTTTGATGATATATTTGTGCCTGTTTCCCATTCTTCACTAGATTTTTAGTTGTTCTACATTATAGTAAAAATGATTATTACAATGATTGTTTTTTTTTTTAAATAAAAATTACTGAAACAGGGTTCTTTTGGTTCAGGGAAATACACAAACTTCATCTTTATGCTATACTTAGTTCTGACTTAAAGCAGGTAGTACTGACTGCATAGTGCATCCCACTGTCATTTTATGGCCCAGTTTTCCATCTGATAGACATTGGTGTAATAATATGTAACCTCCTGGGCACCTGGGTGGCTCAGTTGGTTAAGCGACTGCCTTCAGCTCAGGTCATGATCCTGGAGTCCCGGGATCAAGTCCCACATTGGGCTCCCTGCTCAGCGGGGGGTCTGCTTCTCCCTCTGACCCTCTCCCCTCTCGTGCTCTCTGTCTCTCATTCTCTCTCTCAAATAAATAAATAAAATCTTTAAAAAAATAATAATAATATATAACCTCCTTGCAGTACAATTTTATATTACGTATAAAAACTTGGCAGAAATGAGCCAAGAGCCATTGGTTTAACCTCGAGCTACCTAATGTCTATGACTATTATTACATCAGTATTATCTGTTTTTCCACTACATTAGTTTGCTGGGGGCTGCCATAACAAAATACCACAGACTGGGTGGTTTAAATAACAGAAATTGATTTGCTCGCAATTCTGGAATCTAGAAGTTCAAGATCAAGGTGTCAGCATGATTGGTTTCTTCTTGGCTTGCAGATGGCTGACTTCTTTTGTGTCCTTACATGATCTTTCCTATGTGTGTGCACTTCCCCGGTTTCTCTGCATGTCCAAATTTCCTCTTCTTTTTTTAATTATTTATTTATTTTAAGAAATCTCTACACCAAACGTGGGGCTCAAACTCACAACCCTAAGATCAAGAGTCACACGCTTCTCTGACTGAGCCCTCCAGGCGCCCCCAAATTTCCTCTTATGAGACTGGAAATTTCCAGTGAGACTGGAATAGTACCCACCTTCAGGGCTATATTTTAAATTACCTTTTTAAAAACGCTATCTTCAAATATAGTCATATTCTGAAATACTGAGGGTTAGGGCTTGAGCATTTGAATTTGAGAGAACATAATTCAGCCCATGACACTTTGACTTTTTTCCCATTTCTTCTGATTCTGAAGTATTGTAACTCAGCATTGTCCTTATTAAAATGCAAGGCTTAGAAATGCATCCAATGCTTGGGTATAACCTGGCCAGTGTGTATGTCTAAATTTCTGTGTATTTCTAAATAAGAAATCACTAATAACAATGCTCTTTACTCTTGAAGCCTAGAAATTATTTTTTCCTATTGTACTCTTTCACATCTTTTTTATCTAATATCATGTCTTCTTCTTTCTTCTCTCTGAACATCTTTACTGTCTGGATTTTCTTTTTATGATCATGGCAGTTGTCCTTTTTGTGCCCTTTATTTTCACAGCATTGACCCCTTAATTGACTTCCCTATCCTTAGATTTACCTATTCTCTCCATCTCTGGTTTCCCTGCCGAGTTAGTCTTCTTACACCAAAACCAAGAAACCATTTATGATCAATTCTTTTTGCTGTGAAAACCATCCAAATAATTCTCTGTCACCTAGATGTATTCCACGCTTATGCTGAATGAGGCTTTCCTTAATGTTACCCCATTCTCCATATGTAATCATACTCCTCCTTACTTCCTGGCATGGATTTCCAACTCTGTACAGTATGTCTCACTATCACCACACATTTAAAATTTTATTGGCAACCCTGTGTTCATGGTGCTCCATTTTCTTTAATAACCCTTTCTCTGCTACCTGACCTTTAAGGATCTGATCAGTTTTCTGCTCTCCCACAATCTCCTTTCCACACAGAATTTCATTATCTGCTGACTCATTTCTTTCACGAACTCTGTATCACTGAAAGGTGGTGGCTATTCATTTTGGTATGTGGTTCTGTGTCTTACTTTAACTTATTCATGTGTTTGTATTTCTTTCTCATCAGCTTAAGAAGAAAGTATTCATTTTTTATAAATTCCTTCCTTTCATCACAATAGTGGCTTTAAATTCTTTCCAAATGAGTAAAATGTTCATTTGTCTGCAAATAATGCCAAAATAGCTTGATGGAAGACAAAGACGTATGGATGAACAACATAATCCATAGTTATTTTCAAGACTGTGGTTTTCTTATTTTGAAATTAGTATTTTTACTCTTTAGAAACATGGTGGGTTTCAAATAACTGTAGTTTGTTTCCCACCAGTACTGAAGGATTTAATTACAAATGTAATTTATTATTCCGTTGCCCTAAGAAGTAGTGCATAGTGTTGACTATGCTTAATCGAAGAACATTTATTATCTGCTGAGTAAATTCAATGTGTTTTCTTCTTTTAAAAAAAAAATTAACAGAACAAGTTTACAATATGGAATTATGTGCTTAAAGAGGTTGAATTATGACAGAAAAGAACTAGAAAGAAGACGGGAAGCAAGCCAACATGAAATAAAAGGTAGTATGTCTTTCTTTCATATCAAATACCTTTTTTTCTGGGATTTTTAGTTTTCACTTTTATGAACCCCAAATGCTCTATATGTTACAAGGTCTCTAAGTGCATAACTATTTATGCCACTACTTAGAATTGTGTCATCATTATTTCTTTTTTATTGCTTTTATGAAACATTAAATATAAACATAAAAAAGATATCATCACTTTATAAGGTGAATATCCCATCTAGGACATATTCTTGATTTTTTAAAAAAATTGCATTGACCCCTTATGAACAAATGAATCATGAACAAATGATAATGAACAAATGAATAAATTAAGATTTATTCCTCTGAACCTATTAATTATACATTCTGTTTGTCCTAAAGATACCTTCAGGTAGACATTTTCGTCAAACTTTTTAATAGAACATTCTCATATTCAACAGAGAAACATGGTATATAATTTATTTATAGCAGTTCATCTTTGGTTTATATCATTTGAATTTTATTTCAGTGCTTAGAAATTTTATTTTGTACTCTAGTTACAGAAATTATATAGGGATTTTATATAGAAGTTACACAGAGATTTCCCCTCTATAAACGAGACTAATCCATTAATAATTTTAGCTATAATTGTTAAGTCAAAGAAATTATTTAGAAGCATTGCTAATTGCTGCAACTATTGTGTGTATAAAAAGGTTTGATTTGAATAAGAAAAGACACTCCCTATTACAGATTAGAAAAGTATTGTATTTAATAATTAATGCTCTAAATGTTGAGAACTACCTTAATATACAGGGGAAAGAATTGTTTAAAAGAACATGTGAGATCTTATATTTATTAGACACCACTTTACTTTTATTACTATTGTTGAAAGAAAATTTAATTGTTGGGTATAAGTATTTATGGGTCTTTTTCAGTAAAAATCATCAGTCCACTTATGTCCATTTATATTTTTTTAAAGGAAAAAATTTCTCATTAAGGGAAATATCACCAAATTTTTTGCGGAAGATTTTGGATACAAGCAATGTTTCCATTTACTCTTCCCCAGGAGTTGATATATGGGAGCATTTCATCAAATTCAATAGGTTTTTTTACATTAATTGTTCACAGTTAGGCATGAGTCTCTGTTTTCATCTTCACTTCTTTTGGGGCTCACTTTTTGGGGGGCTCACTTTAAATATGAAAATAGTATGTGCTGCATGTTACATTACCCTTTCCTTCCTATTCAAGTTTAGCGCTGTTTTATTCTTTAGGATTATCTTAGACTGCTATCATTTTCATTTGTGATAAACAATGTCAGAAGTTACTTTTATCTTTGGCAGTTTGGGGAACAGCGCATTAGTTCTAGTAGAATGGGCTTGAATGCACGTGAAGGTGATTGGTTAATATATTTTTCTGTATATGGTTCATTGGAGAGTAGATAAACACACAATGGATTTCTTGTAACAGTTCATTTGACTCATTACTTAGGAGCAAGAAAGTGTTTTTCCTTTATCAAAGTTGAGTTTGTTTGATTTCACTTTATTTTGGGGCCCCAGGAAATTGCAAGTTGTTTTCAGTACATTGTCATTCAGTTGAGTTGAAATTTGGGAACGAATTGATCAAAGAAAGACCTTAGAAAGAAGTCTATGCTTGACCTAACAAAAGATGTTTTAGCACACAAATAGATTTTACCCATGGGATACCACTTTCTAGTTTTCTTTCTGAAGTATTTTTTCCAATTAGATTTTATTATACTTGGTCTCACCACATGGAATGCTTCATATATAGGCAGATGTAAAAGAGAGGGAGAAATTACCAATTTGGCCCTACACCAAATATTATATTAGTATTTGGCAGCTACTGGTTAGAACATAGCCCTGAGAAAAACTGCTGTGATTTACTATGATTGTACACAGACCGCTCCATATGATAGGTGGCTGTGAGTGAGATCATAAAAAGCCCCTGTTTCCTGTAGCTGATCCAATGACATTTGCAGGAATAACTCTTGATGCTGACGAAGGGTCTCTGTTATTATCTGAAGTGTTAATTAACCTTGACCTTAATAAATAGCTTTCTGAAATGAGGGGACCATGTGAATATCAAGAATGTACTAACATTTAATTTGTTGCTAGGAAACAGTCAACACTGATGTCTAGCCATTTATTGTTGAGGTCAAGAAGATCCTTACAAAAGCTTTAAAGTCAGGGCATAAATTTTTCTTGAAAACAGATTTATAGAAAGAGATCTGATTTACAAAATGAAAAAAAAAGTATATTGCTGTTCAGAAGGAATAAAGTTTAGATTAGTGCTTTATTTACCTTCACCCTATAAATAAATGGATTATTTTCTATTTATAATTTTATAAATTTGAGTACTCTGAGCTACAGGTGTGGCAATGGAATTTTAATGAAGGTATATTTGCGGAAATATGGTAAATGCAAATGTCTTGTCTATATTTGCAGAAATACAGTAAATACAAATGTCAAAATATAAGCCCATCTCTAGAAAAGAACAAGCACTTCCTACTTACAGATCCACTTCATGCAAAGAAAACTGGACGGTTTTGTTATTTTTTGAGGAAACTGTAGCATTACTTTTTAAAAATATTGCACTTAGTGAAAGCAATTGGACTTGACTGAGTGCTTGATTTTTGCATTAGTGTGTGATTGAAAAATAATGAATTGACAAAGTAGTGGGGTAAGTAGCAAACTATGGAATCGCTGTTCTATCTTACTGTTCTGTTCTTGGATTTATTGCTTCCAGTTAAAAAAAAGTCTCTCTAGTCTATATTCAATATTTAACTAGTTGTAAAAAAAAAAAAAAAACAATGATGAAGAACCATATTAGCTTCTCATTTTGCCATCTTTACTGAATAGCTGTGTATCAAGACACAAAGGAGAAATGTCCCCATCTGGTGATAAAATCATTGAACTTCAGACAGACCCCTAGAGCTCTAGAATGAAAACAGGAAACACTTTGAGACATCGTGTTCTGTCTGATGGAAGTGCTTTTCAGTGATAACAAACACTCTTCAAATGACAACTTTTTTTTCTAGGCTAAAAGTAGCATAGGTGAGTTATGAGAACGGTAAATACATGCAACACAAGGGGGCCAGGTGCATCAGCGAGTGGATAAAGAAATCAGCATAAATGCTGACTTGGCCAGACACCTGTGGCTCATTTCAGCCAGTAGGTTTGTTTATCATGCAAAATACTGCAGCCTAAAATGATGCACCTCTTTTCCTAGATGTGTTGGTGTGGAGCAATGATCGAGTTATTCGCTGGATACAAGCTATTGGACTTCGAGAATATGCAAATAATATTCTTGAAAGTGGTGTGCATGGCTCACTTATAGCCCTGGATGAGAACTTTGACTACAGCAGCTTAGCTTTATTACTACAGATTCCAACACAGAACACCCAGGCAAGCCCCTCGATGCTGTAGTTGTACTGTGTCCTAATCTATATAATGATAAACTAAACTTTTAGGGAAAAAGTAAAAGTTGGCTGTGCATTCATGATTCCTAATGAGAGTTATTAGCTCAGCTCAACCTTTGAAATGTGTCATTGGGGCTTTAATTTCAAGCCACTGGATTTCTAGCCAGAACAAAATCATAAAATTAAGCAGGAAAAGGGATTTAGAGGTTCTATAGTCCAACCTTCCACCTGAATGCCAGATTTCTCAAAACAATATCCCTGGCAGATGGCTTTCAGTCTCTGCCTCTCTGAGAGGCGTTCATTTCTATTTACATGTCTGAATTAGACAGACACTTAGCAATGAGGATACCAGTGATTCTCCAGCCTGGATAATTATTTGAAATCATCAGAGTTCCTTAAAAACTTAAAAGAAAGCCTGCAAGCTTCATCACAGGCCTAAGAAATCAGATATCCAGAGATAAGATATAGGAATCCTAATTATCTCAAGTTTCCCCCAAATAATGATCATTGAACAAGTTTGAGAATAGATGTGATGAATATCACGCATTGACATGATAAATATCACGTATACATGTGATGAAAATTTGGCAGTCAACTTTATTTTGTTTATATATATTGTGAAGTTTATATAAAATATTCAGTTGGATTAAAGTAACAAAGTGAGGTCAGTGCCCCTTGACCTCAGACATGTATGCGAGGCTATCTCTCCATTGTCCACAGACTAAAGAAAATTGCCCTGCTTTATATTTATAACTAAAACTTGCAATGGCTTGCAGACATGGAGGACTAAAAACTTAAGCTCCCATAAATAAAATAGGATTTGTAATGTTTTCTCAAATGAATGTAATCTCTATGTTTTTTAAAATAAAATGTGACTTTGACGATAACTGTACTTTGATGTCAACAGGCAAGGCAGATTCTTGAAAGGGAATACAATAACCTCCTGGCTCTGGGAACTGAACGGCGACTGGACGAAGTAAGTCCTTCTGTATCATTCACAAGGGATCTCGGAGAGTACAAGTAAAACGGCTTTCAAGGAATAGTGCTCAAAAATCAATCAGATGCATGTTCCCAGGATAGAATCTAGAATTTTCCCCAGTATTGTTCTTAGATATTAAGTGTTATGACTCATTTGGTTTTAGAAAAAACTTTATGAATTCATAAACATTATCATATCAGCCATTAGGAACACAAAGAAGTAATTCCGAAACAGGCTCTTTTATGAGCTGTGACTGAAAAATTATGTTGAGTGACATTTAAAAAAAAGCAATGATAACACTAATCCTGATAAATTCAGCTTTTTAATAAGGAATGTACTTATTTCTTAAATATCAGTATATCTTCACAGGAAATTTTGGGATATTAAAGTGAAGAGAAAACTTGCTTTCAGTAAAGGGGGAGCTTTTCATTATTTTAGATAGCAATATTGAGTTTTCCTTAAAAACATGAAAAACATTTTGACAGTCACAAGATTTGAAAGCCACATGGACTGTAAGAATCCCAAGCATCATATATGCCTGTTTAAATTACTTGGAAAATAATAAACATGTAAGTAGCCTCCTGAGATAAAGGAAGACAAGGGGCATTGGCAAACTGTGAATTGATAAATGCAGTGGACTTTAACAGTCCTTCTGAGTTTTTTACAGGGCCTTTCTGGAAGAAGTAAGAAGAAAACCTGAGTATGAAGTCGAAAATGCAGAGATGCATAATTCTGTGTTGCAAAATGCAGGTGTTTCTTGGCTATAGAGAAAAGATGATTAAAATAATTTTGTGGGGTGCCTGGGTGGCTCAGTTGGTTAAGCGACTGCCTTCGGCTCAGGTCATGATCCCGGAGTCCCGGAATCGAGTCCCACATCGGGCTCCCTGCTCGGCGGGGAGTCTGCTTCTCCCTCTAACCGTACCCCCTCTTGTGCTCTCTCTCTCACTCTCTCTCTCTCTCTCAAATAGATAGATTTTTTTTAAAAAAAAATAATTTTGTGAATGAACCCAGCAAATCCTAAAATGAGGCAATTATTCCACATTCAAACAGGCAGGACAGATGATCTTGGATTTATAAAACCCAGGCTTTCTTTTGCAGAGGAGGTTATAGACAGATAAGCTCTACAGTCTTGACCTGAGCTAACTTCCTATAAATTCATACTCCTGTCCAATCAGGATAATGATTAATATTTTTAAAACCCAGTTAATACTTAACTGATTTTCATTTTATAAGTTGTTTGACAATCTTTTGTCCTTATTCTTAATTGTTGAATCAAAAAGATAGTCTACATACACCTACATCCTTTTGAACATAATTATTCTCCTTGCTAAAAGTTACAAAAGGAATTTTAATAAAAATTATTAAAGATCTGTCCTATTGCTATGTTTTAAAATGTGGCTTGACCCAAAGGAGCCAGGTAGAGACACAAGCCTATATGAGTTAGTGTTGCTTTCTGAGAGTAAAAAATAAGCAGAAAGGTCTAAATGGAATGTGACTATCTGCCTTTAAAATACATTGCATCTTTTTCTTATTGTTAAAAACATGGCACATGAATTTATTACTCAAACTCTTTTGTCCTGTTTTTTGTTTTTGTATTTATTTATTTATTTAGTTAGTTAGTTAGTTAGTTTTAGTGTGAACAAAAATAGCTAAACAACTTACCCAGAACCAGAGTGTACTTGTTTCTGGGGTTGATTACATTCAGATTCCACTAAAAGAATTTGAGAAGTGCTCATGTGCTTCTATAGACTTTGACTTCAGTTAAGAGGGTATCTTTTAACCTCACCCCATGGAAACTTTTTCCTCTGATGTTGTCGCTTGTAGGTCCTATTAACTTTCTGCAGTAACACTGTATTAAAAGAGCAAAAGGAATCATTATTTAAATCTTCAACTTGCTTATTTTTCAGTCCTTAACTCATGCATCATAGGAGTTGTATATCCCTACAATGTAATGCAGTGTTTAGTAGAACTGAAGAATATTTATCTTTATCCAGCAACTCTTTCAAAATTCCAGAAATCAGAGAGGCCACAACTGTGAAATTCTGTTCCTTTTCTTTATTTATAAACATTTGGAGGCGTAGGACCATGCAGAACCTGGCAGCTGAGAAAGGAATAGCAGACATCTCTTAAAGTGTAAAATGGCTACCTAATCTAAACAAAATTTAGATTTGGATAATAAGAACTCTAGTAAAACTATATATATATATATATGTAATATATATATAAACTATATATATGTAATATATATATAAACTATATATATGTAATATATATATATATAATTTCATAAATCTTCTTTTCCAAAATGACTCTGAATATCAGTTAAATTAGCAATCTATGATGAAGAGTACCTTATAATTTTACTCCTCTATAACAGTGATAATTTGAGCCAAAGTGAAATCACCTGAGCTGGTAGGGTCAACCCCACATACTGAGCTATAACTTCAGGGAATGCACAGTCATTGCCTCGATAAGAAACTTAATGGTATAAGAAGATAAGATCTATGTGGAATGATTAATATATTCTTAGAATTTGACACAAAGAATAATTTGTGTTTAATAAAGACTACTACTAGTTCGACACTCGGTTACATAGCATTCCTCACGAATTTAGAGAAAGTTCATTGTATCCGAGGAGATACTTTGTGTATGCACAGAGAGGAAAGAGAGTATATCATTATGATATAGAATTACACTTGTAAAACAGCAAACAGAATTATAATATGCTTTTAGTGGCATCTAAGGAGCACATGGATTTATTAAAAGGATGGTTTCCAGGCTGCGCAGGTTTTTCAGTAAACTACAAGTTAATTCAGTATCAGCTGAAATCTGATGAATGACAAATTTAGAGTTTCTTACATAGACTATAGGCTGTAGTGTTTCATATGATCCAGGCTATATCAAATATAGCTTTTCCCTTTCTCTTTTTTACATAAAAGTAAAATTCAAGAAGTAGTTCAAGTCTGTGAGTCAAACGCAGTTTGCCTAACACTTTTTAAACTAAGTATGTCATCTCATACAGTAAAATGAGTTGGCTTACAGTGTAACAAAGAACAGCTAATATTCTTTTCAGAGAAACTTTTGAGGTTTTATTTTAGATTTTCAAAACTGTTTACTTTTATAGAGAGCAAACCTTAGATTTGAAGTCACAGGAACATTTTTATAAAAACATTTCTGTTGCAAATCTCCTGTGTTATCATTTTGGAATCATAGAACTCTCAAAATAAAGCACAATATTCCATATGTATGCTTTACAGACTGAATATTAATCATTAATATTAATCATTAATATTACATGTTTCTAAGCACACATTTTTAAGTACCTGGACTAGTTTACTTGTTATCATCCCATCAAATTATAATTCTATATTGGCAGAGTGATGACAAGAATTTCAGGCGTGGGTCAACATGGAGAAGACAGTTTCCCCCCCGTGAGGTACATGGAATCAGCATGATGCCTGGGTCCTCAGAAACATTACCGGCTGGATTCAGGTTAACCACAACATCTGGGCAATCGAGGAAAATGACAACGGATGGTATAGTAGTTTTGCATTTCTGCTTATAAAGTAAAAATACCAGTTTAGCAAATGCTAGTATCATTCTCTGACCTTGCATAGCTTTCTGGAACTCTTAAGTTGGTTTGCTCTGCTTGAAGTTTACTTTGCTTTCATCAAAAACCAAACTCTTGTAAACGGCTAATGCATGAACCCATGGCACCTCGTTCACATTTTTAAAAAGAATTTAGAAAATCCTAAAAAGGACAATTTTTGGCTAATGTCCACATCTAGGAAGAACAATACTCATCTGCATGATTTGTGTTTCTTTACTCTTCTATTCTCAAAGTAAAGAATTTGTTTAGTTAGAGGTTGGATTTGGACTAATGGTCCTTAGTGGATGGAAATTAACTCTGTGGTCACCCTACGTGTTTGAATATTGTGAGTTTTATATTTTGTCTTAGAAACCCAGACTTATCAGATCTTTTCACCTCTGACCAAGGCAGAAGGCCTTAAATAAACAAGCACAACTATGAGAAGAGAATTAAACAAACACAAAGCCAACAGTAATTTCCCAATTAGTATTATTTCCTTCTGTGGACATTAGACTTGTGTTACATAATACTTCACAAAGGAAAACAGCCATTCTGAAGGAGAGACCACTTTGAAATAGTAGTCACAAAGTTATTTCTATTTGGGGGGCATTAAAAAAAAATAGATTCCCTCTCTCTTTATTAAGACAATTGCCCAGAGTCATTATTGCTGTTCAAGGTTATAGCTCTCATGGCCCTTAAAATTAGTTCCGATATAGACCGTGATCTCTGATCTACACGTCTTCTCACGTGTAGATATTATGGAACATGCTAACAGAATTCATGAGGAATCTAATGTGATTAAAATTAGTGAAGAAGCTCTTTAATACCTGGAGGGGAAAAAAAATCCACTATCCTGAATTCTCTAGGAGCAATCTTCGCTTCAAAAACAGAAGCACCGTGGGGAGCTGCTTTTGTTACAGTCTTCATCTAAGGAGGACCACACAACAACTCGAAAGCACAGTTGAATCACACTGGAATAAATTTTCATTAGTAACTTGGTCTAGTGGGAAGGGATGTGAGTGGCCTATGTCTGAAAGAAAGAAGGTCTACTAATATGTTCAGGATCCCTTTACGCGGGGGATCATCTTTCTCATCTGAGATTCTGTACTCCATCATCCAAGTTCCTCTAAAGCACTTTTCTCCGTTTGCAGTTGCTTCATCAAGACTGCAGAGGTTAGAGAACTCCACTGTTCGCACATACTCATGTTGACAAGCCACACAAAGGAGGCAGCACTGACTTGCTGTGAGTAGCTTTCCTCGGCTGACAAAAGACAAACCACCCCAAAGTGGAACCTACATAGAGTAGGAAATATACACGATACTCTCTGGGATGGCCTAGCGGTCCAGAAGGGAGATCACCCTCTTGGATCGCTAGAGGGTAGAAGACAAGTCTTAGTATCATAGCTCTGAATCTGGTCTTTCCGATCACCATCTGCCTGCTTTGACTGATGTAAGGTCCCACTGTTGGCGGCCTGGCACTATCTCATTACACATCAGCAGGTCACAGCCCCAGCCACCGTCACCTGCTTTTGAGTAGCATTTTATATGGATGCACGTAGCATTTTACTGAGGACAGTTTGGCACCTTCAGAATGACACACTTCTAAGTGAATATTTTATGTAGGGGAAGCTGAAGTAAGCAGAGATTGATTCTAGTTGGTACACAGAGTCAAATAGCAGAGACAGGAAAATGACTTAGAGGTTGTTTATTATTAAAAACAAAAGGGTAACTGACAATTTTGAACTTTTTGCATGTTGTTTTTCATCGCTGTGATTTATATTTGTTGAAAACAAATATGAGTTTTAAGTAGCTGGGGCTTACAGCATAGGAACAAAGTGAAATTATAAGAATGGCAAATAGGACTAAAACCTTGATTATATCATCATAAGATGCAGGCATTTGTATTTAGAGAAATACTTAGCTGATGAAATCTACTTTCAAGTCCATATAAAAATGGAGTTTGACTGAAAAACATTTGGTGGTAAGACTGTAGTTTCCTGGATTATAAATGTCAAGTGCTCATGAAACTTTTTTAACCTAAAACTGAGTTTTACCAAAATATTCACCATTTATAATAAATTAATATTTTGGAAAAATAATTTTTAGAGCAATATTTAGAACCCAATATGTGCACAAGGATGGGAAGAGGAAGCAGTTATAGGCAGAGGAACAGCTCATCTTGTGCTGTTTATTCATTGCCTTGAACTAAAAGCTCCATGCAATTTATTGTTGGTCTTTGGGGCCTAATATGGGAGCTGGTAGCTGCCTTATTTGGGTCAGTATTTGAAGCTGCTGATAAAACAAAAAGCTTTCTGATAAGAGATTTAATTTCAGAATGTAAAACCTAACATTAAAAATTTAATTATGGTATACAATTTGGCATCTAATTAGGCATGATCTAAAGTATATAATGATTCGGCTAAATAAGAGGCTTTCCAAAATACTGTTTGTAATAGCTTCTACATGATAATTTCCCCAGGAACTGAATACTTCACTAATTTACAAATGACTATTTAATATGTTGAGTAGTGCTTGCTTCTTAGTTCCTGACTGATGGATAGAATTACTCTTTAACTATTTGCAGTCTGTATTTTGTGCATGGCACTCTAGTTCACATTTCCCAGTTTTTACCATTAAATGGGATAAACATATTTATTTACAATAACCTAATCTAGGACAACCAATTTCTATTAGCACTTTTGTTATTAGAAGAATTCAGAACATATCATTTATTGTTTCATTTGTGTCGGGAAGAGAAACTGTGAGCTTTTCCTAAGTATATTATCACAGGAAAGAATCAGTGATGCCACATCACTGATCCAGATCCCTTAAAATATGTCATTTATTACCATTATGTTTTCGTCACAGTTAAACAAAGGTGTCTTTTTAAGAGCTCTAAAAGGTATGAACTCAAATATGACTCTCTTCCATGGAAAAGGCCAACTCAACCAAATTTACTGATGAACAAGCTCTAAATTTTTCAAAAGGATTGCTCACATTTTCTGTGAATACCTTTGTTTCTATTTACCGCCATGCTTTCCACAAACTCGAGCAAATCTTGTTACTTATTAAGTTGGCCTGCACAAAATCGGAGAAGAGCAAATGTTAATTACCTACAGCTCTCGGTCAGATCCTAGCTGACATTCTGGGCACGGGCTCCCAGGGCAGACATAGGCAGGCTGCACGGAGATCACCAACAGTGGCAGAGGGGGATTGTCCAGGCTGGGAGCTGTGGGTAGACTAACGCTGTGCATTAAATATTTTAGATGTCTTTTCCGTCTACTCTACCTAAAGTGCACTACCATCTCAGAAGACGAACAGTGAAAACCTTTGTGAAGACTGAATTCTAAGGACACAACCCCAAGTAATGACTTATTAAGCTGAAAATGTGATCTGGGGGAGTCAGATATTAAGTTTGATTAGTTTACTACAATTGTAAGAAAATGCTTAAGTCATTTGAATAATAAGCATCATCCACATCCTACATTCTGTACAACAGAGGCTTTTATGAAATGGAGCCACTTGTTTTTTCATGTTTTATTGTAATATACTACGCATTTATGTATTACTGTGTATGTATTTCTTTTTAAATGTGTCTTCTGTAAATGGATATAAATATGATTTTTAAAAAAATAAAATATATGGTTCATGGAGTCTCGAGTGCAAACATTTGACAATCCCAAGTACTGTTTGTATTTTACCATCCCACCATTTTTACAGTTTTTGAATTGTAACAGTCAAATCGATATGTTTCTCCTTCAAGTCTGTCAATACTTAAAGCTGAAAACCTGCCTCTGATCATGTAAAAAGGAATGATTTAACCTGGAACTGGAGCCAAAAATAGTCCTTTAAAGGCAATCAGGGATGTCCTAAATCTTTAGAAATAGCACTGTGATGGCTTGATCTCCTTTTCAATACAAAACAGAGCTAAACTGTTTACAAGAGTCAAAAGCAATTCTTTAAAAAAATTTATAAGGAATAAACATTATCTTCTCTTGTTACCTGTGGACCAAGTCAAAAAAGAAAAAAAACTTCTTTACTAAGAACCACATGTTCATCAGATATCTTGAACCGCCAGCCAGCACTGTTCAGTGAATGTCAACCACTGCGGAGTCTGAGGCTCATTTCCATTGAAAAAAAAAACAAAACAAAACCCAGAAACCTTTCCCTTTTGTCAATGTAACAGGGCATTAGTCAGACTCATGTATAATGTTATAAGCTTCTAGCCAAGATGGCCTTGTTGCGACTTCCCTGAAGTCAGTCTTATCAGAGGAAATAAATGAAAGACAGAATGATTAACATATATAGTGTATAAAATTATAGAAGAGTAATCTCTTCCCTGTGGCTTTATTTGGTGGTGTTACTGTTGTTTATTCTTTGTTTATATGGGAGATTTCAAAGTAAAAACCTATTTAATAATACCATTTATCTAACTGCTGATTTTCTGCTGCTTGATCTTATGAAGCGCAAGACCTGTCATTAGTAATTTCCTTTTTGTATTTAATTTGCTATGTTTGCACGTACATTACATTTGTTTTGATGTCTGTTTTTGTTTAACAGATTCAGTCGAAAGGTAATGGTAACAGAAACCCTTTCCATTGTCAATAAAAAAAAAATACTTCCAGTTCTCTGTTTAATCTTTGTTTTCTAGTCACCTAATGTTTAACAATTTACTTGAACCATAATGCAAATTGTCCTTTTAGCGACTCTCAATCTAATATTTATCTTCAATAGTGAGTCTGCCACAAGAGGGAGCCCTAAACTTGCTTATGAAGGTGATTTTAAATTTTCTAGAAATGTTGCCTGAGCAGAAACAATGGGAAAGAGCTTTCTAAGCTCATCTGATCATGGGGATCTTGACTTAAGGAAATGAAATGTAATATAGAAACTATGATATTATAATAAATGATTTGTATCTACTCTCAATACATGACTTAATCACATAATCAGTTTCTCCCCTTTAGAGATCATCTGGTAAGAAATAGTAATCGTTTATAATAGACTCTAATGTAGAGCAATAAAAAGATCTACCTGTTCCCTCAAAAAAAAGTATAAAATACTCTTCAACGTATAATATAATTTCTGCCAGATTCTAAACTCCATTTAATTTGGATTTTTAAGCTCAGAATCTCAGTAGTTTTCCTTCTGGCCATCTATTAACTTTATGAATTTTCACATTTGTAATGATGAGAGCCTGTTCTCAAATAAAATTTTATATAAATAAAAGTGCTCTTGAAATGTAAAGCAGGTCTAATTTTTATATATTTAATGTATTGTCTTGAACAAAATAACTCAATTGGAAAACACTTTTCCATAGATTTTAAAAGAACATCTTTAAATTTTTCCAATGTCTTACAGTAAAAATTTACATGGAAATATCAAAAGAAGGCCATGCAGACTTTATTTCAGCACATTTAAATATGACTGTATTTTTAGTAACATTATATTGTTATTTTTAAAGATATATTTAATCCAGAATATTTTAGGTACAATCTAGTGAAAGTGCTTTATGGTAAGTCTGAAATAGAAAATTCCTTTTCTTTTTCCTCCCAAATTTTAGGCAATCGACAACTCAAGTGTATCTTTCTTGCCCCACTTTTCATCAATGAAAGTAACAGTATTTCTTCTCCAGCCTCATGCACCGTTTTCCAATCCCACTCAACTGGAAAATAACTCAAGCCTGATTGCTAATGTGCCCCTTCAGAATTGATTGCAGGACAAATGTGCAAGAGATCCCACAGATGTACCTTTCACACATGCCTTTGTTTACACCTTGCAAATGAACGATGATATGCATTGAGCTAAAGAATGTGCCATTTCAAATTAACTGAATCTTATATGAAAAAATAAGGTAATACATTTTAAACATTAAAAATGTTATTATTTGTTAAGATTACAGTTGTGATTATGAGTAAAATGTACCCAAGAGAAAAGACACTTTAAGGAACCCGACAGCTTCAAATTATAAGTTGAATGTCTATCTAGTTGGTTTAATTCAGGCTACTAAAAAAACTAAAGAGAACAGTTAGCTGACTATATTTTTTCAGGTATAAACAACCAAGAAACCAATTTAAGCAAACAGGACCTTCCTTTGAGAAGCCATTTATTTATACAGCCTATGGTCCAAAAAAAAAGCTATCATTTTCAGAATGTCTTACACTGGTTGTAAGTAATTTTTATGAAACAAGTAAATAAGCTCTTACGTGTTATCTCTCAAGTATATTTCGTGCCCAGACTATTACGTTAGGACAGCTACTCTTAAAAATAATGTTCCTGATGGACTGAAAGATTGGGAAATACTTTGAGCACCATCAAAGACTCAGTGAGCATGGTATATTTTTTTACTTTAAATGTATTCTTTGATAACTGATATCAGGTAGAATCCTAAGTAATCCTAAGTAAATCACATATTTAACTCTATCAAGTTACTCTGGCTAACTGGCACATTATCATAAGCTTAGTAACAAAGACTCATTTTCAATTACTTTTCTTAATTTCTCAATACTTTTCTATAAGTTTAAATGGAAAAATGTGTTTGGAGGTCACAATATTTTTTTTTAGTGAGTTATTATTTAAGAATTAGAGATTTCACATAAAAATCTGGATTTGGGGTTTCTTAAAAATTCCTGGTCTTTAGCATAATGTAAAAACTTTTACATTTCTTCCTTAAGAACTTTCCTTGTCAGTTTACCCCATTTCTGTGTCATTTGCTTGTTTTGATAGGAAGCTGGAATCATTAAGTGTACAGTTTAAGAACCTGAGACAGGAGGAGGAACTCCAAACAGCTCTCATCTCCATGACAAAGAGATCGGATTAAATGACCTCTAGGATCTGTCAGGCATGTGATTTTCCTTCACTAAAAATGGCCTGAAGGCAGAGCTGTACTCTGGTATCCAACCTTCCCTCAGGAAATGTATGACGAGACAGATCCTCCTATCTAGAAAATCATCTGTCTAGATGATTACCTAAAACCTCCCATGTTATCAATTTCATTTAAAATAACGGGGCATGGGGACATCTCAAGAATATTAGAAAATACTCAGAATTTCTGTAAGAAAAATGATAATTATTTTTGGACTTCAACTTGAGTTTTAGGTTTTGGGTCAAAGCTAGAGATTCCTCATTTCAGGAAGTAGCTCTATATTAATGTGTCTCTTTCAATTAAAATATTTGGGGGGTTCAGTTTTTAAAAATCATACATTAGATATATTTTTCTTAAAGTGCTAGACAACCTTTAAGGAGCCATGTTATAGGCAACTGAAAAAGATGCTCTTTGGATCTAATCAAACAGAAGGCACAGGTCTTTCACTAGGCTTCAAGTATTGTTTTTTAGACCAAGCTTTACAATTCGTATTTCAGTTTGCAATTTCTATTTAAATATTTATTTATGGGAAATAATTCCAAAAATTTGACTCCAGTTAGAAAATGGATTCAAATTGACTCAAAATAGGGAAAAAAGTCATGATGACTGCTTCAGCACTTCTTCTATGTGCCCAAAAATGCTGGGGTCTTCAATTGTAGGTGTTATCTGGAAAGAAAATATGAGTCAGGTGAATGCTCTTCCTTGAACCCCTTTCCCTCTCCCTATAATTAAACAATTACCTGCAATACTGCATTCTCCATTTTCTTATAAAGGCATATAGAAATGTTCAAAAAAGGGGACTCCAAATTTAATATTTTAAAATGTATATATAGTCTTCCAGAGTAATAAACTGTTCAGTTAGCAAAACTATAGGTCCTAAGTGGAATTTCTCTAGAATCCCTCTAATGAGCCTTTCTATGTGCCTCTCTAGAAATATATATATATATATATTTGTATTTACAACTACTATTTACTGTTGCCTCACTTTCTGTTAGATCTTGAGGATTAAAGACATGTATATCTATGCACATATAAAGTGCACCAAAATTCGAAGAATATATATACTTGAATTAGCCTAATGTTTGCCAAAATAATTTTCACTCAGAACAGGAGACATAATTAGCATATGCACCAGTTAGAACTGCTTAAGCATGCATAACCAGCCTCAATTGTTTGCTTTCTCATTCAGTAATAGACATTAATGACTACAATGAAGGAAGTTGTATCTTTAATTCAGTAAGATTGCGTTCCCACAAGTTGTTGGAATTTAACTGACGTATTTACTAATAGTAAAAGTACTTCCACACACTGGTACTCGAAGCATATGGTGTTAATTAATCTGTGTTTCCACAACCCTCATTCCTAGAGAGTGGCTATGCAGTTTCCCCCTTAACATTAAAAAAATGTTAATGCCAAAGAAGTGGGGGAGAAATATTTCAGAACCTGGCATATAACATTTTTGATAATTTACCTTATAGGGCTTGCCATTGACAAGGGCAGACAGAGCCGACCGGGGAATTTTGCCAGACCTCGTTTTGGGTAACTGTTTGACAAACACTGCATTTCGAAAAGCAGCCACAGGGCCAATGCTCTGTCTCACATGGTTTATAATCTCTTCCAAAACTTGTTCCTCTGTTGTATTTATATCTAGGGAGAAAGTCCAGATGATAAGAATTGAATTAACCTTCGTTAATCATTCAGGGCTCAAACACTCAGGAAGGACAAAGCTTTCTCACCTTTTCTCAACACACAGAGCGCTAAGGGCACATGACCTTTCAAAGGATCTTCCTTGCCGACAACAGCGCAGTCGGCCACAGTACCGTGGGAAAGGACTGACTGTAAGAAGGAAAAGCATCCATTTAGAAAATATATGTGTGCATATATAAGAATATATATGCACACACACGTATGTATGTATTTCAATTGGGAAAAAAGTACATGTCAGAGAACTGAAAACCTAAAACCTATAGCTAGCTGCCTGTGTGGAAATCACTGCTGATTCACAATTCCTATCATTAAAACTGGGGTGAGAGAACTGTTAGGACCCCCATGGTAGTCACTCAGTAAAGGCTAACTGTAATTAAGACAAATTGCTTTGCTTACCTGGAAAGTGAGGGAACTGCTTCTTTGTCTCACTTGCTCATTAATGGGGTCGGGGGCAAATACGCAGCAGTCACTACATGGAAACAAACTGCAGTGGGCATCCGAAAGCAGATGACCTCATGGTGATCTGGCTTCAGTGCTGGCTACCATAAGCGGACTCTCCAGAGAAATCCAAGGCAGCCCCATGACTAAACGGTGATTTTATTTCTGTATCTGTTACTGAGCAATTCTTTTGTTGAGTGACCACCCATCCAGAGAGGATTTTCCGACTTGAAAGAAAAGGCTGGGCATGGCATGAAGCTCTGACATCGGATAATCACCCCTGTCAAGGAATCATTTTCATACTGCTTACCCTGAGCTCTAAATATCTTAAAGAACAAAGCAGCTATCTATCTGGAATCACAAGAACCCATAGAGTAACCACATGAAATACAGAAGCTTAGGGTTAAAAAAGCATTTCTACCGTGATGGTACTTTTAAATGATTGTTCAAAATATCCTCTTCTGAGAGAGTGATGGGTCTTTCAGTGACTGCAAATCTCTAATAGCTAGAGAAAACAGTGGGCAATATACCAACAGCTCATTTGGCACTTCTCATTCTTTCAACAAACAGTTACTAAATCCTTCTCTGTTCCAACCACTGCACTAGGCCCAGTGGTGAGCAAAAACAGGTGGAGCACCATCTCAGGGTGCTTACAGCCTAATGGATGAGGGCAATATTAATAAACAATCACGAGTACTTAGTATTATGAATGTTTAAATATAAAAGTGATAAGGGTTCTGGAGAGCTAGCCTGGTTTTTATGAAAGCCATAGCAGAAGTGGTCAAAAAAACGGGTTTTTATAGGAAATATATGGCAAAAGCAGGAGGATAAATACCGGTCTCAGAGAAGCCTTCAGGAAATGACAATGAGTTCAGGTTTACAGGATGAGTAGATGCTGATTAGGCAAGATGGAGAGGCGGGGCAAAGCCCTGAGGAAGGACTAGGCACAAACCATTCAAACCTGAAAGAGATTAATGTGGAGGGAAAGCAGAGAACAAGACTGAGAAAGGAGCAAGAAGAGATGAAGGTGTAGAGGTAGAGAGGGGCTGTGCTAAGGACTTCCAATTTATTTTAGTAACACTGGAAAGGCAATAAAGCATTTTCGGGAGTTGAGGAGAGACAAGATTTTTTTTTAATAGACTTTATTTTTTAGAGTAGTTTTAGATTCACAGCGAAATTGAGTGGAAAGCACAGAGATTTGTCATATATGTCCTGCTTCCATATATGCGCAGCCTCCCCCACTCTCAAAATCCCTCACCAGAGTGGCATATTTGTTAGAATTGATGAACCAACATCAACACATCATTCTCACCTTAGGCCATAGTTGACGTTAGAGTTCACGCTTGGTGTTATACATTCTGTGGGTTTTATGATGTGTGTCCACCATTATATTGCATTTCACAGAATAGTTTCCCTGCCCTAAAAAATCTCCTGTGCTCTGCTTATTTATTCTTACTTCCTGCTAGCCGTTGGCAAACATTGATCTTCTCAGAGTCTCCAAAGTCCTTTTTCAGAATGCTGGAATCATATAGTATGTAGTCTTTTCATTGGCTTCTTTTACTTCAGAGTGTATTTTGAAAAACAAATTTACTTTGGGTTCGTTGTAGAGAACAAATAGAGGATTGTTAAGGGTGAGTATTACAGTTTGTTGAAATCGCCCATGAGGCTACCATAGTAGACCAAGGCTATGACAGTGGGTATGAAGATTCTAGAGTTTCTTTAGAGGTAAAATGAACACAATTTTATGATAAATTGGATATGGGGCAAGAAGAAGGTAGAGAAGCTAAGGATGATTCTGTGCTTTTTGGCTTGAACAGCTGATTGGATAGTGGTGCCATTTTCTAAGCCAGAAAATACTAGTGAAGGTTAGGCTTGGAAGGAATGATCATGTATCAAATCTTAGAGATGTTCCACAGAAGCACCTTGGAGATATCTGAGTGGAGGAGTTGAATCTGATGGGAGTCTTAATCTGGAGATGCACATTTGAATGTCACTAAATGCAGAGATGGTAATGAAAGCTATAGACATTGATTAGATCAGTTAGGGAGAAAGCAGAGAGAAGAGTGAGAGCTTTAAGGAACGCCACCATCTAACGGCTACATGAAAAAGGAGGAACTGCCAAACTAGACTAAAAAGGCACAACCGGAGAGATAGGAGAAAAACCCACAGAATCTAGGACACGCCACTTTCAAGTCCCAAAGTTTCCGTGAATTCTTCTTTCTTTTAATTATGCCAAGTTGAAAATGAGCTGTCTCTTCTCTGAGGTCCTGGAAGACTCGGTGAACTAGTAGCCTGTGCACCACCTGACACAGCCCCTAGTGAAACAGAAATCAACACCTCCTCGATCCTCTTGTTACCATCCACGTTGAAGGACTGAGGTGTAAGAGTTGCCATCCACATAGTTTTTGACTCTTATACTGCTGAGGATAGTATGTGTTAAATGACTTTTGTGCTGTACATTTTATTAACTTCATTGCTGAGACAGAGATATGCACCTCATCCTCCATTAATTGGGCCTCACTAAAAAGCTTCTGCAAAACACCAACGATACAGGCCATACACCACCATCTTCTCCCAGGGCTTCAATCTGAACTCTCAAAGTGCTTTCAACAGCTTTCCCATTTATTAAGATTTTATTTACAGTTTAGGTCCATATGCTTAGAGACAAATATTTATTGCCAGAGATTTGTACTGGTAGTTAGTAGAGTCAGTCACAGTCTTTGGAAGAGAATATTTTGTCTATAGCAGATAGGATATAAACTTGGTAGGCCCATTGCTCTGATTCCGATTTAGGATTCCCTTAAGGAGTACAGAAAAAATTTTACCTGCCTAACCAGAGTTTTGATTGTCAAAAAAAAAAAAAATTATTAAAGTTTTCACTGGTGCCATAAGCCTCTCCTAGTTTTTAAAATGCCAATGTATCTGGGGGCCTGGGTGGCTCAGTTGGTTGAGCGACTGCCTTCAGCTCAGGTCATGATCCTGAAGTCCCTGGATTGAGTCCCGCATCGGGGTCCCTGCTTGGCGAGGAGCCTGCTTCTCCCTCTAACCCTCCCCCCTCTCATGTATTCTCTCTCTCTCATTCTCTCTGTCTCAAATAAATAAATAAATCTTTAAAAAAAAATGCCAATGTATCTGTTTAAATTACTATTAAAAAAAATCGATCATCCAGGTATTTTGTCACCTAACTGGTATAATTTTAACTAAATCAAACAGCAAATCTTGTAGTTTGCCCTTCTTTCACCTTATTGTTTTAATTTCGCCATGTTTCCATCCTCAGTGTTAGTATGTTTAGAAGTGGTTGGGAAAACGCTGACTGCTTTTCCATATGGGCTGAGTATTTTAAACTCAAAAGTAATATATAACACAGTTCTCTACAATATCAAAGTTTCAGATTTTTTGTCTAGTTTGTGGACAAACTCTTAAAAATCTGTGAACAACATAATCATTTACCAGAATTTTATGTCATCTGTAAATGAAGTTCATTATTATAGTGGATAAAATATTAATCAGCATTAAAATGATGCCATAAAGGGAGGGATACAGCTTTCTATGTTGGCTCCACAAGTAATATTTACATGCCAAATTATGATTTCAACAACTGAGTCATTAAAAAGGAAAGCATCAAAGTATGTCTTGGCAACATTTAAGGGACAGAAGCCAAACAAATGTCCTATGGGGGTAAAAATATCAAAAGCCACTTTCGTATATGTCCTCCAGGTACAATCCATAAAGCATCCGTGATTAACTGACAGTTAAGAACTGAAAAAATGATACAACTTGAGAGATAACTGTCTCACCAAAAGTGTGCAATGGTTCCAACTTACGACTTTTTGCCTTTAGGATGGTGTGAAAGCGATATGTGTTCAGGAGAAACTATACATCAAATCTTGAATTTTGGTCTTTTCCCAGGCTAGCAGTATGCAGTACACAATCCTTTCTTGTGATACTGAGATGCTTCTTGTCTTATGGTATTATTTCTCTCGCATTTTTTTCTTATTTTGTAATATTCCAAGCATCATTTATTCATAGTGGATAGGGATGATCTGTAAATCTTCTTTGTCCTTATATCTTGAAAATGTATTTATTTTGTCAAATTTGATTGATAGATTAACTATATGTAGAGTTACTATTTAAAATCCTTTCCCACTCAAATTTGATAGCATTTTCCACTGTCTTTTAAATTTTTTTTTAATTTAAATTCAATTAATTAACATATAGTGTATTATTAGTTTCAGAGGTAGAGTTCAGTGATTCAACAGTCTTCTATAACATCCAGTGTTCACTAAACCCCTTCCCTCCTTAATGTCCATCACCCAGTTACCCCATCGCCCAAGCCCCCTCCACTCCAGCAACCCTTACTTTGTTTCCTATGATTAAGAGTTTATGATTATGGTTTGCCTCCCTCTCTGATTTCACCTTGTTTTATTTTTCCCTCCCTTCTCCTATGATCCTATGCTTTTGTTTCTTAAATTCCACATATGAGAGAGATCATATGATAATTGTTTTTCTCTGACTGACTTATTTTGTTTATCCTCTAGTTCCATCCACATCGTTGCAAATGGCAAGATTTCATTTTTCTGATGGTTGAGTAGTATTCCACTGTGTGTGTGCATATATATATATATATATATATATATATATATATATATATACACACCACATCTTTATCCATTCATCTGTTGATGGACATCTGGGCTCTTTCCATAATTCGTCTATTGTTGACATTGATGCTATAAACATTGGGGTGTAGGTGCCCCTTCAGATCACTACATTTGTATCCTTGGGGTAGATATCTAGTAGTGCAATTGCTAGGTCATAGGGTAGCTCTATTTTCAACTTTTTGAGGACTCCCCCATACTATATTCCAGAGTGGCTACAACCAGCTTGCATTACCACCAACAGTGTAGGAGGGTTCCCCTTTCTCTGCATCCCAGCCGACATTAGTTATTTCCTGACTTGTTAATTTTAGTCATTCTGACTGGTGTGAGGTAGTATCTCACTGTGGTTTTGATTTGTATTTCCCTGATGCCGAGTGATGTTGAACACTCTTTCAAGTGTCTGTTGGCCATTTGTCTTCTTTGGAGAAATGTCTGTTCATGTCTTCTGCCCATTTCTTGATTGGATTTTTAGTTCTTTGGTATTTAGTTTGATAAGTTCTTTATAGATTTTGGATACTAGCCTTTTATCTGAATAGACATTTGCAAATATGTTCTCCCATTCTGTTGGTTGTCTTTTGGGTCTGTCAACTGTTTTATTTGCTGTGTAGAAGTTTTTTATCTTGATGAAGTCCCAGTGTTCATTTTTGCCTTTGTTTCCCTTCCCTTTGGAGACGTGTCTAGCAAAAAGTTTCTGCGACCAAGGTCACAGAGGTTACTGCCTGGGTTCTCCTCTAGGATTTTGATGGATTCCTGTCTCACATTTAGGTCTTTCATCCATTTTGAGTCTATTTTTGTATATGGTATAAAAAATGGTCCAGTTTCATTCTTCTGCATGTGGCTATCCAATTTTCCCAACACCATTTGTTGAAGAGACTGTCTTTTTTCCACTGGATATTCTTTCTTGCTTTGTCGAAGATTAGTTGATCGTAGGGTTGAAGGTCAATTTCTGGGTTCTCTGTTCTGTTCCATTGATCTATGTGTCTGTTTTTGTGCCAGTACCACACTGTCTTGATGATTACAGCTTTGTAATAGAGCTTGAAGGGGGTACTCTCATTTTTGTGTATATTTTAATGGATTTGAAAGATTCTATGACTTTAGTGGGTTGAATTACACAGATTTTTCAATTATGTTTTTAAGTATTTTAATTTTAGAAGTATTAGTTTAAATCAAGCACCTTCATAAGATGCAGGATCCAGTCTTTGGTAGGAGATTGCCTCTGCAGTGGGAAGAAGAATGCTTCTTCATTCCCTCTGATATTGGAGTCATCTAGGAAACTGTTAGATTCCACATTATCATCATATTCATATTTGTACTCAGGAAAATATTCAGCAATTTTACAACTATTTAAAACCAGTAGTCATTTAATGCTGGGTAGAAGTGAAATTACATGGCATCTTTGCTGAATACACACTTTATGGAAATATATTCAATCCTGAAGAAATCACTCCTAAAAATAGCAAACAAAATAGCTAACCTGGAAAACAAACAGTGAAACTTTGGTTCGAATAACCTGCCAAAGGGCAAACAATGAACACTGCTCTAGGATTTAAGTGCCGTATTTTAACAGTTCCCAAGGATACTAGTTGGATTATTTAGCAAAATGAAACTTAAACTACAAGTGAAAGAATGAAACCAGGGATACTAATTTGTTCCCTGGAGGTGTCTTTGCATGAAAGCCTGACCACAACAGTGAAAGAGAACCAAGTAAGAAGGACCACATTAGCTCCTAGTAATTTGGGCTCATAAGGCCTGAATTAGCAGATTTCAGACCCAGTTTTTTTAAGGACACTTTGAACTTCCACTGAAGTATCCCAAGTGTCTGGCTAGATGCCAGGCTCTCAAACATTAATCAACTTTTCAAATAGATATGATTATTACTTAATAGTTACAGAAGGCCCTTACATGTGTTGAGATCTGCAAGGATAAGATGCTCTTAAATTTATAAAAGCTATTCTAGAACTGTTTTCTTATGATGAGAACAGAAAAGAACATACAGTTTCCTGAAATGTGTTTAATGTAGTAATTTTAATAGAATTTGTTTGATTTAGTCTTATGTAAGGTAATGCACTTGTCATATTTTACTTTAAGAAACTGGAAAGACACAGATTTTCACACTATATAAAAACAACATTCAGTCTATTTTTAGTTATTACAAATGAGAGTCCCGTGAATTAAGACCCTCAAATCCTACTTCAAAAACTCAAAGTGGAATCCAACATTCAGAATTGACAATTGAGAATCCTGGTGAGAGTCCTGGAAAGCATTTACAAATAAAGTAAGGTTTGGCCCTTTAATAAATGTTGGTTATGTCATCAATAAAACCAATAAAAATATGTATGTAAAAACATACACATTAATTATCAATGTTAAGCAATTTTGCTAGGAGGTGAGAAAAATCCAGTAAAGAATGTTAGTTCAAAACTCTCTAACAAATGCCAACATAAAGAAGACAAACCTGATATGAATTGAGGTATTAACTTCCTTATTAGACATAAATATATGATAGAGTTAATCATTTAATTCATATAAAGGGAGACGTTCACTTCAAGAAGGCTTTAAGGCTGACAGGTGTCCTATTACGTGCTGTAAGTACTCCAAGACCTAGTGACAAAATTCCTGTTGGAAACTATTGATTCTAGCATGCTTTTTTTTTTTTTCAATTTTGTCATTTTACTGCCTACCTTCTGCCTGCCTCATTCTCTGATTACATACAGTGAAAAGGATGTCAGTAGAAACATATTAAAGCATATATTTAAATAGGTTGACACTTGTCTTTTTGTTCTAAAAATAAAAGAGAGAACCAAGAACTTTGACTGATTATAAAAGCCTTGCATATGTAATCTCCATATTTTGATTAGCTGTCTCTGCCAGAAATGCAGGTGAATATTAGAAGTAATCTCCTACAGGCAAGAAATTAAAAGTTCATGCAACCAGAACCACCTTTTGCCAACACACCAAAATACATGAAGTGTAAATTTCAATTTCAGGTTATCACAAAATTCACAGTAGGTTAAAAATAAGATAATATTATGATAGCACACAAAGCCACTTATTCTAAAATATTATATAAAGAAGTTCTTTCCTTTTACTCAAATACTATTACATTGTCACACACACAAAGCTGACATGACAAGAAGCGTTAAGCTATTTTGTTTTCGCTGAAGGTTAAGTATGACTTTCAAAGAAGGTGACCATCTTCAAATTATAGGAAGGAGAACTAAACTTTGATTCTGCACACTCTGATTCCACTGAATTATTTTTAAACATTGTCTTTCATTTAAACTTCAGTTTGCTCTATTCCATTTAAAAGTTATTCTGGGTTTGGTTCTGGAAAAGATGGAATAAATATGTTCCATCTTATCACTTTTACTAATTGCAATGAAAAACTCTGGCTAAAAAACCAGATCGATGACTCTATTAAAATTATAAGAACTCGAGACACAACCCTCTTTTTTGTTTGTTTCTTTGGAGGTTTTGGGTTTTGCTGTCATTATGGTTTGTTTCTTTCTTTGTTTTGCCTCCTATAAACTCTGGCCTGGGTGCTAGAGTAGACCAAAAGGTGCAACTGCCAATAAGTGCAGACAGAAAAGCCCTAAGAAATGTCTGCCTTTATAGAGGCCCAGGGAAAGGACAGAGGATCTGGGAAATAATCCTTTTCATTTTACCTCCCTGCTCCAGGTGAACACCAACAAAGAAGCAGTGCCCTTCTTCCTTCCTACAGAGCTGTAGCAACCATATTGACTCTCAGCACCCTGCTCCAAGTGAATGCCAGCAAGGGTCCTTCCCCTTCTCCACTACTGGTGTACAGCCTGTGGGATGAAACCCTGAGGGACCCCCCGCCCCAAACACATGCACACACCCTAAGGGAGCCTAGAAAGATTCAGAGCCATTTGCGCTGCTGCCCCCTCCCCCCCAAGAGCAGCTATCCAGTCCCTGAGTAGATCCCTAATTTGCTCTGCTCTACACTAAGCAAGTGCTACCAAAGAGACAGTCTCATCCTCTGCCCAGGGATGCTGTGCACGTACAACATGCAGTATTGACCCCTGATAAGAAGACAGGGAACACAAAGCCCCAACTTTTTACCCAAAAGAACAGCAATGGGGATCCTTGGAAATCAGAAAGTGAAGAGTAGATTATGGAGAGGAAGGAGCTGGAGAGAAAGGGATATTTTAAATCTGTGTATGAGCCTACCCCAGATTCGTGCATGCATGAATCCAACCAGATTCAGCACAGTGTAGATTCTGAACACTTAACTCAAGTTTCAGATTGGCCTCTAGGAGAGACACAAGTGAGATGGACCAAAATAGCACTGCAAAGACTGAAAATCAAATTGACATTGGAACCACAGTTCACAAAAAGTGAGTAAGGACAGGTGGTCTGTTCTTAACTAAAATAAGTAATCACAAGAACACAAATCCAGATGATTTAAACAGGATCCAGAATCTCATAATGTAATACTCAAAATATCTAGGATAAAAATCTAAAGTTACTGGACATAAAAGGAATCAGGAAAACCTAAACATCTCTTAAGAAAAAAGACCATCAATCAATAGATGCCAATGCGAAGATGACCCAAATATTAGAATGATCAGACAAAAATTTTAATGCAGCTATTATAATGGTGGCAGAAGGATAAAACTTTCCTGGATTCCTCATTGCTCCTATAAAAACCTCTAGCCTCCTGAGAATTTTCAAATACCATGAGAATTTGATCTATTGCTGTTTGCCAGGTTAATGGCTCTGATCTGAAAGGATAATAAAACTTTTCTAATTTCCCTGGGAAGGCAAAATTATTAAAGTCTGGACTAGACTAGATCCCTAGGTTAAACTCACAGTGTGCTGGGGAGACTGGCTCAGTAGCTTCCTAGGTATTTACATGTCAAAAAAAAGATGAAGCCTCAGAACTTGGAAACATTTCTAAATTTTAAGAGTTGAGACACACAGGGCTATCTGGCTCCTGGAGAGATTTTATTTACATATCAAAGAGTTGGAATTTGGAATAAGGCCCTTATGTTTGGAAGGAGACCTTCTGATGAGGGGTGGAAGATGAATGTCTCCTTGCTCTTCATAAGCCGACAAAAATTATCTTCCTCATCTCTCATCTATGAAGTGTCTGGCACTTATGTGCGACCGAAGGCTAGAACCTAAGAGGGCAATGACACACTAATTATCAAGAAATCTGTCTTTGACCCATAACACCTCATTTGCACATTCAGTATAAAATTAACAAAAGATGAGTCTTAAAAACTCAACAATAGCCATGGCGCAAGAAGAATGGGCAAACATTCTTGGAATAAAAGGAAACACAGAAGTTTTCAGTAAAGAAACAGAAGCTACAAAAAAAGAATGAAATGACTTAAAAGATAGGAGATGGGGTATAGGAGTGGAATGAAGAACAGGCAAAAAGAAAACTAATAAACTGATAAGCATAAATATATAAATAATTTGTTTAAATGTAAATGATCTAAAAACATCAGTTAAAAGATAAAGATTGTCAGATTGGATAAAAATAAAAATAAGACCCAACTGTATGCTATCTACAAGAAGTCCATAGGAAGCATAATAATCTAGATGATGGATCTGTATGGATCCATAATGATCCAAATGAAAGGATGGCAAAAAATAAATGATTCAAATGCTATTCAAAAAAAAAAAAAATGGAATGGCTATGTGATTACCACACATAACTAACTTCAGAACAAAGAAAATTACTATAGATGTTTTAAAAAAATCACCCAGGGGCGCCTGGGTGGCTCAGTTGTTAAGCGTCTGCCTTCAGCTCAGGTCATGATCCCGGGGTCCTGGGATCGAGTTCCGCATCGGGCTCCCTGCTCTGCGGGAAGCCTGCTTCTCCCTTCTCTCACTCCCGCTGCTTGTGTTCCCTCTCTCGCTGTGTGTCTTTCTGTCAAATAAATAAATAAAATCTTTAAAAAAAAATCAATACATTGTAACCAAGTAAAGTTTATCCCAGTGATGCAAGGCTGAACATTTGAAAATTAATTAATGCAATTCATGTATTAAAAGGCTTAAAAAAACACATGATCATATCAATAAAAGTATAAAAAGCATTTGGCAAAATTCAGCATTCATTCAAGATTTTTTAAAATATCTCATCAAATTAGGAACAGATTGAACATCTTAACTTGATAAAGTTTATCTACAGAAACACCTACAGGAAACAACATTCTTAATGGTAAGGTACTGAATGTTTTTACCCTAAGATCAGAAACAAGACAAGGGTGTCGGTTCTCACCACTGTTATTCCATATCATACTGCAAGTTTAAGCCAGTTCAAGAAGGCAAGAAAAAGGAATAAAAGGCATTTAGACTGAAAAGAAAGCAATGAAACTATCTCTATTCACAGACAACATGATTTTCTATATAGGAAATCTCAAGAATCTATAAAAAAATGCATTACCAGTTCAAGGAAGTCAATAGTATTTCTATCCACTAGCAATGAATATTTAGAAACTAAAACTTAAGATTGTATTTACAATAGTTTAAAAATTAAATACTTAAGTACAAATCTGTATACTAAAAAGTGTAAAATGTTGATGAAACATATCAAAAAAGACCTAAAGAAATGGAGGTACATATAAAATTATTGGATTAGAAGATTCAGTATGGATCAGATATCAATTTTTCCCAAAAGAATCTATAGATTTAATCAGTCCCAATAAAAATCCATTGTAACTACAAAAGGTTCATTTGAAATATATATGGAAAAGTTAAGAAACTAGAACATCCAAAACAATTCTGAAAAAGAAGAGCAAATGTGGATACTATTCAACTTTAAGGCATTCCATGAAGCTATAGTATCAAGACAGAATAGTATTGGTAAAAAGATAAACATGTAGAATAATGAAACAGAAGAGATACTCTAGAAATAGATCCACTCAGATACTGTCAGCTGATTTGGACAAAGGTGCAAAGGAAATGCAAAGGAGAAATGCAGTCTTTGCAATAATTGATTCTTGGAACCATCGACATCTATATTAAAAAATAATAATAATCCTCAACTTACATCTTGCACCATACACACACATGAGAACTCAAAATATAAATATAAACTGATATAAAATGTAAAACAATAAAGCAAATGTAAAGCATGAAACTATAAAATTCTTAGGTCAAAACAAAGGAGAAATATTTATGACCTTGGGTTAGGAAAGAGTTCTAAGATATAACGCCCAAATTATGATCTGTCAAAGAAAAAAATTAGTGAATTTGATTTCATCATTATGAAAAATACTTCTGCTCTGTTAAGGACACTTTTAAGAGAGTAAAAAGACTAGTCACAGACTGGAAGACAATATTTGCAAATCATGTATCAGATAAAGGACTCTCAAAACTGAAGAATAAGAAAACAACCCAATTTTCAAAGAATGGGCAGAATATTTCAACAGGTATTTTACAAAAGAAGATACGTGGATGAGACATAAGCATGTCAAAAGATGCTCAACATCATTAAGTCATTATGGAAAAGTAAATTAAAAGTAATGCAATACCATTACACATCTAATAGCATGGTTTAAATAAAGAATAATGATAACACCAAGTGTGGATGAAGATGGGAAGAAACAGAAACCCTCAAACACTGCTGGTGAGAATGTAAAATTGTGCAGCCACCGAGAAAACAGTTTGACAGTTTCTTATAAACTTAAACATACACTTACCATATAACCCAGCCAACTCACTATAGATATTTATCCTGGAAAAATAAAAACAAATTTTGCCCCAAAACCTGTACATGAATGTATATAACAGAATTATTTAAAGTTGTTTCAAACTAGAAACAATCCAAATATCCTTCAGTGAGTGAATGGATACAGAAACTGGTTAGTACATCCACAAGTGGAATACTACATAGCAATATAAACGGACAAATTATGATACACACAAAAACTTGGATGGATCTCGAATGTATTTTCCTAAATGAAATAACCCAGTCTCAAAATGTTACATAACTGTATCAGTCCATTTATATGACATTCTAGAAAAGCAAAAGCAGAAACAGAAAAATCAGAAGTCACCAGGGATGGGGAGGGTCAGAATACAAAGGTCAATGTTATGGGAGAAATCTTTGGCAGTGTTGACATTTTTCTGTGTCCTATCTGTGGTGATGGTACCAAGAATCTATACAAGTATAAAAACTCATAGTTCTGTACAATAAAATGGGTTTTACTCTATGTAAGTATACAAATTAAAAACATTATCAAAGAAACCTCTTCTGGGGACTTTGTGACAATGTATTTACATTGGAAGAAAATTCTCAGGATTTAAGAGTACAATAAAATGTTTAAATCTCACACCAGTTAAAGACGATATGCAAACCAGGTTATTAAGCAAGAGAAAATCAAGAAGCTAGAGGCAACCAAGTAGCAAGGATCAAAAAACAAAAGTATATAAGCTCTCCTATAAATAACACATATGTGTAGCTTCTTAAAATTCCTCCCTACCACCCAGACACAGATCAGGGAGTGAGGAGAATAGGAGGATTTACACAAGAGGAAGTGAGGTGAGAGAGATATGAGAGTAACCTAGCCTCTACATCAAATGAAGGGTATGGTAATTTTCCAGGTACACTGACTTAACCTCAATAATTGACTTCAGTTCAGCTCTGTCTCTAAATACTACTGGGAACAGAAAATCCATATTCATCAATACCTCTTCGATAGCACCTGCAGAAATCCTGTGACCTGCAACATTTATCACGTCATCAACTCGAGACATAACATATAAATAGCCTTCTTCATCCATGTAACCAGCATCCATGGTGTCATAGTATCCCTGAAAATAAGAACCGATAATGTCTAATTAGCATGTATTGATTGCTAGGTAATGCAATCATTTAAGTTTGGTATAATATAAAATCTGATAGAAATGGATTTACTGCATACATTTGACTTTTTTCATTACTAGGCTATGGAATTAAACTCCTTTTGATTTTGATAACTTACTAGAATCTCTTTGCTCCACTAATAGCCAGGACTAAATTTAAGCATTCTTATATATATTCAAGTTAAATGTTTGAGAGCTGTGAAGTTTATGAACTCAATTTTTTTTTAATGGAGAAGTAATAGTTCAATATTTCCAATATACTTTGCTATTGCAAAGTAATTCTTCGATAGATTTCTCCTTTAATTATATTAATTTTTGAAAGCTTTAAAGCTCTCTATAAATAATTACAAAATAGAGCGCTAGTTTATTAACATGAATCTGGATTAGACTCTAGCTTCCATGAAATATAATAATAGGGGTGAAATTTAATTTTTGATCAACTCAAAGTAGCAGCACATCTTCACTGGTCCAGAAATCACAATAGAAATGAAGAATCAAGAAGAATAAGTTGAAAGAAATACTACTTCTAATGCTTTTCAGTTATCTTGATACTTATGTTAATAAGCATGGGCTCTAGGAACAATCCAGATGAGTCACTATTTGTGCTTCTTATTCTTTCTGAGACTCAGTGTGCTCATCTGTTAAACAGGGTAGTGGATTATACCCTATAAGGCTTCTGTGAAGCATAAACGAGATAGTGTATCTAAAGAGGGCAGACCCTGGCCCATCATAAGCCCTCAGTAATTGGCAGCTCTTACTGCAATTTCTACTGGAGAGAAAACCTAGAGTACAGTTAAAGAGCATGGACCGTGGAACCAGCCATTATGAGTTCCATTTTCAGCTCCATCATTTCTAAACTACAGGCAAGTTACTCAACCCTTCTGTGCTGTGATTAAGCCCTTAGATGAGAAGTTTGAAGTCAGGGTAACAAGGCAAGAATATATAGAGAGAGTCACTCCACATAGTTTAACCATAAACTGAGACTCTGAAGGAACTTTCACTGTTAAAGGTGATCATGTTAAAACCACAGGCACACCTTATTTGCCATTGTCAGGTGTAATTAATCATATCAGTACTCTGATGATTTAACGGTGGCCCATGGGGCGGATAGATTGGGCTGACCCGGAGTCAACTCTACTGACAAATCTTCCTGGCCACACTCCATCCATCCGGGGCCTGTTTAATCTCAGCTACTGAGGTCATTTAACTCCAAGATCTCTTTCTAAAGGAAGCTATTTTAAATCTTGTCATTTGTCTGCTTGATTAGATTACCTGTCCTTCACTCACAAATAATAAAGATAAAAGGTTAAACACTGAAACTTGTTTTTGTTTTTAAATGAAATTCTGATCTTTTTTTTTTTTTTTTTTCACCTACTGCATGATGAGAACCAAGAATCTCCCGGAAAGAAATAGAAGTCAAAGGACAGCAGCAATATGATGGTGGGACCTGATGTGTATTATCAGTAAAGTGCTGTTATGAACACAAAACACATCTTGGTGATGTGGAGAAACAGGTAAATGACAAGACAAAAACAGTTTTTGTCATCCAGGTGACTGGAGTTTGTGCTACAGGAACATCATGTCTAGCATGTATCTGTATTTTAAAATGGGAATTTAAAATAAAAAGCCAAGAGAACATTCAGGAACAAATGTCAAAAATAGGTAAGGGAATGGAAAAATACAACTGTGGGCAATCCAAATGAACTTTGCTCACATAGCCAGCTGTAGAGGAGATTAAGGGGTCCCAGTGACAGGGTACAATTCTGATCAGGTGCTCTCAGTCTGCAGAGGGATCCATGCAGGAAAGAACAGAGATAGCCCTCCCCAAAAGTCTTTAATTTAATAAAAACTTTCCTGATATTGAGGGCTGCTAAAATTCAGGAAAATGTGCTAAGAGAAACAGAAATGTCTATGTCCAGAGACTGAAAAATAAATATAAAAATGACTTATTTCGATCATTGTGGTGTGGGCATTCTTATTTCTGAGATCTAGAACTTAGTCCAGATAAACTTTAAAAGTTGTATTGTATCTATGATTCCAGGACTGAGTGCTCAATTTAATAGGCAAGAACTACAAAGAAGTACTTTGGAAGGTTTAAAGAAAGTATAATAAAGTTCTTACAGGAAATTTTTCAAAGTATAAATGCTTGAATGCTTCCTGATTCTTCCAGAGTCCTGAAAAAGCCCCAGGGGGTAATGGCAACCTTATATAAAAACAGAGCAGTTAGAATTACTATCAAAGTGGTAATATAGATTGATTAGAATAATTTTCTAGCAAGTCAAATCCCACATTGAAATATAACCCCTAAATCTACTGGACAGATCATGTCTAATTGAGGCTGAAGTAGCTGACCATGACACGGCAGCATCATCGAGGGATGACTGTAGTTTCTAGAAAGGGCACAAAAGGCATATATAGCTGGCATTCAAATAGATATTAGCAGCAATCACTGCTTCAATAAGAAGCATAACATCTGCAAAAAGGAACCACAAATGCATCACTGAATTACTTTTTAGGACAAATATCCTTCTACCATAGGCAAATAATTTTTTTTTTTGAAGTTCCAAGGTCCCAACTGCCACCTCTGCCCATCTCTGTGTGACAAAATGCTCCAAGTCAACATTCCAGGAACAATCTTTTATCTTCACAATCAATCTGCATCAGGGAATTCCCTCTCACTACGCCCTCTTGTATTCTTCCTTTTCGTGACCATCCCAATCTATGTGATTTCTCATCTGATGAACACATGGAGATACTTGAGAATATAAAATGTAAGATAGGATATACCCTTCTTTCCAACTAATTTGCTCTTACATTTCTTGCTTTCCTCCATAGTATCGAACAGGTGTTATACACATGGCAAGGGCTTTATCTTTATCTGTCTGTCTTGATACAGGTAAAGGAACAATTGTTTTCTGGACACAAGAACATTTTCAGATGTTTTACAGTTTGGAAATTCCGATACTGTAAAACTTACAGATTTTCAAAAACCTTCCCTCTCCAGGCTCACGTAATAAAAAATACGAAGTGAAGCAGTGACTTCACAGTACTGATTCTGAGAAAACTGAAAACAAAGTAGACATGGCTACTGCCCACATGAGGCAACATCCCACATCTTCCACCCCGACATTAGGCCTCCAAGGCTCTGAACTGTAGTCTCACGTTCTGTCAGGCAGAAAGTGCTGTTACAGGTGGGATCAGCAGCCCAGCTCCACCATCCCCAGCCTCCCGGTAGGTCCTCCCCTTGAGAGGTCTTCATTTTGTACTATTTTATGATGGAGGAAAAAATGCAACATCTGCATTTCTGGACCTCATGTAATTGCATAGAATGCATATGAAAGCAATTTGTAAAGAGAACAACAGAGATTCTGCTGTTGTTACTATTGCTGTTCATCACTAAACCTGCGCGAAGTCACTAGGCTGAGGCAGATGATCCCTTTGGGTCCTTGTAACTGACTTTGCTAGGTATATAATTTCACTTTATCAGTTTGTTTTTATTGTTAATATTTTACAAACAAGTGTAAATCATTGGTAATTAAACATGGAAATAAAATAGGAATATGGCAGCCACCAAAACACATTCAGTTCAGCATCCTTTTCAGGATGCTGAGGATAAAGAGGTGAAGAGGACACCAAGAAGGGATGGTAGATGGTAAATCAAAAGCCAATCCGGGCCAGAAGTGGTAACATTAATGATTGAAGCTGACTATATGTAAAATAAAAGACCTCGACCATAATCTCAGTGGAGATGGATTCTGTTCACATATTAAATAAGTAATTTTCAGTTGTTTTCTCCCCCCAAATATATCCTGATATATAATCCTTTCTGTTTTTCATCGTGATATTTTTAAACCATACTCTAAGAAAAACAAAAAGTAACTACAATAATAAATGGCAACTGACACTCAGGCAACTTTGGGGACATCAGAGAGTGCTGGGGTCTGAGGCAAATTAGAATGTGGATGCCATGTCTAATGAAAGCAACTTTTTCTTAGCTCCATTTGATTGTTAGTATACAGAAATGCCCATCCAAATCCTGAAACACTTACATTGCCCATATTAAAAACTATGCATATAGAAGGACCTACTGTTCAGTAAGCTTCTCTTTCATTTTATATAAATTTTGATCCCCCCAGCAGTAGATACACCTAAGTATTTGCACTAATAATCCAAATGAATTAGTACTTTGGGTACTGCATGCAATCTGAGTTTCCCGGTGGCCTAGTATGTACCTGATTCAGTCAGTGTGTGTACATGGGATGGAGAGTGCAGCATTTTCTGGTAAGGGTGTTACTAGAGAGAAAAGGAACATGTTATACTTCCCAGAAGTTGGTTACATCTGCAACCTCTGTCCTTAAAAAGAAGATGCCCTGATAATTTGGGTTTTCTCTTACTTCCTGAGAGAACTATGGTACAACAATTAGTAACAGATAGATTATATTCTTATAATTAATTAAAGCTTAGAGAGTTAAAGAATAGGTAGCCATCCTCCAGGGGGGAAAAAATTAACGAACTTTAAGGACATGGGCTTTTTCAGCTGTTGCACAATATTTTAAACACCTGCTTAAATTTTTTGAAGAACAGGGACAGTAGGGATTTTTATACAATTTCTCACTCCTATGAGAAGGGTCTGCATAAATTTGTATAGACCTATAGACCCTGAGAATTAAGAATAACATGCCAAGGATATGATCCAGGGACAGTGCATGAACTGGAAGGAAAAATTCAAGGCCAAATGCTATTTTTCTTTAAGGACCAAAGAAATAAGATCAGTAAACAAAAACAAAAGAAAATCAAATGTTTGAGAACTAGGAAAAAATAGTATCTTAGGAGCCACTCCAGTAGAATTTTAATAATGACTGAGTGTTCAACAAGGTCATAAAAGCACAGATTTTGTTTGAAAGCGATTCAATAGAGGTCAGGGAACTTAGTGATTAAGATACTTTATTCTCAGGATTGCCATTTCAGTGGTGTGGAGCAGACAGAAACAGGAGTGATTAAAAAGTAAACAGGAAGTAAGAAAGTGGAGGCAGGAAGTTAGACTACACTTTTTAAAAGTTTGTGGATGACTGGAAGAAAAGATATGTCATTGATTTAAGGAAGAGAAGCAGGCTGATTTAAGATGGGGACGATGTGAACAGAAGCAGCCAGTGAGGGGGCAATGAAGATATGAAAGTTAGAGAAGAAAATACCAGAGGAATTATGTTTTTATTCATTCATTCATGTATGCATACATGCATGTGTGCACTAACTCATGTATTTATTTTCTTCAATCAATATTTGTTGGATGCTTGGTATTCCTCAGTCACTGTGTTAGACATTAATGATACAAAGATTTAAATTCCGGTCTCAGACACATGAAGATCCTGGCATAATGGTACTATAAGAAACTTAGTATTTTTATAATATAGATAAGGAGAAAGATTGTCATGAATGATGTCTATTCCATTAAGTTAATGAAATAACATAAAGATGTGTGTCAGGCAAGTTTTATAGCGGGTCCTTAGACTCTGTACCGGCAGGAGCTCTTGGAAGGGAAAGTTTTATCCCTGAAACTAAGCCCATAACTAAAAGCCAAGGGGTGGATCTGCTGGAAATGGCATCTGTGCCTCCTGATCATTTTTGAGATGTCCCAGAAAACTACTTCAATATCCCCAAATCTAATTGAGGAACGGGCTGGAGAGCAAGATAGGAGATTGCAATTAGTACTTAGTAGGATAACATGAGGGAATGCTATGTGTTCTTCACTAATAAAGTCTGATACATTTTAAAAATTCAGATGTTGCAATTTCAATATTAGAAAGAGAGTCTAAAAAAGGAACCTTGAAAGATGCCATATAATGGTCCTAAAGAAAAGCAGGAAGAGAGGCTTCCAGAATTGGGAGTATGAAATAAAACAGGAGCAGCAATAAGCTCCAGAGAGAAGTTAGGTGTATATAAGCTGGAGCAGATTTTTTTTTTAAACAGAATTCCAAATTAACATTTTTCTTGTTGAATATCCTAATAATTATCCTATTCCTTCTGGTAAAATGGATGCCCCGGGGATAATATCTATCCTACTGTCTACCTCACAGAGATGTTACAGAAAATGAAAACTGTTTTCTGTAGTTATAATAACATGAAGATACATTAGATTGGCAGAAGGAGGGGAAGACTTGAAAATACTGAGACATGGGCTGGTTAGCGTCTGTACTCCTCCTTCAAATCCAAGATAAAATGTTACCATTCTGTGATACCTTCCCCATCTCTTTCAAGCAGAGTGAAAGGGAAGTTTTGTTGCAACCTGTCCAACTGTGAATGAAGAGTTACCCTTGGAGAATGTCTTTCCTCAGAGACCAATCTTAAGGGGAAACAGAAATAACAGAAGTGATCCCGTGTGTGTGTGTGTGTGTGTGTGTGCGCGCGTGCGCACACAACCCCGCTGATGGGGAAGCATGGGAGTGCTGAGAAATCCTTAAACAGATAAGAAGGGAATGCTCATCACTGTAGAAGAGGACATTCCGGATCACTCTGGAATGTGAAATTCTTCTATGTCTCCATTCCCAGATACAGGATGGTCTGTATTTACTGTTCCATTAGGAATCCCCATGGTAACAGAAGTAAATTGAAGCTATAACTCCTGTTCCCTAGAGAACTGTGGGATTAGATCCCAACTTTGCCCTCCCAGCATTTCCTATGGAGTCTGTAGGCTTTACTTGAGATTTTTCATATAAGGCTACTTTTTGTCTCCCCACAAAGGGACTGATTAGGCCATAATTTCTTTCTCTCTAGACAGACAAAAGACTAGGTTATAAATGTGATCTCTAGCTGTGTCACTACGAAAGATGTTTAGATACCCATGCCTAAAATGAGGATAATATCTGTCCCACTGTCCACCTCCCAGTGATGTCGTAAGGCTAATAAAAGATCATACTAAAATCTGCGTATGATAGTTAGAAAGGAACATGATTACAATTATGTGTCATCCTTAGTTTTACTCAAAGGATACAATGAAGAAAAGAAAGCTGTCCTGACCCTTTCCCAAAACAGCAGCAAAGTGACTAAATCACTCCTGCGAAGCTATAAAGATGTGAACAAACACCTTTAGGGGACAGGAGTTCAATATCTGGAGGCTGAGAAATTGGCAGGCACCAGAGTAGAAGCCACCAGGACCCTGCCCTATAGCTCCCTCCTACCCTGCCACTGCCTGCAGGGCACCCCAACCCCCCCACCCCTCCACCTCCACCCCCCCGGCACACAGCAAGAGTCAGACAAGCCCCACTTCCAGTAACAACAACTGGATCTGGTCCAAGAAAAATGCAGGCCCATAAAAGAGGACTTATTATTTTTTTCTTTTTTTAAAAAACTGAATACAGTGGAAAGATTTATTAGTCAGTACAAGTTGGTTTTGATCAACTATTGCCTACTTGTGACAGTAGCCAGAGACCTATGGCTTTAATAACAGTGAGCAGTGTGGTACTGAGGAAGGCAATTGCAGCTAAAATGTTCTTTCATGCCCTGCTCTGTGTTGCTTGGAAATTACTGGCCGTTTTACTTCTGCACTTTAGAGCTCTGGATGCAATTGCAGGACACCTCCCACAATTCATGAACATTCTGCATTCATAGCAATTCAGACACTATAACTTTCCCACTAAATTAACTGCCTGGAGTAGGTTTCAAAATCAAAGGATTTTGCTAACATCCACAAAGATGCGTAGTTTCTCTTCTACTAGAAAGGCTAATCCTATGAATGCAGAGAATCTACAAAAGCTGTAGGATTCATGTTTATTACATCTTAGGGTCTATGGTAGTTTAGGAATCACTTAAATGTCTCCGTTCCAGTGAAGGGATCCCCAGGAGAGCAAAACAGTGATTTCTAAAAAGCATTAACAAAGAAGTGGAAAAAATGAAGCAGAGCTAGAGTTTTCTGTTCAACATTTCCACATACCACTATTTCTCATTTTAGGTGAATCGTCTTAATATGATAAAATGAATCATTACATTTAATATCTCGAAAACGGTGGAAATATGATTATAGCTTCAGATTTTAAAGAAACTGTCAGAGAAAGATGGTTTCCAATGTTATTATTTATCCTATTCATAACAGATTTTATAGTGAAAGAAGCAGCTATAGCAGTACTTACAAAAGCAAACAAATTTGGGGTTAAAACAATGAGTCATTTTTTTACTGACTTACTTTAATATAGTTTAAGCCCCATACATTTCAAATATTCCATGCCGACTTTCCCCATATTCTTGTAATTATACTCCAAGTACGATTAGTGAACATAAATAACATTAGGGAATACTGCTCTTTCAAACTGCTCCTACTTAGTTACCATACAAGATAATAAAGAAAAGCATGGATATGAATAATTGAGAGTGGACATCTATCTCTGGCCAGGGGTCACTCTCAGGGGTGGCTTTTGATGCCATCTCAGTTTCAAGTCCTCCATGGGCCCTAATTATTCTTATTACCAGTGGCCTTACCCCATATGTGTGCACAAATAATAAAACATAACAATACACCATAGAAACTAGAATTTTTCTGGAAGAAAAGTTATAATTTTGCTTTTAAAATTATTTGGCAAGAAGCCACACATTTAGTTTACGATTGGCTCTTATTTCTCAGCAGTCACTGTATATATTCAGAAACTGTGCAGAATGAGAAAATAAGACCTAAACGTTGTTTGCAAATGAACTGAAAAATTTATGAAGACTAAATTGACGGAGCGCCTGGGTGGCTCAGTCATTAAGCGTCTGCCTTCGGCTCAGGTCATGCTCCCGGGGTCCTGGGATCGAGCCCCACATCAGGCTCCCTGCTCCGCAGGAAGCCTGCTTCTCCCTCTCCCACTCCCCCTGCTTGTGTTCCCTCTCTCGCTGTGTCTCTCTCTGTCAAATAAATAATAAAATCTTAAAAAAAAAGACTAAATTGACCATGAAGTTGTTACGATGTTAAATTTCAAAGATATTTAATTAAATATGTATTAACTTTTGTTGTAAGTTTTTTCAAATTTGAATTTTAAGACTTTTTCAAATTTCTTAAAATTTAGAGTCTCAGATATTTTGTATATCTGATATAATCCCTTTTACAGTCCACCAAGGTTTTTTGGGGGGACCCATGTGGCCAATCTCTAGAAAGAAGCCTGCTTTCAGATCACAGACCTTTTTTAGAATGTGGTCTGCGGGGAAAAAAATTATTATCTCTCAAATTACATACTATTTTTTTTTAAAACCAGAATAATCTTATCTCAAAAAGCTGTGCTTTTTTCTTCCCCTTAATTCAATTAAACATATTTATTATGAGCTCTTAAAAAGCATTCATTGACCATTTCACATTCTGGATGAATGATGTATCCCCTCAAGGTACAAAGAACAGCTATGGGTCTTATGGATAGATGTTAAACGTGAAAACATCCTTCGCATACTGCCGCTGAGATGCACAAATAATTTTGACGTTGATGGGTTAGGGTGGAAAGGCCACTGGAGAAGTGGGTTTCCAAAGGAAATCCTTGATCTCCCAGATAAAAACGAGATCCTAAAATAAGGTTTCAAGAACTATTTTTTTTTAAAGAGGAGATCTTAGTGGGAACATTTTTTTCCTGTTTTTTCTACTTTACCTTTTGAATATATAATATATATAACATTTTCAAACATCTAGTTTCACTATTAGCTCAAGGAAAGAATCAGACTCCACTGCATGTCATAACATATTATACCTTCAAATAATTCACATAGAAATTTCAGAATCCCAGATCATTACAATAAAATTCCCTGTTCAGGAATGCAGAGGGAAGGAAATAATTCTGAACTGGTGACAATTTAAATAAAATGCTTTAAGGCAATAGTTATGTTACTCTTAAGTACTAGAAGTCACATCAATGGCTTCAAGAAAAAATATAGTTTATGTGGGCTGTTGCTATATTTTATTATTTTTTAATGGAAGTAGGGCAAAGCCACCAATAATTAGAATGATAGAGCACATGAAGGGTATAAAACTGCTAGATCAAACACTACCCCTAGGATCGTACATGAGTTGCTTTATGAAATAGATAGACTCACTTATAGTTAGGAGGTTATATAAAAAATGTATGCTGCTAGAGTGCTTTTAAAGGCTCTCAAAAACCATGTGCTTCCCTAAGTAAGCTAAACAACCACTAACAATCTTGTTCAGATTACTAATTTCTTAGAACGCCATCCCCCCATCCCTACCATTTTCCCCCAAGAGGTCAGATTTCAACCAGCTCTATGTTAACATGCATTCTGGCTCAGAATAATATGAATATAAATGGTATATTCAGTATTTAATTTTTCCATCTTGCCAACAAGATGTCTTAAAATTTAAACTTGAAAAAAGCAATATAGTGCTTTTATGTTTAGGGATAGCATGAGAATCTGAGAATTGTATCATAAAGTGTATCTGCTCTGTTAGCTTTTTGTAACGTTAAAGTATTTTGACCTGAAGAAATACATTCTTTTTTAAGTTACTGTTTTTCATTTAATTTTCACAGAATTTTAAATGTTTTATTAACCTGAGATAATTTTTTCTAGCTCCATCCCTGTTGTTGTAAGTGCCAAGATCTCGTACTTTTTTATTGCTGAGTATAGTCCATCGTATAAATATACCACATTTTCCTTTTTTTTTCCCCTCAGATCTAGGGTTCAGGTTTGGGTTCGGGTTAGGTTTAGGGACTGGTGAGGGTATGTGTTTGGTATCCTGCAGTTCAGAGACCTAACCTGAGACAATTTCGTACCTCAGGTTAGGTCTCTGACCTGAGACAGGATGCCAAGTCATAAGAATTCTTTTCTTTTATTATTTCATTTTATTTTATTTTTTAAGGAAGCTCCACACCCAGCTTGGAGCCCAATGAGGGGCTTGAACTCACAAGCCTGAGATCAAGACCTGAGCTGAGACCAAGAGTCAGATGCTCAACCGACTGAGCTACCCAGGAGCCCCAAGAATTCTTTTATTTTTACAATTTTTTTCCAAGAATTTTTTTAAATAAATGGGAAAACAAAGCTTTTTTCAGGCCTGACATACAATGTTCTTTATTTATAGCAGCTCCTTCTGCCAAATTCTACTACTAAACCATATCATATCAATGTCATGCTAATCAGAGGCACTAAAGTGACCTGTATCAATTATTAAAATGTCACATCCTATTTCCCCCCCAACTTAATCAACTTCCATTTCAGCTTCCACTAGCATAACAATTTTAAAGTATGGATTTAATCAAAGCAAATTTTAGTATTTCCCTTCAAATTTTGACACTTTTGCTTACAAATGAACAAGGTTGAAAAACATTAGCAAGGAATTGTACTTGCTGAGTCAGGCATTTTATATTATGCTACTATTTGACCTAGTAATCACACTTTCAGAAATTATGCAACACTATAGTGATTATCAGAAAAGAAGAAAAGACAACACAAAGAAAGATGTTCAATACAGCATTATTTATAATCATAAATATTCGAAAAAGACTAAGAGTTCTAGGATGGGACAAACATTTTTAGAGGCAGAGTTAAAGTGAACAATGCTCGTGAGACAAGTTTAAGGAAAAACAGCAATACAGAATAAGCTGAATTGTTTCAGAAATCTAAAATGCTTGCCAAAAGGAAAAAGTCCTATATACTATAAAATTAATGTTGTATTGCTAAAGGGTGGGAGTATAGAATCTTTATAGACTTCCTTATATTTCTGGCATTTAAGTTAAATTGATCACCTACACATTACTTGTATCATCAAAAAATTATTTAAAATGGAAGATTTATCTTTAAAAAAAAATCATATCTAAATTTGTTCTACTTTAGGGGGCTTCCATGTTTATTTATTTTTAAAATTTAAATTCAATTAGCCAACATATAGTACATCATTAGTTTTTGATGTAGTGTTCAGTGATTCATTAGTTGCATAACATCCAGTGCTCATCAGATCACATGCCCTCCTTAATGGGGCCTCCATGTTTAATGACAAGAGTTGGCACTGTGTATCCTCAAACAATGCACGAGCTTATTTTGTAACCCCCTCCCTAGGACTATCATCACAAACACTCCATTTTTTTCTTAATATTATATATCAATTCTTGCTCTCTTAAATAGTAGCATTGCAAATCTTTCTTACTTTACCACAATATTTCCTAAACATCGAGCCTTCAGTTTTTGCATGTTGTCATCCAAAATCATAACTGCAAAGTAAAATATAAACAAACAAATAATATAAATTTGAATAAAAATGCATACCCTTAAAGCTTAAACTTTTCCATGTTTCCTATATCCAACCCCCAAAATTGTAGCTTCACAGGCATCTTTTAATTTCTATGAGACCGTGAACATATAACTATGCTAACATGTCTCACAAAAAATTAAAAGAGCACATGCTTTGATTCTTAACAAGATCATGAATTTTCCCTCAGAACCCCCCTTAAGTAAAGACATTGCATTTCAAACATGCTGTTAATTTCATAACCCATGTTTATAGCCACTTCAACATTGCCTTCTAGTCTACCAAAAACATTAAAAATATATGCAGCTTTTCAAAAATTAAAGGAAACAAATCAAGTTCTAAAATATACCAAAAAATATTTCAAGCAATAAAAATAAGGTATTTAAGCCTGGGAAACCCCTTCTTCTGATTTAAAGCTTAATATCCACTTCTGAGCCTTCAAGATCCATTTAATTCCCAAATATTATCCCAGTGCTTTCTGTTAAAATACACTGTTAAAATCCTGAAAGATTTTAGGAGGTCGAAGCTTGAATCCACATTCAGTAACCCCTAGTGCAAGCTGGAAATGAGGATATATCATCATGTTTTAAGCTCTCATTGATCCTTTATGTGGCTTCATCCATCCAGGTTGTTCTACTGAGCGAGGCTATGAGAAAAGAAGGACACTGTCCCCAGAAAAAATTAATCGTTCCTTTCTTTGTGTTCCCAGAGCACTTTGTTTTAAAGTTCTATTCTGACAATTAGTAGTGGTATAAATATTCCTCTCACAAGACTAGAAGGTCATTAAGATTGGAGGTCATGCCTCACTAATGTTTGCTTCCCCAAATCTCAGAACAGTGGCCAATTTACTCTGCTCCCCTGTACAAGTATTACGCCCTCAATTTCTCTAGATAAAAAGTGGGAGCGATTCTTTTCTCAGTGTTGTTATAAGAATCACCTGAGGGCGCCTGGGTGGCTCAGTTGGTTAAGCGACTGCCTTCGGCTCAGGTCATGATCCTGGAGTCCCAGGATCGAGTCCCTCATTGGGCTCCCTGTTCGGCAGGGAGCCTGCTTCTCCCTCTGACCCTCCCCCCTCTCATGTGCTCTCTGTTTTTCTCATTCTCTCTCTCAAATAAATAAATAAAATCTTTAAAAAAAAAAAAAAAGAATCACCTGAAGAAAAAAGTGACAAGCTTGTGTAAGGTACTCAATCAATGTGAAACTGTTACATCACATTGAGTATTTTTCACACACACAAAAATGGTTTTCTTTCCTTTCCCAAGTGGATACCGCTTTTTTATTATACTACTGAATACTACATTATGTTTCTGAATCTCTGACTAACCACAAAACATAAAAATCATGAGTCATAAAGTCACTACTTCCTTGGTTATAGATACTTTAGTTCTAACGTTTAACCTATATACTGTCTGTCAGCCAAGGGCTTTCAGACAACGAGAAATTTCTGTGCTGAAATTTCATGAGGCATCAAAGCTTAACTCTTTCTTATAGCTCAATATGAAAATGCTGAAAGGGAAATGCATTTAACATCTCCCACAAACATCAGCCCCTAAAAATGGCTCAACACAAAGCAATTTTTCCAATAAAAGGAGCAAGGATGACAGAACCGTTCAAAGTGAGGATTTCACTAGAGCTGGGTTCACCTCCCCATGCTTGGAAAAGTCACTGACTTCACAGAATATCTATTTCTGCCCTAAAAAAAAAAAAATCTAAAGTTTCTTTTTACAAATACATCTGCTAGGCTAAGTCAAATGATCCACCTTTCCTTAACTAATCATTGTCCTAGAAAGAAAAGACAGTATTTTTATGTCAGAGAGGCAGAGGATATATATTTTATATATTCTCTATATTTTATAATTTACATGCAAATAGAAACTATATGTAGGAACCGTTTTCTGTCTCCCAAAGATGGGTTTTCCTCATAAATCTATTAAGCTAAATTGTGTGACCTTATGCATATAAAATAACTTCTGTTCTTCATATTCCCTGAAATAGCACCACACGACTAGCTGAGATTTAGTTCAGTCTGGTTACTGGCAAGTGCTTCTGTTAATGCTTCATTGTGTTACATCATGACCCTATGAAGCATGTGGAATTATTATTCCCATTTAGAAATAAGGAAATCGAATTTCTGAAAAGCTAGGTGACTTGTATGTTATGCAACTAGCAAGTGGAGCCCATGGAAAATTACTGAACTATTATAACCGCTACCAACAATCTAGAGCAAATACTTAAAATATATTATATCCCATCGTCACATACCACCAGCATGGATGAAGTGATTTTTCTATTTAGAATCTTTATTTATTTTGAATCTTTACTTTTTATACTTATCTTTAGCCAACAAGGTTCAGAAGCCTTATCATCACTCCTAAATTAAACAGTGGCATATATATAATGGGAAACACTGCAACTTTTGTAGCAAAAACACACAAACAAACAAAATAAAACGTCTCTAGGCGCTAATCAGCCGTATTACCTCAAGAAAGTGATTCAATCTCTCCGGGCACCAGTTAACTCATCTTTAGAATGGTAATGATACCTCTGAATTAAATATAATTCATCATTAAATGAAATGATGTATGCAAAGTACTCTGCACCTAGCAAGGATTCCATACATATTAATTTCACAGCCATATCCTTAATGTACCCTATAAATACTATTTTCCTGGTTATGACAGCCATTTAGAACATGTCCTTGGAAGTCGACAATCTTATTTTTGATCCAATTGACTAATAGCAAAATTAAGGCATTTATTTATAGTACGAAGTATTCATTCAGTCAAATACTTTTAAGCACCTACTGTGCAGTTTGACTGGCATTAGACATGGATAAATACCAAATTTATTAACCTTACATATTCCAAATAATCAGGGTCATTTCTCACCATTGTATCCTGGAACACTTTTTCCTGCTTGTCCTGGAGGAGGTGTTTTAGAATTACCTAATCCAAGGCATGATGCTGTAATTGGGGATCCAGTCTCTGGAGAAATAAATATTATTTATCATTTAATACTTAAACTCGAAATCATGATGTTTCTTCGATGTATGCCCTGCCCCCTACCCCCAAGTTTGTCATAGACTTTAACTGCATGAGGAATAGATGAGGAGTGGAAATGTATTCTTTAAAAATGAAAAAAAGATCCAGCAATCGATACCAGATCCAACAGTCTTAAAATCTAAGGACACAAATTGAGAATAATGTATAGAGTAACGCTTCTTCTAAAGAAAAGAGAGGTGTCTCTAATGTTCTTGGTTATGAATCAACAGGCATGAAAAATATAGAATTATGTGGCTGTGAGAATTTTACAACACATGATAAAAACTCAAAGATCTTTAGAAAAGATGCTCTCTCTTAATTCACCTAAAGATTTTTATCATGGTAAATAATAGCTACGTGCAAGATATTTCTGTTATTTATGGCTTAATCTCTGGAATAAGCAACCCAAAGATTTTGGGGAATATATGAACAATATCAACTCTAATTTTGAAAGAACTACAGCTGCCTAGAGAGCTTGCATTTACAGCTGAACTTAACAATGCTCTATCAAATTGCTCTCAATCTGTTGTCCCTGGGCTCCTAGAAGGCAGGCAGACAGGGCAAGCAGGCAGGCAGGAAGGGAAGAAGGAAGGAAGGAAAGAAGGACATTTATGCTATGCTGATTATTTCATCAAGACCAGAGACTTTGCCACAATTAACCTGCATGGATGAGCAAACATGATGAAATCATTTTCTCTGTCTCAAATTGTTAATAGTCAGAACAATAGCAGCTATTATATGATAGCTGTACGCGCTGAAAGTGATTATTTTTATGGACAAATGCATTTGTTATTATGGGTGAACACAAGTTTGGGGTTAGCAGAATCTTTTAAATATGAGATTTGCATGTGTGGAGGAGCAGGGTAAGAGGTACTGACTGAGAAAAGTTTTGGAACTAGTAGCTTAATATTATACACACAAACATACAGTACATATACCCAAGGGATTAACTGCCAAACCACTGGATCCAAAGTAATCCAAAATATTTTTTAAAAATCTATCTTCCTAAGGACTCAGAATGTATTCTTTCTACTATGGCTTCTATCATAACTTATCGTACATTTATATCACTTTAGAATGGTGGGAAGAATTTATTACTGTTCTTTACTTTCCAGAGTAGTTTGGTTTATGATTCACATTTTATGGATGGTGGCTCACCTGGCATCAGTAACAGGGGATGGACTCTGGAACATTAAAACACAGTTCCTAAGTCACAGTCCAGTGCTTAAGATGCTAAGCCCTATGGTCACCGCTGAGGAGAAGCAGCAAGTCACCAGAGCAGACATTTCGATGTTTAACAAAGAACTTTCAAATGGCTTCATACCATGACAAATGTTTCAAATGTGTTCATACCATGACAAAAAATGGACAGGTATTATACAAAATGGCATTCCATCAGTCACGCAATCCCCCTGTCTTCTCTCCCTACAGCACAAGCAAAGCAGGGAAGGAAACCCCCATATTTGGAAAGGTTAGCAACATTTTTCCCTTTGCCTTTTTAAAAATGTCTCAGTAATGACTCAGCGGTCCTCCAAACTGACAGAGACAAGAGCAGTGTGGTACCAGGAAGCAACCCCCTGTTGAGTTTGAGTGAGGGGCTTAAAGGAAGGTGTGCTGACAGAGCAAGGTGACTGCAGTCACAGAAGCTACTAGGACACAGGACACAGGGAGATGTCCCCCTTATGACGCTTCTGTTCCCCCTCACACCCTGGGCAGGGGAAGCAACTGCTAAAGCACATCTTCCATGTTCAAAGTGTGTCTCATCAGGTTTAGTTTCTCACCAGAGGCACTGCAATCGTTTCAAGTTCAAACTCTCTACATTTCTTAACACCATAAAGCCTCTCAGCAACGTGTCAACAGATGGCTCTAGAACCTACAAACGAACCTTCCTGAAGATGGCTTCAGGACCTGCTGTCTGAAAGAGAAACAAACACAAAACCACCACAACAAAGCTCTGACTGCCCTCTGCTGCATCTCATGTCCCTGTGGATTCTTAGGAAAGATGCGGGCACTCTGTTCTTCTTCCCCCAACATTGGGAGAAAGGAGATATGGGAAGAGGAAGCGAGAATAAAACCTCGTCTTAAACGAAGACACAGGAATGAGTTAGTGACGTGGTCAGTTTGTACCGCCTGCATCTTTGTATAGTGATTACATAGATACCATCTTGAACCCTCAGCTGTTTTGTTATAATTAATGATTCTAAGACATATGAACAGCACATTCTTCTACATGATTACTTTGACTGAATTTTAATGGCAATAAAAAGGATTATCCAGTAGTAGACAAGTAGACAATGTAAGTCATTGGGGTATCTCGCTGACTTTAGCTGGATATTCATTTGGGGGTTTGGAAGAACTGTTGGTAGTGACATGTAAAAGATACACTCAGGCGAAATGACAGTTCCTTGGCTCCACACAAGGAGCCATAGTTAGGATAAAAGTGGGATGAGAACTTTGGTTTTCTCTCTTTATATCTCTGAACATCCTGAGACCCAAAGAATGTACTGATCCACCTGCACGGCAAGCGCACGCCCGTGTGCTCACACATCCGTGTGCTCACACGTTCACGCACACAGATCACAACCACCCCGGCTCTCAGGCTGGTCCATGTGCAGAACAGGTTTCTGTCTGGGACAAGCCATCAGGCATACTGCCGGCCTTAACCAAACTTCTAAGGATTCCCAAAGCCCCACTGCAAATATATTCTAAAATCATCTGCTTCACACTGCCCAAGCTATAATTAACCGGCTAGCAGTTATCTAGGGAGAAGGGAAATCCGGATGTCACCCTGTGACCGGGAAATAGCTGCAAACTAGAACATTCTCTCTGAAGAACAGAATTGGATGCTTCATTTGGAGAAATCTTTCCACAGATACCTAATCTTAGAAAGAGACACCCAGGAAGAAGATGGCAGGGAACTGAAGCTTGTGAAGAATGCGTTATTTTGGTACATTTATATTCATAACTGCATTAACGGCGAATGCAGACGCTTCACTTTACTGCCTCTCTACCTCATTGCATTAGTGAACTGTTACCTAAAGGAATTTTCCTTAAAACTACTAACTCTAAAGGAAGAAAGGAATGAAAATGAATATACATTTTTTTCAAATATGAATTATGCTGTGTACTATGCTAAGTGCTTTTTGTTTATATTATTGCATTTAATCCAACTACATAGGGAGATAGGGAGAAAAGGGAATATTCTTTTTACAAATGAAAACTACTAACGACTAACCTAGAAAATTTAAACCACTTGCACTGGTTTGCATAGTTCTTACAGACAGGAGAAGAATGAAATAGACAAGGGTACCAGTTGTGAGGTTCTTAGGGAGAATGCATAGGGAGAATACATAGGGCTGACCCAGACTGTGTCTCAGAGGAAGAAAAATCCTTGCAACAATGAGTGAGCCCAGTCTCTCATATTCACAAATGGAGGTACTGGTGGGACATATCTCTTATTAGCAAATATTTATTGAGCAGCTATTACAGGATAGGTGCTCTCATTAGAACTGGGGATAGAATAGTAAACAAAAGTGACCACAATTCCTATGGTCAAGGAGCTCACATTCTAGTTGGAGAGACAAACAATAAAAAACATAAATAAACCATATGGCATGTTAAAGAGTGATGAGCACTAAGAAAAATTTTAAAAAGCATAGACAGGGAATGAGATGTGATGGGGAAAAATTGCAATTTTTGACTGGGGGGCCAGAAAGGCCTCCCTGAGAAGGCAACATTTAAGTAAAGACCTGAAACAAGTGAGGACAGATGTCACGTGACATCTAAGGACAAAGAACCCATGAGAAAGGAACCACAGCTGCAAAGGTCCTGAGGTAAGCTTATTCCTAGAGTATTTCAGGAATAGTTAGGCAGCTGGTGTTACTGAAGCAGAATAAATGAGGAAAGTATTAACAGGAAATAAGCTCAGATAGGTAGCGAGGAGACAGATCATTTAAAACTACTTTGAAGTCCTTGTAAGACCTTAAGCTTTCGGTCTGAGTGATCCTGCAAGCTAATGAGGGCTTTTGAACAAAAGGTTAATGAAGCACAACAATGCACATAAAATTTATGTAAATATTTGTACAACATCCATTGTCTGCAATCAGGTTTATTTTAGTTGGGGTTTTGAGAGAGATGCGTATGAGAAAATTCATGGACAGACAGATGCTGTATTAGAATAGTTGTTTCATATTGAGATTTCTGTGGCTTCCTGAACATGAGGAACATGAGAATTCACTAGACTAGCAGAAAGACTAGGGTGCAAGGGAGACAGATTGCCCACATAAGCCAAAGACAATCATTTTTGTTACGTAAGTGTTAGTGTGTGTATAGATCAACACAACATTTCTCAAAGGCAATCTGGCAATTACAAAAGTCCTTAAAAATGTACATACTCTTTAACCCAGTTGTACCACTTTAAGGGATATATATATATAAAGCAATATTTGTAGGAGTTCACAAATATTAAGCATCAAGGATATTTATCACAGTATTGTTTATATTAATGTTTAGAAGATTGTCCAAAAATAGAGATTATTCTCTATTAAGAATTAATGCATAGCTATTCAAACAACATAGAAAAATGTCTGATAGGAAATAATTCTCACAAAATATTTAGAAAATCTGTAAAACAGAATGCATAATATGACTCTTTTTTGTAAATACTATGCATTGAACAAAAATATGTATCTTGGTAAGATACACATGAAAATATTGACAGAAGTTATTTATGAATGGCGAGCAAAGGGGAAATTATGTTGAAGAATTCAGAAGGCTACATCCACAACTTTGAAATTTACCCACGGTGGAGATTAAGGATGGCTGCAATTTATTTGAGCCTCATCCTCCTGAAAGGTGTGACCTATGTCCTCTCTATTGGAATCTGGGCCACTTTTTTATGACTCTGACTAAGAGAAAAGAGTGGAAGTGATTCTTTGTTTCCAGGCAAAGGCCTGAAGAGTTTTAGATCACTATCTCTGGAACCTCTGAGCCACCATGTAAAATGGCCTATTATTCTGAATCTTCCACACTAAAAATGCCACTTGCAGGCATTCACATCAACAGTCCTGACTGACTCCAGCCTTCCAGCCATTCCAGTGCATGAGAGTGAAGTTATCTTGGACCCACCAGACCAGTCCATTCACCATTATTTACTGTCTGAGTTGTCTCAATCAACAATACATGGAAACAAACAAACAAAAAAACCAGTCCATGGAGCATAAAACCCCTGCTGATCATTGCCCATAACACACACCCATGAAACCATGATACATGGATGTTGTTTTAAGCTGCTAGGTTTTGAAGTTTGTTTGTTTTGCACAGCAATAGACACTTGGAACACTCCCCACTAAAAATATTATAAAATCTTTCAAAAAAGAACTAGTGTAATTCTCAAAAAAAAAAAAAAAGTGCATATAATTATCTGAAAACTGTCTCCTAACCAGTTGTTGAAATTAGGTTCTTCCTGGGTGCCTGAGAATCATTTGAATGAGCAGGACCAAACACAGTCTAGTCCCTGACATTTTGTGCTCGAGAAATGTTTGCTGACTAGTAAATACATATTTCTTGCATGGGTTTAGGCTCCAGTTCCCATTATTGAGATCAGGGTTCTTAAAAAATAAATAGCAAATCACAGAATAATGCAATCCTAAAATGAATCAGGGAGTGGGAGAATAGAGGATTCAGAAGAGAAAGAGCTGTATGTTACCATTATAATTCTGTTCCAACATTTTCTTATCCCAAGACTGATATTCAAAGGTCAGTCCTTCAATACATATTTATGGAATTCTCTGAAAGGCATTTCTTTTAATGAGAAGGCAGTGTTAAGGGTGGAAAGACATGCCAAACAGAAATAGCAGCATGTGCAAAGGTTGAGAAGGTAGACCATCAAGGGACTGACAGCAAGTTATTCAGCAATAGCAAAGCTCAGGGGAATTGGGTGGCTAAGAGAGAACAGAACAAGAGACAAAGTGAGAGAGATGAGCAAAGGCAGGTCATGAAGTGTCTTCTGTGCCATGGTAAGAAATGTGGATATCATTCCAGGAACAAGGAGAGACACGGGGGGTTTTAGCAGAAGTGATTTGCTCAGAATTGCATGGTAGAAGAATCTCTTCAGTTGCAAACTGGAGCACTAAGCTGAGGATCCCAATCCAGAGCAAGAAGTCAGTTAGATGCTGGTGGTCTGATGAGGGTGAGTGAGCAGAAGTGGAAGATGAGACCAAATCTGAGTTATGCTCAGAGTCAGAGGGTCTTGGTGATTGTTTGGGTATGGAGAAAGAGTAAGAGGGAGAGGTCCAGGACCACCCCAGGATTTTGGCTCAGACATGAAAGGCAACGTGGAAAGAAGAGTAGATGTGAGTGCAGGTTAAGAAGAACACAGTGGCAGGTTCACAGAGCCCAACTCTGTCGATAAGAGCTCCTGCCGCATCTGAAAATCTGCGATTCTGTACACACTGTGGTTCTAGAAGCACTACATTTAAGCAATATAGATTTAGAAGTTGGTGGCCCATGCAGAGAGCTGAAGTCCTGGAAATCAGTCAATTCAGCAGCCTGGTACTGCTGAGTCATATTAATCACAGCATCATGATGGGCATAAAAGCAATTTGTAAAGAAACCATTCTCTCCACCTCTGAATCTATACAGCGCACTATAAATAACTTGAATGGTAGTAGCAGAAAGAAAGCAGAACAGTAAGATGTACACTGGTGAAAGAAAATCAGTTCAATCTTTGTGTTCACGAGATGGCACGATTATTGTTTAAAACACTTAATTCAAAGCAGCCTAACTTTTTGTGCTGGAAGCAGACCATTAATTTGAGCTGTGGTCTTATCCTTCCCCCTTATGGCGTCCTTCCTGCCTCTAATAGTGGGAAAACTCATAAATAACCTGCAGTTGAGTTAGATAAGAAATGTTGAATTAATGAAGGCATAAGATAAGACATAAGATGGGAGGACTCTGGACAACACAGAGCAAGGAGAGTTCCAATTCTAATCTTAACTAGCTGGCTGACTCCGAGAAATTAAACTATGATTACTTTTTCTCATGTATAAATTGAGCTCTTATGTTCCAAGTTTTCTTGAGTCTGCATTACCCACAGGCCAGGAGGCTAAAGATGGTCTTTATATTCGTGAAGGGTGATTCATAGAAAGGAAAGGAAAAGGAAAATCTTTATTGAGTGTTACGATTGGCCGGGAAGTCAGCTGCATTGTTTGACATATTTCACTTCATTGAAAGCTTTCTCCAAGCCCACGAGATAAAGTGCAAGCAGAAGATCAAGGACTTGCCCATGGCTATAGGGTCAGTGGCTGAACCAGGATTTAAAGGCCATCCTGTTAGGATTCCACAACACTTTCCCTACCTACATTGCTTTTCCAAGGAGAATAGTCATCTGTGGTTTTTGAAACCAGAACTGACAGCAAAAGAGGAATTGGGAACTATTTGTGGGGGTCAATGGACCCATAGTATAGGGGTTTACATGCAGGAAAGAGAAATTTCCAGACAGTGAGTTTTATCAATGGAGGGTTTAGGAACTCTTTTTTTCTTATAAAGATCTGCAAAAACATAACAGACTTTCACCTTTCAAGAGTGGATTAAATGTGATTCTTGCCAAAGGTAGGAGGATTAGAATAGATGAAATTTCAAAGACCAAACCAACTTTATATTATTAATTGATTTCCCAGTGTTCAGTCCTCTGTGAAAACATTATCACTAATACAATAATGAGCACAAATAAATATTCTAAAAAGCAGTTATACATATCCAAACTACTTCATGTAATCATAGTTGGAAAAAAAACAACAACTTGATGTTCTTTCTACATTATCATGCTGTAAAGAGGACAATGTCTGATTCAATAGATGCTTTTTGACTTGGGAGATTCAGTTTCAGATGGATTAACAGTTTGTAAACAGATATTCACTTTCAAAAAGAAAAGCCTCATCAAGCCTGCCTTACATTTGACAAGAGATTATTCCTTCCACAAATCAAATTCACGTAGCTTACCTCTAAGCCCCTGCTTCTCAAATGATCAGTAAAAATTACCCACCTTAAACTAATGAAGATTGCTCTAAACGAGAAAAAAAAAAAATGCCGTTGCCAGGCAACAAAGATGACGTCAGGACTTTTTTCTCAGCAGATGGATACTGTCGGCATTGCTAGCTGAACATTGCTGAGACGCCACTGCATCCATAAAACTGTTCTTTCCCCAATCATAACTTCTCATGCTAAACTATGTAAAACGTCTTCCCCATGAATGAGAAAAAAGAGGAGAGTTTATTTTTGACCACTGCATTGAAAAAAGCAAAAAGGCAGCAGACAGTAGTGATTCATTCACACCACTAAAGACCCTGCATCCTACTATTTGAAAGTGGCATGGGGTCTACCCTGGACAGCACGGGTCATGGGGCGAAGGCTTTACCAGTGCAGCCCACTTCAACCCAGCATTCTGAATTCTACAGTGTGTGTTTCGAGAGGTTAGTGCAATGCACTGTCTTTGAAAATACAGGCCTGTGCTTTAACGAAGCTATACCACTCGGACTCAGACAGTAAGTAAAACCCAAAAGCCAGGAGTAACAAATAGTTAGAAAGCAAACACAGGAAGGCATCATTTGGTTGTACATAGGTGTATTTCACTCTGAGATCTGCAGCCGGGGAGCGTTGGCTAGTGACTATTGGCTCCCAAGCTACAGGGAAGAGCTTGTAAATAATTAAAGATAGAATCTTCAAGGTAAGTCACCAAGAAGATGCTTTCCTCACTGTCATGTTACCCATATAGAGCTTCTTATGCGTTAGTCCTAGAAAAGCATTTTGCAGCAAAATATGCAGGATTTTGCATGGGGCAAAGTACATTCAAGTTATAAGAAAGTCACATATTTTGCACATAGTTTCAAAATATTTTTTAAAAAGGCAGAAATAACAATCATAAAGCTTCCAATGTTGAATTCCAAAGATGAAGAAAATTCCCTACTGTGGACTAAATTTAGGACTATAGACTGACAGATTAGAATCCCTCGGCAAAAAGTGTACCAACATATGCACAAGAGTAGAATGTCTGAGAAAGCAGGGGTAATAAAGGAAGAGGATGATCTGGAGAAACAAGTGGCTTGAACTTTGATACCCTCCATATCGACTCCTCAAATGTTGGCCATGTGTTTCACAATTAGCCTAGCTAGGAGGAATGAGATGTTACTATATTTGAAGCTGTACCATTTCCCAAAGAGATCCCTGCTCAGGGTAATTGTTCTTAAACCGTAACTAATTATTCAATTTTGTGGATTTGATTTTTGTAAAGAAAATATATAGCCCAGGATCTTGTCCAGATAAACCCAAGGATATGGACTGAACTGGGTCAGCCTAACCAGTTTTTGTGGTTAAAGCTGTTGTCCAAATTGTCTGTTCTTAGAAAGTACATCCTACCAAATAGTGCAAAAGTAAGGATTATCATGTCAAGTAGCCTTGACACATTTTAATAATATGGTATTAGGGTTCTGTGTACTTTTTTGAAAGATTTTTTTAATTTATTTATTTGACAGAGAGATAGAGAGAGAACACAAGCAGGGGGAGCGGCAGGAGAGGGAGAGGGAGAAGCAGGCTCCCCGCCGAGCAGGGACTCCGATGTGGGGCTCAATCCCAGGACCCCGGGATCATGACCCGAGCCGAAGGCAGACGCCTAAGCGACTGAGCCACCCAGGCACCCCGGCTCTGTGTACTTTTAAGATCAATGATTTTGATTTAAGAACTGGCATGAGTGAAGTTTCCTGGAGGAATTGGAACCACTTTAATAAAATCCAGAATTATCAGACTCCTCAAAGGAGGAGGATTTTGGCTATAAATAGAATATAGTGACTTCGGAACTGGCAATTGCAATTAAAACTGTAGCAGTTCAATCAGAGACAGAAATACTGTGATTTCCCTAAGACATAAGAACTCAGCAAAGATGGCTCAAGGCATCAGGAACTTAAGTTGTCACCAATGTCTCAATCGTTTAAGTGACTACTGTTTTCTCATTGAAATCCCTCCTTAGGGCTTTTGAAATTCTATGAAGAATCTTACTCCCCCATTAAAGTGATAGAAACAAAACAAATAGACAAACAACAAAATCACCCCGTTGTTGCTCCAACTGGCAGCTCTTATGTCATTTCTACTACTTCCTCTCTACTTGGGCAGAAGGTACTTGAAACACTTTCAGTGTCAGCTCTGTATCTTCTGAGGGGAGCCACACAGGTAATATTCTGGCAGCAGATGGGAAGAATCATGGATTCCTTTCATCTCAACCCTTTACCAAGTTGTCCTTTATAAAAGCCTTCGTGGAACTCGAGTATTCTAACCTCACAGTCGTTGTCTTTAATTAACTGACTGATGGCATGTGAAGAAATAGTGTTTCTACCTAAATAACATTAAAAAGTGGGACGCCAAGCTGTTTTGTTGCAATCATTTTTAAACCAGTATCATAGCTTCTCAGTAAATAGCAAGGAAAGGACAGGAGAGGAAAGGAAAGGTAGAAAACCTCAAAAAAGAATAAGGTCGGGGCGCCTGGGTGGCTCAGTCGGTTAAGCATCTGCCTTCGGCTCGGGTCATGATCCCAGGCTCCTGGGATCGAGCCCCGCATCGGGCTCCCTGCTCAGCGGAGAGCCTGCTTCTCCCTCTCCCTCTGCCTGCCACTCTGCCTACTTGTGCTATCTCTCTGTCAAATAAATAAATTAAAAAAAAAAAAATCTTAAAAAAAAAAAGAATAAGGTCTACTATGTTTTGGGTTTTAGTGATTAGTCTCTGAAATTGAAGGAAGCTTTTTGTTTGTTTGTGTGTTTGTTTGTACTTGGTTCTTCACTCATAAGGAAAACCATTCCTTTATAGTTATCTTCAATCAGAAAAAACAAAAAAACAAAAAACCTTCCTGCAAAGGACGCCATGTACTGTGCAGACAGCTCTCTCTTTCTAAAAGGTGCTCTGTATCTGATTTCTGGAAAAGCTAAAAATGATTAATAACAGTACAGTGTTTTCCTGGTGATTGTACACCTGAGGATAATGAAGTTCTGGCTGTTTGTTTGGTTTTTTTCTGCACATGAATTACCATATCTTAATGGGGCAATTATCTATTCCTTTAACTTCCCATTTTTAAATTATGATTGTAGCACCTTTGTTTCTCTATGTATAAAAGAAAATGAAAAATTCAGTCCATAATCCAGATGTTTTCAGTCATTTTATAGATAAGTTGCTGGGAAGATAAAACATCTGGGTAAATGACAACAATTTGTCTTTTATCCAGATTTATGAACCAAATGGATACAACCCCCCGTGTAAATTTAGCAAGATGAATTTTCTTTATGAAAGCACTTAATGTTTGCACTATGACAACCCAAAACAAGCACTTAATATTTTAGTCATGTTGAATGGTGGTCTTTATTGAAATGCTCCTACAAGGAGTTGGTCGGTTCTCAAATTTTCGACAGATTACCTCTCAATTTAGAATCTTAGATATTACATATCAAATATTAAAGAGTGTTGCTATTAAGGGGCCGAAAGAGAATGTTAATCACTAGATATCTGCAGTCACTAGTACAAATTTCACTTATGTAACGAAAACAACACGGTAATGAAATGGATTGACTGCATGCAGAGTACCTTCTTATAACTCAAGTTATAGGAATTTATCAATTTTTATTCATACATTTTAGTTACTTAACATATCCCTAATTAATTCCAAATCATACATCACCATTTTGAAACAGCTCATTTGTGCACATATATTAATGTAATCAGAGAGCAAATTCATAAATTATTCATTGTAGGGAAGACTCATAAAAGTGTACAATTATATAAAAAAATCAATTTCTAAGTCAATAAAAAGAAGAGATCTTGTTAGCAGGAAGGGAAGAATGAAGGGGGGGAAATCGGAGGGGGAGACAAACCATGACAGACTATGGACTCTGAGAAACAAACTGAAGGTTCTAGAGGGGAGGGGGGTGGGGCGATGGGTTAGCCTGGTGATGGGTATTAAGGAGGGCACATACTGAATGGAGCACTGGGTGTTACACGCAAGCAACGAATCATGGAGCACTACATCAAAAACTAATGATGTAATGTATGGTGATTAACATAACATTAAGAAAAAGAAAGAAAGAAATGTACCTAGACTGAATCGAGATGTACTATAAGTGCAAATCACACCAGATTTTGAAGACTTAGTACAATAATAAAGAATATAAAACAGCTTATTAATATTGTTTAATGTTGATTACATGTTGAAATGATCATGATGCTCACATTTGGCTATAAGTCATCAAATAAAATATATTATCTAAATAAAAAAAAAAAAAGAGAGAGATCTTGTAGAAAACCTGACATTTGAAATGAGAAGTATTCCTTTGGCCAACGTTTAACATTCCTTCAAATGTTACCAGGTTTTTACTGGCATACATCTTGTGGAAATGCACCCCCATCCATTTGGTATGTAAAACATTAGGAAATTCATGACTGTGCCAGAAATACTGAACTTTCCTTTCTTTTTCCTAAGAGTTAATAATAACCCACAAAGTGCCTGCCTTTCCCTCCCTCCCGACCCCGGGGTGATTCAACATTAATGTGATATCACCTTAAGAAAGGTGAATGGCTGCAAATATTAAACGTCAGTATCACTTTGCAGTTACCACAACCTACATCTTCGAAAATAATGATTTCCTCTAGACAACTGAATAAAAATTCTAACTAGATTTGTTATTACCTGACATCTGCATCACCTAGGATGAATTTCTTTTATAAAGTAGAAAACGACATCTCTAGCCGGCTACTGCCTACCTCTCTATGTGTAGGTATTTGTGTACATTAATTGGACACAATATCAAATTCTATAAAATCAGATGGGGGGTAGAAAGAATCAGTCGTGACTAGCAGAAATCTACTGTTTTCCACAGTATTGAGCAGCCATTCAAACCTGATTAAAGTGACAGCACCCTGGCATAATGTGGCTATTAATTTGCTCTGAACAATACATTAAAGAAAAACTGCAAATTCACATGAAACTCAGTACCAGCCAGGGACCTCAGATGCTTGTTTCTCAGGTGTCAGTAAGCTTTTTTGTAAGCCTGGATGCACAAACTACATACATCTGCACAGGCCATTATGTACAACAATATTAAGAAAAAGGAAGAGAATCATGATTTTATTTATTAATGCACTGTTTTCCCTTCAGTAGGCTGTGTCATAGTGACCTTTAATGGGGGAAAAACAAAACTCTTCTGCAAACACTTGTATAAGGTCACTGTGTGGGAAACAACCCCTCACTTCGACCAGGAAAAGAAAACCATCTTAAAAGTGACAAGATATTTTTCTCTCCCTGCCTAAGAGAATAACTGTTAGAACTTTCCTGGTGAATAGAGGATGCAGCAATTCTATAAATACTTTTCTTTTCAGAGGCAATAATTCTTCACTTGTTTTTATGTATGTCTACATATGGCACTGCTCTTTCTCTGAATTGTCTTATCTTTTTTATTTCCTAAATAATTACAAATCTGAATTTGGATAAGAAATTTCTCCCTTGGCAAATAAAACTAGAGAGAATAGAAACTCTTTCTGATTTGGCTTTTATTTAAAGGAAACTGTATTCCACTCTGATCACTCATTTTATATTTTATGTTACAATGGGTATGGAAAACGTGTTTTTCCAAAGGACAATATGCAAAAAGATAATGTCAAAAGGATAATTTATCAGCATCAAAGAATTCTAAAATACTGAACACTGAACTTCAGTTTTAGTCACTCACTTGATCTTCTAAGACTTTAATTATTTTTAAAATCAGGCTTATTTTTTGCAAAGAAACTTTATTATTTTTTTATTCAAATTTGATACTCTGCCCCAGTTACTCAGAAGATGAAAATTCTGAAAACATTAAGAAGGTTGAACCAAGTGGAATTGAACTAAAATATGTACAGAGGAAAGCCACAAGGTTCTCATAGTTCTCAGTTACTTTCAGTGGGTCAAATGGAAAACCGAACAAAATCTCTACACTTCGTGACAGGGAAAACAGGTTCCAGATAATCTACTGACTTTCACAAATGTACATAACTGTGCCTCAAAAGAAGCAGCAGAGGTTTGTTTTTTTTTTTTTAATTTGTACCAAATTTTATTTAATTTCCACTTAATATGAGAATTATTTCCCAAGGATCACTTAGTGGGAGGAAAATAGAGAATAAACAAAATAAGTAAATAAATAAGTTATGTATATAATGATAAATGTTTTGGAAAAAGATACACTTCTTTGTCTTCCATGCTAGGTAGAAGAGATTTGATTTTATGGAACATAAGAAGGGAGCCAGAGAACCACAGAAAATCTTAGTAGAGAAACAGTGCTTTAAAGAAGGTGCTCTGGGACCAGTGTGCAGGGTGTACAGGAGAGCAGAGGTGGCTGATAAGGAGAATCTAAATCAGGGCACATAACAATGCAGCTGCCACAGCTCAAAGGCAGTGGGAGTACTGAGGTGGTTCGAATCCAACAGATACTTCCAAGGAATATCTGAGATTTAGTGACTTACTGGATATATGCAAAGCAAAGAGGAGCAGAAGCAGAAGAGGTCTTCAGTACTTTACACTAGGGACCGAGAGGATGGCGTCATCAATGTCATTTGCAGAGATATTTTTAACAAAAGGAATGCCAGGGGCGCCTGGGTGGCTCAGTCGGTTAAGTGCCTGCCTTTGGCTTGGGTCATGATCGCAGAGGTCCTGGGATCCAGTCTCCCGTCAGGCTCCCTGCTGAGTGGGGAGTCTGCTTCTCCCTCTGCCTCTCCCTCCCCCTGCTCATGCTCTCTCTCTGTCTCATAAATAAATAAATAAATAAATAAATAAATAAATAAATAAGTAAGTAAGTAAGTCTTGGGGGGGGGAGAAGGAATACCAAAGAATAGCTTATTTCTACTGAAACGACCTAAGTCCTGAGTTTGTGCCTGGTGGTCATAGTTCAGAATTTCCTCCAGTCCTTGCAGTGTTTTTGAACACTTCTGTAATATTTATGTACATTCTTGGAAATGCTCACCAGTTTGCCACCAGTGGTCTAAGACAGGTACTCTGAAGACCTTTTTGGACCATTCCAGGGTCTCCACATCACATCGTTCTCCAGCCACAAATAATGTTTTGAACCTGAATATAAGAGGGAGAGTGAATTCAAATTATTCCTTGAAAATAAATATAAATAATGTCAGACTCATTCTGTCAAACATTCTAGAATCTGACCACGTTAATTCTGTCAAAGGAAAACAGCTATATTATCATAGTATCATACTACAGAATGGTGAGAAGTGTTATTTGTGTTGACCCAAAGGTAACCAAGTGCACATCACAGCACTGAAGAGAGGTGCCTCAAAAGAATTCACAGCTACAGCTTCTGAGTTTTGAGAAGAGCAACTGAGTTGATCTTTGTAATACATCTGTCATATTCATCTAATGTTCAAAGATGAAAAACCTTTTCCTCCGTGACATTATCTCTGCTAATTTTAGCTCCACATTTGATTGCTATATTCTACTTAAGTCTATATACAAAAATATAACCTTGAGTATCAGCTAAAGCAACAAATAAGCTCATAAATATGATGTTCTTGTGATTTTGGTGAATTTCTTTGGTAAAGATTACTCTGATTTCAAGCACATATTTACCCAAGTCCAAGGACATACAGAGGAAAAATAGGTTACTTAAAAGTAAATACCACAGCGGCCTTCTAGGTCAAAAGACTCTTATCAAAAGGAATATAAGGTTACTAAGAGATGAATATTTGACATGGAGCACCATGCCATAGAACAGAAAGGATGAAACAGACAAATGGATTGGATTGACACTGTTGGTGGTTCATTGAGAGAATGATTGTTTTCTTCCATTCCCAATGTCTCCATGGTCTGTCTGTCAAAAAAGGAATGCATGTTTGAAGAGTTAATTCATTGTCATCAAAGTAAAAAACAAATAAATAAAAACCTGCCTACTTATCCTAAACAATGTAATATAGCCACAGAAGAGTTCTTACCATTCTCTTATCATCTCATGAAAATTCATGGAGATTCAGACATTCCTACCCTTATAGTATACATCTCCATCCTCTGCTATAAACATACATCTCATTCTATACTTATTTGTTTCTTGTCCATTTTAAACAGTGGACCATGAGCTCCTTAAGAGCATTCATCTTCCTGACCCGAACACCAATAAAAATACCTGGGATTTTTAGATACTTATTTCTAGAGGCTTAGAAAGATGAAGTACACAGGTGGGGAGTTGGCAAAACTTATGTCAGCTTGACTCATTCTTCTAACTAAAGGAGGAAGCATGTTGTTTTATTAGAGTGTGGAAATAGACAACGGAACAGTGACTTGAAGAGAGAAAAGTTCTGACTATTTTAGGAAATTTTTAATGAATAATGTAAAAGGGAAAGAATTGAAAAGCAGCCACTTGGCTTTCATAGACTCAATTAATAGCCTAGGAGGCCGAGTAGAGATAACACAAACTGGGTGTAGTACAAAAATAAGGAATGGCAAATCATGCCAAAAGTTCTGTCTGGGGAATCTAGAGTAGGCAGGAGAAATCGGGCAGCGAAGTAGGAATGACCATGATGGAGGAAAATACCAGGAAAAATAATGTGAAGGCAGAGAAATATAATTTCAAACTTCAGAAAAGAACCCTTTACTAGTCTTTGTTAAGAAATGATTTTAAAAATGTGGCTCAATCATTTTGGTGAGTCACCTCTCAAAGTATGCAAGGCTTCTAGGGTAATATTTAAATCTTTAAGAGCACTCAAGGGAAACAGAGAAAAAGGATGAAAATGGAAAAACCAAAAGAGAAAAATAAGAGAGACTAGAAAAGAATGCATCAGATTTTTTTTGAAAAAAATATATGTATAGTTGCAATTTGAGATAAAATTTAGGTAATCAAATGTGTATTCATTTATAACTTGCTTCAGATTAAAATGGGGGGCACCTGGGTGGCTCATCCAGTTAAGTGTCCGAATCTTGATTTTGGCTCAGGTCATGATCTCAGGGTCGTTGGCTTGAGACCCCTTGGCTTAGCACAGAGTCTGCTTGGGACTCTTTCCCTTTCCCTCTGCCCCTCCCCCCATTCATGGGCTCTCTCTCTCTCTCTCTAAAATAAATAAATAAATCTTTTTAAAAAATTAAAATTAAGGGACACCTGGGTGGCTCAGTTGTTGGGCGTCTGCCTTCGGCTCAGGTCATGATCCCAGGGTCCTGGGATTGAGCCCTGCATCAGGTTCCTTGCTCAGTGGGAAGCCTGCTTCTCCCTCTCCCACTCCCCCTGCTTGTGTTCCTGCTCTTACTATCTCTCTCTCTCTGTCAAATAAATAAATAAATAAAATCTTTAAAACAAAAATTAAAATTAAAAAAGATTAAAATGTGGTTACCAAATATGACCTCATCTGACAAAACTGATATATCACAATGAAACAAATATTAATACATTAAATTATTAAAACTAGATTAAAACATAAAGCTTAGTGTAAAGTTTTAAAGTTTAAAATGAGGTCAATACATCTGTGATTTTAGATGCTATGTAAAAATAAGACAAAAAATTTTTTTTAAAGATTTATCCATTTATTTGAGAGTGAGAGAGAGAGAGAGAGATCACAAGCAGGGGGGAAGGGCAAAGGAAGAAGCAGACTCCCTGCTGAGCAGAGAGCCCAACGTGGGGCTTGATCCCAGGACCCTGAGATCATAACCTGAGCCGAAAGCAGACGCTTAACCGACTGAGCCACCCCGGCACCCCAACAAGACAAAATTTTAAATATAAAAGCCATATTATTGATAATCTTATGGCTGAAAAATGTTAATTTATTTTAATTATATCTTCTTTAAACAGTTAGATTCCTAATATATTAGAAAACTTCGGTGATTACGAACATTATACAAGTAAATAATTTGTATTAAAATTTTTTTTAAGCAATTACAGTTCTTTTTTTTTTTTAAGATTTTATTTATTTATCTGAGACAGAGAGAATGAGAGACAGAGAGCACATGAGAGGGGGGAGGGCCAGAGGGAGAAGCAGGCTCCCTGCTCAGCAGGGAGCCTGATGCGGGACTCGATCCCGGGGCCTCCAGGATCATGAGCTGGAGGCAGTCCAGCTTAACCAACTGAGCCACCCAGGCGCCCTGTATTAAAATTTATAAATAGGTTTGGGTGATTCCAACAGCGTAGGCAAAGAACAAGGAAGTTTTATAGATATCAGAGATCACATTTCCATCGTCTATCAAACCACAGATTATTCCAAAGAACTTTAGATGGTCCAGGTGGTCATGTGTTTAGTTTACATATGAAACTGCAGATCTACAGTTATATATATTTTTGAAAACACGGTGTAAAATATTGTCAACTAAAAATATGAGCACATAACACAAAATGATTTTTGGCTAATCAAAGAACAATAAATATCTTGATATTACCAGAAGTTTTGCAAGTTTCAATTAATTTTTTGGCTTCTTTTCCCAGTCAAGTAAATTACAATTAATCTAATAAATTGGTTATAATGATAAACTATTAATTAGCATTGAGTTTTTATCTGATGACAAATTTCCACATTATATGTTTTAAAACTTAGTATTTGTTATTATGGTTTGAGTACAAATCTATCACTTATTTTTCTTAGATTTTAATTGCATTTGTATTATTATGATTGCAATGTCCATGCTGGCACTAATTAGCAATATAGAAAGAGATAATATTCCACGATGCATAGTAAAAGTGATATCTGATTTTTCTGCATGTCAGATAATCTCCTTCATTTCCATTAAAATCACTTACTCTTTACTAAAAGCAGAGGAAAAAATGTGAGCTCATTGGTGATATAGAAAAATGTCAAAGTAGTATAGATAATTCCTTTCTCTAAATACACTAGAAACTACCAATCTATTTTTTTATTAAAATTCCTTAAACTGCCCCAAAGTTACTATTTTATCAATTATAGACTCCCAAATGTGTAACATTAATGAACATTAACATACTGTATACAAGGATTTAAGAATAGAATATGACTAATGAAAAAGTTAAGTCTTGTAATAAATACATAATCAAATATTATTTGACTCCCAATTCCTCATAGTAAGGAAAACCATTCTATTGATGTGATATTTTTATAACCAGGATGATTACTGAAAGAAAAAAAAAATTAGTATAAATCTGTAATTTAAAGATAAATTATAAGATAATTTAAAGATAAACTCGTATCTAAGAGCATAAATAGTCTTATTTTTTAAAAGACATTTCATGGCTTAAAAAAAAAAAAGAATAGTAACATCACTTAACAGTTAAATTTCTCATTAATGACCTTGCCATTATTTTATTAATATGAAGAGATAAATGCCCCATATTGAAAAAATTTTAAATAATTTTTCTTTAAAAATACATTTTATAAAGGGGTGCCTGGATAGCTCAGTCGGTTAAGAGACTGACTCTTGAGGGTGCCTGGGTGGCTCAGTTGGTTAAGCGACTGCCTTCGGCTCAGGTCATGATCCTGGAGTCCCGGGATCGAGTCCAGCATCGGGCTCCCTGCTCGGCAGGGAGCCTGCTTCTCCCTCTGACCCTCCCCCCTCTCATGTGCTCTCTCTCTCTCATTCTCTCTGTCTCAAATAAATAAATACAATCTTAAAAAAAAAAAAGAGACTGACTCTTGATTTCAGCTTAGGGGCTCAGGTCATGATCTCAGGGTCATGGGATCGAGCCCTGCATCTGGCTCTGCGCTCAGCTCTCGGAGTCTGCTTGAGATTCTCTCTCTCCCAGTGCCCCTCCCCCGCTCACACTCGCTTTCTCTAAATAAATAAATGAAATCTTTTTAAAAAAGTTTTTTATAAAGATTAAAATTAACCATTCTTGTGCAGTAATTTGGATTCTGGAGGATAAATTTATCTAAGTTGATTACATAGGTCTTCTATCTGCACTGTAAAATATGGTAGCTCCTAGCTATATGTGGCTATTTAAATTTTAAATTAGTTGAAATTTTAAAAAAGTAAAAATATCAATGTCATGGTAGGATTATCCCCTTGTCAAGAGTTCAGTAGTCACATGTGGCTAGTACCTACCACATTGCAGAACTGAGTTTTATTGGATAGTGCTGTCCTAGATTATGATAGACTAATAAATATATGGATAATGTTCTGATGATAGTAACACATGGGAAGATGAATTTACTTCCAAACATATAATACAAAAACTTAAACAAAACTATAATATACAATATCTAGAGTAGGAAAGAAACGGTGGAGGGGATTTATGGGAATGAAGCCTGTATACCTTTCCCCAATTCCATAAAAAATTGAGTAGAATTCAAGACTCAAATGAAGCTAAAAATGAAGCCAAGAGAAACAAAAAAAGGTAATACTGTCAAATTAATTTTAGTTCCAAATAAAAAGGAAGCTGCATAGAAATGGATAAAAAGCTAAAGATAAATTCTGATGAATTTTCAGGTAATAAATTAGGACGAGAAGAAAACCAAAATGAGTATTTCTTTCAAGCTCCATAAACTACCAAACAAGTGAAAATTACTCTTCACTTGTTCCAAAAGAAGTTAAATAAAGAGATTATTTCAGCGATGCCTCATCAACTCCTAGTTCACCGAACATCATTACTTTTGCCACCAGTGTCCCTGAGGTTATCTCCATTTTTCCTTCATTCTATTTTCCTCCATTTGCTCCCCACTAGAATTCACTTTTAAAATGTAAAGACACTAGCGTTAGTATTACACATGCATTTGTCACTCTGTCAAGGACCTACTAGCATTTTGTCCACCAATCCCTCCCTCAAGCACAACCAGAAAAGCCAGACAGAATGTAAAAAAGAAACATCTCTTTAAGGTATCAGAGAACTACAAGGGTAATGAGCCCTGGAAGCATTAAGATCCCAAAGAAAAAAATGTAGAGATGTCTGACGTTGACGTGCTGCTTTTCTCCCTTTAGTATATATGCCAAAGAAAATAGTGGTTGAAAAACCAAGAAACGGAACAAAAACTGTCTGAGAGGCTTAGAAAATGAACAGCAATTCCTACCATCACAATCTCTTGGGAAAGGAAAACTGGAACTCAGAAGACCCACAGTGGAAAGGGGAGGTGTGTAAAACACTCAGGATTTTAGCTGAAATGCCTGAAGATTTATATCCTACCAACAGAGATAAACTGAAAAGGAACTGCCTTCTCAAATACTGAAGTCTAGCTTCAAGTTAGCTAAATCCCTAACTGGATCAAAGTGATTTTCCCTTATGCTAATTATGTGCCAAAATAAGAATTACTCTGTGGGACCTTAACAACTCCAGAGTATCAAAGTAACACATGATGGTCTATCAAGATAGAAAGCTATATGACCAACATGCAAAGGAAAAAGAGATATCGAAAAAAAAAAAAAAGAAATCACAGAGAAAATCAGATATTCTTGTAATTAGACACAGACTTTACAATAATTCTGAATATGTCCATGAAATATTTGTATAACATCAGCCAAGAACTGGAAATTGTAAGAATCAAATAAGTATCTTTGAACTTAAAGATACAAAAATACAAACTTAGAAACTGAAAAAAAATTTAGATACAACTGAACAGAGGATTGAAAATCCAAAATATAAGTTAAAAGAGAATAATCAAACTGCTACTGAAAAGCATAAAGGAGAAAAAACATAGAGTCTATGAGATATAGATAATATGGTAAGAAGTTCTAACGTGTCATTAAAGTATCAATGTCTAAGAAGGGAAAATTAGATAGAAGCAATATTTGAAGGGATAATGGATGAAAGTTTCTAAAAATAATGAAAGCCATCAAGTCACAAATTTAAGAAGCAGTTTGAATCAAATGAAATAGAATCCATACTTTATGGGGGCCTGGGTGAAATAGATAAAGAGGATCAAGAGTACACTTATCATGATGAACACTGAGAAATGTATAGAATTGTTGAATCACCTGTATTGTAAACCTGAAACTAATATAACACTGTATGCTAAGTATACTTTGATATAAAATTAAATTTCTTAAAGTAAATCAAAAAAATGTATCTTTCACACAATAAACAAAAGAACATAAATTAAAGACCTAAATAAATTAAGAGATATACTATGATTATGAATTGAAGTCTCAATATTAACATGTCAGTGTTTATCATATCAATCTATAAATTCAAAGTAATCTCAAAATTCTAGTTTTGTGTGTGTGTGTGTATGTGCATGTGTAAACTGATAGGCTAATACTAAAACATGTATGGAAATACAATGGGCCAAGATTAAAAAGCAAAGAACAAATGATGTACTGCTATTACTACTACTATTGCATATCAAGATGTGTTATAAATCTATAGTGATAAAGACAATGTGAGAGCAGCACAAATATAGGCAATTATGCCAATCAATGAAACAGAATTGAAGCAAGGAAAAAAAAAGTATTTGTGGACACTTTTATGACAAAAGTAGTATACAGAGCAGTTGGAAAGGATGGCCATTTAAATGAATGAAACTTGATTAACTGGATACATATAAGGGAAAAAAATGGATTTTGACCCCTTACCTCATTGCATACACAAAAATCAAACCAGGTAGATTATATGAAAGGTAAAACAATAAAGCCTCTAGAAAATGACACGGAGGAATAACTTCCGACCTTCAAATAGGCAAAATGTCTTATGTAGGATTTTAAAAAGCAAGAAACAAATTGAAAAAAATACTGATGAAAAAGCATATCTCTTTTTTTTTTTAAAGATTTTATTTATTTATTTGAGAGAGAGAATGAGATAGAGCATGAGAGGGAGGAGGGTCAGAGGGAGAAGCAGACTCCCTGCTGAGCAGAGAGCCCGATGTGGGACTCGATCCCGGGACTCCAGGATCATGACCTGAGCCGAAGGCAGTCGCAGTCACTTAACCAACTGAGCCACCCAGGCGTCCCGAAAAGGCATATCTCTTTATCAAAAGTCATCACTAATGGGAAAGAGAAATTGAAATCAGAAGGTGAAAATTATTTGTAATACATATAGTCAATAAAGAACTTGGATCAGAAGAATATGAAAAGTCCGACTCAACAAGAAAAAGAAAATTAAAATGTGCCAAAGATTTGGATAAACATTTCACAAAACAGAATCTTCAAATGGCCAATGAAATACGAAAAAGCAGTAAGCTTTAAAATACAGTAAGTAAGGGAACACAAGCAGGGGGAGTGGGAGAGGGAGAAGCAGGCTTCCCGCCGAGCAGGGAGCCTGATGCGGGGCTCGATCCCAGGACCCTGGGATCACGACCTGAGCCTAAAGCAGACGCTCAACGACTGAGCCACCCAGGTGTTCCCTCTCTTGCTGTGTCTCTCTCTGTCAAATAAATAAATAAAATCTTTATATTAAATAAATAAATAAATAAAAATACAGTGAGAGATGTAATATTTTTCTATCTTGTATAAATTATTAAAATTTTACTTCACTTCTTCAATAATGGCTTTAAATTATTTATGTTTCTGATTCAACTACCATGGTCATAATTGGCAACTAAGTTTTAAAAAAGATTCAATAACGAAAGCTGGATATCTGAATCGCTCATCCACAACCCATCACATACCCAAGGACAGCCAACGTATGGTCATTGTCACTGTGAGACTCAGAGGACCACATATTTGGAGCAGTGAGTCAGATGTAGGATATCTCTGAAAGCTTTTGAAAAAGAAGGATTGATAACTTTGAACAAATTTTGTTTCTGTGTGTAGGTTTTCTTATTCTTTTAAATTTTAATAGTGGTGGTCACTGAAGTAGCAAAATTATTTGTTTAGGTGATGGCAGCCATGTTAGACCAAATGAAGAGAGTAGCAAAGCGTGTACACTTACATACCCTAGCCCACTTCTCCCACTTATGAATACGCATCCATAGTATGACATTCTTGATTTTCTGAAGTGGTTCATAGATTTCATGTCAAATGAGCACATAAACAAAATGGGAAGAGTTTTTTATTATGAGATTTTTAACTTCCCTGAGAAACAGGACAAGAGTAGATGATAATATAGTGGACTCATTATGTCCATACTGCCCAGTTTTATGCATAATTCCTACTTTTATCATTGTCATATTTATGTCACTTAGAAAATAAAATATTATTGACTCAACTGAATTCTCTCCAAACCCTACTTAAATCTCATTTCTCTTCACCATCCCACTAGCCATACCGCCTCAGAAGTAACCAGCACTACTCAGAGGTTTTCATTCCCACACATTTATTTTGTTTTTTGCCTGTTTGCATATACATAAACAAGACAATATGGTTTTTGTAATTTTTCAAATTTTTCTTACTATATGTAAGAGAAACACAATCAGTTTTCACTTGCTTTTTATACTCAAAAGCATTATGCTTTTTGACATTTATTCATGCTAATACCTGAAGTTCTGGTTGATTTCCACTTCTAAACATCCTGTTGAATTAATACACCATAGTACCTAATTTATTTTCCATTATGTTTTTACTATACATGTAATTGCTTATATTTTGTTTTGTTTTGAAACAACCCTGTTAAGAACCTTCAAGTTGTTGTTCGCATTTGTGAGTTTCTCATTCTCATCCCTCCATATTAATACGGGTTTGGTCATGGGGCATATTGAGTGCATGGAGCAACTGATATTACTAGATATTTCCACTTTACACTCTCCATAGTAGTGTAAAAACCATTCTGCTGCTTTATAACCTGCAAGCAAGTATTACTGTTCGATATTTCAACTTTTTGCCTGTACAATGGGAGGAAAATGTTATTTCTCTGTTTATTAGTGACATTAAAGTTCTTTCAATGTTTTAGACTGCCCTCGTCTTCTCCATGAACTGTCTATATCCTTTGCCCATTTGTCTATTGGATTGTGTGTTTTCTTATTGATTTGTAGGAGTTCTTTATATCTTCTGTACACTAATTGTTTAATGGTTATATATGTTGCAAATATCTTCTCTGGGTGAATAATTCATCATTTAAGTTTGTTTATTCTTTTGATGGGCGATTATTCCTTTTAGTGTAGTAAATTTCATCAGTATTTTCTTTAGTGATTTGTGATTTATGCTTTAAATGGTCATTCCCTACTAAAAAATATATTAAAATATTTATCCATTTTCTTCTGAAAGTACTAATTCTTTGTTTTACAATTTTAGGGCCTTGAATCCAGCTGAAATTTATTTTTGTGTAGAGTATATGGTAGGGAATTCAATTTTTCTATATATATATAGCCAGTTGTTTCAGTACCAATTTATTTAAGGGTCTATCCTTCTTCCACTTATCTGTTAAGCTACCTCCTCTGTAAATCAGGTTTCCATAGCAATGCGATCCTTTGTTCAACTTCATTAGTGTGTTTGTTGATCCCTGCTCTTATACCAGTGTCTTAAGAAGAAGGAAAAGAGGTTCTTTGCTGTTATTTTTATCTCTTGCTCCCTCTCCTATGTTCACCTTTCTGTCCAATAGGTTTGTGGGTGATGCAGCTATCCCCCAGTGAGGCAATGTCGCAGTGATGATCCAGAATTGTTACTGACACACAGTGATACTCAGGATATCACAGATCCTATTCTAGGACAGCGGGTGGGCGGTTTCATTCAGTCTCCAGTTGCTGGGCTGTTCTCTGTCTCATTCAGACCGTTAGACCAAAGCTTGCGCTAAGTCCCAGTCCCAGAAAACACCCTCTCACTATTATTATCAATCTCCTGTCATGTGTGAGGTGGAATGCCCCACTGAGCTGACTCTGACCCCACAATCAAAACAGGGGAATACTGAGCCTCTACTCCGCTGCCAAAGCCTGCTTGCACACCTGCCAAGCCTCTGGCTTCAGCCCCGCTTACTACTTTGCAGATCGATTCTATTTCCAATCCACAGATACGTTTACTTTATTTTTGAGCTCATCTCTGGTGCTCTGCTTTTTTTTTTTTTTTTTTTGCATTATCCCTCATTATTATGCAATTGGAAAAGAAGGGCTGCATTTGAGTATTAGGGACTTTGATACCTTGAATGGAAGTAGCAGAACTGAATTTTTCTAACTTGATTAAGATTGAACTGGCAGATCATGGGAAAATAAATCACCATGATGTGAGAAAGAAGAGCAGTATATTAGAAAGCAAAATAATAATAATGATAAGAGCAATGACAGTCTATGTTAAACTGTTCCAAGTGTTTTGCATGGATAATACGCCTTTTAATTTCATTATGTTCTTACACTATTACTATACTTATGTTCTGGAAGAGGGAGGAGGAGGGAGAGCAAAAAAAGAAAAACAGCAAAAAGAACAGAGGGGCTATGTAACTTTCTTGAGGTCACACAACCGGTAAATGGTAGACTTGAACCCAGTGTGTCTAACTCCAGAGCGAGAATCTTAACTATAGCACACGGTACTGCTTCATCCCAGCTTTGCTGCAGGGTAGCTCTGTAGTCCTGGGCATGTCACTTCACCTCTTTGTGATAACATCTTCTCAATTGTGAAATGAGATGTTGGCACTAGATGACCTCTAATTTGTTCTTCTGACTTCTAATCATCTATGATAAAAGGAATTCATAGTTCTGCTTAGTTGCCTATTTCAGAATACCTTCTGAAATTTGCTTTGGGAGGCAAAATCTTTGGCAAATCTCCAAATTTATTTTAAAACAATCTTTAATGAGATATGTAACCATCTTAAAAATACATTTTCATCATTTGAAATGTCCTATAAGAGAAGAGAGAAAGCAAGCTCTGCAGATCAATCATGAGCCTGCAATTATAATACCTGGTGAATGTCAGTTCACTAAGTAAGAATGAAATGTCTTGAACATAAATATAAAACGAAAGGTATAGTTGTGTGAAAAGACTTGAGTCCTGGTTTTTATTCTGCCTCTAACCCAAACTTAACTTTTTTGGACTCTGGTTTCCTTGTTTTTAAAATCAGATAGTTGGATTTTTGAGGTCCAACATCCCCTTAGTTCACAAGTCAGAATCTATCAAAGAAGTTCAGTGAAGGTATTATTTGAATAAGCTAAAAATATATAAGAGGTAAAAGCTGCTTTTATCCCATGAATGACAAAAATCTCTGGATCAAGTGAGTTTCTTAACTATCTCTCATAAGAAGAATATGTCTGTGTGAAGAATGTGGGCCCTTGTCAGACTGCTTGAGTTAGTTTCTTTCCAAAGAGTTTCTTAAACTTTCTGGTCCTAATACTACTCATTTGTAAAATGAGGATAATCACAATTCCTACTTATTGTGATAACTGAATGAGAGAAACTTAAACTGCTTATACCTGGAGCATAGTAGGTAATCAGCAAATGTTTGCATTTATTAACGGTAGTGATTTGAAGAATTGAGGGTGTCGGAAGAGTTTACGTCATTAAATATCTATTAAAAACATATGTGCATGCCATCACAAATAACTTAGGGGCCTAAAGACAGAAGGGCATTATCAGGGGGAACTTACTGCAATTTCTCTTACACTAAGATCTCATACTCCATATTAGTATTAGTTTGAAAAAAAAAAGTGATGATATAATAGGCATTCAGTACTACTGGATGCTTTCTACGTTAATAAAATTAGAAATGGTTCCTGCCTTCACAGTAACGGATAACGTCTAAAACCCATGTACAAATGGGAAAAGATGGTGTAGCAAATAAGAGACCTTCCTTGGCTTGCAGGTCACACAACGTCACACCCTGCAATCAGAATGCATTTGTTAGGAAGGAGACGGTGCAAAGAACCACAATCACGGTTTCTTCAAAATTTCCCAGAACTGTCTAAGCCATGGAAGCTGTATATAGCCTAAGATGTTCTTACCAAAATCTACTTTTCTATTCTTTTGGCTGAAATGGAGAAAATACAATTGAAATGTAGTAAATGAAGGGACAAACTGAGGGTGAGTAGAAATACTGTAATGGAAGGTTCATTTTATGAACACTTTTATTTTAAAGAGTGTATTCTTTAGATTATGAGTAAAATTTTATGTAAATTCAGATCTAATTTCTCATCAAACAGAAAAACAGAAGGACAAGAACCAAAAACAAAATCACTGACTGCCCAAACTGAAAGCTTCTTGCTTCCACCTGCAATCAGTATATGATATCTATTTTGACTCCTTCTTTGGGTTTTCACAACATAAAATTCCTAACACTTGGCATTTAACTTAAAAAAATTCAAAACAATCATTCAAAGCCATTTTTTGACTTGAAGAAACTACAAAATCCTTTTTTTAGTTGATGAGAGCAGGGACCAATTTCAAACAAGTTCAAAAAGAACTGATGCTGGAAACTGCCTTGAAGATACAAATTGCTATAATTATCTTCAAATATACATATCATTAAACTGAAATGGATGTCAATAAACCAGTAAAAAATATTTAAACTATTCAGGGCCTATTATTACAAAACAACAGAAAAACAATTTCCTCCACTCTTTCAACCACACTAACTCGGACTATAATTTTCACATTTGATCTCTATATACGAAATCAAATAATATTTTCCTTCTATTTACACTATTATTCTATTTTCAAAAGACAGTCAGATACTCTTATATATGTATAAATGCATTTTAAGCCATAGTCAGCATTTTACTTTAAGGAAAATGTGAGCACGGTGGTTTAAAAAAGAGAAATATTTTGGTAAGATCTGAACTGAAATAAACACAATACGGTATTAAAAAATATTCATAGTATGGTTAAAATTCTAATTTAAAGGTATGTTTAGAACAGTCATTCTTAATAACATCCAGAATCTTCTGGCTCTTTCCATAGAGGTATCGCAGTGCCCAAAAAAAACCATATAATGTTCCGTTATTCATTCTGATTGCAGTTTTTAATGTAATTTGCCCTGTGCATCCCAAGTTCACCTTGTCAGAGAGTACTGCTTCCCCAAGGCTGCCCCAGGGTCCTGTTGACGGATGGCTCTAATTGCAGTCGGTGCTGTGAACAAGGCAGCAACTCCGTGCTCCGCGAGCACGCGGAAATAAGCACCAGCATCGGGTGTTCCCACAGGCTTCCCCTACAAGGAGATTCATTTAAAATGTCACTGGGTAAAAGGTCTCATATTTCATTGACAGTTCAATACTTATACATTTAACACAGCGGTATTAATAAAATGGGGTGCTCAACAAATCTTGGTTTTAAAATATCCCCACGTTGTATCATAAATAAAACAAACCAATGCCCAGGCTTCAGAGAGGCCATTTGCTCCATTACATCATCCTAAAAGCTTTTCAAACTGCAGTTGTTCCTTTCTTCAGTTTCAAAAGATAAAGGACAGGAAATATATATCACATTCAATTTAATAATATAAAACAGTCTTCCGTTAGCCAAGAAATTAAATACCTTGTTTTGGGTGGTAGACCAAATGACAAATATGATTGCTGTGAATTTCTAACTTGAACACTCTTTTTCATAATTACTTTTAAAAGTGACAATAAGGGGCACTGGATGGCTCAGTCGGTTAAGCGGTGGACTCCTGATTTTGGCTCAGGTCATGATCCCAGGATCGTGAGATGGAGCCCCACATTGGGCTCCCTGCTCAGTGCGGTCTGCAGGAGGTTCCCTTTTTCCCTTTCCCTCTGCCCCTCCCCCAGTTCATACACTCTTTCTCTCTAAAAATAAATAAATAAAATCTTAAAAAAATATAAGTGACAACAACAATTCTCAAAGTGTTTGGGAAAAGAGAAAAATATTGAATCACAGTGATTTCTGAACAATGACTTTTTCAATTAAATGCCTCACTCCAAGGAAAGCAACTTCTATGACTTAAAAAAACTTCAGTAAGATATCCCCAAATGTATGTTTTCCTTCAAAATGATATTTTACAAATTCAATGGAAAATCCATGAATAAAAATCTAACAATTTTTATAGAATATGTAATCAAAAGGACACACAGCATTTTTTATTTATTTATTATTTTTAGAAAGAGAGAGCACACAGTGAGGAGGGGCAGGGGGGTGGGGAATCCCAATCAGGCTCCATGCTGAGCGCAGAGCCTGATGTGGGGCTGGATCTAACAACGCTGAGAGATCATGACCTGAGTCAAAATCAAGAGGCGGCTGCTTAACCGATTGAGCCACCCAGGCGCTCCCCAAAGCATTTTTTAATAGATGTTTATTTGAAATGGAAAATGAACATAGCATACATAAATCAGTGATTCTACAAAAATTCCAAGTGTTCCATAGAATCTATGTTGGCCCAACTATATCCCCTTATTCCTCAAACCATTCTCATCACTGCTACTTTGTCTTTTGATTCTAAAGCAAGGTTCCTGGAATTTTAATATATGTATATGTTTAAAAAAATATATATGTATTACATATATATTTCACAGTTAAATCCTTTTGGAAGGGGTTGGGATAAAAAAAGGAGAAAAGGTTTCTGATTTTCAACCATTCCTTGAAGACTTTAAAGTGTTAAAGAACATTAGGAATTCCCAAAAGATAGCTACTATATGTAATCTTTCCTAAACTTCTCTGTCCACAGCCCCTATATGCATATCTCATGGATCTTATATTCTGGAAAACACACTTGGGAAATACTGATAAGGTAAAAAGAGGAAAGAAGTTGCTAGTAGCAAACAGAGATCTCCCCCAACAGAGAATAATAAATGAACAGATGATAAGAAGAGGCCGACCACAGCTATTCATGAATTTCTACATCTACATCTACTTGGATCTTGGATAGGGCATTATTAATTTGTATTTTCTTTTTTTTTTTTAATGATTACCCTTAATATTCTTTAATGTAAGTATATTTTCTTTTTTTAAAATATAACCTCTTTCTTATATTCTGTTGCTTTTTCTCTTGCTCTTTTAAAACCGAAGTATTTATTGCAAAAAGAAATTCATTTTTATCATCACAACTATCCCAAAACACTTGATTTCAATTTATTCCATTATCACCTCATACAGGTCAACATGTTAATACAGTATAAAAAGCTGCCAGATATAATCTGGCAACTCATATACATAACTGGACTCACAAATTTTGAAGCTTTGAGCACATCAGTCTAAAATGAACCAGCAGGTATATTCTTTTGAACCAAGTAAGGTAAACATTTGACTTTTACTTTTTCTATCTGTCTTAGGCAGATGTTCAGTCCCTGGTGTACTAGATTGTGACTTCAGAAACTTGATCTCACCCACATAAAGATGATTTATTAACTGACCTTATACAATTGACTTTCCCTGTCTATGCTGCCATTTTCTTGCCCGCTAAATAAGAATAAATCACTTTTCCAATATTTCCTCGAAAGCTAAAAGCACTGAGATAATATTTTAAAGTAGTTTGACATCCACTGAAGAAAGATATTTTATAGCCAATTGGAACTGAATTCTACTACAGTTCCAGTGTCATGGGACAAAGATAATATACTCACTAAAGGGGGATATTAGTGCCATAACAAAATGCTATACCATGATTACCTACATAGAGGACACAATTTGATGTATTTTACAATGCCTTCAATTAATTATGTCTAATGATAATGACAGCTTAAACATTAGAAATATTAGTTAAAAACTCTACCATATCTTTTTATAAATAATATAATAATTAGTATTGCAATTCTGATCCACACCAAATACATTTTCATCAATATTCTATTTATTGAGCATAAAAATCATGATAACATAGCATTCCTATTAGGACACGGAAGGAAGTGATGTATATAATCTCACCTTATTCGTTTGTAAGTTAGTTGAGCTCAAAAAGGTTCAGATTTTTGCATTTTATTGTCCATTCCCACAGAATTATCCGATGCTATGTTTCACTATTTTAGAATTTAGTGACTCAATGGCTTATTGGTTTTATTGAATACTCTTCTCCCCTGCCCTCCTGCACATATGCAAGCTTGTTACATCCACACACGTGCGTGCACACGCAGGCAATATAATCCCTTTACAGTACTGTTTAAAAATAACCAATAACACACTAACCACACTGAGTTGCCTGGAGAAAGTGACTGATTCCAGAACTTGTATATTCAGTGAGGAACAACAGCCAAACACTATTCAACTGAAAAGGAGGAAGATTCTAAAACTGTGGGGATTTTTAACAAACATACACACCGAAAGCAGTAATGTGGCTAAAAGGTAACAATAACTTAAAAACCCTTCAAAACTCAAATCAATGTCATTGCCGTTTGCTTTTATTCCCTTTGCCCAAACTAAAGGCTAAAGTGTCCGTTGCTGCCCAGAAACCAAAAGCAAAAAGCAATCCCTACGATGGCACAGCAGAGATTCTAAGCTTTTGGCTGTTATAAATCATGAAGTTTTAACCCCAGAGATTTATAAAACATCAACTGCTAATATTTATAATGTGGTTAGTGATGGTACAAAGCATAGAAACCAAGACAGATAAATTCCTGAAGATTCAGTTGCACATATAATTTTCTACCACTTACGATTCAATGTGTTAAGTTTTAAGGAATCAGAGATGATAGACTATGAGTTAGAAAACCAGGTGATGTCTCAGCTTCTCACATAATCCCTACTGAGGTTCAGTGACAGCACTGGAAAGTAGTGAAAGACAGCACCTTACCAAGACAAAGACAAGCTTAAACACCAAAGTTAGATCTTTGAGCAAAAAAAATCACTGCTTTATTAATCCTATGATTTCGGTTTATCCAAAGGCTTGGTGTCAAAGCTACTTGTAGTTTCTCGGATTTTGACATAAAAATTTCCAAGTTAACTGAGGTTTCTGCCTCTTTTTGTGGCAGGATTAAAAATACATCTGGTCTCTTTGAACACTACTTCTGAGAATATCACCGAAGGCATGTTTGTACTGCAGTTCTCAGGTGAAGACAGCAACATCCGTTATAGACTAGTTCTGAATTTAATTTCAGCAGACAGGTGCAGCAGTGCTGGCTTGTTTATTTTGGAAGTGGGATGAAACTGGCAATAGCATCTGTTGAATCTCTACTACATGCCTGTATCTTTACCGAGGGCTGAAAGTTTGAGCATGCAACATCTAAACTTGAGACTTGTTATAACATAAGCAGTTCCCCAGGGTATAATATTTAGTGAAAGAAAAGTGAAATGCAGAATAGCGTGCCTATCATTCGGATGATGCCATTTGTATGAAAATAAAGGAGGGGGCATTGCTTGTGTAAGAATGAACTATTAGACACAGAAGAATGACTGCTCCCAAGTCAGAGAAACTGAACAGCAGGGAACAGAGGACAGTGGGATTTGCACTCTTTACCCTTTTGTGAGTTTTGAAGTTATGAACTAAATGAGTGTACAACCTCTTTTAAAAATGGGCTTTTTCTTCCCTAAAGTTCCTCTCTCAATAACTCACATTATCTTGTTCCAATCTTGAAAACATTACTGCCGCTTAAGGGCTTGTATCCAGAATATAAAAAAATATTAAAAAATAAAAAATATACTGATAACCGAAATCTGACTATAGGGGACCATACACTGAGAAAATAATTGGGGAGAACTGCCTCATTCTTTATGTCTTACTCTATAAACTAGACTCCAGACTGTACATATATATTATGATTCATAGGACATAGCACCCTGAATACAATTATCCTTTCTCCAAAGTCAAAAAGAAAAGCCCCAGGCCACCCACTCTTCCTGTTTTTTTGCCAGACTTCTGAAAGCTAAATTTCAGTTTGAGGGTTTTGTTTGGTTGTATTACTGCTCGAAAGGATTATATCTTAATCTTTTAGATGAAGGGTTTCTGACCGGACTTCAGGTCAAGTGTATGAGTATTCTGATTTTTTTAATGTGCATATATTCATTTTCCTAGGGAGGTAAGTCAATACGACCAGATTCTGAAAAGGAGTCCATAACCAAGGTTTCTAGGCATATGAGAGCCTCCTCAACAGAGGAATCTCTTCAAAGATTTTCTGTCTGGCTCTGGGAAACAGCTTGGCGTCCATATTGGTAAGGAAGAAGTTAAACTGTCACTATTTGCAGATGACATGATACTATACATACATATACAGACTCCACCAAAAAACTACTAGAAGTAGCAAATGAATTCAGTAAAGTTGTAGGATACAAAATTAATACCCAGATATCAGTGGCATTTCTCTACATTAATAACGAAGTAGCAGAAAGAGAAATTAAGATAACCACTCCATTTACAATTGCACCAAAAAGAATAAAATACCTAGGGATGAACATAACCAAAGAGGTGAAAGACCTGTACTCCGGAAACCATAAAACACTGGTGAAAGAAATTAAAGATGACATGATACACACTTTTAATATCCTACAATTTTGTCCATTATCCCTCAACAAAGCTGAATTAAAAAAAGAGAGAGAGAGAGAGAGTGCTATCTCTTCTGGTTTGGTTCTTCCCCTGCCTTCTCCCAGATTGCTGAGAGAGTCGACCATATGGGGCCTTGTGATGAGGTTACCCTCCAATGAATTAGCCATTGCTTCCACCCAGGTCATAAGAGTCCATCTGTTCCACTAAAAAGACGCTTACCTCTGAAAGTTTTAATGCCAAGTAAATGAAGCAGAGCACTGGAATTGGTAATTCTGCAGAGCCAGTGCTGAGCTAACGAGGGACTCTGACATACTTATTCTGTTTTCCTATCAAGCCCTAGAAAATACTGAGCTCACAACAGGCACCAATAAATATTGCTGATGGAGCCATGACACGAGCTGCACTTGCTGGCTCCAACATAAAACACAGGCACACAGAGAAAAATAAACTCAGAAATAAGTATCTTTGGACAACTAGTCATGTGAGAAATCTAAAAGAAGGTGACCAGTAATTAACATTCCATCCTAGGTAATAACTTAGCCAAAGAACAGTAAGGAGCTTTCTTTTTTTTTTATTTAAGGTAAAACCTATTTTAGTATATTTTGTATATTTTTATTTACAGTTTTATATAATTTTCCTCAGATTTATTAAAGTATAATTGACAAACAAAAATTTAAATAAAAATTATTTAAAATGTACAACTTGATGTTTTGATACATGTATATACATTGTGAAATGATAACCACAATCAAGCTAATTAATATACTTATCATTTCACATAGTTAAGATTTCCTTTATCTTTTTTTTTTGTGCGTGTGTGGTGAGAACACTTGCAATCTATCCTTTTAGCAAATTTGAAGCATACAATATAGTATTTTAAACTATAGTCATGTTGCTGTACATTAGATTTCCAGAACTTATTCATCTTGAATAAGTGAAACTTTGTACACCTTGGTCAACATCTTTCCACCCAACAGCAAAGAAACATACACTCTTCTCAAGGGCACTGAAAACATTCTCCAGCATAGATCACATGTTAGGCCACAGAACAAGTCTCAACAAATTTAAGAAAATAGAAATCATTCCAAGGATCTTTTTTGACCACAATGGAATGAAACTACAAATCAATAAGAGTAAGAAAACACTAAAATTCATAAATATGTGGAAACAACACATTCTTGAACAACAATTGGGTCAATAATGAAATCAAAAAGAATTTTAAAAGTATCTCAAGACAAATAAAAATGAAAACACAACATATCAAAACTTAGGGGATGCAGCAAAAGGGATACTAAGAGGTTAAGTTTATAACAATAAACCCTGACATTAAAAAAAGAGAGAAAGATCTCAAATAAATGAACTAACTTTACATCTCAAGGAACTAGATAAAGAACAAATAAGACCAAAGTTAGCAGAAACAAGGAAATAACAAAGACTAGAGTAGAAATAAATCACACAGAGAATAAAAACAATAGAAAAAATAAAAACTAAGAATTGTTTGAGAAGATAAAATTGATCAACCTTTAGGTGTACTGAGAAGACTCAAATAAATTAAATCAGAAAGGGCAGACAATGTTAATGGACCCTTCAGAAATAAAAAGGCTCATGAAGGACTACAATGGGGAGATGTTTTTCAAGTAAGTTGATTTCTTGCTTAGCCACGTTGCTGCCATTATATAAGCCTGGGTTCCACTGTATTATGTAATTGAAATGTGTGCACAAGGTACACATTGCACGTTAGTACCCAAGCAAAGATAAGGAGAAAGAGGGCCCAGCCAGATTTCTTTACCTTGAGAAAAAAAACGTTGGGTTTTGATTCTGCAGATAACAGGCTTTTTGTAAAAGGGGACAAATACAAAACAGAAGAAAGAAGCCAAAAAGCATGTCTGAGTATAACCATCGCTTATCTACACATACACGGGTCTACGCATACATACCAGGTTGCTAAATTTGTTTCTACCTTAAAGTCCCTAGATTAAAGTATTGTTTGTTTCATTTCTCCTCTGACCACACTGTATACCAAATATGTCTTTGTCCGTATGTTGCTGGGGTTAGGTCTGTTGGAATCAGTGCTCCATTAATAAAGTAAATTTCTGAAAAGGCACTGTTTATTTTCTTCCTCTCAAAAATGAGGACTGAATTGTTCAGAATTGGTTTGCATATTTTAAGTGGTCAGTCTAAACTGGCTTCTAGAATTGCATACTTTAAATATGTCCAGTTCAATGAGTAATAGTAAATCTTTGCTTATTAAAAAAAAATAACCTATTATTTAAGTTGTTCATGCAATTCTCTGGTAAAGATAACTAGAATTACATATTCCTTCATATGAGAAAAAAGTCTTTACTTACAAAATCAAGTTATTTATTTTTTTTTTCTGATATCTTCATCCAGGCATGTATTTAACAAATACTTTTGGGAACCAAACACATGTCAAGAGCAAAGTTAAGGACACCTATTACCTATTACACACTCATTCCAGATTTTTGTTTATTTCTCAATTGGCATTGGACCAAAATTCAAGAGAAATAATGCTTATGTTATAAATGACTACATATGAAATATATGTATTAATGTGTATATATATATATTTTTTTTTTTTTTTTTAAGATTTTGGTTATTTATTTGAGAGAGAGAGAGAAGCAGGCTCCCCGCTGAGTAGGTAGCCCGATGCGGGGCTTGATCCCAGGACCTGGAGATCATGACCCAAGTCAAAGGCAGATGCCTAACCAACTGAGCCACCCAGGCACCCCTATACTTTTTAAAAAAAAAAAGACTAGTAGCTGAGAATTGATGGTGAGAAAACACTAAAATGATCTATTTCCTCTCAGAGTTTAGAATAAACAGGGGCAAATAAGCAAATCAAAGGGGCCTATAAAGTAACATGAAACTGGATCTGGGACACAAGCCAGGGAGGAAAAACCTAAGGCACTTATGAGATCATGAGGACAAGATTTGACCTAGTGAGAGAGGTCAAGGAGGGCTTCCATGAGGAAGACACACTTGAGCTGAGGAATATATTTCAGACAACAAATGGGCAAATTCCTATAGCAGGAATGAGCATTAGAACAACGTCAGGAAAACAGGAGCAGGCTGTGCCTTAGAAGGGAAGAGAGGGATTCAACAACTTTCAAGGGTTGAGAAGCCAAGAATAATTAGGACCGAAAATGCCCATTAGTGTTTGGAAAAATAAAGATAGCCAGGGAAATTATCAAAAGCTGTTATAATGGAATGATGGTGACAGATGCCAACGGGAGAGGACAATAGAACTAGGCAAGCCTTCCAAGATGAAGAGAGTGTTCTAACTGCAAGGGGGTTAGGGAATTGAGAATTTTTGTGGGATTATTTTTTGGTTGTTGTCTGTCTGTTTTAATGAAAGAAATAGAATTGTGTTACAAATTTGGTAATCATCAAGAAGCTAAAGCCAAAGCAGACAACCAGGGTTTCCAATATGTTTCCACCCTGCAAATGCGGAGCTATGTGTCCTCTATGGCAGAGACGAAAATCGTATTTTCCCCTTGATGCGTTCATGTTGAAACACACATTGTTTCAGGTGGGTGTCTAGAAGTTAAGCTGATTTTCCAACTTAGTTATAACCATTTTTGAGTTTTTTCAGCCTATGTAGTTATAGATGTGTATTAAATTCCAGAATATAAAAAAATTACCTTTGCTGAGAAAAAGGATTCATTCATTATTCATTCATAAAATATCATGACCATTTACATTCAATAAGGCATACGTTTTATGAACTCTAGATGACTTGGGCACATAATGAACTAGTACTTCAGAACATCAATTTTTATTAAATCAAAATTCATCATTATGTAAAAATAGCATCACACTCACCAATTCACTATCTACCTTACAGCTTTGAAATGCTGTAATTCATTAAAAATGAAAATAAAACTTTGAACATACTGAGCTGTATATGATTTTCTCTTTAGAAAAGTTAATCCTATGAGAAGTTCATGAAGGATCTGTTCTCTATTCACTATAAAAAGAATGTATTTTTAATTTTTTAATGGGAGATTTCAGCTTCCTAAATAAAAAAAAAACACTAATCAGACTAAAATAAAATATTATTAATTTGGTAATACACCTAAAATGGGGGGACAAATGGGATGATCATTTTGCAGAGGTTAATAAATATTTTTTTCACTTGCTGGCCTGGTGACAAGTCAGAACTCATTTTCAGTTTATTTTAGTTTTGTTTTAATTAATAGAGCAAGCAAGTTTTTTCCCTATATTCTGCACGGTCAAGTAGTCAATTAATCCCCTGATTAATTACCACCTGGAAGGCACTGTGCCAGGCACGGGGTGGGGGGCACAGAAATGACAAACATCCCCTGTCCTCAGTTTCCAGTATCATAGCACTGAATCTACAAGTTCAGAGGAATCTAGACGGTATAACAGAAGCACAGAGAACACCTCAATCGGCCTGAGGAAAGCAAAGGAAATACCAGAGAGGAGATGATATTTAACTTGCTCCCTTAAGAAAAAGGATCACTCTGCAACATGATCAGCACAAAAGTGGAATTTTACTATCAGGAACAACTCAATCACTTCCAGTTCTGCTCATGTAAGTGCCCATATTACAGGATTTTTAAGTGGAAAGTTGAGTCAGAGGCCAGGAACCAGAGATAAGACTTTAAATATAGGCAAAAGGCAGATGACTATCAATCACGTGCATTAGGCAAATGGGTTTAAATTATGTTTTTTAAGAGACAAGAGTTCTCTGAAGGCTTTTTATTTTTTTTAATTTTTGAATTAAAGTTTTTATCCAGACTCTTCATTTGGCCTCCACTGATACCCAACTGGGAGAATGCTTCTCATTGCTACTGGTTGGGTTCCACTTCCAACAGTGGGTTTCCACTGATAACTCCCTGGCTGGGGGAGGTAAGAGTGTCCTGTTACTGCTCCCTGCATGGCCTTCTCTGACACGACCCCAATAGGGAGTGAGAGGGGTACCTCATTACTGATGGGAGAGGTGTAAGTCCAGACCCCTATGGGCTTCACTGTCACTGCAAGTTTGACGGGTCCTCATTACTACTAGGCAGGGATAAAAGTCTTGGCTCCCTAGTCAAACTTCTCTGACACCCCTATGGGAAGATGGAGGGTTACCGCTCCTCCTTACAACTAGATAAATGTGAAGTCTAAACTCAGCTTTTGCTGTTGGGGGGCGGGGAGAGACAGCATGGATTTTTCTGTGGTGTTTAGGCATATACATCTTATGCTCAAGATGAACTCACCATCTCCATGTATGGAACATCCAAAGATGGGCTAACAATAAGTTGGTGCTCATCAGGAAGATCTGATACAGAAATAGGAGTACTTGGAAGCCTTGGTTTAACTAGTACTACTAAATCTAACTACATGGAGATTACCCCCAAAATATAAGCAGAATGAGAAAAGAAGGCTAGGAATAATACCCATATAAGCCCCAATGTTTAGGACCAAAGTAAGAGAAACCAAGAGAAAAAAGGAGGTCAAGCTGTCTGAGAGATAGGAGAACAGAGGCGTAGAGCTCAATTTACTTTCATGAGCATTCATTGAGTGTTTAGTGTATGCTATGCACTGTTCTTGAGGGTCTCACGGTTTACTAGATATGAACAGATAATATCAAAACAGTATGCTCAGCTCAGTGATCAGTGATAGACATATGCTCAGGGGGCAGTGGAACCATGGAAAGGGCACCAAACAAAACCAAAGGCTGTAAGAGGAAACTTTGAAAAGATGATAACATCTAAGCAGAGTCTTCTAGTAGGAATTAACCTGGTAAGGAAAGACACAAGAAAAGTCATGGGAAAAGTCATACCAGGAAGAAGAAAAAGACAGAAAAACAGCAAAAGGACATGGAGCTCAAGAGGAGAGAGAATTACTTGCAGGAAACAGCATGGTTGATGCGCCAAGAGAGTGAAAAGAAAATCAGACTGAAGACCTTTTGACTTGGCCACTTATGAAGTCACTGTTGACCTCTGCTGCGGTAGATTCTAGGAAGTGATGCAGACAGAAATTGCATCAGAGTGGGATACAGAGTGACTAGAAGAATATTAAATTCACACAGTGTGGATTTGGTACTTTTTTCAAGGAGTTTAGTGGAGAAGAAAATAAAGATGGGATAGCTAGAAGTGGGCAAAGGTCTAAAAAGCTTTGTTTTGTTATCAGAAAGAAAAGAGGATGTTTACACAGTGTATGAAAGAAAGCAGAGTAGAGATGAAAGGTTTTAGAATGTAGTTATTATATTTAATCTTTTACATAAAAATACTTGTAAAACATCTACACTCTTCTTGAGCACATCATTCCAGGATAAAGACAAACAACTGAGCCCCTTTCATGGTGTTAAAATCATGTTTCAAATAAACTCAAAAAATAGGGTGCCTGGGTGGCTCAGATGGTTAAGCGTCTGCCTTCGGCTCAGGTCATGATCCCAGGGTCCTGGGATCGAGTCCTGCATCAGGCTCTCTGCTCAGCGGGGAGCCTGCTTCTCCCTCTGCCTCTCTCTCTGTCTCTTATGAATAAATAAATAAATCTTTAAAAAAAAAAACTCAAAAAATAAAAAAAGGCTGATGGTAAATGCACAAGAACAGTATATTCTTCAGCTCTAAATGCAGCTTAATACTTCTAAATATAAATACTTAGAGTGGCACTTTCAGCTCTGTTACACTTGTGTTACCTATAGCACAATTCATTATAGGTATTCAGTGTGGAGATTTATTTTGTTTACTTCAAAGGGAATGATTATTAAAAAAAAAAAACCTTTATTCTATTGCAATAACTTTGATATAATACTTTCTAGAAATCCTTTAGGGATAGACATCAAGCTGATTAGTATACGTTTTTCGTAATATAATTTTTACTGGCTTTGTTCAGCACAATTTAAAAAGCTGGCTATTATTTTTCTTTATTCCTTTCTCTTTTGAAATCATATTTTTAACTGGAAGAATATATAAAAATGTCTCCTGCCCCCAATCCAAATTTTTCTGTTCGCACTTAGAAACTACTTCTTTAAAAGTTTCAGTAAAAAAAAATTATCTTTAGGTGGTATTAATTTCATTTTATTACCTCATATAGGACTGTTGTGTTCCCATGCAGAAGAGGTCCATAACAGATATAGGAATGGCCAACAACCCAGCCTAAGTCAGAGGCTGCCCACCACACCTAAAAAATAAGATAATAAAATACGTAAGTGTTCACCAGGGAAATGTTATGTATCATAAATTTAAAGCCACAATTACCTCTCCAGGTTTAAGTCCATAGATAGAAGACATTGTCCAGTTTAGCATCACAGCATATCCCCCAGTGGGTCTAACAACACCCTAAAGGAGAGAAAACGTGAAGTCAACATCAGCAACCAGTGGGTTAAAAGATTATCTGCCTTCACACTATCCATCTTAAAAAGTCCCTGTTTAAATTATTTTATATTCTACAAACTACATACTACTTTGGCTTTCATATAATTGTATTTACATCAATATTTATTTGGCTCCCTCAATCATAAACACAGAAACATTTGTCTACATCAGTTCACTTCTAGAATCCATTTTCACAGACCATTCTTGACTTTCTAAAGAAAACTTAAGACCTCACAGAACCACAAGTAATAAAAATTTTTTTCCAGGGGTGACATAAATTAATGACATTACATTTACAGACATTTTTCCAGAATAAAAAAGGAAACTCTCAAAATTAAGTGCACAGAAAAGTCAAAGGTAATTGTATTCTTCAAACACCGGCTAACGTAAGGATGGCTATCCCTTAATATTATTAAATAATAATAGGATGCTTAGAGGAAATAAAGTCATATTCTAACTGGAGCCTCATTACAATGGTATACTGGGGATCGTGCTAGTATAGTATTAAAGCTAAACAATCCTTTAATGATGAATTCTGGAATTCTGACAAAGCAATCCTCCTGGGCCAGATCTAAGGCTGACAGATTCACCTTCTATTACATTTGGGGCAAAAGTAGGCATTGCTACATCACAGTATTAAGGCTTTCATTAACCAGTTTCTAGCAGCTATCCGTGATATTGAACATATTCAACTTTAACACAAGATTAATATTTGAAAACTGGCACAAGAGTCACCATAAATAAAAGCTGATGATAAATTTAATAATTGCATTTATTGCTTCACTATAATCATTAATCATCATTGGCTTAAAAAGGCTTAACCATGTGAATATTCAGAATGGTCAAGTGAATACTTGCTAAAAAAACAAGCTATATTTCACTCACATGAATTTTGAAACTTCCTTTAGTAGAGCAATTAATATTACTCTATGCAGAAAATAATTATTTTACCTAAAGGCAAACACGACCCTAATTGATACACGTACTACTAGCTGGAACTTTCTAGCGTAACTCAGAAGCTTTAACGTGCATACGTGAATCAGAGAAATGAAAAACAAACTGACTTTCCACTAGTTACTAAAGTTGCTGCTCTCCTCAGGTACCACTAATAAAACACAGGTATCAAGCTGTGGAACACATTTTATCTACCAGCGGAAACACCTGGCCTCTTGGCAAATGTCTCATGCAGCTTCATTGGCATTTGACAGCTACTTTCTACATTGTATGACACGGTTAGCATGCAGCTGGCTCTCCTGATCACCATCGGAGTATCAGAAATCCTTAGTCCCCTGCCAGTAGGTTTCACACGTGCACTTTCCCAGTATATTCTGTACTATCTTCCATGAACTTCCCTCATTACTTTGTTTTACTGAGATCTTTTTTTATGATTCAGTACCTTGAGGAATTTGATAGTCATCAACTTGCAAATTTTTTATTCATTTTGTAGAGAAGAAAAAGTGAAGCCTTTTTTCATAGATAATATGCTCTCCATATACTATGGTAGACAGTGATAAGTAATGTCAGTAATGATTTCATTTAAGATGTTTTAGAATTTTCTGTCCATCTACCAGTCCCTGCATTTAGAGCTCATTGTTATCAATAATTCAAAATATTATTATAACTAGGTACATTTTTAGATTATACTGTAAAAAGGGTAAGACGAATCAACTGAGAATGATAAAAAGGAAGAAAAGGCTAGAAAAAAACATGAGTAGTAATTCATTTGTAAAACTAAAAAGATAATTTAAGGAATAAACTATCAAATTTCTCTTTCCCTCTCAAGGGGACTTTATCCTTTACCCTTCTTTAAAGGATTATTAACCAATGCCGCTTTCCCCAGAAAATGGTGAGTGCTAAAATCCATTTGATGCCAAAAAAGTGGGACTTAAAAAATGAGACCATGCATGAAAAAACATTTAAAATTATAAAGTATCGGGGTGCCTGGGTGGCTCAGTCGTTGAGCGTCTGCCTTCGGCTCGGGTCATGATCCCAGGGTCCTGGGATCGAGCCCCGCATCGGGCTCCCTGCTCGGCTGGAAGCCTGCTTCTCCCTCTCCCACTACCTCTGCTTGTGTTCCCTCTCTCGCTGTGTCTCTCTCTGTCAAATAAATAAACAAAATCTTTAAAAATAATAAATAAAATTATAAAGTATCTATAATTTAGTATTATCTATAATTTAGTATCCTATTAACAAAAATATTTCTTTAGCTCTAGCAATTATTGCTTTTTATTTTTCCCTGTGCTGATACCACCCAAAGCCAGAAATGTCCAAACAACTAAAGGTTGCCATCAAAGATTCTCATTAAAAACAACTGAAATGGGGCGCCTGGGTGGCTCAGTTGGTTAAGCGACTGTCTTCGGCTCAGGTCATGATCCTGGAGTCACAGGATCGAGTCCCGCATCGGGCTCCCTGCTCGGCAGGGAGTCTGCTTCTCCCTCTGACCCTCCTCCCTCTCATGCTCTCTGTCTCTCATTCTCTCTCTCTCAAATAAATAAATAAAATCTTAAAAAAAAACAAAAAACAACTGAAATGGAGCAAATAGAGGAAAGCCGTGATGTCTGTTTTTCATTGGTCTTTGATATCCACTTATTTTTATCTTTTTTAAGGATAAGTATAAAAATTTCTGTCAAGTATCATTTTACCATTCATTAATCCAGATAATAGATCTGAAATTTGGTCTTTGCCTCCAAAATATTTGGGTAATAATTACCAATTTTCTGAGTATTTGATATGGTGTAGGAAAAAAACCTGCGTAATTCCATGTTCTTTCATGTAGATCTTTCATAGAAAGTTTGAAAGTAAAATAAAAATGGAAAGATTAGGTTAAAAAAGAGAATTTCTTTATTATAATATTAATATGTGACTAAAAATAAGATGATAAAGCTTTTTTTGTTTGTTTCTTGTTTGTAATCACATTTTCCAGGTAATGATAATTAAAATGCAAAAGAGAAACTTTGTTCAGTCTCTGAAAACACATAAATCATGCTCAAAAATGAAATCATTATATTCTAATAGTCAAAATAAATCAGAAACTAAAAACTCTTTTAAACATATTTGAGGGACATCTGGGTGGCTCAGTCAGTTAAGTGTCTGCCTTCGGCTCAGGTCATGATCCCTCATCAGGCTCCTTGCTCAGCGGGTACCCTGCTTCTCCCTCTGCCTGCCACTCCCCCTGACTGTGCTCTCTCCCTCTCTCTCTCCCTCAGTCTCTCTCTCTGACAAATAAATAAATAAAATCTTTTTTAAAATAAATAAATAAAACATATTTGAAATCTTGAGTATGAGGTAAAAACAATCAATATCAGTGCTTACCCCTAAAACCCAAGCATGCTGCATTTTACTCTCTTGAATGTCTGTTATTACTTTCCTTATGTACTTGTACTCTATCTACCTTAAAAATTAAAACATTGGATAAACTAATGTATTGTCAGAAAAGCCCTGTAACCTGCCAGTATACTGTTCTGGTATTTGTAGTATTAGCCATAACACTTAAAGTCTACTGGAAAACTTGAAAGACTTCTGGGTGGGAATAACACTCTATACCCCAAATAAAGACATGAAAGTGAATTCTACCTCAAAAATGCAAAAGGAGACGACATAAAGGTGCTTTTTAAAACAAACAAAACAACAATAATAATACATTTTTAATGTATATGGGCATTTTAAAACTTCAATCCACATAGGTAAAATTAAAGGCTGGTTATTAGTCACCCATGAATAGGACCACAGAATCATCCCAGATGGTTCTTTATGATTTCCAGTTTAATGAGCTTCCTTTGAAAACAAGGAAAACCACAAAATATCATAAATGGGGCCATTAAAGTAAAACATAAAAGAGAACCTGTCTGCATCAAGTGTGGTATGCAGTTTTGGTTGCCACAACTTAAGAAAAATACAGAACAATATGGGTTTTAGCAGCAGAAGAAGAAAGACTGAGTGTGGTAAGATTTTGAGTTTAGGATTCTTCATCCTAAAAGTGGGTTTTTTTCCTTAGTTGATTTATAAAAATCTGAAAAGCAAATCTTAAAATACTCAGGTAAGAGAAGTTTAGAGTACTCAACAAAACTTCATACTTTTTAAGTTGAGCCCCTTTGTCATCCTACTCTGTAACAAGCTTATATAAAACAAATATGCATATTTTCATCCATGATATATGTATTTATTCACACATCTATGTGTAAATATATATGCTTATGCATATGTGCATGCATGTTTCAATTCAACCTGACAAGTTGGAAAAAAACAAAAAGAAAGGGTAAATATTTTACCTAAATACAAGAAATCGATCACAAGATGATGATTGGGGTCAAGTGAATTGAGAAATAAAAGATTGAGTTCTGATTACTTAAAAAATCCAACAGATCAACAATAATCTTGTTCTTATAATGGCTTTACTGATGATATCCCCTCTTTCTAGAATGAACCACCACCCCACCTCTTCCCTAAACGTGGTTAGCTCCTACTTCATCAGAGAACGACTTAAAGACATCATGAAAGTGCCACCTCATCTGGAAGTTGTCCCCAACCCCAGTTTGTGTTAAGTGTCTCTCCTGATTCTTCCTTGGCTCCCAGGCTGGCTCACGTCCTTGGAGTGACCAGCTGGACTGAGGGCTGCATTTTCCCCCCTATTCTGAGAATGCTTCTTCATCTTCAGCACAGTAACTGCCGTGGAGTAGGCATGTAATCCATTTGTTGACTGATTCAATACGTGAACAGTTGAGTGAATACGCACATGTAAGAAAAATACAATTCTTGTTTTAAATAGTCTTCTTTGTTCAGGAGAAAGCTTTGAAACTTGTTGAACTTAGTGATTCGTATTAGTAGAAATGGAATGGTTCCATATGGGATAGTGCATCAAACATAAAATCTCTTGCTGCCGGCTTTCGGAGGGCTCTGAAGCTGCCTCTACAGAGGATACTTTAGCAGCAATATTTTTTATTGATCTGAACAACTGTGAGATAAGAAGCAAAGGTATAGCAAGTTTAGCATTTTAACTGCAAGCATTGTACCACAGATAAAAAAAAGTTCACTGCTTTTTTATTTGACTTTCTCCTATGTTTTGTTCTAGGGTAGGAAATATGAATGCCACCTAACATGTAGGAATAAAGGTGACATAAATTGTGTAAATGCACATCAGAACCAAAGGCCTACCACCTTCTCATTATGCCTTTCTTTCTTTTTTGTTCACTTGCTTCTTTCTGGTTTTTTTCTTTTCTTTTTTTTATTATGTTCAGTTAGCCAGCATATAGTACATCATTAGTTTTTGATGTAATGTTCAATGTTTCCTTAGTTGCATATAACACCCAGGGCTCATCACCACACATGCCCTCCTTAATACCCATCACCCAGTTACCCCATCCCCCCACCCACCTCCCTTCTGTAACCCTCAGTTTGTTTCCTGGAGTCCGGAGTCTCTCATGGTTTGTCTCCCTCTCTGATTTCTTCCCATTCAGTTTCCCCTCCCTTCCCCTATGGTCTTCTGCTCTATTCCTTATGTTCCACATATGAGTGAAACTGTATGATAATTGTCTTTCTCTGCTTATTTCACTTAGCATAATCCCCTCCAGTTCCACCCATGTTGATGCAAATGGTGGGTATTCATCCTTTGTGATGGCTGAGTAATATCCCATTGTATATATGAACCACATCTTCTTTATCCATTCTTCTTTCTTTCTTTCTCTTTCTTTTTTTCTTTTTCTCCCTCCCTCCCCTCCCTCCTTCCTTCCCTTCCTCCCTTCCTTCCTTCCTTTTCTTTTCTTAAAGTGCGTTTGACATACAATACTATATTAGTTTCAGGTGTACAACATAGTGATTCAATATTTATGTACATTAGGAAGTGATCACCACGATAAATCTAGCTACTACCTGTCATCATACAAAGTTGTTATATATTATTAATTATATTCCTTATAGTTTGTACATTGTATCCCTGTGTCTTATTTATTTCTTAACTGGAAGATGGTACTTCTTTATCCCCTTCCCCTATTTTGCCTATCTCATCAGGCCCTCTGCTCTGGCAACAATCAGATTGTCCTCTGTATCCATAGGTCTGTTTCTGTTTTGTTTTGTTTCGCTTTTTAGATTTCACATATAAGTGAATTCATACAGTATTTGTCTTCTCTGCCTGACTTTTTTCTCTTAGCATGAAGTCCTCTCATGGTTTCCTTTCAATCCTTTGCTTTCTTTCCCCCTTTCTCCTGCTCTCCTTTTCTGCTTTGGCACTGGACTTTTGTTTTGTTCCTTCAGTGTGTGCGTGTGTGTGATTATCACTGTCCCTTCATGATATCAAGCTGGAAGAAGATACATATGACCATCACTAAATCTCCCTCTCCCCAAAGGACACCCCATCCAGATGAGGGATTCTTCCATCGTGCAGTACTTTGAAGTATCTTGAATAAAGGCACCCAAACTAAATAGGATAGAGGCCTACAACACTGCAGAAATGTATGCAAAGCAGCTCAATTGTGGTTGCTGGATTATTTACAGCAGCTGACAGATTAACCTCTCATACAGCAACCTGACAAATCCAGGGTTGGCAGATGCAGAGATGCAAATATGCCCTAAATATATCTGCAACTATTAACCAAAGAACAGATTGCCTTATGAGTGTCTTAGATGTGCCTATGAGAAATGAGTATTTTTAAGCAGAATATTTTTATGGGCTCACAACATTATTTTTCCTCATGTAGATCAAAGATTGAGAGAACAAATTATATGATGCCATGAAATTTATACTTAAATGCTTCATAAATGTATGTGTGCTCATCTTTCCTGTACTTCTATTCTGGGAATCCAAGTATTAAAATTTCAGATCCCATTAATCCTGATTATACCTACCAAAGTGAAATGAGAATCTTTTGAATAAAGAGGAGTCTGGGAACTAACTGGAGAAGCAAAAGATCATTTAACAAATATTCTGAGGATTTATCATGGCCCAATTTTTAGGATAGTGACATAGTGGAGTCAAAGATGTATGAAATATATTCTAAAACCTCTGAAAACATGCAATGTTATGAAGATAAGTAAACAAAAACTAGCAGCGATAAGGTAGAATAAAATAAGTAGCATAAAGATTTGTTGACAATGTATAATTTCAACACAACTGAAATTCTAAAGTGCACTAGAGGGATGAAGGAAGTAGTTCTGAGGGACCTGAGAGATGACTTTTTCTTGCCCTTCTGCATGCCCTACTGTGAAAACCTCCTCACTCCCATGCTTAAACACTAAAGGTCTATCACTCAACCCAGATGCACTTCTTAGACCCAGACCTTCACTTCCAACTTCTGGCTAGGCACCTCCACGTTAATGTCCCAAAGATGCATCATACTCAATGTGTCCCCAAATTCGCAGTTTCCCCTGCCCTAAACCACCTCCTATGTTTAGTAAATATGCAAAAACCATTCTCCCATGTTCTGTGTCAAATCTTGAACCCTTCCTCTGCCTCACTCCTATCTTTGAACAAAATGTGATTCCTCTTAATTAAGTGTGCTATCCTAAGTAGAGTCCTAAAAGCCTGAAAACGAATCTCCTTGCCTCCATCGTGTGTACCTGTCTATCTTCCCAACAAAATGGTGCAAGGGTTTACCTTCCTTCATGTTCTTCTCTCCCTCTTAAGTAGCATTAGTGCCCTCCATTCCTTATATACAGAATATGACCTAAACTTCTTGGCTAAATTTTAAGAGTCTGGCCCCTGCCTATATATCTAGTCATTTCTCCTCCTCACTTATACCAGATGCACTAGCCATCCTGGAAACTTCCTTTGCTTATGCTAACCCTTTCTGCCCATACTGACCTGCTCTCGGTGATGCCACTCTATGAAGAAGTTTTATCCATCCTTCAAATGTCATCTTATAAGAGCTTTCTTTGACCACCCTTTGATGGAACAGCTCTCCCACTCTTCCCACCACTGGGTCCCATTACCATGCTTTATTTTTGTTCATAACACTTTTCACATATTCCATAGCTCTTTGTTTCATGCCTGGGTCCTGGCTATAGAGTACAAGCTTCTAAAAAGACAGCCAGACACATATTTGGATGCTCAGTCATATTTGTTGAACTTATTGACTGTAATCCTTCAGATACAATTCAATCTCATTTTTTCCCTGAGAAAGAAAAAAATAGTGTTGTCCTTTTAGAGCAAGGATCACAGTCTACCTTGCACCGCCTGCATTCATGTATATTTCAAACCACTAGACTGAAGGGACTGTGGTTCACTCATATCTTTTGCACAGAATGAACACGCAATACACGTATATTGAATGGACCTGAATTCAACATAGAGATCTATAATCTGAAATAGATTATCTTTAGGATGGCACATTAGGAAGAAAATAAGAATGACTGAATCTTCAAACGATCTTCAGTTTGGGCATCTAGGACTCCAGAAGAGAAGTTCTTTACCCAGACACAACCTGGAAAAGCTAGGATCCTTCCGTATTTGGAACCAGAAACCACCACTTTTCAAATCTGACGCTGTACATGTTACTGTCATTTCTCCCACATTGGCTGAATCAGTTTTGAGTTGCCGACAAACTCTTCTTCTGTTCCTGCCATAAAGATTCCCATCCAGGCCACGGTGAAGTTCAGGGTAATTTAAACTCTTGAAGTGGCAGAAATGTTCTTATAAGAATCCTTCAGGCTTACAGGAGCTAAAGTGATTTTTGGAGGGTTCTTTTTTATTTGGTTAGGTTATACTATGTTTTCAGGGTCGGGGATTTCCTCTCATGTTGATACTTTTCTATAGGATTATAACTTTCTGAATCCCCTTTTATTTTACAGCCAAACATTCAATTAGACTCTAGGTGGCTGGTGCATAATGCAGAAATGCAAAAGGTGGAGGGTTATGGTTTGGGTCCAGAAGATCATTTGGACTGCTTGAACAAGGCACAGTCAACACCATGAAGGAATATTTTTCAGATGACCAAAGCTGTTGCAGAAATCAAAAGATTTTGATTCTACAATGACATAAATATATTTATGTATATGCATTTACTTATTTATTTATGCACTCAACAAAAATTTTTTTTTAAAGACTTTATTTATTTATTTGAGAGAGAGAGAATGAGAGAGAGCACATGAGAGGGGGGAGGGCCAGAGGGAGAAGCAGACTCCCTGCTGAGCAGGGAGCCCGATGTGGGACTCGATCCTGGGACTCCAGGATCATGACCTGAGCCGAAGGCAGTCGCTTAACCAACTGAGCCACCCAGGCGCCCTGCACTCAACAAAAATTTATTAAGTACCCAACTACATACAAGATACGAAGGTAGACTAAAATGTAATAAAACATGGTCTCTGTCCTCAGAGAGAATATATTCCCTACCAAATGTTTCCTTTTTTGACAAGCAAGTGAGTTTTCTATGGAACATCTTAATTTTTCTTTTTAAAAACTAATCAAATGGAACCACTATTTTAAGAATATTAACAAATTATATTCTCAGAACTCTGATGCTACAGAAATCGAATATTAATAAAGAGGCCACTGCTCTCCAGGGTGCAAGTGATCATGAAAGTCTCTTCTCCCACTAAAATTTTATGATTCAATGACTATTGAACTCCTTAATAAAAATGACTAGGAAGATGACATGGCAAGACTTTATGAAGTTGTATGAAGAAACAGTATTATTGGAGATACAGGCAAAAGTGATATTTATTTGTTATCTGACACCTTCAAAAATATTGATACTTCTAACTTTGTCTTGTGAAAACATCTTTCATGTAAGCGGATTTAAAAATTCTTGAGTGTCTTCAGTGCTGCAAATCACATAGTTCAATACTCAGGATAAATTGCCTGTTGTTCAAACTGTCTAGGTCAATTCTCAAACTTGCATTTATAACAAAGAATTAAATTCCCTTAGATCAAAAATCAATTCCATACTCTACAAAAGTTATACCTCAATTTAGAAAATAAAAATATTTCATTTAAAACACAGTTTTATAAAATTGTATTAAGCCAACTGATGTTTGATCAAATATCCATTCATCTTAAGAGCTTACTAAAGCAATTGCAACTTGCTGATATATGTGAAGATTCTGGAAGAAATCGGGTCAAAGCATTTGACATTAAACGTAATTAATATTTTTCAAGATTTAAACACAACATTCCCTTAAGATACAAAGTACCCAAGTCTAATCCACTAGGTACAATCTGCATTCTCAGTCAGTAATCAAATGTTCTCGGTGCACAAGAATTCTGCCGCTACAGATACTTATCCCTCAGAGAGCAAATACCTTGGGCAGCCCCGTTGTTCCGGATGTGTAAAGAATATACAGCGGATGTTCTGAAAGAACAGGAACACAGTCATGTGACTGTGCTTTGGCCATCTCTTCATCCCAATCGAGGTCACGACCTGGAGCCAAAGGAACTGTCTCCTACACAGGAAGTATACAGGAATATGCACTGAACAAAGGAGGTTACAGCAGAACAATGGAGACTGACTAAATCTATATATATTAGTCTGAGCAGCTGACTGAAAGTCTAGGCCTAGATAGCACTAAATATCAGATTGATGACTACATATTTCAGGGTCATGAGTTAAAAATATTCCTAAAAAGTCCGACAGTTTAATGTTGGCTTCAACTTGAACTGACCAAAGAACATGTTTTATTCAAATCTAAGGATATCTTTAAGAAATCCAAAGTGATGCAGTCATGTTTTCATCAACAGTCAGAGCTTAACTAACAGAGGTTCATGTTTTCCATAAACATATGTACACTATTAACTTTATAAACCAATTTCTATTTTTCTAACTTCTTTTCTTTTATTTTGGAACTAAAGTCTTCATGATGAAATGTCAACTAACCCATTAAAATTTTTCTTTATACAAGGGCAATTTAGAACTAATACTGTGGCCGTCTTTCCAAATGAGAAAATATTAAATTATTTTCAGGGATGGAGGAGAAATCAATTTTTGCTTTTTCAAGAACAAAAATTCATTTTGAAAATTAATGAGCATAATTAATAATTAATATGGTAGAAATGTTTGTGTCCTTTTTTATTCCTTGAGCCAAGCTCTGTGTTGTAAACTTCATGGTAATAGAGTCATGAGTTAGAGACAATTAAAAGAGATTAGACCTCTTTATTTAAAATACTGCCAACAAAACGAGCCAGAGAGATAAAGAGTAAGGAAGTGGCTTATGGAAAAATTATTCTCATGGGGAGTCACAACTATTTAAGTAGAATTAAGATTCAGTGCATGCCTGATTATTTTCTGAAATGTTAACTAAGCTCCAGATGACACATCAGGAAGTTTATATTTGGTGAATTTATTAGTTTAGGTACAGGCAAGGCTACACATTCCTCAGTGAAAGTTAGTAAGATCCACCATCTAAAGAGACTACGTAACCATTCATTTCATCAAGGTGATCCCCTAGTGAAGCCCAAAGACTCTGAGGGATTTAGAAAAGCCAGGCCATTTCCATTTTTCAGGATACTGAATATATTAATCAGGGTTGTAAATATGGTCATATATTTAAGTGAGTACATTTACAAAATAACACTTCAATCTAATATCACAAATAAAATGCCTTTGTGAATAAACACATTACAGATAACAATCAGAATTGAACTGCGTAAAGGTGAAGTTTAAGGCCCAATTGGCTTCTCTGGCCTCACTCTGATAGACCTTGAATGTGCCAATGAGATAAATAAAAATAGTTAACTATAACCAGATTGTATATTTCCATTTGTTTTTATGAATCAGATAAACACAACTAATTTCAAATCACCAAGCCTTTGACATTACAATAACAGACCTATAAAAAAAAATTATCACACTGCCTAATGAAAAATGTCAATTGAATGATCACAAAATCGAATGAAATGAGGATTAAAAGAATGGTTATTCTTCAGGCTAAGAAAATCCTTTACAGGCATATGTAAAGAAGACTTGGCAAAAGGAAGAGAGGGAAAAATCATCATTAGCTTTTACATATATACATTTACTTCTATAGACATGTCCTGTTATCATTCTTAAAAGGCCAATAATATTGGCAGAGCACCAGAGTTGACTGATGTGATGTTCTTTTGATTCTGTCATTGCTTGCTTGAGGCTTAGGAATGGCAGCAAGGTTTTTACCTCCTTTGGCAAAAATGCAATCCTGGTTAATGAGACACACCACTGAGCCTCATAATTTGTGTCTCTAAACTGAAAGCAAAGCCAGTCCACCTGGCTTAATTACTAACTAAACAGCAGGCCTACCACAAGGGACAAGAGATATCCAAAGCCCTCATCTAAAATAAAGATGAGTCAAAATAGAGGGCAGAGTCTCAAGAAAAAAGGAAAGAGAGAGAAAGCCAGTTATGGGAAGGAGGGATGGAGGCAGGGATATCTACCTATAAAGAGGAAAGAGAAGAGATTTGCATTAGAAAAATCTGAATAGGAAACTTGCATTTCCATTTCAAGTGTGTTTATAAAGTAAAAGAAATAGCACATATCTTATTGATTAAAAGTCATTGAACCAAAGTTCAAATCTTGGCACCAAGATTATTAGCTGTGACTTTGGGCTATGACCTCTCCATAACTCAGTTTCTTCATCTGTAAAATGGGGCCAGGAATAGCATCTACTTCCTTGGTTTGTGAAAATTAAATAGGAAGTATATGAAAGTACTTAGCTTTGGGCCTAGCATAAGTTCCTTACAAATTCATGAGTTTATGTATATGCAAATGCCACACACATACTCACAGAAACGCTTGTGTGTGTGTGTGTGTATGTGTGTTCCTACCTTTCCTCCAACCTCCTCATACCCAAATCCTCTTTTATTGCTGACTCTCTATTCCTTCCTTAACAGCAACAAGCCTTCTTAAAAATATGCTTGAGGGCATCTGAAAGAAACTCAAAATTCTTTGAGACCGTAAGGATATTAAAATCAATGAGTGCAGCAGTTCATGAACCAGAGACTACTAAAACTTTACACAGAAACTTAATGTGGTAATGGGAATTGCTAGGTGGTAATCAAAATGACATAGTTTTAATGCTTTCTATTCTTTTATCTTGTCATTTAAGCATTTTCTGCAGATAACCTCTCAAGAGTTCCATAAAATTACATGATTCTTTGCACTCTTATCATTTTTCTTCTGCAAAAAATTTTAATCTGCTAGGAACCCAAGTTGGTTCCACTATAAATAGCTGACACTTGCATGGATGTAAAAATAAGGTGATCATTAGATCAAATTTACTAGGAAAAGCACCGTAAGATGTATTCATTGTGGTCTTAGACTGTTTTTTCTTCCTTCATGGATCACAGAATAATATATGTTTAGAATATTCATATTTTGTTTTCCTGAACATAGTTTTATTTCCAGACTAAATGCTTTCTCTAAAATTTTAAAAGATAATTTTTCCTATACAAATTAATCATACCACTCCACAAGGCAGGAGAGCTGAGGGATCAAGAATGTGGTCAGAGTGCATGTGTTCAAATCATGACCCTGACATTCACTAGCTGGGCACGTTATTTTATCTCTGTTCATTGGATTCCTCTTACATAACAGGAATAATGCTATTATGTAGCTCATAAGTTATCAGCAAGATTTTTTAAACTATTCATTAGTAAAGTATCAAAAATCATATAGTAAACAGTGTTTGTTAGTATCATCGTGATTATTATAATTTAATACATGACACCAAAATAGACTATTCATAGAATCCAATTCATTAACATTACATATTATTATATGTGTTTCAATCTTTTTGTTTTAAGCTAGTTTTTTCATAAAGACAGAAAACATCATTCATACCTTTTTTTTTTTTGCAAAAATGGTGACATTCAGGAAGTCTATTTAATAGTTAATAAATCTAGTGTTTTTTTCACATGGTCAAAACTAGAATCATCCTTAGCACATCACCATAAGCAAGCACCAAATTCAATATTCATATTACCATATTTGGACGATTATAAATGAGCATGTTATCTGGCTTGTGTTGTCCCAGTCTCAGTGCTTCTTCTAGAAGGGGAATGTATTCTACTCTTCTTCCAGGTTCAATCCCAAATGATGCTGTAACAACCACCTTGGGCTGCAACAGAAGAATCACAATAATTGAGAAAGTTGAGCAATACTAATTAGGCGAGCACAATATTTCAGGTGCAGGTTGGCAATTTAACATTTTTAAAGAAGTGTTGTAATAATTCTGTTCTCTATTGAGTAAGTGACCTGAAAACAATAAACCCTTTGTAAATGTTGTAGACCTAACAACTTCCACAGAGATCTCACTTACCTGCTCCAAACTTCCTGTTCGGTGATGCTTTGGGCCAGTAAGTACGAGCTGTTTAAAAAATATTTCCCAAAGAATTCACGAAGCCAGGTAGAATTGTCCTGAACAGGTGACATGCAATCCTAGAGGCCCTGTATTTACCGAGGCACCCACACTGGTTGGTTGGTGCTGAAGTTGTAGTGTTTCTTAGGTGGGAAGGGTCAGCCTGTTGCTAGCAGGAAGGGTTACTACATTTTTTTATGTCAGCATCTCTGCTTAAATGTGACCACAAAAAAAAAGGGACCTGAATCTCTGATTTTTTTCTTTCATGATTCTTTTCTCATTCTAAATACATTCATTTTTGCCAAATACTATATTTGTAATTTTGTTGTATTTTTCTTAAAAGGGCCCCCAAGGGATTTAAGTTTCAAGCCCCCCAAAGCCTGAACCTGTCATTAAGTTACACTTGGCACTTTTCTTTACCTGACAACTTGCTAGTCCTTCTTCAAGATATACTGTGGAGTAGCCAAAAGGTGTCCCTGGAGGGAGCTGAAGAAGTCAGGGTTAATCTCCATTCTGGGCAGGCCCCAGATGTCCACCTATAGTCAAAATGTTCCTTCAACCCCACACTGAACAGGAAGATCCCCAAGGCCAAATATGGATCCCATTTATCTCTGTGTCTTCTATGCCTGGTCCCAATGCTCGCCATACCATAAACTCTCAATAAATGTTTTTGGAACTGAACCAAAAATTCTCATTAATTTGCAGAAACAAACATGTCTTTATCCTTTTAAGTATACTGTTTCTTCACCAAGAAATCCAAAGCAAAGGAGGCAGATAATAAATTATTCAGGAGACAGATAATCAATCCAAGATAGTGCATCCATTCCTGAATTCTGATTTCTAGTTATAATGCATTTCATCTAGGAAAGGTTTATATTATACCAAGTTATGCATATATCATACTGTCTGCTTTTTGAATATCATTTAATATTCATGGAGCTGAGGCTCAGTGCAGTTACATAGCTTGCCCCAGGTTACAAGTGGTGGAATCAGAAAGAGGGCTAGTTCTGTCTGGTTACAGAACCTTTCTCTTCACGCTGTATCAAGCTGCCTTTTAAAAGAAAAAAAAAAGAAAGAAAAGAAAAATAAGTCTTGTTTCCTTTTATTATATTTTTAAAGACCTGACATTTGAATAGAGTTCACATTTTAATATCTGCAATACTCACAAAAGTAATTCTAGACAACATTCCCTAAGATTAGAATTCAGAATAAATGAAAGTAAGTTCCATATCAAATTAAAAATATATAGAGAATATATCAAAGCTTGAATAATTTAATAAAGTCAAAATTAGACTCTTTCCATCAAAAAAAGAATCCCTTCTACATTTCTATTCAACAGCCTTTTATTGGAGATTTTATTTGGTCTAGACTGACTTGTTAGGATACTGTGCAGTCTTCCCATCTTCATCTGTTAAAATAAAGCTTTTTCTTGAGGCAATTTATTTGAAAATCATGACATCGAAATCATTCCTGATTTCAACTATTCATTCTATCCAAGTATCTCAGATATATATCTCTATCTCCTCACCTTTAATTTGACCTGTTCAATGGTCATGCCTATAAGCATATACACTCATTGCTTAAACTCCTTAAGAAAGGTGTGTGTGTGTATGTGTGTGTGTGTGTGTGTTGATGTGGGAAACAAAGGCAGAAGAAAAATTATTAAATTTCCTTACTACCTTACAGCCCATTGACAAGTCCTTGAAACAGAGTGACATTCCTCTAGGGACTCAGCTGTCTCGATGTTAATACTTTGCTAAGGGCAAAAGACAATCTTAGCCTGACCCCCAGGACCCTGTAAGTCTACTTTAACATATAAAAATTCCTTTGGAAACTTACTTTATCTCTATCCCCCCAAGATACATGTTGGCAATCATCCTCCAAGTATATGCTCCACCACTATACACATCTGAAGAGTCTCATGACTGAGTTTTTCCTAAACATAACAATGACCTTTTCCTAACAACAGCTAGCCCCTTCCGGATCCTGGAAACTTTGTTTCCAAAATACCTGGGAGGCTTATGCTATCCTTAACCCCTTCCCAACTTGAAAGTATATCACAGGCCACTCCTCATGACCCCAATGCAGCTCTCTCTGCCAACGGGTTCTGTCTCTGTTCTTTAATAAAACCACCTTTTTGCACCAAAGACGGCTCAAGAATTCTTTCTTGGCCATCGGCTTCAAACCCAAATGTCTTTCCTACATCATGTGTGATGAATAAAAACTTAGCCAATGATATACTATACATTTTATAAATCCTCATTTTTATGTATCTCAATTTCCCCACATCATATAATTTCCTTAAAAAGGAAATAATACATATAATACATCTCATACTTTTATCCAAATGGTATTCAGGATTTCTATAGCTAAAACGCTGGAGTCTATAGCTTCCTCAAAGGAGACCCCAGCAGCCCACTGGTTTGCAGGTAAGTGACTACTTCCCCCCTAGATTTATCTTCATAAGCACTGACTCAATATGTTTGAAAAAGAGAGAAAATAATCTATCCAATTAGTCCACAAACCAGCTTCTTAGTTCTACTAACTGATCTATTACCAGATGAAGTCAGATATGCAAACCCTCACTGTCTGCCTTGCACCCAGGGGACCCTCAATACCTATTAGTTCCCTTGTTAGGAAGGTCTCATCTCGGGTTTGTGAAACTCTGAAGGTCAACCATCTGTTACTCCCGTAACTACCTTCCTTCCTTAATCTTCCCACTGCTCTTACTCTGTTGCACATCGCCCATTACTTCACAGACAGACCACCTGCCAATGGGTCTTATTCCAGGCTCTCACCTCCCTCCCACTCACTATGTCATATTGCCTCCTGTTAGCATTGCTTAAATGTTTTGAGCAGGTGCTCAAAAACTTTGATGAGTCAAGGTCTACAGGACTCAGTTCAGACAAAACTGCCTTTGTAAGCTCACCACCTCTCCCTCTTCAGCCACCTCTGTCTCTTCCCCGTCCTCCCAATGAATTTTACCCTTTACTATCTCTTTAAAGACTCACATTCTTTTTCTCTCCTTTTGGATCCCACAACACCATTCTCTTCAACTGGCTGAATCTTAGGCAAGATCTAACTCAGATCTCAACTGCAGGAAGTCTGCTTCAGCCACTCCAGCTGAAAGAAGTCCTTCCTTCTTCTAACTCAGGGGTCTGTGAACAATGGGTGAGAACCAGACCCTGCCCACAGCATGTTTCTGCCGAGTTCTCTCGGGACGCTGTCATGTCCTCTGCTTCCACAGTGTGTAAAGTTGCTTGAGCACGGCTGGGGAGATGCTGAAACCACCTGTAACCCACAATGCCTAGAACAGTCACTGTCTGGTAACTGAGCAGAGAAAAGTTGGCTGATTCCTGCTCTCAGTTCATAAGGAGATGATAGCTAACCTTTTTTTAATAAGTACTAAATACCAGGCACTGTGTCAAATGCTTTCAATTCAGTATCTCAGTGATTGTTTCACCACAGCCTTATCAAGTTTGTTATTCTAGGACCCCCATTTAAACACGTCATCCACCCCCCCGATAGCCCTTCTTCACCACTTTGCTTATATCTCCAGTCCTGGAAGTATGTACGTTATAAAGCTACCATGTGTTCCATCCATTTGGTAAGGACCGCTCATTACCGAGTTCTCGGGATAGTACCTGGTATATAGTAGGAGGTTAATAAATATGTTAATGAATAAATTGGTTATTAGTTATTTTCCTTGTATGTCTTACACGCCCCAAATACAGGGCAAGCTAACTTGAAAGGTATGCATCTGATCTTATATTTTATAGTCCTCACAGCACCTGGCAAGATGTTTTTCACATAAGATTGACCCCAAAGTAAATTTTTGGGTAATATATATATGCCAAGGAAAACACAAATTTTAAGTAGCTCATTGGAAAGGAGAATCTTATAAGTACAGATCACTCTTGGATGGTTCATTCACAGACAAATATGGCTGTACTGTATGTAGACAGTACTTGATTTCTCCAAATAAAGCACCTACCTTTGCATGATCAATACGACTGCTTAGTTCTTTGGATGCAAATCCCCCAAAAATGAGACTGTGGATGGCTCCTATCCTTGCACATGCCAGCATGGTATACATCGCTTGCGGGATCATGGGCATGTAGATAACCACGGTGTCACCTTTCTTGACACCATGCTTGACCAAAACACCAGCCAGCTTAGAGACCTATAACAAAATCATTACATCAGCCAAGTGTTTTCTGTGTTACTTCACTAAACTTCTAAGACAGTAACACAAGATGATGATCATCATCTTGGTAGTGGTTTAAAGAAGCCTGAGTAACACATATTTGATGATGATGTAAGCTTAGACCGTAGCAGTAATAAAAGACACCTGTCTTAGAGTGACTATAAACCAACTTACTATTATTATGCAATATGAACTCTGTGGCTTAAATTTGCTTAATTATCCATTCAACAACATATTTACTGAGCAACTATGATGGACCAGACACCGTGTTTCAAGTCGGGAACACGAACAATGAAAAACAAAGACGCAGATATGTCCCTGTGGAGCTTTTATTCTAAAGGGGAAATTTGTCCCGTGAACAGAAAAGTAAAATAACGACAAATATGGACATATGTTGGCTTAACTGTTGAAAGAGACAAGTATGTGTCAGGAAAGAAAGCATTATCATACACTTAGAAGGTCAGTCAGACAGACTGTGTTATTATCATTCCTGTTTTAAGTATACGGTAACTGAGACTCAAATATAACAAATAGCTAACCTGGGACCAGAGAGGTAGTAAATGATGTAGCCAGGATACCATCACAAGTCTTTCAACCTCTTATTGTCCATTCTGCTGCCTGAAGCCAATTATTTTCTTCTTTATAGTTCTTTTATACTAATTATCTATACAAAGTGACCGCCCTCTATATTGAGATCAAACATGCAAACTTCTTTCTACTTTTAACACATGTTTTGGGGACCAAAACAGACTGTGTAAAATATACCCAGATCTAAGTGAATACAAAATTCAACATTCTTTCATTTAAAAAATGTATACCGAGCACCTGTATATGGCAGACACTCTTTTCTGATACATCTGTAAACAAAACAAGACCAAGATCTCTATCCTCAGAGGACTTATGTTTTAGCAGAGTAAATACTTACAATAAACATAAGTCAATTATGTATTATGTTAAAAGGTAGTCAGTACTGTGGGCGGAGGGGGGAGTAGAACAAAGTAGAGGGGTTGAGAATGAGGGGGATAGGATTCTCAATGGGACACTGAGGGTAGACCTCACTAAGAAAGTGACATTTCAGCAAGGACAGGTACACATTAAGAATAAGTGGATATCCACAGGTATGCTCTTTCCAGCAGAGAGAACAGTACAAAGGTGTGAGGGGGATCATCTGTGATGTGATGGAGTAACAGCAAGGAGACCAGGGAACTGGAACAGAAAGAACAAGGGAGAAAGTGGTGATAGATCAGGTCAGAGAGTGAAAGAAAAGGCCCAGATGAGCCCAATGGGCAATAGGAAGGACTACGGCTTGCCCTTCGATGTGACTGTTCAAGATAATGAACACAGGAGGCCTGAGACAAGGAATTGGGCCACAGGGCTATTCATGGATTTTTTCCTTTCATTCTACTTCTCCTACTTTTTCAGCAAGTTCAAAGGACTTGGAATTCTGATCATTCTTCCTTTTTCTCTTTATTCACTTCTTCTGTGCAGATGGGGAAAGATGTGGTCAAAGTTAAGGGCTCTGGTGAAAGATAGAAAGTAACAAACAACTCTCTTAGTGTTTTGCTCTCCCCTAACTATGTGCTGTAATTTAGTGTTATTTTTTAAGAACTCAAAGCTGCCCAGCAGAAAGTTATGAGAAAGATATACCAAAGTAATATAAATCGTCAATTTAAATTCTATTTGGAGCTCAAGACCAAGAAAAACACTGGAAAACTATAACCAAACCCTCAGGGTGCCATCCCCATAGAAAGTGGACATGCTCTGTGATCACATTACTGGGTATCCCATTTAAGGTACAGCGCTAGGAGAGGCCAATGAAAAGAGCTTATCCTATTTACAGCTATAATTTCAGCATCTTGAATAGTGTCTATTGTTGAATAAAAATGATCTTCATCCAAGACCCAACCTAGCAGTCATTCAGTAACTTTATATTCCAGTCTCACTTCACAATGTTGCTGGAAGATGCCTAACATCTGAAAGAAATTTTCGGTCCTCTGAAAGAAATGATATTGATGAATTCAAGAACTTTTTTGGGGGAAAAAAATCTCAAAATGACCAAATGTGATGACAAGACGTATTTAAGTTGGAGTCATGGCACATCTTTAAAAAAAAAAAAATGAGCCAACATATTAAAATTAGGAGGCTTCATATACAAATCCAGATTTCCAGGTTCTCCTGAAAAATTGTAAAGTCTAGCAACACTGGGCCTCTGTTTTGGAATGACAGCAATCAATTAAACCTGGTATCAGCGACTAGGTTGAACTCACCATTCCCTGGAGCCATTAATCACAGAGCATAAATTTTTCTTTCCATCCTGAGTTTAAAATATATTCTTCTACATCTTGTTTATTTTATGTTATATGCTTACACCATAGTTCTATGACCATAAAGGGTGTGATATATACTGATAATGAATTTTTTTTCCCCACCCGTTTCTCCTATTTATATTAGCTGCTTGGCTCAGGCATCTGAACTGTGAACCACTTCCCTGAAGACAATTAGTAAATTAGGCTGCACCAGGTCTGTATAACCACTAGATGGCGTCCATTTGGCCTTGTTAACCTTGCTTTTTGCAGTCTCTCAATGTTTTGATTCTGCGCTCACCACATCAGAGTTGCCATAGAGAAAAAAGTTTTACATGATCAATAGAGAAAATTTCTTTTTCAGTAGTGTCCAGGGTAAATGTCACTCCAATAAAATTTTACATTGTAAATTGTACACATATATAAAATTATATATATCTATGTATGTATATATATGAATGGAGTTGAATGGGAAAACATTTCTGGTGACACTAATAGGCATATAAAAAACAAAATATTAGCTCAAGCAAGAAAAATAAGTGGATATTGGTTTAATATGAAAATACGTGGTGATATTTCATTACGAAATATTTCTTACTAACATTAAATCTAGAGATAGTACGGGAGTCTTAGAACAGGATACTGAAGTCTTGTTTCAGACACAAATAAAATCGTTTTGAAAATAAGTGTAGGCAACAGCAAACAAGAAGAGGAAAAATCTAGAAATCCCAGTCATCCGAGAATCCATAATCACTCAAAGAAAGTGCTATGAAACTTCAATACAAAGGGCAATTTGTTTATTGCTATTTCACAGCTCATCTAGTTTTTATTGACTTTCAGATGGAAAAATTATCAAAGAGAAGGAAATCCGATATTATTTTTATTCAGTGTTAATATTCTTCTTATCCTACCATAGATATCTGAATGTAACTTTATAATTTCTATTGCTATCCAAAGAGAAAATAGTTAACATGTATCTTGTATAATCTATAGTTTCTCAATGAAAGGAAAAGTTAAATCATGTGTCCTTCACCCAACCCATATTCATTTTTGCACCTTCTTAAGATTGTGTTTTAATTTATCAACAATTTAATCATTTTCTATCACTCATACACCACTAAATTGGTTTTCCGTCTAATGTCAAGGGCAGTACACATGCTATGAAATCATGGTCAGGCCGTGCCTCTCTGCTAGCAGGAGGATAACTGAGCTGTGAAGGAAGCCCGAAGAAACAAAATGAATGTACATATTCATTTAGATACAACACTATTTGCTTCTTCCCACTAGAGACTATTTGAATTAATCATTATTTGGATTAATAGCTAATTTAAAGCCGCTCAAATGCATAAGTATCCTGTCATTGATTCAACTTATACAGTATGTGCTATGTATACTATCCTGAAGTCAAGTTTGCAGAGGCAAAATAGGAAGACATAGTCCTTAAAGCAAAGAAATGAAGAGTCCAGGGAAAAAGAACATAAATAAATAGTAATGACAAAGTAAGAAAATGTAACAGCAGATATTTATGTTATGTGAAATGGTATACACATAGATTTGGTTTAAATATAACATACATGCTTATTTTTGATATAAGTAAAAACTTTACATTTTAAAATTATAAAAAGAAAACATATTAGTATAAATAATAAAAAAGAATTTAATAAATTTTGTATGTAATCATTCTGCAAAATCTTCATTCAAAAGCAGTCTGTGGGTTAGTATAATTTCACGATCAAATTCCATAACACAACTATAAACATTAGGTGAAATTGATCAAAGACTATGTTCTGTAGAGTAAATTAGCACTTGCTTCACAAACAGCAAGTGTGTCTATCTAAAGAAAATCCTGTTTGTATGAGAAAGATAGTGTTGGTGTCCAAATTATAGTAAAAAGATAATAATTATGGGCAATTTCAGGGCCATTTCCAAGAAAATTATATGAAAGAGAAGACAAGAGGAAGCATATTTTCAAGCTGCAATGATGTCTCACTGCACACCCTGGTCCAACCAATCACAGAAAATATAACTAATGTAAAAACCAATTATAGTATCTGAGGAAGCAATCTTCTTTTCCTAAAATTCTACTTGAAAAATATTCAGAAACCTTCCCATGGTGTTCTATATAAAAACACCTCAAAAGATGGGGAGGAAGCAGGGAATTTACAGGTGGGTGCTCTATAAAGTTTGAATCAGACTTTTCTAAAACCCAGTAAGTATAGCCAGCGATCCTAGATAAAGACACAAATGTGGAATAGCTTCCACAAGGCACAAAGTGATGGTATCCTTTAACTGTCCACATGCAAACAAATGTTGCTATTGTTAAGGAGATTTAAGCTACATGATGCCTATTCATTTCCCTCCTGGACCATTTGTCATCTCTTGGTTTCCAATCTTGCCCACTATAGTTTCTTCTTCAGAGAATTCAAAGTGATGGAGCTTCCTATCATACTTTGAATAAAATACAGTCTTGGGGCACCCGGGTGGCTCAGTTGGTAAGGGTCTGCCTTCAGCTCAGGTCAGGATCTCAGGGTCCTGGGATCGAGCCCCATGTCGGACTCCCTGCTCAGCGGGGAGTCTGCTTCTCCCTCTCCGTCCCCCCATTCATGCTAGCTCTTGCTCTCTCTCTCTCTCAAATAAATAAATAAATAAATAAATAAATTTTTAGGAAAATATATAGTCTTTACAATGGCACACAAGGTCCTACAGGATCTGACTCGTGGATACTCCCCAACCTCACCTTCTTCCACCTTCTTCTCATTGCTGGCCTCCTGGTGCCCCTTGATGAGCCAAGTTTGTTCTTGTTCCAGGGCCTCTACCTGATCTGATTTTCACTCAAATGGGCACATGGTTCTCTCTCAGTCTCTATTTGGGTCTGTGTCACTGGGTCATCTTCTTGGTGACCAGTAGTTTTTTCTGACAAACTTATCTAAAATGGCAGCCCGAGTCACTCTGTGGAGTCATATTTTTCTTCACTTATATTGTATAACTTTTCATTTATGTTGTATTATCTTTTTATTCAAAATGTATCATCTTCCTAATTAGAATGCAATTTCCCTATAAGGAAAGATGATATCATTCGCTACTATAGCCTATGATGCCCACAGTCATGCCAAATATATATCGGGTGTCCCAAAAGTATGCTTTAATAAATAAGTAAATTGACTCCATCATCATTCTAGTCCAGAAGAATGAATTCAAAACAGATGGTCTACTGATGTTGTCGAGTTAACTTTCTAAAAGGTCTGAGGTTAGCCACCCTGAAAATAAGACAAATCATCTACTAAGAATCATCTACTATCAATAAATGACAAAAATAAATTAATTAAGCAAATGTAAAAATTCATGGACCAGAATGTCAGGTTTCCAAGAAAGCCAAGTAAGGTAAATGTTTGAAGCAGAGATTTAGGTGAGGCAGGATATAAACCTTCACAGTCAGGCAATGCACTAAGACAAGATTCTCACTGCATTAAAAAATAAAAATTCCCTGTGGGGCCCCTGGGTGGTGCAGTTGATTAAGTGTCCAACTCTTGGTTTCCACTCAGGTGGTGATCTCAGGGTCCTGAGATAGATCCCCCTGTCCGGCTCTGCGTTCAGCGCTGAGTCTGCTTCAGATTCTCTCTCCCTCTCCTTCTGCCCCTCGGGCTAATGCTCTCTCTCTCTCTCTCTCTAAATTAAATAAAAATTTTTTAAAATTAAAAAGATGTAAAAAAATAAAAATTAAAATAAAATAAATAGATAAAAAATAAAAATTCCCCAATGTAGAGCAGACAAGTGACGTTTTTGGAAATAATTATTTCTCTCAGGATTAGATTTTTCTTTACTTTTTAATGGATGAGTAACTGTTCTTTTTCATGAATCCATTCAGTATATAATATGAGCTTATGCTATAAGGCCTGTATTAGACATGATGTTGGTAAAAAAACAAATACATAAATAAAATATTACCCCAATCCTCAAGGAATATTACTCTGGTCAAGAAATACACTAATAAGTAGATACACTAATAAGTAATGTAAAAAGCAAAAATAAACTCATGTATGGAGAAAGTGTCCTGGACTTCAAATCATGGAGAAATAGCTTCTGGCATAGAGGGAAGTGAAAAGAAGTGAGTTTACACTTCAAACACTCTCAAAAAATCTGGCTGAGAAAATTCAAGGGGATTGGTTGTCTTGTTGTCATTTTGAGTTGATGCTTAGACATTTTCATTTTGAATGCATGACTCTAAACATGGGAAAAAGTAAGCTAGGAAATATTAAAATGTTGCTTTCTCATTTAATTTATTCCTTCCTGTAGCATCTATTAAATTGGTCCAATACTTGTTTTCTTTACATGGCGTATTCTCAGAATCTAATCTAACTTACAATTTATTCAGTTGAGAAGTTATTCAAAACAGAGTTTTAGCTACAATTTTCATAAAAATTTAAATCAGTAGTTGGTGCCTACTCATCTACAATTTCAAATGAAATACAAATGTGTCTGCTAAAACATATTTCACAACATGGCATTATACAAAGTAGTTTACAAAAATAATAAGGCTTATGGAGAAATAAGGTTGAGCTAGGACTCAAAAATGAACATAAGAGTTCTTTAACATTAGTAAAAGTACTGCGACAGCATCATGTTCCATAGATCAGTTACAGGCTTAAACAGTGGGACTCACGCTTTCTGTTCTAAGATATTCTACTGGAGGGCATTTGCTTCCAAATTTCCTTGCAAAGAGGGACTGGTCAAAACAGCAGTGTAGGTTATGTAGCAGTATCATTAATTATTTTTAAATAATCTTCTTAGTTTTAGATTCTTAAAACCACTTAACTCATCAACACTGGCACTAAAAGATCTTCATCTTTTTTTTTTTCTTTTGAAAAGGTTTCAGATATGGATAAGGTGTTCTCTTTAAATTGTGAGAAAGTCTCTCCTGGACTTGCTAACAGGGTAATAATCCAATAGGAAAATGAAGGGGAAAAGGTTTGAATGGGCACTATAGAAAAGTGGAACAAATGGCCAATAAACACAGGAAAAGGAGCTCAATTTCCGTAGTCATTAGGGAAAAGCAAACTAAAACCACAATACAATATCACCACACATTCACCACAAAGTCCCAAATTGAAAAAGACTTGGAATTCTCGGGGCCCCTGGGTGGCTCAGTCGATTAAGCGTCTGCCTTCGGCTCAGGTCATGATACCAGGGTCCTGGGACTGAGTCCCGCATCCGGCTCCCTGCTCAGTGGGATCCTGCTTCTCCTTCTCCATCTGCCACTCCCCCTGCTTGTACTCTTTCTCACTCTCTGTGATAAATAAATAAAATCTTTAAAAAATTAAAAAAAAAAAAAGACTTGAGATTCTCAATACCAACTGTTGACAACTGACATTCTCGTACACTGCAAGTGGGAATGTAAATTGGTACAACCGGTTTGGAAAACTATTAAATGAAAGAATCTCATACACAAAGAGTTGAATAAAAAAGCCAGTGAGTACACATTCTATTATTCAGTTTATACAAAGTTCAAAAGCTAGTAAATGTCATCCTGGATGGTGTATAGATGTCTGAATAATAATCCCATAAAGGCTGAATAAGAAATGACTAAAACAAAGCAATAATACGTGCTTCTGGGGGCTGGGGATATTCTGTCTCCTGATCTGGTTACGTGGGTGTGTTCTGTTTGTGAAAAATCTAACAAGCTTTATACTTATGTTCTGTGTACTAATCTGAATGTATATGACATTTCATCCTAAGTTTAAAAAATGGCATGCTAGGAAAAAAACCTACACAAAGCACTGTAAATTCAATCTCATACTAGCATCATTCACCTACTCACTGAGCGTGGAGAAGGTAATTCACCTTACAGAGATATACCTTTTGGCAGAGCTGACTGCAGTACAACTGAAGTTTTTATTGCTTATTTAAGAAGCTTAAAGAAAGAAAACCAAGCATATGCACTGTTGTAACCCTTCCCCTCAACAAGACAACCACTGGCAGCACTGAATTTCTGCATGTTCTGGTTTTTGTGTTATAGGTTCTTGCTTAAGGAAATGCTGATGATGTGACAGACAAAGAACTATCAGATTTTCTTACCCTGACATATTTCTGAGACGATGGAATTCATATTTTGAAAAGAGCATCCTAAAGGTCAGAGTTGGAGGGAAAACTTCTAATGGGACATGGCCCTTGACTTCAGAGTAATTTTCTCCTCCAAATTATTCAGCCTTCATAATTACAATCACCAGCATAATTATATCTCAAAGAATTACCTTCAGTGGAGATAATAGACACTTTCAGTTCGAATTAAATCAGGAAAATTTAGCACACACGGGGTTTCATCAATTTTCCCCATATATATATACTCGTGAAAATTTCTCAAATGCCTTTTAGTGGTCACATTTTTTTTAGCAAACAAATAAATAAAAATTCACAACTGGGGCAACTGGGTAGCTCAGTCGGTTAAGCTTCTGCCTTTAGCTCAGGTCATGATCTCAGGGTCCTGGGATCGAGCCCCACGTCGGGCTCCCTGCTCAGAGGGGAGCTTGCTTCTCCCTCTACCCCCTGCTCATGCTCTCTCTTGTGCTATGTCTCTCTCTCTCAAAAAAATAAATAAAATCTTTAAAAAATAAAAATAAAATACATTTAAATTTTTTTAAAAATCACAATTATTTGAATACCAAAAAAGAGCAAACTTACCACACACAAATGGAGGTAAACTCAAAATGAAATTAGAGATAGAGAAAATAAATTTGAAGTAGGAATTTCTAAAAATGATGAGTACTATATATAACATACGCATCCAAATACAAACATAAACTCACACACACCCCTTTATTTCACTGAGTTTTGATAGAACCACTAACTTGAAAAGAGCTACCAAGAGAAGGACACAATAAACACATCCATTTCTCCTGCAATGCAGATCTGGGTTGTAAGTGTGGAAAATTCATGGAGGAAATATTCATCTTGAACTTCCAAGCCCAATGTAAATAAGCTACAATTCTTCACAGGTAGTAAGAGGTCAGAATTTACTTAGAAAGAAGCTCGTGTTATATTACCGATAAAATTCAAAGATAAGAAGTTCCTACACTAAAGGAAGCTAGACTCATTTAGAAATTTCAAATCGTATTTCCTTCATTCATTCCTTCATCATTCAACACATGTTCACTACGCACCAGTCCCCACTCTGTGAACAGAACAAAAGCCCCTTCCCTCAAGGAAAGTACATTCTGGAAGAGGAAACAACACAAAAGAAGATAGCTAAGTAAAAGAAAAACAGCCATACTGAGTAATAAATGGCAAAATTAAAAAGAAAGCAGAAAAGGGAGGTCCGAAGTAGCACAGACATGGGAACATTTGTATTTAATATGGCCAGGGAAAATCTCATCCAGCTACCATGGAAAATAACATCCAGGTACCATGAACCATAGCTATCTGGAAGAAACACTATCTCAAGCAGAAGGTAGGTAAGTACAAAGCTCCAAGTCGGGAATGGAGCAAGTTGAAAGTTAACTGCAGGAGGCAGCGGGGTCAGGGTGTGCAGTGCAGTGGAGCTGGGGTGTGCAGTGTAGTGGGGCTGGGGTATACAGTGCAGTGAGGCTGGGATGTGCAGTGCAGTGGGGCTGGGGTGTGCAGTGCTGTGGGGTCGGGTGTGCAGTGCAATGGAGTTGGGGTGTGCAGTGCAGTGGGCCTGAGGTATGCAGTGCAGTGGGGTCAGGATGTGCAATGTAGAGGGGTTGGGTGTGCAGTGCAGTGGAATCGGAGTGCAGTGCAGTGGGGCTGAAATGTGCAATGCAGTGGGGTCAGGATGTGCAGTGCAGTGGAATCGGGGTGTGCAGTGCAGTGGGGCTGGGATGTGCAGTGTAGAGGGGTTGGTTGTGCAGTGCAGTGGGGCTGGGGTGTGCAGTGCAGTGAGGCTGGGGTGTGCAGGGCAGTGAGGTCGGGGTGTGCAGTGCAGTGGGGTTGGGGTGTACAGTGCAGTGAGGCTGAGGTGTGCAGGGCAGTGAGGTCGGGGTGTGCAGTGCAGTGGGGTTGGGGTGTACAGTGCAGTGAGGCTGAGGTGTGCAGTACAGTGGGGTCAGGGTGTGCAGTGCAGGGGCGTAGGGGTGTGCAGTGCAGTGGGGCTGGGATGTGCAATGCACTGAGGCTGGGGTGTGCAGTGTAGTACAGTGGGACTAGGGAATAAGTCACAGGAGCTGATCATGCAGAACCAAAGGTCACAGGGAGGACCTTTGTTTTTGTTTTTTGTTTTTTTCTCTCCATGCTCTCAAGATAAAGTACAAATCTGTAGTGTGGCACTCAGAATTCTGGGAGTCTGGTTCACTGGAGCCTTATCTCGCTAATCACTCGTGCTTGTACTTTATGCCAAAGCCACCGGGGAGGCACTGGATTCTCCCTTCCCTGAATATCTCTGTATGAGCTATTCCTTGTGTCTGCAGGACACTCCTTCCCATGATTTCCCTTCCCACTTCTGGTCATTTGGGCGAATTTTAGGCATTGACTCTTCCAGAAAGCCTTTCTATGCTGTATTAACAGTTGGTTGAGCTGCATGCCTTCCCATGTGTTTCTACAGAACATAATACTTCCCTCTAACATAACCTTTATTACAGTTACGCAAGGTCTTAGCTCCTTAAAATTAGGGAATGGGTGCATTTACTTTGTATCCCTTGTTCCCAACAGGGTTTGGCATATAAAACAAACATTTGTTGAATGAATGAACAATGGATCTTGAACCTGGCTCAAATCTCTCTCCAGAAAGTCTTAATAAAGGGTTGTTTAAATTATCAGATCTACATAAAAGGTGACAGTTTTGGAAAAGCTCTACTTCTGAATCATTCTGTAAAATCTTCAGATCCTTCATGTCACTGAAACAATTTAGCCTAAAATGTGTCTGTCCCCTAATTAAATAAGAAATGCTAACTAACTTAATTAAGTTTTACTTAGTCAGAAACTTCCAGTAGAAATGAGACAGGGGAGATTAAAACAAGTACAAAGCCACTTCTCTTTGTTTGTTCTCAGTGGCATTACCATTAAATCTTTCTTTCTCTGTCTTCTCTACTTAATAAAATAAAGGCCACAGGGAACCGGGAGCAGGTAATCAAAGCGGAGCACAATGCCTCCCTCTTTCCTAACACGTCTTCCTTTAGTACTTTAGAGAAGAAAAGCCTGGGGAATCAGAAGCTGTCAGCAGGTGAGAGAAACAGGACTTTTAAGTACTTTGATGTCAGGCTAAACTGAAACCAATGAACCAGCACAAACCTCAAAAGGGTCTAAGAGTCTAGACTCAATATTAGAAAATCAAGATGAGTTAGCAGAAATGTTTCTAAGCAAAATGTGTATGTCTTTACCATATACTTATGTAATTGATTTACAAAAAGCAGCAAATTATTTAACTCTCCTTAGTTTATGTTTCTCTAAAGCTTTCTCTTTGGTTCTGATGGTTATGTATCAAATTCAATATTGGTATAGATAATATTTGGAAATATATAAGTAAGCATCCTAATCTGTATGCTAATTAAGATTCACCCGTGTCGGGGCGCCTGGGTGGCTCAGTTGGTTAAGCAACTGCCTTCGGCTCAGGTCATGATCCTGGAGTCCCGGGATCGAGTCCCGCATCGGGCTCCCTGCTCGGCAGGGAGTCTGCTTCTCCCTCTGACCCTCCTCCCTCTCGTGCTCTCTGTCTCTCATTCTCTCTGTCTCAAATAAATAAATAAAATCTTTAAAAAAAAAAAAAAAAGATTCACCCGTGTCTTAGGCCTTAATATTAATAAAGTGAAGCTGTGACAATACGCCCAAATCAGAGGAGTAAAGTTTTTAATCATAGACAAACCCTCATCTAAAAGCCAAAAATGCAAACCTAAAATAAAACACAGGGTACAGCAGGTTATCAGGAAATTTACATTATCTCTTATAATAAAACGTGGCCTCAGATGAAAAACAAGGTCGTTTGCTAATGGAGTTCTTTCTCTCCTCAGCCCCAGTGTGAGCTCTGTTTCTGTATAATTCATTCTGAAAATAGAGTTCACACTTACAGACCAATACAAAGTACCCAACAGTATAATTGTGGCATTATTTTATTTTGTTCTGTCTTGGGCTGCCTAACATTTGAACTCCCTTCTTATTGGATTGGAATTCCCCCAGTATGAGTCCTAGAGGGAGCTAGGACCCTAATTCCTACTATGAAATCAAAAGAAGAGAAGACATTTCTTCCTCCACTGCCTAGTACTTTAGGCATGTAACCTAAAATTGGCCAACTAGGTATTCCTACTATGTCAGTCTAGGGGGTTAACTCAAGTCAGCAAGTCTAGTTACCAATGTGTGGGTTCTCCTTAAATTTTTACCTCTGCCCCTTCTCCCTTGGGGTGTGTCATTTTTCTGAACCTGTCTCTTTAGTCTTCCCTTTTCATGAATTCCTCTTATGTTTAAATCAGCAGAATCCAGCATTCACTGATACAACCAGGCTGATACCTAGCTTGAACAAAACTGGCTTAAATTTCTCTCTTGATTGTTTGCAACAACTCAGGATGGAGACATTGGATTGTCCCAGTTGCTTTTTTTGAAATCTCTTAGAAGTCTAAACAGGAACATTGTTGATGCAAAAGGATATAATTTCAGGGAGTCAAGGTAAGTTGACCAAATTTTCTAAAAATCCAGTACAAACCCTAAGTAGGTTAAAAAAGCAAAAGAAGAGAATGTGCTTTCAAAAGCCTTAATTTAAAAGCAAATGCTTCGTGCTCGCTTCGGCAGCACATATACTAAAAGCAAATGCTTCTAAACCCTAGTAAAACCAACTCTGCTCAACCAGTAGTTCGCAACTAGAAACCATTTTGCCACCCAGGAGACATTCAGCAACGCTTGGAGACATTTTTGGTCATTACAACTACGGGAGGTGAGCTATTGCATCTAATGGGTAAAGATCAGGAATGCTGCTAAACACCGTACAGCGTACATAACAGTTCCCCATAACAAAGAATTCTCTGGCTTAAAATGTCAATAGTGTCGGGCGCCTGGGTAGCTCAGTCAGTTAAGCATCCAACTCTTGGTTTTGGCTCAGGTCATGATTTCAGGGTTGTGAGATGGAGCCCTGTGTTGGACTTCATGCTCAGTGAGGAGTCTGCTTCTCTCCCTCTCTCCCTCTCCCTCTCCCTTTGCCCCTCCCCCTACTCTCTCTAAATTAATTAATTAAATTAACAAATAAATAAATAATAAATAAATAAAATGTCAATACCATCAAAGTAGAAACCCTTCCCTATGCTTTTATCTCCCTTTAAATCATATGTAAATAAATGCCCCCACAGAGCTAGAATACATGTTACACAGTCCACAATACCCAAATACATTCATAATTATTTCTGAAACCTCATTTCTACCCTAATGTTAAAAAAAAAAAATCTTGTACTTCATCTGTCAATATTGTGATTCACCCAAGAACTACACAGATGGGAAAGAACAAATAAACAAGAAAAAAGAGCAAATGAAGGAAGGGCACAGTGTGTAAAAAGACCTGTAAAGGACGAGGAGAGCCAGAGGGCATGACGGGACAACCAAGATGAAGAACGGTTGTGTGCACGGCCAAGAAGGTCTGGAAATGAAGCTCGGGAAATGCTTGATTACAAATGGCTTCTACATTCTGGGGGTACAGATTTTACTCTCTAAGTAATAGCAATTTTTAAGGAAAAGGTTTTTAACTAGTTGTTTCTTAAGGAGGAAACTCCGGTGTCATGTTAGGTAGCGATCCAACAGGAGGGGAGGCTGGTAGTGGGGAAGTTGGGAGGCTGCTTCGCTACTGCGAGAGCTGAAAAGTAGCTGGACTGACGTGATGGCAACGTAGATAGAAGCAAAGGCCAGGAGAGGACTTACACATATTCTTAGAGGCTTGCTAAGCCCTCGCTGTAAAATGAGTCTCTTCCAGTACTGAAACATACAAATATAAGGGATAAAAGCTATCTATCTAAATGAGTTAACATATCTCTAGTTTTTCCAATTTGCATCAAAAGGAAACCACAGTAATGTAGGTCAATGAATTAAGTGAAGTAAAGGTTACACAATGTGAATGCAGGTTATTTAAGTAATTTCTATATGATTTCCAAATAACATATACAGAACATTTATGATATTACCTGCTCCAGAACCTCTTTGTAGGTAATAGTTGCTTTAGTGTTTGTAACAGGACTGTCGTAGATGATAGCAATCTTATCTCCTTGACCATTTTCAATATGACGATCGATGGCATTGTAACAAATGTTAAGCATTCCTTCCACAAACCTGAAAAATTGGAAGGTAAGTGTCAATAATTCTTTCCAAAATATATTATTGCTTAACCAGTTTCTATATTTCTAGTTTGGTACCACTGCCCTTAAAAGTGTTTCCCCATGCATAGTATGCCAGATAATGATGTCTACAAAGTAGATATTTAAGATGGTACAGAAGGGACATCTTTTTTTTTTAAGATTTTATTTATTTGCTTGAGAGAGAAGGAGTGCACGAGCACGAGTTGGGGGAAGGGGTAGAGGGAGAAGCAGACTCCACACTGAGCAGGGAGCCAGACGTGGGGCTCGATCCCAGGACCCTGGGACCATGACCTGAGCCGAAGGCAGACGTTTAACGACCGAGCCACCCACGTACCCCCAGAAGGGACATCTTTATTTTAATAAATATGTATTTATTTTGATGTGCACTAGAAAAAAATATATCTCACATTTCAAGGGGATAACTTTGTGGATTTAATTGCTTAGGACGAAACTAAAGTATGAAGCACCAAAATAATCTCGGTTACATGGATGAAATGAATTGCATGTAAGAGCAATGCAGGCCAAGCAAACATTAGGCTGAGAGACAAATGGTAGATGTGTACTGAGTTTGGGTATCTGCTGTAAAAAGACAAACTTACTGGAAAATTCAATTCTTTAAAAGAGCTATTTATATATACATTTTTTTTGCATCAACTAAGTGTGATGCCTCCAGTTGCACAAAGAATAGATAAGCTTTGTTCTGCTTTTTTTGTGTGTGTTTTCGAGATGTTTCATAATTTGAATAAAGAATGGACAAGCATATAAAATTTTAATTAATTTTTTCAAAGGCCTTTGCAATTTAGTGCTTTTCATCTGCTAATTGATCAATGCCTTCCTGTGAAAATACGGATATCATGTAGATAGATGGAGATACTTTTTAAGGAAATATATCTCATTTTTCCAAAAGAAAAAGCTTTGCATGTGCCACTTGTTTAGGAGGAGGGGATTAGAATAAAGCATTCAAATACAGCAGTGGTCTATTTGTCCCAATGTCAGATTAGCAAATATTGCAACAATGCAAAATAACAAGAAAAAAAAAAAAAAAGTTGATGCAAGAAGAAAAAGTCTTGTCCGGTAGCAGAGGATCACCTTCAGGTCTTCACTCAAAAAGCCCTGTGTGAAAGGAGGCAGTGAATTAAAAGCAGCTATAGATTTAGTGGCGGTATTAAGAAATTACACATACAGAACTCAGCAGGAGGAGGGATCACTTAATCAGGGTCAAATGACCCTCCACGCTTCAATAATCGGACTATGACTACCCGACAGCACAGCACAAAAAGTAATTAACGTGAAGATTCTTAATCGCCAAGTGTGATAGGTTCGATATTTGTTCAAAAATATTGTCTCTTCTTCCCCTGGCCCCACCTCCATGTGGGTTCATCCGTGGGAGCATGCTTTGCTGAATCAGCAGAGGCCTGAAAGCACTTGCACAGCTGGGCTCACTCACCTGCACCTCTACTTCCTCCAGAAGAGCCTCCCGGTATTACAGCTGCCTCCTCAGCCTCCTACCCAAAGCAGCTATTTGCAGGTGGGAGTAGAGCCCAAAAAAAGCGGGGACCCAACCGAGTCAGATAATATGTCTTTTGGAACCATGTTTCCAGTCATGCCCATCCTGGATCATCTGACCCATGACAACCTAGAGATACATGGAAACAACTGCTGAATGTGTTTGATTTGGACATTCCTAGAGTTACTGGATACGCAGCATAAATGTGGCCATAATGAGCTAATATGCCAAGAAAAAAAGGTAGCTTGCTTAACATTTTGTGGCAGAAATAAGGGAAGATGTTTTATGGGATTTTCTCACAAAAATATTTATTTCTATTTTTTTTTTATTTTGTTTCTGTTTCTGAAACAAAATATTGGAATATTGGCTTGCTGGAAGAGCAAATGTTTTTGTCATCATTCTCTTTTTTTATCTACAAGTTCTACTCTACCACACTTTGTGCCCAATAATTAATTATGCTCATGACAGTGCACAAAAAAAAGGGGCCCCCTCAATACCAAAGAACAGGAAGAATTCACTTTATCATCTGCTGACTGTTCTCCTACCGCTTTACTTATTCCTTCTCAATACCTTTCATGGAATCTTTTTCCTCTGTCAAATCTTTGACCAAGATTCCTAAGGCTCCATATCCATCCCTTGGCTCACTCTGCATACACTCCCTGGGTAATCTTTATACTCATATGGTTTCAACTTCCATCTTTAGCTCCAGTCCTGACCTCCTTTCTGGACCCTTATAGCCACAGTCTGCTGGACATTGAAGGGTTTCAGAATGAGCATCCTTAAAACATGCTACTTTGACATGTGGATTATTTTGAGCAGAAGACAATCAAGGCCCAAAAGACTCAGGAAGACCTTTAGCCTCCCCCCTCCTTAACTGCTTCTAAGAATTTAGTTAGACAGCCTGGTCCAGGAAAAGATCTATCACCAAAGGTAACTACAAAGGGTATGGGCTAAGCATGGTAGGCTGTGGGGGGAGGGCTTGGCAGGGCTTATTTGTTCCAATTCCTCTCTATGTCCCACGGTCTCTGCAAAAAAACATTTGCTCTTTCCATCTTCCTGTGAATTGTCTTCCTTCCCTTTGAAGCTCTAGGCCCCTACCCCCTTCACCTTAGCTCAGGATGCCATATAAGCCTCAGTAGTCTGACTATTTGACTCTCTCATGTCTGTGTGAGGCTCCCATACATTCGAAATTAGTTTTTCTCGTTAATTTCAAATTACATCAATTAATAGATCAGCCAAAAGAACCTAGAGGGGTACAGTAAAAAATTTTTCCTACCCAACAAAATCTCTATTTGGAAAGAATAACATGTCCAAAACTATAGTCATTTTCACCCCACCTCAACCCACTGCCCCATCCCAAATGCAAACCCTCCCCTTCTCCTGTTTTCCATACTTCAAGGAACAACCTTGCAACCCCGGGACCTGAATTAGAAACCCCAGAGTCAGATTTGATCCCTCATTCTCTACATTTAATCGGCCATATGTAACATCACATTAATCTCCGTAAATGTTCAGTTCTCTCATTGATAACCTGGGTTAGAATTACTGCCTCCTAATTAATCTCCCTGCCTCAGGCCTCAGCCCATCCTCTCAAGTCATCTCCTATGCTATTAGAATGTTTTTCCTCAATAAGTCAGACTGAGAAAGACAAATTCCATATGATTTCACTCTTATGTGGAATCTAAAAACAAAATAAATGAATAAACAAACAAAAAGGAGAATCAGACCTATAAATACAGAGAACAAACTGATGGTTGCCAGAGGGAAGGAGGTGGGGGAATGGATGAAGGTAAGTAGAAAATACAGGCTTCCAGTTATGTAACGAATAAGTCAAGAAGATGAAAGGCATAGCATAAGGAATACAGTTGATATTATAATGGCATTTTACAGTAACAGATGGTAGCTATACTTGCAGTGAGCACAGCATAATGTATAAAGAAGTTCGATCACTATGTTGTACACCTGAAACTAATGTAACATTGTGTGTCAACTATACTCAAATTTAAAAAAAAGTTTTTAAAGAATATTTTCCCTCAATGTAAATGTTCTCATACCAAATAGTGCTCAAAGTTATTTAATACTGTTCCATGAAGTTCAGAATAAAAACCATGTATCTTCCAATGGCATGCAAAGCCCATTCATCTCAGCTTTGTTTCTCCCCATCCAGCTTCCCACATTTCAGCTTCAATGAATTACAAAATTTGTAATTCCTGAGTCCAGTCAGCTGCTTTTTCTGTGGCTATCCTTTACCTTTACCACCACCCTCCCCCAAGCAGATCCAAAGCCCTATGCACATATGTCTGCCATGGTACTTATCACACTGTATTGACAATTGGTGTACTTATATGTCTCCTTCATTATACTGTAATCTACCTTATAGCAGAAACAATGTCATATTCTCCTTACAGTCCTAGGATCTACTATAGCAGTTCTCATATTAGGCATTCAATATATATTTGATAAATGAATGAATAAAAATACTAGTGAATGTTCAAGAAACATTGGATTTAAGATCCAGGTAGAGTAGCCAGGGCAGTTTTTACTATCTCATTTTAAAGTTGAGAGAACAGAGACTTAACAAGAATAATTCCCAGGACATTTGGCAAGAAATTGGATAATGCCATACCTGCAACCCAAGTCTTTAGACATCTAGACACACATCAGTATTAACATCATATTAATTATTTCATTTATAAATAACTTATTTTCTATCTTCAAGTTCACTGATTCTTTCCTCTGTGGTCTCCATTCTGCTGTTGAGCCAATTTGGTGAGTTTTTATTTTGGTAATTGTATTTTTCAGTTCGCAGATTTCCATTTGGTTTTTCTTTATATCTTGTGTTTCTATGCTGAAGCTTTCTATTTCTTTATTGTGACTTAAAAAAAATATTTTGAGTATGTTTATAATTGTCTGTTGAAGCATTTTGATGATGGCTGCATTAAAAGCCTTATCAGATAGTTCCAATCTCTGTGTCATCTCAGGGTTGGCATCTATTGATTGTTTTCCCACTCATGTTAAGATTTTCCTGGTTTTTGGAATGACGAGTGATTTGAGATTGTATCCTAGACATTGTGAGTATTTTATTATGAGACTCTGGAGCTTATTTAAAGATCCT